>NC_090998.1:2500000-3750000 GCF_041146395.1 Eulemur rufifrons | reverse complement strand
AGTATCCAATAATATTCAGCAAGTTTGCCCTGATGCCAAGGCAAAACTGGAATTAGAACACAGGAGTTGGAGACTCCGTGTTCCCCAGTGACATCTGGCCACCCCCCTCCTCTACTTGGGCCACTGGCCACCCTGGACTCCTAAAGAACATGGCAGGGCCTGGCCCACAGTAAACGTTCAGTTCAGGCTGCTAAATAAACATGATGAATAAACAGGGCAGGGTTTCAAACGGTATTCAGACAAACACTAATTCAAAAAACTCTAATCCCTAGGAAAAAAGAGGTTCCTTGCCGAAATAAGCTGAGGAAACATTGGATACAATACCTGTGGAGTTCCTAGGATGAGCTAATAGGTGCTTTGCATACACTGAATTTTCACAACTTTCTGGATCCATATTAATTAACCCCCTACCCCTCCCTATTACTCACCAGGAAACTGAGTCTGAGCCTTACAGGTAGTGAGTGACCGTCAAGATTTGTATCCAGGTCCGTCTGACCCCAAACCTGAATCCCTTCTTCTCCATCAACGCTGCTTTTAAACCAGGTACACATCTGGCCTGAGCAGGCAGGTGTTTCCCGCCAGAACATCCATATCCTCAGGGTGGATGGGGGAGCAGGGACCAGAGCCCCACCCGCCGAGACAGTTCCTTGCTCCTTTCTTCCAAGAAGCCCTAAACATTATATCCACACAGAAGCACTCACACAAGCTGCTCATTCCTGTTCCCACAGGAAGTACTGGGCACTCCAGCAAGTCGTAAAGACTGAGATTCTTCCACTGGGTCACCTGGTCAGCTCCGAGGAGAGGTGACCCGGTGGCAAGTAGTTGAGGCTGCTGGACATCCCTACCTGTTTGTCCTTGAGGCCAGCGTAAAAACACTATCTACACAAGTCGCAAGATTCTGAATGGTGTCCTCTTTCTGGGGGGTCCACCCCACAAGCATTCCCAGCTCTCACTACCATCCACCCATCCCACCACCTAAAGGCAAAGATCTCAACTTCCCTCAGCCTTCTACCAGCTTGTTTTCCAAACCATTCCTGCGGCCACAGGATCCACCTCCCTGCGAAGGACAGCTGCCTGGAAGGGGCAGGTGTAGACAGCCTCCTCCGGTCTGCCCAGTCTAGGGGGAACGGAGCCTGGGGCCACACACTGCAACAACCACAGTCACACCACCCCGCACACGTGCAGTCAGGGACACTGTCTCTTGCCCGCAGCTATGCAGGAGGAAGAACAGTCATAGCCAGAACCAACATCCTCACAGAGAACGTGTACTTGGAGACGTGGCATCACACACCTACTCACAGACACACACGCTGCCAGACAGACGGCCCCTCTCAAGCAGAAACAAACGCACACTCCTGTCATTCACATCCACACAAACAAACACGCCTACTGGGAGCCCAGGTGAGTCATAGGGAACAGATATCCCCCTCGCACACGCCCGGAGCTGGGGAGACGGGCACAGTCGGCCTCACATGCACTCCCTCACCCCAGGCCCCTCGCATGCGTGTGCGTGTGCACAGCTCCTGGGCTGCCCACTGGGAAACGTTCACTTGGGGCTCGGGAATTCTGTCCCCTTGATTCACGAGTCCCCATCAGGGAACCCAACAGCTTCTGCGGCCCTGGGCGTGGGACCCCTTGCAGAGGTCCCCCCACTTTCACATCATCGCTTATCCCTTAAGACACGCAGTACACCTACCCCCAGGGCTCTTTTTTCCAGACCCAAAAAGGAACCAGCAGAAAAGGGACATGGGTTCTGGGTCTCCCGTGTCGCTGGTGCTCTCGGTTCTGCCTCTCTAGTCCTCGCAGCAACGTGGACTCCCTTTCCCCCCAGGTCCCTGGTACACACCCCCACCCCCAGCCGTGGAGTCCGCATTGCCTCTCCCATCCTCAGCCGCGCCGCCTCCACGTGCCCCGCTCTTCTCCGAGTCTGTCCCTGGAGAGGGTCTCACGCACCACGCCAGACGCCTGCACTCTGGCAAAGTCCTGCAAACTCCCCGGTCCTCCCGCCCCGCCGCCTTACCGGTCCCAGGGTGCGGGAGGGTGGCTGGGCGCTCTAAGCCAGGTCCCGGGAGTCCGCTCACAGCTCCAACTCCTCCGTGCGGCTCCGCTGAGTCCCGGGGTTCGGTGAGCGCACTGCGGGGACCACGGGGCGTCAGCGCGCAGAGCCGCGGGCTGCGGCCCGGAGCCGGGCGGGAGGGCAGGGGCAGGCGGGGCCGCCGGCCCGGGCGCGGAGCGCAGCGGAGCGCGCGGAGGGAGGGGTTTTCCCAGAATGGGACTGCCGGGAAGCCGGGGAGATCCCTATTCCTGGAGGAGTGAGTCAACCGGGAGAGGAAGGGAGCGCGGGGCGCACGGAGCGGGCGCCGGGAGCGGCGGGAGGGAAGCGGGCGGAGGGGCCGGGGGAGCGCGGCGGAGCGAGCGCGAGGGAAGGGGCCGGGGAGCCGGAGCCTGCGGGCCAGGGCGGGAACTGGAGCGGCGGAAAGCAAGGGCGGCCGAGCACGCGGCGCGAGCGGCCGGCGGCCCCGGGAGGGCGCCCTGCGGGGCCGCGGGCGGCGGGGCCGGCGCCACTCACCTGACGGGACGCGGCGGCAGCGGCGGCGGAGCCGGGAGCTGCGGGCCCTCCCCACCCCCTGGCCTCAAGTTTGCGCGGAGGACGCCTGGAATGTGCGGAATGAGGGCTGGCATGGGATGCGCGCAGCTGAGGGAGGGAGCCGGAGGGAGTGGCGGCCCGGCCACCGGCACCTCGGGGAGGAGACTGCGCCGCGGGCGGGCGGGGGCGGACTGCGGCGGGGCGGGGGCGGGGGCGGCGCGGCGCGGGCGCCGGGGTGGGCCGGGCGGCGCGGACCCCCAGCCCTGACCTCGGTTCCCCGCTTGCTCACTTCCCTTCGCCGCTCAGCGCCGCCTCTTTCCCACCTCCCCGCGCCCGCTGCTCCTGCCCCTCCTGGCGGATCCCGGTTCCCTTTCCCGGAGCCGAAAACCTTCCCCTTCGCCGGGGCGGGGGTACCCGTAGCGCACGCGGCCCTGGCCCGCGCCCTGCCGCCCCGGGTCGGGCTGCCGGCCGGGTCCCCGGGCCAAAGTCCGCGCGAGGCCGGGGCGGGTGCCTCCTCCCCGCGCTCCCACCGCGCGGCACTTGCGCCGGGAACCAGGAAGCAGGAACTCCGGGCTCCATTCCGGGATCCGCCGCCGGCGCCCCCCTGCTGGCCCTCCCGGCTTTGGCCTTTCCAGTTGTTCCCTCCTGTCTCTTGGGGGGTCTGCAAAGCTGTCGCTGAGGGGAGTAAAGCAGAGGGAGAAAGGGCACCGAGTGTGAAGTGCGTGCGGCGTGGCGTGAGACACTTTTTGGGCTCAGTCGCACAGCGCACATTTATCCAACACGCAGCCTGTGTCCGCCAGACGCTGTGAGGACAGTGAGGGCTGAGACCTGGGCGCCTACCCTCGAAGGCCTTGTAACCTAGCTGGGAAGACGCGCTGTGCAGAAGAGCTCCGCCGTAAAGTGGGAGTCTGGGCTTTAAACAGACGTGCCAAACGAATTGAGCCTCATGTTGGGGAAAAGGGGTGCTGGAAACACCCTGGGCTCCTGTTTGGGAATCTGCAGAAGAAATCGACTTAAAGCAGCATGTTCTCATGTAGCCCTGTCATCCACCTGGTTGGGAGGCTGAAACCAAAGGACTTTTGGCTTTTTCCAAAAATCAAATCCAACTTCTTCTGGAGCAATATACCTTAACCTTGCATCGCAGAGATTGCCCAGATGTTATCTCCCTTGCCAAACAGAAGCTTCCTTGAAGACTGGATAAATGTCTGATTTATCTTATCTTTCACCCAGCACCAGCATGGTGCCTGGGATAGACAAGTGCATGGTAAATGCTGAATTAATGAAAAACATTTGCTCCCGTGGAAAAATATTGAAAAGAAAGTGCTATAAATGCCAAATGGTTTCCAAGAGAGGTGCTCCAAAACTGTTTTGAACAATGACAGCATCATCACTGGACTAAGTTTCCAGTCTTACAAGGAGAAGACTCTGAAGGAAGCAGCCCTCATTTGGATATATAAATTCTGGTATGCTTGTAAATCATGAGTCATATCAAGGTTTGGTCACACCTCATGCACATGAAAGAACTGCAACCCAGGCAGTGTATCACACCACAAGAAATGCGAACTGTGAGCACCAACTATTTAATTCAACAATCATTTGTTGAATGTCTATTGGCTATGACACCATGCTGAACACAGGGATAGGTCCCTGCCCTCAGAAGCTCACAAGCCAGGTGGGAAGACAAACAATTACGCCAAGTTCGGTGGAACTCAAGGGAAGAAACAATGAAATCCAAGTTACCGGGGTGTCGTTTGATGTACTCCTGAAGGAAAAATGAGAGTTTGCCAAACCGAGACCGGAAACTCCATTTAAGTCATGGAGAAGCATGCAAAGGTGGGGTAGCCTGTGTGCGAGGGGTGTTTAGGGAAAGCTTGTAACCTGGTGTGGCTGGAGAATAAGGTCAAAAGAAGTGGGTACCAGGTTGTGAAGGTCGTTGTATGTCATGCTGAAGACGTGAGCATCATAGAAGACATGGGTGTGACATAATCAGTGCCACCATCAGAAAGACCCTCTGGCAACAGTCTTGGGGTTGGATTGGAGACTTGGGGTGCCCTAAACCCAAGCAGAGGTCCTAAGGTTGGGGAAGAGGGCAAGGATCTAGGAAACAGTCCAGAGGCAAAAGCAGCAAGACTCCTTTGGCTGGGAAGGTGAGAGAGAAAACAAAAGTTGCTAACCTTCAACAGCTGAAGAGGGGTGGTGTGATTAACTAAGATAAGAATTCAAAAAAAGGAGGAGAGAAGGGTGAGATGGAGGCTGAGTCCTGCCAGGTTCAGAGAGTTGAGAGGAAGGAGGACAGAGTCCGGAGTGGAGACAGGAAAGCACCCCTGGGGTCCCACGTTCAGCACACACTGCTGATCTCCCTCAGACTGGTTTCTTTATTCCCTCCAAATCTTAACTATCCAAGGTCATCAGGGACCATACTGGAAAGGTATGTCTTCAAAATTTTGGCATTCTGGTCCATACCCTTACAGGCTCTTGGAGAGCTCTGCACCTTTGAGGATTTTATGCTCTGGATTTGTTAAGGACCCTCTGGGTAAAGGAAAGTTATCAGTTATGCAAATTCTGAAGGGTTAAAGACTGACCATGATTTAAACACACACCGGCCCTTCCCAGGGGTATTTACATTTCTTAAAGGACAGGACCCTAATTCATTGACCCTCAGCAATGAATCTAGTTTCTATTTATTTATTTATTTTTTTGAGACAGAGTTTCACTCTGTTGCCTGGGCTAGAGTGCCGTGGCATCAGCTTAGCTCACAGCAACCTCAAACTCCTGGGCTCAAGCAATCCTTCTGCCTCAGCCTCTCAAGTAACTGGGACTCCAGGCATGTACCACCATGCCCGGCTAATTTTTTCCATTTTTAGTTGTCCAGCTAATTTCTTTCTAGTTTTAGTAGAGACGGGGGGTCTCGTTCTTGCTCAGGCTGGTCTCCAACTCCTGACCTCAAGCGATCCTCCCACCTTGGCCTCCCAGAGTGCTAGGATTACAGGTGTGTGCCATCGCACCCCGCCAGGAATCTATTGATGGAAATATTTCATCCGTCTGGATTAAGCTGGCAGAGATGATGTGCATTTCCTCAGATTACATCATATAGTCCATGACTTCCCCCACTTCCTAGTGATCCAGAAGGATCCTCACTCAAGACTGATGATGGGTGGTGCAGAGGGAGGAGGGCAGGGGTGTGGGCAGAGACAGGCTCAGTGTAGGGAGGGTATCTGTGTTACTACATTCCAAAGTCAAAGTTAAAATTCATATGAGTTACTTGCCCCTATGTTCTTTGGTATTATTTCCATTCCTGTAATAAATTTCGTTTTTCCAATGCACCTGGTTGCAGTCAAACAAATTATGCCCGTGCTACGTTGTCTAACAGACCCAACCACATCTGTGTGGTGGAACTCTTTGCAGCTATTAATAACAAGATTTTTTAAATAAGCCAAATAAACATTCATGATATAAGTGGAAAAGCAGATTCTAAAAACAGTATATAGGCCGGGCGAGGTGGCTCACACCTATAATCCTAGCACTCTGGGAGGCCGAGGCGGGAGGATCGCTTGAGGTCAGGAGTTCAAGACCAGCCTGAGCAAGAGCGAGACCCCCGTCTCTACTAAAACTAGAAAGAAATGATTTGGACAGCTAAAAAATATATATAGAAAAAAATTAGCCGGGCATGGTGGCGCACGCCTGTAGTCCCAGCTACTCGGGAGGCTGAGGCAGGAGGATTGCTTGAGCCCAGGAGTTTGAGGTTGCTGTGAGCTAGGCTGACACCACAGCACTCGCTCTAGCCTGGGCAGCAGAGACTCTGTCTCAAAAAACAAAACAAAACAAAAAAAAAACAGTATATATAGGATGATCCTGTTTTTGAAAAAGAAACCGGAAAGTATTTTAAAGTGATTATCTCTGAAAGTTTGCAAATTAAGGGGGTTTCTCATTTTTATTCTTTATTTTCTATAACAAACTTATACTTCTTTTATAATGAGAGGAAAAATGTAACTACAACTAGCTATGTAACCCTTCCCTAATTTCTGCACGTCTTTAAAACACAAAACCCTGTGCATGTATCAAAACGGCTCATGTGGTGCTTCCTTTGGCAGCACATGCGCTAAACTTGGAATGACGCAGAGATGAGCATGGCCCCTGCTGACAGAGGACAGGCAAATTTGTGAAGCATAACATGTTTTTAAAAAAAACATGGTACATAATAAATATGTACAATTTGTATGTGTTAATTATACCTTAACAAAGCTGGTTGAGATGGGGGAAGAGGTTATGCAAAGTCAAAAGAACTCAATGAAAGCATCTCTGAGGGAACACCAACATTTAAAAGTCTTCCAGACTTTTCATCGATCCCCTTAGGATCCTAAATATTTTTTCAACTATTGCTGAGTACCAGTTTATAACTCCAGAAACGTTCTTTCCAGTAAATCAAACCATTTCCCAAAAACAAACAAATAAAAAGCTGACAACTGGATGCAATAGCCTGATAGGAAAGGCGAGCAGGACAGAAAGGATTGTTTCCTGGCCTTCAGGTAAAAGGCAGATATCTTGCTTTTGAGAGGTCCCCAAGGCCGCTCCCTCCCCACCTTCAAAAGTAGTATGTGGGTGACTCGGACTGTGCTTGTGCCAACTGTGACTCAGGCAGGTTCTTTTTCTTTTTTGACCTCTCCATCCCATATTTCTGCTTACTTTTTTCCTTAAGAGGACTCTTCCCTGGACACCAACCGAATTTCATCTTGTGTTTTGAAGGACAAAACAGACCTTTGTCAAAGCTGTGCGGAGTCCTTTGCCCCCAGTCCATAAAATAAAAGCAGTCGGTGAGCGTGGGGGGAGCAGCCACGGTCCTGCGGGAAGGCTCTCCTGCAGCCACCAATATGCCCTCCCCCCGTTGTCACCTAAATCTGCTCTGGCAAAAGTGGAAATGAAGCCCAAGAAGGTAGCAGCGAAGGGTAAATTTTCAGACAAACAAGTACAAACAAAAGGGAAAAGGGGAGCAAAGGAAGAGCAGGCTGAAGTGGCCAACCAAGAAACTAAAGATTTACCTGCAGAAAGCGGAGAAACTAAAACTGAGAGTCCAGCCTCTGCTGAAGCAGGAGAGAAGCCACGTCTGATTAGTACCACACACCATGTCTTACAGTGGCCCTGTCTCCCTGCTTGTACAATCCAGAGGAATATTTTTATCAACTATTTTGTAAATGCGAGTTTCTTAGTAGCTCTAGAGACATTTTTAAGAAGGAGGGAATCCCACCTCATCCTACTTTTTGAGTGTAAGTGCTTTTTTTTTAGGAGGTGAAATCATTTGCTGGTTGTTTATTTTTTGGTACAACCAGAAAATAGTGTGGGATATTGAATTATGGGGGGCTTTGACTGTCTTGGGTGTCAGCTTAACATTCCTTAGATGGAGGCTAGTTTTTATATCATATAACACAACGTATACTAAATGGCAATGTGGAATCCCAGGCCTGCATCTAATGTCTTGAACATTTTAAATTACTTGTACTCTCACGTTGTTTTTTAGTAGAATTGTTTCCTAAAGAAAACCACTCCTTGATCATGGCTCTCCTGTCAGAATTGTGTGCACTCTGTAACATCTTTTGATTGTGGTAGTCCTGTGTTCCTGATAACTTTGGGGTTTTTTTTTGTTTGTTTTGTTTTGTTTTTTGAGACAGAGTCTCACTCTGTTGCCCGGGCTAGAGTGCCATGGCATCAGCCTAGCTCACAGCAACCTCAAACTACTGGGCTCAAGCAATCCTCCTGCCTCAGCCTCCCGAGTAGCTGGGACTACAGGCATGCGTCACCATGCCCAGCTAACTTTTTCTATATATATTTTTAGTTGTCTGGTTAATTTCTTTCTATTTTTTAGTAGAGCTTGGGGGTCTCGCTCTTGCTCAGACTGGTCTTGAACTCCTGACCTTGAGTGATCCTCCCGCCTCGGCCTCCCAGAGTGCTAGGATTATAGGCGTGAGCCACCACCTTGGCCCTGATAACTTTGTTAATGTGCTGTGAAAGATTGGAAATTTGAGTATGTAGTGCATATGATAATAAATTGTGAATTGGTGGGACTTATGTACCAGCTTATCAACGTATGAAGATACTGGTACTTGATATCCTCTTAAGGAACATTTGCCTCCAAATTTTAAGCTGGAAAGTCACTGGAATAACTGTTTAAAAAAGAATTACAATAAATGTCTTTTTAGATTTTTGGTACGTATGTTAAGAATGTGTACAAACTGAAATGTTACTGATTCTCAAGACCACCAATAAAATCTCAATTATTAAAAAAACAAAAAAATTCGATAAACATATTATTCGTTCTCTTATGTCTTCATCAAAGAAAAGTGTGAAAAAGAACAGGCTCTAGGTGCACTATCTAGAGAACAGTATATGCTGCGGGCTGCATTTTCCCCCCCAATTCATGTGGCAAAGTCCTAACCCCCGGTACCTCAGCATGTGACAGCATTTGGAGAGAAGGTCTTTAAAGAGGTGGTTAACATGAGCTCATCAGGGTGGGCCCTGATCCAATCTGTCTGGTGTCCTTACAGAAGAGATAAGGACGCAACACACAGACCAGGGGCAGCCCCATGTGGGACATGGGGGGACGGCGGCAGTCTGCAAGCCAAGGAGCGAGGCCTGAGAAGAGACCAGCCCTGCTTATCCTTCGCCCTCGACTTCCAGCCTCAGAACTGTAAGAAATACATTTCTGCTGTTTAAGCCCTCTCTCTAGTCTGTGGGTTTTCCAGCAGTCTGAGCTAAATCAGTATTATTTCCAAACGGAAACAAAATGATTGTTTTCTGGAGCCCAGAGGTTGAAGACTTCTCCACACCATTCTCAAGCAGGCAGTGTCTCAGGTTCCCATGGGGTCTTAGGGATCAGCTCCAGGATCCTCCTGGAAAAAATCCAAGGGGGGAAAACTTCCTCCAACCTTGTTCCGCTAAAATCTTCATCTTCAGTAACCCTGTTTGCTCCCATACTCTGAAACTGAGAGTTAACATAAGCTGTGTGTGGTGACCTTGCTGGGGAGTTAAACAGTCTATTTAAATCCTAGCTTGGCCACCTACTCCATGCGCCTCAGTTTCCTCATTGCTCACATTTTCATTTCACAGTTATTGAACACACGTGATGTCCTTGGCACTGTGCTAGCTAGGCATGGAGAGAGACAGAGAAAGTCACAGTTCCTGCCTCTCAAGCTACTACAAGCCACAATTTCCACATGGGAGAGGACTTGGTAAGAAAACGGCTTAGAAACCTGACGTTGAGATTTCTGTGGACTGACGAACGTCGTCCTACAGGACTTTGTATATCTGCACTGTCCAGTGTGGTAGTCACTGGCCACATGTGGTTACTGACAACTTGAGATGTATTTAGTTTGACTGAGGAACTGAATTTCATTTTAATTAATTTAAGTTTAAATGGCCATGCATTGGCTCTCATGGCTCTCCTGTTGGTCAGCACAGCTGTGCACCGTCCGAAGGGAGATGCCCAACACTTGCCAGCTCAGGAGGAAATGCAGGATTGTGGGAGACACTGTGCAGGTGTGAAATTATGGGAGCTACTGAATGTGAAGAGTGAGAAAGAAAAGATTAAAATGATATAGGTCCCTGGAACACTGCAGGCTCGAACATGTTGGTAACATTTCTTTTTTTGATTTTTTTTTTTGAGACAGAGTCTTACTCGGTCGCCCTGGGTAGAGTGCCGTGGCGTCAGCCTAGCTCACAGCAACCTCAAACTCCCGGGCTCAAACGATCCTCCTGCCTCAGCCTCCCGAGTAGCTGGGACTACAGGTGTGTGCCACCATGCCCAGCTAATTTTTCTGTTTTTAGTAGAGATGGGGTCTTGCTCTTGCTCAGGCTGGTCTCGAACTCCTGACCTCAAGTGATCCTCCTGCTTGAGCCTCCCAGAGTGCTAGGATTACAGGTGTGAGCCACCGCGCCCAGCCTCATAACGTTTCTTAATGAGCAAACTGCCTATGTATAGGGGACTAGTTAAAAATCCCCTGGTACTTCCCACAGGGAACACTGTGGAGCATAAACAAATATGAGGAAGGGCCAGATTGTTCACGTGGACATATCTCCAGGGTGAGTAAAGGGAAAAAGCAAGCTGCAGAAGCAGGTATATAGTATGCTACTTTTTGTGCACAAAGGATGAGAAATTACAAACCCACTGTGTTTGCATAAACACTGGCAAGATAGACTGGAAAGACACTAAAAAGTGGTTAAGTATAGGAGTAGGACAGGGCACAGGAAGGGCAAGACAGATGTGGGAGGAGTTTTTTAAAAATTCTTTTTAAACCATATGAGATTACTGCTATTGAATTTATATATCTCTCATCTGTAACAGGATTATAGTTTCAAAAATTACACATCTCTACCTCCTACGTATTTGATATAGAATAACATAAGACTGACAAAAAGCAAAATCAGGAAACCTTTTTTCAGGTCATATTTCAATTCTGTACTGATGGAGTTTGTCCTAGCAAGCATTAGGATCTTAGAAACTTGACTTCAACCCTATTTTAAAACATTGGTCTAATTCCCAGTCCTCCTCTGCTCGTCACCTTCCTTTCTCCTTGGACCTTTCTTCCTTCCTAACCTTCCTGCTCCCAAATTACCGAAGAAAGAGAACTGCCGGATAATTATTCTTGAAATACTTGAGAATCCTAACAAGGGATGGAATCCAGGTAGACAATGCCTAACTATATGTCAAAACCCTTCAGCTTGAGAACCCCAGTATTAACCCAAAGATGTACAGTGAAAGGTGGTGACAGACCGAGGACAATCCCCCCCAGAGAGCCACCCCCTCCAGCTCAGCCCTCTGTGTGGCCTCTGCTCACATGCCGTGTTGGGGGCAGTGTGCAAAGGAGCTTGGGCCTGATGGACCAGAAAATGAGGCAGAGCCAGAAAGAGTCACGGAGGCCCATTTCGTATTTGAAATATTTCAGAAAATTTCCATTAACATCAGGGCCAACTTTTGCCTGGGCTGTTACTTCAAGTAGAAATGGAGAGATGGGTACAGAGTGAGGAAAGAGGGAGGATGAGGCCTGCAGCCAGAACTTGTATGTTTTTCTTTTTCCTCCTCATTGTCCCTGGAAAACCACCTAAATTTGTGTCATAAGCATTTACAAGCCATTTTGTGTAACAGCATGCTTAAATATTTCACTGTCCCATTTTAAAAGAACATTTATAAGAATGATAATATTGATATTTGCTGCTGTGTGCCAGCCAGATGCTGGGAATTTAACCTGGAAACCGCAACTAGTTTCTGAACTCCAGAAATCTTCGTGTTCTCAGGCCCTCAGAAGAGTCGTGCTATAACACAAGGGTGCTCAGTAAATACATGCTAATGGGTGGTCCCTGTGTTGAAGTCACTCTGAGCCTTTGGTGACTTCCTGGATTACAGCACCTGAGCGGTTTGCTCATTTAATGCACTTGTAATGTGTATACTTGGTCAGTAGGTGGTGCCATGGAACCACCTAAAGTTCTCAGCGCCCCAATGGCAAATCCTTCATTTGTTTTGGCATCCCAGCTTTCTGTGGATGAGCGAAGAGTTTATGTTTGCTGATAAAGAAGACCAAGACTTTTAAAGAATAGACACTGACTATGATAACAAGACGACCCAAGTGGGAAAGGAGGCAAAATGATCCAATATGCCAGGAGACCAGGAAATGTGTCTCAGGAGGTAGGATGGAAACTGGCAAGCCCCTAGCTGGGCCCACATGGGTGAGTTTAAAAGAGGACTGTGGCCTGGAGGGAGGCAGATATTAGACATATGGTACAAGTTCATGGGCAGGAGCCATTCTATCTGGAGAAGGAGCTGGAGGAAATGGGCAGCTTGCAGCATCCCAGGGTTTTCTCCGTGGAGCAAGATGTCTATGTGTCTTAAGAGAATTACTTACAGTAATAGAGTAACAATTGACAGGCATCAACTGATAAATTATATTTGGTACAATAAAGAGGACATTAAAAAAAAAAAAAAAAGATGTCTCCACACAGCGTTTGTGGAAAAGCAGCTATAAGGTCAAGGTAACCAGAGAGTTCAAGTCAAAACACGTTTAGGGGCCGGGCGCGGCGGCTCACGCCTGTAATCCTAGCACTTTGGGAGGCCGAGGCGGGAGGATCGCTTGAGGTCAGGAGTTCAAGACCAGCCTGAGCAAGAGCGAGACCCCGTCTCTACTAAAATTAGAAAGAAATTATATGGACAACTAAAAATATATATAGAAAAAGTTAGCCGGGCGTGGTGGTGCATGCCTGTAGTCCCAGCTACTCGGGAGGCTGAGGCAGGAGGATTGCTTGAGCCCAGGAGTTTGAGGTTGCTGTGAGCTAGGCTGACGCCACGGCACTCTAGCCTGGGCAACAGAGCGAGACTGTGTCTCAAAAACAAAACAAAACAAAACAAAAAAACCACACTTAGGGGAATTGTTGGTGTCAGCATGAGAGGGGAAAATCATATAATTCAAGAACTGAGCCCCTCCCATCCCCGCCACGGGCGGGACGGCCTGGAGGTGATACTGGGACTTGGCCAAAGACCGAAAAGTCCAGCTTTTAAGAAAACCTGGAAAAAGGAAGAGTCACAAATCATCCCCATACTACAGGAGACACAGAAATGGCAGAAGATACTTAGATCAGAGACGAGGTCTTGCTCCGTCACCCAGGCTGGAGTGCAGTGGCATAATCACGGCAGCCTCAAATTCCTGGGCTCAAGTGATCCTCCCGCCTCAGCCCACAGGCGTGAGCCACCGTGCCCCGCTCAGAGCCGCACAGGCAGCATGTGTTCTCTCCACATCAATCATGAGGCCCTCCACTTCATTCTGGAGCCTCTGCTTTGTCTTCTCAAGGGAAGCACATTTGGCATTCACAGCTTCTACATGTTCCTCAGCATCCTGCAGACGCTGGGCCAGCTTCCTCCTAAAATGTGAAGTATGGACAATAGACGTAAATGGCTATCAGCAGAATTTGGTGTTTCAAAGTGGGTACATGTGAATGATTCTACTGTCAATGCTCCAACCACCAAATACTGAAAACAATTCATATTTTGTTATTGCTATACTTCATAGTCCAGCTTTAAGGCCACCCATGATACTCCTGAGCCAACATTTTACCCTTTAATGTAACTTATTTCTCCTTTATAGAATATTAATATCTACCTTGAATTACTGGTATTTATGTCTGTGTCTCCAATTAATTTTAATCCTGAGAGGGTAGAGTCTGTACCTTACTGATCTTTGTATTCTTGTAGGCTGTCGTACATGTTAAGGACTCAAATGTTGGATAAATTAAATTCAAATGAAATATACTTGATTTTGTTATTATAATTTTATCCTTTATTCTTTTTGCTAGCTTTTCATTAATCCATTAATAAAAAGAATGCTTTTACAAATTGAAAAAAAAAAAAAGAATTGAAAGATGGGCTGGGCGTGGTGGCTCACGCCTGTAATCCCAGCACTTTGGGAGGTTGAAGCAAGAGGATTGCTTGAGGCCAGGAGTTTGAGACCAGCCTGCACAACATAGTGAGACCCTGTCTCTATAAAAAGATAAAATAAAATAATTAGCTGGGTGTGGCAGCTAGTGCCTGTAGTCCTAGCTACTCAGGAGGTTGAGGCAGGAGGATCGTTTGAGCCCAGGAGTTGGAGGCTGCAGTGAGCTATGATTCCACTGCACTCCAGCCCAGGTGACAGAACAAGACCTTGTGTCGGAAAAAAAAAAAAAAATTGAAAAAGGGCATGTAGCTCAAAACCTCAAAACCTCTCAATCTACAGAAGGAGGGGCCAGGCGTGGTGGCTTATGCCTGTAATCCTAGCATTCTAGGATGCCAAGGCCCGAGGATTACTTGAGGTCAGGAATTTGAGGCCAGCCTGAGCAAGAGCAAGACCCTGTCTCTACTAAAAATAGAAAAATTAGCCAGGTGTGGTGGCGAAAGCCTGTAGTCCAGTGACTCAGGAGGCTGAGGCAGGAGGATCGCTTGAGCCCAGGAGTTTGAAGTTGCTGTGAGCTAGGCTGACGCCATGGCACTCTAGCCCAGGCAACAGAGCGAGTCTCTGTCTCAAAAAAAAAAAAAGGAAGAGGAGCCACATGGCAAATCACTGGCAGAAAAGGGTTGGAACCCAGAGATTTTGCCTCAGTTGAACCATCACTTTATTTCTGCACCTATGATGCTGCCTAAAGGAAGTAAATAATGCCAGTTCATTTCTTTTATGATCTACTAAACTTCTGATCAAAAAGAGCCTTTTAGGCCGGGCGCGGTGGCTCACGCCTGTAATCCTAGCACTCTGGGAGGCCGAGGCGGGTGGATCGCTCGAGGTCAGGAGTTCGAGACCAGCCTGAGCAAGAGCGAGACCCCGTCTCTACTAAAAATAGAAAGAAATTATATGGACAACTAAAATATATATATACAAAAAATTAGCCGGGCATGGTGGCGCATGCCTGTAGTCCCAGCTACTCGGGAGGCTGAGGCAGTAGGATCGCTTAAGCCCAGGAGTTTGAGGTTGCTGTGAGCTAGACTGATGCCACGGCACTCACTCTAGCCCGGGCAACAAAGCGAGACTCTGTCTCAAAAAAAAAAAGAGCCTTTTGCAGGCCTGTTTTAGATTTTTAAATGACTCTTACAGAAATCTTCCTGTCAATGACCACTAATATGTCCCTGATCACTAAAAAGTGTACAAAACTGTGTCACAAAGAATCCATTTGGTCAGCCAGGCACTTTAGTCAAAAAGAAACATGTGAAAAAGAAAAACCAAGCTGTAGGAATTAAACTCTGACTCCAGCTCTCATCCTGACTTTTAGGCTCTTCCTGCTACTTTCCATGTGTCTCATATCACCGTGACACTGAGAAGAGCAGGAAAGCCCATCAAGGGGTTGTGAACACATACTTTTCAACCTGTGAATGTACGGCTTTAAAACGTGAACACTGAGAGGCAAGAGACGGGGTCTGTTTCACTTAGATATTTTGTCTGTGCTGCTGCTGAATCAGCAGCAACGCCAACAACAGATCCAGGGCGCTGACCAGTCCAGGCGGCCAGACAGTATAAACCCCGCCCTCCTGCGGCCTCTGCTGTGCTCAGCTCTTGGGTCCATCACGTGTCCTGAGGACACTTGGTTCCATGTGTATGGTGTGTCTGGGTGGCGTCCGGAGTATAGCCTTCTCAGTCTGCAGGCTCCGGCTCTGCCCCAGGACGAGAGTTTATGTGGAAACTCACTTGGCTTCAAAGACCCGATGAGCTCAGTTGCCAAGATGAAAACTTGTCACAGAGCAGGACAGCAGGAACTCTCTGAGGGATGGGACTTGCAAAGAAGAAGGTGACACTTGCATTTCTATACAAATTATTTTTTATTTCTGTGGCATACAAAAGGGGTAAATATGATTTATGTAAAACCGATCACCTGCACACTCAAGCAGAAAGAACGTGAAACTGGGGTGTATCTCTCCGAGCCAGAGGAAGGAGGAGGAAGCAAGATCAGGTCCAAGCTGCCCACTGTAGGGTCTCCGTCCCCGGATGCAGTGATGTATTGCTCCTGGAGATGAGTGAGCAGCTGTGTCCAATAGGTGGCAGTGCCTCAGGACGGGGGAACGGAGGTGTGAAGGGCTTTGGGGCACTTCTAGAAAGGAGGCACTTGATGGCAAGCATGCCTGAGATGGAAACCAGTCATGTCAAAACCACGCAGGGCGGACCTGCCAGCAGGGGATGAGCCGAGGGTCTTTGCATCTCCCCGATCTCTTTCCTTCAAGTGGTTATTTGATGTGGAGAGGCAGCAACAGGATGCAAGGACGCAAAGGCAGTCCACAGAAGGGAAACGTGAGGGAGCAACAGCCACGGCGCCCTGGCCCACGCTAACGGCTCGGCACACAGGCTGAAGGCAGGGCGCGCCGAGTTCTCGCATTCTCAAAGTTCAGAAACAGCCCGGGACAGGCGAACTGGTACAACGGTCATATGATTTGAGAGGTGCTAATGATCTGAAAGACTTAATGAAAATCTTCTGATCTGTGATGAAAAGTGACAGGAGCATGATCTGCACCAACGAACCAGGTGCTGGGAGTTGACAATCCTCATGTCAAGAAGAAAGGCCCAAGGTCTGCCCACTGGGGCCTGCAGAGCTAGAGAGGCAGCTGGCTGGGCCTTACCGGGGCCTCTCCTGCCACCTCTCTTGACAATGACAATAATAAAGGGTCTGCACATGATGTCTACAGATGTGTGTGTCCCTCCACACTAATGGCTCCATAGTGACACAGCTGTGGGAGGCACTCTTAGGTTGAAAATGAAGGCAATTATCAAATTACTCTCAGTCTTAACTAGACTAAGTCACCTCTGGAGTTTATGCTTTTAGCCTTAACTGAAATGAAGACAATTATATAAAATTCTCACAGAATTGATCACAAATCTGGCCACAGCCACCTTGATCAAGGTGGTTCCAGCCAACTACTCTGAGGGAAAGAAGGGAAGAGAAGACTGTGACTCAGTGCTTTCCCAGCCCTGGGGGGACAGAGAGCTCTGGGAAACAAATACCACACTCGCTCGGATAAAGAACACACAATTCCAGATTTGTTTTGCAGTGGGTGTAAGTTCTTTTCTTTTCTTAGGGTGGGTAAAGTGGCTGTCATCACTTTCTCCCATGGGTAAGGTGGGTGAGCCAGCAGAATTAAGTTACCTTAGTGACTTAATTAGTTAAATGATCCCTAACTTTGGGTTTTCCCAGTCTTAATGGTAGATGGTACTCTAGAAACCAATGTCACCAAAATAAGGTAAATCTGTGTAACTAACAGTGGATGTGGCATCTCTTTAGAGACAATCTGTAGGACTGTTCCTTTCTAAATATACCCATTTTGAAAGATGCTCAAACCATAGAGTATATGGATACACCTGAAGCAGGGGTTGGCAAAGTACAACCCATAGGCCAGATCTAGCCTGCTGCCTGTTTTTGTGAATAGAGTTTCACTGGAACACAGCCACACTCATTCACTCATGAATTGCCCGTGGTGGCTTTGCATTACAAAGGCAGAATAGACTAGCTGTGAGAGAGACCATCTGGCCATTTGCAGAAAAAGTTTGCAAGACTCCTGCCCTGGAGACTAAAGGCAATTTAGGGAACTGACTCCCTGTGAAAAGATCTTCATAAAAAGAGACCCAAGTATTTAATCATTAGAACCTGATTCTACTGCAAGTTTCCAAGCATTGGAAAACTCACCCTTGAGGCACAGAATCTGTTGGACAATAACATCACGAGTCACCAAGGTGATAAGAACCTCTCTGTGCTTTAAGCAATCTCTCACCCACGCTAAGCTGTGATCCCTGACCAAGTCTATGAAACCCAGAGAAGGAGTGTGTGTGCGTGTGTGTGTACACATACATATACACATATACATACATACATTCAGGGATCATTCCGAAGGGGGCTCTTCACACCCTGGCGCAAGGGCAAGAGCAAGGGCAGCAACTATCTGCTCCCGAAAGCTCTGCAGTGAGGAAGCCCAGCTCCGCACTTGCTTCTGCTCTCATTCACACGCTAGCTTGCTGTCGAAGCTGGAAAGCCCGATGGCGAAGGCCTGAAGTGCACAAAGCGGGTAGTTGTAGTCCAGTGTGAACACGTCATCTGCCACACGTCCAAACTGCATGACTATATAGTCAGCTGGAAATAGAAAGGAATTAGGACGTTAGAAGATAATGTGGTTATACTGGGGGAAAACCTGTTCAAGACGCAGAAAGAATCCTCCAAATAGGTCAGCTAATCACCAGGTCTCTTTAAAAGGAAACTTTTTTTTTTTTTTTTTTTGAGACAAAGTCTTACTCTGTTGCCCGGGCTAGAGTGCCGTGGCATCAGCCTCACTCACAGCAACCTCAAACTCCTGGGCTCAAGCAATCCTCCTGCCTCAGCCTCCCAAGTAGCTGGGACTACAGGCATGCGCCACCATGCCTGGCTAATTTTTCTATATATATTTTTAGTTGTCCAGATAATTTCTTTCTATTTTTAGTAAAGACGGGGTCTCGCTCTTGCTCAGGCTGGTCTCGAACTCCTGAGCTCAAATGATCCGCCCACCTCGGCCTCCCAGAGTGCTAGGATTACAGGCATGAGCCACCACGCCCGGCCTAAAAGGAAACTTTTAAAGGGTGAAAAGAGGTATTAAGAAGAGCATCTGCTAACCATGAGCAAAGTTTCTATTACTATTCCTCTCACCTACAGAGAATAGGAGACTTCCTGATAGCGTGAAAGGGCAAGAGGAGAGAAAAGAGCAGCTTGTTGGAGCACAAGCTCCACGGGCCAGAATTACCAAGAAACCTTTACTGAAAGTCACTTGCCTTTGCTTCCCAGAGAGCCTAACCTGAGACTTGCTGACTTGCCACAGCACATCTCTCATGCCGCTCTCGTCCTCAACACAGTAATTTAGCAGTTTTCCCCTAAAACTACAGTTTTGTTTTCCCAAAGAAATCTTTTAACGTTAATTCCCCATCTTGCAAGAGTGTCTTTCCTCCTATTCCCATCCAACCCTTCCTGCAGGCTTACGGTCATTTCCGTGGACTATCTGAAAGTTCTTCACAGATGCCTGGGTGACCCGGCCATGGAAGTTCAGGACGTAGGACTGGGTGTCATCGTTCCAGACTGGGGCCTTATTATGCAGCTCTATCAAGTTCTCCATGGTTTTGTTTTGCCATTTTGAAAGCAAGCTCTCATGGTCCTGTTCAAAGGGAAAATCATAACTTTTTACTAAGAACCCCAAGATCTTACTCATTCTCAACTCTGTGAGGTAGAAGGTAGAGCTGGGCAATATTTTCTCCATTTCAGAAAAGGAAAAATAGAAGCAAAGAATTAAAGCAAAAATGAAGGAAGGTTTTTTAAAATTCTCACACACTAGCCAACATTTCTCTTTGCAGACAAAGTGATTTCAAATCAACGACTTTATCATCAGTCCACAACGGCACCTATCCTGAGAGTTTGCACCGATGGTCTCCTAAAGAAGAGTTTGAGCCAGACTCCAGTTTAAGGTTCTTGAATAACCAATACTTTTTTTGTATTGACCTCTCTGTATTGTATTATTGTCTTTTAGCGTCCTTTGCTGATTGAATATGTTCTTGCTTACATTTCGTGGCCGAAATGGGATCCGTTCATGATTCATATTCATCCCTGGAATGATCACAGACATTTTCCTAGGACCTTTAAATCCAAGTACATTTGTTTCCTGGAAGATAAGAAAATAAGGCAGAACTTAGAAACAGAAAGGAGAAAGAGAACACATTCTGTTATAACACAAGACTTTCTTGGGCAGGTAAAATGTTAGCAATGTCGAGAGCACCGCAAAGAATTTTATTACTTTGCCTCAGTTAAGCAGAGAATCAAAAACAGGAAAGTAACACCATACCTCTTTTTAAACTTTCAACACTTGCATGTAAAACAGATTCTGTTGGCTTGAGACTTTACTCTTACTCTTTAGTCTTAAGTGAAATTTGAGACAATTGTGAACAAACTGTCCAAATCTGTCTCCATCAATAAATATTTATTTCCCAATGAGGGCATGGTGCTATATAATATACAGTGAGAATTAGTTTTAATTAAATAGGGCCTGTACCAGGAAGTTAAACATTCAAATGCCTGTCAAGCCAGGCAGATTATGAGTATATATAAACACATTAAATAGGTGGATATGTGTATGTGTGCATATTCATATATATACATATAAAAGCAATAGAGGAAAAATAATTTATATCATAAAGTGTTAAGTCAAATGGTTCTCAGGCACTTAGAGCCAAATGATGAGATTAATTTCAATTCACGGAAAGTTGAGACTTTGGAATCAAAGGAACAACTGAGATGGGTTGATTATTTCTTGCTTTCTTTTACTCAACAACTCTTTGAATGCCTACTGTGCACCAGGCCATGTGCTAGTGTGGATACAGCAGTGAACAAGAGTTCACAAGAGTTTACAAACTGGTAGAGAAAGTTCATGTTGAACAAGTAATAACAAATATAATATGTGGGTTACAGATGCCAGGGGGATCTAAACAAAGGAATGTCAACCGCATCTAGTGGAACACATCAGGAAAGACTCTGATGAGGCTAAAGACAAGAAGGGGGAAAAGGGAAGGTGAGGAAAGATGAGTGTTGCTGGACAAAGGAATTACAGCAGGGGAGAGTGCCACTAGGGGAGTCTGAACGGAAAGGCTAACATGTTAGGGCATTATTCTTTTTTCCTGTTCACTCAGTTCAGCCAGGAAGGGCTCTAGTCTGTATGCAATGGGCAGTCATTAAAAGATCTGAAGCAGGAGAACAACAGATCAACTGGAGCCCATTGTAGGAAGATTTACTTGGCAGCAGTACAAAATGAACTAGATAGGAAAAGACTAAAAACAAAGAAATCAGTTTTAATTTACTGTAACCTCTGGCCAATAGATAAGAGGTAAAGAAGGTCTGAATTAAGGAGCATCAGGAAAAGAGAAGAGCAAATAAGGGAAGAAATAGTACAAAAGTGAAAAATAATTAAACTTGGCAATTTATAAATAATTAAACCTTGACTATATGGAGAAAAGGGGATCACAGAAATAGAAGCAAGCTTGAAGGGGAAGATGCTGCGTTCAGCAGTGGTTACACTAAGTTGAAAGAGTCAGCAGGACGTCCAGGAGGGTCAGGGAAAGGTACCTCACGGGAACGGCACTCACGTAGCAGATGGCGGCCAGCTCCTGGCGCGTGTGGGCCTTTTCCACCAGACCCTGGGCCTTGATTGGGCTGACACCATGGTCATAAACTGTAAACTTGGTCCCCATGAGGTTGGATCTAGAATCAGGAGAAAAAGTCACCATGATGATCTATATTTTTTCTCTTCTACAAACACAATCTAGGAGAGGTAAAGATAGAATGGAAGCCTAATTTGCCTGTTCTCCAAATGTCTAAATGTTCATCATCACTTTTTCAAAGATCTCTCATTAAAACAAGGAAGGGACTTAGATTCTCTTTTACTTTTTTTTTTTTTTAAAGATTACAACATCAATGCATGTTAATTGTAAAAAATGATGTGGATTGTTCTAAAACTGTAGGAATAAAAGAATCAGAAAGAATCAGAACACTGGAACATTCTTTCCTATCAGGAAGAACAGGACAGTGATATAAGGATGCTCGCACCTGAGTTTGCCAATATAACTTTCTCCTTCACGAGATAAATCTGTCGGGTCAGTGGAGATAAGGTAGTTGGATGTTTTGCTCTTTTTCCGCTTTCTACCTGCAAGAAGAAATACCTGGAAAAAGAAAAAAATGTCAGCCAAAAATGAAGTCAAGAGAACCCCCATAGCTATTCCATCTATTCATTAGCAAAACTTTAGCAGGGGCCTATCATGTGTCAAGCAGACAATCTTTGGGTCTTGATCCCTTTTTCTAACCCTCACTGTTTCTCAGCATTCACTCAGAGTTTCCTTCCCGTACAATTTTTCTAAATTCACTGGCTTGATTCCCCATATGATTATTTACAACTTCATCCCTAAAACTTCCAGTTAAAAAATTTTCATCCAATGCCATGAGTCTTTCCAAATTTAGGAGAGAGGATCCTGAATACCTTCCCATCCTTTACTGTGATGGCTTTCTTAATAAACTTTTTATATTTTGTTGTTGTTGTTGTTTTAACCCCGTTATATCAATGATATGAATACATCATATTTATGCATCTGCCCTGAACTCTATTAGACTTGGGCATAACAGGGAAGCAGGGGTGGCAGTGGCTAGGCAACGGGACTTTTAAATCAAACGAAATGGGTTTGAATTTGGTTCTACCACTTATTAGTTCATTTAGCAAGTATTAAATTGCCTCAGACTTACAAAGTAAATTAGAATTTCTAGGGTGAGAAACAAGACACTTAACTTGCAAGTCCTTCTGTATTTCAAATTCCTCCTGTTCCCTAAAACTTCCTCTCCTTCTTCCACGGTGTCATGTTCTACCATAATAAAAAGAAAAACCAGGTTGGGTGCGGTAGCTCATGCCTGTAATCCCAGCACTTTGGGAGGCCCAGGCAGGAGGATCACTTGAGCCCAGCAGTTTGAGACCAGCCTGGGCAACATAGTAAGACCTCATCTCTACAAAAAGTTTTAAAACACAGCCAGGCATGGTAGTGCACACCTGTAGTCCCAGATACTTGGGAGGCTGAGGCTGGAGGATCACTTGAGCCCAGGAGTTGGAGGCTATGGTTAGCTATGATCATGCCACTGCACTCCAGCCTGGATGACAAAGCAAGACCCTGTCTCTAAAATAAAAAAGTAATAATAAAGAGAAAAAGAAAAATCAAAGGACAAACAGTAACACTCCAAAAATAAGTAATGGTAGGAAGCTAAAAATAATCACATTAAAAATTCTCTTCTATTTTCTTACATTATGGATAAAACTCCTTTTCTTGGGAGGGTGGGAAGGGGTAGATCTTGTTTATTAAACTATGAGCTCTTTGAAGACAACAAGAACACAGCATCTGGGAATTAATAAATATTCTCTACTTCCAGTTGACTTGCTCTAATATCAGTATTAGTTCCCCATTATAAGGCTCATGAATAATTTATTCTCACAACATTCTTCTCGCTCTCCAGAGTTGTCTCAGGAATTGATTCTCATACCTTCCGATTTTCATCTTTTTCCAAGTGCATATAGTAGGTGGGGAAGAGACCCCGATCCATTCCTTTTTTATCCCTGGTTATGCGACACTTTACTGTGATACCTCGAGGGGCAGGACTATATGCAAAGTCCGCTAAATTCTCCACTTCTCCCAGGTGGTTATCAGCCTGTTGAGCTGCAGTACTGGAAGCTCCTATATCCTGAAAGGACATACATAAGCAATAAGAGGCTGGGTCAGAAAACCTCATATTCCCTGCGAGAAAAACTTAACGGACAAAAAACTTATTGATTTACCCCTATGTCTTCAGTCTTCTGACAAAATAAAGGGAAACTCTGAAAAGTTAAATAGGAATACTGGAAGTAATGAAGGGCTAAGTATGAAAAAGGGATATAGCCTCCCAATAATAGTTGACCTGAGACAGAAGAAATTAACAGAAGAAATTAACCTTTAAGTCTAAATTTGAGCTTAAATCTTTTGAAGGAACCCTCATTAAATAACAGTATTTAAATACTGAAGATATGCTTGGGAAGTAGTCAAATTAGCTCCAAAGGGAGAAGTTTCAGACAACATACTGTGGCTGACTTCTGGCTGGATGCAGAATTGGGTCTCTTTGTTTCTGAATGTGTTGAATGCGATGTTAATTTTTTTCCTTCTTCCTCATTGTCAGTCTCTTCTTCATCAAAGTTCAAACTACCTGAGATACCTGGCAGAAAAGGAAGAACTGTGAATTACTGCCAACACTAGTTTAAAAAAAATTTTTTTGAAGAAATGGTAGTTTTAATTTTCTTACCTAAAACATTCCTAACTATTCTGACCCCAAACACAGCTATTTTATCCAAGATTTTGACAATTCTTCATAGTCTCACATCCATCTCTTGTTTTCCCTTCCACAGCTGCCACCTCATTTAGCTCTTTAAAAATTATGTCTAGGCCAGGTGCGATGGCTCACGCCTATAATCCTAGCACTCTGGGAGGCCGAGGTGGAAGCACTGCTTGAGCTCAGGAGTTCGAGACCAGCCTGAGCAAGAGTGAAATCTCGTCTATACTAAAAACAGAAAAATTAGCCAGGCGTGGTGGCGTGCGCCTATAGTCCCAGCTACCCGGGAGGCTGTGGCAGAATGATCACGTGAGCCCAGGAGTGTGAGATTATAGTGAGCTACGATAACGCCACTGTACTCTAGCCAGGGCAAAAGAGTAAGACTCTGTCTTAAAAAAAAAAAAGTCTAATGGGAAAACATATTTGCAAATCATGTATCTGACAAGGGGTTAATATCTAGAATATATAAAGAACTCCCATAATACAACCAATTCAACAACAACAAAACAAGCAACTAATTATAAAATGGGCAAAGGACTTATATAGATATTTCTCTGAAGAAGATGTACATATGGCCCTCGAGCACATGAAGAGCTGCTCAACATCACTAGTCATTAGGCAAATCAAAACCACAGTGAGATACCACTTCACATCCATTAGATGACTATTATTTTTTTAAAAAATGGAAAACAACAAATATTGGTAAAGATGTTGAGAAACTGGAACCCTTGCGTACTGTTGGTAGAAATGTAAAATTGTGCAGCTGCTGTGGAAAATGGTATAATGATTACTAAAAAAATTAAACATAGAATTACCATATAATCCAGCAATTCTACTTGGGGGTATATAACCAAAGAAAGCAGAACCTGAATAGATATTTGTACACAAATGTTCACAGCAGTAATATTCACAAACTGCAAACAACCCAAATGTCAACTGACTGAGGAATAAACAAATTGTGATATATGCATACAATGGAATATTATTCAGCCTTTACAAGGAATAAAACTCCAATACATGCCACAATATGGATGAACTTTGAAGACATTATGCTAAGTGAAATAAACCAGACACAAAAGGACAAATCTTGCATGATTCCACTTATTTACAAGTAGACTTAAAACAGTGTGGCTTTTTTTTCTTCCTGTTCACATTCAACCATCTCATAAAAGAGAAAACAATGATCTATTTTTACACAGTGCATAAATAAATTGGTATAAGCTTTACTCAAGGAAACCCAAGGATAAGACAAAAGTCAGTTTAAAAAAAATCAATCTCAAGTGAAAACTTATACAAGAATGTTCATGGCAACATTATTGCTAATACCCAAAAGTGGAAACAACTGAAATGTCCATCAACTGATAAATAAACAAAATGTGGTTTATCCACACAATGGAATGTTATTCAATAATGAAAAGGACTGAAGTCCTAATACATGCTACAACATGGATGCGCTTTGAAAGCATCATGCCAAGTGAAACAAACCATTCAGGCTGGACACAGTGGCTCACACCTGTAATCACTGCACTCTGGGAGGCCAAGGCAGGAGGATCACTTGATCTCAGGAGTTCAAGACCTGAGTAAGAGTAAGACCCCGTCTCTACTAAAAATAGAAAAATTAGCCGGGCGTGGTGGCACACGCCTGTAGTCCCAGCTACTCAGGAGACTGAGGCAGGAGGATCGCTTGAGCCCAGCAGTTTGAGGTTGCTGTGAGCTAGGCTGATGCCATGGCACTCTAGCCTGGGCAACAGAGTGAGACTGTTCCAAAAAAAAAAAATTCAAAAGGACCACATATGATTCTATTTATATGAAATATTCAGAATAGGCAAATCTACAGAGATAGAAAGTAGATTGGTGGTTGCCTAGGGCTGGGGGGATTGGAGGGAAATGGGAAGTCACACTGCTAATGGGTATGAGGCTTCATTTTGGGGTGATCAAAATGTTCTAAAATTGATTGTGACAATGGTTGCAAAACTCTGAATATACTGAAAACCAATGAATTGTTCACTTTAAATGGGTAAATTGTATGGCATGTGATTTATATCTCAAAAAGCTGTCGTTAAACAAAATTCTTTGGTTTGTTAAGGATATTGTTTTCTTCTGCTTTCTAAAATGTTAACCTTGTGTGCGTGACGTAGCAATGGCGGGCGCCCGCCACGCTGGGAGCCTGGAGGGTGCGCTGCCCAGCGAGGGTCGCCATGACGCAGTGCCCCAGGCCCGAGCGCAGCCCGTGCGCGGTGAGTGCGCCCGTCCAGCCAGCAGACTCCGGGGACGGGCCGCGGGCGCCACGTTAGCAGAAGAGCGCAGAGAGAGGAATACGCACCCGGTCGGGGATCGCACCCGGTCGGGGATCGCGCCCGAGGCCAGCAGCAGGGCTGCGGCCCTCTCATGGGGTCCCCGATGTCGCCAGGAGATGAAGCGGGAGGCTAGAGGCCGTGCGAGGGGCTTGAGGTGCTGGAGGGCTGAGGTTGATGTGGGGCGGGGCGGGGGGCCGCCCGTTTCTGCCGGGCTCTCGGCCCACTTGGCATTCCCCTGTCTGTCCCGGCAGAAAGCCCCTCCACCCGCCTAACTCTGTCCGCCCCAGACCCGCTCAGCCCAGCCCACGTTCTCCCCTGCCGTTTCCCCCACCCGACCAGCAGCCCCCACTGGACCAGCAGTCTTGGAACCATCCCTCACCCGATCAGCAGCCCGGACCCATCCCCCACCGCACTAGCAGCCCCCCACCCATCCCCCACCAGATCTGCAGCCTGTGGGAACCACCTTCCTCACCTCTACCCCACATTCCCAGTCTGCTGCCCTCCCACGCCTCCCTAAATTTTCTCATTTATTACGGTGCTTCCTCCTAAGCTCTCAAACCCTGCACGACCCCTGGCCCCTGTAAACTCCTATCTCAGATCCATTCACTTACTCCTGCAATGAATTTGTCTACCATCTCACTAGGCATCCACTGTTGCCCGTGCCTCCAATGGAATTTGGGGCCTGGGCTTCAGATCTTAGTGCCCACCCCTGGTGAACTTGGCCCTTCCACATAGCATTGAGCTGTCCAAATGACACTCAGACACCCCTGCCCCATCAATCCCAGGTGCCTCCCAAAATAGGCCTCTAGGACCTAGGGGCCCCAGATCCTCCTCACTAGTTACATAGACCTTAGCCCACCCTCCTGATTATCTCAAGCCCCCCTCCCAACCATCAGCCAGGACCCTTTCAACCCAGGCACCCCTCCCACTGGTCCAGGGTTCCCACACAAAGATGTCAGCACCCCCGCAGACGCCTGATGCCTTCAGCTAAGAGTGCCACTTGACCCCAGTCCCCCATAAGCTTAAGCCTCTCCCCATGGTGCTGAGGGGCTGCAGCCCTCCTCCCTGGAATCTGCCCGGATCTCACTCCCTGAGCACCTGACAGAATAAGGTCTAAGACCCCAGGGCAGGGAGAACTGCTTGAACCTATGGGGCCCTGAAATGGGGCCTCTTTTTTCAAAAATACATATATAGGGCTGGGCGCGGTGGCTCACGCCTGTAATCCTAGCACTCTGGGAGGCCGAGGTGGGCGGATCGTTTGAGCTCAGGAGTTCGAGACCAGCCTGACCAAGAGCGAGACCCCATCTCTACTAAAAATAGAAAGAAATTATATGGACAGCTAAAAATATATATAGAAAAAAAAAAATTAGCCGGGCATGGTGGTGCATGCCTGTAGTCCCAACTACTCGGGAGGCTGAGACAGGAGGATTGCTTGAGCTCAGGAGTTTGAGGTTGCTGTGAGCTAGGCTGACGCCACGGCACTCACTCTAGCCTGGGCAACAAAGTGAGACTCTGTCTCAAAAAAAAAAAAAAAAAAAATACATATATAAAAGTGTTAATACACCGTAAGAGAGTGTTTCTGCCTGTGGCCTTGGCAGGGATGACCAAGCTTGTAAACTCCCAGTCAGCGTGCAGGTGGTGAGGTAAGCAGGCTTGAAGATTACCAGTGGGGCACAGTCCTGGTGAGTTGCACTTTCTGCCGCCCTGCCCTTCTCCTTTCTCCTGGATTGTGAAACCCACGCACAAGAACTGCAGAACTTATGAAAAATGCACCAGAGGATGGAGAAAGAAGAATCACATGGAAACTCCTCCTTTTCACTTGTGATATCATAAGCATTTGCCATTATTTTAAAAATCCTTCCTAAAGAAAAATAAATAAATAAAATGTTAACCTTATTTTTGGTAGCAAAAAGGCAGAAAACTCATGATATTACTATCATATGGATATCTTCACTTAGCTATGTTTTCAAATGCCATTTTTATACTAAGAACTCAGTTCTTGTGAATAGAAGTCTTAAAACAGAGATCAAAGATCTCTGTATAAAACAAGCAAACGTGTAAAACAAGCAAATTTGACCCACTTAAGGGACACAATCTGCCAAACTGGTACTTCTGAGAAATTAATCAAGAGAGCACTTAATAGGTTTTATAGTCAAGATGCAACTTTATAGTCAAGATGCAACTTGTTGAGACATGAAAAGGCATTAATTCATCTGGCACTGAAAGACCGATTCTGAGAAAGAACAAAGCAATCATTTCAAAGGGCACTGCAAAAGGAAACAACTTGCTATTTATAGTCAGGGGTAAAAAACTAGCCTAAGAATCAGAAAATCTAGGTCTGCCACTATTCAGCCAGATGACTTGGGTAAGTAGTTTTTCTTTGGTTAAATAGACAGCTCTCTTTGCTCTGACTCCTCCTATCTTGTCCAACCACATCTTTCACTTTCTTTTGTTGTCAAAATATTGGTAGTAAAGTAGTAGAGAAGTGTCATGCTCACCTTCACGTTACAGATAGGGAAACCGAGGCAGAGAAAAGCGAGGTTGTTTGCCCCCTTTTCCAGCCAGAAGTGGCAGGGTTGAGATATAAAACCCAGCCAGCCGGCTCCAGAGCTATGCTCTATCCATTTCAGCACACTGCCTTTGCTGCACCTCGCACTCTGGTCACCCGTCCCAGTTTGCACAAATATCTCATGTTCTCACGCCTGGATGCCTTTGCCAGTGCTATTTATTCTGCCTAAGTTTGCCACCTAACCAGGGACATGATCTAGGACAAATGTCTTTGCTCCTCTAAGAACTAACTTTCTTATGTATAAAATGGGAGAGACAAACACATAAAAGCCGCTCAAAGTATTGTTACGAATATTGAATCGAATGAGATAATGCACATCAAGTGCCTGCCATACACCAGATGTTCACTGTTAGTCTCCAGCCAACACCAGCACAGAGGCAGACATGCCCCTTTCTCAGCCCAGCCTGATCCCACTTCCTCTCCTCCCTGGGCCTTTCTCATGCCCCTGCCAAGTAATTCCAGGTCTCCTCTGCTTCGTGCTCCTGTACACACCACACTACGCAGTAATTCTAGGCCAGGCCATCAGTCAAACCATCTCCTAACTGGCCTTCCTGCTTCCTGACTTGCCCCCTCCAACCCCTTTTTGATGGTGCAGAGTAATTTTTCTACAGCCCAACCGCAATCATATCATTCTTCAGCCTAAATTCCCTTACAGGTTCCTATTTGTCTGTAGATAAAGTCCCAGTTCCTGCTGTGGCCCATCAGGCCCCATATAAGTAGAGGCCACGTCTTTCTCCTGGCTCCTTTGTCTACATCCCCCTCCCCACCTATCACCCTAGCACCCTAACTAAGCTGCTGTCATTCTGAGCTGGCCAGTGCCTCTTGCTGTGTCAGGCCCTAGCTCAGACATCACTGTCTCTGGGAAGCCTTCCAAACCTCCAAGTCTAGGGGAGGAGCCCTTCCTGGTGCTCTCTCAACACCTTGACTTCCCATCTCTAGACTATTTAAGTGCATGATGACTCAATTAAAATTGAGCCTCAACTGAATTAGATAGGAGGGCAGGAACCACGTTTACTATTGTATCCTAAGTGCATAGAATAATGCCAGAGATACAGTATACATTCAAAACATTTTCTAAATGAATGAATATATGGATTTGTTTGAGCATCCATTTATTCTACCATTCTGTGGTAGACTCTCCTGATTCATATATCCCAGGACCTAACAATTCCAACCTGATACAAAGCAGGTACCCAATAGATATTTATCGGGCTCGTTTTGTCATCTGAAAAAGGGACACTTGATTCCTTCTCACTATAAAATTATTTTTCCAAGGAGGAAAGAAGACTACATGGGACCTTTGAAATGTACAGGAATATTTATGGAAATGAGAACTTCAAATGGCAGAAAATAGGCTCTAGGTCAGCTCGGTGGCTCACGCCTGTTCCTAGCACTCAGGGAGGCTGAGGTCGGAGGACTGCTTGAGGTCAGCACTTCAAGATCAGCTCGAGCAAAAAAATAGAAAACTTAGCTGGGCCTGATGGTGTGTGCTTATAGCCCCAGCTACTTGGGAGGCTGAGCCAGAAGGATTGGTTGAGCCCAGGAGTCTGAGGTTGCTGTGAGCTATGATGATGCCACTGTCCTCTAGTCAGGAAGATAGAGTGAGATCCTTTTCTCAAAAAAATAAATATGAAATCAAAGTGGAGTAGTGGTATTAACTTTGTCAAAAGAAGGTGGAAACTGAAAATAAATGGTCAAAAAGTAAGAAATAGTCACACACAGCAGATAATATTTTATGTTTGATTTAATTATCTTATTTTTCTCAGGCAATAGTATCACTACTACTTTTTTTTGGTGGGGGGGAGGTTGTTTTTAAAGAGACAGGATCTCATTCTGTAGCCCAGGCTGGAGTGCAGTGGCCTGATCATAGCTCACTGCAACCTCGAACTCTTGGGCTCAAGCAATCCTCCTACCTCAGCCTCCCAAGTAGCTAAGAGTAGCTAGGACTACAGGCACACACCACCATGCCTGGCTAATTTTTTTTAATTTTTTGTAGAGATGGGATCTTGCTATGTTGCCCAGACTGGCCTCAAACTACTGGACTCAAGCAATCCTCTCACCCTGACCTCCCAAAATGCTGGGATCAGAGACGTAAGCTACTGTACCTGGCCCTTATGAGCAATTCTGAGTCATCTAGATCGTTAACCACAATGGAAGAAAGTAAAGGAAAAGATTACAAATGATTAGGAAGACAAATTGCCTTCAAATTATTACCAATCCTCACCATGTTTCTGGAGAATCTCCTGAAGACCTGGCTTGGAAGCAGCATCCAAGGTGCTTTCCCCATCAACACTGCCTTCAGTATCTTCTTCTGTAGCAGAAGAGCCTACTGAAAGAACATGAAGTTTGGTTTCTAAATCTTGAGCATCTGGCTTCAGGAAGGCAGCTGGACCATCAATGCCTAGGGACCAAAAGAAAAAAAAGAGGGAAGTGTTATCCACTATTTAGCTGGGTGGTTTTGGTGCATGTGATCAGAACTAACAACCACCAAATCATTTCATCTCTCCTCCTTCCTTAACACCCACAGGAACACTTGTTAAGTGAGTAGTCCAGGACTGGTGTTCATTTTATTAGCATGCTCCCTTGCTGAAGTAACATGTACCTGATGCTGTGCTTTAGAAATTTAAGAATGAGGTCAAGAAAACAAAAAGTAGGCCCTCCCCAGCACAGATCCAGTCCAAACCAAGAGCTCAAGGGACTTGACTTAAAAGCTCTTAATCCTATTCTACCTCCTCCCCATTGCCATCTCAGATAATCCTTTGAGCCAGCTATTGGAAGAATGGGCGCTCTCTTCCGACTCTTGCCTTCACGGTTCACCTCTGGCAAGATGTAACAATCAAAACTGTAAGCTCCTCAAATAGGCCATTCAGACTAATTCATTTGGCACGTAAAAACAACAGTTCTAGGGTAGACATGAACTTTAAGGCATCTTCCACTGATTAGACCATTGCTTTTATTCCACTCAAAGACCCAGAATGTGATTATACAAAGGTACTCAGTAACGATGCTAATGTTGGCCCTTTGGTCCATCTGAGAACCTTCCTGCCTTCTCCTAGGTTCTGTGAAAATTGTACCCCAGCCGGAGGTAATGTTGCCTGAATACACACCATGTAAGATGACGTCGTTGTGAGGAGTATGAGGTTCCACTAAAGGAGTATGCTCCTCGCTGCCTCTGGGCTTTGACCGACACAGCCTGGCTTCTGGATTTGGCTGTACCATGAGTGGGTCAAGGCGCTTTTTTCTTTGCTTCTTCTCCAGCAGTGCTCTCTGGGAAAGAAATGTGATATTATAGCCAGGAGAGTTATACCAAGACCTAGACACTTTGAATATTTATAACTTGTTTTTCACTGATCTTCACAAAAACTCCTGTAAATTAATTTTTTCCCACTTAAGAAATGGGAAAACTGAGGGAAGATTACCATATGAAATGGAGGCAAAGACTGGAGTGATCAGAGTGATCAGAGTGATCAGAGACCACCAGGGGAGAGGCAAGGGGCCAACTCTCCCTCTGATCTCTCAGAAAGAACCCTGCTAACATCTTGATTTTGACTCTGGCCTCCAAAATTGAGAGAGCATTAATTCCTCTAGTTTAAAAAAAAAGAAAGAAGGAAATGGGAAAACTGAGGCAAAGAAAGTACCAAGGATTCACTCATTTCACTTAACAAATGTTTATCGAACACGTATAAAGATATAATTAAAATCACACAATGCATTTCTAGCCAAGCTGATTCGTCTATTGAAAATATATGGTAATTATCAATATCATATTATTATCAAAGCATGACCACCAGTTCAAAACATATAAACACATATGCATAAGGGAAAAGATGGAGGACCACAGCAATGGTGACTTCTTTGGGTGGCAGACTACGAACAATTATTTCCTTTTTCTAGTTTTCTTTATTTTCCAAGTTTTCCAACGTTTCTATTTTATTTTTTTATTTTTAGTAGAGATGGGGTCTTGGTCTTGCTCGGCTGGTCTCGAACTCCTGAGTTCAAGTGATCCCCCCACTTCGGCCTCCCAGAGTGCTATCTATCTAACTTTTGTAATTGGAAGAAAAAAATTTTATTATCCTCTGAACCCTAATTACTTGCATGTTCTAATCAGCCAAAGAGCAATAAGTTTTACCTTCTTCTTCTTCTCCTTTTTTTGAGACAGAATCTCACTCTGTTGCCTGGGCTAGAGTATCATGGTGTCGGCCCCGCTCACTGCAACCTCAAACTCCTGGGCTCAAGTGATCCTCCTGTCTCAGCCTTCCAAGTAGCTGGGACTACAGGGGCACACCACCACACCTGGCTAATTTTTTTTTTTCTATTTTTAATAGAGACAGGGTCTCGCTCTTGCTCAGGCTGGTCTTGAACTCCTGAGCTCAAGGGATCCTGTCGCCTCAGCCTCCCAAAGTGCTAGGATTACAGGTGTGAGCCACCGCACCCAGCCTAAGTTTTGCCTTCTTGTTTATCTTACATAATTAGAAATCAAACAAATTTGGGCCAAGGGTGAGAAGAAAAAAAAATGTCAGTTGAAACATAACAAACAGGAAGCAATCAACTCTGTGGACTAAAGCAAAATACAGATTATTATAGCAAAAAAAGTCAGGCAAAAAGCATGAGAGATTATACGACAAAAAGTCCAATGAAATGAAAAGGAAAGTACTAGCACATATACCTTGAAACTTTGGCAGATAAGAGCTTCTAACACAGAAATAATTATGGATCTGGAATATCTCTGAATAAGAAAAATGCCAAGCCCCAAGCTAAAAAACAAAGCCATGATTAAAAAGCAAAGGTATTACAACCTACTTACTCCTGTTTTTCAGGCAAAAAGCCACTTATTTATTTTTATTCATTGATTCTGCTTTTAGAAAAGTACCTCTAGAAAGAAGAGCCAGTCCAAGGGGTGAGACTATCCTTAGGAAAGGAAGGAGTGGTGGCCGGGTGGGGGCAAAAGTAGGAATAGAAGTAAGTTTTTCCTGAACTGGGCTGATGAAAGCATGCAGATAAATTCAAAAGACGAAGAAGAAATAAAGCCATTCTTTTTTTACTTAACCTGTATATATAGGGAAAAGATTGGGGAGTTAAGACAATGTGCCATCATGGACTACAGCATCAAGAATAAATAGATGTTATTTCATTGACTTTTATCCCATGTTAAAAAAAAGAATGAATAGATGTTAGAGTAAGAAATTTAATAATTTGAGAATATTTTGAGATTTCATGAATTAGGATGTATAGGATTTTAATGTGCCAGGAACATTAAATACATAGGAGGCTATAATAAGTTCCTCCCCATAGAATTTGCTGGTAAGATTCTTCTAGCAACTCAGAGGTCTTGTATAATGGATGAGAAATAACGCAACTGATGAGAGGTTATTTCTCATATTTTCTGTAAATCTGAAGTACAGAAAACAGGAGAAATTGCCATATTTTATCTATGTGGCCACCACTATTTAGTGTCTCTCAAATATAGCTCATAACTGTGAAATGAACAAAACACAAGCTATAGCCTAATCCATTTTATTAACATATATAAGGAAAAAATGTTCTATAGAAAAGGAATATTCTGCTTGTAGTCTAGAGAAAGGAGGCCAAAGAGCTAGAATTTGACAGAGTTTATCCAGTCTGTCCAACAAAGAGAAATACTCAATCTGGTAGACAAGAGTATTCTACTCACTGGGTGAGCTTACTTTCTTTGAGGACAGGAAACAGTACAAGGCTGCTTAACAGCTCTGATGAAATAAGCCTTGGTACTACCTAATTTCAATTCCTCTGATTCTTTGCTTACCAATCAGCCTTCTAATTTTCAGTTTAACTTTGTCAATATCATATTCCCAGGAAAAGAATATCATGAACAGTGGAGATGAATACATACTGAAAGAGTAGAGTTCCCATTGTAAATTAATAACTTGGTGTCCTGGTCTTATAATTTACTGGTGTGAGTTTAACTAGTGTGAGTCTGTGCCAAAGGACCTGGGTACATCCAGTTCACTGACCACCCATGGTGATTCTGCCAAGGTATCTGGGGAAGCCTCTCTGTCAGCCTCAACGCCCATCGAACTCATTTAGACCAACAACAAGAAAAACAACCGTAGACTCAAACTGTAAACTTCAGGAAAACAGCTACTACGTTACAACACTGAATATATCCTATCATTGTTCAAGTTTGTAAGAAAAAATCATCAAATATCGACCTATGCACAAGCTGCCATGTTGGTGAAAACTGTCACAGTTTGGGTGGCGGAGAAGAGAAGTGATAATTAGGTTTGAATGTAACAATGTCAATTCATATTTCATTTATATTTTTACCTCCCTGAAAAGCTAAGAGTGCTTTAAATGAGGCTACATAAGCAAAGGACTCCTTCCCACGAGAGGGGAAGGCCAGGGAACCAGGAAGACAGCCAAAGCTGACTGTGCGCGGTCCTACATGAAACTGAAATCTTTAGCCTTCAGGACTGTACTCCGTGGTCAGTCAGCCTACTCTAAGGGGGTCATAACGTAGCTTTAGCCCATCACCTCTAGGGTGATTCCTTTGCTCAGAGAATTGAGAATCAGAAAAGCAGCTATCATTAATTTGAGGCTGTGGCCACACAGGTCAGATGTGGCAGTTTCTCATGTTTTCCTTACTTCATATTTACTGTCTCTTCAGGCTGGTCACATAAACTAAAATTTAACCCCCTTTAAGTTTCCCAATTCCTTGATGGATACTTAGGTTGATAAAAACCCCAATTCCCTTGGGAATTAAACAATAACTCAAAATCTACCTTCTCAAGAATCTGGTGGTATGTTTTACTATTCCGAGGGGCAAAATATTGAATAGTGATGTCAAAATAAAAAATGAAGAAATAAAGGAAATTAGATAGGGGGAAATTTCCACCAAAGAACTTTGTCCATTAAATAATAAAGCTCAGGCAAGCCTCAAATTAATGACAGCTTGACCTGATTCTCCATTTTCTAAGAGAAGGAATCACCCCAGAGGTGATGGGCTAAAGCTACATCCGTCCTGACCCTCTTGGAACAGACTAACCACAGAGTACAGCCAGCAAGATCAGGCTGGTCACTTGGGGTCTATTGGTTTGGCTAAAAATATCTAATCTCCCTGTACACAAAGTGAAATCATAGGAAGACAAGACTAAAAGTTTTAAATTAGACTTTCTTAAAATATCATTTCAGGGTATTGATGACCTCTCTTAAAAGGATATATACAAATAGACGAGAAACCCAAAGGGACTATGTTGTACTTTAATCCATTTTCCACCAGATGGCGTATGGGTTCGCTACCTAATGTACATCCATCTGTAATATCATAGCAAGAATCAGAACATATTTATGTTTTGTAGCCAGCTAAGGTGCCCACATACCCTGAAAATAAGAATGTCCTAGTGAAACCAGTAAAAATAAAAGCAGGCCAGGAGCAGTGGCTCATGCCTGTAATCCTAGCACTCTGGGAGGCCCAGGCGGGTGGATCGCTCGAGGTCAGGAGTTCAAGACCAGCCTGAGCAAGAGCGAGACCCCATCTCTACTAAAAATAGAAAGAAATTATAGGAACAACTAAAAAAATATATGTGTGTGTGTGTGTGTGTGTGTGTGTGTGTATACATACATATATATATATATATATATATATATGTAAGTTAGCCGGGCATGGTGGCACGTGCCTGTAGTCCCAGCTACTCGGGAGGCTGAGGCAGGAGGATTGCTTGAGCCCAGAAGTTGGAGGTTGCTGTGAGCTAGGCTGACGCCATGGCACTCTAGCCCGGGCAACAGGGTAAAATTCTGTCTCAAAAAAAAAAAAAAGCAAAATAGGCCAGGCACAGTGGCCCATGCCCGTAATCCTAGCACTTTGGGAGGTCTAAGCAGGAGGACTGCCTGAGGTCAGGAGATCAAGACCAGTCTGAGAAACATAGTGAGACCCTGTCTCTACAAAAAGTAGAAAAATTAGCTTGGCAAGGTGGTGCATGCCTATGGTCCTAGCTACTTGGGAGGCTGAGGCAGGAGGACTGCTTGAGTTCAGGAGTTTAAGTTGCAGTGAGCTATGATCATGCCACTGCCCTCATGCCCAGGCAACAAAGTGAGAGTCTGTCTCAAAACAAATAAAAAATAAAATTAAATTTAAAATTTAAAAAATAAAAATAAAAGCAAAATATACTGAATGGTAAAGTATTTCAATAAATGGTGTTGGAACAACTGGATGTCCACATGCAAAAACCCCATCTCACAGCATACACAAAAATTAACTCAAAATGCACCACATATAAACAGTTAGAATACGTTCTAGTGTTCAATAGCATAGTAGGGTGACTACAGTTAACAATAATTTATTGTATATTTCAAAATAGCTAGAAGAGACGATTTAAAATGTTCCCAACTCAAAGAAATGATAAATGTTTGAGATGATGGGTATGCTAATTATCCTGAACTAGTCACTATACATTGTATGTACTGAAACATCACTATATACCTCACAAATATGTACAGTTATTATGTGTCAATTTTTTTTTAATTTTAAAAGAGGATATACAAATGGCCACTAAGCAGATAAAAAATGTTCAACATCATTAATCATTATGGTAATGTAAATCAAAACTACAATGAGGTGTTACTTCACACCCACTAAAATGGCTCTAAATCAAAGACAGACAATAACAAGTGTTGGTAAGAATGTGGAAAAACTGGAAGCAAGCATCATACAATGCTGATGGCAATGTAAAATGGCTCAGCCTCCTGGAAAACAGCCTGGCAGTTCCTTAAAATGTTTAACACAGAGTTACTACATTGCCCAGCAATTCTGCTCCTGGGTATACACCTAGGAGAAGTGATAACATGTCCACACAAAAACTTGCACACAGATATTCAGAGCAGCCTTATTTATAATAGTTAAAAAGTAGAAACAACCCGAATTCCATCAACTGATGGATGAATAAACAAAATGTGGTATATACATATACCATTATGTTATCCGACAATAAAAAGGAATAAAGTAATGATATATTCTACAACACGGATGAACCTGATCCTAAGTCAAAGAAGCCAGATACAAAAGAGCACATATTGTGTGATTCCATTTATATGAGATTTAAAAATCATTTCTATACTTTATCTCAGTGTATATTGATGGTATGATGAATTATATCTCAATAAAGCTGTTTAAAAATCTATATGAGGCCAGGTGTGGTGGCTCATATCTGTAATCCCAGTACTTTGGGAGATTCGGTGGGCGGGGGTGGGAGGATAGCTTGAGGCCAGGAGTTTGAGACCAGCCTGGACACCATAGTGAGACCCTGTCTCTATACAAAAGATGATTTTTTTTTTTTTTTTTTTTTTGTTGAGACAGAGTCTCACTTTGTTGCCCAGGCTAGAGTGAGTGCCGTGGCGTCAGCTTAGCTCACAGCAACCTCAGACTCCTGGGCTTAAGCGATCCTACTGCCTCAGCCTCCCAAGTAGCTGGGACTACAGGCATGCGCCACTATGCCCGGCTAATTTTTTCTATATAGATTTTTAGTTGTCCATATAATGTCTTTCTATTTTTAGTAGAGACGGGGTCTCGCTCAGGCTGGTCTCGAACTCCTGACCTTGAGCAATCCACCCGCCTCGGCCTCCCAGAGTGCTAGGATTACAGGCGTGAGCCACCGCGCCCGGCCCAAAAGATGATTTTTAAAAAATCAGCCAGGCTCCCAGCTACTTAGCAGGCGGACCATTTGAGCCCAGGAGTTGGAGGTTGCAGTGAGCTATGAGTGTGCCACTGCACTCCAGCCTGGGAGACAGAGCAAGACTCTGTCTCAAAAACAAAACAAAACAAAACAAAATCGATATAGGACAAAATAGCCGCATGTAAATTATCTGAAAATGTAAGGTTTTTAAACATTAAGTTCTAAGATAAGAACATCAGGAAAACATGATGGACAGCAAACTGTAAGCTAATCAATAATACTGTGGCCTGGATGATGAAAGAATGAGTTACGAGAAGGGGAATGTTCTATATGGAAATAGGGAAGGTAGAGCCAAAGAGCAAGATTTACCCTGTGTCTCCAATACTATCCAAGTCAGGGAGAGTGCCCTGGCCAGATACTCATGTGTCTCCTTCCTTTGACAGGTATAGCCCTTCAGAAGAGATGAATTAATTAAATCATTACATATTAATGATGTTCACTGTAAAGATCATTTTACAAACTCTACTTGCTCTGATTTCAAACACACCAAGCCACCTTCTGATTGCAAACTCTGCACAGACTATTCTATTGAGAATGTGATGACCCACTGATTCTGGTACACAGTTCACTAGAAATTAATTCCCTGGTTTAGAGTCATCACTGAGGAGATTGGCTAATGTGAACCAATCCTCTTGAGACTAACTTTGGTCACTCTTAGCAAACTATTTCTTACAAAGCTCATGACCAGTGACTCTCAACCAATGGGACATTCCCATAGTAGAATTCCTAAGAGTCTGATCTAATATATATCTGGGGCAGGGTTTCCCCAGCCCCTCTGACCTCTATTGCCAATCATTGTCAGCGGGCACCACTGATGGCATGCAACTGTATGCCTCGGGCAGGATGGCGTGCTCTGGACTGTGAAGCTCCCACCAAGACACTGCTTGCTTATGAGGCCTAGGCTGAGCTGCAACCTACCCTTTCCTCAATATACCTCCATCTCTATTCTCCCTAACTTAAGATACTTTAAGATCCTTTCTAACATTCCATTATTTTAACCAGTCTAAACTCACTTTACAGATGAAATAACTGAGGCCCATCGAGTTTAAGGGCCTTATCTAAAAATCACACAGCTAATTAATGGTAGAGCTAGAACTGGAACTGGAACCAAAGCTTTCTGGTTCCCACCCAGTGTTTTATTCATTATGTGGTTCTGCCTTTCTTGTTACACACCCTCGGAACGCGCAGCTTGCACTTGTGGACGTTCCTCTATCCCATCCTCTACCCCATGCTGAGCAGCCTCCTCCTTATCTGCATGGTCGCATTTCAGGGTTCTAAAAGTGTGCTCATATGCTATTTAACATCAAAATTTATACATCACATCCAAAGATTATTTTTTAATTTTTAAAAATTTCTGGCCGGGCGTGGTGGCTCACGCCTGTAATCCTAGCACTCTGGGAGGCCGAGGCGGGTGGATTGCTCGAGGTCAGGAGTTCGAGACCAGCCTGAGCAAGAGTGAGACCCCGTCTCTACTAAAAATAGAAAGAAATTATATGGACAACTAAAATATATATATACAAAAAATTAGCCGGGCATGGTGGCACATGCCTGTAGTCCCAGCTACTCGGGAGGCTGAGGCAGGAGGATCGCTTGAGCCCAGGAGTTTGAGGTTGCTGTGAGCTAGGCTGAAGCCACGGCACTCACTCTAGCCCGGGCAACAGAGTGAGACTCTGTCTCAAAAAAAAAAAAAAAAAAAAAAAAAAAAAAAAAAAAAAAAAAAATTTCTATAAATTTTAAGTCTTTAGATTCATTCACTATCTCTGGAGGATACACTGGAAATCAGTGGCGGCCTCTGGTAAAGAACTGGGCCAAGTAGAGGGACAGAGACTTTCCATCAAATATCTTTTTTGAGGCCGGGCGTGGTGGCTCACGCCTGTAATCCTAGCACTCTGGGAGGCCGAGGCGGGTGGATCGCTCAAGGTCAGGAGTTCGAGTCCAGCCTGAGCAAGAGCGAGACCCCGTCTCTACTAAAAATAGAAAGAAATTATATGGACAACTAAAATATATATATAGAAAAAATTAGCCGGGTATGGTGGCGCATGCCTGTAGTCCCAGCTACTCGGGAGGCTGAGGCAGTAGGATTGCTTGAGCCCAGGAGTTTGAGGTTGCTGTGAGTTGGGCTGACGCCATGGCACTCATTCTAGCCAGGGCAACAAAGCGACACTCTGTCTCAAAAAAAAAAAAAAAAAAAAAAAAAAATCTTTTTTGTAGTATTTGAATTCTTACCATATGCTTTTATTACCTACAAAAATAATTTTAAAAAGTAAACATACTTTTCAAAAATCTGTGCTATAAAAAGGTTTACAAAAGTCTCCACATTTATACCACATATACACCATATGTAGTATTCTCACTGAAAAGAATAAAAATTATAAAATATTGGGGCTACCTTTTTGTTTTTTTGGAGACAGAGTCTCACTCCATTGCCCTGAGTAGAGTGCCATGGCATCAGCCTAGTTCATAGCAACCTCAAACTCCTGGGCTCAAGCGATCTTTCTGCCTCAGCCTCCCGAGTAGCTGGGACTACAGGTGCACACCACGATGCCAGCTAATTTTTATATTTTTTGTAAAGACAGAGTCTTGCTCTTGCTCAGTCTGGTCTCAAACTCCTAAGCTTGAGAGATCCACTCGCCTCGGCCTCCTAGCATGCTAGAATTACAGGTGTGAGCCACCACGCCCAGCCAGGGCTACCTTTTAAAAACTTCAGAAAATATATCTATATGCAAAATTCAAAAACTAATGTTTTATACTTGATAAATGAACCATAGCTTTCTTTTAATGTTAGCAAAGTATGTACCATTTGGCCTTATAACATTAGGATGTCTATGAATAAATATGAATAAAAATAAATCAAAGATGTAAATTTTTGTGGTCACTTCCCCCTAAATACAGTTTGCTACACAATGGAATGAAGAAAATAAAGGGCTGATCACAATCATGCTGATCTTGCGGGTGGGGGGAATAAGTGTGCATGTATATGTATGTGTCTGTGTGTGTGTGTGTGTGTGTATATATATATATATATAAAAACATATATATCTCAGAACTGTTCCATTATCATAGCAAATTAGTTTCTTTCCTACTTTTAAATTATTCCAGGCCAGGTGCCGTGGCTCATGCCTGTAATCCTAGCACTCTGGGAGACCAAGGCAGGAGGATCGCTTGAGGTCAGGAGTTCAAGACCAGCCTGATTACGAGTGAGACCCCATCTCTACTAAAAATAGAAAAAAAAAATTAGTCAGTCAACTAAAAATAGAAACAAAAAATTAGCGGGGCGTGGTGGCTCGTGCCTGTAGTCCCAGCTACTTGGGAGGCTGAGGCAGGAGAAACACATGAGCCCAGGAGTTTGAGGTTGCTGTAAGCTAGGCTGACGCCATGGCACTCACTCTAGCCCGGGCAACAAATCGACACTCTGTCTAGAATAGAACAGAAAAGATAGTTCTACCTTTCTAGTAATTTATTAGGCCAGAAGTCCCATCATTAATTCCACCAGCAACATAAAGAAGATAAAACTTTAGAGGCTTTTAGTCCCCTAGAGAATACAGACATCTTGACTGTTAATGATCCTACATTAGAAAACATTCATATAAAAAAGCAAATATGAAAGCATATTGAGTATAGGTTCTAAGCTGCCTAACCATAATGATCATACCATGAAACAATATAAAACTGTTCATTTATTTCTTCCTTCATTCAAATATCTAATGGATTGTTATATACCCAGCCCTATGCCAGAAACTTCTGATATACTGGTTACCAAAAACACATTTGGTTCCTCTTCTCCTGGAACTTAGTCTAGTGGAGGAAGCGAACATAAGTAAAACCATTGCCCACACACATAAAAAAATGTTTAACTAAAAACTGGGACTAGGGCTGTGAAGAAAATTATTCCGTAGCAATGGAGGTTGTTAAGTAGCATAGCAGCAAACACAGACCTGCATTTTAGGATAAGAAAACAATCTTGCAGTTAAATGAAATTACAGTGTAGAGAGGTATTTAAGGTAGGAGAAACCAATTTACTACATTAATACAATGTTAACATTCTTCTAATTCTTACAAAAGTACAAAGGAATTTTCAGTGATTATAAATCCAAGGTAAGTTTTATTGCTGATATCCTCAAAGCACGCCGGTCTTGTCATAGCCACTCTTCTTTCCATGGCCCCGCCAAGCCTGCAGAGCCAAGACCACCAGCTTCACTGTCAACATAGCTGGCCACCCATTTCAAAAGAAGAGACTCTACCCACCTGATTATCTAGTTTCAGCTGTCGAAGCCTCATGGTCTCATCTTCAAAGGCACTATTTTAATAAAATAAAGGAAAGAAAACATGTAAAAAGCAAATCCTTTATATTTTACTTTATTTTTTGAGACAGGGTCTTGCTCGATCACCCTTCCTAGAGTGCAGTCACATCATCATAGCACACTGCAACCTCAAACTCCTGGGCTAAAGGGATCCTCCTGCCTCAGCCTACCAAGTGCTGGGACTACGGGTGTGTGCTGCCACGTCCAGCTAATTTTTTGTTTTTAAAATTTTTTTTAATGATGGGGTCTCGCTATGTTGTCCAGGCTAGTCTTGAACTCCCAGCCTCAGACGATCTTCCCACTTCTGCCTTCCAAGTAGCTGGGACTACAGGCTCTCGCCACCACGTCCAGCATGGAACCAATCAATTCTGCCTTAAATAAAGTATCAGTTTCTAGATCCTGCCCACACTGACTGAGAGAGGACTCAATCCTTAATGACAAACTCATTCCATAGAGGACCTGAGAGGGCTGAAATACCCAAAAGATAAGAAAAAGATGACAGCACAGACTCCATGCATGCAGCCATTTCTTTTTGGTTTTTTTTTGAGACAGAGTCTTGCTCTGTTGCCCAGGGTAGAGTGCCGTGGCGTCAGCCTAGCTCACAGCAACCTCCAACTCCTGGGCTCAAGTGATCCTTTTGCCTCAGCCTCCCAAGTAGCTGGGACTACAGGCATGAGCCACCATGCCCGGCTAATTTTTTCTATATATTTTTAGCTGTCCAGATCATTTCTTTCTATTTTTAGTAGAGACAGGGTCTTGCTCTTGCTCAGGCAGGTTTCAAACTCCTGACCTAGAGCGATCCTCCCGCCTCGGCCTCCCAGAATGCTAGGATTACAGGCGTGAGCCACCATGCCTGGCCTTCTTTTTGTTTTAAACCATGTATGGAGTATGCATTATGCTCTGAACACACAGCTAAGTATTTTATACACATTACAGTATTCATTCCTCAAAACAATCCTATGAACTAGGTACCATTATTTTTCACACTTTGAAGATGAAGAAACAGAGCTTGGAGAGTTGTGTGGAAGGTTAAACAGCAGAAACAGACCCTAATCCTGGTCTCTTGCTAGAGTTCAAATTATGCCTAAAAAATCAAGTATATTTCACTTCTTTTTGGAGCTTATTCTAAGAAAGGGAAAATTAAACTGTGTATAGCATCTTACTAGAGCCCATTGATCGCCTTAAGGTCTGGGCAAGTCATGTAACTTACTCTCCAAGTTTGCCATTAATAACACTTACTATGCCAGTAATCAAAGTGTGAATAAACAGACAAGATTTAATATCACTGGGAGACAGATTTGTTTGAAGGAAGAAAAAGAAACAAAAATTGAATCAAAACTATCTTCAGTTGATAAACCAGACCCTTTGAGCTTTTTTTTTTTTTTCTTTTTGAGACAGAGTCTTGCTGTGTAGCACTGGCTAGAGTGCAGTGGGGTCATCATATTAATAGCTCACTGCAACCTCAAACTCCTGGGCTCAAGTGGTCCTCCTGCCTTGATCTCCCAGAGCATTGGGATTACGGGTGTGAGCCACCATGCCCAGCCTCTCTTTTCAACATTTTTTAACTGACTCTGAAGTCTTTTCCATGTTTGACAGTTTCCTAATTTAAGATTTTATTTTGTGATTCAGCATTCTTAGAAACAGTAAAGTATGAAACAATGCAGAAATCGTTCTCAATTATTTAAATTATAAATTTTTACTGGGAGCTTATTGTCAAACAAACTGGAAATACACAGTCCTATTTAAGAAGACAAATTCTGGCTGGGCATGGTGGTTCACGCCTGTAATCCCAACACTCTGGGAGGCCAAGGCAGGAGGATCACTTGAGGTCAGGAGTTCGAGACCAGCCTAAGCAAGAGGGAGACCCCATCTCTACTAAAAATAGGAAAAGTTAGCTAGAAAACTAAAAATAGAAACAAAAAATTAGCTGGGTGTCATGGTGTGCACCTGTAGTCCCAGCTACTCAGGAGGCTGAGGCAGGAAGATTGCTTGAGCCCACCAGGAGTGTGAGGTTGCTGTGAGCTAGGCTGACGCCACAGCACTCTAGCCTGGGCAACAGAGCGAGACTCTGTCTCACCAAAAAAAAAAAAAAAAAAACAAAGAAGAAGAAGACAAATTCCATGACTGCAAAGGGAAACATTTGCTACATTTGGGGTAAATACACCAAAGAATCTATCCATGGTTTAATGATTTACCACAACATTCCTACATTTTAGATGGTTTTATGCATTTTAATAATGCATAACAACTTGGAATTTTCATACTATCTCCAAAACTCTTCCTGCCTAATCATCTGCAAGCAGGTTTAGTAACCCCTCAGACACAGATGTGCAGGTGCTTTCTGATTTTCCAACAGTGCCCTCTATTAATTTCCTCATAACTTTTATGTTTAAAAAAACAAAACAAAAAACACTGGTAGTCAATAAATCATGTCTTTTCTCCCAGCTCAAAAGAGGGGAAAACAATACAACTATTATGTACTCATAATAATTAAAAATAAAAAATTTAAAATAAATAAAGGGGCAAACAAAAATGTTAGACATGATATCCTTCTGGCCTCAACTTTGTGGCCCTTGTGTTTCTTTTTTTTTTTTTTTTTTTTGAGACAGAGTCTCACTCTGTTGCCCGGGCTAGAGTGCCATGGCATCAGCCTAGCTCACAGCAACCTCAAACTCCTGGGCTCAAGTGATCCTCCTGCCTCAGCCACCCGAGTAGCTGGGACTACAGGCATGCGCCACCATGCCCAGCTAACTTTTTCTATATATTTTTAGTTGTCCGGTTAATTTCTTTCTATTTTTTAGTAGACATGGGGTCTCGCTCTTGCTCAGGCTGGTCTTGAACTCCTGACCTCGAGCAATCCTCCCACCTCAGCCTCCCAGAGTGCTAGGATTACAGGCGTGAGCCACCATGCCTGGCCTCTTTTAGATATGTTCCTATGTTTTCCTTAATGTTTTTATCCTCATTCACATATTTTTAAGTCCTAAATTTAAAAATCCTTCATTAATACAGCGCTACTAGTATTAATACAGTACTACCATTAATTACTGGTATTCAGTGGTTGTTAATATAAACTTGAAAAAGTTTTATATTAAATGACTAAGTCAAAAAATTATGAACATTATATAGGAAAAGGTAACTTGGAAAAAAGAATCTAGTGTTAATGGACTAGTATTTTCAAATGGTTGCTGCTGTGAATTTTCTTTTCCTTCAATTAATTGTCCTCAACACTGAACCAAAACTGTGATGCCTTCTGGAATGAGAAAAAAATACTAATTCCCCTTCTCCCAAATGCTAAAACCTCCTCAAAAATGGTAAAATCTGACACATAACTAAAGTCCTCAAACATTTCCTTAAGGCCTCTAATAGTGAAAAAAAACAGGCGTGTCTTTAATGTGTATCTAGACACCACTTAATTCCTTTCATCAAGCCTGGGCAAGCTCAACAGACAACCTAAACAAACGGCATAATGAAAGCATTTTGACTTGAACAGAAGAGACAATAAATAGAAATATAATTGTAACATTTAAATACTTCCTATATATCAAAAGCTATACTTTCCCTGAATTCTTTTAATTATTAATTTAGCAAATATTGGCAGAGTATGGTAGATGTGCCTATAATCCCAGCACTTTGGGAGGCTGACGCAGGAGGATCACTTGAGGCCAGGAGTTGGAGGTTGCAGTGAGCTGTGCCTGTGCCACTGCACTCCAGCCTCAGTGACAGAGCGAGAGACCCTATCTCTAATTAAAAAAAAAAAAAAGCCTGTAACTTAGCAAAAATAAAGATACTTTATAGATGTATATTCAATATGAACTAGGATTTCTAGTCTAAACCGGAATATAGTCTTACTAAATTTGCATTTTTTTCCCTTTAATATTCTCTCTCCTTCATTTCAAAGTAGGAGTAGCAAGCCTAACCAAGCCTGGTTAGTAAATTAACATGAAACAGAATTCCTACAGAATAAAACAAATAGAATTACTATTTTTCCTCCCATTTTTCTCACAGAAAATTTCGTATTAACTCAGTCTAAACGGTGGAAACCCTAAACATACATCGTAGAGAAACACAGAAACACTTAGTGTGGCAGATGATAGTGCTCACAGAACACTATTCTCCTGAACTATTCTCTGGTTACCACCAGCCAAAGTCTACAGTGAAGAAGGGCACATGCAGAGAATTTTCTGAGAATGTGCCCCATTCCAGCGATCTTTGCTTATGGACACCAGACATTTTTCCTAATCCTTCTGTACTATTATTCGCTTATTCACCTACCAAATATTTGGTAAAAGTCTGCTAAAAGTATGACCCTATCCACTCCTATATACATACTTTTGAGAGTCACTAGATGAACTGAAAACAAAGCAAGTATCTATCAACAGTAAGGTGGATAAAAATTTTTGTTTTATTTTGTTTTGTTTTTTTGAGACAGAGTCTCACTCTATCACCCTGGCCAGAGTGCAGTGGCATCATCATAGCTCACAGCAACCTCAAATTCCTGGGCTCAAGCCATCCTCCTGCCTCAGCCTCCCAAGTAGCTGGGACTACAGGTGAGCACCACCATGGATAAAAATTTCTGATGCAGTCATACAATGAAATGTCATAGATCAATAAAAATAAACTTCACTCTAACACAAAAACATGAATAGATCATAAACATAATGTTAAACAAAAGAGGCAACACACAAAAGAATACACATAGCAATTTCCTTTTTTTCAAAAAAAAAAAGATAATCACTAACATTTCAGAAAATATCTTTCCAAATATTTAAACAAATTTTTATATATTTGGGGGGTGGGGGGGCATGGGCAATATACATAACCTAAACTTTTGTACCCTCATAATAAGCTGAAATAAAAAAATAAAAAAATAATAAAATTTTTATATATTTGAAATATTTCAATCATTTTAACTTAAGATTATACCATAAGTATCTTTTAATGTTATTAAAAAGGTTGTTTAAATATAACATTAAATGGCTAAATAATGTTCTATCATATGGACATTCCATAACTTTTTCTTTTTTTGTTATGACAAAAAACACATACATAAAATTTACCATCTTAACCATTTTGAAGTGTATAGTTCAGTAGTGTTAAATACATTTACATTGTTGTGTATACATGAATTTTCATGGCAATACTATTCATAAAGCCAAAAAGATGGCTAAATGTCCATCAACTGATAAATGGAAACCAAACGTGGTACAACCACACAATGGAATATTATGTAGCCATAAAAAGCAGTAAGTACTGAAACATGGACGAACCTTGAAAACATGCTAAGTAAAAGAAGCCAGTCACAAAACACTACATGTGATTCTATTACTATTTTTATGAAATGTCCTGAATAGGCAAATCTATAGAGACAGAAAGATTAGTGGCTGCTTTGGGTTTGGAGGGATGGGAGTTAGCAGATGTAGCTAAAGGGCATGGGGTAGCTTTTTGAGGTGATGAAAATGTCCTAAAATTGACTATGGTGATGATTGCACGTGTCTATATGTAACTATACTAACAATCATTGAATTACAAACTTTAAAAGGGTGAATTATATGGTATATGAATTATATCTCAATAAAGCTGCTATAAAAAAAGAAAACATCAGTCCATATGATTCTAATAAACATAACAAAGGATATGGATAACAAAGATCTTCTTTACAGAATACCAACTAATAAATGTAGAAAAAATGATAAAAATAGAGTATCACCATTTTATCACCACATTAATTGATTCTTGCAAGAAACATCAATGGATGCTAAACCTTTGAGTGTAATATTTGACATAATCTCATGTATCTCCCCACAGATTATATTAATCACAAAGAGGAAAAGGTAACAGGACAATGAAAGAATCTGATAGACATCACCTTAACCCAGTAACGGGACACATCAACTGCACCAGGACAGACTGACAACAGGTGCCCCCACGTGTAACACTGAGAACAGCGCAATAAAATGCATGCAATATTCCTGCCAAACATGTTTAACCTGAATTTATTCAGGAGGAAACATACCCAAATGGAGGGCAACTTTGCAAAACATTTGTCAGGACTCTTTAAAAATGTTGATACCAAACAAGACACCACCCCCCATCCCCCCCCAAAAAGGACTGAAGAACTGTTCTAGGTTAAAGTAAAAGAGATTAAAGAGCTTTCTGTAAACCAAATATATCAATAATCCTTGAATTCTAGACCAAAACAAACATAGCAAAGAGACTATTATGGGTACACTGAGGATATCCGATTATGAATTGTATATTAGAAAAGAGTTTATATTAATGTTAAGTTCCCGTGTGTGATTAGTTTATTGTGGTTATTTAAGAGAATGCTTTTCTGAGTAGGACTGGGGTAGACATAATGAGGGAACAGGAACAGGGTAATAAGGTAGGGAGGAGAGCAATACTTCTCTGAGTATCCGTAAGTCCATATGATATGAATAAATAAACAAAAGAACAAGTAAGCGAGGAGAAGGGACAGTTCTCTTTTATAGAAAAAAATCCAATTAATAAAGATAAAAGGAATAATGGAAACAGAAAATCACCATTAGGCAAACACCACAGTAATAACTGTTACAGGCAAGAATCATCAATGGGTGGTAAAAAAAAATGGGTGAAAGTATGATAAGAAACAGGATTATTTGCATTGTCTCAAAGTATCTCCCTGTCTGAGTCCATTCGGACTACTATAACAAAATATCACAAACGGGGTGGCTCATAAACAGCAAACATTTATTCCTCACAGTTCTGGAGGCTGGGAAGTCCAAGGTCAAGGGGCGAGCAGATTTGGTGGAATGGGCAAAGGAGCTCTATGGGATTTTTTATTTGTAAAGGCACTAATCCCATTCATGAGGGCTCCACCCTCATGGCCTGATCGCCTCCCCAAAGTCCCACCTTCTAACACCACCACTTTGGTGATTAGATCTGCAACATGCTCATTTGCAGGAGGGGAGACACACTCCTTCCCACCACAGCACTTCCCAAAAGATGATCTTGTCATCACAAAGGGAAAAATAGTAATGTTATTAGTGGAGAAACCTGGGAGACAGCTCCTTAATGAGTGATTAAGATTAACATCTCTAGTGATAAGTCATAGGGACATCAAACTCCTCCCAATAGGATGCACGGAGAAGGGCACAGCACCACATCTGTGGTGTTCTCACCAAAAACACACAATCCTAATTTAATCACAACGAAACACTAGACAAGCCCAAATTGATGAACATTCTATAAAATAACTGGCCAGTATTCTTCAAAAGCATCAAGATCTGTAAAGGCACAGAAAGATGCAAATCGGAGGAGACTGAGGAGACATGACAACTACGTACAGCACAGGATCCTGGATTTGAATTCTGGACTAGAAAAGAGACATTAGTGGGAAAACTACCAAAAATCAAATAAGGCCTTAGTTCATTAGTTAACAGCACTGAGTGGATATAAATTTCCTGGTTTTGATAATGGCACTATGCTTATATAAGATGTTAACATTGGGGAAAACTTGGTGAAAAGTATATAGGAATTCCCTAATATGTTTACAACTTTTCTACACTTCTAATTAAAAAGATTTCTAAAAGTGAAGTACTAAAAAATATTAAGTAATTAATCTAGGTGAAGGGCAAAGATTATCAATTGTACTTTTCTTGTAACTTTTCAGCAAATTTAAATTTTTTCAAAATAAAAAACTAGAGGAAAAAGTAAAATAGACATTTTACCAAATGTTTATTTTATAGTCATGGTCTGAGTACACTTAAAAATTCCTGTGCCCTTGAATCTAGCACTTAAATTATACTCACAGTATCTCTAGGGAATGGAAATGGTATGAACAATGAGGAAATCTGCCCAAGATCACATAACAGAGAAACTTCAAGCCTACTTTAAAACATTATTCATTCCACTGCTAGTCTAGAGCTATAACCAACAAAGCATGCTACTAAATAGTCTGAAGCATTCAATAATATATTAAATGACCCACCAGAATCTATGATTATTCTACATTCTCCACATCCCTGTCAAGTTCTCACAGCCTGTTAAGAGTAAATTTTTCGAGCTGCCAGTAAACACAAAATCCACTGTCGCTAAACAATCAGGGAATGTTCTTTGCTGCCTCGTACACTGTGCCAGATAAGGATGCTGTGATCAGCACTTAACTGCAATTTGGCCAGTGATGCAGGAGGCTAAACAGGCTCCTTCTGTGGTACTGGAGAGTAAACACCACTCTTGCCAAGAAAGCAGCAGGATAAGACTTGCACGGATAAAGGCTGCGAGCAGCAGTGGCTTTTGTAATACTGACTTGAGTGAACACTTCCTTTACTGACTACAATCTTGCTTCACAACATCACAAATTGATACTTTTCAACCTCATAGTTAGATATAGTCAAAAGAACAAAGGAGAAGACTGGTTTACCTTACTTTATCAAACAAATTCAAGAAGTGCTAGTGTGGATTGATAAAGAGGACACCTTATAAGGTCATTTGTTCATATTAGTTAGAGGAATTTATAACTGTAAACCTTTAGTAATTAGCTGCCTGCATAAAGTTAAAATAAATACAATTTATAAAAATTTGGTTCAACTCAGCGTAACAAAAATAAATGTGCTATGTGTGACAACGAATTATCGGAAAGATAAAGGACAAAAAGAAGGTTTACGTCAAAACAATAGTTACAAAAAATGATGCCAATTTTTATTCTTAAATCTAGTCAGTTATTCATGCTTAATTGAAGATCTAACACCCTCTGGGAGAAAAATTATAGGTTTGATCATGACTTTTACTTAAATTCACACACTTAAAAATCAACAAACTGGGATTCAGCCAAATAAAAAACTTCCGTTCTACAAGGACATTGTTATGAAAATTAAGAGGCAAGCCACAGACTAGAGAAAATATTTGCAAAACATATATCAAACAAAGGACTTCTATTTAGAATCTAAAGAACTCTTACTGATTATACTAAGACAAAGAATCCCATTAAAAATTGGGCAAGATTCATTCATTTCACAAAAGAAGTTATACAAATGTCCAATAAGAACATGAAGAAATATTCAATATGATTAATCATTAGGATAATGCATATTAAAGCCACAATGAGATATCAGTACATACATACTAGAATGGCTAAAAGACTTGACCATACCAAGTGTTGGTGAGGATGGAGCAACTTGAACTCTCACAGGGCTGGCTAACCAGCAATTGTGTGTAAAATGTACAGCCACTTTGGAAGACAGTTTGGCAACTTCTTAAGACTTAAACATATCCCTTCCATTTGATTTAGCCATCTAACTCCTAGACAATTATCTAAGAAATGAAAGCATATGTCCACAAAAAAACCTATACATAAATGCACATAGCAGCTTCATTTGTAATAGCCAAAACCTGAAAACACCCCAACTGTCCACCAGTAAACAAATAAACAAATTTTATGAAGAAAACTACTCAGAAATAGAAAGGAAAAAACTATTGATATACAACTCAGATGAATCTCAACACCATTTTGCTGAGTAAAAAATGCCAACCAAAGAGAACATAATGTGAGATGACAGACATTCTTCTACTTATGATTGGGTTACATCCTGATAAACCTATCATAAATTGAAAATATTAAGTCAAAAATGCATTTAATATACCTAACCTACTGAACATCATAGCTTAGCCTAGCCTACTTTAAATGTGCTCAGAACACTTACATTAGCCTACAGTTGGGCAAAATCCTCTAACATAAAGTCTATTTTATAATAAAGTATTGAATATCTCATGTAATTTATTTAATACTGTACTGAAGCCAGGCACGGTGGCTCATGCCTGTAATCCTAGCACTCTGGGAAGCCAAGGTGCAAGGATCACTTGAGCTCAGGAGTTCGAGACCAGCCTGAGCAAGAGCAAGACCCCATCTCTACTAAAAATAGAAAAATTAGCCAGGCCTCATGGCATGCGCCTGTAGACCAGCTACTCAGGAGGCTGAGGCAGGAGGATTGCTTGAGCCCAGCAGTTTGAGGTTGCTGTGAGCTAGGCTGATGTCACTACACTCTACCCAGGGCAACAGAGTGAGACTCTGTCTCAAAACAAAACAAAAAATACTGTACTGAAAGTAAAAAACAAATGCTTGTATGGATACTTAAAGTATAGTTTTTACTTTGCATATCACTTTTGTACCATCAAAAAGTTGAAATACTGTAAGTTGAACAATCATAAGTCAGATACTGTCTGTATATAAAATTCTAGAAGATACAAACTAACCAATAGGGACAAAAAGCATATGAGTAAGCATTTGAGGATGAGGAGAAGAGATGGATTATAAAGAGGCAGAAGGAAACTTTTGGGGCACACTCATTATCTCGACTGTAGTGATGCTTTCACAGGTATGTACATATGTGAAAACTCATGATTTGTACAGTTTAAATACGGAATTTGATGCTTGTCATACACCTTAATAAAGCTATTTTTAAATCCACATACAAAGGGAATTAAACAAGTAACTCCCAATCCAGTTCCAACTACAGCATGAGTGTCAATTTAATGTGAAACCTGTGCAAACTATGTATTTTAAACTTTTACAAACTATAATGATGAAAAATCTCCAACATCAAAAATTATCAAATGTGTTCCATGTACATACTCCAGACCTTTTATAAATATTTGGAGACAAAGATGATCTAAGATCATATTTGCCACCAAAATATGCAAAATAAATCAGTATGTAGATCGGAGAATGAAACACAGAATGTGAATTATGCTTCAGTTACTGTCACTCCTCTCCTGAGAGGTCCCAAGGGCCACAGAGCTCTTCTCTCTTGAGGTGAGGTGGGCAATTTGATAACAAATTCTCATTTCCCCTCAGCCTTACCCATAAAAATATCACAGAAGAAGTGTTTCTTTTCCATAAGATGAACCCTGCCACTAGTGCACTGATTCAAGCTCCTCTTTCCCCAGAATTACAATGAATATTGCTCCTGTATTTCCAGCCTCTCCATCTCTAAGTAGCTTCCTCCTCAGCTCAGCAATCAGTCTAAACCAGATAGCTTCCTAGGCCCTATTTACCTATAAAGATATGAACCATCTCCACTTCCCATTATCATTAAATAAGGCTAATCAACACTCATTTCACCATTTCAACTACAATTTACTTCTCAACTCACTGCAGTCTGGCTTTACTCCCCTATCATCCTCCTGAAACTCTAGTTTCACCAAAGATTTGGACAGTCACCAAAGACTTTCCAATTGCCAAAAATAATAGCTTGCTTTTATTCCTCGTTCCTGCTTGACTTCTCTGAGGTAATTGACAAGGAAAGTCTCTCCTCCCTTGTTTTCCAGAAAACCTCTTGGTTCTACTATTACCGAACTGCGACTCAATCTCCTTTCATTAAATTCACTCAACAAATAATTGAATTAGGCACTAAGGATACAGGAATTAACAAAAGAGTTACAGTCTCAGGCTTCACAATACTTACACTCCTGTACCTTTTCTCCTGCTGCTCAATTCACCTTGATCCTCGTCAGGATTACATGCTGACTCACAGGCCCTTCCTCTGTCATCTAATCTATCCCCAGGGCTGATAATTCCCAACTCTTTATATTTATCTCTAACATCTGGACTAGAAACCTCAAAATCATTCTGAGAAGGTTCCACTGAAGATAATGTCCAAGACGTACCTATCAAACCAAGCCTCCCGCAAAACACACCCATAACTCCAGACAAAATATAAAAGATAATTACCTGAAGAACATATTGGAGAACAACCAAAACTAAGCAGATGCTAGAGGAGGCCTTGGCACTTAGAAGAAAAGAACAGTATTAGGTGAGTGCCCCCAGCCTCCCCTGTGTTTTAAGTCTGAGAGCATGCCCTGAAATGCACCAAGTGAGAAATGAAAACTGGGAAAGAAACCCACAGTCAGAGACTGGGGCAATCACCATAGCTGGAAACTACAGGGGGCAACTCCGAGAGGAGAAAATCCAGGGAAAGAGGAGCCTAAATTTTGTGTGTAAACTCTGTTCAAATATCTGCTTGCATGAGGCAGACTCCAGGCTGCCCTAAGACTAAAAGAACTAAAGTCAGATTTCAGCTGCTACCTTTTAGCTGAGTCTGCAGTTAGAGTTCAGACAAATGATCTACTTCTGTAAATAAAAATGTAATACTTTTCACAGGAACATAATGAAATCCAGGGTCTTCACATTCATAATGTCAAAGACACAATCAAAAATTACATACACGCCGGGCGCGGTGGCTCACACCTGTAATCCTAGCACTCTGGGAGGCCGAGGCGGGTGGATCGTTTGAGCTCAGGAGTTCGAGACCAGCCTGAGCAAAAGTGAGACCCCATCTCTACTAAAATAGAAAGAAATTATATGGACAACTAAAGATATATATAGAAAAAATTAGCCGGGCATGGTGGTGCATGCCTGTAGTCTCAGCTACTCGGAAGGCTGAGGCAGGAGGATCGCTTGAGCCCAGGAGTTTGAGGTTGCTGTGAGCTAGGCTGACGCCACGGCACTCTAGTCCGGGCAACACAGTGAGACTCTGTCTCAAAAAAAAAAAAAAAAAAAAATTACATACAAAGAAACATGAAAAATATGACATATCAATAGAAATTATCCATTCTGAAGAACAGAGAGAAAAACTATTTTTAACAAAATGAACAGAGGCCAGGCATGGTAGCTCATGGCTGTAATCCTGGCACTCTGGGAGGCTGAGGTGGGAGGATCACTTGAGGTTAGGAGTTCAAGACCAGCCTGAGCAACAGGGAGACCCCATCGCTACAAAAAAATAGAAAAAATTAACTGGATGTGGTGGCACACACCTGTAGTCCTAGCTACTCAGGAGGCTGAGGCAGGAGGATCACTTGATCCCAGGAGTTTGAGTTTGCAGCAAGCTATAATGATGCCACTGCACTCTAGCCAGGCCGACAGGGTGAGACTCTGTTGCCCAAAAACAAACAAACAAAAATGAACAGAGATTCAGGGACCTGTGGGACAAAATAAACAAGTTTAATATACATGTAACTGGAAAATAATGACTGAAATTTCCCTAAGTTTGGCGAAAGACATAAATTCACAGATTCAACAAGTTTAGTGAATCCCAAGCAGGATTAACGAAAAAAAACACATAGATACATATATGCCTACCCTAAATTCAATTGTCACTTTCTCCACGAAGTCCTCCATTTCTCCATAGTAAATCATTTCTTCCACTCTACCTCAAGATCACTTTAAACATTTCTAAATTATAGAACTTGTCTTGAATATCCTGATGTTATATTTATATCAGTTTCCTACCTATTAGAGCAGTGACATTCAAAAATACTTTATCTGACAATCTTTGTTAGCAATAAATAAATAAATAAAAATTAAAAAGAAATTTTTAAAAATTGTTCAGAGTGGGCCACAAGAATAAATAGATTATTCAATGTGATTTAGCACACATATACAATACAAATACACACACATACAGGGATCACCTTTTAAAGCAATTAAAATATACTTTGCACCGGGCACGGTAGCTCATGCCTGTAATCCTAGCACTCTGGGAGGCCAAGGCAGGAGGACTGCTTGAGCTCAGGAGTTCGAGACCAGCCTGAGCAAGAGCGAGACCCCATCTCTACTAAAAAAAAAAAAAAATAGAAAGAAAATTAGCTGGACAACTAAAAAATATATAGAAAAAATTAGCAGGGCATCGTGGCGCATGCCTGGTAGTCCCAGCTACTCAGGAGGCTGAGGCAGAAGGATTGCTTGAGCCCAGGAGTTTGAGGCTGCTGTGAGCTGGGCTGACGCCACAGCACTCTAGCCCAGGCAACAGAGTGAGACTTTGTCTCAAAAAAAGGAGTGAGACCCCGTTTCTACCAAAAATAGAAAAAATTAGCCCAGCATGGTGGCACATGCCTATAGTCCCAGCTACTGGGGAGGCTGAGGCAGTAGGATCGCTTCAGCCCAGGAGTTTGAGGTTGCTGTGAGCTGGGCTGATGCCATCGCACTCCAGCCCAGACAACAGAGCGAGACTCTGTCTCAAAAAAAAAAAAAAAAAAAAAATCTGATTTCCAGTGTTGGAGGTGGGGCCTAATGAGTAGTGTTTGGGTCATGGGGCAGATCCCTCATCAATAGATTAACCCCCCCCAGGAGGGGGGTGCAGGAGTTCTTGCTCTATTAGTATCTCCCAGCTGAAGTTAGAGTCTCGCACCTCTTCCCTCTCTCTCTTGCCATGTGATCTCCACATGCACTGTCCCCCTTTTGCCTTCCACCATGAGTAGGAGCAGTCAGAGGCCCTCACCAGAAGCAGAGGCTGACATCATGTTTCTTCTTTTTCTTCTTTTCTAAAGACAGAGTCTCGCTTTGTCACCAGCCTACAGTGCCTTGGCATCAGCCTAGTTCACAGCAACCTCAAACTGCTGGGCTCAAGTGATCCTCCTGAGGCAGCCTCCCAAGTAGCTGAGACTACAGGCATGTGCCACCACGCTCGACTAAGTTTTCTCTTTTTAGGGATGAGTCTCACTCTGGCTGGTTTCCAACTCCTGAGCTCAAGCAATCTTCCTGCCTCAGCCTCCCAGAGTGCTGGGATTACGGGTGTGAGCCACCACCCCCGGCCAGCATCATGCTTCTTGTATAGCCTGTAGAACCATTAGCCTAATAAAGCTCTTTCCTTTATAAATTACTCAGCCTCAGGTGTTCCTTTATAGCAACAGAAACTAAGACAATCTATAACTGGGAAAAGTCTGGATTTCAAATACAAAAAGTCATATAACCAAAGATACAAAAAAGTTCAACTTGACCATCCGCTACCGCCCATATAAAGCCTAAAATATCTAAAGTACAATAATCCTCATTCATACCTTTAAAGTATATATTTTTCTAATTAAAAAAGTAATTTATTCCCATTAAAGAAAAATTTAAAAGTAAAGAAAAACATGCTACCCAAATCATTATGCATCCTTTTCTCCATGTCACGCATCATAAATGTTTCCCTTCATTAATAATTTTAGGCCGGGCGCGGTGGCTCACGCCTGTAATCCTAGCACTCTGGGAGGCCGAGGCAGGTGGATTGCTCAAGGTCAGGAGTTCGAGACCAGCCTGAGCGAGACCCCGTCTCTACTAAAAATAGAAAGACATTATATGGACACCTAAAAATCTATACAGAAAAAAAAAATTAGCCGGGCATAGTGGCGCATGCCTGTAGTCCCAGCTACTCGGGAGGCTGAGGCAGTAGGATCGCTTAAGCCCAGGAGTTTGAGGTTGCTGTGAGCTAAGCTGACGCCACGGCACTCACTCTAGCCTGGGCAACAAAGTGAGACTCTGTCTCAACAAAAAAAAAAAAAATAATAATAATAATAATAATTTTATAAGCACAGTTTTTAATGGCTGCATAAAATTTAGCCCAAACCATAGCATATTATTAGTCTATTCCCCTATTGTTGAATCTTCATGTTGTTGCCAAAATTTTAATTATTTTTAATTATTATGGGTGCTAATTTTTTTTAAAAATTTTATTTTTAGAAACAGGGTCTCACTATATTGTCCAAGCTACACCGTAGTGACACAAACATAGCTCACTGTAACTGTAAACTCAAGTGATCCTCCAGCCTCAGCCTCCTGAGTAGCCAGGATTACAGTGTGTGCCACCATCCTCGGCTAATTATTTTTAAAAATTTTTGTAGAGATGGGAGTCTCACTATATTGCCCAAGTTGGTCTCAACTTCCTGGCCTCAAGTGATCCTCCTGCCTCAGCCTCTTAAAGTGCTAGAATTCTTTTTAATAATAAAAACAGTACTGTAGATATGTACCCAAGATATGTACTCAAGAAAAATTAGTATATATGTCCAATAAAAGACTTATACAAGAAGTTCATAGTTCATATTCATAGCAGCTTTATTCATAACAGCCAAAAACTGGAATCACATGTCTATGACAGGAGAATTAGTAAACAAATTGTGGTGTATTCACATAATGGAACACTACTTAGCAATAAAAAAGAAACTTAATATACACAAGAACATGGCTGAATCACAAAAATGTTATGCTGACTGAAAACAGACTTAAACAAAAAAGAGTATATACTATATGGTCTCATTTATATTAAGTTCAAGAATAGACAAAACTAATTTATGGTGACTAAAGTCAGAACAGTGGTTACCTTTGAGGTCGTTACGCAGCTGCAAATATAAACAATGAGATTCCACAACACATCTACTAGAATGGCTGAATTCTAAAACACTGACAACATGAAATGCTGGTGAGGATAGGGAACAGCAGAAATTCTATTGGGGATGCAAAATGGTATGGCCACTTTGGAATACAGTTTGGCAGTACAAAGCTAAACACAGTTTTACCCTATGATCCAGCAATAGTACTCCTTGGTATTTACCTAAATGAGTTAAGTTTTGTCCACACCAAAACCTGCACATGAATGCTTATAGGATCTTTATTCATAATTGCCAAAACTTTGAAACAGCTAAGATGTCTTTCAATAAGTGAATGGATAAACAAATTGTGGCACATCGATATAATGGAATATGCAGCAACAAAAAGAAATGAATTATCAATCCATGAGAACACACTGAGGAAACTTAAATGCATACTACTACAGGAAAGAAGCCAATCTTAAAAGGCTACATACTATATGATTCCAACCACAGGACATCAGGAAAATGCAAATCTAGAGAGAGAGTAAAGAAATCAGTGGATGCCAGGGATTCAGTGGGGACAGAGGGAGGGATAAATAGGTAGAGCATGGGGGATTTTTAGTGCAGTGAAACTACTCTGTATGATACTGTAATGGTAGATACATGTTTAAAAAAAAAAAGTGGATACATTTGTCAAAACCCAGAGAATGTACAATACAAAGAGTGAACCCTGATGTACACTATGGACTTGAGTTAATAAATAATAGTGTATCAATACTGACTTATCAATTGTAACAAATGTACTACATTAATGCAAGATGTTAATAGGGGAAACTGAGGTAGGGAGTGAGGGGATAGAGGGGAACTCTGTGCTTCCCACAAATTTTTCTGTAAACCTAAAACTCTTCCAAAAAATAAAGCCTACTAATTTTTTAAAAAGTATCAATATTATACTTAAAAGCACCTTGTGCAGTTTCTGCTTAGCCCAAGATGACTCCCCATGTATGACAAGTCTAGACCTCCAGAACCATGTCTGTACAGTCTCTTTTATTTTTTTTTTATTTTTTTTTTATTTATTTTATACTGTAACAGCCCACCATGGAATGTACAGTCTCTTTTATCCTGCACCAGCCTGTCTCCATGAACATGAATGGACAAACTGGGGCAGACATCTGACCCAAGATGAGCAATCACACTCTCTTGCCTGGGATTTTTGTAAGAGATCTGAGAGATCTAGTTCAATACGGGCTACTTAGTTGATGTGCAGCTATACAAGTCCCTATCACTATTTTATAGTTGAGGAAACTGAGACACAGCTAAGTTATGTTATGTGGTCCCACAATTAGTAAGTGGCAGAGGCAGGATTTAAGAACAGGCAGTATCGAGAGTCTGGGCTCTCCATCACTCCACTAAAATATCTAACAAAGGATATTGTACTTTACACTTTATTTGTAACCAAGAATACTAAGACACTACACTAAGAAGCTGGTACTGATACAAACTGGTAGTGCAGCTGCAACTGCCATCTCTCTGTGGAATAGCATGGACAATGAGTTGAGATCTAAGAAATAAACTATTTAGAGAGAGAGAGAGAGAGAGAGAGAAAAGAGAGAGAGGGAGAGGGAGAGAGAGAAGCACTCCATTAACAGTCAACTCTGTGAAGTATCCCAAGAATGGAAAAATAGGCACCACATGTACTCACCATCAAATTGGTTTCACTGATCATCAGCTAAGAGCACATTCAGGAATAACAATGATCAGGTGTCGGGCAGATGTGGGTGGGGGAGGGGATGGGTGTATACATACATAATGAGCGCAATGCACACTGTCTAGGGGATGGACAGGTTTGAAGCTCTGACTCCGGGGGGTTGGGGGACAAGGGCAATATACATAACCTAAACTTTTGTACCCCTACGATATGCTGAAATAATTTAAAAAAAAAAAAAAACAGTCAACTCTGTAGGAGAACAGATATTACCTTCTCTCTCCTGGTCTACTCTTCAACTATGCCACCAATCAATGCAAAGTAATGTTTTGTACTTCATATTGTTAAAGACCCTTTCAAGACACAATTCTCTTTTCTAATTTCTCCTTGGGAACTCCTTCTGACATCCCTAAATTTCCCATATGCCTTTCAAATTAATGTATCTAATACTTTAATGTATTTCTTTCTAATCACTGATTCACAATATTTTGTCATATTGCAACATCCTGCACTTTCTCATTTCCTGTCAAGGAATTTTGGCATATGTCAAGATTATATACAGCATGTGTAACAAAGAAATCAGAATAATTTTATAAGCTGTACACAAGCCAGTTTCATTATTATATATGTATATGGCAAAAATCTATAAACATGCCTGTGAGCAAACTGATCAAAGTATGTAGATGAATCAAAGAGACCGGAAAAGTCAATGGAAAGAGAAAAGGGAGGCATTCCCCACCTGTTGCTGCCCCCACGTCCCCACCCTATACACACCCCTCAAGGACTTCAACAAAGGTTGGGTTTATTTTATTTTATTTTATTTTGTTTTGAGAGATAGGGTCTCACTCTGTCGTCCTGGCTGAAGTACAGTGGTGTGATCAAACTCCCGGGCTCAAGCAATCCTCCCGCCTCAGCCTCCCAAGTAGCTGGGATTACAGGCATAAGCCACTGTGCTGAGCAAAATAGCTTATATTTAATTAATAGCACTAATGTTAACAAAAGTTAAAAAAAATCTTTGTGTCAAAATAAAGTGGTATACTAATTATAAAACAATAATATGTACTCAATAAATTCAAGCAGCTACAAATAAACAGTGTAACCTATGCTAGTAATAATTTATCAAGGGTGAGGGATTTTACCCTGAAGCTTCCACAAAGAATTATCATAAACATTATCAAAGAAGGGAAAAAAAAAATGTAACAGATGCAAGTCCTACTCTCTCTTCTTCACTCCAACCTTCTGATAGCTCCCACAGTTTCATTATTTCTTTATTCCCAATAAATAAAAAGCCCAATTGTATAAAATTATCTCATAATTGTTCTTTTCAACATGTTTTTGAAATATTAAAAATATCTTGATATGAAATATAAAATTTCTAATCACCAATGAATGCATATACTCTTAGAGAAACTCATCTTTAGGCAACTTTACAGAATTAATTGTTTTTGTGCTCTTTATTAACTATTTTCTAATACCCAGGATAAGTATAAATTAAACTTTATATAACTTGGTAGTACTATTTGTAATAGCAATAGATAGCATACCCCAATCTTCATTAACAGGGGACTGGTTAAAGCATAGCATACCCACACAGTGGAACACCATGTAGCTGTTAAAAACAGCACTGATATGAATACAGAAATAAGAGGTATTGATTTGGAAAGATTTCCAAGATTTTTGTTTGTTTTGTTTTTTTTGAGAATTTTTTTTTTTTTTTTTTGAGACTCTGTTGCACTGGGTAGAGTGCAGTGGTGTCATCATAGCTCACTATAACCTCCTGGGCTCAAATGATCTTTCTGGATCCTCCTGCCTCAGTCTCCCGAGTAGCTAGGACTACAGGCGCATGCCACCACACATGGCTAATTTTTCTCTTTTTAATAGAGACGGGGTCTCGCTCTTGCTCAGCTGGTTTCAAACTCCTGAACTCAAGTGATCCTTCCGCCTCGGCCTCCCAGAGTGCTAGGATTACAGGCATGAGCCACCACACCTGGCCCATGATGTTTTGTTAATTAGAAAAAGGCAAAGTACAGAACATTGGGGAGTAGTATTTGCTACCATTTATGGAAAGAAAAATATACATAAATATATATTTACATTTGAAATGCAGAGACTATCTTTGGGAGAATATACAGTAATCTGTTATCAATGTTGCCTTCAGGGAGGAAAATGAAATAGGTAGGGAATGGGGAGGGAAACAGCCTTACTTTTCATTATATACCCTTTTGAACCTTTTGTAACATGTGAATTTATACCATGTGAATATATTTTTAAAAAATATATTAAAAGTCAGCTTTTTAGCCCACTAAACATGACTAAAATTAAAAAACAATTTTAAATTATAAATGGCTGACATCAACATGGGGCTTACAATTGTTCTGCTCTGTATTAACCAACCCAGCATCTGCATCACAAGCACACTCATTTGGTCTCCACTACTGTTGCATATGCTCATTCAAAATATACTCAAAGGCTCCCAAATGGCTGCATTTTAAAATGAAAAAAGATTGTAAATTTTGTTGATTATTTTTAAACTAGAAATCTGAAACCAATGCCATTAGCACTGTTAACAACATGAACTCCCAGGACACCCTCAGGAATAACATGCTCTGGGTTTTGGTAAGACCGCTGACACTTTCAGCGGGGATCTGTTAAGGGAGTAGGTGTACTTGTCTGGTTCCAGTACAGGCATGTGAGTAATGAAGCTAAATTTATCCACAACAGTATCTTTCATCGGGTGTTTACGCTACAACTATGGTGTCAGGAGATACACTCTACATGTCTCTGGGAATTCTCTTGTTTTCACTACAACAGAACAACTTCCAAAACAATGTCTCTGCTAAACTCTTCAGTGACATACACAGTAATTTATTTTATGACTTTAGAGACAATACTTCTAACACTCAAAAGAAGAGCAAAATTACTAAAGAAACTTACAAACATCTATACTTTCTAAAATTTCTCAACACATGGTGCCCAGAACATGAAAGATGTAAAATAAATCTTAGATAAATGAATTTTTTAAATTACATGAAAGAGAATTCCTCCTACTTATGCCTTAAAGAAATATTCTAATTCATCATTCCTTGCTCTGACTTTGCAAACTAGGTAAAAATAGATACTCTTGTCCCCAATTTATAGCTATAGGGCTGTGGAAAATAATCAAGAAAATGATAAAATGATAATAGAAATGTAGAAGGTTATTATAAAGTTTTAAAATTCCCAGTCAGGAAGGATCCCCTGATTACCCTGTCTAATTATGAGAAATAATTTCAATAGAGGTTGCTGTAAGCCTAAAATTATTTTTTTAGAGATAAAAAAACCTTTGCTTTTTAGTTTTAAACCTCCAATGAACCTTTTGCAGATTCAATATGATAGTACCTACTCTATTGTCTGAACACATTATTATAATCTATTATTAGAAAAGTCAATCTCGAGAGATGCAGTCAACCTCATTGTTGAGATGACAGAGGCTTCCACTCTGTTCTTGGTTTTTTTCATTTCTTTTGCTGTCATTTATGTGCTTAATTGGGACAATGTTTCAAATTAGACCATAATATCAGTTATAATATATCATGTAATAGACATTTTGTTTTGTTGGCCAGGATCAGTCTCTGATTATGTTTTTATATCAGAAAAACTGGCAACAATGGCTTTAAACACATTGAATTTTAATTTATACTACTGTGCATTCTTCAATCAAGCCAAATGCTGATTAACCTTAACACCTCCAAGATGGTATATTTTCCCATTATATATTCAATTATATTTTGCTAACCAGAACTCTTGAACTCAGCAACAATCAAAATTTCTTTAACTATACACTTCTGATAAAGTTTCTATGGCAATTCCCTATCATAATTGCCAGTAAAAACCTTTGACTCAATAAACAATAGGCTTTGTTTTATCCACAAAAAACATAAGTGCTTGCCACATTTCAGCTATCATTGTACCTACTTCCATAGGTAAATTTCATGTTATTTGTAGAATTTTGCATGAGTTGACTTTAAATTCTTTACTTCACCAAGTTTTTAATGTCAGTTTAGGATCCTTTTTACTGATTCACATTGCAAATAGCCTCTCATCTTTATCACCTACAAATATTTACTGAGTGCCTACTGTGTACTCATTATGTATACACAAGTGACTGAGCAAAAAGAATCAATGATAATTGCTCCACTGCAAAATGGGCATTCATAATCTGTTGAAGAAAAAATTTAGATAACCTTTTGGAAGAGAAATTTAGCAACTTCTGTTAAGATTCAAACTCTGTCTACCCCAGATAAACAAGATACATGTAACAAGGATGTTATTGCTTCATTGGTTTCCATAGGGAAAAAAAACTGAACATAATTTCAATGTCTATCAGTGGATGGACAATAAATAAGATACATTTATGAAAAATAATACTTTGTGGTCATTAAAAAGAAAAGAAAAAGGTAGATCTAAAGGTACTAAATTGCAAAGAAATCAATGACACTTTAGTTTAAAAAATAGGCTCAGAATCCTCTTTTCAACAAATGATGCTAGGACAATTAGATATTCACATGAAAACGGATGAATTTGGACCCCCCCCCCCAACCTCACCTTGCAGCATACACAAAGAATAACTCAAAATGGATCAAAGACCTAAATGTAACTATAAAACCCTTAGAAGAAAACATAAATCTTTGTGAGCTTGGGCCAGGCAATAACTTCTCAGATACAACACCAAAAGTAAAAGGGATAAAGGAAAAGTTAACAAATTAGACTATATAAAAATAAAAAATGTTCACACTTCAAATAATATCATCAAGAAAGAAAAAGGACAATCCACAGGCTGAGACATAATATTTGAAAATTATATATCTGGTAAGGGACATATCTCTAGAACATATAAAGAACTCTTACGATTCAGTAATAAAAAGATAAATAATCAATTAAAAAGTGGGTAGAGCACATAACCTAGATGAAACGGACTAATTCCTTGAAAGACACAGTCTGACAAAACTCACAGAAGAAACAGACGATCTGAATAGGCCTATATCTATTGCTATGGTGGGAATCTTTGTGTGCCCTAAAATTTTTTTGTTGAAATCTTAACCCCCAAGGTAATGGTATTTGGAAATGAAGTCTTTGAGAGGTGATTTCGGGGGTGGGGAACCTGCGGCCTTCTGATTTCAAGATTGTTCTTTTTTAAGCACCAAAGGAGGCAAGAAAACTTCATCTTTCTCTGCTGCACCCCTTTTAATAAAAGGATTTGTCCTGTGAAACTTGAATTCAGTCAAAAGGCTGCACTGAAGGATCCAGAAAGGCCACATGTGGCCTTAAGGCTGCAGGTTCCCCACCCCTAGTTAGGTGTTGAAGGTGGAACTCTCATGAATGGGATCAGAGCCTTATAAAAGAGGCCCCCAAAAGATCCTTGTCCTTTACACTATGTGAGGACATGGTGAAGAGATGTCTATCCAATCATGAACCAGGAGAGTGACTTCACCACACATGGAATCTGCAAACACCTTGACCTTGGACTTCCCAGCCTTCAGAACTATGACAAATAAATTTCTGTTATTTACAAGCTACCCAGTTTATAGTATTTGGTTATAGCAGCCTCGACATACTAAACACCTATTAAAGAAATTGAATCAATAATTAATAACTTTCCAAAACAGAAAGTCCCAGGCCCAGATATGGTGAATTCTACCAAATATTTAAGGAAGAAATTATACCAATTCTCTATAATCTCTTTCAGAAGAGAGAAGCAGAAGGAATATCTTCTAACTCATTTTATGAGGCCAGCATTACATTACACTAATGCCAAAACCAAAGATTATAAGAAAACTACAAACCAATCTGTCATGAATATATATGCAAAAATACTCAACAAAAATATTAGCAAATCAAATCTAACAATGTATAAAAAGAATTATATATCACAACCAAGTGGGATTTATCCCAGGTATGCAATGCTGGTTCAACGTTCATATATCAATAGATGCAGAAAAAGCACTTGACAAAATCCAGCACCCATTCATGAAAAAGAAAACTCTCAGTAAACTAGGAATAGTGGGGAACTTCCTCAACTTGATGAAGAATATCTATAAAACCCTTACAGCTAACATCATACTTAATGGTGAGAAACAAGAAACTTTCCTCCTCAGATCAGTAACAAAGCAAGGATTTCCCCAATTTCCACTGCTTTTCAACAGCATATTGGAAGTCCTAGCTAATACGTTAAGACAAAAAAGGAAATAAAAGGCGTACAGATTTGGAAGGAAGAAGTAAAACTGTCTTTGTTCACAGATGATATGATTCTCTATACAGAAAATTAGAAAGAATCAATTAAAAAAAAAAAACTCCTGAAACTAATAAGTGATTATAGCAAGGTTGCCAAATACAAGCTTGATGTATAAATATCAATCACTTTTCTATATATCAGCAATGAACAAGTAGAATTTCCAATTAAAAACACAATACTATTTACATTAGCACCCCCAAAAACAAAATACTTAGGTATTATTTAACAAAATATGTACAAGATCTATATGAAGAAAACTACAAAACTCTGATGACAAAGACACAAAAGAACTAAATAAGAGATATTCCGTGTTCATGAATAGAAAGGCACAATATTGTCAAGATGTCAGTTCTTCCCACTCAAAATCCCAGCAAGTTATTTTATAGATATTGACAAACTGATTCTAAAGTTTATATGGAGAGGCAAAAGACCTGGAATAGCCAACACAATATTGAAGCAGAACAAAATTAGAGGATTGATATTACCTGACTTCAAGACTTACTATAAAAAGCTACAGTAAGCAAGACAGTGTGGTATCTTGATATCATCGGCAAAAGAATAGACAAATAGATCAACTGAACAGAATGGGGAACCCAGAAATATATTCACAAAAATATAGTCAACTGACCTTTGACAGAGGAGCAAAGGCAATATAATGGAGAAAAGATAGTCTTTTCAACAAATGGTGCTAAAACAACTGGACATCCACATGCAAAAACATGAATCTAGAGGCCAGGAACAGTGCTTACATCTGTAATCCTAGCAATTTCGAAGGCCAAGGAGGGAGGATCGCTTGAGGCCAGGAGCTCGAGATCAACAACACAGAAAGACCCTGTCGCTACAAAAAGTTTAATTATTAGCAGGCATGGTGGAACCCACCTGTAGTCATAGCTACTCAGGAGGCTCTCTTGAGTAGGAGGATCACTCTTGAGGCAGGAGGATCACTTGAGCCCAGAAGTTTGAAGTTGCAGTGAGCTATGATGATGCCACTACACTGTAGTCAGAGCAACAAAGTAAGACCCTATGTCAAATAAACAAACAAACAAACCCAACAAAAAAAATGAATCAAGACACAGACTTACACCCTTCACAAAATTAACACAAAATGGATCAGAGACCCAAATGTAAAAAGCAAAACTGTAAAACTCCTAGAAGATAACACTGGAGAAAACATGGATGACCTTGGGTGTAGTGATAAGAATGAAAAACTAAGCCACAGACTGTGAGAAAATATTTTACAAAAAACATATCTGATAAAGGACTATAATCCAAAACATACAAAGAACTCAACAATAAGTAAATAAACAACCAGATTTTTTAAATGAGCCAAAGACCTTAATAGACACCTCACCAAAGAAGATATACATACAGCAAATAAGCATATGAAAAGATGTTCCACATCATATGTCATCAGGGAAATACAAATTAAGACAACAAGATATAACCACACACCTACTAGAATGGACAAAATCCAGAATACTGACGACATGAAAAGCTGGTGAGGATGCAGAGCAACAGGAACTTTCATTCACTGCTGGTGGGAATGCAAAATAGTACAGTCGCTTTGGAAGACAGTTTGGCAGTTTCTTCCAAAACTAAACACACTTTTACTATAGATACACAATTGCACTCCTTGAGTAGAAAGGAGTTGAAAATTTACATCCACACAAAAATCTGTATACAGATGCTTATAGGAGGTTTATTCATAATTGCCAAAACTTGTAAACAACCAAAATGTCCTTCAATAAGTGAATGGATAAACTGTGGTGCATCCATAGAATGGAACATTATTCAGCAACAAAAGGAAATGAGCTATCAGGCCATGAAAAGACATTGAGGAAATTTAAACACACACTGACTGTTAGGGGAAAGAAGCCAATCAGAAATGGCTACATGTTAAATATTATATGATTCTACCATAGCACATCTGGAAAAGGTAAAACTATGGAAACAAGAAAAAGATCAGTGATTGCCAGGGGTTGGGTGAAGGAGGGACTAACAGGCAAAGTACCAAGGATTTTTAAGGCAGTCAAACTACTCTGTATGATACAATAATGGTGGATACATGTCATTATACATTTGTCTAAACTCACAGAATGTATAACACCAAGAATGAACCCTAATGTAACTGTGGACTCTGGGAGATAATGATTTGTCAATGTGGGTTCATGAATTGTAATACATGGGGGAGGCTATGCATGTGTGGATGCAGGGAGTATATGGGAAATTTCTGTACCTTCTTATTAATTTTGTTGTGAACCTAAAACTGCTCTTAAAAAGTCCATTAAATATATATATGAGTGTGTGTGTGTATGTGTGTGTGTGTGTGTGTGTGTATCTACATGTATATATACACACATATATCTCCAAAGAACCCCCCCAGCCAGGCAAGGTGGCTCATGCCTGTAATCCTAGCACTCTGGGAGGCCAAGGTGGGAGGATGGCTTGAGCTCAGGAGTTCAAGACCAGCCTGAACAAGAGCGAAACCCCATCTCTACCAAAAATAGAAAAAATTAGCTGGGCATGGTGGCGCATCCCTGTAGTCCCAGCTACTCGGAAGGCTGAGGCAGAAGGATTGCTTGAGCCCAAAAGTTTCAGGTTGCTGTGAGCTAGACTGACACCAAGGCACTCTAGTGTGGGCAACAGAGTAAGACTGTCTCAAAAAAAAAAAAAAAAAAAAAAGAACCCCCATAAAATGAGCAAAGTAAATGAATAAAAATTTCTCTAAAGAAGATATAGTATACAAAGAACCAACAAAAACATGAAGAATGCTCAGCGTTACTCATCATTAGGGAAATCCAAGTCAAAACCACAATGAGATGCCACATCATACCCATCAGGATGGCTATAATCAAAACAAGAAAAAATAACAAATGTTGCTGAGGATGCAGAGAAATTGGAACCCTCGTTTGTTGCTGGTGGGAATGTAAAATGGCATAGCTATTTAGGGAAAAAATCTAGCAGTTCTTCACACTGTGAAACATAGGGTTACCATATGACTTAAAATTGTACTATTAGGGATATACCCAGGAGAAATGAAAATACAGTGTTCCTAGCAGCATTACTCATCATAGCACAAAAAAAAAAAAAGTGGAAACAACTCAAATGTCTACCAATTAATAAATGGATAAAACATAGTATAGCCATACAACAGAATACTATTTAGCAACAAAAAGGAAGGAAGGCCGGTATGGTAGTGCATGGCCTGTAGTCCCAGCTACTCACGAGGATCACTTGAGCTCAGCCTGGGCGACAGAGCAAAACTGTCTCTAAGAAAAAAAATAAATAAATAAAATAAAAAAATAAAATAAAATGAATGAAGTACTGATACAGGCAACATATAAAACATGGATGAACCTCGAAAGCATTTTGATAAGTCAAAGAAGCCAGTCGCAAAATACCATATATCATATGATTCCATTTATATGAAATGTTCAGAATATGTATATCTATAGAGACAGAAAATAGATTAGTGGTTTCCCAGGGCTGGGAGAGGGAAAAATTTGAGTGACCATAAAATCGGAGGTTTATTTTAGGGGATGATGGAAATGTTCTGGGATTAGATTTTTGGTGATAGTTGTACAACTCTGCAAATACACTAAGAACTGCATTGCATGCTTACAATGAGTAAATTTTATGGTATGTTACATTATATATCAATCTAGTTGATAAAAAAATAAGGCTTAGTGTAATGTACTGTATTTTCACTATCTAAGTGGAGAGAAAAAGGATAACTGATGTCTATCTACAGGCATAAAAAAATTGCAGAGGGATATACATAAACTGCTAATAACAGTCACCTCAAAGGTAGAGGATGTCAAAAAAATTATTATTCAAAACAGATATTGCTGAGACTTAAGAGTACTATTAGTAATTATAGTAAGACAGCAGTTATTATATAAACCTGAGAGACGAGGGTAATAAAACAAGAAAGCTTACCATCTCCCTTAGGTTTTTACTTTTGTAATTTCACAGAAACAATCACTAATCATTACTCCCCTTCAGCTTATGAATATTTAATTTTTTTGAGACAAGATCTCACTCTGTCAACCAGGTCAGAGTGCAGTGGCAACATCATAGCTAACTGCAACCTCAAATTCCTGGGCTCAAGCAATACTCCTGCCTCAGCCTCCCAAGTAGCTGGGACTACAGGCATGTGCCACCATCTAGGCTAATTTTTCTGTATTTTTGTAGGGGCAGAGTCTCTGTTTTTGCTCAGGCTGGTCTCAAACTCCGGGCCTCAAATAATCCTCCTGCCTCAGCCACCCAAAGTGCTAGGATCACAGGCATGAGCCAACACGTCTGCCAATATTTAAATTTTAATTTTGCACTAATAATCTGTTATTTGCACACTGATGTTTATATGGGTTACTGTAGGTAAAATTTCCATCAAAGTGCCTCTAACAGCCAAAAATAGTGGTTTGCTGCTCCAAATGAAATGAGAGAGATAGGAGGGAGCTATAGCCCAAAGAGACTATCTACAGACCAGTGTATCTTTAGAACCCAAGTTTTGTCTTGAAAATTAAATTTTGAATTCCACTCCATAATGTAACTGGTTATATTTTAATATTAAAAAAAATCATTGCCCTCTTATAATAATATTTATAATATGAATAGCTATGACCTTCCAGGAAGCAATATTCTTATGATTTAGCAGAGGGGCTGCAAACTACAGCCTGTGGGCCCAATTCGGCTTGCTGCTGCCTATTTTTATATTGCCTGTGAGCTAAGAATGGTTTTCATATTCTTAAACAGTTAAAAAAATCCAAAGAATAATATTCTGAGATGTGTAAAAATTATATAAAATTCAAATTTTAGTCTCCATAAGTCTTATTAAACAGCCATGCTCATTTGTTTATATATCATCTATGGTTGCTTTTGTGCCACAAAGCAAAGCTGAGTAACTGGAACACAGACTGGCCCACAAAACCTAAAATATATAGGATCTGGCCTTTTATAGAAAAGGTCTGCTGACCCCCGGCTTGGCTTATATTAGTTCAAACTAAGAGGCTGCACTCCCCATTCCGAGAAGCATGCTGTGTGGTTAGAGCAGAGTTCCTGATACAGCTTAACTTTACGGAGCCTCAAGTTTCCTTCATCTACAAAATAAGGACAATGACACTTAATTCACAAGGTTACTATTAAGATAAAATGAGATTTAGCCCACAGTAAGCACTCAAACGGCAACTCCAGCTATTATATAAGATTTTTGCTCTATATTACTTTTTTAATACTACGAAGAAATTTATTATCTTAATCTTATATTCCTTGAGAAGACATTAATGATTTCATCATCATATTATCATCTTTCAAAACTTATGCAGTCTTTCTAATGCTAGAAACCCAGACATTTCTAGAATTCCCCTGTATGAAATAAATCTTCAAAAACCAAAAATTGTACTGCTGTTGAAACATTGTTAAAATCCATTGTCACTTTGTCAGTTGCAGTACAATTCCATTCAGCAAATACTACTGTGTGCCAGAAACTACATTAAATACTTTACGTATTATCTCATCTCATTCTCACAATAAATGTGTAAGGTAGGTACTATAATCCCATTTTACAGATAAGGTATCAAACTCAGAAGTGATGCAATTTGCCCAAGATCACACAGCTGATCAGAGAAAGAGCCAGAATTCAATCCCAAGTCTCACTCCCATCTACCTCAACATGTTATAATAAATTATACCACTGATCACGTATATTAAAAGGGTCAGCAAAGTCAGGAATTTCATCACTACAGTATTTCAATAAGTTCATCAAGAATCTTTTCATGGCAGAGCAAGGTGGCTCCTGCCTGTAATCCTGGCAATTTGGGAGGCAGAGGCAGGAGGATCGCTTGAGCTCAAGAGTTCAAGACCAGCCTGAGCAAGAGCGAGACCCCATATCTACTAAAAATAGAAAAATTAGCCAGGCATCAAGGCACTTGCCTGTAGTCCCAGCTACTTGGGAGGCTGAGGCAGAAGGAACACTTGAGCCCAGGAGTTTGAGGCTGCAATGAGCTATGATGATTGCACTCTACCCAGGGCAACAGAGACTCTGCCTCAAAAAAATAAAAAAAAAATAAAATCTTTCATTAAAAGTACCAGCCCATTTGCTATTTTTCTATTTTTAGCTAGAACTTCCAAGCCAGTAAATGGATTTTGAAGAAGCCCTTGGAAGGAGTCATACACAGCATAACAACATTTCAGTCAATGATGGACCCCATATACAATGGTGATCCATAAGATGATAATGCAGTATTTTTACTGTACCTTTTCTATGTTTAGATATGTTTAGATACCCAAATATTTACCATTGCGTTACAGTTACCTACATTGTCCAGTGCAGTAACATGCTACACACATTTGTAGGCTAGGAGCAATGAGCTATACCATATAGCCTAGTTGCACAGTAGGCTACACTATCTAAATTTGTATAAGTACACTGTGTGACGTTAGTACAATGACAAAATCATCTAACAATGAATTTCTCAGAACACATGCTATCATTAAGCAGAGAGCATGATTATATATACTGAAAAGAGTCATCAGAGTTCATCATGTTCAAACTGGCAACACTTTCAGATAATTGTGGCAATAGCTATTAACAGTGTATTTTTTTCTCCCAGCTACTTGAGAGGCTAAGATGGGAGGATTGGATCCCTGGAGCACAGGAATTCCTATGATCACAACACTACTGCAGCCTGGGCAACAGAGTGAAACTCTAAAAAATGTATAATATTAATAAAGCATTTTTTCTAAGGCAATTGAAAAATAGGTTCATCTTATCCAAGTCCTAAATGTCAATATTGGAAGGCCATATTTTTACACATACTGAGACACCAAGAACACATCTGGCTAGAACAAAACATTGTTTCTGGGAAAAGGCAAAAAAGGGTCAAATTAGAACTGCCAGAAAAGACTCCTTTGAAATCTATCCTCATCCTAGGAGAAATGTTAATATTCTAGGCTCAGCTGTCTTCTACTTCAAAGACTGCCACAATCTGAAGCCAACTTAATTAAGCTAGGGAATGAACATCCATTTCCTACAAGGCCCAGTTAGCAGAGAGGCAGAGAGCAGGGAGAGCTGCGTGGGGAGAGAGGGAGGCACTGAGAAGGAAAAGCTGGCAAGTGACTTGAGCATTCACACAGCCCCAAAGAATGCAGCAGGGAAAACTACTTTAGAGCGATCTCGCTTGATTTTGCAGGTCCCACATAGCAAAAGAAAAAAGCATTCCTTTGAGTGAACCAAACAAAAAAATTATTTAAAAACTATCATTTGGGCTGGGCGCGGTGGCTCACGCCTGTAATCCTAGCACTCTGGGAGGCCGAGACGGAAGGATCACTTGAGTTCAGGAGTTTGAGATCAGCTGAGCAAGAGCAAAACCTTGTCTCTACTAAAAAAACAGAAAGAAATTAGCTGGACAACTAAAAATATATATAGAAAAAATTAGCCGGGCATGGTGGCACATGCTTGTTATCCTGGCTACTTTGGAGGCTGAGGCAGTAGGATTGCTTGAGCCCAGGAGTTTGAGGTTGCTGTGAGCTAGGCTGATGCCATGGCACTCTAGCCCGGCACTCTAGCCCGGGCAACAGAGTGAGATTGTCTCCAAAAAAGAAAAAAAAAAAAAAAAAAGTATCATTTGATCAAGAAATTAAAGAATGCATTTATTTCTCATAGTTTTTTGGGTTTTTTTGAGACAGAGTCTCACTCTGTTGCCTGGGCTAGAGTGCCATGGTGTCAGCCTAGCTCACAGCAACCCTAAACTCCTGGGCTGAAGTGATCCTCCTGGCTCAGCCTCCAGAGTAGCTGGGACTACAGGGGTGCACTACCACGCCCAGCTAATTTTTTCTACTTTTAGTAGAGACAGGGGTCTCACTCTTGCTGGGGCTGGTCTTGAACTCCTGAGCTCAAGTGATCCTCCCACCTCAGCCTCCCAGAATGTTAGGATAACAGGCCTGGACCCTCATAGTTTTTTAATTTACTTCCAACTTACATTCATCCTACCTTTTGCCCTATTCTCTATTCCTCAGGGGATACATTTTCTCTCTTCAGGAATCTTACTTGTTTTCCTTTTCTTTCTTGTATAAAGATAAAAGTACATTCTTTTGCCTAACAATACCATATATTCTCACTCCTTTTCCTTTGGATAAAATTAATACTTATTTATTCACTGCTAAAATATCTAATTTCTTCAACTTCTTGCTCTAAAAATAATTAGAACATAATCAGGATCAGCTGTTATCAATTATATGCACAAATGGCATCCAGAATATCTGGACTAGACATTTTGATAATATGTGAGAAAAAGAAGAGACACTAGAAGTCAAAAGCCTGGATTTTACTTCTGACTGCATCATTTACTCATCGTGCACAACCTTTCTGAGCCTTAATTTCCCCATCTATAAATGAAGATAACGACATCTGCACCCTGCTTTCTTCAGAGTTATGAAGCTCAAAAGAGATAAAATGTGTGAAAGCACTTTGAAGTCTTCAAAGCACACGCAAATGTAAGCCATTATTGTTGATCATTTTACCTTGACAAATCTTCCCTTTTTAAAAACACAGCTTAAGAACTTTACTGTCAAAACCCTCCTCCGGCCAGGCGCGGTGGCTCATGCCTGTAATCCTAGCACTCTGGGAGGCCGAGGCGGGCGGATTGTTTGAGCTCAGGAGTTCGAGACCAGCCTGAGCAAGAGCTAGACCCTGCCTCTACTAAAATTAGAAAGAAATTATATGGACAGTTAAAAAAAAAAAAAAATATATATATATATATATATATATATATAAAGTTAGCTGGGCATGGTGGTACATGCCTGTAGTCCCAGCTACTTGGGAGGCTGAGGCAGGAGGATTGCTTGAGCCCAGGAATTTGAGGTTGCTGTGAGCGAGGCTGACGCCACGCACTCACTCTAGCCCAGGCAACAAAGCAAGACACTGTCTCAAACAAACAAAACCCTCCTCCTTACTTTTGTCCCTAGCTATTAGACACATCAGACTTCTGTCACAAAATTATACTATGTTTCAACAGGGGGGGAAAAAATCAATCCCCTATTATTATTGTTTCATTCAAAAACATAAAATCAAAAGCAAACTACAGATTTATTGAAGTTTCTTCCTGCAAACTAAATAGCAATGATTTGTTTTTCCAGAAGCCTGTCTGAAAAATGATTCTTTTTCTTGTTACAGTCTTATTTTCTATATATCACTAGAAAAAAAACTTAAAATTTGCAACTATAGTTCATATTCTAAAAATACATCTCGCCCACAATGAAAGTAAATATCAGAGTTTCGATAGACCACATTCTACCCTAAAAATCAAAATCATCAAATTTTAAGGGAGAAAGGAATATTAAAAAATTATTTAACACACAGATCATCTCTAGAAGGCCCCCTAAGAAACCTGCTAGTGAATGAACTAGGTGATAATGACAACTAGACAATGATAAAGATACACTTTACACTGAATTTCATTTTGTACCTTTTGAAATTGGAGCCACGTGCATTTTAAATATATATGTATTTCTTATTTTATTAATTCCTTATAAATCATTGAGGAAATCCAAAGAAGTCCTCATTCCCAGAGGAGAAAATTGAGGCCAAAGAAGTAGATAACCTGCTTAGGATCACGGTGCCAAATAGTGGCAGAGCTGAGACTCAGGAATTCAGCAAAAACTTCCAGTGTTTCCCCCTCACCATAATGCTATGTGGTAAGACAGAGAGTGCCATCTCACAACTAAGAAAGGTATTACTATAATCCTTCTCAGAAGTGTGATCTTCCAGTGGTGATTCATACTAATCATTAACGTTTTCACGGAAGTTCTAAGGCAAAGGGAGCGACATGACAATCTTCTGTACCAAGACTCCTACCAAGTGAGTTACTACGGACAGCACATAGATTAAAATGCAGACAGTGTACCCTCTCTCAGACATAAGTGGAGTCAAGCTTTAACTAGGCCAGAACAATTTTGAAGCATTCATTATTACTAACAGTAAGGATGTCCGATGAGACAGAAGAGATTTAGTAGTACAAAGAGTTTATTCCTTGTAAACTGACTCAGAGGAAATAAAGCAAGAGCAGCCTATAGGAAATTCCAGTTTGAACGAAGACTTAATTCCACCATGGAGCTGTGCTCCAACAGGAGAACTAAGGGAGTTACTAAGACCACCTCTAGTCCTAAAACCCTCAAATACTGAGAAGCAAGGCAGCTTCGACTCCTCTGAGTAATTCAAGCATTGTTTTCCTCTTGGTAAGTGGAAACATTAACTTTTTCTTTCAGTGGACACAAATAAAAGGAAAACTCCAGAGTTTCCACCGGAAAGAGTAAGAGAAGCCAGAAGTTAAAACTATCCAAAAAATTTCTAAATCTGCCTGCATGGAATGGGAAGATCTTGGAAAAAAAGAAATTTTTACAGGGACTATTCTTTCCTTTCTAGGTCTGTTTGCGGCCTTCACATTTGAAGAAATACATGCATGTTAGACATTATTAGGCCTTTACTATAGCTTTGATATTTACCAAACATACTGTAGTCACGTATTAGTTAATCTAAGTATTTTTAAGCACTAAGTCTGTTTGCCAACAATTAGGTGATCTGATGAAACATTTCAAAAGGAGAACATGAGAGAAAACAACAAGACTGGCCAGGACATAACTTCCAGCCATGACAACTGTTCACATTTTAAACAGAAATCATGACGTACGGATAAACCATAGACCAGGACTTTCTTATATGACTTTGGGTCACAAGGTCATACCACAGCGGGAACCGTATCTTTGTCAATTCTCTCTCACTAGCAAATGCCCAGACAGAGCTGAAGTTACAGCAGGAGCCAACCCCTATCATCTCCAGGGAATCTATAACATAAAAGGTCCTGAGTGTTGTTTCAAAACTCATCTCCAATTTTCACTAAATATTTCAGATATAGGGAAAATATTTGAAGTTTACTTATTGAAATTTTTCCACTTTGTTGAATACAAATCTGTCTCATGGGAAAACAGTCACATAATTCAAAGAAGAAAATCACAGGAAAGCTAAAAGTTGGATGTTATCTTCACACTGAAAGGCATTAATATGGAAAATTCTATCAATGTATTTCATTGAAAACATTAAACACAACCTGAAGCCAAAAAAGCAACAGACATTCACTTCCTCTTAGCAACAAATAAGTTAAACAGTGATGGAAGTTCTAACATTACCTAAGGGAGGAGAAACATTTGGTGATTCACACATTCCCCTTTGATTTTAATTTTAAAAATTAAAGAGCTGGTTTCTTTGGGAAGAAAAAAAGGGGGAAAACTTTAAAATTATACCTTTAAATTTCAGATCCAATAAACCAAAACCCATTTTGCCTCCTACTTCTAACTTCAGAGTCAATTCTATTTTTTTCCCCCTCAAAAATCATGAGTCAGGCTGGGTGCAGTGGCTCACGCCTGTAATCCTAACACTCTGGGAGGCCAAAGCAGGAGGATCACTTGAGATCAGGAGTTTGAGACCAGCCTGAACAAAAGCCAGACCATCTCTACTAAAAATACAAAGATTAGCCAGGTGTCTTGGTGCGCACCTGTAGTCCCAGCTACTCGGGAGGCTGAGGCAAGAGGATAGCATGAGTCCAGGAGTTTGAGGTTGCAGTGACGTACAAGGACACCACTGTACTGTAGCCTGGGAGACAGAGCAAGACCCTGCCTCAAAAAAACCCCAAACAAACAAACAGAAAAGCACACACACACACAAGAAAAAGTGGTACCGATAAAATTTACTGCTCTAAATTCATTCAGTTAAAACTTATTGAGTACCCACAACTGAACAAGTACCATATGAATTCAACCAGAGATGCTGAATACCGACTTTACCTCCTCTAGCACTTCCATATTTATACTTGTACATGTAGATTTTTTCCTCGACTTGAAAAAAAACGCAGTGAACAAATTTCAGAATGTAGCTATCACGTAAATAGAACTTAATGAAAGAGGAAAATGGGTATTCTCTACCCCAACGCCTCCTTCCTGACAATTTTTTAAAAATGGTTTAGAGTTGCTGAAATATCCAGTAGTCTAAATAACAGACTAAATCCTCACACGCCAAATCTTTTTTTGCTGTGGTGTGGTAATGGAATAAAAATCGAGGAATACAATTAGCGTGCACGATCTAAACTCTCAGACAACGCCGAAGATTTAAGCCAATGATTTCACACAGCTCCCCATTAACTTTTCATTAACCTAACTAACAAGAACCCGACAGGCTGAGATTTCAGATCGTTCTCTTGCCCAGGCTCTCCCTCCCTCTGGTGGAGGCAGAAAAAAGGGGGTACGGCAGAGAAAGAGGAGCACAAACAGGGGTATGATACATTCGCAAACAGACCATCCTGAATGAGAGGTAACTATCGGAAAGCAGAGAGAAAGGAAAGAAGAATCGTTTTGCATTTTCAGCCCTCGGACTCTGTTCCAGAACTCAGCGCTGCCTGCCAAAAGCAGTGGCATTAGAGCAAATTACTAAGTATCACCCACAACCTTCGGCTTCAACCTCCCGGGGAAGACTCCGTCCAATCTCAGTTTGACACTGCTTAGGCAGTGAGCGCGGGGCAGGGATGATGCATTTTCACTAAGGGCCAAGGGTTCCCAAGTAGGGACCCGAACGAAGAGTCTCTGCCCACGGCGCAGGCTGCAGACCCGCTGCTGCCATCCGCTCCCCTTTAAAAAGGGGGGGGGTCCCTCCACCGGGGAGTGGGGCGAGGACGTAGCGTCCCGCCGCGGCACCAGCCCCTCCCTCCTCCAACCGCCCCCCGCCCCCCGCCCGCAGAGCTCGCGGACAAGACCTCCACCTTTTCGCGTCGTCCCTCGGCCCGGCTCCAGAGGAGGCCAGCCACCATCCCCCTCTGACCTGTCCCCGCGGGGTCCGAGTCGGCAGCGCGAGGCCTCCATGCCGCCGCGCGGTCACCGGCTACCACGTCCAGACCCCTAGACGCCGCTGCTAGGGTGGCAAGTCTGGCCGGCCGCCGGGCCCCGCCCCCTGGCAACCACACCCCGCACTGTCGCCGCCGCCTATTGGCCCGTGAGGCCGCCGCTCCTGCCTCATTGGCTATTGCCTCCACTCGGCGATGCGGGAGGGTTTCTAAGGGGCGGGAGGAGCCCGGAGTTAAAGGCGCCTGCGCCGGGGCGGGGAAGACGCGCGGCGCCCAGGCTGGGTCTCCCGGAGGGCCGCGCAGAGCATGGGGCTGAGGGCCGCAGGATGTGTTCGCTTCCGCTGCGCCGGTTCCCGCGGCCGTCTGGCGAGTCCGTCGGAGGAGCCACCCGTCCCCCACCACTGCCACATCCCGGCCGGCTCCTTGCACCCCCACCATTTGTGCCCGGAGACCACCCAGAGCGCTTCCCGAGGTCTGTCGTGTAAGCATTTACAGACTGCTCCCTCACACTCGCCCCTTCTCTGTTACCGGGGCCTTGCTGGAACCCTGTCCAGCAGTCACTCTCAGCAAAACGCATCTTTCACAGCCTGGCCTCGCCCTTGAACTGCGCAAAACTGATGCAGCCTGTCCTACTCCAGCCCAAGCTGTTAGGTTGTTCCTAGACCTGCTCCTAGAGCACACCGGGGCATCCAGAGAATCCTTCCATCCCTCTCTCGAATGACTGTGGACCAACTTCAAACATCCATAGCGCATAATGAGATCTATCTAAATCTGTACTCTTTCCAATAAGTCATGTCCCCAACTGCCAGTTCCTTTCTTGCTAGCGACATACACATATCTCTGTAGTCCTGTAACCTGACGGGAGTTACTGCATATTGACTTTATAGTATCACGAGGTCAAAGTTTGTTTCTACATTGCTTTTGAACCTAGAAGTTAATTTTTTAGGAGGCATAGAAGTTGGGACAAGCTAGGAGAGCAGGGCATTGCATCCGCTGGGTCAACTTCCACTGACTGTGTGACCCTGAGCATGGTTCATTCTGTGTTTCAAATTCCCATCTATAAAATAAGCATAGTAATCCCTGCTTGCTCTAGCTCGGGCTGGACCTGATACACAGTAGGTTTTTAAATGCTGAATGAATGGGGTTGAATAAGGTCCTATTTGTATCGGTAAAAGTACAAGTGAGACATTTTGTTGACTTGGCAGTCCTTCTGCATTAATTACAATAAGCAGTATTCTTTGAAAACTTTCCACATGCAGTTTAAACAGTTACTATAAGAGACTGTGTTCCTACCCTATTTAATATTTACAGATTTCTTTGATTGGAAACAAAAACACAAGCAAACCTAAGAAACTCATCTGTGTCCCCTTTATCTCTCCTGATCCCATGTAGTCCCTAAAAGCAGGGCTTGCTGCCCTTTCTTCATCTTGCCTTTTCAGCAGGTGAGCCAAGGTTGCAGAGGTGGCAGTCAACCAGAAAAAGTCACCGTTTGCTTTGATTTTTTTCCACCCATCAAGTCATAGAAGAGGCTGCCATTAAGCCTGACAGAGTTGTGGAATGAGGCCAGCACACCTGTAATCCTAGCACTTTGGGAGGCCAGGGTGGGAGAATCACTTGAGGCCAGAAGATGGAGACCAGCCTGGGAAACTGTGAGACTATCTCCACATAAAACCAAAAAAGTTAGCGGGGCATGGTGGCATGTGACTATAGTCCCAGTTTCTCGGGATGTTGAGGCAGTAGGATCACTTGGGTTTGAGGTTGCAGTGAGCTATGATGACACCACTACACTCTAAGCCCAGGCAACAGAAAGAGACCCTGTCTCAATTAAAAAAAAAAAAAAAATGTGGGCCAGGTGCAATGACTCATGACTGTAATCCTACAACTCTGGGAGGCCGAGGTGGGAGGATAGCTTGAGGTCAGGAGTTCGAGATTGGCCTGAGCAAAAGTGAGACTCCATCTCTACTAAAAATAGAAAAAAATAAAAAATATATATATATAATGTTGAATGAATTAGTTTGAGTGAGATGATTAAAGGATTAATGAGTAATGGTTTAAGTTAACAATTAAGAAAGATCTTTTGTGAGGCCGGACGCGGTGGACCTCCCTAGCACTCTGGGAGGCCAAGGCGGGAGGATCACTTGAGCTCAGGAGTTTGAGACCAGCCTGAGCAAGAGCGAGACCCCGTCTCTACTAAAAATAGAAATAAATTAGCTGGACACTAAAAATATGTAGGAAAAAATTAGCTGGGCATGGTGGCGCATGCCTGTAGTCCCAGCTACTCAGGAGGCTGAGGTAGAGGGATCGCTTGAGCCCAGGAGTTTGAGGTTGCTGTGAGCTAGGCTGACACCACGGCACTCTAGTCTGGGCAAAAGAGTGAGACTCTATCTCAAAAAAAAGAAAGAAGGACATTTTGTGGATGGGGCAATATTGCTGCACTGACAGAAGCAGGGTTCTCTAAAAACTTTCTGCAACCATTTATTTACATACATTTTAAACAGTTAATACAAGAAAAATATGAAGTGAACAGTTTATGACACAAGGTATCTTAAAAAGCAAATCAGGGAATTGAATTCCCTTATGACTCCAGGACTCTAGTTAAAATACCTTTTTTCTATTTGTGTTATTTCCATTTTATTTTATCTATATACTCTTGAGAGCCAGAAAAGTGACTTTAGCAACTCTATGAAAATCAGCAATTTCTGGAGACTGTTGATGAGAGAAGTAGTCAGTTTTTCACAAGGAACTGGCTTCTGCTCAGCTTCCCTCGCTCCCTGAGGTAAGCAAGCAGGTGCTGTCGTCTCCTCCACGTGACCTTTATTCCATACTTGTTCTCAGGGGTGTCTTTAACCAGAATGGGCCCAGGCTCTGGGCTGCTAGTAGTAGTAGTGTGAAGAGAGCAGCTTGGAAGGCTATTTTCCTTCTGTTCGGGGGGAACAGATTCTTCCTTCTCAGAAGAGGACTCCGGGGTCTGGATATCAGGGGGAATGAACACATAAGGGAAACTCTGAAGTGCATGTACTGACAGGTCCCCACAACTTTGGGGACTGAGCATTGGAACTAAGGGTCCTCTGGAATTGTCCTTTTCTGATTGATTGGGGCACTTCTTCATTAAGGGGATCTCCACTGTCTCTGAAATGGAAGAAGATTGTGGACTCTCAAAGGTTAGACGTGGAAACTTGGAGGTGGTAGATTTTCGACTTGAATGTCTTGCCTGGTCTCGGTAATGATGTTTCCGGTAGGCTGGGAACTGGCTTTCTGCTGTTGTATCAAACTCAGGTGATATCTCAACATTGAAAAAAAAAAAAAAAAAAAAAAGTGAGGCAAGCCAATGACCAAGTACTATCCTAACAGAGAAAACTACAGCCAGAATCCTAAATGGGATCCCACTATACTAATGGATACAAAACAAAAATAGCTGTCTAATGGCATAGTAATAGAAAGCTTGGGGCAAGTTATTCCATCTCTCTGGTCTTCTGTTTCCTCATCTGTAAGAAAGCGGACAGTGCCTCTTTCAATGTGTCATACCATATGCTGCAAGTTATTTAACTATCTTTAAACTTCATGAGGGCAGGGACCAGCAGTCTTGTTCACCATTGATCCCCAGTACCTAGCAGATGCCTGGGACAAAGAAGGCCCTCAGGAAATAATGAACGGCTGAGTCTAACAATAGGGGGTGAGATCATGTACAAAAAGCAACTAGCAGAGGACCTGGCCCATAATGAGTATTCAATAAATGTTCATTCCTGTTCTCACCCATAAGATTCTAATGTTTAAGTTTCTTCCACAATCCTGAAGCAAGTATTATGGTTCTTCCAAGAAGTCCTGAACAAGTTATATTTATTAAACACATTTATGCAGAGCTAATGCTTTTCTCTGGCCCTGTTGCTACACTATTTCCCTACTGTATAGTCGTTATATTCTCTTCCCTGGGCGTTTTTTTTTGTTTGTTTTGTTTTGTTTTGTTTTCAGACAGAGTCTCACTCTGTGGCCCGGGCTAGAGTGCCATGGCATCAGCCTAGCTCACAGCAACCTCAAACTCCTGGGCTCAAGCCATCCTCCTGCCTCAGCCTCCCAAGTAGCTGGGACTACAAGCATGTGCCACCATGCCCGGCTAATTTTTTCTATATATATTTTTAGCTGTCCAGATAATTTCTTTCTATTTTTAGTAGAGGTGGGGTCTCGCTCTTGCTCAGGCTGGTCTCGAACTCCTGAGCTCAAACGATCCGCCCACCTCGGCCTCCCAGAGTGCTAGGATTACAGGCGTGAGCCACCGCGCCCGGCCCCCAGGGCGTTTAAACTGAAAATATAACATATGCCATATTTGTGGATTTTTTTTTCAAGGTTCAATCCATTGAACAGTAAATAGAGTACCTGGCTAAATATTCCACTTTCACATGAAATTTAAGGAACAATCTCATTTTTTACTTGTTCTCACACGTCTTGCTTTCTTACCCAGTTACTGAGTGAAAAACTTTTACAGTGAACACTTTCAGAGGGATGGAGGTGGGAAGGAGGGATAGGACTCCAATCTCATCTAAGCCATTCCTTAGTTATTGTTTTGTTTTTGTTTTTGAGACAGAGTTTCACTCTGTTGCTGGGGCTAGAGTGCCATGGTGTCAGCCTAGCTCACAGCAACCTCAAACTCCTGGGCTCATGCGATCCTCCTGCCTCAGCCTCCCGAGTAGCTGGGACTACAGGCATGCGCCACCATGCCCGGCTAATTTTTTCTCTATATTTTTTTAGCTGTCCATGTGATTTCTTTCTATTTTTAGTAGAGACGGGGTCTCGCCCTTGCTCAGGCTAGTCTCGAATTCCTGAGCTCAAACAATTCGCCCGCTTTGGCCTCCCAGAGTGCTAGGATTGCAGGCGTGAGCTACCACTCCCAGCCCCATTCCTCAGTTTGAATTGAGAAAAGAAGATATACCACATGGCTTACCACAGACAAAGAGTACATTACCTCCTTGCCCCTGTCCTCATGAATCTTCTTATTCTTTGGAGGCTCTGGTTCAAGGGACAGAAAAGTCAGCATGCTGGAAAGTCTAACAGAGTAAAACTCAAAGTAAGAATCCCATGGCCTACCCAGGAAGTGATGGTGCTGTGGTCAATGGGCTTGCTAGGCACCTGTCGAGTGTGAGTGATGGGAAGCTGTGGTGATCCATAGCGGTGTTTGGGGCCCTCCAGTGGTTGGTGGTGGAATAGCAGCCGGGCTTTCTGGGAACGTTGGGGCCGTTTTTTTCTGGGAGGCATCAATAGGTGAATGAAGAGCAGTTAGAAACCACATGATGCTGTTTGTCTTCAGGGTGGGAAATAGGCTCCAATTTTAACCCGTGCCTGTAGAGAAAAAACAAAAGCTGGGAGAAAATAATTCAGATGATTCCCCAGCTCTTCCTGATCCTTTGCCAGCCAATTCTACCATAAACCACCATTCCTACCTCAAGGTTCCGGGGAACACAGCTTCCTATACCTACACCACCAGGCAAAAACACAGTATTCATATTTAACAACATTCATTCAATTAACATTTACTAGTATGTGTTAAGTGCCATGCTGGGTGCTGGGAATTTAAAGAGGAATAACCATTTATTCAACACTTGTTTATTAAGTGCCAAGCACTTGTAGTCACACAGCAGTACCTGTCTTCAAGGAGCTGAGAGTCTAGCAGAGGGAGACAGATAATTACAATACAATATGAGAATACAGTATACTTTCATTCACTTCAGGGAGGCTTTCTGGAAAGGGAGACACCTGACTTAGGTTTGGAAGGGCTAGGACAAAAAAGCACTCCAGCCTGGGGAACAACATACAAAAAGGCATGAAGACATGAAGGAGTATTGTAAATTCTGGGAATTACAAACTCAGCGTAGCTGGATACAGAGTATGAATAGATGAATGGCAAGAACTGAGGCTGAACATGGTGTTAGGGTCAGGTCAAAAAAACCAGGTGAGGCCGTATTAGTTTGGACTTTAGTCTTGAAGACTTTCAAGCAGAAGGATGTGATCACACTTGGTTTTTTTTCCTTAATTTTTCACCCTTGATAATTTTGAACATACATACACAAAAGTAGCCTGAATAACATAATAGGCTTCTATGTCCTCATCATCCAGCTCCAACAACAAGTGACCCATGGCCAATCCTGACCCATCTATACACCTATCTACTTCCCCTACCCCTGGATTACATTGAAGAATATATATTCTCATTTTATCATTCCCATTAATACAACTAAATAAATTAAATATACATACACACACACATATATATATAAATTCCTTGATATGAAATACCCAGCCAGTGTTCACATTTTCAGTTGTTTCATAAATGCCATATTTGTTTTATTTGTTTGTGTCTTTCAGACAGATAATCCTGGCAGCAGTATGAAAGAGAGAACAAGTATCCTGGACGTAGGGGGACCAGTTTGGAGGTCAATATGCCATCTGAGAAATAATGGGGTCCGAAACGTGAGCTGTGTCAGTGGAGATGGGAGGGTAAGACAGAGGCAGGTCAACAGGACCCAGAAAGTAATAAAAGTCTGAAAAAGTGTCCATTGGATCTAGTAACCAGATCGGCTCTAAGAAGGGCTTCTTCGATGGAAGGGTGGGACACAGGGTTGATGCAACAGGTAGAAGGGTAAATGGGAGGTGCAGCTGCGCATGCTGGAAAGTCACACAACAGAGCAAATTGGTTCCACTATACATTCATGATTCAGTCATTCAATCAACACCCACAAAATATAATATACTCTGACTTATATGACTAGGCAGTTGTGATACAGGTAAAGGGAAAAAAAAAAAAAGGCCGGGTGCAGCGGCCCACACCTGTAATCCTAGCACTCTGGGAGTCCGAGGCGGGAGGATCACTTGAGGCCAGGAGTTCAAGACCAGCCTAAACAAGAGCAAGACTCCATCCCTACAAAAAAATAGGAAAATTAGCAGGGCATGGTGGCGCTCGCCTGTAGTCCCAGCTGCTCAGGAGGCCAAGGCAGGAGGATCGCTTAAGCCCAGAAGTTTGAGGTTGCAGTGAGCTGTGAAGGAAGAAGAAGAAGAAAGAAAGAAGAAAGAAGGAAGAAGGAAGAAGGAAGGAAGAAGAAAGAAGGAAGAAGAAGAAGGACAAAGTCTCTACCCTCAAGGAACTAACATTTTAGGGAGAACCAAGGTAATAAATATATCCATTTGTTCATTCATTCATTCACTCAAGAAATACTTACTGAGTGCCTACTGTGTGCTAGGCACCATTCCAGGTACTGAAAATATATACCAAAGAACAAAATCAAATCAAATCACTGCCTTCATGGTATTTACACTCTAGTTGGGAAGTAATAAAGGTATGGAGAAAAATTAAACAGGACAAGGGGTTGAGCTGACTGAGTGCTATTTTAGACAGGGTTGTCAGCAAATACCAATCTGAAGAATTGATATTTGAGCAAAGACCTGAATGAAGAAAGGAGAATGAACAAGCAATGGAATTACAGGAGGGAAGAATATTCCAGCCTGAGAGAATAGTAAGTGCAAAGACTCCAAGGTGGGACCATGTCTGACCTGTTCAAGAAACAGTAAGGACATTGTGGAAGCAGTTCAAATGGCACAGGGTTATGGACTATAGATTTAATTGTTCTCAGTGTGATAGGAAACCACTGAAAAGTTCTGGACAGGGAAGGGACACAATCTGATTTATACTTTTAAAAGACACTCTATTCTAGGTGGGCACCATGTGAGAAAAGCTGGTTGAGGAGACAGGGGGGTGGATAAAGGAAGCAGGGTACTCAGAAGGCTCCTGCAAGAGTCTAATGGAGAGATGGCAGTGGTAGCAATGGCTACAGGGAGAAGTGTTGAAATTCATGACTTATTGAAAGTCACCAGCCTCAAATGGGCACTGTAATGCTCAGTAATCCTGCTGTTTCCTCGATCAATTCATTTTTCACAAAGGCTATCTTAAAACTTTTCCACTTTCTTAAAACTTCAGAAACCCCTTTTTATTCAACAAATGACCTTACTTCCTACTTGACAAACAATACAAAGGACAGAAGACACCAAAGGAAATACTCTTATTTTCCAGAAATCAAACATACAAACCTATATATATCTGCATACATCCTCTTTCTTTCTGCTTTTATTAGAGGTCAGTCCATTCTGCTATCTAAGGCCTTCCCCTCTGGCTGTGCTTTGGAGCCATTCTCACTCTATACATTTTTCTTAGGCAATCTCATCTGCTCACATTTCAATAACCACCTGAAGTAGATGACTTCAGTATTCAGATATTCATCTTAGAATTCTCTAAGCCCAAGATCCATATATCGCACTGCTTACTTGATAGCAACTAGATGTCTCAAATGCACCTCAAATTCAACATGTTTAAAACTGAACTCATGATCCATCATTCCCCCAAAGTGATTATTTTCCAGGGCCCTGGAAAGGAATGGCATCATTCTTTCAGTTATGCGCCAAAAACCTTGACATTTTCCTCTGCCATCCAACCCAATATCAACCCCTGTCAATTTTGCCTCTTAAAACATGTCTTCAATAAAGTTCTTCTCACCCTTCCTCCTCTCTCTCCCTCTCTTTCTCTCCCCACCAACCTTCTTCAAGTTCTAGCAATTCTTGCCTAGAGTATTGCAATAGCCTAAATGGTCAACTCTAATCCACTCTGGCACCCCCTGCAGGGGGACCTTTTAAAATACAAATCTGACCTGGACTCACTTCTGCTTAAAGTCTTTTTTTTTTTTTTTAAGACAGAGTCTTGCTTTGTTGCCTGGGCTAGAGTGAGTGCCCTGGCGTCAGCCTAGCTCACAGCAACCTCAAACTCCTGGGCTTAAGCAATCCTCCTGCCTCAGCCTCCCGAGTAGCTGGGACTACAGGCATGTGCCACCATGTCCTGCTAATTTTTTCTATATATTTTTAGTTGGCCAGATAATTTCTTTCTATTTTTAGTAGAGACGGGGGGGGGGGGGGGGGGTGTCTCGCTCTTGCTCAGGCTGGTCTCGAACTCCTGACCTTGAGCGATCCACCTGCCTCGGCCTCCCAGAGTGCTAGGATTACAGGTGTGAGCCACTGTGCCCGGACTGCTTAAAGTTTTGATTGGCTTCCTTTAATTTTTGGATAAGGACAAAACTCTTCAGTATGGCTAAGGCCCGGCTTCCTCTGGATCCCTCTGCAACTATACCACACTCCATTCAGGTCTCTTAGCCCAGCCTTATGTCACCATGCTTTCTTCTGCCACACAGCCTTTGCAGATATGATTCCATCTGCTTAAGACGGTTTCCCTTCCTTCTTTGTAAAAGGCATCAGATTTCACACCAAGCTTCAGCTCATCAGAAAAGCCTTTCCTGTTCTACCTAGTAACTCCTTAATGTGACCTCTAATTTGTCAGGTCACAGTTATATTTCTACATTTGCTTATTTGATTCTTTGAAAATGTTCTTCTCTCCCTCCATTAGACTGTAAGCTCAGGGGAAGGAGAATCCTTGTCTGCCATTGGGCCTGGCCGTGCCTGGCACATAGTAGCTCAACAAAATCAACTGAATAAGTAAATAAATAAAGCACTTTATTATATCTAAAGGCATGGCTTTGGGAGGGGAGCAAAAGACAGGTCAGTACTTGAAGATTGTATGTACTTTTTCTTAAGATGGAATAAACTTGAACAAGATCATACGCAGCCCTCAAGAAGCCCAGTCGGGGGATCGAGACATCGTTAATCGAGGAACAACTTCCCTCAGGAAGGACATCAACTAAAACAGACCACTAAAGGGGTAAGAAACCCCGAGGGGACGCAGGGGGCGTGTCGCCGGGGTAGGGGCCGGGGAGCGGAAGGGAAAGTAGACCGAGGGAGCCGGACCCGGCCCGCGCCATTTCCGCGCGTCCCCAGACTGTCCCTGCGCTCACCCAGCCCAGCCGCGGGGAACCCTCTGGCTGGTCCCCGACTCTCTACAGCCACCTCTCCCCCCACGAGCCTGCCTGCGGCCCGCCTTACCCGCCCGGCAAGGCCCGGCCGCCGCTCCTGTCAGGGCGCAGAGCGTTCGACCCCGGAACGTGGAGACAAGGCCGGCGCCGATTGGCGACGCCCCGTCACGTGACCGCAACGCTCCGCCGGCGCCAATTTCAAACAGCGGAACAAACTGAAAGCTCCCGTCCCGGACCCCACCCCCGGCCCCGGGCCGGGACCCCCTCCCTTCCCGGGATCCCCCGGGGTTCCCACCCCTCCCGCACGGCCGGGGACCCGGCCGGCCCGGCGCGAGTCCCTGTCCGGGGCCCTGGCTCGGCCCCCAGGTTGGAGGAGCCCGGAGCCCGCCCTCCGAGCCACAGCCCGGCAGCGGCGGCGGCGGCTGCAGTCTGGAGGTGAGCGGGGCGCAGGAATGGAGTCCGAGGCCCGGCCTGGCCAGTGGCAGGGAGCAGGGGCTCGGGCGCCGCTTCCGCAAGTCCTCGCGGCGCGGAGGTCACGACATGTAGCAGCGGGGCCCGGGCCACAAGTGGAAATTTGGGGCCACACGGGAAGGTCTGAGCGAGATGGTGCAAATTTTCTCTGCATCCAACCTCCTGGTCTTGGCCTTCTCACTTCCTTCTCAAAGCACCCCTGGGCCTTTCCTGGAAGTTTGACCTCTGCACCCTGCCCACAGGCTCGGGAGGGCTGGGGTGGCCTGCCTTCTTAGTGAGGACTTGGCTGGGATGAAGACAAAGCTTGTTCTGCATTGAGTCAAAGATCAACCCGCACACACACTCCCCTACTCGCAGGCGCTCTCACCATTAGGCAACACTGCCTCCATCCTACTCTATTGCAGGGCCTTGCTCCTGGTTGCAGAGAATAGCGAGGTTTTCCTTTTCAGGATGGGGGTGGAGTCAGAACAGTCACTCTGGAAGTCGTCCGGGCCAGAAAGAGTTGGCAATAATAAGAGGCTGGTCAGTAAATAGAAGAGAAAATTAAGACTTAGATATCCTATGGAAAAAGAATAGTATCTACTGATTGATGGGGGGAGGGAGGGAGGCCTGGAGAGATAAGAGGTGAAAGTAAAACTGAGATTTGCAAGTAGAAGGAACCTAGATATAAAGAAAAAAGAGGCTGCAGGGTGGGGAGTGCCCGTGACCTTTAAGTGAATGGCAAATGTTAAAGAAGTGCCATCATTTTTGGAGAGGTAGTAGGTATCCTAAAAAAGAAATAGCCAATTCCTCTGTATCTCAAAGTACCTCAAAATAGGATTATACAATTTTATTTAGTAGTAGTGTTCCATGTATCTATTAAAATCAACAAAGCATTCTTAGAAAGTAAAATATGTATAACCACGTGCAAGTACTAAAATGGCATTATGTAAATATACTGCAAATTGTGAAAGAAAATATACTTTTGTGAGACAGGGCCTTGCTCTGTTGCCCAGGCCAGAGTGCAGTGGCACAATCATAGCGCACTGCAGCCTCCAATTCCTAGGCTCAAGTCATCCTCCTGCCTCAGCCTCCTCAGTAGCTGGGACTACAGGCGCATGCTAATGTTTTCTTGTTTTGTAGAGACCAGTGTCTCACTATGTTGCCCAGGCTGGATCTTGAACTCCTGGCCTCAAGCAATCCTGCCACCTGGGCCTCCCAGAGCACAAGTATTATAGGCGTGAGCCACCATGCTGGCCCCCCTTTCGCCTTTTGAATTGCTTCTATTTGCTGTAATTTTAGCTTTTTTTTTGGTCAATAGGCCTCATCTTATTGACTGAGATCTTTTCAGAGGCTCAAGGAGCATTCACCTGGGCCTTTGCGCTCATGCACCTAGCCATATAAAGAGGAACACCTTTCAGTCTAACAAATCTGACATCCTGCTGCTCCTTGCACTTTCCAGGGTCCATGCTTATGATTCTCAATGGAGAGTGAAAACATAGATTCATAATGAAAACCAGCCCCCGTCGGCCACTCATTCTCAAAAGACGGAGGCTGCCCCTTCCTGTTCAAAATGCCTCAGGTGAAACATCAGAGGAGGAACCTAAGAGAGTCCCTGCCCAACAGGAGCCTAGTCAAGCACAGACCTCCAAGGAGGTGGCAGAGTTGAACTCCTGCAAGTTTCCAGCTGGGATCAAGATTATTAACCATCCCACCATGCCCAATACCCAGGTGGTGGCCATCCCCAACAATGCCAATATCCAAAGCATCATCACAGCATTGACTGCCAAAGGCAAAGAGAGTGGCAGCAGTGGGCCCAACAAATTCATCCTCATCAGCTGTGGGGGAGCCCCAACTCATCCTCCAGGACTCCAGCCTCAAGCCCAAACCAGCAATGATGTTAAGAAGACAGAAGTGATCACTGAGACGTTGGGACCAAAACCTGCAACTGGGGACGTGAATCTTCCTAGACCACCTGGAACCGTTTTGGGGCAGAGACAAGAGAGCTGTGGTATGTGGTCTGCAAGGCAAAGGGGTTAGGAGCACAGCCTTTCCTCTCAGGTAGCAAGGTCTGCAGTTAGTCCTGTTGCTTGCAACAGACAGGCATCTAGCCTGAGGCGAGGGAAGGTCTGTTTTCACCCTGAAACTTTGACCTAGATACTTTGTGGTATTGTTGAAAAGGTTGCAGTTATAATTTAGCATTTGTATTGCCTTCATTATATTGGAAAAGGAGCTATTATTTCTATTTACCCTTTCCACTGATCCTATAAGGAAGTAGGAATCTCTCCATCTTAATAAAGGAGAAGACTGAAACAAGAGGAGGAAAAGTGACCTTTTTGTGCAGATAATAGCTCTTTTGTAAGGTTGCCTTGATTGATCTTTAAGGCTCAGATTGAAATGTAATTTGAACTATGCTCCTGAATTTCTCCTGAGATGTTTAATGGGGCAGAGTAACTTAGAGCCACAATAGATTCAGCATGGTTCCCTGACCCTAAGGTCCTGGAGGGATGATTCCCTAACCACCAATTCTGATGGGCCTACTGGATGTGGTCAGGCGGAGCTAAGTGGGGCATTGGATTGTTTCCCCTCTAGCAGGCAGTGAGGCAGCAAGCTGCACTCTCGACAACAGCTTAACCAACATCCAGTGGCTTGGGAAGATGAGCTCTGATGGACTGGGATCCTGTGGCATCAAGCAAGAGATGGAAGAAAAGGAGAATTGTCACGTGGAGCAGAGACCGGTTAAGGTAAACTGTCACTCACCAGGAAAGTCAGAGACAGTGCAGGGAATTTCTAGGATGGGAAATGGACTAAGTGGCCTGCTGCAGCAGGATCTCCAAGTTCTTAGCATTCTGCTTCGTGCTATTCTGTATAACTTTTGAGCTACTTTTCTGCCTGGGATCTTTTTTCCCCCATCTGAAATTTCCATGAGGGCAGATTCCCTTGGCTCACTCTGTATTCTCATCAGCACTGAGTTTAGTTTTCTGCTCTTAGTAGGTACTTAGTAGGTATTTAGGAAATAATGAAGAGGTCTTAGTTTGGGAAGCCACATAAACTTCAAAGAGACTGCTCAACAGTATGAATTGAATACAACATAACAAGATAGTTTTATTAGAAGATATAACATTAACAGGAAATAAAGTGAGTTAGATGTGAATTTTAAATAGCTACCGAGCAATCAAGGTTGATCTGACCCAATCGTATAGTCTGGGTGTTTTTATTTTTTTTGTAGTTGCCACTATCATACATCTAGATTCTATTGTATATACCTGTTATTCATTCAACAACTTTTAAAAGAAAATTTACATTCATGTGTACATAAGTTAATATTAACTGAGCTGTGTACTTAAAATTTGTGTAGTTTATAAAGTTATATCTTGATTTTTAAAAATGTGAATGACCAGATCTTTGCCTAAGACCTAGCAAAATGTATGCTTTGCAGACATTTGTCCGTCCCGTGCTCTTGGGAATGTTTCTCTCTAATAAACATTGAAATGAGATGGGTTTATTCACATCACATCAGGAATAGAAATAGTACTAAGACCTAGGTCTCTTGACCCTCGAGTCTGAAAAATCAGCCTGGTTTTAGTATAAAATAAATCCTTTGAGAATCAAAGTATATACCCAAAGTCTCCTGAGAAGTTTCAACTAGAAGGGACTGGCCTTTCTCTTATTATTAGATAATATTTTCAGCAAAATGAATGATGACAGAGAAACAGTTCCTTGTTGGCTGGGGTCTAGGATAGATCATCTCCAAGATTTATTCCAATCCTAAAATTTTTTTTTTTTTTTTTGAGACAGAGTCTCACTCTGTTGCCCAGGCTAGAGTGAGTGCCGTGGCGTCAGCCTAGCTCACAGCAACCTCAAACTCCTGGGCTCAAGCGATCCTCCTGTCTCAGCCTCCCGAGTAGCTGGGACTACAGGCATGCACCACCATGCCCGGCTAATTTTTTCTATATATATATTTTAGCTGTCCATATAATTTCTTTCTATTTTTAGTAGAGATGGGGTCTCGCTCTTGCTCAGGCTGGTCTCGAACTCCTGAGCTCAAACGATCCGCCCACCTCAGCCTCCCAGAGTGCTAGGATTACAGGCGTGAGCCACCGCGCCCGGCCCCAATCCTAAAATTTTATTCTCTGAAATAGTGATCTCAAAGGGTTTGTTTCTAGTGCCATTCTATGGGACAAAGATCTCTCAGGGGATGTTCTTCAGGGGCCCAGCTCTTCAAGGGGGTCCTTCTTGTGAACTCTTCCGTGTCATTCCTTTTTCTTTCCCTTTGGCTTCTCATACCCCTCAGGTTGAGGAGGCCTCAGGAGCATCGATGTCCTGGCAGGACTCTGTGTCTGAGCGGCCGCCCTACTCTTACATGGCCATGATACAATTCGCCATCAACAGCACTGAGAGGAAGCGCATGACCCTGAAAGACATCTACACTTGGATTGAGGACCACTTCCCCTATTTTAAGCACATTGCCAAGCCAGGCTGGAAGGTAATATGTCCCATAACAACCAAAGTCAAGGTCACTCTGGCCTGACAGTTTGTCTCTGGTGCTGTGCTGCAGTTTGTATCCAGGGCAGCAGTTAAGTGCAAAGGATGCTAGAAATATAAACAAATGTATCTTGTGGATTGTGACCTGATCCTACTGAATCCAGGCAAAATGTTTAATAAGAGCCTTGTAAACACTTCATCTGTTACTACCTGAGTTTTATGGAGAGTCTTCAGTGTAGCACCCGAGCCTTCCTTCGTGCTACACTGAGCAGCAGTCCTAGATACCGGCAGCTGGAGTGGCTAAGTATAATATGATAGTTTTAGGAAAAGATCTTGAAGAAAAAGAAGAACCCAAGATTCATCGCCTGTAAGGTCAAATATCATTTCTAGCAGGGCAGGGATCTGCCCTTCGTTGTATTCATGGGAACACTGAGATGCGTGGGAGTCAGTGCAGCTCACACAGTTTGTCAGTGTCAGAGCACAAAGGAGGTCTTCTGACAGGTTGTCACTTCCAAGCCAGGACTGCTTTGTTTTGCTTTGTTTTCACCACAGTAGAACTCTTAACTTCATACTCTTGTGTCACGTTAATTTCCTAGTTTCTTAATTTCTCTCCCCCACCTATCTTGCTATTGATCACGGCTTCGTAGCCTCACTCCCCTCTCCCAGCCCCTGACAGCTATCCCGGCAGTTCCTTTGTCACCACCCTAAGGATGGCACCCCGTAGAATAAATGGGTTCATGGTCGAGGTAGACAGCTCTGCAGGGTGGAGTGTCAGGAAGAGAGGTGCCAACAGGTGAGTTTACAGGACGCCAGACAAAGCCTGTGCTGAGCATAGAGCCAGAGGCCTGAGGCTTATTTCCCCATTTGTTTCAAAGGTGATGTTTCTGAAGATAAAGTGGCTGATGGCTGTTTGTCTTTCTCTTCTTCCAGAACTCCATTCGCCACAACCTTTCTCTCCATGACATGTTTGTTCGGGAGACGTCTGCCAATGGCAAGGTTTCCTTCTGGACCATTCACCCCAGTGCCAATCGCTACTTAACGTTGGACCAGGTGTTTAAGGTGAGTTCTGGTTTCATCTAAATAGGGCCAGAGGTGGAGGTCATGGTAGCCATCTTAAAAAGAAACAAGTTCTCCTTGTGATGCTCTCATTTGACCAGGGGAGAGTTAGAAGCCAGCCAGCCAATTAGTGACTTGCATGAAACTCACTGAATTAAGTACAATTGACAGATACCAAAGATCACACTTCTGTGCTAGACCAGTGCGTAGGGAGGACTGTTCTGATCCCAAAGAGAGGACTTCCCAGGGCAGCATTTCCCTAACTTTCCTGTGAATAACAATTGCCTGGGACACTTGTTAAAATACAGTTTTCCAGGCCCCTCTTTTGGGGCTCCTGATTCAGTGGCCTGGGATGGGCCTGGGAATTTGTATTTTTAACAAGCATCTCAGGTGATTCTTATAGAGAAACTCTGGGAAACCTTGTTCTAAAAAAGTCCTTCTTTAGGCTGAAAACCAGAAGCTGAGCCACCAGAACATCTTTTCAGAAAGTATTGTCTTGGGATTTTAGAGTATCTGTAACGCTGCTTGCTGGTAGCTATAACCCTTCTTCTGGGAGGCACAGTTGTCTGGGGTGTCCCTCGGCATCAGTCAGGAATAGATGTTCTTCCCAGTCTGGTCAGATTGCCCACATTGGTGGTAACTTCATCTCATTTCTCTCCCACAATGCCTGGCCGCCACCAGCCACTGGACCCAGGGTCTCCACAATTGCCCGAGCACTTGGAATCAGTAAGATTCTTTCCGTCTGGCTTGGGGCTTGGCCTTGTTTTCCTTTCACTGCTCAGCATGGCTTTAGTGGACAGAGACAAGATGTGACGTGGGGAAGGGAGTCTACTGCCATGTGGCTGCCAACCCTAAACACAGAGCATCCTGAGGCTCTGGGAGTGAGAACTCGAGGCTGCTGGGCATGTGCCCACTTCTTCCCCTCCCACCGGGCATCTCAAAGCTGTGCTGAGCAGAGCAGGGCATGGCAGAGAGCATGCTGCAGCAGCCGTTTACGAAGCTCACTTTTCTACCTGGCTTTTCTTTGCCACCTGTATAGCTACCTGCTTTAGCATCCCTTGGGGGTGGTGAGGACACGCGGGTGAGGCGGTAGCACTGTTCTGCCGTCGTATGTCTGTATTCTGTCCACCTTCCCACTAACCACGGCTTTGGAGACTGCTCACCTGCATCTACCCCCTCAGGTCGGCTTTTTCTCTCTGGGCTGTTGTTAGCTCAAGCCCACGGTACCAGAGCAGCTAGTGGGGTTCTGCCTTCCCCCCTTACCTTATTAACCCAGGTTTCTTTCTCTCCCCATCTGCCACAAGCAGCAGCAGAAACGACCCAATCCTGAGCTCCGCCGGAATGTGACCATCAAAACTGAACTCCCGCTGGGCGCACGTTAGTATGGCAAAGTGGGCGTCAGGCCTGGTCCTTGCTTGGGGGGCGTATCTTCAGGGAATCAGATGCCAGGATGCTGTTCCCAGCTCAAAGGGATCTGAGCCCTGAGATTGAGGAGGGTGCACCCTGGTCCCCGGCTCCTGATCACTGCTGTTCCCTTCTAGGGCGGAAGATGAAGCCACTGCTACCTCGGGTCAGCTCGTACCTGGTGCCCATCCAGTTCCCAGTGAATCAGTCACTGGTGTTGCAGCCCTCAGTAAAGGTGCCGTTGCCCCTGGCGGCCTCCCTCATGAGCTCGGAGCTCGCCCGCCACAGCAAGCGAGTCCGCATCGCCCCCAAGGTAAGCGTCCTCGGCTTTTCTCTGAAGAGAGATTCCGGTCGATTAGAAATGTTGGACCTCCAGCCTCCAAAGCACTCTGCTAAGTGTTCTTTGAGAAGCTTATAAATCTAGTTGGGTAGACAAGGCATGAAAACATAGAAGGCCGGGCGCGGTGGCTCACGCCTGTAATCCTAGCACTCTGGGAGGCCGAGGTGGGCGGATCGTTTGAGCTCAGGAGTTCGAGACCAGCCTGAGCAAGAGTGAGACCCTGTCTCTACTAAAAATAGAAAGAAATTATCTGGACAGCTAAAAATATATATAGAAAAAATTAGCCAGGCATGGTGGTGCAAGCCTGTAGTCCCAGCTACTCTGGAGGCTGAGACAGGAGGATCGCTTGAGCTCAGGAGTTTGAGGTTGCTGTGAGCTAGGCTGACGCCACGGCACTCACTCTAGCCTGGGCAACAGAGTGAGACTCTGTCTCAAAAAAATAAAATAAAATAAAATAAAAAAAAAAGTAAATTAAGAAAACATAGAAGAAGGTAATAGCATTATAAGAGCTGAAAAGGAATTTAGATTACAGTGGAAGTGGTGTCAAAAGGCCTATGAATGCCTGATGAGTGTATCAAACTCAGACAAGGGCGATTGTGATAGATGGGCTGGACTGGCTAAGGAAGAGTTCACAGGGGAGGGAGGTCTCAGAGAGAAGCGGGTTTGGGGAAGCAAACAGGTGTGGAGAGAGCATGCCAATGTGCAGTGCCAGGGAGGCAGGAAATGCCAGTTTGTACCTGGTAGTAGTAGCGTGACTGGGTCAGTCTAGCTCAGGGGTTCTTAGCCTCAGTCCTGTTGACATTCAGGGCTGGTAAATTCTTTGTTGGCAGTGGAGGGGCTGTCCTGTGCATTGAAGGGTGTGTAGCAGCATCCCTTGTCTTCCCTACTAGGTGCCAGTAGCACCCCCGGGTATGATAAGTAAAATGTTCCCATATATTGCCAAATGTCCCCTGGGGGGGTAGGGAATCACCCCTGGTTGAGCACAGCTTGAGGGGAAGGTGGGAGGGTAAGTTTAGACCATACTGAGATAGCCATCAAATCCACACATAACCCTGCAGAGAGGGATTTGTGAACAGGGGCTGACATGAAACCAAAGTGAAGGGCTTCCCCCTGCCCACTCCAGTGAGCTGGAGATAGCGTAGACTCTGGAGTTTAGAGTGACTTGGGTTTGCTTTTATTTTTTTAATTTAAAAATATTTTAAAAATATTTTTAAAATATACATAAAATACACCATACATAATTTTGCATAGATGCATTAATGTGATTGTAGCATGTAAACTGTTCTGGTTTTAATGCAGTAGTTTCTTTCCCCCCGCCCCTTTTTCCTTTTTGGCTCCCCTCCCTCTTCCCTTCCGACCCCCACCCATATTACCGCTGCTCCCCAGATAACACGTGTTGATGATTTAGTATGCTTTCTTCCCTATTTTATCCATGCTCTTAGTACAATATACATATATGTAGCAATAGCCATTTTATATGCACACATACAACACATAGAACATTGAAAATGTGATCATATTGCACACACTTTTGTAAATCTGTCTTTTTCTAACTCGACAATAAATACCTCATGGAAGTTCTTCCAAGTCACTTGGCATAGTTCTAATTCATTGTTTTTTAATGTCTACATAATATTCCATGATGTGGCTATACCACAAAATTTTCAACCATTTCACTTTTATGGGCACATTTTGTTTCTAGTTTTTTGCCCTATAAATGACATTGCAATAAATATTTTTGCAAGTATCTTTCTTCCTAGTACTTTTATTTCTATGAGATAGATTCCCAGATGTGAAATTTCTGAGTGAAAAGGTATTTTAAATTCTACTAAATATTGCTAGATTGCTTTCCAGAAAAGCTGTAATAATTCACATTTTAAGGCCGGGCGTGGTGGCTCACGCCTGTAATCCTAGCACTCTGGGAGGCCGAGGTGGGCGGATCGTTTGAGCTCAGGAGTTCGAGACCAGCCTGAGCAAGAGCGAGACCCCATCTCTACTAAAAATAGAAAGAAATTATATGGACAGCTAAAAATATATATAGAAAAAATTAGCTGGGCATGGTGGGCATGCCTGTAGTCCCAGCTACTCGGGAGGCTGAGACAGGAGGATCGCTTGAGCCCAGGAGTTTGAGGTTGCTGTGAGCTAGGCTGACGCCACGGCACTCACTCTAGCCTGGACAACAGAGTGAGACTCTGTCTCAAAAAAAAAAAAAAAAAAAAAAAATTCACATTTTAACCAGCAATATGTGACAAGATCTATATCTTTGCCAGCAATTATATTACTAGTCTTTTTAATATTTGTCAATCTAATGTATATAAATTATTATATCTCCTTTATAATTTTATCTTTATCAGTAAGTTTGAGCATCTTCTTGTTATGTTTGGTCACTTGGAGTTGTCCTCTATGAATTGGTTACGTATGGACATTGCCCATTTTTGCACAAGGTTTTGTTACTGATTTGTCAGAGCTCTTTGTTGTTAAAATATTCACCTGTCTTTTATGCTGGAGATATTTTTCTAGTTCTATTGTTTGTTTCTTAACTTTGTTTTTGGTATCTCTCGCCACAGTAAAATTGTACGTTTTTATGTAGTCAAATATGTCTCTCTTCTCTTTTACAGCTTCTGGGTTTCCAGTCTTGGTTAAGAAGGTCACTCCTACTCTCAGATTGTACATGTAGTCTCCTAGATTCTCTTACAGGATTTGTATGGTTTTAAGGTTTTAATTTTTATGTGTAAATCTTTGTATACGGTGTAAGATAGGCATGCAATTTTATTTTCTCTCAGATGGATACTAATTATGCCAGCACCATATTATAGGCTCTCATCATTTACCCCCGGAATTGAACTACCACCTTCATCATATAGTATATTTTCGTATTTAACAGAGTTTAAAGACTTTAAAAAGACAAAAAGAGGATCAGTTTCAGTATGTCACTTATTGTCCTGATTTTGTGTCTTGCCTGGTGACGGTGAGTTGACTCGAGAGCCCCCTCTCACCTTACCTCTGCTTCCCTCTCAGGTGCTGCTAGCTGATGAGGGGGCAGCCGCTCTCCCCACTGCAGGACCAGTGAAAGAGGAGAAGCTCCTGCTTGGAGAAGGGCTGTCTCCTTTGCTTCCAGTTCAGTCCATCAAGGAGGAAGAAATCCAGCCTGGGGAGGAAACACAGCACTTAGTGAGACCCATCAAAGTGGAGAGCCCTCCCTTGGAAGAGTGGCCCTCCCTGTCCCCATCTTTCAAAGAGGAATCATCTCACTCCTGGGAAGACTCGTCCCTCTCTCCCACCCCAAAGTCCAAGAAGTCCTACAGCGGAATCAAGTCCCCAGCCCAGTGTGTCTCGGAAATGCTCGTGATCAAACGCAGGGAGAGGAGGGAAATGAGCCGGTCTCGAAGGAAACAGCATCTGCTGCCTCCCTGCCTCGATGAGCCTGAGCTGCTCTTCTCAGAGGGCCCCAACACTTCCCAACGTGCTGCAGAGTTTCCTTTCCTAGCAGATTCCTCTGAGCCTGCCGCCCAGCTTGGCTACTCCCAGGCTGAGGAAGGACCTTTTAAGACACCCATTAAGGAGATGTTGCCCATCTCCTCTACCCCGAGCAAATCTGTCCTCCCCAGAACCCCTGAATCCTGGAAGCTCACACCCCCAGCCAAAGTGGGAGGGCTCGATTTCAGCCCAGTGCGAACCCCCCACAGTGCCTTTGGCCCCCTGCCTGACTCCCTGGGGCTGATGGATCTCAGCACCACCCCGCTGAAAAGTGTTCCCCTCTTTGACTCACCCCGAGAGCTCCTCAATTCAGAACCCTTTGACCTCCCCTCTGACCCCTTTGGCAGCTCTTGCCCCACAGATATCGAGGCCCCCAAGGCAGGCCCCCCAGAGCCACAGGCTCCCAGCCTTTCAGCCAATCGTTCTCTGACAGAAGGCCTGGTTCTGGACACAATGAATGACAGCCTCAGCAAGATCCTGCTGGACATCAGCTTCCCCGGCCTGGAGGAGGACCCACTGGGCCCTGATGGCATCAACTGGTCCCAGTTCATTCCTGAGCTTCGGTAAAGACCTGGCCTTGCCCTTGTGCTCAAGCTGTCCACCATCCCCGGAGCTCATGTGGCTTGGCAGTCCAAGGCTCCGTGCACCCCAAGCCTCCCAGTGAGGACAGCAGGCGGGGGCCGTCCCTCTCCTCCTCGCTCTACCCTGCCTGATTATGCCAAGGCAGCAGTCATGCCCTGGCTGCTGCTGGGACCTTATTATGCTCCCAAGAGAATCTGATTCCTCTACTCTCCCTGCCAGGAGCTAAAGGGTAGGAATGGCAATGGCAACGATGACAAGAGATTAGGAACTCCCCAAACTGTTTCCGTTCTGTGCCCAGCAGTCTCTCACCTTCCCTGATCCTTGCAGTGTGGCTCTTGTAAATAGTGTAAATTCTCCAAATTCTCCTCTAATTATAAATGTAAGCTTATTTCCTTAGATCATTATCTAGAGACTGCCAGACAGTGGGTAGGATGACCAGGGGTTTCCGTTTGTTTTTGTTCCTTGCTTTTGGTTCCTAGAGAAGGGAGGACCTGCAGTGTACATTTTCTTCCAGGCCAAGGTACCTGGATGGAGGGTTCTTTATTGTAGGCACTCAGACAAGCAGGTCTGCTTGCCAGCGTCCTTCTTATTGCTCCTCCCTCCCACCTCCCCACGTTTCCAAGCCAGCTTTCCTGCACGAAGAAATCCTGGTTAAAAAGGTCTTTTTGTATTGGGTCGAGAGTTGAACATAGGGTGGGGAGATAGATGCATCTGAGGCAGAGTGTGGGTACCCAGATGTGCCCCCATTAGATATTTCCCTGATAATGTCCCTAATCATGCCAGGGAGACTAGCATTGATGAGAACTCAGGCAGAGGCTTGAGAAGGCTGGAAGGGCCCCTGACCTGCCTGGCTTCCTTAGCTCGCACCTCAGCTTTGCCAAGAGCCACCCTAGGCCCGGCTGGCCGCGTGAACGTGAGCCAGCCCAAGAACACTACTGCAACTACCTGCTCAATAAAATCCAGAGTGGAAGTGCTGGTCTCTGGTCTGTTGGTGTCTGGTCCCTAAGGCACGAGGAGGAGTTGGAAAAGAAAGGGGGTGATGACGGAGACCGTGGAGACTGGGAAGAGGCAAGGCCTGAAGCGACTTGAGGGAGCACACACAGGCTGTCGCGTGAACCCCTCCCGCCCGCAGTCTGCACAGGCACACATGCTTTCCCACACAGAAATAGCTTTCCCGTGACCTTGTTCCTTGGAACCTCCGTACTTGCCTGTTAGCTTAGTCTTTGGAGGCTCCTCAGTGAGAGAAAAGCCAGGAGGCACAGGCCCCCAGAACATCAGGGAAGGATGGGCCCAGTCCTGGTGCCTCCTTCCCACCTCCACCCCTACCCCGCCCTGAGGCCTGGGAGCCTCATCTGGAGCCTTCCTAGGCAATCCCTCCCCAGACACTGCTGCTGATACCATCTTTCCCGGTCAGAATTTACAAGACAGGATCCCCTGCCTGTCTGGCCTGCAATGCCACCAGGGGCCCCAGAGACCAAAGAGTCTCCAAGGACAGGTAAGGGTGGTAAAGGCCTCCCTGCATTACCTCTCAGGCAGCATCACCATAGCAACCCCAGCAGCAAACAATGGTGCCAGAAAGCGCTTCTCCTCCTGGGGAGGAGAGCCTCCCTCCTGGCTCTGAGGCCCAGAAGAAGAATGGCCAGTAACCTGCAAAGATCACTCGGAGGGCTGAGAACTCCACCCCATGTCAAAGAACCTTTCCTGCAGGTAGGGGGTGGGCTCATTGCAGCCTACCTTTTTGCACCCTGCTGGGCCACGGGCTGTCCTGTGGTGGGCCATGCTTTCTCCTGGGCGGCAGGCCTCCTGGCACGTAAACTCTCCACTGTCTTCCCTCTGTTCTGTGATAATGTGAACGTGGAGCTAGAACGGAGGAGACGCCTGGTTAGACCACTGCAGAAATGACGTAGGGGACCAGGCTCAAGAAACAGGTGGGGTTTGGGAATAAGAAAAGTCCCAGGGGTGGATAGGAGGGAGAAGAAATTTTAAAAGATGCACTTTTGTCACGGCCAGGCCACAAGCCGAGCACTGTGCTGAGTAAGGCCATTTCACACAGCACAGCATGCCAAGCAGGAGCACAGACAGTATAAGTCCCAGCTGTCACTCACTTGGCACCCAGCATGGGTTACTTACCCTCCCTGTCTCTTGCTTTTTGCACCTTTGAGATGGGGACAATAGCAATACTTGCTCATAGAGTTGTGCTGGTTAAGTGAAATGCGCTAAGTATTTAGCGCAGTGTCGACACCTACTTGCTGCTGTGTGTTTCCTGAGGAGCAGGGTGCAAACGCGGAAGGAACTGCCGTTCTAGATGCTTTCTATACTTGCATTTTCATGGGAAATGAGAGGAAAACACTGATGACAGAGTAACAGGACACCGGGATGGTAAAACACTCAGCCCCCGTTTTCTGGAGGACTTTCCTGGCATGTCACGAGGGCCAGGAGCACGTGAAGATGGGTGTCTACACTGGACTGTCTATGGGGCATTTCCCTTCATGACTTCCTCAGGCCTGGTGTACCCTCTGAGGAGCATGGGGGCCAGGCAGGAATGTGGGGGCACCAGAATGGAGAAGGGGGGCGAAGGTAAAGAGTGAAAGCTGAGCACAGAGGGTGGGAAATCAAAGCCAAGATAAAAGATGAGAGATCTGTGAGAGTGATACAGAGCAAGGCCGGAGGGGGCAGAAAGATGACTCCCTGCTGGCCGTCAGCGTCCAGGTGAGGATCGGGGCTGGAGGAGGCCGATGGCTTGTCTCCTCCAGCTGTGCCAGGGAAGGAGAGCGAGCGCCTCACCACGCCCTGCAACCTGCTGGCACAGCCATCCCCAGACTCCCTCTTGTCTCCCCAGATGGTCCAGGCCCAGGAGTCCCTGCCGATCTCCCAAACGTGGGCTCAGCGTGAGTTCTTCTGCCCCGGTGAGTCCTGGGAGTTTCCTGGCTTCCGCCGGCAAGCCTACCACCAGCTGGCCCTGAAGCCGCCGCCCTGCACAGAAATGAAGTCCAAGGTGCGGCATCGGCTAATCCACCCTTGGAAGGACGCAGCCCAGCACACGTGGGGCTTTCACACGTGGCTCGACGTGGGGCGTCTGCCTGCTGCCTTCCCCTCAAGGCCTGACCAGCCCTACGACAGCAATGTCTGGCGCTGGCTGATCGATTCCAATGCCCACCGCCAGCCCCCAGCAGAGCCCCCCATTCCCCCTCCCTCCCGGATGGGGCGAAGCAACTTCCTTACCTTCATCCATTGTACTCCCATCTTTGTGGACATGAATAGGAAGAAGCAGGTGATTTTCAGGGTGACAGCGGAGCTGAAGGAGGCGGAGAAGCTCAAGCTGAGGAGCCAAGCAAGGGCACCTCCACTCGATGCCCACGGCAACATCCTGCCCCCAGCGAACTTCAAGAAGTAAGATGCCTTCCTCCCCCAGGGGCTCGCCCAGCCTGCCGTGTGCAGGCAACCCCTTCCTCCCTCTGGTTCCTGTTTCTGGTGTCTCTGACCTTCCGACTTCTGGTCATCTGAAAACCAAGCTCTCTTTTCTGAGTGTAGCTGGAAGAGTGGGTGGGGTGGAGGCAAAGGAAGGACAGTGAGTCGAGGCACTGAATTATTTAGCTAAAATCTGGGGGCCACAACTATGCACTTAATACCTGCTAGGCACTGGGGATACAGAGAAGTGTGATTCAGTCCCTGCCCACCAGGAGCTTATGAAAAGATAGCTACCAGCCAGGCATAGTGGCTCACGCCTATAATGCCAGCACTTTGGGAGGCTGAGGCAAGAGGATTGCTTGAGGGCAGGAGTTCAAGACCAGCCTGAGCAACATAGCAAAACCACATCTCTATGAAATATTTTTTAAAATCAGCCAGGCACAGGCATACACCTGTAACCCTAGATACTTGGGAGGCTGAGTCGGAAGAATCACTTGAGCCTAGGAATTCAAGGTTGCAGTGAGCAATGATCATGTCACTGCACTACAACCTGGGCAACAGAGTGAGACCCTGTCCCTGAAAAAAAAAAAAAGAAAGAAAGAAAGAAAGAAAAGAAAAGATAGCTATCAAAGTAAGTCTACATGTGCAAATTGTCCAAAATGTGAGACAGAGAGAGTGTTTTGGGATTTATTTATTTATTTATTTATATTAAGAAACAGGGTCTTGCTATGTTGCCCAGGCTGGAGTACAGTGGCTATTCATAGGCGAGATCCCACTACTGATCAGCACGGGAGTTCTGACCTCCTCTGTTTCCAACCTGAGCTGGTCCAACCCTCTTTAGACAACCTGGTGGTCTGCCGCTCTTGGGAGGTCACCATATTGGTGCCAAACTCAGTGCGGACACCTGACTGGCATAGGGCACTACAGCCCAGAACTCTTGGGCAATCCTCCTGCCTCAGCCTCCCGAGTAGCTGGGACTACAGGCATGTGCCACCATGGCTGGTGACAGTGAGTGTTACGAGGAAATCAATTATTAATGGAAAGAACTGAAATGAAAGCTGGACCCAGAGGGCTTGGATTAGAGTCCAGACTGCACCACTTTGGCAAGTTGCTTAGTCTCTCTAGTCTTGATTCCATCACTGATGAAGTGGGAATCATAGATACCTGCTTCACCAGGTGAGGATAAAGTAGGTTAGTGAATATGTAAAGGAACCGAACAAAAATTCCATGTTATTACAGAAATTCAGAAAAGAGAGGGACTGCAGTGAGCTGGAATGTTCCCACCCAGGAAGGCTGCATGAGGAAATCAGGGCTCAGGGCTGCAAGGGCAGACGCCTGCTGTCAGTTCAAAAGGAGGGGCTGGAGCCCTGCAGGCAGGGTTGAGTGTTCTGAGCAGACAGGAACCGAAAGGAGCTGTTGGAGAACCCTGCAGCTCCCCCCACACCCTCCGCACCTGCCTTCGTGAGAACGCACAGATATTTCCCTGCTGTCCCGGTGGACACCGGGCTGGAGTAACAGGAAAGGGGGGAGGCAGGGAAATGAAGAGGGAATGTCTCAAATGCCAATCCCAAGGGCATTAACCGAAACATTGAGGATTGGAGGGGAAGGCTGTGGAGATTTTTAATCTTTAAAAAAAAGGACAGCAAAGGCTGGTAACTTTGAGAGAGTAGTCAGGACTGAGGCTTCTCTCTGCTGTCCTTGCAATGAGGTTTGTTGGTGATTAACAGGTGCTAACACTAGGCAGGCAAAGGGGAGTAAGGCTCGCAGGACTCCTCAGGACCGCAGTGCTGTTCCAGTCACGTTAGCTGCTGTTCCTGTCACCTTAGCTGCTTCATCTAATCCCCCAGGACCATCTGGATAGGAACTATTCTTAACCCCATCTTACAGGGGGCGCACCTCAGATGGAGAGCTCAAGTATCTTGTCCAAGTTCACACAGCTGACAATGGGCAGAGCTGGGATTTGAACCCAGGCAGTGAAGCTCCAGAGCTGCTTCTTAACCACTGTGCTCCACTTCCCCTCGTGTCTAATTGAGGAACCATACATGTTCAACAAACTTCAAACAACTTCTAACAAAACATGATGTCCTATGAAAGCAGTACAAGAAAAATATGATTATCTATAAAAAGAGCTTAGCATGGTGCTTAGCATACAGTAAGCACTCAATAAATGTGTGTGATGGTAGAGAAAGCAGGGCTTCTGGAGTGCAACTGATCTAGGTTGGAATCCACTTGCACTGAGTTCCCTGGTCTTCCCATTAGCAGAGAAGGGGGGACTTGAAGGATACTTAGAATCTAGATTGTGATATCATACACAGTATGTCAAAGAGGTGGAAGGTCACTAGCTACTTAATTCACCAGCCTAATGTTAAAACACACGCCAGGGTGCAGGCCACTGGCGTAGATCAGTGTCCTTCCCTCCGTAGGGGTAGAAGACAGAGCCAGCCTTCCCTCTCTCACCCTCCCCACCGCGCCTGGATCTCGCCTTTGACGTTTCTGTTCTCTCTGCACCCCTGCCCTCAACAGGTACCGACACATATCTGCTGGTGGGAGGTTTGAACCCCAGGGCCTCCAGCTCATGCCCAACCCACGTCCCAATAATTTCGCTAGGTGCTGGCCCTGCCCAAACCCTCTGCCTCACTACCAGGAGAAGGTGCTGAGGCTGGCCTCACTACCCAGTGCGCCCCTGAGCCAGGACCTCATAAGGGATTACCAAACTCTGATAGAGGACCGGGTTGCCTTGCCCCTCCACCATCTTTCCAAGGCACAAACTGGCAAAACTTTGGCAAAGAAGAGAAAGAGAAGACCTGGACATACATAGAAGAGCCTCTGGATGGGCGGCAGCCATAGTGGGCACCCAGACCGCCAAGCCCCAGTGTTCTCAGTTAGTGCTCCCTCAGCAGGAAGCCCGTGGGGGGCAGAAGGACCCGCCTCTTGAGAACAGTCAGTCCATCATCGCCCCAGCCTCAAGCCAGCTCTGTACCCCAGGCTCCTGGAGATGCTACCGAAACTCTAAATTGTTATGTCTTCCTTGGAGGCCGCTCACAGCAGGTGAAAGGACTGGGGCAGGGAGGGTGGGCAGAGCAGGGAGAACAGAGAGGGTTCCAGTTCCAAAGGAGGGGAGGAGGCATGGGGAGGAAGAAGGTGAGTGTGTGTGTGAGTGTGCGTGTGTGGTGGGGAAGAGGCGCCGTGAGAAACGTGGGTAAGAAGCTGCCTCCATTCTGGTAACCCATCTGCAAGGAGTCTGGGTACAGAAAGCCTCTTTGGCAAAAATAACCTCAATCCCACACCCTCCCTGGACCATTTGACCTCTGGACGAAGGCCAGGTACAGCTCTGCTTGGTTGCTGGTCCCCACGCCGGGTTTGGGGGAGGACAGGTCGGGTCAGGCTGTGCTGGAGTGTGGGAGAGTCAGGCCAAGGAAGGCTAGCCTGGCCTCGGCGGAGGAGCAGGAGTGGAACAACTCGGAGATTCAAGGTAAAAGGGTGGCCAGGCCCAGGCATTCCCCTAGGGCCTTGGGCCCATGCTGCAGGTGATTCCAGACACCTCAGCTTTTGCTACGGGGGAGTCAAAAACACGGCCTAAAGTGCAGGCAGGCAAATGCCATAGTCAGACGGTGCTGACCCTGGCTGGGGTGGAGATGGGGGTGGCGGGGAGAAGTATGGTGAGGGCCCTCCCTCACCTCCTCCTGCCCCGTCACGGCCCCACGGTGGTGGTCTGCGCCAGCTGGGCTTCTCTTGGCTTCCTGGCCACAGCTCTCTTTGTCTCCACTTTTCTCAAGCCCCACAGGCCCCTGTGACTAGACACAACACAGGGTTCTGGCGCGGGTTTAACCACTAGCCAGCTCGGTGGCCTTTGGGAAGGTCACTGTTCCCCTCTGGCCTTGAGGTTCCTCATCTGTACAGCAGGAGCCACTAGGTCACTAGGTTCTAAATAAGTGGAATAAATAAAATAAGTGAAGTAACTGCAAAGTGTCCGGCACATTGTCGGCCCCCCATAAATGAAGCTGTCAATCATTGTTCGTAGAACACAAATAGTGACTGGATAGAATGTTATTCAGCATGAAAAGGAATGGAGTGCTGACAGACGCTTAATGTGGGTGAAACTCGAAAACATGCTGAGCCAGATGCAAAAGGCCACATATGGTATGATTCCACTTATTCTAGGCGCCAGAAAGGCAGATTCATAGAGACAGAAGGTAGATTAGAGGCTGCCAGGGGTTTAGGGGGTGTGGGGAGTTGTTTAATGGGCACAGAGTTTCTGTTGCAAATAATGATGAAAAAGTTCTGAAAATAGATAATGGTGATGGTAACACTAAATGCCACCAATTTGTATACTTACGAATGGTTAAAAATTTTATGATATGTATATTTTACCACAGTAAAATTTTTTAAAAAGAATAAACTACTGGCCCGGCACGGTGGCCCACGCCTGTAATCCTAGCATTCTGGGAGGCCGAGGCGGGAGGACTGCTTGAGGTCAGGAGTTCGAGACCAGTCTGAGTAAGAGCAAGACCCCCGTCTCTACTAAAAATAGAAAGAAATGATCTGGACAGCTAAAAATATATATAGAAAAAAATTATCCGGGCATGGTGGTGCATGCCTGTAGTCCCAGCTACTCGGGAGGCTGAGGCAGGAGGATCGCTTGAGCCCAGGAGTTAGAGGTTCCTTCGAGCTAGGCTGACGCCACAGCACTGTAGCCCAGGGAAACAGAGAGAGGCTGTCTCAAAAAAAAAAAAAAAAAAGAAAGAAAGAAAGAAAGAATAAAGTGCTGACACACGCTTTGGCGTAGGTGAACCTTGCAAACATTGTGCTGAGTGAAAGAAGGGAGACAAAAAGGCCGCGTGTTGTATGCTTGCGTTTACATGAAACACCTAGACTGGGCGAGCCCACAGAGCTGGAAGGTAAACTGTGGTTACCAGGAGCTGGAGGAGGGGGAATTAAAAACATTTCAGAACTAGATGGGCCAGTGGTTGCACAACATTATGAATGAACTAAATGTCACTGAATTGTACACTGTAAGATGGTAAATTTGGGCCCAGGAGCAGTGTTGTGAGGAGGGGGCATCACTTGAGCCCAGGAACTGGAGACCAGCCTGGCAACATAGTGAGACCAAAAATATATATATAACCCAGTAAATTTTATGTGCATTTCATCTAAATTAAGAATAATTGTATCAGACATAGGAATACGAGAACTTGTGTGGAGAGTTTCCCGCTTTCCTTCCAGCTCCGAATCCACAGCCGTGTCCCACGGTCCTCGCTGCCTCTGCCCCGTGCGTGGCGGGGCCGGGGGCCGGGGCGGAACGTGCCACTCTCCCCACTCTGGGTTAGGAGTGACGGTGGAAAAGAGGGGTTCCCTTTACGCAGGACCCAAAAATGTCAGAACTGGGCAGACTATTAGAAAACAAGTCTAGCCGGTGTGTTCTTCCAAGGTGGGGAAAAAAATAGAAAACAAGTCTAATGCGCTCAGGTTTTAGATGGGCAAAGTCAAGTCCCCTGATACAGCGACCTGCTCTGACCACAAAGCCAGGCATCCCACCCTCCTGGTGGGACAACAGGCGGCAGGTTGGGATCCGGGACTCCAGGGCCTGTGTTGTCACCCTGCTTCCCAGGGTACTTGCCACCTCACCATGAGAGGCCCTGGCATGAAGATTTGGGGTGGGGGGAGGAAGGAAGCCACTGGAAGTATTGACAGCAAGCTGCCTGCTCTCTGGCCTTAGCTGGGGGGAGCTGCACTCACACCGACTCCTGCCTCCACGGACCCCAGCCCTCTCGGGGCTCCCAGCCTCAAGTCAGGGCGTCCACCCCCACCCAACCCCTTCCAACCCTGCTCTCTGGGGCAGCCTGTTGTCCATCAGCTAGCCAGAGATGAGAAGCAAGGCTCCTGAAGTTCCCAGGCTCCGGCAGGCCGTGGAGAGCTGGGGAGCCACTTCTGGGCCAACACCTCCCCTTCTACCGCCTCCCCTTCCCCAAGCCAGATCTAGGTCTCCTGAACGAGGTTGCTGATGCAAGTTCAGGTTCCGGACCTGCTAGGGGCCTGCGGGATGGTCGGGGCCAGGGCGTGCTGGAAGCTGTGGGGGCCGAGTGCAGGCGCAAAGCTTAGGCAGGAAGGAGGGGAAAACAGAGGGGCACGGAAGCAGGAAAGGAAGGCGATCCACCGAAGAGGGAGGGAGAGAAATGCTGAGGCCGGAGCAAAGGCGAGGCGGGGGTCTTTGCTGGAGCCCAGAGGCCCAGAACGTTTGGAAGGACCTGGGCAATTTTGCCAGACTTCTGAGGGCACTTGCACGGTTAGGAGTGGGGTACAGAGCCCAGGGCAGGAGAGGGCCTGGCAGATAAGTCACAGGCAGCAAGAAAAAGGAGGGAGAGCGGGAAGGCGTCCTGAGCATGGCCCATGGCATCAGGCGGATTCTGCGACTGCAAGTATCAGGTGGGGAGCGCCTCAGGCTGTTCTGGTGTTTCACCCCATTCCCCCTGGGGTGTCCTGCTGAAAATTCATTCAACAAACTTTGTGTAATCAGAGAGAGCAGAGAAAAAAAGGGCCCTGCCCTTATAAAGCTTAAGGGCCAGTGGGAAGATGGACAAGTAAACAATTATAAAAGAGTGTGAGAAACAATGTCATAGATAACTAATCCTGTTGTACTACTAGAGCAAAGAGGAGCGGCACCTAAGTTTGAGTGTGTATGTACATGTGTGGGCAGGTGTGTGGGCGCATGTATGTGTGTATGTACACAGTTCCCAAATAACAGCACACATTTGCTCAGCACTGACTGCGTGTCAGTGAGAGGTTTACATGAATCAACCCATTCAATTCTACAACACTTATCAGGTAGGTCCTGTTATGACCTCTATTTTAGAGATAAGGTAAACTGAGGCATAGAATTTACTATTCTTTGCTATTCTGCCTCTCGTTTAAACTTCACATCAACTTGGCCAGGTGTAGTGGCTCATGCCTGTAATATCCCAGCACTTGGGGAGGCTGAGGCAGGAGGATCGTTTGAGACCAAGAGTTCGAGACCAGCCTGGGCAACAGAGTGAGACCCTGTCTCGAAAACAAAAAACAAACAAACAAAAAAAACCCAAACACTTCAAGCCAACTCTATGTGTTCAGTTTTACAGATAAAAGAAATAGATGCCAAAAGATTAAGCACTTCATCCAAGGTCACCCAGTTAGTAAATGACAGGATTAGAATTGGGTTTTTCCACCCAGCCTGGAATGCAGTGGCACAATCATAGCTCACAACAGCCTCACACTCCTGTGCTCAAGTGATCCTTCCTCAGCCTCCCGAGTAGCTGGGACTACAGGCATGCACCACCACGCCTGGCTAATTTTATTTATTTTTTGTAGAGGTGGGGTCTTGCTATGTTGCCCATGCTGGTCTCATACTCCTGGCCTCAAGCCATCCTCCCACATCGGCCTCCCAAAGCGCTGGGATTACAGGCGTGAGCCCAGCCCCAGCCACCATACCCAGCCAGAATTCTTAATCAAGCTTCTGAGTCCCATATCCCATGCTCAGGCTGCTGTCATCAATAGAGACAAACCACCTGACCGTTCTGTGCCTTGGTTTTTGCCATCCGTAAAATAAGAGAATCATCCCAATGTCACAAATATAAATGTCCTAGCCTGGTAGTCTTTAGAAGATCTACCTTTTGGGGCGGCAGTCAGGGAGTGTCCTCTTTTGGTAATAAATTTCAAAACTGGCACAGGGTTCCTGGGGCCCTTGCCGGACAGGAGAATTCTGGAAAACAACTTCATTTCTATCTTCAGCAGATCTGACAGGCCCAGAGGAGGAAGCCTGAAATAGAACTGGCTGCCCTTAACCCTCCGTGGGCTCAAGGGAGCTGTTTGTCTAGCTCTGAATAACCCATTCTATCAAGAACATTCTGGGAATTTCCTTATGTGGCACAACATTGGACCGGGTGATTTCACTGGGCCGGATGAGCCCTTGTCCCCATCCCTACCAGCAGGGGTAAGAAGTGGCACTATTCAGCCTTGAGGAATGAACATTGAGAAGAAAAGACGTAAAGATATTTAAAGGCACGAAAGGCTTTCGCAAGGATGGTGGGATACAATTAATCTCTATCTCTACTGAGACCTGGACAAGAGGCAAGGGCTTGAATATAGCTGCAGGGATTTAGATCGGACATAAGGAAGAACTTGCTGATAGCGCTGAGAGATGCTAGCGTACATTATATCAGGTTGGGGAAAGGAGCTGTGAAACCCATTGAGACCCGGTTTCCGATAGAAATAAAACGGAGCCATATATGTAATTTCTTTTTTTTTTTTTAGTTGTCACATTAAAACAGTAAAAAGAAACAGGTGAAATTAGGTTTTATAATGTATTTTTTAAATTTATTTTTGTTTTTATTTTTTAGAAACAGGGTCTTGCTCTGTCTCCCAGATTGTGCTGTTGGCACAATCATGGCTCACTGTAACCTTGAACTCCTGGCCTCAGGTGATCCTCCTGCCTCAGCCTGCTGAGTCTCTGGGATTCCAGATGTGAGCCATGGCGCCTGGCTCTGTCTGCTGCACCCTGCTTTGTAATTTTTATAATGTATTTTATTTAACCCAATAGATCCAAAATATTATCAATATAAAACAATGTATCCAATTTGGAAATAATTAGATGTTTCATATTGATTTTCGTGTTGTTTTCGAAATCCAATGTGTATTTCCTACTCACAGCACATCTCAGTTCAGACTAGCCGCATCTCAAGCGCCCAATAACCATACGTGGCTAGTGGCTATTTCATCCAACAGCACAAGTGTAGAATCACTGATAATGGTCTGAGACCCGATGGCAAACAAAAGATGTAGCCTGGTTTTATCTAAAGGCAGAACGTTTTTTAGAAGCCCTTCAACCCTGAGGGCCTAGGATACTGCAAGGCCAAGGAAATCTTAACTCTTGAGCCGTTCTCATGGCTAGAAACACATACCCGTAGCCCTCTGGTGAGTCTTAGAACACTCTCCAGTGTTCCAGGTTCTCTGTTCTGCAGACGAAACCCAACCTCCTGCAGGTCTGTCAGATTCAGTAGTGAGAGCGCTGGGCCAAGGGCAGTGAGGAAATGTGTTCCATGCTGGTGTAGACGGGCTAGCCCTGTTCTTTCCATAGCAAGACGGAATGCTCTGTGCCCTAGCCAGTCTTGCTGGTGTGAGTGACCAGCCACAGGAGGAGCTGGCCCTCTGCATGTCCAGGGTGGGATGTGGGGACATACGGGCTGGCCCAGCGGAGCCTCTCTCACCTGCACTCTCCCCTCTGCCTGGGGATCTGCACCACCTTCTCCACAATGGCCTCTACATCAATGTCATCCTCTCTAAACGAGCCACTCCCCCAGCCCACCTCTGTCACTCTCTCTTTTTTTTTTTTTTTTTTTTTGAGACAGGGTCTCGCTCTATTGCCTGGGCTGGAGTGCAGTGGCATCATCATGGCTCACTGCAGCCTCAAACTCCTGGGCTCAAGCCATCCTCCTGCCTCAGCCTCCCAAGTAGCTGGGACTACAGGGGCACCCCACTGTGCCCAGCTAATTATTCTATTTTTTGTAGAGACAGGGTCTCGTTCTTGCTCAGGCTGGACTCAAACTCCTGACCTCAAGCACTCCTGCCTCGGCCTCCCAGCGTGCTAGGATTACAGGTGTGAGCCACCGCGCCCAGCCCCACTTCCATCACTGTCTATCCTCCTCCCCTGCTTTATTTTTCTTCAGCACTTACCACCACCTGGCATTATTAATTTAGTCCACTGTCTGCCCTCCCCATTAGAATGTGCACTCCATGAGGGAAGGGATGTCATCCAGCTCACCACTGAGTACCCGGGGCCTAGCTCAGTGTTTGGCACATGGTAGGTGCTCGATAAATCTTTTTCCTGGCTGGTCTGAGTGCAGGGGTGTTTGCAACTAACTGATCACAACCAGTTACAGATTCCTTTGTTCCTTCTCCGCTCCCACTGCTTTACTTGAGTAGCCTTAAATATATATATGTACCTATATATACTAATTAAAAAGCTTTTTGAAACTAATTTTTTTTTCTTGTTGCCCAGGCTGGAAAGCAGTGGCACAATCATAGCTCACTGCAACCTCAAAATCCTGAGCTCAAGTGATCCTCCCCTGTTGGCCTCCTGAGCAGCTGGGACCACAGGCACACACCACCATGCCTGGCTCAGTAATTTTTTTTTTTCTGAATAAAAGGAAACTTCATTCAGAGGAGAACGAGTGCTGTATAATTTAATCTTTCTGAATAGTGTTCCTGGAGGTTTCTCCCCACTATGTCTCATCATTGGAAATCAGTGTAATTATTCCTTGTTAACAAATTGGGTTTTTGAATTCTGTAACTATTAGGTCAAAAAAATGATGAGGGGAGGAAACTGGGGTGAGCTACTGGGATGGTACAAGCAACCCAGTGGAGGACACAAACTGGTCTCAGAACAGTCCCTGGCGTTCACCATCATATCAGAGGGATTTATTCAGCTCCTCAGAAAGAAGATCTCAGAGCTTTGTGTTGCCAGAACATTCCCATTCTCCATGCAATTTGGAGGAAGGACAGACCCCACACATGTGTTTACAAAGAAACAAAGGAACACAAAAAGGCAAAAGTGATTCTCTTCACCTGAGTCCCACCCCAAGATGGTAGTGAGACAGTATTAGTTAGCGTCACAGAACAAAGACACCAGCTCTCCTCCTGTTCCACAGCTACGTTCCAGAGAATGGCATTTCCTGAGCACGAGTGGCTCCCAAGACCAGGCAACAAAGGCCTTATCTGTCCAGCTAGAAAAGAGCAGCTGATGTCCCCAACCTTGCCCCATCCAAACCCTCAACTCCAAAGTCTCCATTCTATTCCACAGGCACATTTACTCTGCCCTGGGGTGCGGGGTGTGGACCTGAGCTCACCGGAGGTCCTGAGACAAGCCTGTCCCTGTTGCCAGGCTGGCTCAAGGCAACTTCGCCAAGTGCCCTGGAGCTGTCTTACTCTCGCTAATTGATAACGCAGCCTTAATCCTCCAAAGGGTGAATTAATAAAGGACTCTTGAAGATGTTGGAGAATTTTCAAACCTAAGAAATCAATTGCTAAGAATAAAGTAAGTTGGAGGGGATACTTTTCAGCCCCGGGGCCTGCCCAGCATCACACTGTGCGTGGCACCGCTGACCTGTTGATGCATACGGGCAGTCCTGTTGGAACACCTGCAGGACCCCTGCTCAGCATGTCAGTGGATCCTCTTTGACCTCTATCCCAGGCAAACGTGGTAGAATGGATGTCAAGACGTGGGAGGGAGCTGGAAAATTCCACAAAAGCCAAGCCTAGATGAAGCCTGGATCTGGGTGGGACAAATCTTGATAAATGGAATCATAGTATGGTTTGGTTTCTTTCCATGTGTGTCATTCCTGTCAGTATTCTCCTTTTGGCACAGTGGAAATTGAGCAGGACTTGGGAGACAGAACACAAGGGTTTGATCTCTGGCTCAGCTACACAATAACTGAATTTTGGGGAAGTATCCTAAGACTTACTGTAGTGGTTCCTGGGCCGCCATGACAAAATATTACCACAAACTTGGGTGGCTAAACCAATAGAAATTTATTGTCGCACAGTTCTAGACGCTGGAAGTCCGAGGGCAATGTGTTGGCAGTGTTGGTTCTTTCTGAGGGCTGTGAGGAACGATCCGTGTCATGCCTCTCCTCGCTGCTGGTGGTTTGCTGGTAATCTTAGATGTTCCTTGGCCTGTAAATGCATCACCTCAATCTCAGCCTTTACATTCACATGATGTTCTCCCTGGGTGCATTTCTCTCTGTGTCTGAATTTCTCCTTTTAATAAGAACATGGTCATGTTGGATTAGGGCTCATACTAATGACCTCATCTTAACTTGATTATATCTGTAAACATCCTATCTCCAAATAAGATCATATTCTCAGGTACTGGGGATTAAGACTTTAACATAAGAATTGTGAGGGGGCACAATTTAACCCACAACACTTACCTTCCTTACCTGTAAATGGGGCTCATGACACAAAACTTCCTCATACAGTTGCAGTGGCCATGAAAGTGCCTCAGAGAGGCTTGGTCCACAGAAGCTCAGTGGACATCTGGTTTGTCTGATGTGCATGTGCCTTGGAGCTGTCTGGGTCAGACTGCACCCCTAGGGAACAGGGCTTGGGTCGGGTACTCAATCGTGTGACAGTGCACACATACAAACAGGTGTTTAGCCAGTGCATTTTTATGGTGGTAAAGATGAAAGGCTAGAGAGAAAAATCTGATGACAGATGAGCCAGGGCTATCAAAAGTCTGACACCAAGTGCTGGCAAGGATGTGGAACCTGAGGAGTCCCCACACACCTGTCTGGAGTGTATGTTGGTATAAATGCTTTGGAGGGCAATTTGGCAATATACCAAAAAGGCAAAGACATAATCTGATGTCCCAGCAATTCCATCTTAGGTATAGAGAAAAGTTTGCACAGGTGCCCCAGGAGATGTTTGCAAAAATATTTATAGAAGCATTGTTTATAAGAGGAAAAAATAAAAAATAACCTAAATTTCCTAAACGTAATGCATTTATATATTCGAATATCATATTACACGGCAGTTAAAGTGGATTAACTAGAGCTATGCATATCTCACGGATGACTCTCACTAATAAACACTGAGCAAAAAAGATCAAATTGCAGAAGATGTGGAAACAACCCAAGTGCCCATCAATACATGAGTGGATTAATAAAATGTGGTATATGTATACAATGGAGTATTACTCAGCTATAAGAAACAATGGTGATATAGCACTTCTTGGATTTTCCTGGATAGAGCTGGAACCCAATGTATTAAGTGAAGTATCCCAAGAATGGAAAAATAAGCACCAGATGTAGTCACCATCAAATTGGTTTCACTGATCATCACCTAAGAGCATGTTTAGGAATGACATTAATCAGGTGTCGGGCAGATGTGGGGTGCGAAGGGGATGGGTGTATGTATACATACGTAATGAGTGATGTGCACTGTCTGGGGGATGGGCATGCCTGAAGCTCTGATTGGGGGGGTGGGGAAGGCCAATATACGTAACCTAAACTTTTGTACACCCATAATATGCTGAAATAAAAAAAAAATAATTCTAAAAAAAAAAAGAGCAAATTGCAGAAGAATATATATAGTGGGTAGGGCAAAATCATGATATATTGCTTAGGATACATATACATGTATATGTATAAAGAGTATAAAGAATATGGTCATGATAAACACCAATTCAGGAGGGAGAAGGGGAGGAACACAGGAAGCTTTGATCATATTGGTAACAAACTAGGTGGTAAATAAAAAGTATTGGTGGCTGGGCATGGTGGCTCATGCCTGTAATCCCAGCACTTTGAGAGGCTGAGGTGGGTGGATCACTTGAGGCCAGGAGTTCAAGACCAGCCTGAGCAACATAGGAAGACCCCATCTGTAAAAAAAAAAAAAAAAGAAAAGAAAAAGAAAAGTTTGCTGGATGTGGTGGCATGTGCCTATAGTCCCAGCTACTCGGGAGGCTGAGACAGGAGGATCACTTGAGCCCAGGGACTCAAGGGTACAGTAATCTATGATCAGGCCACTGTACTCTAGCCTGGGTGACAGAGCAAGACCCTGTCTCTAAAAAAAAGGAAAAAGAAATAAAGAAATATTAAAATATTAGTTATATTATTCTTTATAACTTCTGCATGTTTGAAATATAACTTTTTAAAAGAGGCAGGACTTGGCCGGGTGTGGTGCCTCACATCTGTAATCCTAGCACGCTGGGAGGCCGAGGCAAGTGGATCGTTTGAGCTCAGGAGTTCAAGACCAGCCTGAGCAAGAGCAAGACCCCGTCTCTACTAAAAAAATACAAAGAAATTAGCTGGACAACTAAAAAAATATATGTAGAAAAAATTAGCCGGGCATGGTGGTGCATGCCTGTAGTCCCAGCTACTCAGGAGGCTGAGGCAGTAGGATTGCTTGAGCCCAGGAGTTTGAGGCTGCTGTGAGCTAGGCTGATGCCACGGCACTCTCAAAAAAAAAAAAAAAAAAAAAAAAGAGGACTTGAGAACACTCACATAAAGGAGACTGAGAAGCTGGGGCCCTACTTGGGAGATTCAGGGTTGTCTTTGCCATCCCCTGGGACCCGGAAGCCAGAGTAAATTAGCTAAAGACTCTGGTATCTGCTACACTGAAAGGGAGAGACCCGGAAGGGTGAAGCCTCTTGTGTTCAGGGGGAGGAGAGGAGGGACGGGCCCTTTCATGCTTCCCTGCTATGCTCTGAACCCAGTTATTGGCCTGCACCCCAGCCCTGGGCTGCAGAGAATGCCGGTGGAGGACACAGCTGGGCAGCCCTGGGGTGCGGAGCAGGGCGGGGGCCACACGCACAGGGCTGTGCCGCCTGCATCCCACACTCACAGCATGCAGGCTGCCGCCCCCACAGTGCACGCACTTCCTCGCAAGCAACCTGGCACGGCACCCTGACAGTTTACAGCACTGTCACTCCCACCCGCGCGCACGTACACACACACACACACACACACACACACGCACACACACCCCTTTCACCGCCCGCTCTGACCAGGACCCCAGAACTGGAGCCGCGGCCGCAAGCCTGGCAGCTGCAAGCCCTCCCTGCCCTCCCTCCGCTCTGGGGCTGGGTTTTTCCAGCTGGAGCCTCACTCCCTCTACCGCAACCTCGGGAAATTGTCGCCTGACGCGGCTGCTCCCGCACCTTATTTATTTACTTCTTTCCTCTTTTCCTCCCACCGAGACCCTCCCGTCAGAAGGGGAGCTGCAGCCCTGACCGGAGGCTGGCAGGAAGAAGCAGAGGGGACGCAGGGGAAGCCCCCCCAAAAGCCCCCAGCCCACTCATCCCTGCAGGGGCCATGAGCACGAGGCAGGAGGCCAGGAGAGATGAGGGAGACACCAGGAGGAGGGGACAGCAGGCAGAGCTTCGGGACGGAGCCCACCTGAGCCAGCAGCGCCGGCTCAAACAGGCCACCCAGTTCCTGCACAAGGACTCGGCCGACCTGCTCCCGCTGGACAGCCTCAAGAGGCTCGGCACCTCCAAGGACTTGGTGAGGCCGCCCTCTCCCCTGTCAACCCCGGGAAGTCCCTGCCTTTTTCCTCCACTTCCCAAATCCTGAGGTCAGGGAGGGAGGGCCATGGAGTGCGGACCCTCAGCCTTGGGATCCCCCTCCCTTGCTGGGATGGGGGAGATGGTCCTGCCAACTTGAGGGGCTTAACCCTGGCCATTGTCAGGCGCCTCACTGGGGATGTCCCCATGGCTTGGTAGCTCTGAGGGACCCTATTCTCACTGCTCAGCTTCCCCCACCTTTTCCCCTGATAGCCCACGGCCTGGGGGTGGTGAGGAGCTATGCTGCGTAGGCATAGGGGCTTACGGGGACCCAGGGACCCTCTGGAGCAGTCGATTAAGACCGGGAGGGCCTGGCCAGTTCGGGTTGTGACTTCCCTGCTCTCTCTGATTCCCTCACACCAGGCCTGTTCATGCATTCGCCCTTCCCCTCAGAGTCAAAGCATCGAGGGTCTCCATTCTTTTCAGGGCATCAGGGCTCCACATGGCTCTCTCCGCGCCCCCCATCTCCTTGAGTGTGCCTGCCCTCCTTCCTGGGCGGAATGGCCCTGCCAGGCTCCTTTCCTTCCCCCCACTGGGCAGCAGCTTTGCCTCCAGAGCTGGGTGGGCCAGGGCATACCTGCATATATAGGCCTTCGTCCCCTCTGAGAGGCAGTGGTTAAGAGCAGGGCCTTTGGAACCACTTGGCTTGGGATGAGGTCCTGGCTCCGCCACTTGCTAACTTGGGCAAGTTATTTTATGTCTCTGTGCCTCAGTTTCTTCATCTGTTAACTGAGGATAAAATTAAGAGTATCTACCTTGTAGGGTTGTCAGGAGAGTTTACACGAGCTAATACATACAAAGCACTTAGAACAGTGCCTGGCTCACAGATAGCACCATCTAAATGCCATTGTTATCCCTCCAGCTAGTATTCCATGTAGCCTGAGAGATGAAGTAAGCTCTGCAGGATTCAGAGAATATGGAATTACATCGGGCCTCTGAGCCGGAGAAGAGAGGAAGGCCTTTGTAGAAGGGCTTGGGAGCACCCTGGTCCCTCGCTCCTCTTCTAGTCGGAGGCTCTAAGAGGAGGTACTCGGCAGGGCGCCCTGAGAGGTATGAGGCACGTCTGCTGGCCTGAGGCCACCCCAGCAGCTGCTTCTGCCCCGGGAACCTGAGGGCCAAGGCAGCCCCTCATTGCCTCTCCCGACCTAGCCCTACCTTTCCAGACTCCGCCCAGCCTGGGTTTCCCCTCTAGGAATCCAGCCAAGAGGCTGGGCAATCCCTAAGCCACATCCCAGCAGCCCCCAAAGGGGAAAAGTGAGTGGTCTGAGGACTTCAGTTCAGGGAACTGCCAGGGGCTCGTTCCTCCTTGCAGACACAGCAAGCATGCTGACAAACAGGGACGGAACAGGGAAGCAGGTTCTTTGGCTCCAGTGGCTAGAACCCAGTGGCCTCTACATCTGCTGGGGACCATCCTGTGCCTGTGTGGCCCAGAAGATCCTCTATAAACACTGCCCTCCCAGAGCAGCAGGCCTAGCCTTCTGATGAGAAAGACCTGGGCTTCCCACCTCTCCCCTCTACCTCGGGATCTCCCGTGTGGATCTCTGGCCTGTACTGTGGCTTCCGGAGCAAAGATACAACTGTTAGGGAGAACCCCATTGTCTCCTTCCCCAGGATAGCTCTGGAGCAAACTGCACGACAGTGGCAGAGCCCTGAAGCCCATATCCCCCGTGGGAAAGGTGGAAGGAGATGGGAACTGCAGAGCCCTTCTTTCTGGCCAGTCCCAGGGCTCTGCTCTTTCCCAGCGCCAGTCTCCTGCCTTGCTGCCGAGCAACCTCAAGGGCCTCATTGAGCCAAGGGTCTAAAAATAATCCCAGGCTCCCAGGGAGGGAGGGCAGGTGGAGCCTGGAACACACAGTCATTCCACAGCGGACATTTATTGAGTGCCGACTATATGTTGAGCCATGCTCTGGGATGTAGAGATGAATGAGATACAGACCTCAGGGGCTCTCCGGGCTGATGGAGGAGTGAAATCCACAAATAACATTTGTGACAGGCCAGGCCGGTAGCTCACGCGTGTAATCCTAGCACTTTAGGGGGTCAAGGTAGGAGAACCAGGAGTTTGAGACCAGCCACAGCAACATATCAAAACCCTGTCTCTACAAAGAATTAGCAAGGTGCAGTGGCGCAGGCCTGTAGTCCCGGCTACTTGGAAGGCTGAGGCAGGAGAATCGCTTGAGCCCAGGAGTTTGATTGCACCACTGTACTTCAGCCTAGGCGACAGAAGGAGACTGTGTCTCTAATAACAAAAGCAAAACAAAACAAAACAAAACAAAATTTGTGAGAAGCATGGCCAGGGGAGATACTAGAAGAGCTCCCAGCCCGGTGTGTGGGGGAGGAGCATGAAGAGGTCCGAGACAGGAGGCTGGAAGAGGTAAATCCTGCACTAATTACAGGATGCACATGGAATCCCAAACTTAAAATAAAAACCTCTCTCCCTAATGAAGCGTGTTAAGCCAGCCATCCAGCTGGCCTTGAGAAGAGTTGCAGAAGGAGTGGGGACAGCGCAAAGGCACATAGGCAAAAATCAGCCTGGTAGGCGTGGTGTTGCTGGGGCCAATGTGGAGGGACAGGAGGCAGCGGCTGGGTCACCTGGGCCATGGGCCATCTTCAAAAGTTTGGGCTCTGTCCTATAAGCAATTGGGGGGGGGGGGTCCTTGATGCATTTAAAACAGGGAAGTAACACGGTTAGTTTGTTTTACTTTGGTGCTTCTCAAACTTTAATGTGCACTCAAACTACCTGGGGATCTTGTCAGAATGAAACTTCTGATTCAGTAGGTCTGAGACTCTGCATTTTTAACAGGTTTCGAAGTGATATTAAAGCTGCTGATCTGAGGACCACCCTTTCGAGTAGCAAAGGTTTTAGATAAGCTAGTCTGAGGCTTCAAGCAGGTGTATTTGGAAAACAACAGGCCTGGAGGCAGGTTCTGAAGAACTTAGGAGGGTGTTCCAGTGATCCAGGAAGCTGCAGGGAGGCTGGGGTACAGGCAGTAACAGAAAGGAGGGATGAACTCCATAAAGACAGGAGGCAAAACTGGCAGAATCTGGGAAGTGACTGGACAGGGTGGGGTGGTTGTGGATGAAGGAGAGGTCAAGGATGACTCCTAGCACCCTACTTCTGAAGACTTTCTTGCTTCTTTTCATACCGTCAACCTTGGGATCTGCAGCTCATTGAAGGATGAGGTCAGAGGGGAAGAAAAAAAAAAGGCTCGTAGTAAAAAAAAAGTATTATAGGTTTGAGATAAAATTTCCCCCAACCATAATACTAGTTCTTAAAGGCCGGGCGCGGTGGCTCACGCCTGTAATCCTAGCTCTCTGGGAGGCCGAGGTGGGCGGATCGTTTGAGCTCAGGAGTTCGAGACCAGCCTGAGCAAGAGCGAGACCCCATCTCTACTAAAAATAGAAAGAAATTATATGGACAGCTAAAAATATATACAGAAAAAATTAGCCGGGCATGGTGGTGCATGCCTGTAGTCCCAGCTACTCGGGAGGCTGAGACAGGAGGATCGCTTGAGCCCAGGAGTTTGAGGTTGCTGTGAGCTAGGCTGACGCCACGGCACTCACTCTAGCCTGGGCAACAGAGTGAGACTCTGTCTCAAAAAAAAAAAAAAAAAAAAAAAAAAATATCTGTTCAGCCAATAGGTCAGTCTAACATAGAATGGATTGTTCTCCTCTTCCCATTTCTTTCTTTCCTTCTTTCTTTTTTGAGACAGAGACTCACTCTGTTGCCCAGGCTGGAGTGCAGTGGCATCAGCCTAGCTCACAGCAACCTCAAACTCCTGGGCTCAAGCAATCGTCCTGCCTCAGCCTCCTGAGTAGCTGGGACTACAGGTGTGCACCACCATGCCTGGCTAATTTTTTCTATTTTTAGTAGAGACAGGGTCTCGCTCTTGCCTGCTCAGGCTGGTCTCAAACTCCTGAGCTCAAGCGATCCTCCCACCTCAGCCTCCCAGAGTGCAAGGATTATAGGTGTGAGCCCCTCCCCTTTCTTTATTGCTGAGCAATCTATTGGAGTCCCAGAAAAATGGCATGATCTGATATTGGGGCTGATTGCTTTAATTATCTGACTGCTGGGATCCTTGGCTAAGCTTCTGCCACTTTCTCACTGAGACTCAGGTCTGGGGTGGGGCTGGGGAGGGCATCCTGGGATAGCTAAGGTGGGGACCGAGTGGCCTGGATACTTGGGTTTAGACCTGCCTGCCTTCATGTTTTGTGATGGAGCCAGCAGCCACACAGCGTGATCCAGAGACGCCTGGTGGAGGGAAACCAGAGTCGGCTTCAGGGGGAGTCTCCCCTGGTGCAGGCCCTGACTCATGGCCAGGAGAGCAGGAAGACCAGCAGGGCAGAGATCCCAGCTCTTCTGGTCAACTGCAAGGTAAGAGGACTCCTAGGCAGCAACTTTCTTCAACAACCCTGCCTGCAGCTGGCTCCTTCCTGTCCTGACTGGTAAAGGAGGGAGGAAGGAGAAAAGGCACCGTCCCCATAGCCTGGACCTAAACATGGGGACCTCTATCTTCTTTCCTTCCTGCCTCATCCCATCTTCCATCTGTGTAATTCCATCTGTCACCATCATTACTCTACCCACTTTCCTTGATCAAAATATAATATTTAAATGTGAATAGCTAAATACTCTTCAGTGTGCTCTACATACACAAATAGCATGTGCATGTATGGATAATGCAACTCTCCTGGAATAAGCTTATGTGTGCCAAGGTGACAGCCTTGTCATCTCTGGAGCCATTTAACTAGCCAGTCCCTACTGAACCATTACCAGTAAATGCCCACTGGTCCTCTGCTGCCATCTTTGCTCAGTATTTCTTCTGTCTGGATGGCTCTCTTCTTGCTTTCCAATCATTCTACATCCACATTCTTCTATAATCTTTTAAGGCCCAGCTCAGATGTTACCTCCTCCTTGAAACCTTTTTTGATTTCCCCAGTCAGAAACAGCCTTTCCTCCCTCTCAACCTCTTGGCGCTTTGCTCACATCTTCTTATAGACCGTAAAACTTTCTACCATATAGTAGTAACATCTTACCTCCTTTAGACTCCTAAAGAACGGCATTCATTGATGTGCCTTCCAGTAATATATCTCATGCACAGTAGGTATCCAGTAAATGTTTGGAATGAGAAAACTTGGGGAGTGTGTGTATCTTCACGTGTACACCAAAATGCTCCTATATATCCCAAAGAAAGTGAACTTGTCTTCCTTGGTTTCCAGCGGTGGACCTCTTGGTTACTCACGTCTGAGTTTCCCAACAAGGGATCCCAGTGTTCTCATCCCTCCTCTATTCCCAACCTGGAGTTCTCTAGCCAGGAGGCCCCAGCCTCCCAAGGATTCCTCTACACAAGCATCTCCATTCCTGGCCAGATCTTTCCCAAACTTATGGACTCACCATATATAGTTCCACTTCCTTGTTTGATTCCTTTATCTGAGAGTCAATTTTGCCTCACTCGTAAGAGTTGTACAAACATCAGTTTTAAAGACCCAGTTTAAGGCCGGGCACGATGGCTCATGCCTGTAGTCCTAGCACTCTGGGAGGCCGAGGTGGGTGGATCATTTGAGCTCAGGAGTTCGAGACCAGCCTGAGCAAGAGCGAGACCCCGTCTCTACTAAAAATAGAAAGAAATTATATGGACAACTAAAAATATATATAGAAAAAGTTAGCCGGGCATGGTGGTGCATGCCTGTAGTCCCAGCTACTCGGGAGGCTGAGGCAGGAGGATTGCTTGAGCCCAGGAGTTTGAGGTTGCTGTGAGCTAGGCTGACGCCACGGCACTCTAGCCCGGGCAATAAAGCGAGACTCTGTCTAAAAAAAAAAAAAAAAGACCCAGTTTACTTCACTTTATGAAGAACAAGGAAACAAACAAGCAAAGACTCGGTTTATCTCCTCCACTCATACCTAGAAGGGAACCATCGAAGGGCTGGGAAAGTTGAAGGACCCAACCCCAGTCCCTCCTCCTGGGCACTCACTGATCCACCACGATCCCTCTTCCTCAGTGCGGGGACCAGCTGCTCAGAGTGGCCGTGGACACAGGCACCCAGCACAATCAGATCTCCGCGGGCTGCCTCAGCCGCCTGGGGTAAGAGTGTGGCCCAAACATGTGGATGGGGTGGGGGAGGGGTGCACAACTCTGTGAATATACTAAAACCCACCGATTGGACACTCTAAAAGAGTGAATTTTAGGGTATATATTTCAATAAAGCTGTAATTTAAGAAAAGAGCAGCTAGGAGACTCTGGCAGAGAAGATAAGGACTGAGCCCCGTGGAGGCATTGGAGGAGAACCCAAAGTACAGTAGACTGGGACATTAGCTGATTAATGGGACTGGGTGAGCTGGTGGGGGCACCGGTGGCCATAACCCTTGCTTCCCAACCACAGGTTAGGGAAGAGGGTCCTAGAAGTCCCAGCTGGGGACCTGGCACCTGAGCCCCCAACCCAGGTGGAGCGGCTGGAGCTACAGCTGGGGCAGGAGACCGTGGCATGCTCGGCGCAGGTGGTGGGTAAGTCCCCCCCTCCTCCATGGCCCAGCTTCTCACCTCTTCTACCTTTCTCTTCTGGGTGGGGCAGAGGCGGAGACTTTCAGCCCTTGCCAGCACAAGGTGCCCTAGAGACGCTCTGGTTATCCCCAGCTCTGTGCCAACATCCTCAGAGCTGGGCCATGGGGGATGTGGGGGCAGAGAAGGGGTGAGGGCTGAGAGGAGGGCAGCAGTGATCACTGGGCACCTTCAGCCTCTTCTGTTTGCAATGGTTCCTGCAGATGTTGAGAGTCCTGAATTCTGTCTGGGGCTGCAGACCCTGCTCTCTCTCAAGGTAAGGCACCCACACTCGGGGCCTGACCCAAAGTGCTGGGAAAAGAGGGAGAAGGCGCAGGTGTGGAAGCACGGACCAGGTTCTGAGAGACTTGGAGATGTGCAAGTCTCTTGGCTTCCTTAGAGGTTCCTTAGTTACCTGTAAGAGAAAAATCCAGAGAACCGAGTCCCCCACCCCCGGGGTCCAGGTAAATGGGAATGGGGGCGGAGCAAAGAGCAGGTGGAAGCTGTGGTTAGTGGGGGTGACAAAAAAGAGTGGGCAGGGAGACAGGCGACCTGCTGAGGTGACCTCATGTTACCTGCCCCACACCCCACAGTGCTGCATCGACCTGGAACGTGGAGTGCTGCGGCTGAGGGCCCCGTGCTCGGAGCTGCCCTTCCTGCCTTCCTACCAAGAGCCTGGCCAGTGACCACTGCCCCAGTCAGTCCCCAGGGAAAGACCGTGCCTTAGGGAAAGAGCCGCGTGGGGAAGGGGCTGCTAGAGCCAGGTGCCTGGGGACTACTGTATCTGTCCCTTTTATTACCACCCTGACCCCACCCCCACCCCGTCCCACCCCATTTCCCTCAGCTGGCCACACTCTTCTGCTTCTAAGCAGCTGTCCTGTCCCTGGGAGTTTTCACAGAGGGCCCCTGCTTCCAGGGTGCTGGTGCCCCTGTTCTCATTCTCCTCCCAAGGGGAGCACAGTCAGACCAGGACTGCAGAAACTGTCCTAAGCAAAATGGGGTACCCTCTTGGCCCTCAGCATGGCAGGAACCTGCCTGAGCCAAAAGCTGCACCGACTGCTATTCTCACCTGCCCCCCCAAACTCTACTCAACTGCCTGCACCCCACATCTCTCCTCACCTTCTGGGGTCCATCATATCTCGCAACTAGACTGCCACACCTCACCAGCCAGGTCCCTGCCCCTTCTGGTGCCACCTCTCTGATTCTGTGCATGTCTGCTCACAGCAGGGGAATGTAACATTAAACAGAATAATTCAATACAGCAGAGACGGTGAGCTAGTGCGGGAATGTCCCGCTCAGAAGGCTGACAGCCTTTATTAGTTACCGTTTTGGAGGTTGCAAATGCCTGATGCCAGCTTTTGTTTGATTACCCTGTGTGAAACCTTGGCTATACCTCTGATACTGACTCCAGGTATTAATCCTTCTCCACTCGCTTTTTGTACCCACTGCACCCCTGACCTTTGGAGCAGTGTGTGGAAGAGCCCTGTAGAGAACCACCGCTGCGTGGTGGAAAGGATGTGGGCTTGTCAGCACTTGAACTTAACCTATCCAGTATTCTTTCTTATTTCTACAACTAGCCACCTCATTAAGCTTTCTTCCTGCCCCATATCTCTAGTCTCCTGGGCTTAAGCTTGCCTGGTCCTGGAATCAGTGGCTTTCCATCCCTCTGCCAGGCTCTGAGCCAAAGCAAGAAGACTGAGGCTCTTTTGACTTCGAGAAGAATCCAAACCTTAAGAAGCCAGACCCCCGAGTGTCTTGCTGGCTGGTCTGAGTTGGGGTAGAGAAAGACAATGGTGTAACTGACCTGAACCAGGGAACTAGGGCCCTTGGGCTGGGAACAGAATCTTGAGCCTGGGGTAGACTGGATTAGAGAAGAAGCAGGATGCTGCCCTGTCACACCTGGCCTTACCTTTCCTCAGCAGACTCCCCTGCTCGCACAAGGAAAGGGAGGGGCTCACTCATCACGTGTCATGGCACCTGGTCTCAAATCCCAAAGGGTTCATTCCCTGTCTCTCACTGCCTTGCTCCACAAGCTCCGCTTGCCTGGGTCTCACTGTGCCCTTCTCCCCGTCTGCCTCCTGCTGCTTCTCTGACTGCAGACCCCAGGCCCCGTGGCCGGCCCTCCACTCAGCTGCTTCGCCATTGGAATAAACCCTTATTTCTCCATGCTGGCACTCGTCTCTAGTCTTCCTCCCTGCCCATCAGGAGCTGACTGATATCTCTGCCCTTATTCCCATACAGAGAGGAAACGGGAACGTGAGCCCCTCCCTAGGTGGACTCATCTGACTGGGGTCAGTATAATTGGGACAATGGCCTTCAAACTCCTGTGCCCACAGCTCGCAGTGGGAAATACACTTTATAGTACACTCGGCACACACACATGCACACAATTATAACAAAATAATACCTACACTGTGAGACATGGACTTCGTTATTTTCTATTTTACTTTATTCTATCCTACTTCTTTCAAAAACGCCAGCCACAACCCACCAAAGGATTGCAACCTACAATTTGCAAAACACTGATTTAGAGCACAGAGAACCACGAGCAGATGGAACATAAATGGCCCAAGATGTAATTCTGAACCTGCATCCGATTTTAAATGTCTACTGTCTCACAGACAATAATTCGTTTGGGGTGGGGGAATGGGAGCAAGGCCTGTGAAGCTGCAGGATACGTGAAGAACACAGCAACATGACAAAACTCTGCCCCAGCTGCTTCAGTAATGGAGGAAAATCATCTCAGCGTTGCTAGGAACGTAAGACAGACCAGACTGTCAAATATCCTGAAAGACCCCTCAAAACAAACAGTTTGCCATTCCTGCAATGATCACCAATGTAAACAGCTTCGAGTTGTGCCAGGACAGACAGAACTGAGGGTGGGCTGGAGCTCTTACCGCCACTGCTCCCCTGGGCCCGAAGCCTGCTTTCCGTAGCGCTGGGGCCATGCAAAAGATTTGAGCTCCCTCCTCACAAGCAAGTCTCTGTTTTTCTACACAGTGAGAGTAGGGAGCTTGGGGGAGGAGGTGGCACATTCCAGATGATTTGGAACAAGGCCAGGGTCCCATGACCCTGCTGATGTGCTAGGTAAGCTCTATGAGGAAATGGACAGAGAGTCAAGTTGTCTCTCTCTCTCTTTTTTTTTTTATTTCAGCATATTACGGGGGTACAAAAGTTTAGGTTACGTATATTGCCCTTGCCCCTCCAATTTGTCTCTTTTTTCACCAAAAAGACTGCGGAATCTATAGTTTGCAGTCACCTTAGGGTTGCCACCATCTTTCATGCCCAGAGTGAAATCCTGCCCCTCTACACTATATATTCCCTATCCTGCCAATACCAGGGACACCTTTGAGGCGGGGCGGGGCTCAGAGGGGTGCTTCACCAGAGGTGAGGGCAGGTGCAGCTAGGTGGGATCCTGGAGGCTTGAGGGGGCGCGCTGTGCTGGCTGGGCCGGGCGGTAGAGGGTTTGGTGAAGTAGGGCACGGGTTGCAGGGAGGTCCTCAGGATCTGCAGGGCAGAAAAGGGCGGGTAAGAGGTTGCGGGTCTCCTGGGCACCCAGGCCCTGGCTTTCCTGGTACTCACCCACGCCCAGCTCCTGCAGCAGGCTGCGGTACTCCGGCTCAGCCTCCAGCAGTTTCAGCAGGTTGGTGGACTCCATCCGCTCCAGCCGCACCTCCCAGTACACGTAGATCTTCTGGTTGAACGTGACGTACACGAGGCAGGGGCTGTTGCGGCCCTCTTTGCAGGCATAGAGGCCTAGAGGACAAAGGCCAAGAAGTTCCAGTTCCAGTTGTGAGCAATCAGAGAGCAAGACACAGACCTCAGAGTCAGCACTTTTGATCCCCCAACTGCCGTCAAAGAACCACAGGCCCTCTTTCTATTTCTTCCTTTGTTGGGAACCCAGTAAAATACGTAAGATGTGAAAATATCTGTCCCATTCCAGATATGCAAAAAGCACAGAAACAAAAACCAGGCAGGGAGGAGGGGATGGGTATAGACACACCTAGTGGGTGCGGTGCACACCGCCTGGGGGATGGACACGCTTGAAGCTCTGACTTGGGTGGGGCAAAGGCAATATATGTAACCTAAACATTTGTACCCCCATAATACGCTGAAATTTTTTTAAAAATGGCAAAAAAAAACTAGGCAGAACAGCATCCAAAATGGTGATATTTGTTGATTTTTCCATCTTGGTGATATCCCTGAAGTAATGAGGGACAGACTTGCTAGTCCACGGGGGACAGTAACACGGGTGATCGGAAAGTAAGGTTCTCCGAGGTGTCGCTCTCTTCTTCCAAGGATGTAGATTAACCTTTCAGGTCACCGGAGTGTGCACTCCAGAGCACCACTCGGTTCTTCTCATTTTTAGTAACCAAACACATCCCCTAGTCACCTAAGGAGTCTGTGCTGCCTTCCAAGGTCCCTGATTTAGAACTAATGAAAATGCTCCGGGAGAATTTTCTTCAGAGAGTTCTGGCATGCTCAGATGGAAAACAACTTCCTGATGTCTTCACACATCCCAGACATAGATGAGAAGACCTCATTCTATCCTTTAAAATATTCAGAGATGGAGAACTCACTGCTCTTATTTCTTATTTATAACTGTCAAGATGGCAATGTAGCACCCACCCATCACCCTCAAAAGAAAGAGAACCCATGAGTTCATGAAGACTTGTACTGGGGATCTGTCGAGTGGAACGGAGAGGCAAACATTTATCTAACATGCTAACACACTTATCCAACTTAAGCGTGTGGGAGAGGGGGCCTGGGGCAGGGGTCCCACCTGCACAAAAGGCACGGATATTTTCATCCACCTGGAAGCGGACAACAGTGCGGTTGTGATCGATAATATACGTCTGTCCATCCCAGGCACAGGCAACTACCTCCTCGTGCCCATTGCCCTGAAAAAGAAAGGCCAGAGACAAGGCTGTAGGAGTGGCAAGGAGTTGCTGTGGACGGAGATTTGATGACAGAAGCTGGATGGATATAAAGGAGCTATGTACTTGACTCTGACTGACAAACTGCGAGCTGGGGAAGAACTTTCCCCACGTGGTAGGCACGAAAGGGGGCTGTCAAATGAGGCACTGTGCATAATGCTCACAACGACCCCAGGGAGTTGGCATTATCATTCCCAATTTCATCCAGTGTACAGACATAAAGTCATTCACCCAAGGACCCTCAGCCAGGAGGCAGCAGAGTAAGGACTCAAACCCAGCCGGTTCTACCTGCCTTCAAAACCTCATGCCGCTTCTCCTAAAGCATCAAGCATGCATTGTGGCAATAGAAAGTGTGGCGCCCACCTGCTGATTCATGGGGCACAGTGCGATTAAACAGGCGCATCGTTCTCTTTTTTACATATGGAAAAGGAAAAACTTTGAAATATACATCTGGAGTTGGGACTAGTAACTCACTTTTAGACTCTAATAGTAATGCGTTTTTCTTTGGGGCTGTTAGTTCTACCAAAAGGTATAGAAATGATAGATTTTCCATCGGCACAGTATAGTGTTACATACTGCAAAGTAAAGAGGAAACAAATTCATGTCAGATGGATTTAGACCATCTGAATTTGTTTCCTCTTATTCTGCATCTCTAAAGAGACGTAAGATAAAGAATGGCCTGATTATTTTAAATCTCATCTCGTCATGCGAAGAAGGCAAGAATGCTCTGGTCTACCAGGTTTTCCACTCACCGTGACATCTAATTTCTCCAGGGCAAAAAGCTGGTGATCCACTTGCACTGACCACAGCAGCTTGTCTGCCTCCTCCATAAGCTTCAGTGTCCCTGCAGGGCAGACGCAGGCTGGGGCTGGGCGGCACAGGCCCAAGCAGACCCCATGGGCATAAAACCCCCCACGCGATCCCAGCATTACTCACCATCCAGGGTGCACAGGGCAAAGAGGCCAGAGCCACCACTCTCAGGGCCGTGGCCTGTGGGTAGGATGGAAGGCCCAGAGAGAATGTGAAGGGCAGGGCAAGATCAGAGTGATGGGAAGAGGGGTAGCCAACAGCAGGGTGGGAAGGGTGGGACAGACATGAGGGAAGGGCCTGGCTCTCCTCTCCCCCAGAGCTGATGGTGCCCCCCAGCTCCCTCCCTCATTCCCACCCCACCTTCACCTTGTTTGATGTTGCCAATCAGGTGAGTGGAGACATTCTTGTTGTGGATACGGCCAGATGTCTGGTGCAGCACCACATCTCGGGCAGCTGGGGTCTCCCTGTGGGCAAGAGGGTAGGTGGGCCAAGCTTGAGGCCCAGTGAGCTGAGTTCTCCAGGCTCTTTGTGGCTGCTGTCCCTGCAAGAGCTTTCAGGATTTGAATCAGCTTGGAACCTACTGCTGACCCCCTCTGGCTCATGGGCAAATAGAACAGAGAGGGATGGGGCTGCCAGGCTGGAATCTCAGAACCTTTCAGGTGCTGTAAGGTTAAAGGCCAGGAATCCCTGGGTCCCAGAATAATATTCTTTAATGGGGCAGAGGTGCTTGGGCTGGGATCTAGATGCAGCAGTCTGTCAACTGCAGACCCACCTCACTACCATGTGCCACCTGGGAGCCCATCTTGCTTCCAGGTAACCCTAGAGGCCTGTACGTCCTTACCTACTGCCCTCTGTGGCCTCCTCAGAGGAAGGAGGGGACTTAGTGTCTTTGTTCCAGGTACACAGCAGAATTGCATAAGCACAGCCTGGCTGAGATACCATCAGTTCAGGAACACCCAGAGGCCCTGGAGTCACCGAGAGACTGTCCACCTGCACCAGGAAACCGGGGCTTAAAGGGGGATGGAGAGGCAAGGAAGTAGGACCCTGCAGAGAACAGGGGAGAGGTGGGGCAGGGGTTCTGGGAACAGCCCTCCAGGCTTCAAGGGTAGCAGCAGCATTCTCGAGCTCTCAGAGCTCCTGGCTGGCGCCGTCCTCTCCACACGACCATCTGCTTTCCCCTGTGCATGCCCAGCTAGGGTCCAGGTCCACACCCACCTTCACACTCCTCATTCTTAGCCCAGTGTCCGTCCTTTTTGCCTGTTGCTAGCAATTTCCTAAGACCCTGGTTGGAAATGATCTCTTCGGATCTCTCTCAACAAGGTGACTTTCCCTCCCTGCCACCCTGGCCCCGTCCCATGACTGTTCTCCCACAGGCTCCTCCAGGAAGCCTTCCTCCCAGCTCCCTGGGCGCCTGGGACCCCACACTCAGCCTCTCACCTGACCCTCCAGCATCCATTTCTTCAGGGACACCAGCTGCCCTGTCAGGTGTTCAGGGCCCTCACCTAGCTCCTCCCAGCGGAAAGCGCGCACCACACGGTCCGTGTAGCCCACCACCAGCTCGCAAAACCCATCTCCATCTGTGGGCACAGAGAATGAGACGGCTGTGGAGTCGCACATTGACACTTTCTAGCCAATGTAGCTTCATGCCCGACGTGCTATGCTCTACTCACCTCACACAGCCTGAGTCAGCTACCTGCCCCTGCCTCTCCTTGCGCATGGAACATGCCACCGTTCACCTATTCCGCGGCTTCCATCTGCCCTCTGCCCTCAGACATGCAACTCAACTGTGCTGAGTCATCTTGTATACCTCCCGCCACCTGCAAGCTCCCTATCTGCCTTGCTCATCCTCTTGCCACCTTCCCTTTTTTACCAAATAGCACCTGCTCAGCAAGGACTTCCCTGACAACTCCATTTGAAATTACTACCTCTGCCTCAGCACTCTCTAGTCTTTTCCATGATTTATTTTCTCCACAGCACTTATTACCTTCTGACATACTATTTAATTTTCTTGGAAATTGATATTGTTTCTTTCGTTTCTCTTCTTAGTAAGGTCCAAGGGCAGCGATTTTTGTCTGTTTTTTTTTTTTTTTTTTTTTTGAGACAGAGTCTCACTCTGTTGCCCAGGCTAGAGTGAGTGCCATGACGTCAGCCTAGCTCACAGCAACCTCAAACTCCTGGGCTCAAGGGATCCTCCTGTCTCAGCCTCCCAAGTAGCTGGGACTACAGGCATGCACCACCATGCCCGGCTAATTTTTTCTATATATATTTTTAGCTGTCCATATAATTTCTTTCTATTTTTAGTAGAGACGGGGTCTCGCTCTTGCTCAGGCTGGTCTCGAACTCCTGACCTTGAGCGATCCACCCGCCTCGGCCTCCCAGAGTGCTAGGATTACAGGCGTGAGCCACCGCGCCCGGCCTTGTCTGTTTTATTCACTATAGCAATCCCAGTCCCTAGAGTGATGCCTGGCTTATGATGGGAGCTTGGTAACTCTACGTGAAATACATGACAAGTGCACAAGTGCACGTGAGCTCTCCCTCTCACCCCAACCCTCGGGATGTGCCCTAGTGCCTGCTGACTCCGACTATCCCGGTCGCCTGCAAAGGTAGCCATGCCCACCGATGTCGCTGATCAGCATGACCTTGGTGTTGGCAGGGATGTGCTGCTTGAAGACTGGACGCTGCTCCTCTCCCATTAGTGTCTCATGGTGTCCAGAAGCATCCAGGACCTTGGCAGGTGTCAGGTCAAACAAGTGAAACCAGCCTTCAGCACTCACTGCCACCAACAGGTTCTGGGAGAGACAGAGGTGGACTGGGGAGGGAGGTTTGGGTATAATCTTGATAATTACATCACAGAGGTCAGGGCTGAAGCCTTTAACCCTCAAATGACTTCCACGTGGAGGTGGGGACCACGGTAAGGCCTCGGAGTTCTACCGAAGTCCCAAGGTCCCCTAGAGTTCTTACCTTTCCTTTATTACATAAATCTCCAACCCCAACGCAAGTCAGCTGTAACAGAGAAAGTGAGGCTCAGGCAGACACCAAGGAAGACTGGTACTCCCTGATCCCTGCAACATGACAAGGGGTGGGTTTTCTAATTACCATCATTCACTGAAAACTTGTGCATGTGACCTGCATTGATGATCTTTATTAATTTGATTACTGTGCTATAGGTTCAGTTTACCCAGACAGCAATATGAAGCCCCAGGGCAGTTAAGACAATTTGAGCTTAAAACAAAACAAAACCCCAATATCTAATATAGATAGACTATCATATTTCTAGGCTTATTCAAATTATTGCGCCCGTTTAAGACTATATTTTGTAAGATCAGACAAGCACAGGCAACTTCCATAAGTAGTACCAAGGAGCATTTTACAACAGAGAAAACACCCAGGCTTGTGTACGTGTATGTGGGGAGGCAGATGGAGTACTGCCTGGGGGCTGCCCTCCCCAAATCAAATTAGCCAGGAAGCAGTGGCTGGTTGCGTAGCTGGGGAGTCAGGACACACTAGTGAGCTCCTGTTTGGGGCTCACCCTTGGCAGAACCTGGACAGAAGGGACTTCTTCCCTCAAGGCCCGGGGAGGTGAGTACTGACCATTCCCTGGCAGGAACAGGTAAGCCATGGCCGGCTGTCATCATTCTTATACACAGACAGCTTCCCGCTGGTGTCTCCCACCACGAGTTCATTTAACTTCAAACAAAGAGAGAAGAGAGTATTAAGATGGGGTCCTGCTGAACCACTGCCAGCTCTTCTCTACTTGGCCTAACCTGGAAAAATCACAAGACCTCAGCTTGTATCTTCACCAACTTGATTAAAAATTTTTTGAGATCAACATAGCCATAGTTTCTCAGAAGTTGTTTATGTCCATTTAGGGGTGGGTGTGTGCATCGGAGGCAGGAGAGGTTGGAGGGATGGGGGCTACACAGAATCTATGACACATCTCAGGAAAGTGACACCTGAGCGGTTCTGTGCCCCACACGCCTGACTTCAGCTCTGCTAATTTGATCATTACAAATGGACATGTTTTGAAAACAGCCCAAGACAGTGGACTTTTGGAGACTTTAACTTCAGACTTTGTATTTAATTAGGGTCCAAATAAAAAGACGATGCCAGCTCTGGGGGCCCTCCTTCCTCTAGCCAGGACTTTGGATGTCGTGTGCATGTGGGTGCACATGGGAACACACAGGGAATGGTAGGGCCTGAGAAGGGGTTGCCCCACACTCCGGGCCTCTAGTGCCCCCAGGCGGTGGCTAGCGTCTCAGGAGGGATGCTCCCTGCATAGAGCCCTTTCTCCACCATTTGTGTTTGGGCAGCTACTCTTTTCAGGGGCCAAAGATGATAACCAGGTGGCTTCAAACCCTATTTCTGCAAACAGCTTCCTGATTTCCTCTTGGAGGTACAGCCAGGCACCTCCCCTTCCTGCCCCCCCAAATAGACTGAACTAATATTAGACTCTCAAGAGATTTAATTCTAAAGGAAACAGATAACAGATCAATAGTAAAGAAACATCAGAAACAAATTGGGATTTATTAATAATGATTTATTTGAATCTTTGATTTCTTTTTTAATAGGGGAGTTTCTGGTGAGAATATTAGATTATAGAAGCATAGAACAAGTTTATTCACATCAAACCCTCTACACCTGACGTTTCAATTGTGGCACCCGAAAGAACTCTGCAGACACCCAGGGGAGAGGCTGCATGGTGTAGAGGTTCAGAATGCAACTGCCTGGATTTGAATTCAGCTCTCTCTGCCTAAATTTTTTCATCTATAAAATGAGAATGATGAGAGCATCTGCCTCAGAAGGTGGTTGTAAAAATCAAGCTGACGGAGGAAAGCATTTAGGGCGGTAATTGGCATATAGGACTAATACCAGCTGATTTTTTAGCTTCTAGTTAAACTCCTCCAAGGCTGGGGAACTTAGCATCTTTCATTCAATTCAATTTTTTTTTAATACATTCATTCAATGAATGCCATAGTACATAGTAGGCCCAAGATAAATGTTTGGTTAATGAACAAATAACAAAAAAGATTTTTCTAAGAAACAAAAGTCAGAATGAAAGAGAATGTCCAGCCAGCCCAGGAGTTTTCAGGTAAAACTGGACAATCAGTTAGTATAAAGATAAATGCCACAGGCTCCCTGCTGAGAAGAACCTCACACTTTAACAGGTGCACAGACACAGGAATAAAGCCATAAAACAGTGTATAAGTACAGTGAGCAGGTAGATCGGCACAGCCAGGCGGAAGGTAAGGTGGCAGCAGGCCTCCTGGAGGACATTTCCAGGGCAGCCCATTTGCTTGCTACCAGTTCTAACTGTCTGTGGCTGAGCATGGCCTTGGCCTGTGGAAGTCATTCGGCGACACTAAAGAACCCCAGCTGAAGAGTACACCATCAGTGAGAAATGCTACAGGAGAAAGGAGGCGAGATGTTTCCATGATCTGCTTCAGCCTTCCACAGGCTTTCTCTTCCCAGGTGCAGCCAGGTCTCAGTAGGCAGTCCTAGAGCGTATATGTCTTATTTCTAGCTTCATTTTGGGTTTTTTTTTTTCCTCTTGTGCTTAGTTCAGCTGAACTTATTTCTAACTTCTTCTCTTAATGGGAAATCTTAATAAATCGGTTTCAAAGAACTTTAAGCCAAGGGTTTATTAGGCTGAAATCAGTGTTTTTCCTGTTCCCAAATCTCCAAATGTTGGCCTAGGGAACTACTAACAAAATTCCTACCCATGCTCATGTGGGCCAAGTGTACCACACCTGATCACTCACCAACTATCACACTTACTTGCCCATCTTCAATTATATTTACTAATAACAGGCAAAGCTTTGAAACACATTTGCTTTTTATAATAGTCCTCATTTATTCAAAAACCATTTATTGAGTGCTTGCTATGTGCCAGGCACTGTACTAAGTATTGGGAATATAGCAGTGAAAAAACAGATTAAAAAAATTCCAATCTTTATGGAATTTAAAATAATGGAGCTTACAACTTAGGTGAAAAAAAAAAGTAGTATAATATACCTAATATTGCAGAACTGGGTGTGTAACTGTGCAATTCACTTAGAGAAGTACAAATTCAAAAAAGCTAGTCTATAAAGCTATGAAAAAAAGTATTTTCTCTTTTTTTTGGAGACATCGCTCACTTTCCTGTCTGGGCTAGAGTACAGTGGCATCATCATAGCTCACTAAAACTTCAAACTCCTGGGCTCAAGCATCCTCCTGCCTCAGCCTCTCTAGTAGCTGGGACTACAGGGACGTGCCACCCACCTGGCCAATTTTTAATTTTTTTGTAGAGATGTCGTCTCGTATGTTGCCCAGGCTGATCTAAATTTCCGGACTCAAACGATCCTCCTGCCTTAACCTCCCAAAGTGCTAGGATTACAGAGATGAGCCACCACACCCAGCTGTATTTTTCTCTTTTAATTGAAGAGGGCAATCACATAAAATAGAAAATAATGTACATCTAAAGTCACTTTGTTAATTTACTGTTTAAAAATGCCTCCTTGTGGCCGGGCGCGGTGGCTCACGCCTGTAATCCTAGCACTCTGGGAGGCCGAGGTGGGCGGATCGTTTGAGCTCAGGAGTTCGAGACCAGCCTGAGCAAGAGTGAGACCCCATCTCTACTAAAAATAGAAAGAAATTATATGGACAGCTAAAAATATATATAGAAAAAATTAGCCGGGCATGGTGGTGCATGCCTGTAGTCCCAGCTACTTGGGAGGCTGAGACAGGAGGATCGCTTGAGCTCAGGAGTTTGAGGTTGCTGTGAGCTAGGCTGATGCCACGGCACTCACTCTAGCCTGGGCAACAGAGTGAGACTCTGTCTCAAAAACAAACAAAAAAATGCCTCCTTGGTTTTCTAATAAAATTGTACTGCTTGGCATATGAAGAAATATGAAAGCCCAGAAAGCATAATACAAATTTATGAGAATAACTCTTACCTCCCTAGAGGAGGTAGACCCAAAAGAGGCCTCATAAAATACCTCTCCATCACAGCATTAGGGAGAGTGGGAAATGAGGATGCTTTAGTCCTTATATTTTGTGGGGGGAAAAGAGCACAGAACAGTCCAGGAGGAGAGGATGAAAAGTAGGGAGGCAGAGTAGAGAAATAGTGCAGAGGCGAGGAGAGCAATACAGTGCTTTGCATTAAAAATTAGGAAATGGATAATGAATGAAAGATAAAGTCTGGAAAAAAGAGCATTTGACACCATCTCCTTTAATGGTCCACCAGAGAATCCTCTACATATTTTAATCAACGCGCCTCATTATATTTTGTCATTCTTGTGACTATCACCCACCTGACCATTTTTTAATTCCCAGAATGTAGCAAGAGTCCTGGGCACATAACGAGCAGTTCAATAAAGATTCTAAAAATGGAAGCAAACACTAACAACTACAATGCTAACAGTTACTGAGCATTAAGTGTGTGCCAGGCATTGTTTTACCTCGTTGATCTGCATTAACTTATTTAAACAACGAGAAAAGGAACGACTTCTAAGGAAAGAAAAGGTTGGTGGACATTGTTTTTGTAATTCAACAAAGGTGTAGCACTTTAAAGTTGCCAGATATCTACTATGGAGCAGGCACTGTAGAAACCTTACATTGTTAAGACAGGGATGGTGGGGTCGAGTGTGGCCTCGGCCCGAGGCGCCCCAAGACGGGAGGCGAGTCAGAGAAATACATCAACCTACTACCGCGCACCGAGCCAAGTTTACCCGCAGCAGAGGTGCGTTTTCAGCCTGTGTTAAGCACGGAGGCTGTCTAATTCTGTGAGGGTAGAAAAAGGGTCAGAGAAGTCTTCCGAGAGGCGGAGCCATAGGCACAGCGGTGTTATTATTTCCAATTTACGACTGAAAAAAATATTGTCTTTGAAACGTAAAGTGATTTAAGAAGCGAAGCCACTGAAGGCGGCTTAGAGCTTACCAGGTTCCCACAGTGAACAAGTTACTGAATTAGACAGAGGGATCAACTATCTGTAACGCTAAAAAAAAAAAAAAAAAAAAAATACTTCCAGGACACCAGACCAACCAATCCGGTGACGATGAGCAGACACTGAAGCCATCTGCAGTTTTTCTCCCAGCCTGCCACACTAGCGCTAGCGCGCATGCGCCTGCTTACGCGGCACGCTCGGGCGGCTTCCGGCCCGGCCCGGCCCTGCGCAGGTCGAGCCTGCGTCTCTCTTAGTGCGCATGCACTCACCCTGTCGTTGTCGACGTCCCCGAGGCAGATTGCATGCGGGAAGAGGCTCCCGCTAAACTCCAGTGCCACGCGCTGCACGTAGCTAACTGATCTCATGGCTCTTCCAAAGGCCGAGGGATCGGGGACGCTACTTAATGTTCCCCGAGCCCCCTCCTGACAGCCACCGGAGCGGAAGGCCACCTAAAACGGAAAGTTACGTCACCGCCTGAACCTTCCTCGCGTAACCTTAGAGAGGAGGCGGGTCTTCCGAGGCTAGAGGCGGGCTTACCCCAGGACTGATGTGACTGACAGCGCCACGGGCCAGTCCTTTTCGCTAGAGGGATGAAGCTCAAGGGTTGACCAACCCTGACGTGACCGTGAGCCTTGGCAACAGGGCTCTCTAGGGCTCGACCTGATAACCTTGACCCGTTCCTTTGTTGCCCTGGCGATGAAGATTTCCTCGCCTTCAGACTGTCCATGAGAGTCATATTAATAATCGCAATAACTGACAATTGTATGGTTTCCAACAGTGTTTTTTTTTTTTTTTAAACTACGTATTAGGAGTCGTGAGAATAATGTGAATTGCAACCAGCATTAAAAAAAAAAATTAAATAGAAAATACCAAGTGGCTTCTGAGTAGTAAGGGAAGTATTGTTTTTGTGAAACCCTTGCTTCAATTGTTTATATGTGTATACTGGCTTATAATGTTAAAAAAAAAATTTTATGGTGTATATGCCTTGTGGTCAGTAGTTTGAAAATCACCTTCTACAAAGCACACTTCACATATTATTTCACGTAATTAGCATGACTACCATGTGAGCTTGTATTCTTATCCCTTTTTTTTTTTTTTGGATGGGGAAAACAGGTTCAGCAAGATTAAGTAAAATGGCAGAAAGTTTGGGTAAGGAGGCTGCTCAAACCAGAATTGTTTGATCCCAAACCCCAGGGCCTTTCTGTCATTTACTGCCATAGTTTTAATTCCTAGGAAAGCCCTCAAGCTGGAAGTGAGGGCTGCCAAGATCTGAATCAGCTCTGCCTTGTGGCGCCCCCCCAGTTCAAAGTTCTTGCCCCTCTCTCTCACCTTACTGTGTAGCATAGATGGGACCATTACTCTCATGCCTGGTTTCTTGGGGATACTTTCCATGTTGAATCCACTCCTGCCTTTCTTTGTGGTTCCTCATGAGTCAGGGCAATATGAGTATTAGTTTTGAAATACTGTAGGTGCTCGTTGTTTTTTAGGTTTAACTCTGCAAGGCAAGGCTGATTTACACATGATCTTTCAAAAAAAAAAAAAAAAGGTTATCTATCTGGGGTTGTTGGTCCTACTTTCTATGTCTCAAATAGTGGGAGAAGACTGAAGGGCAAGAACTGTTTGCTTGGGGGAGGGGAAATGGCAGATTTTGTTGCAGAGGTCCCAGTGGATCTGACAGCCAGAGATGGTGAGAAGATGAACAGCTCAGTTCAGTCTAAACAAATACTGAGGCCTGAGGCTGAACTGCTTACAAGTTCCTGTTTCTAGTGGTGTGCTGTGGGCATGGCCAGGTCCGTTCAAAGGCACTGGGTCACCCTTTGAATACATTATCTCATTTATTGAGGGGCTGCATGCTACCTCACCCTGTGTTCTGCCACAAGTCTATTAAATATTCTCTCAGCCTAGCTCAAATCCTAAGCTTCATATTAGGTTTTAAAGTGTAGAAAAACAAAAACCAATTTTAAAATGTTTACCTCTAAAGTTAAGTAGTTTTGAATTATGTTTTTATTTCTTCGCTTTCTCTTTTTTCAGCTATCTGAGTGAAATTGTAAGAGAAATAAATAACTCAGGACAAAATAGATGAGGATCCCCCTGCTTTTATCACCAAGTGCCCTGGCCTGACCCAGTTCTCTAAAATCATACCCAGACCCAGTACTCCACAACGCCTTAGTTTTACCTTTCTCATTGTTTGGGCTTCTTGTTCTGGATCTTTCTGTGCCAGAGGGTGTTTGTAAGAGTATGTTTGCGTGGACGTCATGTCATCATGATCACAACTTCTATACTATTCCTTTGGGCTTTTGTCAACAGAATCTAAATAAAGTTAGAAAGGGAGGGAGATAGGTCTCTAAGAAACAGCACACAAATCATATCTTTCCATGCCTATGCCTGACATTCACGGTAAGTAAAAGGCATGACCAGGCATTACAGAGCCATGTGGACAGATTCCTGGCTCCACAAAGAGCACTCCTGCTCTTGGCCCTTTCTAGTGGGATGGCTGGTAGGTCTCTACTGGCACCGTCTAGACTCCATCTTGGCTAAGCTGAGCACTCTTTCAGCTGGTTTTTGGCTTATGCCCCAGAACTGCCCAACCAGGCCACGTTCCTGGTTAGGTGACATGACTATGGTTGTGTGGGTGGCGTATTATTTACAAACCAGACAAACAATAGCTCCAGTAGAAGCTTCTATGACGGGGGATTGGCGGAGCATGGGGGGTGGTTAAACTGAGAAGCATTTCTAGGGAGATTCTTTCCACTTTATCCTGCAACAGTGGACAGAGTACCCCTACCTTAGTTGTGTCTACCCACAGTGGCCAGGTAAGATACAGGGCCTTCAAAACTCTTTAAGCACATGAAGCCTAGAGTATCATCACTCGGGGGCAGGGCCCAGGCCTTCCTAATGGGCTCAGTTTGACTTATATCACCATTCCCCTTCCCTCTGTCATTCCCAGTACATCTTAGCATATTAGTTTATTAAAAGTCATGAAGTACAGAAAGCTGTTTCTCAAACTTACTTGACCTAGAAATTGGGCAGAACAAGTGTGGACAGCTCTGCTCTGAGTGAAATGCTGTTATTCAGAGCTCCACTTTGAGTCTCATCCCTGTCCACAAGTTTGGCCTGATCAGAAAGGACCTCCAACTCCGGAAAGCTTTGATCCTAGAACCTGCCAGGGTTGTCTGTTCAAGACTCTACTGAAGGACGAGAAGTTCTGTCACTCAAGCTTAAATGTGAGGAAGTGGGCTGGAAACACAAAGGATGAGGAAGGTGTTTTGGAACTAGATAGAAATGGTGGTGGTACAACATTGTGAGTGGACTAAACGATACTGAATTATTTGCTTTAAATTGGTTAATCTTTTAGAATTCTTTTCTACAGATGGGGTCTCACTGTGTTGCCCAGGCTGGTCTTGAACTGCTGGCCTCAAGTGATACTCCTGCCTCAGCCTCCCAAAGTGCTGGGATTACAGGGTGTCAACCACCATGCCCGGCCTGGTTTTGTTTTACTTAAAAATGTGAATTTTAAGCTGGGTACCTGTAATCCCAGCTACTTGGGAGGTTGAGGCAGAACTGCTTCAGCCTAGGAGTTTGAGGCTGCAGTGAGCTATGACTGGGCCACAGCACTTCAGCCTGGGGTTGCCAGACACTTGGGGACAGAGCAAGACCCCACCTCTAAAACAATATTAAATGGGAATTTCACTAAAAAAATACAAAAAGAACCATTTTATATCTGATGCACATCTAAGAGTGGAATAGTGAAGATTCCAAGGAATGAATGGGGGTGAGGGATGGGGTATGGCCAATACTCTGCTCTAGCCAAAGGACCCAAGAAGTGCATGAAGACATTGCTTTCTTGATCATCCCTCCTAACAACCTTTCATTCTTTCTTTGCCTCTCAAACTGGTATAATGATGTTTAATACAAGCCAAATTAATGTTGATTTCATAAGTGGGGATAGTTGGTACATCCACTTTATCGGGGGTTGGCAAGCAACTGGGGAAGTATAGCCTTAAGTCAGCAATGACAACTTCCAGAAAGATGAGTTTTCTTTTTTCTTAGAATGTTGACTCTTACGTTGGCTTCATTCAGTACTGCCCTTAGTTCATTGTCATTGCAACTTGAGTTATAACAGTCTGAGGTGTTCTGCATTTCGAAAGGGAAATTAGCCATCAAGACGTAAGAGGAATAAGGCATGAAACGTTCCACTGTTTATTTTCCAGTAAGAATTTTCTAAAAAGGCACTACTTTTTGCTAGTCCTGCCTGGAGTGTCTTTCACATATTTCTTGTCCAATTGAAATGGGATACACAATTCTCCTCCAGCTTTTACTCTCAGGGAGGTGTAGCTGGTGAAGGTGAATACCAAGTGCATTGGAGTTTTTGGGGCAGGCCTGGTCAAGCCTTGCAGAGTTTTGTCCATGGATTCTGATCTTTAGCCTAAATGACATGAGAAGCCACTGAAAGTGATTTAAGTAGTTGGATGGACAAGATTTGAATGCAGTGCAGAATGAACTGCAGGTGGGGCAGGAGAGGATGCAAGATAGGAGTCTTTTGCAGGACAGCAGGGTGGAGTGCAAGGTGATGTTGGGGAGGGGGTGTTGGTAGGATGGAGAGAACTTAGGATATAAAAATTTATAGAACATAATGTTGGACCAGCACTAGGACAAGATAAACTCCATTTTTTTCCCCCAGAGAGACCACTTGCAAATCTGCAGTTAACAGCTAACAGCACTGGTTGCTACTAATTTTCCTTATTCAAGCACATTCTCTGCATATAAAGATTTAAGTGTTGGTGTGGAAGGTGCAACTGATTGGGAAATGAACTTGAGCACTGACCCACAGCAAACTTAAGTATGTGATAGGATTGTTTTTAGCCATTTTAACAAAACATCCTACAAGATAGTTTTGGAGTTACATGAACCAAGATTTATCCATCTCTAATGTTCTACAGAAGTACAGTTAAGTTTTAAATTCTTGGAATCCTACAGAAGCATTCAGATCTGGAGGAGACCTTCAGAGTGCCTTTTTTTTTTTTTTTTTAATTATATATATATCAAGAGACAGGGTCTTGCTCTGTCACCTAGGCTGGAGTGCAGTGGTATGATCATGGCACACTACAGCCTTGAACTCCTGGGTTCAAATGATCCACCTGCTTCAGCCTCTTGAGTAGCTAGGATTACGTGTGTACACCACCACACTTGGCTAATTTTTAAAAATATTTTGTAGAGATTGGGTCTTGCTATATTGCTCAGGCTGGTCTCACTCTTGGCTTCAAGCCACCTTCCTGCCTCAGCCACCCGAAGTGCTGTGATTACAGGCATGAGCCACTATTTGTTCATCTCACTATTTCTGCAGATGAGTAAAGAGGCTCAAGGCTTGCACACAGTCACATGAACCTCATGGCAGAGTTTGGATTAGTTCAGAGAACTCACCTTCAGTAGACCTTTCCATTTAACTTCTGAACCTTGGTTTCCACATCTGTAAAATGGGGTTAATACCTCCTTTGTAGGATGGCTGTGAGGATTAACTCATGAGGCTCCTGGTATAGTGCTAGGCTCACATGGTAAGTGTTTAATGAGGGTTAGCTGTTATTGTTGGCTGGAGGGGCAACAGTCAAATTTCAAAATACCAAAAGGACCCAGACACAAACTCCAGACACAGGACTGTGAGGCAAGAACAGCACGAGAGCAAGCAGTGATGTTGGGAGACCTGAATACCCACATTTTAGTCCTGGCTCCGGCACCAGCTAATGCTATATGACTTGGTGAAACTTTTTCGCACAAAAAAGTTATAGAGGAATTTCTTCTGGAAGGACTGTACAAGTATGTGGGTAGGCAGACTACCCCATCACTGTTCAGAAAGGTCTGGAGAACCCAGACAGTAGAAGAGGGGTAAGGGCATAAACATGGGTTCTAGCCAGCAGCCAGGACCTGGTGGAGGCTGGGCATGACTGACTTGGGCCACCTGGCTTCCCCTAGGGTCCCGGAATGATGAAGGAGTCAAGGGTCAAAGCACATTTAGAAAAAAGCACAAGCTTTTTCCTGTTAAGGGTAAAAAGGAAGCTGGGCGTGACCACTGTGCTTCACTTTTTTTTCAGACACAGTCTTGCTCTGTCGCCCAAGATAGAGTGCAGTGGGATCACTGTAGCTCATTGCAACCTCGAACTCCTGGGCTTCAGTGATCCTTCTGCCTCAGCCTCCCGAGTAGCTGGGACTACAGGCATGTGTCACGATGCCTGGCTCATTTTTTCTATTTTAGTAGAGACAGGGATCTTGCTTTTGCTCAGGCTGGTCTCAAACTCCTGACCTCAAGTGATCCTTCCGCCTCGGCCTCCCAGAGTGCTAGGGTTACAGGCGTGAGCCACCATGCCCAGCCTAGTGCTTCACTCTTACCTTTAATCAATGTAAATGGTATCTGATAGGAGGTGGTCAGTGACTTGGGGAGTTTTACCTTGTTAAGAAACTAAGAATGCACAAAGAAGCCTCTGTGGATCAGACGTAGGCACAAGGAGACAAATCTAACTTAAAAACAAACACACAATCCCACTCTTCTAGATGTTGATACTTTTCTCTTCCTAAGTGTTAGGGAAGAAAACCAGAGATACTAGAAACCACCAGGCTGGTAGGGCAAGAGAGTGCTGGAAACCTACAATGAGGCCACAAGCACAAGTCCCAGCTCCAGAGGCCCTGTGTAGTGGGCTGCTTTCTGCCCAACCATGGTGTCTACATGACATACTGTATTTAAGTTAAACTGGGGACAGTGAGTGACCACTTAATTTTTGCTAATACCTATAATGTACCCAGCCACACCTACCCACCAAAGCTGAACAGAAAGGGCTGCCTGACACCCAGGTTTTATTGTTTCCACTTTATTGCTCAAGCACAGAACTTGAGGTGAGCCTGGACCTTCAGCAACGTGCAGAGAAGCTGAGGGAGGTGGGGACACAACCTGGCTGAGAAGGCAGGGGAAATACTGGAAGCGGGTAAAGGGGGTGGTCACCATGACACCAGAAGATACCATTGGCCATACCATCTGGGGTGAGGAAAGGGACAGAGAGAAGTAATGGGCATAGCAGTGGTTTATCCCATGCCCCTAGCACCCACATGGGAGGCCACATGTTTGGAACTGGACTAGAAGGGGAAAAGGATGAGGGAACAGCTGCCCAGGAGTCTCCCTCTCCACCCTGGTTTCACATCAGACCCCATCCCTACCACTCGCCCCCTTCTACCATTGGAAAAATGGACCTAACAGAGGGAGCAAAATAAATTAACGTTCTGATGAGTATGTGTGGATGTATGTATGTTCATGTGTAATGGGTGGGGAAGAGGGGGTGACACCCTAAAATTATCCCCTACCTCAATCCCCCCAGCCCACTCCTTTTCCCCCTTCCCCTCAAAACCACCATCCAGATAGAAAAATAAAGGTCTAATTCACTCAAAATTCTTCAGTTTTTACAAAACTAACAGGGTGGAGCAGGGGAGGCAGCAGGGGAGGCAGGCAGCCACAGAAGGGCTGGGGAGAGGCTATGCTTCTGTCTCCACCTGAGACTGGCTCCCTGCCATGTTGTTCTTCTGCACGTCCTTCATCTCTGTGTCAGTGGGATGGTCTCCTGCAGCTATTTCTGCCTTGGCCTGCAAGGGAGGAGGAGGAGCTGAATTCCCGAGTAAAAAAGCACACAATTTCTACCTGAATTACACGGACACACCAATTCTCCTGGATTTGTCCTAAAAGATATACCTGTATATTTTCAAATTATGAATTTACAAGGTCATTCACTAAAATATTATTTAGAACTACGGTTATGTGGTATGGTAGCCACTACTATATGTGACTAGTTCAAATAGATGTGTTTTAAGTGTAAAATACACAATTGGATTTTGAAGACTTAGTCTAAAAAATACATAAAATGCAATTTTAAAAAATTATATGATGTAATAATATATATTTATTTTTTTCTTTTTTTTTTTTGAGACAGAGTCTCACTCTGTTGCCCGGGCTAGAGTGCCGTGGCATCCGCCTAGCTCACAGCAACCTCAAATTCCTGGGCTCAAGCGATCCTCCTGCCTCAGCCTCCCGAGTAGCTGGGACTACAGGCATGTGCCACCATGCCTGGCTAATTTTTTATATATGTATTTTTAGTTGTCCAGCTAATTTCTTTGTATTTTTTTTTAGTAGAGATGGGGTCTCGCTCCTTCTCAGGCTGGTCTCAAACTCCTGAGCTCGAACGATCTGCCCGCCTCGGCCTCCCAGAGTGTTAGGATTACAGGCGTAAGACATCTTGCCTGGCCTAACCAAAATAATATTAAAAACTAATTCTGTTTACTTTAGCCTTTTTAAAACATAGCTACTAAAAATTATAATTACACATGTGGTTTGCATTATGTTTCTACTGGACAGTGCTGTGTTAGAACACTGAAAGACTCAGAATAGGGGAATGGTTAAATAAGACACACTATATCCACACAATGGAATACCATGTAAGCCTAAGAGAGAATGTGAAAGCTCTTTGAAACTGATGTAAAATGAGCTTCCAACTAGTATTATTTGAAAAAGATACAATATGGGAAGTAATTGAGTATATTGCTTCTTGTTAGGGGAAAGGGAGAAAGCAACATGAATGTGTCTGCTTGTGCATGTAACATACCAAATAATACAAGAACTGGAAGGATCAGTTGCTTCCAGGGGGAGGCAGACTTTTTACTACCTATCCTTTGTGCAATTTGAATTTAATATTACTGATTTAAACACTTATGGAGGGGTTCCCAGTCCTGATCACACAAGAACCCTGGCCCTATCAGCAGAGGTTATTACTTAGAGAACATACATGCTTCCTTATTGCTCCAGACAAGAGGGCAACTTCCGGTTTCTAGGGTTGGCACAGACAACCGTAGCCACAAAGAGCCCACACCAGCTGGGCTGAGCAGTGGGATGCCATTCCAACTGTTCCCAATCCTGATCCTCACCTTGCTCTCCTCCTCAGCCAGCCTCTCAAACATGTTGGCGTAGAGCTTCTTCTCCCGGGCAAGCTGCTTGCGGATCCGCTGCTGGCACACTGCCAGCTGGGCTTTGGCGGCTTTGTTGCTGGGGTAGAGCTGCAGGACCTTCTGGAAGTCAGCCCGTGCCAGGTCATAGTCATTCACGGCCAGGTGGGCCTCTCCCCGGCGGAAGAGGCCCTTTTCATTGTTGCTGTCCAGTTCCAACGCCTACGGACGCAGAGAGGAGACAACACACTGAGAGCTCAGGTCCTGCAGTTCATCTGGATAAGGCCGATTTCCAAAGGTGCCCCTCAGCAGGAGGAGGAGGAACAGAAATGGCTAGCTCCAATCCGGAAAAAACATGGCCCAGGGCATTAAATGGAAAGGACCAAGGTCTATAAAGGAAGCTCATTTAGTTCAAGAGGCAAAGAGGGAGGACAGCAGGTCTTTGGATGAAAGAAAAGGACCTCTGACATTTCTGTTCTCTTTAGAATAAAGCAGGCAGGTAAGACAGACAGGCTAAGAACCACAGTGGGAGAAAACTCTTAAGTAGTTCTTCCCACTCAGTGCTTCCTCCAATTCTGTGCTAACTGCCTTCCACCACTCAAGCCAAGGTGCTTGCTACTCACATCTGTGCCTCTGGGCCCATAACCTTGGCTTCCACCCATCCATCCACTTACTTCCCTACCCTAGTCACCAAGGGTAAGTTTCAGACATGCTGGCAACTCACCCAACCTTGCCTGGAAATGTTGCCTCCATGCCCTCTATGGGGGGCCTCACCTTGTTACAGCTTTCAATGGCAGCCGAGAAGGCCTGCAGTTTCAGATGACACATGGCCAGGTTGAGGTGGGAGGCCAGTCGGAGGGCTTGTGCCTTCTGTGCCTCCTCAGTGGAAAAACTTGACTCGTATTCCAGCCAGGACACAATCTTCTTGTACTGTAGCAAAGCTTGCTTGTACTTGCCTTCCTAGAATAGGAGGGAGGCTCAGGCAGCAAGCACAGGTTCAGTGGCAACAGGCTATCATAGCCTGCAGACATCAGTGACCTATGGGCACCAGATTCCAGCCTCCACAACCCTCACTGGCAAGACCAGTGAGCTCAGATACACTAGGTGAAGACTGCAGGTGCCAACCTGTCCACTTCTTGGCAGAAAATAATCTCAGTCATCAGAGGGAAGGGTGGGCTCAGAGCAGCCCTCCCTGGGAGTGTCTGTGTCCTTAGGACAATGACTGTTGGCTCACCTTGAAGTACACAGTGCCCCGCTCTTTCACTATGGTGCTCTGTTCCAGCTTCTCCTCTGAACTCATCTCCCAAGACTCCTTGGCCTGCCACACCCCAGGGGAGAAACAAAGTTGTCAGCTACCCCAGAGTCACCTATAGGGTGGAATCTGACTTCAGGATAGGGAAGACCTCGAATAAACTCACCTTCTCAAAATTCTTGAGGTGTAATTTGTATTTCAGCTCAGCAAATGGTGGGATTTGGAACTTTTCCTTCCCAACACTGCCAAAAGCATAGCTAAAGGGGTAAAAAACTTTGGGTCATCTCAACAGCCCTTACCCTGTTCCAGGCTGAAAAGGCTTCCTGTCCACTTCCTGGAAAGTACCTTCCTCCCTTTAGACCTTATTCAAATGTTTCCAGTTTGGCAAAATTTTCCCTGACTTCTTCACACAATTAGGCGGTCCCTTAACCTCTTCTATATCCTTCCAATAACTCATAGCTATGCAGTGGTATGATTACTGATTTAAATGGGACCTCACTGAACAATGAACTGAACTAGAAGGCAGGAACAATGTCTCTGAATCCCTAGGAATTTTCAGCAGCTTGTCTGGCATATAGTGGATGTGTTCTAATAAATGATGGCAATGACTGAATGAGTTATGGGAGATGAAAATCTTGATGTTGGCAGAGAAGGGAATCTGTAGCAACTATGACTGAAAAGATGAGGCTTCGATCCAAGGAGATGTAGACGACTGTGGTCACATTTCTAATTACACTGAAGAGATCATAATGGTGTGTGTTTGGTGTGCCTAGAGTCGCAGTGAGCACATGGAGGGGAAAGGATACAAATAACCAGTTATACAACCTACTGTGGACATTCAGATCTCTGAACGTGGTTTGCTTGCCTGCTCTACAAAGTGCCCAGCCCTTACCTGGGCTTGAGGTACACAATGGAATGTTCTCCTTTCTCCATGCGCTGAATGACCCTCTCCAGCCCACAAGGCAGATCCAGACTCTCCCCCTCGCCGACCTCAAAGTGGAGTTCACGCTGGTCAAAGAGCTGGTCCTTGTAGTACCCTTCCAGTGCAACTGGCATTAAAGAGAGGCAAGGTACCAGGGGCATGAGAGGGCAGGTGACTGAGGAAGGATGCCATCAGCCTCCCTCTATTCCCCCATCACTTCTTGCCCCCAAGATGCCGCTATCTTATTCTCAGACCTGGAGAGATGTAAACAGGGTATAGTCCAACCCTTCATTTTATGGATGAGAACACAGGCTCAGAGAAGGGAAGTGACTTGCCCAAAGTCCCCCAGGGCCTAAATAGCAGAATCAAGATGAAACCCCAGTCTACACTGTCTCACCCTCCACGACAGCACCCTCGTTGGGCCTGGCATAGCCTTCACCCCGAGTCTGTATTCTGCGGATGATTCCACCATCTTCATCTTCTGTCAGGTCCTCTCCCTTGAACTCAAACAACTCCACCTGTGGGACAAGAGGTAAAACAACACAATTTCTTCCCATACTAACTCATCAATAGTGAAATACAAACCTAGTAACTTGTCCAGAGAGTCCTTAGTAACTGCCAGACTAGATCTGACTTCGAGGGCAGTCACATGAAGAGTTGGACAGAGTGGCACTTATGCTAAGTTCTTGCGAGCTGTGCTAGTCCCAGCTTCAGTAGAGGTGGGCAGGTCATGTGAATTTAAGTTAATCTCAGGAAAGCAAATATTTGCTACCTGCACCACTTAATAAAAACATGTTCCAAATAATCCTAATTCAGCCTACTTTAGAAGCCCAATATGGTGGGCATTAGAAATGACTACCATCTCTCAGTAGTCTTCTGGACATTCTTCAAATGTCCACTGATGGGCTCAGCCATCTTCGGACTGAACAGTATCAAGTTCCACCTCCTCAGTGAGGCCCTTCCTCACCCCTTGACCCCCAGGGGAGGCATCTCTCTCTCCTCTCATCTTTGGACCACCAATATTCTGTACTGTCATTTATAACTGTACATAGTTTCTGACCTCTTTCAGTTAAAATGACAAACTCATCTCCTCCAGGTTCTGCTCTCAAGATAAAGATGCCTCAACTCTTTACTCTCCACTTTGAGTCTGGAGAGGGGTTCATGGCTACCCGCTCCTATCTGGCAGCAGCATGGCTAGCTGTCCTCTCCACTTCTCCTCCTCCCCTAAGGCCAGGCCCTCAGCCTTGGCTACATTGTCTCCAAGAGGCGGGAGAGGCTGGAGGGCAGCCAGACACCAGGCTGAGATAAAGCCTGGCTCTTTGCCTGGATCTCTGTGGCCGGACACTCACCTCAAACATAAGCGTGGCATTGGGGGGGATCTTTGGAGGGCTGCCTGCTGAACCGTAGGCGTATTCTGGTTTGCAGGTGATGTGGCACACTTCCCCCACCTTCATGGTTGCTATGGCAATGTCCCAAGCCTTGATGACCTCACCTGCAGGTACAGAGAGGCAAACAGGACCCCCTTATCAACGGCCTGACTCTGGGCTCAAACAGTGTCCCCAGAGAGTGTTACTGTACCACACCATGGGGAAGCTGGACACCCATTAGAAAGGGAACCAGGAGGTAAGAAGTCTGGTTGCATTAAGTCCTGTCTGGTCTCAGAACTCTAACAGATCATTTGACCCTACAAAGGAGTTTAAGAAGCAATGCAGCCCACCCCTGAAGGAGGAGTGAGGTGTTGAGAGGTGGTAAGAAAGGGAGATAGAAATCAATATAGTTACAGAGTAGTAGAAGAAAAAAAGAGTAACAGAAAGAGTAACAGACTATGATAAACCACTCGTCACTGAGCTTGGTTCTGAGAATACGGTTTCTGCTTGTGACAGCTTGAAGCCTATCCTACCAGCCCACTAACCATGCCTACCTTTTCCCAGGTCAAAGGAGAATTTGTCCTTGCGATCCAGACTGGAGTCAAACTTTGTGCCATCTAACAGCCAGCCAGTGTAGTGGACAAAGACTCGGTCCCCAATCATGGGCGTCTCTGTGCCTGTGCCCTCTCGCTTGATGACCTGGGATGAAGCGGGAGAGAGTGAGTACCCCAGGGATGAGGGCAGAAAGGGGCACCAAAACTGCCCACAAGCCTCTGAAGGGAACATAAAGGGCTCTTCCGCTTCCACCCTTCCCTGCCCCTGCCTACTTTTAAGCAGATTCAAGGTACCAACCCTCAAATGATTCTGTTACTAGTAGCTTGGCTAGGAGTGGACTAACCGCCCTGCACCCTTGAGGTGCAGCAAGACTTGGTATGAAAAATGAGACAAAAGACCTGAGAGACCCGAGTTAAAAAGTTTTTACTGTATGGAGATGCTTTTTAAAACTCTCTGGATCTTAACTGTAAAGCAGCGATGATAATTCCTATCTCCTAAAGTTGTTGGAAGATTAAACCGCTAAAAGGCCGAATAAAAGGTTATTATTATCATCAGCAAAGGGGGAAGTATTTATGCTGCATTTCCTTGTTTTTCGTAAATGCCGGTGGTCATCTGATCCGGGTATGGTTTGGAGAAAGGAGAACGAGAGGAATATGAGTAACGAAGAGAATAGAACAGTTCAAACAGGTATAAGAAAAAATCATGTTCTAGATAAGCCCAGAGGCTCTCCATCGGCCCCTGAACTCTGACTTGGGACATGAGTAGTCCTTACTGGTAGGATAATGAAGTTCAAGGCTAGAGTATTTTCCAGGAACTTTCAGGCTTCTCTTCTTTAGCATTTACAAAAGGTGACACCACGGGCTACCTGGTAAGTTTGTGGTTAACTTGAGGGAAAACTTCCACGAAAGAGTGGAAAGGGATCTTAAGAAGTAGAAAAGTCAAAGGGAAGGGGTGAAGAATATAAGAGGAAAGGACTCTTCCTGCAATAACAACCTTGTGTAATATAAAAGCAGCAGGATGATGGAGAGAGGGGGGAAGCCACATGCCTACAGGAGAGCTGCTACAGCAGGCGCACGAGGTCCCAAGTATCTGGGGCAAAGCCAGATGCACTTCTAGACCAGATAAAGGCTTCCTGAGGTCGGTGGCACACGCGTGGAGTTGAGCAGTGGGAAGCCAGGATGAGAAGAAACAATGGATGGGGTGAGGGCATGAAATGCGGGCTAAGGATTTCGCCATCCTGGACTCTCGGCAGAACCTGCTCTGACCTGTGGCTGGTAGTCCTGACCCAGGTCAAGATGCCCTCCCCCTCGCTCCTCGGACTATTTGCAGTCAAGCAGTTACTCAGCAGCAGGCTCCAAAGCAAAGCACCTCCTCCTCGCCCCACACCCCAAGCCCCAACTCTGGAGGGCGAAGTGGGGGCGAGGCGGAGGGGAACTACAGGTCCCAGCATGCACCACTCCCCGGTTCTTCCCGAGCAGAAGGAATGGGCCCGGCCGAACCGGCGGCCCGGCGGGGTTCTGGCGTCCGAAACGGGGCGCCGAGAGAGCGGGGCACGCCAGAACCCTCCTCGCGGCCAGGCCCAGGCGCCGAGCCGCACAAAGCCCTCTGGGCCAGGAAATCACTCTTGGGAGCCGCTCCACCCCCTGGCTAATATTTAACTGCCAGGGTGGGCGAGATCTCGCGCCACCGCCAACAAGGTGGCCCGGGGACTTCCCGGCTCCTGCTGGCAGGGAAGGAGCCGGCAGCTCGGCCCGGGTCGCGAGGTCGGTGGAGGTGAGCGGGGCGACGTCGGAGCAGGCCCTCACACCCGGACCGCCAGCCCGTACCCAGCCGCGGCTCGCGGGCTCGCGTGCGCCGCGATGGCCGCCCCGCCCCTCTCCGCAGCACCGCGCACGCTGGAGTTGGCGCCGCAGTCTCGGCCCCCCGCCCGCACCCAGGAGCTGCGGGCCGGCGCCCGGAAAACAGGCTTCTGAGGGGCCGGGAGAGGGCCCAGCCGCGGCCTGCGCATCGAGGGCGCCCCCTCCTCACCCCCAAAAGCGCAGCCTGGTCCAGGAAGGCGATGCACCAGCCGCCGGTGCACGGCCCACCCGGGGAGTGGTCCAGAGGCTGCAGAGCCGGCGGTCCCGACGCGTGCCCGGGCTGGGGGCTCCCAAGCTCGGCGTAAGGACGGTCGCGCTGGGCGCCCGGGGCTCGGCCGCGCCCCGCCGCCGTCCCTCACCTTTAGCACGCCTTCATCTTGCTTGGGGCTGAGGTCCACTCCCTCGAGGGGCAGCGGCGCCGACTGCGCCCCACTCTCGGCCGCCTTCATCTCCTCAGCGGTCATCGCCGCTCGGCGCGCCGTTTACTGCGGGAGCTGGACACCGGGCGCGAGCCAAGCGCTGTCGGTCGCCGGGCCTGCCTGCCTGCTTGCCGGGCGAGCGGGCGCTGGCGCAGCGACCGCCGACTGCGGGGCGGGCGAAGGCTCGACCGCCTCTCCTACCGGCACTCGCAGCCGCGGCGGGGTAGGCGCGGGCGCGGGAGTGGGTGGGGAATGCGCTGCGAGGGGGAGCGATTGGTCCCACCCGCCGCGAGGGCGGGGCCAGCAGGAGCTGGAGCAGGAGCGGGGACAGGGGGAGGGGGGGTGGAGAAGTTTCTAGAGGACTGCGGCTGCAAAGCCGGTTCGGGCTGTTAGTGCTAAAGGCGCTTTTACGATTCCCGCCCCCCCCCCCGGTTCATTCCTCCGGCTGGCTGCCTGCCCCCTCCCCCTTCTCCCGGGACCCTCAGCCTCTGGGGATCCCCCCAGCGCACTGCCCGGGCGCTCCCCCGCCCGTTTCCCGCTCCGCCTGGATTCTTCCAGATACTTCTGGGTACACGACATCACTCCCGAAGCGGGCCTGCCGGCCGCTCACACCGGCCGCGTCGGTTGCGGCCCGCGGCGGGTTCCCGGGAGCGGGCTGCCGGATGTGCGCGGCGCGGGACCGGCCGTGAGCTGTGGCGGCGCGGCCTCCCGGCTGCGCTCGCGTGCTGCCCTCGCGACCTGGGAGCAAGAGGACAAGGGAATTCAGGCGCGGGAGAGAGTGGACAGCGGCTACCCGGTGCACAGAGTAGGGCGAAGCAACTTCAGTTTCCCCGGAGCCGGGGAGACCCAGCTACGGCCAGATGTTCCGCCTTCAGCTCCTTAAAATGCTCGGAGCAGCCGATTTGCAAGAAATGACCCGCCGAACTAAGGACTCTTTAAAAGGGGTACATATTAAGGGGACCTTCCCCGTCGATAATAAAACTGCTGTTTCGGTTAATGCTGACAGACAATAATGGTTTCAACTCACGAAGTAAAGCGTTCCGTTTTATTAAAGGTCCACAAGAAGGAATATTTTCTTCTCAGTCTTTGGTTCCCAAGTGTTTATTGGACCGCCGGCGAGTAGGGAGCGTATGTGGTGGGTCCCAGTTTGTGGCCAGTTTCCTTAACAATGGCTGGTTGACCAAAAGAGCCTTCTAGGCTGGGTCTGATTTGTTCGGCGCTTACCACCAGTTTGGTCTCAAATAGTTATCGGCTGAATGAATTTTTATTCCCGTAATAACATTTTCTTGGGAGCTCTCACTAAGTGCCGGGCACTGTGCTGTTGGACGCAAACGACCTCATCTAGGTAGGTAATTGAAAGAGCTACTGGAGATGAAATTTCAGTATCACAACGGGATTATTTATTGTCGTTCCTTCTGAGGAAACTTGACTAGAAGGTGATGTGGAAGAAATAAAACCGTTCTCTCCAGCAATTTGCAGTCTAAATGAGTTTAGCCACAACTAAGAAATGTCTCATTAGGTGGCTGGAGATACCGTCAGAGGATGTAGGGGAGGGGGTTTGCTTCTGTAGGGTTAAATCTACTTTTTTACAGAAGTGATAGTGCCGAGGGTCACCCAAAGTCCAAGAAACCAGGGTGGGGGGTGCTGGCTTGCGGAATGGCAGTTTTCTCCTGTGGTTGGCTTATGCACCTACTGATTCTCCATGTGTAGTAGTTTCTTTTAATACTAGGGCCACGTGTTTGGCAAAACAAGTCGGGATAAAAGAGTTCACCTTTAGAGTAATGCTCTTCTGCGTCTTTTTCTTCATTGGAAGTAGACAGTGTTGGTCCAACTCCTTTAATTATGTTCAGCGCATACTGATTGAGCACTTTAAGATGTGCCTGCCATTGTATAAATACATAAGCACGTAGTGGAAAGAGCATGAGCTTTGGTGTAAGGAAAGGGTTGGGTTGCCCATGTGCTAGCTGTTTAATTTGGGGCAGGTTACTTAATGTTTAAGTCTCAATTTGTTGTCTATAAAATGGGGCTAGTAATATGTGAAAGTGAGGGTGATTTGATGGTTAAAAGAGAGGGCATGAATGTATGGTATCAAGCACCATGCTAGCCTCTAAGCCAGTGGTTAGTAAATAATGGTCATTCTGATGTGATAAGCACTGTGGTGGAGATGGGGACAAAGTGCTAAGAGCAACAGGTCTGTGAGAGAGGGCAATACGGTGGAAGAGCCTGAAGCTAAGGTTCCCAGAGAGAAAGCTCTCTCTCTCCTCAGTGAAGCAGTAAATGACGGGGCCACAGGCATTGGGGTCTTGAATGCTGGAGGAGGACCTTATTGTTTCTAGAATTTTTCCTGGTTGTTTACATTATATTTTTCTGATGGTAAAACTCACACATACTCACTGTAGAAAGTGCACAGGTGTTTTATTCTCATTCCTCCATCTTCTCACCCCTTCCCCAACCCATTTAAATTGGTTTTTTTTTTTTTTTTTTTTTTGAGACAGGGTCTCGCTCTGTCACCCAGGCTGGAGTACAGTGGCATGCATGATCATAACTCATAGCTCACCGCAACCTTGAACTCCTGGGCTCAAGTGATCCTCCCACCTTAGCCTCCAGCGTAGCTAGGACCATAGGCACATACCTCCACGCCCATCTAATTAAAAAAAAAAAAAAATTTTTTTTTTTGTAGAGACAGTGTCTTGCTATGTTCTCCAGGCTGGTCTTGAACTCCTGGCCTCAAGAGATTCTCTCTTCTTGGCCTCTCAAAATGCTGGGATTACAGAAATGAACCACTGAACCTGGCCTAAATTAGTATTGTTATTAAACATATCTAACAGGTGTCACTCAAAAATTCTTCCCAAATTTCCCCTTTTTGTAAGAGGAAGAGAGCCCACTTTTTATCATCCACCTTACTCTGGAGGTGACTCATGCTGGGTCTAGAAGCTTTGTTATTGCCAGAATGAGCCTCTCTGAGTTTACCTGGCTTATCTCCCCAACTCTGGGCCCATCCTTTGCACATGAAAACCTTTTGTTTTTACAGTTTATGTTTTGAGTTTCTTAGGCTACCAGTGCACTTAACATTTAAAAATTATATAATTCAAAAGAATGTGAGATAAGTGTGTATGTATAAATATGTGTAAATACATGTATGCATACACATGTTATACAGCATACCAACACAATGAAATTTGAGAACCTACCACCCAACCTAAGAGTTAGAACATTACCAATATAATTTGTGTTGAAAATGTAATGCCAGAAAATGTTACATAATTTCCTGGTACTTCTGGTGTCTATTGATTGAGAAAACACAAATAATGCTGACCAAAAGAGCTACTCCACATTTAATAAAACATTTATTTATTTTAGTGATGACAGCTCCATTTTCATACAATTTTAAAATAGTAGGCCTCTATGTGAAGTCTGTACATGGTGGAGACCTGGATAGTGTAAAGTTTAAGCTCACAGGCTCTGGATTGGATTCACTTGGGTTCAAATGCCAGCACAGGCTGTTGATTGGGTTTATGTAGGTTCAAATCTCAGCTCGTAGGTCAGCTGAGGTCATTGTCAGTCTTTGGGCAAGGTTTCTTCATCTCTAAAATGGCAGTCATGATAGTACCTAATGCATAAGGGTTTTCTTTGAGGATTAAGTAGTTACAATGTGTGAAGTACTTAGAGCAGTGCATGACAGATAGGAAGTAGGTATATGTTAGTGTGTGTGCAACATCTCTTCATCAACCTGTTTATTACTGGAATGCGCAGTTGAAGACCTGGAGCCTTGAGATCGAGCACCACTGTGCTAGAGAGGGCTTTGCTCCACCAATTCCAGAGGAGTGCCTCTTTTCTGATGTTAAATCACATCTGTGCCTTTTGCTCTTTAACGCTTGATTATGAACTTGACTGTTTAAACAGTAGCTTTGCATGATGATATTCTGTCATTCCAAGAAGACTGGGAGCCCCTTGAAGGTAAAGACTTGGTTTTAACACTTCCTTGGCCCCTTCCATTATCTGAGTTCCTTGAGGGGAGGGGGATGGGATATTTGTTGATTGTCCTGATGAAAGAAAGGTTTTTTTCCTTCTGTTTTATAAAATCTGATTTCTTGCTTCAGACATATATATGTATTTTTGTTTTGCTCTTAGGGGAGATAAAAAGCAGCCAGTCTTCATCCTATTGTATCTATGGGTGCACTGAAATTTGGCTTTGGCCTCATTCTTCAGAGAGTCAAATAGCCAAATTTCTATTTCAGCATTATTTATACCTTCTTCGAACGTGTGTGATCAAGAATCATGTGTTTGTCTAGGTTATCATCGTATCTATTAATAATTAGCATAACTAGGACATGGATTGTCATTTGGGAAAAATAAAGTGTTCCCTTTCATTGTCCTCAGCTGAATGTAAACATGTATGTATTTATTTATTTACTTTATTGTTTTTAGACAGGGTCTTGCTATGTTGCCCAGGCAGGTCTCAAACTCCTGGGCTTGAGTGATCCTTTGGCCTCAGCCCCTGCCTCCCTACCTCACGTAGCTGGGATTACAGGCTTGAGCCACTGCACCTGGCTAAACATGCATTTAATATCGTAAATGTGTGCTGTAGTGACCATAGGAGCTGCCCAGCAGTTGTCATTTCTGAGAAATTAAGAAATTATTGTTCCTTCAGTGTAATGTCAAACTTCTATGATCGATCTACTAACACTTTAAAACATTTTAGTTATAATAGTATTAATAATAAAAATTTATGAGAGTTTGGATTTGTCATATCCTAGAAGTTCATTCTATGTTGGTAATAGTCAGCTTTACTCTAATCAAATATTGACTTTAATATTTATCCCTTCAGCATTTAGCCAAAATATGTACTCAGAGCATCTCTGAGTTTAACCCTTCACATGGGCGGCATAGATGGGTTACGTAGCCCTTCTTTCTACAAGTTGCCTGCTCTGGGGAACTATTCTGGTATTTCCTTGGGTTCACCTCCCCATGGGGAGAAAGGTTGCTGGAAACCCTGCCAGAGGTGGGGATTCTCGCATAGATTTTTGGATAGAACAGATCTATTCCTGGATAGACTCATACACTTTTGGGGAAGTGGGGTATCTTTTTTTTTTTTTTGGAAGGGGCTCGTGGTTTGCCAGAGGCTCCGTCGATCAATTCCTTGGCACCCAAACCATCCTGTCTTTCTTTCTTACGGGAAGGGAAAGAGAGAACATTGGAGAACATCCCTCAGCCCCTGTCCTCAAGGCTTGCCCCCACTAATTTTCACTTCCTATAAATGGCCAGTTGGTGTAGATTTAGTGAGAACCCACTAGGTTCCTGGGTCAGCACTAGAGGCTGTTGGGTGCACAGTCTGTGACAGAAGTAACCTTCCCTTAAGGAGCTTGCACATACCCAGGCTGACCAGTGTGGCATAGAGGGTTATTCTGGCAATAATAATTTGAACCACCCTGATCAAGATACAGAAAATTCCAGCACCTGACAGTCTTCCTCACATCCCCTCCCAGTCAATGATTATTTCCGGGAGTAACTGTTCCGACCTCTATCATAATAGATTAGTTTTGTCTGTTTTCAACATCATTCAAGAGGAATCATACAATGTATACCCCTTTGTGACTGGTTTCTTTCATTCCATGTTATGTCTGTGAAACTCATCCATTTTGTTGTATATAGGAGTAGTTCATTACCTTTAACTGCTTTATAATGTTCCACAGCCTGAATATACCACACATTATCCATTCTATTGTTGATGTTATTGGGGTGGTTTCCAGTTTTTGGCTGTTATGAATAAAGCTTCTATGAACATTCTTGTACAAGACTTTTGATAAACATAAATGCTTGTTTAAGTTTGATATATACCTAAGAAATGGACTTGCTGGGTCATAGGTTTTTCTTACATTTAGCTTTAGTAGATACTGCCAATTTCCCAAAGTTGTGGTTATCAAGTTATACTCCCACCAAGTGTGTGTGAGAGTGCCAATTGCTCCACATTCTTGCCAAACTGTGGTTATTGTCAGTCCTTGTAATTTTAGCCCATCTGGGAATGTAGTGCTATGTAATTTGTATTTTCTTCATAGTTAATGAAAATCTTTGGGCCATTTGAAAATATTTTACTGTCTATCTTTTGTTATTAATCTGTCGATTTCTTTTTCTTTTTTTTTTTTTTTTTGAGACAGAGTCTCGCTTTGTTGCCTAGGCTAGAGTGAGTGCTAGAGTGGGCTTAAGCGATCCTACTGCCTCAGCCTCCCGGGTAGCTGGGACTACAGGCATGTGCCACCATGCCTGGCTAATTTTTTCTATATGTATTTTAGTTGGCCAGATAATTTCTTTCTATTTTTAGTAGAGACAGGGTCTCGCTGTTGGTCAGGCTGGTCTCGAACTCCTGACCTTGAGCAATCCACTCGCCTCGGCCTCCCGGAGTGCTAGGATTACAGGCGTGAGCCACCTCGCCCAGCCTCAATTTCTTTATATATTATAGATAAGGTTTGCTTTGACAGTTATATATTAATAATATAAATTAATAGAGTAATAATCTTATTCTGATCTGTGGCATGCCTTTTCACTCACATAACAGTATTTTTGATGGACAGATATTTTTAATTTTAAAGAAGTCCAATTCATCAAATTTTTATTATATTTATTTATTTCTATGGTTGGTGATTTTTTTTATGTGTGTCCTGTCTTAAAAATGTTTGCCTATCCCCTTGTCATGAAGGTAATCTCCTTTTTTTTTTTTTTTTTTCTTGAGACAGGGTCTTGCTCTGTCACCCAGGCTGGAGTGCAGTGGTATCATCATAGCACACTGCAACCCCAAACTCCTGGGCTCAAGTGATCCTCCTGCCTCAGCCTCCTGCATAACTAGGACTACAGGTGCATACCATCATGCCTGGCTAATTTAAATAAAGTTTTTGTAGAGATAAGGTATCATTATGTTGCTCAGGCTGGTCTTGTACTCTGGGCCTCGAGTGATTCTCCTGCCTTGGCCTCCCAGAGTGCTGGGATTACAGGTGTGAGCCACTGTACCTGGCCTTTTTTTAAATTATTAAAAAATTTTTTTTGTTTCATCTTTTGCATTTACGTATATGATCCATCTCAAATTCATTTTACAATGGAGGTAGGGAGTTACAGTTGGATGTACAGTTGATCCAGCACCATTTATGGAAAGACCACATTTCCCCTCTGAACTGTAGTGGCTATTTTGTAATCTACCAGGTGTGACCATATATTTATGTCTCTTTTGGACTCTACTTTGTTCCATTGGTCGTAATCTGTCCTTGTGAAAAATACTTCAATATCTTAGTTGCTGTGGTTTTAAAATAAGTTTGGTATCTGGTGGTTGAATCTTCTAGTGTTGTTGTTTTTCAAGATTTCCTTGGCTGTTCTATGTTCTTTGTTTTTCCATATATACTGTAGAGTAATCTTGACAATGTATATAAAAAAAGCTGGGATTTTGATTGGGATTCCATTGAATTAGGGAGGTTTAACATCTTGAAATACTGAATCTTCTGATCTATAAATGTGATATATTCCTCCATTTATTTTGGTATTCTGTAATTTTTTTCTCAGCAATGGTGTATGGTGGAGTAGTGTGTAGTGTGGAGGCCTTGCACATCTTTTATTAGATTTATTCCTAGGTATTTTTTGGCTTTGGTACTATTATAAGTGCTCCTTTCAAAAGTTTATTTTCTTTCTTTCTTTTTTTTTTTTTTTTTTTTGAGACAGAGTCTCTCTCTGTCCCCCGGGCTAGAGTGCCATAGCATCAGCCTAGCTCACAGCAGCCTCAAACTCCTGGGCTCAAGTGATCCTCCTGCCTCAGCCTCCCAAGTAGCTGGGACTACAGGTGCATGCCACCACGCCTGGCTTCTATTTTTAGTTGCCTGGCCAATTTTTTCTATTTTTAGTAGAGACAGGGTCTCCCTCTTGCTCAGGCTGGTCTCCAACTCCTGATCTCAAGTGATCCTCCCGTCTTAGCCTCCCAGAGTTCTGGGATTACAGGTATGAGCCACCGTGCCTGACCCAAAAGTTTATTTTCTAATTATTTATTGCCAGTATATAGAATGCAATTGATTTTGAGGGAGTTATTTATTTTAATGGTGACAAAATATACATAACATAAAATTTATCATTTTAACCATTTTTAGGCTGCTAGTTCAGTAGCATTGAGTATATTCACATTGTTGTGCAACCATGCTATTAATTTTTTCCATTTATTTTTTATTTGTATATATTCATGGACAATTAATTTTTAGTATCCACTGTATTGAGGTGTAATTCACACGTGTTTAAAATTTACCAATTTTAGGTGCACAGTTCAAGGAGTTTTTTTTGAGACAGGTGTCACCCTGTCACCTAGGGTAGAGTACAGTGGCATCATCATAGCTCATTGCAACCTCAAACTCTTGGGCTCAAGCAATCCTCCTGCCTCAACCTCCCAAGTAGCTGGAACTATAGGTGCACCACCACGCCTGGCTAATTTTTAAAAATTTTTTGTAGAGACAGGATCTTGCTATGTTGCTCAGCCTAGTCTTGAACTCCTGCCCTTAAGCTCCCTCCCACCTCGGCCTCCCAAAGTGCTAGGATTACAGGTGTGAGCCACTATGCCTGGCCAGTTCAATGAGTTTTGATAAATATGTCAAGACACAGAACATTTCCACCATCCCCAAAAGGTCACATATGCCCCTTTACAGTGAATCCATGCCAGTATTCCTGCCTGGCCCCTTGCATCCACAGACTTGCTTTCTTTCATCTATAGTTTTGCCTTTTCTGGAATTTCGCATTGAAGAATTATACAGCACGTATCTTTTGTGTCTGACTTCACTTAGCATAGTGCTTTTGAGATTCATCCCCGTTGTTGTCATGTGCATCAGTAAGTTCTTTTTTCTTGCTGAATAGTACTTCACAGCATGGATATACTGCAGTTTGTTTATCCATTTATCAACTGGAGGACATTTGAGTTGTTGCCAGTTTGTGGCAAGCAGAATGAAGCTGCTGGAATATTCTTGTACGGATTGTTTTGTGGAATATGTTTTCATTTAACTTGGATAAATACCAAGGACAAGGATGCTGAGTCACATGATAAGTCCATGTTTGACCTTATAAGCAGTTCCTAAACTGTTTTCCAGGGTAGCTGCACCGTTTGGAATTTCCACGAGCAACACATGAGAGTTACATTTGCTCTGCATCCTTGCCAACACTCACTAGTCTTTTGATTTTAACCACTCTAGGGGGTATGTAATATCATATCATTGTGATTTCAATTTGCATTTTCCTAATGAGTAATGATGTTGAGCATTTCTTCATGTATTTTTTTTTTTTTTTACCATTTTTATGTATCTTCTCTGGTGAAATGTCTGGTTGAAACTTTTACCCATAAAAATCAAATTTTCATATATATAAAAATCATATATATGTATGAGGCAGGCTGAATAATGGCCCCCCAAAGATGTTCACATCCTAATCCCCAGACCCTGTGGATGTCTTACCTTACATGGCAAAAGGGAATTTGCAAATATGATTAAACCAAGGATCTTGAGCTGGGGAGATTATTCTGGTTGATCTGGGTGGGTCTTATATAATCACAAGAGTCCTTGTGAGAGGCAAGTAGGGGGACCAGAGTCAGAGATGTGACAGTGGAAGCAAGGTCAGTGGACTTCCAGCAGCCTCTAGAAGCTGGAAAAGGTAAGAAAACAAAGTCTCCCTGGAGCTTCCAGAAGGATTGCGGCCCTGCTGATGCCTTGATTTTAGCCCACTGAGGCTGATTTTGGACTCCACACCTCCGTAAGTGTAACATAATCAACTCGTGTTCACGTGTTTGCAGTAATTGTTGTAGCATTGGCACTCACTGTTCAGTGAGTGACTTGAGCTAGCTTTTGTTTCTCCCATATGGTTCTTGTTTTGTTTTTTTTTTTAATCTCTAAATCCAAAGCCTCAGAAAAACCCCATATGATTCTGAGTAGAAGGGAGCAGGGTATTTCAGGTGGTGGGAACAGAGTGAGGAAGCCACCCCACAGTGGACAAGCACCTCTGCAGCCCACTGAGTAGATGAGTCTTTTTTTTTTTTTTTTTTTTTTTTTTGAGACAGAGTCTCACTCTGTTGCCCAGACTAGAGTGAGTGCCGTGGCGTCAGCCTAGCTCACAGCAACCTCAAACTCCTGAGCTCAAGCGATCCTCCTGTCTCAGCCTCCCGAGTAGCTGGGACTACAGGCATGCGCCACCATGCCCGGCTAATTTTTTCTATATATATTTTTAGCTGTCCATATAATTTCTTTCTATTTTTAGTAGAGATGGGGTCTCGCTCTTGCTCAGGCTGGTCTCGAACTCCTGAGCTCAAACGATCCGCCCACCTCGGCCTCCCAGAGTGCTAGGATTACAGGCGTGAGCCACCGCGCCTGGCCTGATGAGTCTTAAATGACATAGAGTGTGTTGGAAGAGCAGGAGATGAGATTTAGTAGGTGGAGTTTACTCGATTTTAGAAGCAGAGAAATCTGATCATGAGGTAAGAAACCACTTAGCTGTTGGAGCGCTTGGGTGGTTCATCAAAAATATGGGGGCGGCTGGACTGGGCAGAAGCAAGCCCTGGGGAAGACAGCTGTCCCCAGCCCCTCTCACACAGCTCTGATGGGAAGGTAAACCTGCCATGCTGTTTATTGTTATTCTAGAACAATGTTGCACAGTTCCATTGACCAAGCCAATTCTATTAATGAAGGGCGGGGCATCTGGGAGGCCCCCAGGGCACCTTCTGATTCGTTGGAATGCCCAGCATGTCCCATCCCTCAACCTCCTTCAGACTGGTGCTGGCCTCATCTGAGATGACATTCAGAGACGGCGCTGTCAGCCTGGTCAGAACTTTACTCTGGGCTACCAGCACTTCGCTACTGTGTTCTGAACCCTGAAAATGCATGGAGTTTGGTGGAGTGGGGCATTTTGTGTAAGAACCAAAGCTCCTGTTGTCCGAGAGCTGGAAAGGTGTATGGCTCCTGCCCTGGTGGCACAGCTCTCAATAGTGAAAATGTGGGCTGGGTGGCTGATGGCATCACATCCTGTCTCTCTACCTGGGGATCCAACTGAGACTCTGTGCCTGGGGAACCAGGATGCCTCCAGACCATAGGAGAATGAATTTCCCCTTCTCTTTCCAGCCTTCTTTAGGAAGCCTGCCCTGATAGCTCCACCTAACTGAAAATACTTCTGTGCTACACATTTTCAGTGCTAAGTGATTGTCGATTCAGCAAATCATTACACATGGTCTTACGTGGTTCTTTAGTGGACCTAGAGAAGCAAGTGTAAGACAGATGCCTTGTATTCTAGTGAGATTACAGATTTCTTGAGGACAGGATGCAATCTTTCTTCATTTGTTCCATATGTCAACAAATATAAACCACTGGAAGACAGCGATTGTTTGACAATGACAACAGTGTTTATGGTGCATTTCTGATCCTTATTCAGTAAATTGTTCTGAAAAAGAATGAAACGATTGGAACTAAGAAACAGGGAGGTAGAGCTTCTTTGGAAACTCAGGAGACATCATTTATTAATTGGAAAAGGTATTTCCTGTCCAGTGGGGTGGAATCCTAAATTTGGGGCCCAACCTTCAAGCGGCTCTAATTTTCTTCACTATTGGAAGATAATCCCTTTTGCTCTGTTCATTTGCTCAGCAGACGTTTACTGGATGCCCCGTGTGATAGAGATTAAGGATCCAAAGGTGAATAATAGGTGATTTTTCTCTGCAGGTGGCTGTCGTAGCTGCTCCAAGTCTTTAACTATCTCTGTGAACCTCACTCACACGTCTCTATCTATAGATCAAATCTCTTTCCCCAAGTTCATTTCCTATGTGAGGTGTTAGACAACTTTCCAGATATCAGCAAAGAGACAATTAGACCTGCATCTCCAAGAGGACCTGGGGTAATGCTTCTCGTCGCCAGGAGGGGGCGCACGATGCCACATGCCCAGGGGAAGCAGGCGGCGGGAGTGGGGTGGGGCGAGCCTAAGTGGTCCAGGCTCTCTCCCTATACATGGGTTCTGCATCTGTGGGTTCAACCAGCCGCGGATCAAAAATATTTTTAAAAAATTGCATCTGCACTGAACATGTACACACTTTTTTCTTGTCATTATTCCCTAAACAATACAGTATAACAACTATTTACATAGCATTTACACTGTATTAAGTATTGTAAGTAATCTAAAGATGATTTAAAGTGTACAGGAAGAAGTGCATAGGTTGTATGCAAATACTATGCAATTTTATATCACAGATTGAGCATTCGTGGATTTTGGCACTCTCAGGGGAAGGTCTTGGGACCAATCCCCCCTGATACTGAGGGACAACTGTATTTCTATTTTGGCAGAAAGCTGAGAAACCCAGAGTGTCAGAGAAAGCTCCTGCCAATAGCAAGCTGAGTTAAAATCAGAAGAAGCTAGTGGTTAAATTCAAAGTCTTTTTGCCCACAAGAGCAAAACAGATGCTTTACAGCAATGGAGGAAAAAATTAGTGATTGCCTACTGAAATAAGTAAAAGCAGCAGTGAGAGTAACAACAATGGCAGCAGGATATATCGAGAAACAAGACGTAATCCGAAGAGCTTTGAGTTTAGTGGGGGAAAACAGAGCCAGTCTAAGGATATGCCCTCCTGTTGAAGTATTGATCCAGCTTCAATCTCTCTCCTTACACAGCTTGTCAGCCTCCCCCATGCTCCATCAGCTCCTGTTTCTCCTTCCTCCTCCACTTGTTTCTGCAGTGGGGGAAGGGAGGACTCCGAAATGCCTCGTATGGCCAGGAGAGGGCAGCACGTCATTTCCCCACCCCAGGGGTGGCCTCAGAGCTGTCTGGGGTTCCAGGTGCTGTGTTGGTGGTTACTGGGTGGTCATTATGAGCCGGGCTCTGTGCCAGGCACGCGGATGCAAAGCTGACTAAGATATGTGTCCTGCTCTGGAGGAGCCCTGGGTCTAAAAGGGTGAGACAGCCATGGAAACAGGAAAAGTGCCACATGGTGGGGTGAGGTGCTGAGGCAGAGGCTCTTCAGGGTCTGTGGTATCTCAAGGAGGGCTGGGGAGAAGGGGGCATCGAAAAAAGCCCCATAGGAGAAGATTCCTGAGCCGAGTCTTGAAAGCTGATAGGCTTCCCCCAGTGTAGGAGGCCAGGCAGGGCACCCCAGACAGGGGAGGCAGGGTGAGCGCGACACTGCACAGCAGGCTCAGGCTGGAACACAGGGCGCTGGGGAGCGGCAGCAGGAGAGTCTCCGGAGTTGGAGGGTCATGGGCGGCTGTCCTCAACTGCCATGCTGAGGAGTCTGGACTAGAACCCGGAAGGAAGTGGGGAGCCGTGAAAGTGTTTACTGAGGAGAATACCACAGTCAGGTCTGACTTGTACAAGTGCCCTGTTCTACCCGTGCGGTAGGGGTGCAGGAAGGGCAGGCCTGAGGTTGGTGGCCAGGTAAGCTGTGTCGGAACCAGATAGCAGGAGAGCTGATGGTGGTCTGAACTAAGGTGGCAGCTGTGGGAATGGAAAGGAGGGTTGAATGTGAAGTCGAGATGACAGGTCTGGTCTTTGAAGAGACGGGGTGGGATGAGGGCAGAGGTCTGTGAGCTGTAGATACGGCCTGGGGTAGACCTGAAGCTATGAACTTGGTTTCCCTAGGGCTGTGCCTTCATGAACTGACTCTTTAGCTCTAGGGGTCTAAAGAGAAGTACTCAGAGACACAAATCGTGTTGTCTTTACATTAAGTAAGCACAGTGCAGTCTGTGCACTCTGGACACGCGGAACGAGATGTGGGTGGAAGGAAGCCGGCCTGGCAGGGCCAGGAAACCACTGCCTCATGTGCACTTTGTGCTTCATGGCAGGAGAGGGCACAGGAGAGGGTCTCAGCCACCTCTGCCCTGGGCCACATGCTGTGTCAAGTTAGCAAATTTAGCACCTTAGGACTAGAGCCGGGGCCCTAAAAGACATGATCTATGCTTTTCTGGTCCCTTTGCTGCTCAGCATTCAGGTGGTCACCACGGTGGTCACCACTGCTGGTTGTCTCCGTCCTGCCAACCCTAGGCCTGATTTATGCCCCCTTTGTGCCAGAGCAGAGCCCCTTCCCTTCAGCTCTCTCTTGATGAGCCCAGCCGTGGCTGTACACTCTACAGCCACCTCTTTGGCATCCTCCTCTGGGCTGGCCCTGAGCACTCTCACCCTCTCTTTGTGCCACTCAGCCCTGGCCTGGACAGTCGTAGGAGTAGGGTTTGAGGGATTCCCTTCTCTTCACCCATAGGCCTGTGGAGGGGCCCTGACAGCAGGCCAAGGTCACTGGCTGACTGGTCATCCCTCACCCACGCCTTCCGGCACACCACCCTCACACCTCACACCACGCCACACCTCACACCACCCTCACACCTCACACCACGCCACACCACACACCACCCTCACACCTCACACCACGCCACACCTCACACCACCCTCACACCACGCCACACCTCACACCACCCTCACACCTCACACCACGCCACACCTCACACCACCCTCACACCTCACACCACGCCACACCTCACACCACCCTCACACCTCACACCACGCCACACCTCACACCACCCTCACACCTCACACCACGCCACACCTCACACCACCCTCACACCTCACACCACGCCACACCACACACCACTCTCACACCTCACACCACGCCACACCTCACACCACCCTCACACCTCACACCACGCCACACCTCACACCACCCTCACACCTCACACCACCCTCACACCTCACACCACGCCACACCACACACCGCCCTCACACCTCACATCACGCCACACCTCACACCGCCCTCAGACCTCACACCACGTCACACCACACACCGCCCTCAGACCTCACACCACGCCACACCACACACCGCCCTCACACCTCACACCACGCCACACCACACACCGCCCTCACACCTCACACCACGCCACACCACACACCGCCCTCACACCTCACACCACGCCACACCACACACTGCCCTCACACCTCACACCACACCACACCACACACCATCTTCACACCTCACACCACACCACACACCACACACCACCCTCACACCATGCCACACCACACACCACCCTCACACCTCACACTACACCACACACCACACACCATCCTCATACCTCACACCACACCACACACCACCCTCACACCTCACACCACACCACCCTCACACCTCACACTACACCACACACCACACACCACCCTCATACCTCACACCACACCACACACCACCCTGACACCTCACATCACACCACACCACACACCACCCTCACACCTCACACCACACCACACACCACACACCACCCTCACACCTCACACCACACCACACACCACACACCACCCTCACACCTCACACCACACCACACAACACACACCACCCTCACACCTCACACCACACCACACCACACACCACCCTCACACCTCACACCACACCACACCACACACCACCCTCACACCTCACACCACGCCACACCACACACCGCCCTCACACCTCACACCACGCCACACCTCACACCGCCCTCACACCTCACACCACGCCACACCACACACCACCCTCACACCTCACACCACACCACACACCACACACCACCCTCACACCTCACACCACACCACCCTCACACCTCACACCACACCACACACCACCCTCACACCTCACACCACACCACACCACACACCACCCTCACACCTCACACCACACCACACCACACACCACCCTCACACCTCACACCACACCACACACCACTCTCACACCTCACACCACACCACACCATACACCACCCTCACACCTCACACCACACCACGCACCACCCTCACACCTCACACCACACCACAGAACACACACCACACACCACCCTCACACCCTCACACCACACCACACACCACACCACACACCGCCCTCACACCCTCACACCACACCACACACCACACACCACCCTCACACCTCACACCATACTACACACCACACACCACCCTCACACCTCACACCACACTACACACCACCCTCACACCTCACACCACACCACACACCACACAACACCCTCACACCTCACACCACACTACACAACACACACCACACACCACCCTCACACCCTCACACCACACCTCCAGGTATTGGAGGAAACATGTAAGTACCTGGTGAGTGAGAGTCTCTGAGGAAGCTAGGTCTCAATGTTCATCCTGGGGACATAACAGTGGGCTCAGTGGCAGAGGGGACAGGTGACAGGTATGTTCCTTCAGTTCCCTGATTCTCATTCTTTACCATCAGCAAACTCTGAGAACCCTTACCTGGGAGGCCAGGCCCTGGGTCTCTGTATTTGATCCTCCTGGCGTCCCGATCCTTGCCTCAGAGGCTAGGGACATCATGCTGGGTTACTGGATGGCCAGAGGACGAGGTCTTCCAGTAGGATTGGCAGGAAGCCTGTAGGTAGAAGTTATCAGGACTTTAGGTCAGTAGTTGTGGTCTTAAGGGTCTGTAGTTCCTCCAGTAAAAAACAGGAATCCTGGGTGAAAAGTAAACGTTTTAAGGACTGAGAAAGTAGGTTAGGAAGTGACACGAGTAATGCTGATATTAGGAATCCCTTACATAGGCAGAGCACTTTACCAAGTGCTTTTACAGCCATTACCCCACTGACGCCTTACAATTATGTGAGGGAGGCTGGGCAGGTTTTCCCTCCATTCTACAGAGAGAACAGTGAGGCCAGGAAGGGTCAGGGCCGATATTCAAACCCGGGTCTCCTGGCTCCACATCAGCTGTGTTCTCCCCTCCCCTGTTGGTAGCCAGGAGCAAAATTCTCTTTATGAACTTGCTGCTGAGTGTGTGCTGTTGCTGGGCTGGGAGGCATTGGGGGATCTGAGTGTGCAGGGTGGAGCAGTCAAAGCTGCATGGACACGGACTGCTGCTGCTGTGCACAGGGTGGCTGGGTGTGCCTGCTAGAAGGTCTTCAGTAGAGTCCGCAGTGGCCCCCTCTCCTGGTCAGCACCACTCTCTTTGGCTCCATAGATTCACACTGGCAAAAACAAGCTCTTGTGGGAGTTACTGTCCAGAGCTTTGACTTCCTAAGGAGCCCTCAGACCTTCCTGAGGGCAGCTGCAGTCAATTTTATAGGTAAAGTGGTCATTCCTCCTCTGATCAGCAGGGGAGCCCTCCTTGACCTTCTGCTAAAGGCCAAGCAGGCCCATGGCATGATGAAGCAGGTCACCTTCTGTCCCAGACTTGACCTGACATTATCAATGTAATATAGAAAAGTAGAAAAATGGATAAAAGTAAGAAGAAACACATTTTCTGTTGCCCTACCTGTTAGATAAAACACTGCTAATATTTTGGGGACCTATCCTTCCAGTGAATGAACACTTATTATGTACTGTAGGTGCTTACATTGCAATGGTGTTCAAGACAGACACAGTCCCTGCCTCTAAAAATCTTGCAGTTTTTTTCTTCTACTTTATTGCATTAAACTATTTTGAACATTAATTTATATTTATAGAAGCAACACACAAATATAGTCTCTTTGCAAAAAAAAAAAAAATAGACTCATTACCAATAAGGGTAAAGTCCAATGTACATCCCCTGCCCCATCTCACCTTTCTCCCTTCCTTCCACTTGTTTTCTGTAGAATCCTCTGTTCTTTATCTGTGCCTACATTATGTATAAATATGAACAGTGTCTGCAAATTGCTTTTTTCCCCTACTAAAATGTACATACAGATCTACTGCATTCCCTTAAATACTGCATACTATCACATAGTGTTGATATACAATAGTTTATTCATTATTTTCCATATAGATGAACCTTTAAGTTGCTCCCAATTTTTCGTTATTCAAACAATGCTACCACAAAGGTTCTTACATATGCCTCTTTATATATATTTTAAAGGTCTGCCTAGCAGATAACTGGAGATGGACAAGTCTTTACTTCCTTTGTGGTTGGTTCACAGCTCTTTACTTAGAGAATCAAATATTGAACTAAATGATTTGGAAGGATCCTTTCTTTCCTCAAAGCCAGTGCCATAATGAAAAAACATGAGCTCCAGCACCAGCCATATGAGTTTCAAATACTAGCTCTCTCAGTAACTTCCGTCTATGCCTCTGTTTCTTTATCTGTATAGCAAGGATAACAGCACTGATCTTAAACATCATTTCAAGTATCGAATAAAAATGTGCATGAAGCACTGAGCTTTGCTCAGCACATAGATGTCTCACAGTACATTTTTGTTGCATTGATTCAGGCTTCTGGGCTAAGGCAGGGGATGGTATTGAGAGCAGCTGATAGGGAGCATCCTTATAGCTGTGGTCAAGGAAAAATGAGTTCATTAGTTGCTTCTCAGACAGTAGCCATGCTACCCCTAGAACACCAGTAGCTAGACAGCAGTATCTGTTCCCTTTGGGCTCTAAGGCTGACTTCATTTCTGACCCTTTACATTTTGTACCTCTGTGCCCTTTGTCCTTGTTTTCACAACTGAGCTTTCTGCTGCATGTCCCAGACTCCTCAGTCCACCAGAGATTTCACCTTGCCTTCCCTTCCTACCCTGCCTCCAATATAGACTTCCTAAATCACCTGGACAAGGGAAAGTTTTTTCCAAGGAAGGTAATTCTAGTTACACTTATACCTATATACAGTACCCAAGAAACCCTGTGATCAAGAAATGCTTTTTCAAATGTCTTACATCTTTTCTGTTAGAGCTGAAGCCCAACTCTTTTTTACTGATCTAAGTATAAATTAAATCAATATGATGCTGTAGACTGATGGGTTTGAAGCCTACAAGTAAAAAGTTTGGTTGAGCCAAGATTCTTCCTGTTGTCTTTATCCTCTTCATGCTATGGAATTTTCTGTCTCCATCCCCTGTGTTCCCATCCGAATGTAACCCTCACCACTTTAACAACCTCCCAGCACCCTCTTCCTCTTCTCTGTGGTATTCTCCACGTAGCAGCCTGACTGTCTTTAAAACATGGACACTTGATCATGGCCCCCTTTGCTTTAAACCCTTCAGTAGCTTCCCACTGCTCTGAGGGTCACAGGCTGGCCCTGGGGGGTCTGGCCTCTGCCTGCCTCTCCCCCCTCAGCCTGCCTCACTGCCCCCTCCCCAGAAGCTGCAGCGACACTGCAACTTTCTACAGCATGAGGAGACTCCTCCCCCACTGGGAACGCTTCTGCTGTCGCCCTACACAGGGCCACACACAGCTGACTCTCAGGCATTGGGTCTTATCTCAAATGTCCCCTTCTCAGAGAGAGTTTCCTGACTGGCCTGTCTGAGGGGTCCTTCCCAGTTATTCTCTCCCATTAGTCCATTCAGCTTCCTTCTCTGGGCTGAATTTGTGTTGACTTATCTTTCCCCTACCAGAATGTTAACCTCTTGAGGGTGGGGACTCTGTCTCTCTTGGTCATCACTGTGTCCCCAGCACCTAGCACAGTGCCTGGTGATAGGAAGTTCTCAGTAAGTAGTTGCTGACTGAATTCATGATTATTTATAACAGTGAAAAATTATAAACAATCTATTCGCTAATGGCGGTTCATCAAAAAAGATATGATAGAATCATGTGATTGTATATTATGCTGTCTAGAGGAATATTTTATGGGAAGAAAAAATGTTAATGCTATTTTTGTAAATAGAACTTCTGTCTATATAAGGTGTTTAAAAAAGTACTACGATTATAGGTGCCAAAGTGTTCGCAGTGTTGTCTCTGGGGCTGAGTGATTTTTCTTTTCCTTTTTTTTTTTTGAGACAGAGTCTCACTCTGTTGCCCGGGCTAGAGTGCTGTGGCATCAGCCTTGCTCACAGCAACCTCAAACTCCTGGACTCAAGCAATCCTTCTGCCTCAGCCTCCGGAGTAGCTGGGACTACAGGCATGCGCCACCATGCCCGGCTAATTTTTTCTGTATATATTTTAGTTATCCAGATAATTTCTTTCTATTTTTTTAGTAGAGACAGGATCTCGCTCTTGCTCAGGCTGGTCTCGAACTCCTGAGCTCAAACGATCCGCCTGCCTCGGCCTCCCAGAGTGTTAGGATTACAGGTGTGAGCCACTGCGCCCGGCCTCTTTTCCTTTTTTAAAAAATAATTTTCATTAATATTTTAAATATTTCTACAATGAAACAAGTATTGCTTTGATAGTGACAAAAATTATTCTAAGTGGAATCACATGACAATGACCTGGCACATGGGGTGGAAAAGAATGGGATTTGGGCTGACAGACAGTCCTTAGGGATCCGCAGTCTCAGTTGACCTGCTTCTGGTTTCAGCTCTTGAAAGTGTGGCAAATGACCCGGAGCAACCTGCGCGGCCTTTGGTCGGTGCAGTCCTCCAGGAAGTTGACACGGATGCTAACTCCCTTTCCCTACTTCCAACATGAGCAGAATGAGCAGCAAGTTTGTCAAAGTCTCTGGCATGAAAGCCCAGGAAAGACAGAAGCACTTTTTCAAGTTTATAAAACAGGAAGGAGATAATGAAATTGGAAAAAGAAAATTGGCAAGTGTTTCCAAAGCCTTCTAAATGCGTCGCACAAGTGGCTCAATAGGAAGGTGAAAAGTGCTCCACTAATAATAGGCAACTTATACAACTGAGGCACAAGCACCAACATCTAAAAATCCACTTAAATAAGGTGGGTCTGACTAAAAGCTGTGAGTCATTGTAAATATTTAGAGCTGGGGACTAAAGCTTTTTCCAGTTGTTTGTCCAGAAGTCAGTGAGACTGCTCCATAGTAGACTCTCCCACCCGTGGTCGAATGGGATGGGTTGCTTGGAGTTAAACCTAAAAAGACAGATTTGATCTTGGGAGATGCATTATGTTTCTTGTTCTCTATTGTTCTAGGAGACTGTTGGCTATCAGCATGGATATTTATCAATAAAATTTACTTTCTCATTCTACAACAAGATGGTTTCCATCCCAGTTCTTGGGGATTGGGGATAAGACCGAGTGACAGGAACAGCTCTGGATGCATCTCCTTCAACTTTCAGGAAAGCTTTCACCTGACGCAAGGGAGGAGTAGGGCAGCAGGACAGCATGGTACTTAGTTTTCAATCCCCTTTTCCACCTCCACTTGTGTTGGATGACATTGATGTGCTCGACGCACGTCCGTGGGTATATTCAGGTTGCAGGGGAGAGCATAAGAAGGTGGGCTGTGGGTTATACACAGTGGAGTGCCCAGAACTCCAGCCCTCTCTCTCTTACACGAGAAAGCACATCAGTTTGCCATAGAGCAAGTGACATTATTGTTGGGATAGCTGGCGTCCATTCTAATTTATAGTCAAAAATCATCCTGAAACCGTGGTTTGAATCGGTGTTCCCTCCACCACATAGAGTTGTAGGGTCTCCCAGTGTCTCTTTTTCTCTATCCTGACCGAGAATCATGGAGTGCCTCACCGCTCTGTGACCTGACCGGCTGCACGCTCTCCCAGCAGGCTTGAACCCAAGCCAGGGCCTTGAACATTCCCAGACATGGATAAAGGTGTTGAGTTTGTTGCCCAAAACACTGAAAGAAACTGGCCCCTGGCCCTGAGCCCAATTCCTTAAAGCCACCTGTAGACTCCATACCAGGAGCCCGTGGCAGTGGACATATAGTAGAACACCTCTCTCTCTCCTGTCTACTTCAGGGAGGGCTGCAGCCCACTCTTTATGTAAGTTCCCCTAATAAATACCCTGGACTTGTCCCCTGGTGTCTAGTGCTTCTTCTTTGGAATCCCAACCGGCCTCATTTCTGGATGGTTTTGGAAACACACTTGCAGGAACTCTGCCAACATTTTGTGATGACTTCAGCCGCTGTTTTGGCCAGCCACAACACAATTATTATCGACTAGTTCTTTTGTGCTACTTCAGAGCACTGTGCTTAACTTTCTTGTGCCTGACATTTCTTCTAAAAAATGGTATTTATGCTGGGTGCAGTGGCTCATGCCTGTAATCCCAGCACTTTGGGAGGCTGAGGCCGGAAAATTGCTTGAGACCTGGAGTTCAAGACCATCCTGGGCAACATGTCGAGACTTCATCTCTAAAAAAAAATTATCCAAGTGTGGTGTGCACCTGTATTCCCAGGTTCTTGGGAGGCTGAAGCAGGAGGATCACTTGAGCCCAGGAATTTGAGCTTATAGTGAGCTATGATCATGCCAAATTACTCCAGTGTGGTTGATAGAGTGGGATCTTGTCTCTTAAAAAAAAAGATATTTATAATACCTCCTGTGTTTATTGTTCCCCAATATCCTTCTTCCTTTTTCCTAAAGCATGCATTCAGGTGCCTAAAATAAAGAATATTTTTCCCATCCTTGCTTAAAGTTAGGTGTGGCCATGTAACTAAGTTCTGACCACGCAGTATAAGTTTAAGTAGCATGTATGTCTTCTATGAAGTACTTTTCCCCTCTATTTTTATTTATTTTTTAAAAAATAAGAGATGGAGTCTTGCTCTTTTGCTCAGGCTGGTCTCAAACTCCTGTGTTGAAGCGATCCTCCCACCTTGGCCTCCCAAATTGCTGGGATTATAGGTGTGAACAACCGTGCCCATCCCCAAGAATTATCCTTAAAGAGCAAGGGCTCATTCATTTTTGTCTTGTCTTCCCAGTTAGAATGTGAACATGATGGCTGGAGCTAAACCTCTATCTTGGACCATCAGGAGGAAGTGATATATTAAAGATGGTACAGCCAAAAGAAAGAAGGAACCTAGATCACTTATGTTGGTAGAGCTGCTTACCAATATGGTCAGCTTACTTTCAGACTTTGTTCGCATGAGATGGGAGTTTACTTGAGGTTTCTGTCACAGGCAAACCAAATCCTCAGGGATTTGCTTAACCTTTCAACATTGCTGCAAGGATTAAAGGAGATAATGAATATAAAGTGCTTAGCAGTTTGTCTCACAGGAAGTCAGAAGGCAACGATTGTTTTTCAAAAGTATGGAACATTTAGGCTATTGGGACTTGGCTCTGAAAACTTTGAAAGATGTGGAAAGACTAAAGAACTACTTTCCACTTTGGCCAGAATGGACCGATTTCACATCTTTGAAGTTGGCAATGATCAGAATGGTTTTGACTGCTTCTAAATTTTCTTAAAAATTTTTTATTATTCAAGTGTAGTTGTGAGAAGGGGGAAAGAGTAGAACAAGGAGTTCAATCTGTGACTGTGAACAATCAAGTGAGATAACTAATGCTTCTAAATTTCATGCACTTATGGATAAGAGCTTTCCGAGACTTGGTTTCCTTATAAATGAGAATATTTATTTATTTATTTATTTATTTTTTTTTTGAGACAGAGTCTCATTCTGTTGCCCAGGCTAGAGTGAGTGCCGTGGCGTCAGCCTAGCTCACAGCAACCTCAAACTCCTGAGCTCAAGCGATCCTCCTGTCTCAGCCTCCCGAGTAGCTGGGACTACAGGCATGCACCACCATGCTTGGCTAATTTTTTCTATATATATTTTTAGCTGTCCATATAATTTCTTTCTATTTTTAGTAGAGATGGGGTCTCGCTCTTGCTCAGGCTGGTCTCGAACTCCTGAGCTCAAACAATCCGCCCACCTCGGCCTCCCAGAGTGCTAGGATTACAGGCGCCAGCCACCGCGCCCGGCCTAAATGAGAATATTTAAACTTACTTTAGGCCGGGCGTGTTGGTTCACGCCTGTAATCCTAGCACTCTGGGAGGCCAAGGCAGGTGGATCCTTTGAGCTCAGGAGTTTGAGACCAGCCTGAGCAAGAGCGAGACTCCGTCTCTTTATTTAAAACAAACAAACAAAACTTACTTTATAGGCTTTGCAGAATTAAATGAACTAGTGCTGAATACTTGGAATATAAAAAGTGCTTAATAAATGGCTGTAGTTATTACCCAGGTGTGGTGGTTAATTTTATGTGTCAACTTGGCTGGACCATGGTGTTGAGATATTTGCTCCACATTATTCTGGATGTTTCTCTGAAGGTGGTATTAGATGAGATGGACATTTAAATCTGTGGACCGTAAGTAAAGCAGCTTGTGGGTGGGTTTCATCCAATCAGCTGAAGGCCTAAAAAGAACAAAACTGACCTTCCCTGAGCAAGAAAGAATTTTGCCTGTAGAAGGCCTTCAGGCTTGAACTAACATACCACCTCTTCCCCAGGTCTGATGGACTACCCTATAGATTTTGGACTTGCCAGCCTCCATAATTGTGTGAACCAATTTCTTGTAAATTGTAAAAAATAAATCTTACTACACACACACACACACACACACAATTGGTTCTGTTTCTTTGGAGAACCCAGACCAATACACAAAGTAAAGTAAATTGAATATTTGTGACCACCCAAAGTTCACATGTTAAAATCCTAACCCCCAAGATGATGGCATTAAGATGGCATTAAGAGGTGGGACCTTTGGAGATAGCATAGGTAGTGAGGGCAGAGCCCTCACGAAAGGGATTATTGCCCTTATAAAAGAGAACCCAGAGAGATGCCTTGCCTTGCTACCACATAGAAACACAGTGAGAAGGTGCTATCTCTGAACCAGGGAGAGGACCCTCACCAGACACCCAATCTTCCTTGATCTTGGACTTACCAGCCTTTAGAACTGTGAGAAATAAATTTCTGTTGTTTATAAGCCACCTAGCTCCGGGTATTTTATTATAGCAGCCTGAACAGACTAAGACACCAGGCACGTGGCATCATCCTTCCAATCAGTAAAGAGGTGACAACTTTTTACAATGAAAGAGGTGTGGCTGGTGAGATAGCAGAACATGAGAGGGAAAACACTACTGTGATTTTGGCTTCTGAACAAAGAACTGAGACTCTTTGCTTTATACAGTCATGCACCGCTTAACAACAAGAATATTTCTGAGAACTGCATCATTAGGTGATTTTGTCACTATGTGAACATCACAGAAGGCACTTAAAGAAATAATGATGCGGCCGGGCGCGGTGGCTCACGCCTGTAATCCTAGCACTCTGGGCGGCCGAGGTGGGCGGATCGTTTGAGCTCAGGAGTTCGAGACCAGCCTGAGCAAGAGTGAGACACCATCTCTACTAAAAATAGAAAGAAATTATATGCACAGCTAAAAATATATATAGAAAAAATTAGCCGGGCATGGTGGTGCATGCCTGTAGTCCCAGCTACTCGGGAGGCTGAGACAGGAGGATCGCTTGAGCTCAGGAGTTTGAGGTTGCTGTGAGCTAGGCTAACGCCACGGCACTCACTCTAGCCTGAGCAATAGAGTGAGACTCTGTCTCAAAAAAAAAAAAATAAAAATAAATAAAAAAAAAAAGAAATAATGATGGTGTAGCCTATTAGACACTTAGGCCATGTGGCATAGCCTTATTGTAACAGAGGGAACAGTGTGAAAAAGGATAAAAATGTTTTACAAGCTGTCTCTTTAAAACATCCCCTACTCTTTTTGGGAATTAAAACCTGCATCCCTGCCCAAGGCCAGTAATCAGAGGGTCAGGGGAGTATCCTTTCTTCTTTGCAGCACAAGAGATGGCTCAATGGAATTGTCCAGGCTTAGGTCACAAGATTGTCTTCGGGGAGGTGGGATGGATCAGAACCAGCAATAGTTAAACAGCATTAGCCTGAAGCTGATAAAATCTCTATATTTCTGTTTATAGGGAGGACGTTAGTACTTTAAGTCAGGAGTCTGTCAACCTCCCCATTTGCAGGCAAATTAATAAACTTCCCTTTTCTTCTCCTCAAACCACTTGTTCTCATTCTTCTGATGCAGCCTTGGAGACAACTGTCAAACTTTCAGTAACATTATGGGGGTGAGAGTAAACTTCCCTATCACCCTGGAAGATTCACTGAAAGATCAACTGACAATAAGGCAGATTAATAAAAGAAAGAGATTTATTTACTGTGAGCACAGAGAGAATCACAGAGTGATTACCCAATATCCCAACAGAGTCCAGAAATTTATATGCCCTCATTTTAGAAGGGAGGGGAGATGAGGAAAAGTTTTGTGTAGGGGGCAATAAATGGTGGCTAGGGAGCATGAATAGGTATTTGGGAGAATGAATGGATGGGGGAAAGCAGATTGACTTGTAAATGATTCTCTTTGCAAATTAAACTAACCTGAGAGACAGGTATTATATTTAAAATTATTTGTGCCAGGTCTTCTAGATTCTTGACCTTCTTTTCTGTAATATATTGAGATAATAGGGAGGAGAAGGGAATTTGATTGTTCTTTTTGACAGGCCCTCTGGTTTATGCAAATAAAGAGAAGGCCTCTTCCAGCGCCTGTTGATCTCTAGGTGCTGGATTAGTTTAAAATACTCTTTATACCAAGGAATTATATTTTGGGCTGAAATTCCCTGAGCTCCTTCAGCCTATTGCTCTGTGCAGTGCAGAGTTGCTATAGTGCAGCATGTTGCTATACTGAATGCTGTAGGCAACTGGAACACAATGGTAAGTATTTGTGTCTTTTAACATATTTAAACACAGAAAAGGTAGAGTAAAAATATGGTATGAAAGATAAAAAAGTTATATCTATATAGGGCACTTGATATTATGATGTATATATATTGGTTTTTGTCCATGATTCCTGGCTCATAACTGCCATAGCCCTTGCTACAGTCTTTTGTTATAATGTTGGGGTGCTTTAGGCCCTAGAAGCAGGCTTCGGGAAACAGAATGTCTCTCTCTCTGACCTTCTCCTGCCCTCATTTCACCAAGCCTGGACTCTACTTTGCTTGTAGGTCATAAGATCCTCATTTCCAGAGAAGTTTCTGCCCCATGACCTTGAAGAAGGAATGTTGCACAGAGAGGCCAAGAAGACTCTATGAACAGGCCTTGCTGGGTTTCCCCACTCAGTCTATTAGTATTCGATCACACCCTTTCTGTCCACTCACATTTCTACATGGCTGTCAATCATGCCTATCCAATGAAGTCTCTACAAAAAGCCCAAGAACACAGGGTTCAGGGCGCTTCCAGATAGCTCAACTCTTGGGGGCTTGCAGGGAGGTGAACAAGAGCACATCCTCATGCTGGAGAGTGGCACACCCCAACTCCATGGGGACAGAAGCTCCTGTGCTCTGGACACTTCCAGAACTCGCCCTATGTATCTCTTCATCTGTCTGTTTTTTTGTATTATTTAAAACAGTGGTCCTCAACCTTTTTGGCACGAGGGACTGGTGTCATGGAAGACAATTTTCCACAGATGGTGGGCAGGCGGGGGGCAGGGGGAGCTCAGGCGGTGATGTGAACGATGGGGAGCAGCTGTCAACACAGATGAAGCTTGGCTTGCTCACCTCCTGCTCTTCTTAAGGTTCATGAAAGACAATTTTTCCATTGTCCACAGAAGGTGGGAGTGGGGATGTGGAGCTCTGCAGACCACTACTGCAGGGGATTGGGACCACAGATTTAAAATATCCTTTGTAATAAACCAGTAAATGTATTTTCCCGAGTCCCACGAGCTGCTCTACCAAATTAATTGAACTCAAAGAGGGATTCATGGAAACCCCAACTTGAAGCCAGTTGGTCAGACATTCTGAAGGCCTAGACTTGTGACTGGTGGGAAGGAGGGGGCAGTCTTGGGGACTGAGCCCTCAACCTGCAGTTTCTTCCCCTATTCCAGGTAGACAGTGCTGGAATTGAATTGGAGGACACCCAGGTGGTATCTGCCGCAGAGCTGATTGCTTGCTGACAAACCCCCACACATTTGGTATCAGAAGTCTTCTGTGTTGATTGTTGTGGTGGTGTGAGAGCAGAGGAAAAAAGGTTTGAGTTTGTGTTTCCACCCACAGTCACTCCCCAAGAATGGAGCTTGCAGGACTGGAAGTTGCTGTGGGTGAGTCAGTGAGTGAGCAGTGAGTGAATGGGAAAGCCTAGGACATTGCTGTGTACATGTAGACTCTGTAAACACTGTATACTACTTAGGCTACCCTGAATTTATAAAAAAAAATTCTTTCTTAAATAGTAAATCAACCTTAGCTTTGTGTAACATTTTTACTTTATAAGTCTTTTATTATTTTTTTTAACTTTTTGACTCTTTTGCAATAACAGCTTAAAACACAAATACATCACACATTTGTACTGAAGTATTTTCTTTCTTTATATGCCTATTATATGAGCTTTTTTCTATTTTATTTTATTTTTAAACTTTTTGTTAAAAACTAAGACATAAACACACACATTAGCCTAGGCCTACAGGGTCAGGATCATCAGCATCACTGTCTTCCACCTCCACGTCTTGTCCCACTGGAAGGTCTTCAGGCGCAATAACACGTGTGGAACTGTCAACTCCTGTGGTAACAATGTCTTCTTCTGGATACCTCCTGCAGGACTGCCAGAGCCTGTTTTATGTTAACCTTTTCTTTTGTAAGTGGAAGTACACTCTAAAATAAGAATAAATAGTATGGAATAATGAATAGATAAATAGTATAGAATAGTAAATATATAAATCTATCAAGTATTACGTACTGCACATAGCTGTATGTGCTATAACCTTTACACAAATGGCTGCACAGTAGGTTGTTTACACCAGCATCACCACAACACCTGAGTGACGTGTTGCACTAAGACGTTATGACAGCTATGATGTCACTAAGTGACAGGAATTCTTCAGTCCTGTATCATTTTATGGGATCACCATCCTGTTGCATATGTAGTCTGTCATTATGCAGCACATGACTGAGGTGGCATTTGCCACTTGGTCCTCAGCCTTGCTTTGCTCTCTACCTTGGCCTTCAGGCTTCCACTGCACTATGCTTCAAGCTTGGGCTGCTCAAGGATGTCTCCAACCCCATCACGGTCTTTCGTTCTTGCCACTACTACCTGGCTGCACATTTTTAATTAAGCTATCTCAGCCTTATCCAAGGTTTTGTGGGGCCCTCAATCTCATATCTTTTGGGATCTTGGCCAAGTCAGGCTACCCAGCAGAAGAAAACCTCAAAAGCAGAGAGGGAAGGTACGCTCTCACTTAGTCTTTGTGCCTGTGTCTCCAGAGTCTCCTTTCTTCTCCCCCCAGGTGCACATCTCTCTCCTGCTTCTCTCCTCCCCTCCAGGCTTCCTGGCCTTTGCATCACTTAGACTCTTCTCACCGTGCAAAGTGATTTTGCTCAAACTGCCACTCCTTCAGTGCAGTTACCTTTTGAATGATCACACCGAGAGGACTTTTTCTAATTATCATTTGCCTTGACCTTACTGTATTTGACACTGTTGAGTATTTTCTCTATTTGCTCTGTGATAATCATAATTTGCCTCTACTTCTCTGATTGGTCCTTCTCTCATCTTTCTTTCCTTTCCCCACTTCCAAATATGGGCATTTCTTAAGGTCATTCCTTGGTTCTATCTCCTTTTTTTTTTTAAATTATGGTAAAATATCCATAACAGTGTCTACCATATTAACTCTTTTTAAGTATACAATTCAGTCATATTAAGTACATTCACACTGCTGTGAAACCAATCTCCAGAACTCTTTTCATCTTGCAAAACTGAAACTCTTATACCCATTAAACAACTCCCTATTCCCCCTCCCCTCAGCCCCTGGCAATCACCCTTCCACTTTCTGTCTCTATGAATTTGACTACGCTGGGTACCTCATATAAGTGGAGTCGTTCAGTATTATTCTTATTGTGACTGTCTTCTTTCATTTAGCATAAGGTGATGGTTAACTTTATATGTCAATTTGGCTGGGCCATAGGACCTAGATTTTGGTCAAATATTATTCTGAATGTTTCTGTGAAGGTGATTTTTGGATGAGATTAATATTTAACTCAGTGGACTTTAAGTAAAGCAGATTATTCTCGGTACCATGAGAGGGCCTCATGCAATCTGGTGAAGACCTTACTAGAGCAAAGAACCACCTCCCTAGAGCAAGAAGGAATTCTGCAGCAGACTGCCTTTGGAATCGAACTGCAACTCCCTGAGTCTCCAGCCTGCCGGCCCACCTGGTCAGATTTGACTTCCCAGATATATGTATATATCTCCTGCTGGTTCTGTTTCTCTGAAGAACTATAGTACACATAATGTCCTCAAGGTTCATCCATGTTGTAGCAGTGTCAGAACTTCTTTCCTTTTTAAGGCTGAATAATATTCCCTTATAAGTATTAATATACACCACATTTTATTTGTCCATTTATCCATCAATGGACACTTGAGTCGCTTCCACCTTTTGGCTTTTGTGATTAATGCTACTAAAAACACAGGTGTAAAAAATCTCCTCAAACTCTGCTTTTATTTCTTTTGGTTACATACCCAAAAGTAGAATTGCTGGATCATAGGGTAATTCTACTTTTAATTGTTTTAAGGAACCACTACACTGTTTTCTATAGTGGCTGAACCATTTACAATTCTAGGGTTCTAGTTCCTCCATTTTTTGGCCAACATTTATTTATTCTCCTTTGTTTGTTTTTTTAATAGTAGCCATCTTAATGGGTTGAGGTGGTATTGGATTGTGGTTTTGATTTGCATTTCCATAGTAATTAGGATGTTTGACCTTCTTTTCATGTCCTTGTGGGCCATCTGTCCATCTTCTTTGGAGAAATGTCTATTTGAGTCCTTTGCCCATATTTTAAGCAGGTTGTTTGGTTTCACGTTGTTGATTTGTAGTTCTTTATATGTACTGGATGTTAATCCCTTAGCAGATACATGATATAAAATATCTGCTCCTATTCCATAGGTTGCCTTTTTTTTTTTTTTTTTTTTTTTTGAGACAGAGTCTTCCTTTGTTGCCCAGGCTAGAGTGCCGTGGTGTCAGCCTAGCTCACAGCAACCTCAAACTCCTGGGCTCAAGCTATCCTCCTGCCTCAGCCTCCCAAATAGCTGGGACTACAGGCATGCGCCACCATGCTTGGCTAATTTTTTCTATATATTTTTAGTTGTCCAGATAATTTCTTTCTATTTTTTTAGTAGAGACGGGGTCTCGCTCTTGCTTAGGCTGGTCTCGAACTCCTGAGCTCAAACGATCTGCCCGCCTCGGCCTCCCAGAGTGCTAGGATTACAGGCGTGAGCCACCGCACCCGGCCCCATCGGTTGTCTTTTCACTATCTTTATCTTATCCTTTGATGCACAGAAGTTTCAAATTTTGCTGTAGTTCAATTCACCTATTTTTACTTTTGTTGCCTGTGCTTTTGGTGTCTTAGCCAAGAAATCATTGCCAAATCCAATGTCATGAATCTTTTCCTTCATGTTTTCTTCTAAGAGTTTTATACTTTTAGCTCTAACATGTAGATCCATTTTGAGTTAGTTTTGATATGTGAAGTAAGGTCAGAAGCCAGCTTCATTCTTTGGCATGAGAACGCCTTTCTATTTTTTTTAATTACTCACTTTAGAAGTCTTACCTCCATAGCTTTAGTGTTTTTGATCCAGGGGTGATCATATCTATATGTCTAGCTTTTATCTACTTCCTAAGCTCTAGTTATGCATTTTCAAACAGCACGGAATATTTGATGGTCACAGTGAGAGTGGGGAAGTTTGAGTAATTACATCAACCTATTTTGTGAGGAAACAATGTATTCCACACCCACTATAGTGTGGCTTAATGAGTGAAAGTAGGATATCTGAATAATAGACATAGTAATCAAAAAGTTGACCTAAAAGAAAGAAGCTGAGGAAAAATTCATACAGAGCATTTATTAGGGTCAAGTTTGAGGACTGCAGCCTACGATACCCTTCCATGTTGCCTTGGGGAGTGCTCTGGAGAACAAAATAGAGGCTCAAGTTTTTCAAATAAAAAGGATAAATCAGGAGAAGGAGTGATTTAAAAAGTTTTCCCTCAGGAATTCTGATTGGTTTACAGAAATAACATTGGTTAGTGATTGACTGTACATTGTTGAACTACAGTGTGTATGGCATTTCATGGTTATTTGGCGTCAGTCTAGAGCCAAGTGGCTCCAAGAGGTAATTATTTAGCTCAAGGGGGAGTGAGCCTTAACTGCTGTTACATTTTAAATGACTTTTCTGGGCCTGATAATTTAAAGGGGCTCCCATACTTCAGGTAAAATGTGTTTTTCTTTCTCAAAAGAAACAAATATTATTAAGCTGTTTCTTGAAGCATTCCAGGGCGAGGCACATGGGGTCTTGGGGACAGGAGCAATCTAGCCTCTAAAGAGATATTTTCTCTTATAACATAGGCCCATTTCATGGGACTTTCCAGTACTTAGGTGCTATGGTTTGGATATGGTATGTTTGGCCTGCCAAGACTGACATTGAAATTTGATCTCCGGTGTTGGAGGTGGGGCCTGGTGGAAGACCTTTGGATCTTGGGGGCTCATGAATGGCTTGGTACTTCCTTGTCCCCATCCTTGTATGAGTAATTGAGTTCTTGCTCTTAGTTGCCAAGAGAACTGGTTGTAGAAAAGAGCCTAGACCCTCCTGCAGTCTCTCTCTTTCTCCCTCTCCCCCATACCTTCTGGAGTGGGACCCCTCTTCTCCTCCTGTCCATGGATATCAGACCCCAAGTTCTTTGGCCTTTAGACTCTGGGACTTGCACCAATGTCCTCCCAGGTGACTCTCAGGCTTTTGGGAGCTGTACTGCCAGCATCCCTGGTTTTGAGGCTTCTGGACTTGTAACTTGGACTGAGACATGCTACTAGCTTATCTCATTCTCCTCCTTGTAGACAGCCTATCATGGGACTTTGCCTTTGTAATCATGTGGACCAGTTCTCCATAATAAACTCCCTTTCGGCCGGGCACAGTGGCTCATGCCTGTAATCCTAGCACTCTGGGAGGCCGAGGCAGGCGGATCGTTTGAGCTCAGGAGTTTGAGACCAGCCTGAGCAAGAGCGAGACCCCATCTCTACTAAAAATAGAAAGAAATTACCTGGACAACTAAAAAAAATATATATATAGAAAAAATTAGCCAGGCATGGTGGCGCATGCCTGTAGTCCCAGCTGCTTGGGAGGCTGAGGCAGGAGGATCATTTGAGCCCAGGAGTGGGAGGTTGCTGTGAGCTAGGCTGACGCCACGGCACTCTAGCCTGGGCAACAGAGTGAGACTCTGTCTCAAAAAAAAAAAAAAAAAAAGAAAAGAAATTATATGGACATTTAAAAAATATATATAGAAAAAATTAGCCGGGCATGGTGGCACATGCCTGTAATCCCAGCTACTCGGGAGGCTGAGGCAGGAGGATCGCTTGAGTCCAGGAGTTTGAGGTTGCTGTGAGCTAGGCTGACACCACGGCACTGTAGCCCGGGCAACAGAGTAAGACTCTGTCTCAAAAATAAAATAAAGTAAAATAAAAATAAATAAACTCCCTTTCATATATATATCTTCTATTGGTTCTGTCCTCCTGGAGAACCCTGAGTAATACACTAGGTTATATGTCTCACTCAAGAGCCTCCTACATTTTCCTTGTTCTGATCCTATTCTCATCAAGTCATCTTCCAATTCACATTTGGCTTCCCAAATAGGAAGAGAGTAATGAGCTTATGCTCACGGGAGATAGCTCCTTTATAAATGAATCCATTGGCATGGATGTAGATTTAGTAATCATGCATTTGTAGTGGGTCTGATACTTTCTGAGTTTATTAAGCTAATTCAGCTCTGGACTGATATTCAAGTAATATGTTTTGAATGAATGAATGCCAAGGCTAGGCTGGACCTTGAAATAAGCTGCCCTGGAGTGGTCCTGGTCCTGCCCATAACATGGATGACTCTCTCCCCTCACCTACTTGCCCACTAAGGTGCAATCATTACACTGTATAGCCTTAAATATCTCAAAAATAGAATATTCATATTTCCCCTCAAAACACACTATCCCTCCTCTTGATCTTATTTTTGCTACTCCAGTTGCCAAAGACCTAAATCTCAGAGTTTGATTCATTCAAAGTCAAGACCCAATTTTATTATTCGATTTTATTTATTTTTAGATTTATATCACCACTATTTCTAAAATGGGATTTAAGAAATTTATAATAAAATCAGAGGAACACCAAAACCAAACCCGATTAGTAACAGCTAACATTTGTTGTGCTTTTACAGTGTGGCATTTGAGGAAAAAAAAAAAAGCTCACAGCAGCACCCCCAGCACCCTGCTCATGCCTTGGGGCAATTGTTAAAATGCATTTTGTTCCTGGCTACCAGTTTCACCCATTATCTTCAAGTTCCAGGAATTTGTGATGCAAAGAACAATGTATAGCCAATCAAGAGCTTGTGTTCATGTAAATTCTTGGCAAGAACTTAGGAATTATCTCTTTTTTCCTTAATAATCCACTTGTGACTATTGCTAATCAGAGTGTATATTTAGCGCAACTTGAATCTATGCTCCTGGGTGGTCATCCTCAACATTTGGGCTAGAATAAACTCTATACTTAATCATATTTTCTGATTCTCATTAGTTAAGGTTGACACATGCAAAGTATTCATTATCGATCTAAAAAGTGACAACTCAATGTAAGGTTTTTTGGAGTGGCCGGCGCCAGAGAAAGAAAGACGAGCAGAGTTGAAAGGGATAAGTAAAGAGGCTTTATTGGAGCGCTCCCGGGTTGGGGTAAAGAGTCCCAAGAGAGGGACCCGGGCGAGCCTCACAGTCCCACGAGTGGAACTAGAGAAGCCACCCCGCCCAGAAGTCTGAGTGGGTTTATATAGGTTCTTAGGGTTGGGGGATGGGAGCTTTTTCAGCCAGGAGATGTCGGTGGGAGGAGTAAGGAATTTCTTTGTTTCAGCTTTGGGGCAGGTATTGAGGGATAGGAGGGACTTCTTTTTTCATTAGGGAGGGGAGGGTTCCTGCCACCAGCCTTACACTCAAAATAAATAACTGAGTATGGCTGCTTTTTTCCAAGGAGAGATTTGGGAACTTGAGTATTTAAGAGGAGAGGGCATGCAGAAGTAAAATGAGGAGGTGGAGTGGGTAGTGAGTGTGAACTAAAATAAAATTTTAAGGCTCACTCTCCCCCCGCCCCCCACACCGGCTGACTGAATAGACCCCCCCCTCATGGCCAAAGGAATATCCTAAAACTAAATTGCCTGCCAGGAGGAAGGAGGTCAGACATGCCTTATCATGCCCCCCTCCCTTCTTGGGGACATCCTTTGTAACCCATTAACAGGCCTACGGGTATGCAAGACAAACCTGCCGGTCCTCAATTTACACAACAAATCTATGGCCGGTGGCTTATCTCTGATAAACAGCTCCTTATGTTGAAACGTTCCAAGCCTTTAGACAAAGCTTCATGTCTTCAACCAATTACAAGCGAAAGAATCTTTAAACCCACCTATAAATCTGTAAACCACCCCCCCTCTTTGAGATGGCCCACCTTTTTGGGCCAAACAAATGTATGCCTCCCATATATTGATTTATGACTTTACCTGTAACCCCTGTCTCTCTGAGATGTATAAAACCAAACTGTAACCCAGCCACAGCGAGTCCACTTGCTCAAGGCTTCTTGGGCGTGGCTCCGGGTCATGGTCCTCAAATTTGGCTCAGAGTAAATCTCTTTAAAATTATTTTACAGAGTTTGGCTTTTTTTTCGTTAACACTTCCCAACCCCTGCTCTGACCAAAGAGTCAGTGGGCCCCCAGGGCCGCGTCCTACCTCAGGCTTGAGGCAAGAGAAGTGCGCCCAGCCCCTACCGGTGCCCAGGTCCCCGCCCCCGTGTCTCCAGTGGGACGCGGCGTCCCGACAGCTGCAAGCGAGGCCACAGGGCCGGTAGTCTGCGCGCCGGGCGGCGCCGAGGTCCTCCAGCGAGCGGGAAGTGGGCTGCGGCGGAAGGTCCCCGCCCCACCCGCAGGCGAGTCGGTGGCGGCGGTGGCGCAGTGCTGCCGGGGCGTGTGCGCGGTGTCAGGCTCGCGGGCACTCTCAGGGGGCCTGGCTTCAGGGGGGCGCCACCGTCCAGGCTGTCGTGCGAGCAACCGAGGTGCAGCGGCGGCAGGTGGCAGTGCCAGGAGGCTGGAACGCTGCGTGGAGGCAGATATTCCCGGCTGCCGGTGTGCCACCCCCGAGCTTGTCTACCGACCAGTTGCGGCCAAGGAGCTTGGCTTAGGGGTAGGGGAAGTTGGCGAACCACCAGGGCTCCAGGCTGCCCAGCGACGTACGGCCCAGGCTCCCCGGTCCTCTGAGTCCGGCGGCAACGGCTCTTGGTCGAGCTAAGGGCAAGGGGGCGACGCGACACAGGGGCTCTGCTGCCCGCGTCCCCTGCGCCCGGCCCCAGCCGAGGAATGGCTCGCGAGCGCCGGGGGGCGCTAATCCTTGAAGGCCAGGCAGCTGGTGGCCCGAGGGCGGTGGCTGTGGCGACAGGGGCCGCGCACGGCTCCGTGTAGTCCGCTTGGGGGCCGCAGCTTCTGTTGGGGATGCACCTCGGGGCGCCACGCGTATCTGGTCCAGGTCCAGGCCCTGCGGCTAGATGGGGCCGCAGTAGCTAGCGGAGGAAGCCATGGGCCAGGCCCTTGTCTCCCGGTGGCCCCGCGCCCTTAGCCCAGCGCCAGCGGTCCGCCGCAGCACACTCGCAGGGCACGAAGGGCGCGGGGCCGGGGGCCGGCGGGGCCGTGGGGTACGCGGGGCTGGGCAGAGGCTGTGGCGGTGGCAGGATCTTGGCTGGCGGTGGTGGGGGCCTCGACGCTGCAGCAACTGTACGTGCCCTGCTGGCCAGGGGGACAGGGCAGGGTCGGCGCGGCATGCCCGGACGCCCGCTTTCCCTTGATTCCGCTCTCCTCTCCCGCGCCCCCCGTGCATTTCCACCCTTGTATCTCCCCCATCTATGCTGCGTCTCCCTGCTATTTCCCCCTCTCGCCTCATCTCTACCTGTATCTCCCTGTCTGCCAGTCTTTGCCTGTGTCTCCCCCATCTCTTCCCCCCTACCTCCCTCTCTCCCTCATACCCTGGAGAAAGCCAGCAGGAAGTCCATGCTAGGGGTGGGCTCCAGGCAATGCCGCAGGCGCCAGTACACCAGGTGCTCCTGGGTGAACACCCGCAGGGAGAGACCCATGACCACCGGGAGCATGTAGAAGACACCTGCCATATTGTTCATGTCCAGCTTGCTGCTCATCACCTCAATTTGGTCATCGTGGCAGATCCTGGAGAGCCACAGGCACTCCAGAGTCTCTCTCTCATCTGGGGGAGGAGAGCAGAGGTCACCTGCTGTAAGTACCCTCTGAAGACCCTTTCTTTTGATGTGGAAATGTAGGCCCGCACCCCCTTCCTCCCTCAGACCCTGGTGTCTGGGTCTTCATCCCCTCCTTCCCCGGACCCAGGGGTCTTAACCTCCCCTCTCCGGTGTAGTAATTACTGCGCATAGCCGCACCGTCCCCGGGAACTGCAGCAGCTCCAGGTGGATGGGCCGCTTCCAGCAGGAGCCCTTGTGCAGGGCGATGCTGTAGCTCCTTGCGGTGAAGACCTTGCCAGAGCCAATGGTGACGAGCTTGCAGTCCTCTTGCTTGTGGGCCATGTAGCTGAGCTTGGCTGCATCATAGATGAAGGCATCCAGCTTCCTGGGGGAAGGAGACATGAAGGGCAGGGTCATTCCCACCCAGATGTCCTCATGGCCCAGCCTGGGATCTCCCTCACCGCTAACCTCCAACTGCTCCAAATCCTAACTGGCCTTGAGTGCTTAAGAAAGTCATTGCACCTCTTTATGCCTCAGTTTCAACATCTGTAAAATGAGCGTAAAAGTAGTAGCTCCCTTCCAGAGTTGCAAAAGTTAGACAGTGTCTGATGCAAAGGAGGTGCTGGAGAAATGTTAGCTGTGACTGTTAACGCAATAATTACTTGTTTACTCTTCACTGTCCGCCCTCTGAAGAAGGCCTTGTTTACTCCTGCATTTTAAAGAGGATTGAGGCTTAGAAGAGGGGATAATAAAAAAATAATGCGAATGAATGATCACTTAAATTGTGCCAGGCGCTGTTCTCTCTAGTCTACGAACTCATTTAATCTTCACAACATCCCTATGAAATACAAAATATGTCTATTTTTTCAGATGGGGAAAGATAGGCCCAGACACATACCGTAACTTGCTTGGGTTCTCCCAGGAGGCCCTAAATTCTAAAACTTGGCGGGAAGAGGAGCTGGGCTATGGATCAGTTCTTATGGACAGATACATTGCGGCACATGCTGCATTTCACTCTCCTTCACAGCTGCTGCCTGGGGGTGGCCTTGCAAAATAACAGGAAAATACCTAATCCCACAACTTCCCCAGTAACAGTTAAAGATCAATCCTATGCGTTCTTTCTCTAGCAGGTACCCTGCAGCAGTTCCGCTTTGCACAACTTCTGAAGCAAGCTGAATGGACAGAAAAGAGATGTAAATCTCTCTTTCAAAAGTCTTTTTGACAATCTGCTTTTACAGAGTTCCCCAGTAAAGAGCAGAAGAATGAGCTACAGCCTCAACCATATCCCAAGGACAGAGTCACAGTTCCTGTGATAATCCCTTCTCTGGGGAAAGGCAGGAAACCCAGTCTTGGACTTTGACATCTTGCTGCTGCTTTTATTATCAACTGACAGCCGGCACTATTCTTTCTCTCTTCATCTCCTTTAAAATCAGCAAGCCACTGGGCCTCACTGCTGGCACCCCCTTCTCTTTCTTTGGGATGCCACAGTCTCCCTGCTCTCTCTCCGCCCCCTCTTTCTCTCACTCTCTCTTCTCTAAGAAGATAAAATAAATTTTACTTTTATATATCCTAATCTCTGTGTGAGAAATCTTTCTCTACCCATGCTGTGAGTACCTACTAGGCATTCCTCCCTAACCCTGCCCTTTTACATTTATTTTTGTGATTATTTGATTACTCTCAGCCTCTCCCTTGAGACTGCAAGGCCCCCAGGGTCCCAGTTGGTCTTACTCCCAACTGTGGCTGGGGCATAGTTCCTGGCACATACAATGAGGTTGATAAATACTTCTAAAATGAAAGATGAGGGAATAAATGAAAAAAAAAATATATAGATGGGTCATTGAACTGGGAGAAAAGCAGGACTGAGCTAGGGCCTGAAACTCATCCTCACAGTTACAGAGTTACCATGACAATTTACACAGGCTCTCTGGGGCTCAGTGCTCTCACTTGTGAAACAGGAATAATAACAGGTGATCTGTTTCATTGTTGAGGGAAGGTTAAAAGAGAAAAGTAGGCCGGGCGCGGTGGCTCACGCCTATAATCCTAGCACTCTGGGAGGCTGAGGTGGGAGGCTCGCTGGTTCAGGAATTCGAGACCAGCCTGAGCAAGAGTGAGACCCTCGTCTCTACTAAAAAATAGAAAGAAATTAGCTGGACAACTAAAAATATATAGAAAAAATTAGCCGGGCACGGTGGCACATGCCTGTAGTCCCAGCTACTTGGGAGGCTGAGGCAGGAGGATCATTTGAGCCCAGGAGTTTGAGGTTGCTGTGAGCTAGGCTGATGCCACGGCACTCACTCTAGCCTGGGCAACAAAGTGAGACTCTGTCTCAAAAAACAAAACAAAACCAGAATCTGCTCTCTTAATGCAGATATAATCTGGTTTATTACTTGACATGGATCCTAACTTCCTTTGTGTATCTGTTGCCGCCCAACCAGGTTCATTTCCCTGCTGCCCAAGAAGAAGCCAATACACTGAGTCAGCAGGTTTTACGGCCAAGAAAGGGTCTTTATTCTGTATAGCACTAAGCAGGGGAGATGGGAGAAATTTCTCAAATCCGCCTCTGCAAGAATTTGGGAGACAGTTTTTAGGGATAGTTTGGAAGGCAAGGGATTAGGCAATTAGGTTTGTCAATTAGGGCAAAATTTTAGGGGTATAGGAATCATCTTTTGTGCTATTTCAGTCCCTGGGGTCTCAATTCCAGTTGAGTCAGTTTCTTGGTATGGGCCTCAGTCTGGGTGGGTCAGTTAATCCACTGGAATGCAGGGCCTGGAAGATACTTAAAAACTGCCATTAGGTATCAAAAAGGCGAGGTTATCTACAGAGAAAGTTAAGAATCTTTATGGACACCAGCTATGGGGAGAAGTTAAGATTCTTTATGACCGCCAGCTGAGTGGCAATTACAGGGAGACAATTATGAATTATTATCCTTATTTTTAGCTAGGCCCTTGCCACAGTTCTCACCTTGCACCCCGTTATTGTAGGGCGGTTTCATATCATCACCTATAAATCATAGCATCGTTGTTAAAGGCCTCCATCCACTCCCATCAGACCTTACTGAACCGCGTTCCAGTGTTGCTCATTTGCTCATTTTCAAACAAAGTTGGGATAAAAACACCTGCATGCTCATGCTGTAAAAATTCCTGATGATATGTCCTGAGAGATAGCAAAATAGTTGTTTAAGTTTTCTCCCACTTAGGCCGGGTGTCTCCAGTGAGTGACCTGGCAGAGCTAGGAGAAATGGGCACCTGTGCCTCTCGCCCACGCTGGGACAGGAAGGGCCTGGGCTGGGGGCAGTTTCCGGGGGTCTCAGGGAGTCCTGCACACAGGCTGTCGCATTGCAGGCTGTCCTGTGAGTCTGTCTCCTCCCAGCCTCAGTGGGGACTAAAGACACAGAGGAAAGGAGTTCTGAGGGAAGACCCCCTTCCCACACCCTGCTGCCACCGTGTGATTGAGGAAGAAGTTTCTTTTACTTTCCCAGAGTGGAAAAGGGCTGAACACGAGGGAGGAAACGGAACAGTGTGTTGTCATAGAGAATCGAGTATTTAGGCTTCTATTTAGGAATTGTAAAAAGTGGGGTGAAGATGATTTATGGCTGGAGCCAAATTAACAGGGTGCTGTGAACACTGCGTCTGCTGCTCTTTCCTCTCGGCAGGCAGGTAGCAACAGAAGTGGCTGTCAGATGTCAGAGACCTCGCTGGCAATCCAGCCCTTAACATATGATTTGGGGCAGGATCTAAGGCCTGGCATTTGCTCCCCTGCTGTCCCTCCCTGGGCTTCTCAGGAACATCTTGAGGCTAAAGAAACATATTTTACATTCTGTGAGCTGGTGAATGTAAAGAGAAAGGTTTATGTTTCCTGTTTGTCTGTTGGGCTTATTTCAGATGTTTGTAAGCACAGAGTCCCTGCGGGGTCCCTGCGGGGTCCCTGCTGGCCAGGGAAAGAAAGAGCTCATAGGACTGATCTTTAGCTGTTATTAGAAAACTGTAGGATTAGATATTTTCCTGTTGTTTCAGCAAGACCGCCCTTTTGGTTCTCCCTGCTCACTCATGCGTATGTGCACTAGGCAATGACTTGGCTACCTCCTGACCTGGACAAGACGCCACCCTCAGGAATCCCATCCCCAGCACCTTTGTTTCTAGAATTTTCCACCAAAAATCCACACAGGTGTCTGGAGGACTCCCTGCCTCGAGGCCTTCAATCTGCAGTTGCAACCTGGTCCCTCCAACTAGGCTTCTGCACCTCCCCGTAATCTCATCTGCCTGTGTGGACACAGCAGGGAGCCAGAGCATAGCCCTGCCTCAGTCAGTATCTGTAGCACAAACCAGTCTTTCCACCTACAACGTCCATGTCTCCACCCATGCCAATGCGTCCTTGATAGCATCTTCCCCTTTGTGGCCTTCTGCCCCACCCCCACACCACCAAACCCTCCTCCAGGTGCACAGTGTGCCCCAAGGCTACCCCCTCAGGTGCCTGAATCCAGTTCTACAGAAATTCAGATGTCCATGAGTTCAAGACAATAATCTCAGGACCCGGCCATTGTAAGCAAATACAAAGTAGAAATAAGAGGCTTAATTTTCCTTCACCAGAATTACTTACCATTCATCACTCCAACACTAAGAGATTTTGTGCTTTCCAGACCTAGTTTCCTTCTCAGATGAAGAACACTCAAGATTAGATTAAATAGGGGTGAACTAAAGAGACAACAATTTTTTTCATTCTCTACAGAGAATGGAATGATCTATAGTTTGATTAAAGATGCAAGTCATTAAGTTAGTGGCACCTATAACAAATATCATTTGCCATGTATTTAATCATAGTGTATTCAAGATTTATTGACTACCTAATCTGCATAGTTCCATTTGCAGGTGATGATAATGAGTATATTCATCGCATTTTCAAGACATGCAAACAAATTATATGTAAGAAAAATACATACAGCTAAATAGAAATATTAATAGTTAAAACCAATCATACAAAACCCCATGTTTACATAATCATCTTAAATAAAATCTGGTTATTTTATGCTTTAATTGAGCTACTGGAATTTGCTTGCAACATATTATGATATAGCCCATTTATTTTGTAGCATCCTGCAAACTTATTTTGGCAGTCTGCTAATTTATTTGCATAAATGAAGTTCATAATCTAAAACACTTTAAAAATTTGATTGTGATAATTATAGATTCACATACAGTTGTAAAAAAATAAAACATCTTTTGTGCACTTGCTAAGTTCCCCCCTTGATAATGTTTTGTACAACTATAGTGTAATATCATAAACAGGATATTGACATTGATGTAATTCACTGATCTTATTTTTCTTTGTTTTACAGTTTACAGAGTTTGCATGTTTGTTTCTGAATGTGTAGGTGTGTGTGCGTGATTGTTTCACATACTTTCGTCACCTGTGTAGGTTTCTTTATCCAGCAAAGTAGCCAAGATACTGCACAGTTCCAAAACCCTCTTGTTAAGCACGTATAGCGACACCCACATCACTTTCATATCCCCTGCCACCTACTATTCCTAACCAGTGGCAATCACTAATCTTTCCCCTAGTTTTATAATTTTGGCATTTCAAGAATATTACAAAACAGAATCATACATTATGTAACCATTAGGGATTGACTTTTTTATTCAGCATATTTCCTTGGAGATTCATTAAAGTTTGTGTATGTTAATAGATTGTTCCTTTTTATATTTAAGCAATATTCCATGGTATGGATGTACCATGGTTTGTTTAACCATTCACCTATTGAAGGACATGAGTTCAGTTTTATTTTTCATTTTTAGGCTATTATGAAGAATGTTTCTGTGAGCAATTGTGAACAAGCTTTGTGCAAACAGAATTTTCTTTGGGATAAATGTCCAGGATTTCAATTTATAAGTTACGTGGTAACTGCATGTTTAGTTTTATGCAGACTGTTTTTCAGAGATAGAACCATTTTATATCCCCACAAACAATGCACCAATGATCCAATTTTTTCCACATCCTCACAAGCATTTGGTGTTGCCACTATTTTTTTTCATTTTTAGACATTATGATAGGTGTGTAGAAATATATTTGCACATATTTTCATATGCCTATTTGGCATCTATATATCATCCTCAGTGAAATGTCTCTTCTGTCTTCTGAACATTTCTAATTAGATTTTTTTGTTGTTTTACTGTTAAGTGTTAACACTTCTTTATATATTCTAAAACTAGAATTAAAAATTTTATGGTTTTACATTTTACATTTAAGTCTATGATCAATTTTCAATTTTTTTTTTTTTTTTTGCAAAAGATGTGAACTTTAGATCAAGTTTTACTTTTTTCCCCTTTGGATAGCAAATTGCTCCAGCACCATTTATTGAAAAGACTATTCCTTCTCCATTGAATTCTTCTTGAAACTTTGTCAAAAATCAGGTGAGCATATGTGTGTTGACCTACTTCTAGGTTTTCTAACCAGTTCCATCAATATATGTGTCTACCCCTCGGTCTTAGTGTAGCTATATAACAAGCCCCAATATAAGGTAGAGTGATTTTTTTTCCACTCTATTATTCTCTACCAAGACTTTTTGAGTGAGGACTTACATATTTTCAAACAAATTTTAGAATAAGCTTGTCAATGCCTACTAAACCCTTGATGAGATTTTTATAAAAATTGCATCGAACCAATAGACGAGTTCGGAAAAATTGGTAGTTTTACTGTGTTGAGTCTCCCAATTCGTGAACATGATCTGTCTCTACATTTATTTAATTCTTCCTTGATTTGTTTCATTGACATTTTATAACTGTCAGCATACCAACCCTGTACATATAGTTATGTGTGTACCTAAGTATTTCATTTTCTTTGGAATGACTGTAGTAGTATTGTTTTTTATTTTAATTTTGGCATGTTCATTGTGAGGACAGAGTACTGTGTTTGATTTTGGGGTGTGGTCTTCTATTTTGAGACCCTGTTAAAATCACTTATTAGTTCTTTGAGATTATTTTTGTAGATTTCTTGTGATTATCTATGTAGACAATCATATCACTTGCAAATAAATGTAGTTTTATTTCTTCCTTTTAAGCCTGTATATCTTTTCCCCTGTAGCTTACTGAAGTATTTAGAATGTTTTGCAATAAGGTGAAAAACAGTGCTGGTGAGAGTTGGCATCCTTGCCTTGTTCTCAATCTTAGAGGAAAACATTCAGTCTTTTACCATTAAGTATGATTTTACCTAAAGGTTTTTGTAGATGCTTTTTTATCAAGTGGAGGTAATCTCTCTCTACTCCTAACTTGCTAAGAGTTTTTATTCATAATGGGTGCTGGATTTTGTCAAATGTTTTCCTGCATCAATTAATATGATCATATGATTTTTTAGTATGCTGATATGATGAGTCCCATTGATTAATTTTCATATGCTAAATCAGCCTTAAATATTTGAAATAAATTCTAATTCATTATAGTGTATAATTTCTTTTATATATTGTTGAATTTGGTAATATTTTTCTGAGGATTTTTTGTGTCTAAGTTTATGAAAGATATTGGTCTTTACTCGTGTATATTGTACTCTCTTCATGTAATTTTCATATGAGTATTACTGGCCTCATAAAAATGTAAAGTGGTCTATCCTGTAATATCATCTTAAAGAGAGTGCGTAAAATTGGTATCGTGTTTTTCTTAAACATCTGGTAGAATTCTCCAGTGAAACCATCTCAGCCTGAAGATCTCATTTTTGAGGACATCTTTTATTTTTTAAATAGCAAATTCATTTTAAAGTGATTATAAGACTAGTCATATTATCTATTTCATCTTGGTTGAGTTGTGTTCACCTATGGTCCTCAAGAAGTTGGTCCATTTCTTGTAATTTTCAGATTTCTGAGCAGAAAAATCATTCATGGTATCCACTTATTTTCCTGTCAATAGGAACTCTGCAGAATCTGTAGTGATATGCTGCTTAATTCCTAATGTAGGTGATCTGTATTTTTTCACTTTATGTTTGTCATTCTTGCTGGAGGTTTATCAGTTTTACTGATTTATTTTGGACATTCATCTTTTTGTTTACTTGATTTTCTCAATTTCTTTTCTGTTTTGAATTTCCTTAAATTCTGCTCTTTATTGTCTCTTTCTTTGTGCTTACTTTGGGTTTATGATGATTTTCTTTCTCTAATTTTTTGAAGTAAGAACTTAACATACTGACTTGAGAACTCATCTCAATTCTAATGTAAGCCCTCGGAGCTATGAAGTTTCCACTTGGCACAGCTTTGGATAAATCTCACATGTTTTTATATGGCTTGTTTTGATTTTCATTCAGGTGTATTTTTTAGTTTGCATTAAGATTTTTATATGACCCATGAATTATTTAAAATAGTTTTTTTAATTCCAATGAGGTTATAATTTTCCTATTGTCTTGCTGTTATTGATTTATAGCTTGATTCCACTTTGATCAGAGAAGACACTTTGTATACTTTAAATTCTTTTAAATTTGTTTTATGAGGTTTGTTCTATGGCCCGAGGTATGTTCTATATTGTTGGATGTCTCAAGGTGCATTCATTTCCTAATAGTAAATTAGTTCCTATATGTCACAATACTGGGTGTCTTAAACATCAGAAATGTATTGTCTCACTGTTCTGCAGACTATAAATCTAAGTTTAGGGTTGGCAGGACCACACCTCTTTTGAAACCTGTGAGGAAATTCTTTCTTGTCTCTTTCTAGTTTCTGGTGGTTTGTCAGCAAATGTTTATCAACATTTGGCTTTCTTTGGTTTGTGGATGTGTTGCTCTACTCCTTTGTCTTCATATAGCATTCTTTCTGAGTTCCCATCTGTGCCGCCTCTCCCTTTATAGTGCTACCAATCATATTGGATTAGGGCCCATCCTACTCCACTATGACCACCTTAACTAATTTCACCTACAATGACTCTATTTCCAAATAAGGTCACATTCTAGGGTACTAGGAATTAAGACTTCAGCATATCTTTTGAATTTTGGATGGGAGGGGTTGTCACAATTCAGCCCATAATACATGGGCTGTTAAACAAAGTCTACTGTTATTGGATGGGGTGTTCTATATATGTCAATTAGATTCTATTGGTTGATTGTGTGATTTAACTCTTCTATTTAATATATCCTTGAAGAATTTCTGTCCAGTAGTTCTATCAGTTGCTGACAGGGGGTTGTTGAAGTCACCAAGCTGTAATTGTGGATTCATCTATTTCTCTTTTCAGTTCTATCAGCTTTTGCTGCATATGTTCTGTAGATCTTTTTTTTTTTTTTAGTATGTACACATTTTAGATTTTTTGCCTTTCTGATATATTGATCCTTTTATCATTATGTAATGCACCTCTTCATCAATAGTAATTTTCTTCATTTTGAAGTCTACTTTATTAAATATTGATTTAACCACTCTTGCATTTTTATAAAGAGTATTTGTATCTTTTTCTGTTCTTTTATTTTGAAGATACCTTTGCCATTGAATTTGAAGTAAAATTCTTGTAAGAAACATAGAGATTGGTCATTTTTTAAAATCCACTCTGCTAATCTCACATGATTAGTGTGTTTAGACCATTTAGATTTAACTTAACTATTGGTGTATTAGTGCCTAAGTTTGCCATTTTCTTATTTGTTTTATATTTGTTTACTCTGGATCTCATACTTCTGTTTCTCTTGTTTTCCTGAGCATTACGTGAACTTTTATTTTTTTAGAATTATATATTCATTATGTGTGGCATTTGTGAGAACAGTCCACCCTCTGTATTTGTGGGTTCTGCATCCATGGATTCAACAAACCCTGGATCAAAAATATTTGTCTGCACTGAACATATACAGACTCTTTTCCTTGTCATTATTCCCTAAACAATACAGTTTAATAGCTATTTATATAGCATTTACATTGTGTTAGGTATAATAAGTAATTTAGAGATGATTTAAAGTACAGGAGGATGAGAGTAGGTTATATGCAAATACTGTGCCATTTTACATCAGAGACTTGAGCATCTGCAGATTGTGGTATCTGAGGGAGGTCCTGGACCCAATCCCCCACAGATACTGAGGGACCACTGTATCTCTTTGCAGAGTTTTCACAGTGTTTGCTCCGCATATTACAATATGCATATATATTTTACCACTTTGATGTGTGGAAACCTCACTTCCATTTAGTTTTTTATCTTCTTCATTTTAAAATATAATTGTCTTGAGTATCAGATGGTACTATAATTTTTGTTTCAATTATCAAACATGATATATAAACTCATGAGAAAAAGGACAGTGTATTGTATGTGCTCACATTTCTGCTCTTTTTATTGTTTCTCTTTGGTGTTACATAACTCCTTCTTTTACCATTTCCCCCCATTTTGGGTCAAGTCATCTAATTGCATTGATTTCCTTCCATCTTTGTTGCTATTTCAATATGATAAACCTCATGTTATCTTTCATAAAATGCTATCTCATAGAGTTTAAAAATAACTAACCGAAAATGACTTTTTACAAAGACATATTTTTCTAAATTCATAAATTATATATCATAATAAATATATAAATATATATACATATTTTTTCTTTAGGTAAGCTATTTCATATATGTCAGAAGACATATGATCTTTGTGATAGTCTCATGTATATGTTGGAACACATACTTTTATTCACATATCAATGTGAAAAGAAGCAGACAATGCTGTCAGTTAAGAGGAAAAATGGTTTCATAGATGAAACTAAGCAGAAGAAGAAAGCATGGGGGAAAAACATAGCATAAAAGATTTAAAAATCAAGTACCTGTATGATTAGAAGATAAAATAATGGCATTAAAATTGGGGAATTTATGCTGTGGTTTGAAAACCATTGATTTAGCTAGGAAAGCTATGACAACAATCCAAAGAATGAGAGGAATAAAGAAAAAGAAAAATCAAAAAATAAAACGCTGTATTCTCTTTGGACTTAAATTCTATTTGTGTGTGTGTGTGTGTGTGTGTGTGTGTGTTGTGTATACTGAATGAGCTATAATCAAATATTAGCCCCCTCAGAACTTACAGTTAATTTAAAATATTTTATCAGTTGCCCTTTTATAATTAGTTAATGACAATGCAGAATTTTTAAAACTAAATACCTTCCTTTTTTCTTTTTTTTTTTGAGACAGAGTCTCACTCTGTTGCCCAGGCTAGAGTGACATGGCGTCAGCCTAGCTCACAGCAACCTCAAACTCCTGGGCTCAAGGGATCCTCCTGCCTTAGCCTCCCGAGTAGCTGGGACTGCAGGCATGTGCCACCATACCCGGCTAATTTTTCTATATATATGTTTTGCTGTCCATATAATTTCTTTGTATTTTTAGTAGAGATGGGGTCTCGCTCTTGCTCAGGCAGGTCTCGAACTCCTGAGCTCAAACGATTCACCCGCCTCAGTCTCCCAGAGTGCTAGGATTACAGGCGTGAGCCACCGCGCCCAGCCGATGCAATGCCATTTTAAGAAGTTTTCAATATACACTTTTATAAACACATGCCAGTTTATTCACTACATGAAGTTGGCACAGTTTCAATTAGCATTTTGCATAGAATTAAAATAACACATATTTTACACAAAGAGGTTTTGTAAATGGCTCCATAAGCAAGAAAATGTGTTTTTAATAGTGTTTTTAGTTCCCTTACGTTTCAAATGAGTTTTCAGTATTGTGGTTAGAGCTGGCTGCTCTTGACTTGGCAGGACTTTAACAATGGGTTTTATCCTGGCACTGATAGCTTAGCAACTACAGTTTCAAAGTAGGCAGAAAGTAGAGAGCTGTCAGTAAAATTTAATGACCAAAACTTTGTAACTTTGTTGTACTAATGCATTCCTTTCAGTTTCTTTCCCAGAAATGGTGGAAGCTCCTTGCAGACATGAGATAACTAGAGTCTTTGACCAACTGTTTTTCCAAAAAAGGCATGGGAAGTGATACTCCACCACAGATTGTGCCCAAGGACCCATTAAGCCTGTGCACAAGGCTGAAAGAATGACCAATATTAACTCCTAGCTCATTTATTTGAATAAGTAATTAAATATAAAATATTGTCAATAAAGATTATTTCTTAAAACTCGTCGTAGCAATTTATTATATTTCATATATTTGTATTATAATTTGCAAACATATATTTGTTTTACATATCTGTATTGTAATATATTTCAGTATTTTATAATACTAAAATCCCCACCGTGGGGGAGGCTCATGCACCATTTGTTGATCACTGGATGTACGTGCCAGCGTGATTTCCCACCGTGCTTGCGTGCCCTGCACTCTATCCCAAACCCCTAATCATGCTCGCTCTCCTCACGCATTCTTCATTTCACCTCCAGAAAAAAACCCTGACCCTGTTGATCTGGGAGGCGGATTCGAGGCAGTTCATACCCACCCCTTTCCCAGTAGACATGTCCACTGTGATAAATCCTTTCTTTCTCGTCAATCCTGTTGTCTCAGTAATTGGCTTTCCGTGCAGTGAGTAAATTGAACCCCCCTTGTGGGTTTGTTAACAATTTGTTGAATTCTATAAATTTGTTTTATTCCATTTTGTTAATGTAAATTTATAATACAAATATATAAAAATATAATAAATTGTTACTATGAGTTTGGGGGAATTAATCTTTATTGACAATATTTTATATTTAATTATTATGCGAATAGTCACACCAATATTTGTATATAAATTTATGAATTACTGAAAGGAAAACATAATATGCTCAATTTGCCATTTTATTTTCAAAGATGCTTTTTTTGCTGTTTGAGGTAAATACTATAAGCGCAGAGAAGCGGGGCAGACCGAGACGACGGAGGGGACCTCTGAGAGCCACCTCTCTCCACTGCCAGGGCAGGGGCGTGGACGGCAGGGGGCAGCAGAAGCCACAGTTGCGAACTGTGCTCAGAACAGAGATGCAGGAAACCCGTTCGCCAAGGCCGGCGGGCTTGACAACCCCGTCCAGGACCCGGCTGTGATGCAGCACTGACCCAGCCCGCAGAGTGCCACGCTGGGCGTCTACAATCCTTTTGAGACCTGGGAGGTGTCACCAGCCTCGAGCCTCCCGCCACCACCCATCGCCTCCACTCCCTGCTCCCTCCTTGCGGCCCCGGAGAAAGCTCAGCCCCGCAAACCCAGGCAGTGTGGCTCCCACGGCGCGCAGGCCTCAGCGGCAGCGGCCGACGCGGAGCTGCCGGAGCAGCAGGAGGAGCTCGCCTGGAAGGCGGGGAGCGGGACTGCAGGGAGGAGCGCCAGCGCGCCGCCCTAGGGGCGCCGCTACTCGAAAGAACGATCGGCCCGTCTGCCTCCTTTTCGCTCAGGACAAAAGAAGGACATCTTCCAGGACATCTCCATGGCGATCCCCCAGGAATTTCAGAAGACTGTATTGCCTTGTTCTACCTCTGGCTGTGCAGCACTCTGGCTCCTCTGAACTTCCTCGCCTGCCCGGCCAGCTCCTGCGTGGAGACCAGCAATGGCTCTGGCTTCGGGCTTTCTCTCCTCGGGCTCCTCCTCTTCCCTCTCTGCTCCTTCATCTGCATCTACGGCCCCATGAGTAAGGCCTTCCGGCGTGACTGCTCATTCAATTTCTTCGTTTTCTCCTTCCTTTTCTTCCTCCGGGATGTGCTCTTTGTCCTCCAGGCAGTCGCTGTCCCCGGTTGGGGATTCACTGAGGGGTCTCCACTCCGGGGGTGCTGAAGGCCAACGCGGCATAGCTGCGCACGTGCTGCGGGCTGCCCTCCTCTTCGCTGGCTTCGCTGTGCTGGGAATCCTGACACTAAAGCGGATCCAGCCCTTGCAACGCCACACGGGTGCCAGCTTTCAGAAGGCCCAGAAGATTTTGCGGCCGGCGTCTTCAACCCTGCGGTGCGAATCACAGCTGCCTCTGCAGCGCTGGGGCTGCTGAAAACCTTTCGGCCCCTGGCCCCTGACTGGGGTGCCCTGGCCCGGCCACTTGGGACAGCTGACTTAGCTCCCATCCCTGAGGATTTGGGGGAGGGGGACATCACTGCTTGACGGCTTCTCTGTAGTGACAGCGACCCCACGTCATGATGCTGACCCTGACTTAGGGGTTTGGAGACTCCACTGTGACTCAGTCACTGCTCACCCTTCCCATCAGGTCACACTGCTGTCATCTCTCACGCACCCCAACCTCGCTTCCCTTTGCTGTGCCAAGGCTGTTGCTTCGGTTATTGAAATAAAAGGAAAGTGGAACTGGAACTCAATCAATTAATAAATAAATGCTATAGGTACTAGGTTGGGAATCATGACTATTCTACAAAACTTCATTTCACAAACACCATTTTTATTATATTCAAATAAAAGGACTTTTAAATTGGAGATATCTATAAGCAGACTCATTAGAGTTAATATAAAAGCTTAGTTATAAATTTTAGTTAAACATTAAAAATAAATAAATAAATGACGTAGTTCAGAGAAGAACAGATGCAGCTGAGAACTCTCATTTCCAGAATCTATAGTTTATTTTTGTTCTTGCTTTGTAATATTAGTAACATTTGGTGTATTTCTTATATTCTAAGTTCTTTTGACTCACGAACCTAGCCCACACTGTCCCCTAGCCTATAATGACTTTCTCTCTTCTCTTTTTTATTTAGTCGTCATTTCAACCACAGCTTCTATATTAGTCTCCAGAAGGGATCTCTGATGCCCAGTGTTTGATGCATCCCTTCATGTGTGATTATGGGTATCTGATGCTTGCCTGTGTCATTCGGTGCATAGTGTTAATTAAGAGATTAGGCTCTACAGTGTTGAATTCATCACCTGGAGTTTAAATCCTCATTGCATTAGGTTCTCTCTCTGTGTTCCTGGGCAAGTTACTGAAACTGTCTGTTTCTCAGACTCTATCTTAAAATAATGACATGAGTATCCATTCCCTAAGTTTATTTTGAGGAATAATTGAGTAAATATTTGTGAAATATTTAGATCGTTATTATTTCCTAAATACACATTAAGATTTTAATCATTTTACTTAAATATCATAGTATTATCCATTTCTTTTTCTTAAATCTGTCACACAAGATTGAATTTTTCAAATATAAAACCTATCTTTCACCTAGGTAGCCACAAAATGAAATAAAGCAAGACACATAGTAAATACTTAATCAAATTTTAAATGAATAATAACATACATTCTTTCTTAAAGTAATCTAAATTGCAGCATATTAAAAAAGTATCTCATAAAAGGTAGTTTTTTTTTTTTAAACCAAAGATTTCTATGCATCAATATGCAATTAGGGGACTGCAGAGGCAAGAATTGAAAGATTTAGCAATTCTTCAAAATTTAAAAGATTTTTATGTATATTGACCATTTTTATGCAGAAAATTGATCTTACCTTTTATACACCTGAAAAAATTAAGTACTCACAAAATATTGAATAAATAGATTGAGCATATTTTTAATGTATTCTAATTTTTATGTCTTCACAATAATTGTTTCTCACTTTTTTATGTTCAATCTGAACTTTTATCAACTTGGGGTGGATAATAACTTTTGACTCATAGCCAAAAAGATCATAGATTACCAGGTTTCATGAAAATGGAATAATTTGGGCACTGAAACTTATTCTTAGATGAAAACTACATAGAATATACAAATGTTTGCCATTAATCCCTATATAATGTTTTATTCACATCTTAAGATATTTTAGTTTTAAATCCAAATAAAATTACAAATATGCTATATACATCAACATGTCATTTGCCTTCTAAGGTAGGTATTAATGTTGTTTTTAAGATGCAGAGACTATGAAATCAGGAATGTTAGTAACTTTCAATGTAATAGCTAGTAAAGGGAAAAATTAATATTAGAAAATAAGGTGATCTGAGTCCCAAGCCCTAACTCATATACACTATATTATACTGAATCAGATACTGAAAATCATATATGAATAAAGTTTAGACTCATGAACATAATTAGTATACTTTCTCTAAGTGTAGCCTCCACTTGTCAAATCATACTATTTTTTCTCTGTCCCCTATTTTCATGGAGAAAGAGGAAAAATTTGATGTCAATATATGCTAAAAGTTTATATAGATTTAATACAAGATTCTATAAATTTTGGGAAAACTAGAGAGAGAAATGTTTGTTCTGTACAGGAATCATATTTTTAATTGTTAGAAATATATTTTTTTATTGCAGCATATTATGGGGGTACAAAAGTTGAGGTTGTGTATTTTCCCCTTGCTCTCCCTCCCCCCGCCGAATCAGAACTTCAAGTTTGTAGAAATATTTTATAATTTAAAAAAACATTTATTATCATCCTCTTGGCTAGGGCTGATCAGATACTAGGCAAATTTGTATCAGGAATTTTATGAATGGCTTATCTACACTGGAATGAGGTATTATCATTATGAATTTTAAGTTCTCTCTAATGCTAGGACTATGTAAAACTGTGCATTGGTTGCCAGGTACATAGATGCTTGAATAAATTAGTGCCAGGTATACCAAGTACTCTTGGAACCCAATAGGGAAGATGTTTTTGTTACTATGGCCTAAAATCATACCATGTTAGAGGCAGCACACTAACTTCATGTTTAGCCACAGCCCTCATCTGCTCTACTGGCTACATATCAGCCCTAGAACCCAAATTAAAATCACAATAACTTTCTTTTCCAGGCCAAAAAATCAGATTGAGAGGGTAGAAGAAATTGACCAGTGAAAAGATGCTATGATAAAATCTTACTACAATCGTTAATTATCTTAACTACAAATTATACCAAGTGGGAGTAAAGAGAGGAAAGATTCCAAGTGCCATCCTAGAGTAGTTGCCCACATTTAGGATTAACCACAATCTTGCAAAGACAGCGATTCACCTTCTATGACTTTTTCTCTCCACCCATTCCCTTTTTAACATTTTCCAACACTAACAGGACAAGCGTCAAAACAAAAATGACCTCCTGGGTAAGTCAGATGGTGAATTACTGCTAATGGACCTTGTCATGAGCGTGATGGACATGGATGATCATTATGATTCTTATAAGTAAGGGATCTTTTGCCCAGGTTTTGTTTGTTGGTTTTTTTTTAAAAAAATCATTGTGGGTACAAAATAGTTGTCTATATTTTTGGGGTATATGTGATGTTTTGACACAGTTGATTTTTAAAATACCTAGTTGATTTTTAAATATCCAGTCCCCGAGCATGGGTAAAAATCCCACCCAAACACATCTCCACTAAATATAACTTTCAGTATGTGTGAAACTGTGTGCATGTCTACATTACAAAGAAAATTTGGGTCAAAGAAATGTTGTCTACCACCTTTAGGGCATGTTTAATTCCATACCACACCAATAAAGCAAATATCACAATAAAGTGTGTCACACAGAAAAAGAAAAGAGAAAAAAAGAATGTGAAACAGTTTTTATTATTTTATAGAAACAGAAAAGAAAACAGTCTTGTAATTTCTTTCTCAGTGTTCCAAATTTCAACTGATGATATTAGTAACATTTTTGAAAATTAAATGTATAGAATTAAAAAGATACCCAAATATAATTATAACAATGTTTGCTTAATTCATTTGAAAATTTGATGTACCATATACTGCTATCTAACCTATCATAGATATTTCCAGTTTTTTTTCTTTGTTTTTTGAGACAGAGTCTCACTCTGTTGCCCAGGCTAGAGTGCCTTGGCGTCAGCCTAGCTCACAGCAGCCTCAAACTCCTGGGCTTAAGCGATCCTACTGCCTCAGCCTCCAGAGTAGCTGGGACTGCAGGCATGTGCCACTATGCCCAACTAATTTTTTCTACATATTTTTAGTTGTCCAGCTAATTTCTTTCTATTTTTTTAGTAGAGACGGTGTCTCGCTCTTGCTCAGGCTGATCTCGAACTCCTGAGCTCAAACCATCCGCCCACCTCGGCCTCCCACACTGCTAGGATTACAGGCATGAGCCGCCAAGACCGGCCTCCAGTTTTTTTTTTATTTATGTATTTTGGAGGTGCCCCCACAGTTTTCTCACTTAATGAAAAATTGTTCAACGATTTATACAATAAAGAATATTGATAAGCCTGAACATTACAGTTCTCCAAGATCAGGTATAAATTTATTCTGTTTTTCTACATTGCATCTGGGCTCAAAGAAATACATATATATGAAAAGGTAACTTATCTTACTAGCCAAAGTTTTCATAAATCCAAGGGATTTAGAATCAGAAGATTGTATATAAGCTCCTCCTCTGGCAGTTGCTAACTATACAGATTTGGACAAGTCTCTGCTGTACTTTCATAAAAAAAAAAAAAAAACTGAAAACATTGAATTTTTCACTATATTAGGTGATAAAATGTACATGAACATCTACATGCCTGACATGGGGTAGGTCTTCAAATTGACATGTGTTTAAAACAAAGCATAAACAAACAAACAAAGGCAAAAGAACATCTTAATATCAGTATTTAGGGGCAAAGGTGTTAGAAAATCCCATGTGAAAAACCCCATTATATGGCACAGATTGGGACTGTCCAGGCTTCTCAATGATCTCTCCATTTTCTGATGCATCTATTGTTCAGCCTGTCTAGTCTACACCCTCCTTTGTCTTTAACTTGTGATCTATATCATGAAGAAAATTAGTCTTGAGGTATTTATCTTTCTCCTTAACTTGAAAATCCACGCACAGATCTTTATTTTGACATGTGCTTAGCTTAGGTGACCACTGCCCATCACTGGAAAATGTACAGCCTGTTAACTGGCACCCCTGCCTCCAGTCTATTGTCTTCAAATCCCACACGACTAAAATCTAATCTTTGCCCTATGACCAGAGCAGTGTTTCAAAATGCAACTCTGCTCCTATCATTCCCTTTCATAAAATTTTTAATAGTTCTCCATTGCCCTACAAATAAAATCCAGTCACTTAGAATAATACACAAGCCCTCTATACATTGTCTTCTACTCTTTTTTCATCTATAACATCTTCCCTCCTCCTATGCAATATATTCAACTAAATAACATGAAGGAGCTAGAATGAGTGATACCATTTTTCTCCCTCAGCTCAGTGTCTACTCATCCCTTTTGTACATTTGCATCTACTTAACTCTTACTTCTTCTTGCAGGGTTGGCTTAAACATTTTTCCATTTTTAAACCTGGGTTCAGTGTCCCTCATATGTGATACCACAACATCGTCTATCCTGCTAGAACATATGCCATACTGCAATAGCCCATTTTCTTTTTTCTACCCTCCAACAGACAATAGAGGTTTTGGAGGCAGACACAGTATTTGATAAACATTTAGAACTCAATAAATATTTGTGAATTAATAATGAGTTTGGGTTACCCAGAAATATGTGCTTGGGCACTACTGTGCTGTCAGTCCTTATGAAAAATCTACTAACACAGAACCTTCTTCTGAATAAGTTAATTAAGAAGGTTTATATTTGTTTTTGTACAAAATAGGAAAGTATGACTTACTACTTGTTTTTAAGATATATTTCTTGCAGAAATATCAAGTATCTTACCATTCATATGACAGCTCAATTTAGCACTATCTGAAATTGCTGTTGAGCAGAGCAAAACTTTAAATCCAATAAAAATATAAAATGTTGGCATATAAATTCCTTATAAACTCACACATAGAATAAGAAAAATGGACTGCTTAGAAAAATAACAATTGCCTGAGAGAGTCCAGTGGATCCACTTTTGATGAGTTAACGTCTATAAGCACACTACAGAAAAATTGGCTTATATAACTGCTTTATACAATTGAAATATGTTTGCAAAAGCTCTAACTAGCAGTTGTAAAGTGCTAGCTTCTTGACCTCTTTAAAAACAAAATTGATTTTGTTTTATAATTTTACTTTGGGTCAAAGCATCTAAAATTTTTCTTCGGTGTTTTGTTTTTGTGATAAATTTCACAATAAAACATATACCTATTTCAATATATTTGTATATGAATGTGTATATATGTTTAATTTTTTTCAAGAGAATGTCTTTCAACTTTCAGCAAAATTGCAGTATTTTAACCTTCTATATTCCCTCTCATATTTTGCTTGATAAATAGTAAAATATCCTGGTGAGTTAAAAGATGACTGGTGGAGACTATTGAACACAGGAGACATGAGGAGAGGCAATGCCTGCTGCTGGGGCAGCCACCACTGGGGAAACAGGATGAGCCTCAGGTGAGTGCAGCCCCTCCCCACCGGCTATTATGGTCCAGGTTGCTCATAGTAATCTGGTAGGGCTGGATGTCAGACTCCAGGAATTGAGGAGATTTTAAGATACATAAGGAGGGACATCCCTGCTCCTCCCTTGGTAAGATTATGAGCTGCTATGCCGTACTGTAACTCACCGCCAGCTTAGTTTTTATGGTTGATGGTGGCACCTGTCCCTCCTTTGATGGAGGGGCTGAAATACAAGCACTTTGGATACAGTAAGTCAGTGGAAAAATTCTCCATATCGACAATCATTGTTGGGGAAAGCAATGGTCCTTCCAGGATATATCAAAGACCTTGGATCCAAATCTTGCAGTTGACCAAGATTGATTGTCTAAAGAGCTGAGCAATAATTTGTTTCAGTAGAGTGTTGCAGGAGGCCAGTCTTCTTCCGAGAGGCCAGAGTACAGGAGATAATAATATATAATAATAATAATTGGGAGGAAATAATAAAACAATTTAAACATGATATTTTTATTTTTATTTATTTATGTTTTTTTGAGACAGAGTCTCACTCTGTTGCCCAGGCTAGAGTGCTGTGGCATCAGCCTAGCTCACAGCAACTGCAAACTCTTGGGCTCAAGCAATCCTCCTGCCTCAGCCTCCCAAGTAGCTGGTACTACAGGCATGCGCCACCATGCCTGGCTAATTTTTTCTATATATTTTTGGTTGTCTGGTTAATTTCTTTCTATATTTCAGTAGAGACGGGGTCTCGCTCTTGCTCAGGCTGGTCTCGAACTCCTGAGCTCAAGCAGTCCTCCTGCCTCGGCCTCCCAGAATGCTAGGATTACAGGCCTGAGCCACCACGCCCGGCCTAAACATGATTTTTTTTTTTTTTTTTTTTTTTTTGAGACAGAGTCTCACTCTGTTGCCCAGGCTAGAGTGAGTGCTGTGGCATCAGCCTAGCTCACAGCAACCTCAAACTCCTGAGCTCAAGCGATCCTCCTGTCTCAGCCTCCCGAGTAGCTGGGACTACAGGCATGCACCACCATGCCCGGCTAATTTTTTCTATATATATTTTTAGCTGTCCATATAATTTCTTTCTATTTTTAGTAGAGATGGGGTCTCGCTCTTGCTCAGGCTGGTCTTGAACTCCTGAGCTCAAACAATCCGCCCACCTCGGCCTCCCAGAGTGCTAGGATTACAGGCATGAGCCACCACGCCCGGCCTAAACATGATTTTAAATGTCAGTTTTCTAAAAAAAAAAAAAAAATACTTTAATTGGTTTTAATTATATTACTATATGCCAACCATGAATACTGGTACGTATAAAAGGTTTTATATTAAAATTGCTTGGAATTTCATATGTTCTGATAAAATTTTTACAAAATATTGCAAAAATGTATGAAAATTATATTTCTGGTTTCTGTGAAAGTTAAAAGCTTGTATATTGGAGAAATGAAATAAATCATGCTACACTGAGAAAATTTAAAAGAGAAAAGGAAAGTAACATTTTCTTATACAGCCTTAGTTTAGAATTAAAGTCATTTAATTCTAAATTTGTGCCTTTACTGACACACAAATATATTTTAATTTATGGTATGAGTTTTATATCACTATTATTATGATTAGTTATAAAATACTATCATAACTATATACAATTACTAAAGACTAACTTTTAAAATGTTCTTAAAATGGTTGTTCTCCTATAATTTGACTAGTTCCTAATACTGTTTGTGTTATTCTTAATTCAAGTCTCCAGTTACTCCTTGAAACTTTAACAAAAGTATATATAACTAATTCTGCTTTTGCATATACATTTCAAGCAGCATTAAATTTCAGCGACATTCCCTGAAGAAATACGATTTTTAGTATCTTAGCGTAAATCAAAATGGCCACTGAAGAAGCACCGTTTGTCATGACCTCCTATATTTAATAACTTGAGGAGATGTAACTACAATTTTTAGTTCAGGTGAAATGGCTTTTTCCCCACAAATAAATGATACTCTCCTTTTGAATACTGAGTATCTTGTGTTATGGTCTGAGACTCGAGAAATGACCACCTAAAGACCGAATTGAGCCAAATCAGGAGTCTTTATTAGCTGGCCAGCGACTACTCTTTGCACCGCCAAAGGCAGCGGCACAGAGAGCAGCCTTGAGCCTTTGAAGCAGAAAGCTTTTATCATGGGTGAAAAATCACTAGGGCAGAGCAAACATGATTACAGGGGCACAAAACAGCATTACATCGCTCTCATGTCCTGGTGTAACAGGAGCTGGGCAGTTTAGGGCTTGGTCATGCAGAACATGGGTGTTGCATTCCCACACTTGGGGCACTGTCTTTAGCAAGCAGTTTTACAGAAGTGAGATAGCAGGTTAATGATTTTTCAGCACGAAACTCACACTGTGACATTATAGAAATAGCTTTGACAATGTTAAAATTTCAGCCTTTAACATTATGTGGCCAAAAGTTATAACAGTCAGTACTCTTGAAGCTTTTGGCCCTTAACATCTTGTCGAATTGTTTTATTACCTCTTAATTCCTGGGAAATTTTCTTCTATAAACAGCTAGACATAATTAACAATCAAAGGACAAAAGTGTTACTTAAGGAAATGAAAACACTGACTTCTATAGAAATACACAAACAAGTCATAAAAGGGCAATCTCCTTGTTCACTAAGCCCGAGTACATGTGAGCAGAGATTTCCAGGGATAGACTGAAATCACTCCAGGATGACTGAGCCAGGTCCTGCAGCCTTCAGGCTTGCTGGCCACTGCCATGAGAGAACTGAAGAAATGAATCTACCACACTCCCTTGTCTGGGGCTGTGAAGGAGGAAATGACCCTTTTCCTACCTAAAGTCATGTCCTGCATCTGCTCCTTGGTTTCTATTCTTTACTGTCTTCCCAGAGAACTTACCAATCATATCTGTCTTTCCTATGCATTCTGTCAGTCTCTCTAAACAGCATCTGTCACATTAACCTCCAAATATTTTCATGTCTCCAATTTTCTGAGAATAATAAAAGTAAAAACACACCTTCAAACACAAGGTTACAAGCTGCGCTTCTGAATCATCCCATCTCTCATTTCAGCTTCATGACCACACTTTTTGAGAGTTGTCTGAATGTTCTTCCTCCTTCTCCTCTTCTCCCGGGACACACAGGCTTTCCTTCAGTGGCTCCAGTGCACCACGCTTCCTCACACCACTGGGTTCATAGTTCTTACTAAGTCTTTCCTCTGGAATACTTACAGTTGCACATTTACCATGGACACTTTACCTAAATGCTGTTCATTCTTTTTTTTTTTTTTTTTTTTTTTTTTGTTGAGACAGAGTCTCACTTTGTTGCCCAGGCTAGAGTGAGTGCCGTGGCGTCAGCTTAGCTCACAGCAACCTCAGACTCCTCGGCTTAAGCGATCCTACTGCCTCAGCCTCCCGAGTAGCTGGGACTACAGGCATGTGCCACCATGCCCGGCTAATTTTTTCTATATAGATTTTTAGTTGTCCATATAATGTCTTTCTATTTTTAGTAGAGACGGGGTCTCGCTCAGGCTGGTCTCGAACTCCTGACCTTGAGCAATCCACCGGCCTCGGCCTCCCAGAGTGCTAGGATTACAGGCGTGAGCCACCGCGCCCGGCCTGTTCATTCTTTATTGATTTTTTTTTTAGAGGCTGGGTTGCCCAGGCTGGACTCAACCTCCTGGGCTCAAGCGATCCTCCTGCCTCTGCCTCCAGAGTAGCTGGGACTATGTGACATGCCACTGTGTGTGGCTTGTTCATCTTTTGGGTATCAGCTTAAGCCCTACTTCCTCAGAAACTTTTTATTTTTAATTGTATAATAGTATATTATCAAATTGTGTTGTTTTTCCTAAATCATCTTTTTTGGTCAGTAATCACCGATACAAGAGTGTGCTATTTTGATTACTGTCCTCTTAGCTGCCCCATGTGAAGCCCATAGCTGATCCTGGCTGTGATAGAAGACGCACATCATTCCTACCAGAGCATTTGGTCTCATCTCAGTAATTAGTTTGTTTCTTTTGTTTATTAATTCCTCCTTTTTCCTGAAGTGGAATTAGAAAAGAAAATTGAACTATGAAAGGGCTGGTTTACAAAAATGGTGTCTTTCCTACTCTCTGATCTGAAAGCTGTGTGCATCACTATTAAGGTGGTACAATTTAAAATATAATGTCTTGGGCCCACAAAGCTAAGGGAGAGGATCCTATAGTTCCATCTACTCACCAAGGTAACTGATACTGTTTAAAGTCTCTTAGTAGCCAAATTCTCACAAACCTACTTATTCTTCTTCAAAAATGCATTACCCAGTTACCTTTTCTTTGCTCCATGGTGACAATAATCCAAAATGATCTACCACCAAGTCATTGTAGGTCCTTGAACTTGTAGTTTTATCTCTATATGTTTCAGTTTCCACTTCCAGAAAAAGAAAACAAACAAAAAAACACTTGGATATGCTCTTTAAAAAAACTAAATCATATTTTTATTTTTAGAATACTTGAGTGATAAAAAATTTATTATTTTAACCATTCTTCAGTGTACTTTAAGTGCATTTACATTGTTGTGCAAATATTATCACCATCAATCTCCCAGGCATTTTTTATCATTTCCAATGGAAACTTGGTCTCATTAAACAATAATTCCCATTCAGTCCTTCTTATAGCTTCTGGTACCCAACCACTAATCTACTTTCTGTCTCTATCAATTTGTTCTATATAAGTGATATCATGTAATAATTCCCTTTTTGTTTATGTCTTATTTCACTTAGCATAATGTTTTCAAAGTTCATCTATATTGTAGCATGTGTCAGGATTTTTTTTCCTTTTAAAGGCTGAGTAAAATTCCATTGTATCTGTATATTGCACCACATTTTGTTTATCCATTCATATGTTCTTGAACACTTGGATTATTAGAAGTTTTTAATTTTAATTATGTCCAATTTATTTTTTTCTGTAATGAATAGTGCCATTTGTGTTGCATTTAAGATGTTATTGAGAATCCAAGATCATCTAGATTTTCCCTCATGTTATCTTCTAGGATTTATAGTTTTCTTTGTTTTACATTTATTTCTATCATCTATCTTGAGTTTCATTTTTAAGGTGTAAAGTGTGTATCCACATTTCTTTGCATGTGGATGTCCAATTGTTCCAGTATTATATTTTGAAAAGTCTATCCCTTCTGCTTTGAATTGCTTTTGCTCCTCTGTGGAAGATCAGTTGACTATATTTATGTAGGTCTGTTTCTGGGCCTTCTATTCTCTCCCACTCATTTTGTCTATTCTTTTGCCAACACTGCACTGTCTTAATTATTGTAGTTTTATAGTAAGTCTTGACATTCAGTGTTGTCAGACATCTTTGTTCTTCTTCAATATGTGTTGTCTATCCTGGGTATTTTGCCTCTCCATATAAACTTCAGAATCAATTTGTCGATATACACAAAATAACTTGCTGTGGTTTTGACTGAGATTGTGTTGTATCTCTAGAACAATTTGCTAACAATTTTGACAATGTTAAATCATCTTATCTATGAACATGAAATATATCTTTAGTTCTTTGATTTCTTTTTCTCAGAGTTTTGTAGTGTTTCTCATATAGATCTTGACATATTTTGTTGATTTATACCAAGTACTTAAATTTTTGGTGCTTACGTAAATGGCATTGTTTTAATTTCAAACTCTAATTGTTCATTGAATTACTTTTTTATATTAATTTTGTACCCTGCAGAATTGCTATAATCACTAATTAGTTCCAAAAGTTGTGGTTTTTTTGGTCAATTCTTTGGCATTGTCTATATAGCCAATCAATCATCTGAGATATGACAGGTTTTTTTTTTCTTTCTACAAAATCTGTATATCTTTTATTTCTTTCTCAGATCTTCAATGCTCCCTGGTGGTCTAGTGGTTAGGATTTGCGCTCTCTCTTTTTCAGATCTTTTTGTATTAATATTAGCTAGGACTTCTAGGGCAATGTAGAATAAGAGTGGTAAGAGGGCATAACCCTCCTTGTTCTGGGTACTAGTGGGAAAGCATCTAGTTTCTTACCATTAAGTATGATGTTAACTATAGGATTTTTGTAGATATTCTTTATCAAATTGAGGAAATTTTACCTCTATTCCTAGTTTGATAAGAGTTTTTTTCATGAATGGGTGTTTGATTTTGTCAAAGGATTTTTTTGCATCAATTAGTGTTATTGTGTGATTTTTCTTATTTAGCCTGATGGTGTGATGAATTACATTAATTGATTTTCCAGTATTGAACCAACTTTGCATATCTGGAATAAATCCATTTGTTCTTTTTATGCCTTGTTAGATTTGAAGTGCAAAGTTTTATTAAAGATTTTTGCATCTATGTTCATGACAAATATTGTTATTTTGTAGTTGTCCTTTCTTGTAAAGTTTTTATCTGATTTTGGTGTTAGGATAATGCTGGCCTCATAAAATGAGTTCTGGAAGAGATTATATAGTATTGGTATAAAAGTTTTTTTTTTTTTTTTGAGACAGAGTCTTGCTCTGTTGCCTGGGCTAGAGTGCTGTGGCATCAGCCTAGCTCACAGCAACCTCAAACTCCTGCGCTTAAGCAATCCTTCTGCCTCAGCCTCTCAATTAGCTGGGACTACAGGTGCCCACCACCATGCCCAACTAATTTTTTTCTATATATTTTTAGTTGTCCAGCTAATTTCTTTCTAATTTTAGTAGAGACAGGGGTCTCTTGCTCAGGCTGGTCTGGAATTCCTGACCTCCAATGATTCTCCCGACTCAGCCTCCCAGAGTGCTAGGATTACAGGCGTGAGCCACCACACCTGGCCCTGTTCCTTAAAAGTTTGGTAGAATACATCAGATAACCTATCTGGTTCTGGTGCTTTCTGTTTTAGAGGGTCAATAATTATTGATTTTATTTCTTTAATAGATATAGGTACATTCTAATTACCCTATTTCTTCTTGTGTGAATTTTGGCTGATTATACCTTAAAAGAAATTGATCTATTTTATCTATTAATAGATTATCAATTTGTTAAGGATGAAGTTGTTCATAATATATATGCTTTTAATGTCCACGAGATCAGTAATGATGGCTCTCCTTTAATTTCTATACATGTCCTCTCTCTTTTTTTCTTAGTCAGTCTGGCTAGAGATGTATCAATCTTACAGATCTTTTCAAAGAACCAGCTTTTGATTTCATTAATTTTCTCTATGAGTTTACTGTTTTCAGATTTATTAATTTTTTTCTGTGGGGTTGTTTTGAGATGTTGGCACTATTCTATTTCTTAACTTGGTGATTGTATAGATTTATTAAACCAGCCAATTAGTTTGCATGCACTTTTCTATGTACATGTCATACTCCCAAGAAAAATTGTTAAACATAATATGGCTGAAGAAGTGATAACTTAGCAGAGCCGCAGAGATTAACAACTGTCGTCAGATGGGTATTCAAGTAAGATGCAGGGCGGCAGGGGCCTTGGGCTATGGCATAGCAGCGCCACTCGCCTTCCCGGGTCCCCAGCCCGCCCAGGCCCCAGCCCACGACCCCGCCGCCTCGGGCTCCCGGCGCGCTAGGGCTGCCGCCCAGGCGCCCGCCCGCCGGCCTTGGGGAGCCAGGGAGGCGTCTGCCTGGGCGACGCGGCCGCCCGCCGTGGAGCCCCAGCTCCGGGAGCTGCTGGCTCAGTGTCAGCTGGGCCTGGCCCAGGCCACGACGGGGAGGGAAGCTGTGCTCAGGCTGCTTGAGGACGCGGGAGCGCTCAGCCCCAGGAGGCGGGAGGCGCCCAGGCGGAGCCGCCGTGCAAGCTGCTCCTGGCCAAGGAGTCCGACCAGTTCCAGGATTTGCGGAAGTTCCAGGGCCTGGAGAAGACTCACCTGCTGCCCATTCTCGACCTGAACTGCGTCGTGGGACGTCGCAGCACGCAGAGGGCTTCACCCACAAGGGCTCCACCTTCGGCGTCCTGGCCACCATGTCCTCAGGCTCAGGGAGCAGCAGCTCCATCAGCCCTGTGGGCACCACAGGGAAGGCGCCTTCCCCACCCCAGCCCCTCGCTGTCTGGCAGTTGAACGAGAAGGTAAAACTCGCCATCCAGCTTCCCGGATGACCCAAGAGAGAGGAAGGAGCTGCGCAAGTCCCTGCCTTCGCAGCGCACGGGCGGCCTTCGACAAAAGGTCCGTCGCAGGCTGAATCCCCACTGCGACAGGGTGAGGATCCAGTGCACACTGGTGCCTGCAGAACCAGAGCACCAACGCCCTGAATGGAGAGGTGCAAGGAGGTGGCCAAGGAGACCGACTCCTACCACACACTCCGCAGCCAGCCACTGAGTGCCGAGACCCAGCTGAAAGATGACACTGCGGGAGCGTGGCCTGCTGCAGCAGTCGCAGGAGGACAAGGAGCGACTCCTCGAGGAGGATCAGGAGACTGGCGACCTCTGGGCCCAGCAGCGAGTGTTGAAGCACAGTGGGTCATCCGAGATCCTCAGCAAGCTATGTGACACGGCATGGACAAGCTGGAGGTAGTTAAGAAGGACTACGGTGTCCTGTGGAAGAAGTACAGAAGAGAGCAGAAAAAGTCGCCACCATCTACACCCCAGACCCGAGGCGCTTGCAGCAGCTGGGGGAGGAGAACCAGCGCCTGCTCAGGTTGACCCAGCAGGGGGACACGGCCCTCCGGATGCGGCACCAGTAGCGCCCTCTTCCTGAGGAGTTTGGAGGCATCCACCATGAGCTGAACCAGCCCCGGCCTGAACAAGGGCCTTCAGTGGGAGATGGAGCTGACAGAGCTGAGGACCACACGGGTGAAGACCCGGAGTCGGAGAAATACAGGGAGGAGCGGGACGCTGTGTACAGCGAGCACAAGCTCATCATGAGCCAGCGGGACCAGGTCATCTCCCAGCCGGACAAGCTGCAGACAGAGGTGGAGCTGGGGGAGTTGACGCTCAAGAGAAGCACGTCTGCGAAGAAGGTGGCCAGCGAGGAGGTGTAGGCGCTGTGGCAGGTAACGGTGGGCTGGATAATGGCACTTTCATATAAAGGGTGCAAGACTTTTCCAGAACATCAAGGTGAAAGCTAATGTGAAGAGGAATATTTACTTTAATGAAATTTTTGAAAAGACTGTTATGTGAATACATGTATAATAAGTAATGATAATGCATTAGAACTTTGTAATTGTCCTAGAAAAACCAACAACTCATTTTCACATCCTGGTATCTGACCACATAATTGTTGGAGGAAAATGACATCAAATAAGAAAAATAAAATGAAGAAAAAAACTTTGAAAATGACTGAGTTAGTAACTATGCTAAAATGTCACAGAATGTCAAATACATGAAAGGTGAGTCTGGGATAGGACAGAGCACTTGTATGGACTTTTTTTTTTTTTTTTGAGATTTTCGAAGTTAACTGTGAAGACTGTATAGAAATGTGGAAAGCGCAGAAAAGGACGAAGAACACCTGAATTCTGCAGCGATGAGACGCTGAGGTCTCATGCCTAACAGCAGCCGAACGCCCCTCCCGGCACTCAGGCGTGCCCTTCGGCCTGAGGACTGGTTCTGGCCTCTGCAGATTTTGGCTGAGCATGAAGTCCACCTGTCAACTGAGGCAGGAATTTCTTCCAGGCACTGTTCTGAGTCAGCAGCAGGAAAGAAGAAACCCGCCGCACCCCGTTGCAGTATCCAGGAATGAATTTTGCGTTTTAGTATTGGATTTGGTCGTGACAATTGGTTGTAAATTAGTGACAACAGTGCAGCTTTAGAAACAGGAACAAACTGCCCTAAAAGTTCTACAACTATGGACAGGGGTGCCATCAACAAACTTTATGCTAGATTGATTCTCCAAGTTATATTTGATAAGAGATATTCTTAATCATATGATGACACCTTTACATGTTCCTAAGAATCTGTGTGTCACAGTGGACTTCTCAGGTGAGGCCCCTCCTGAGAGAGCTTTCCTGACTCTTGTCCCACAGCTCCTGTCCTCTTCACCAGAGCCTTCCCACCGTTGGGGAGATTTGCTTATTTGTATATCATTAAGGCCACAAGTTCCATGAGGATGAGATTCCCATACCCATGCCTGGCCCTAGGCACTTAATGAATATTTATGGGAGGGGTGAGAAAACAATCTGCAAAGTAGATGATATTACCTTCCCATTTCAGGGGAAGTTCTTGAGATTTTACTCCTGCTGGGTCTCATCTTACGTGAGTTCTTTTAGAGTTTTCCGAGACTCACATACCCCAGCATGTAGGGGTGTGGCCTTCACTACAGCACCTACCTGGAGAGAAGAGTGATTGGATAGATTGTGCGCCCATTTCTGCTGTTGAGAAGATATCATTTCTGTTTCAGCAATCTCCATCTTCTTCATCAAGGGGACTCTGTCATTCTTCAGCGTCACAGAATGCTCCAAAGCATTTCCTTGTGACCACCAGGAGCAGACCAGTTGCACCTTAATTCATGAAATGTCTGAGAGGGGGATCACAGCGTCAGACTCCTTGGCACTCTGAGGCCAACTGTGACCTGAGAAGGACACATGGGGACCTGCTACCAGAAAGGCACTTTGCAGAGAGGCCTGAATCCCAGGGCCCATCACTGCAGGAGGGCTCTCCTCCCCATGACGGTCATTAAGCCACTTCCAGGAAGGCATCTTTTAAGAAACTTAAATGATGACCAAGATGCTCATCCCAACGTTTTTAAAATCATAAGGAATTGGAAAAACAGAAATGTCCAATAATAGGGGATTGTGTGCCCGGGTCCTTTTTCTCATGCCAAATAACATTTCTAATTTTTTCTATTTTAAAATAGATTTGACTCTGTCCTAGTGTTTTGAAACCTGCTTTCCCCCCTTCACAGACCCTCTGCAAAGTCAATGCCATTCATGGACTTCCTAATGTTTAGTGGCTGCCTGTTTGTTAATCTAGGAGCCCACGCGATGCATTAAGGATGACCACACAGGTTGTTGAAATCACCTGGTTCTCTCTGAAGCACTGCACAGACAAAACAAGATCTTGAAAGAAAAACACAGACCCATACTATATTCTTCCTTTAAAGTTCTGTACTGCTTATTTAAAAGGACTTTTCATTCCTAATTAGAGGCCTAAGTAATATTCTCTGTAGAACTTTTGTAAATTATAAGAGTACAAAGAAACCAAAGACACAAATTTTTCACATAATCCCTATAAGCAACACCCCATTCTTAATGTTTGGCATATTTCCTCCAAGTCACTTTTTTAATGGACTTTAAAGTTTGAGCTCATACTGTATAACATTGGCAATAATTTTTAAGTTATGAATATAATTGCCATTTTAATAGTACATCATCTCACATAAGCATTTCCTCATGTTTTTTTTTTTTTTTGAATCCTATTTTTAATAAATGCCTAAGGTTCCAATGAAGGGGCATACATCATTTACTCAACCAATCCTCTATTATTGGACCATTCTCTTTTAAGAACAGAAATTGTAAAAAAGCGTTGCTCACAGAGATGTTGCTCCTTAGGAATATTGATTTATGGAAATGCCCCCTATAATATTAAAGACAAAAATGATTTCAGGAGTTTTGCAAGGCTTTGCCCTGGAGGAATACGTGCATGTGTTAGCTCGCATAGTCTCAAACCTGCAGTTTTCGCCTTCTTTGTATGACAAAGCAGGTTTGCATGGAGCCACCATATGGGAGCTGATCAAAGAAATGCCCCCCCACCCCCCCAAGACAGACGCCTGTGGCTGAAAGCAATTAGCCCAAGGGACAGCTTCTGCTGGACTCCTGAATACCTGTCTGAATTCACAATAACTAGATAAAGAAATATGGAGCCACTATGTCTCTGTTAACTTTTCTGCTAAAGTGATAGTTTTGTATTAGAACTTAGAAGTTTGTCTTAGAAAGATTTTGTAACCGTTTGCTCACGTAGATAGAGTTAATTAAGGGATTGCTAGAAGCCTTTTGAAATACTCTGAACCTAAAACAAACTACCTGTTGTTATGTAAATCTGTTACCCCTGGCAACCAATCACTGTACCCATAAATACTGATGTGAAACTTCACTCCTGGCCTCACAATTTACAGGGATATTGTGGGGTCTCCGGAGCTCCTCCCTTTTGAAATAAATCTATTCTTTATAAACTGTACCTTTGTCTCTGTGTATTCTTTTATTTCTGTATTCTATTATATTCTATTTTCTCTTATTTCCTTATCCTTTGCGACGACCAAAGGGACCCGAGGGACCCGATTCTGTGCTGGGAGCATAGCTAACTCCCCACAAAGAAGAATTAGTTTTAGCTGGAAAAAGAAAAAATATATAAGTAACTAAGGGAAAAGATAAAAAACACAATAGAAATAGAAAATGGAATTATTTACAGTCACTGATATCTCTGTCCTGTCCCAGGAGGCCTTGCTGGCTTGGAACTTGTACATCAAATTGTGTCCTCCCTCCCTCCCTCCCTCCCTCCCTCTCCCTCTCTCTCTCTCTCTCTCTCTCTCTTTCTTTATTCCTCTTTCTTTCTTTCTTTCTTTCTTTCTTTCTTTCTTTCTTTCTTCTTTCTTTCATAGATCACCTGGGTAGTCCACCTTCCATGTTCAGAGATGGGTGGGAGGCCATAGACAGGAAAAATGCCTTTACCTCTTTTTCCTGCTCCTTAGTATCATCTATAATATTTACCTCCTCAGTATTTACCTTGAAAATGCCTTTAAGTGGAACCTCATTTTTCTCCTTTGCTTACCTCAAGCCAGTGCCCACATCCCCATAGCCCGTAGATCAAAGAAAAACAGGAATCAACTTAAAAGGTAATTTTTTTTTATTTATTTTTATTTTATTTTATTTTTCAGCTCATTATGGGGGTACAAAAGTTCAGGTTATACATATTGCCCATGCCTCCCCATCCCCCCGAGTCTGAGCTTCAAGTGTGTCCATTCCCTAGACAGTGCACATAGCACTCATCATGTAGGTGTGCACCCATCCCCTCCCCGCCCGCCCCCCCCCCAGAACTTCAAGCGTGTCCATTCCCCAGGCAGTGCTCATTGCACTCATCAAGTAGGTATACACCCATCCCTTCCACCCAGCCCCGACCTCTGTCCGATAAAAAGGTAATATTTATTGAGAGATCAATCCCTTCTGAAACTATGAGAAGGGAACCATAGTTAACACATTTTGCAGTTGAAAAAACTGAAGCTCAAAAATGTGGCCCAGATCTCTGAGATAGAAAGTGGTGAGATCCAGGATATAAATCTAGGCCCCATAATTCCAGAATCTTGAACAAACTGTTTATCCTGGCCTTGATAGTAACCAGAAAAAAACTTTGGATCCAATTTATGAGATATGTGTTTTGAAATATAGCATGTATACCCAAATGCATGGGAATGGTAAGGACAGGCTGAGCATCCCTAAACCAAATATTTGAAACTTGAAATGTTCCAAAAGCCAAAACTTTCTAGAGCCAACATGACACAAGTGGAAAGTTTCAAATCTGACCTAACGTGGTAGGACACAGTCATAATACAATTGCACAAGACACAGCGTATTCCATGTCCCCAAGGGGAAAAAAGACCCTCTCAGTCCCCTTCAGCTGCAATAGCACTTTTCTGTGCACACCCATATTTCCCCATGCAAGCAGGCCCACAAAGGGCAATGTTTAATAAAATGGGATTTGTGTGCAGGCCGGAGGCAGCAATGGCACCTTCCCCATGGTGCCCCACATAGTTTCAAGACCTACATGTATTGCTTACTGTGTTTTTTGCTTATTCTCTCCTTTGTGGCATAAAGATATGTCAAAATTGTCAAAAGCCTTGCAGATACTCCAATGTATAATGATGATAAGAAAAGCAGGAAGCATTTACATTTATCTATAGCACAAAAAGTCAATCTACTGGAGAAACCAGACAGTAGCATAAGTGCAAAACATGTTACAAAACAGTTTAGTGTTGGAATTATCAACATATATGACCTGAAGGAATGGATAAAAAGTTAAAATTCTATGCTGAAAGTGGTGGACAGAAGTAATGAACACTGCATATAGCTAAAAATGAAGATCTTGATTGTGTATCACAAAAGCAAATTGAGAGTCACAGTGAACACATGCCATTTAATTGTTGATCATATGATGATCAACATACGATCATATCAACATATGATCATCATATATGATCATATCAACATATGATCGTATGTTGATCATAAAACAAGAAAGGATCACAATAAACTAAACATTGAAGAGAACTGTAAGTATTTCAAAGGCTGTTAGCAAGAATTTAAGAAAAGACACCATATTACATTTTTAAAGATCTATAGTGATAAAACGTGCTAATCATGAAGCAGTGGAGAAATTTATTGATGCATTTACCAGAATCACTGCTGGTAAAAATTTGATGCCAGAATGAGTCTACAATGCTGATAAAACATCACTGTTTTGATGTTATTGCCCCAGAAAGAAACTGACTACAGCTGACAAGACAGCCTCTGCAGGAATTAATGATGCCCAAGACAGAATACTGTGCTGGAAAGTGTAAACTTGCTGTGATAGGCAAATGTGTGTTTCCTTGCTGTTTTCAAGGAGTGAACATTTTACCAGTCAAATGTTATGCTTTAAAAAGGCATGGATTTCTAAGGATGTCTTTTCTGATTGGTTGGACATACATTTTGTAACAGCGGCTTATGCTCACTACAGAGAAACTGGACTGGAAAATAACTGCAAGATTTTGTTATTTCTTTTTTATTTCTCAAAATATGATTTTGATACAGATGATTTTTTTATTTCTTTACAACAATTTTGCTTGTCTTCCAGCTAAAATTTTCATTAAAAGTAATGCCATGTACTTTCCCCCAATGTAACTTCATTAATTTAATCATATGACCAGGATATTCTTATATCAATAAATAGTAAATATAAAAACACTTTCTTGAAGAGCATGCTAGCAGCAGTGAACAGAGGTGTCAGTGGGGAAAGTTTTATAAAGGAGTTTAGCATGAAGGATGCCATACATGCTGTTGCCAACACTTGGAACACAGTGACTAGAGATGCAATTATATGCCTTGAACAACAGCCTGAGACTATATTCAGTGGTAATGATGAACAAGTTGATGACATTGAACGTTAGGCATATCAAAAGGAAAAAAAAAGTCTGAGCTCCTTACACATACAAAGCATTTACCTTGGGAGACCCTCAGTAAACTGGACAAAGTGGATATTAAAGAAGTTTATCACATTGATAATGAAGCTCCAGTTGTTTATTCATTGATATATGGTGAAGTAGCCAAAATGGTTCTGAATAAAAGTAATCACAATAATAGTGAAGATGAAGATGATGTTAACACTGCAAAAAAGTGCCCATAGATGACATGGTGAAGTGTGTGACTGGCGTACTGAAGGACTCAGAGTATTTTGCATTCTTAACAAAACAAGAAATAATGATGGTTTATAAAATCAAAGAGAGACTACTGAGAGGACAATCATTGTTAATGAATCAAATGACTCTGGAGGAAACATGTTAGGTGTTCAGCAGAATGCCCTCTCATTTCTAGAGGACCCACTTACAGGCGGTCCCTCGATTGCTATGATGTTTCTTCTCAAACAAAAAAGAAAAGAAAATACAGTGTGCAGTAATTTTTTAATCAAATCACAGCTCATATGTAGAAACTGAAAGCCTGTCATTATTTGTTGTTGCTATTGTTTGAAAGCTGAAACAGGTATTCTGGTGATGCTACTGTGCTGCTTAGCTACCCTGAATATATAATTTTTTTTTACTTCATTAATGGTATGTAATTTTCTTTAACCACAAATGTATACGTATAAGAAAATTACTGCTTATTAGTAGACAATTAGGAATGATGGTGATTCCATACAACCACAGATTGTCCACATGGATGGTTGAGATACTGACATTTTGCTTTCTTATGATTTAATGTACAAAAACTTTGCTTCATGAACAAAATTATTTAAACATATTCTATAAAATTATATTCAGGCCATGTGTATAAGGTATACATAAAAGATAAATAAATTTTATGTTTAGGTTTGTGTCCCAACCCCAAGATATCTTATTATATCTTTGCAAATATTCCAAAATTTAAAAAACCTAAAATTTGAAACACCTGTGGTCCCAAGCATTTTTGATAAGACATACTCAACCTGAATATACTAATGAAGTATCTGACAGGAGCATACCCATTTACCAGTGGCCACAAGAAAAAAAAATATTATAAGCCCTCCATGAGACCCCTCATATTATAATCCCAAATCCATACTTTCTTCCTCAACGGTAAAAAAAAATCAAATTTCTGAATTTGTTTTGCTTATTAGCCTTTAATCAAATAAAATAATACAGAATGTACTGTTTTATGCTAGTCTAACTTCATATTTGCCAGTTTCATACATATTATTAAAGTGGCTGTAAATAATTTTTATATATGCATGTCACTTTTGAAAAGATATAAAATCCATTTTATTAATTATTTCTATTATTAAGGCAGATTTGGGTTGTTTTGTGCTTGGATAAGTACCAAAGTCCTGAAACTCTAAAAGCTACTACAAGAAAACATAGGGTGAAAGCTCCATAAACTGGTCTGAGTAATAATTTTTTGGATTTAACCTAACATCCAGGCAACAGAAATAAAAAAAGAAATAGACAAATGATATTTCTTCAACTAAAAAGCTTCTGTACAGCACCAATTAAAATCAACAGAATGATAAAGCAACTTATGAATGGTGGAAACTATTTGCAAACTGTACAGCTAACAAGAGGTTAATATCCAAAATATATAAGAAACTCAAACAAGTATAAAAACAAAAACAAATAACTATTAAAATGGGCAAAAGACTTAAATATACATTTCTCTAAAAAAGATATGATGTTCAACAGATATGTGAAATAAATAATGCTCAATATCAATTATCCATCAGGAAAGACAAATCAAAGCCATTATGAGATATCAATTCACTCTTGTTAGAATGACTATTATTAAAAAGACAAAAAATAACAAGTGTTGGTAAAGATGTGGAAAAAGAAATACATGCACACTGTTGGTGTAAATGTAAATTAGTATAGTCATTATGGAAAACACTATGGTGATTTCTCAAAAAATTAAAAAATATAACTAACATACAACTCAGCAATAACTCTAGTGGGTATATTTTAAAATTAAAGTCAGCATGCTAACAAAAAAGGGAACTTCCATGTTTATTGCAGCATTATTCAGAGTCACCAAGATATAAAATCAACCTAAGTGTTCATCATCAAGTTGATGGCTACAGAAAATGTGGTATATATGAACAATGGAATACTATTCTCCATATAAAAAAATTCTGTCATTTCTAACCACATTGATAAACCTATAGAACATTGTGTCAATTGAAATAAACCAGGCACAGGAATATACCTCATGATGTCACCCTAAAAAGAGAAATATAACCCATAGAACAATATTCTCCAAATTATTTGAAATTACAAGAAATGCTGAAAGGAACTCTTCAGCATGAAATGATGGAATATTAACTAAAAATGTGAAAACATACAAAAGTATAAATCTCACTGGAAACAATAAATACAAAGGAACATTCGGAATACTTTTATACTGTACTGGTGGTGCATAAAAAAGCCACAAAATATAAAATTATTTAAAAAGAAGGTAACTAAAATAATTTGTTAATGGATAGACAATACAAAAAGGTATAAAGTGTAACAAATTGTATAAATATGTGGAGTGGAGAAAATATGTTGAGTTTTTTCTATGCATAGAAGTTAAATTGTTATCATCTTAAGCTTAATCCCCGTATTAATATGGCTCAAGTGTTTTAAAGAGCTTGGTGTAGGCCCCCGCCTGCCCTCCCCCACCGCGCGCGCTCCGCCCGCCCCGGAGCCTCGCCCTCCGCCACGATGAGCAAATGAGCGCGAGTGAGGGCATGAAATTTAAATTCCACTCAGGGGAGAAAGTGCTGTGCTTCGAGCCTGACCCCACCAAGGCGCGAGTGCTGTACGATGCCAAGATTGTCGATGTTATTGTTGGGAAAGACGAAAAAGGCAGAAAGATCCCAGAATATCTGATCCATTTTAATGGTTGGAACAGAAGCTGGGATAGATGGGCAGCCGAAGATCATGTGCTTCGTGATACTGATGAAAATCATAGATGGCCGGGCGCGGTGGCTCACGCCTGTAATCCTAGCACTCTGGGAGGCCGAGGCGGGTGGATTGCTCAAGGTCAGGAGTTCGAGACCAGCCTGAGCAATGAGCGAGACCCCGTCTCTACTAAAAATAGAAAGAAATTATATGGACAACTAAAATATATATAGAAAAAATTAGCCGGGCATGGTGGCGCGTGCCTGTAGTCCCAGCTACTCGGGAGGCTGAGGCAGTAGGATTGCTTAAGCCCAGGCGTTTGAGGTTGCTGTGAGCTAGGCTGACGCCACGGCACTCACTCTAGCCTGGGCAACAAAGCAACACTCTGTCTCAAAAAAAAAAAAAAAAAAAAATCATAGATTACAGCGTAAATTGGCAAGAAAAGCTGTAGCTCGCCTGAGAAGCACAGGAAGAAAGAAGAAGCGCTGTAGGTTGCCTGGTGTTGACTCTGTCTTAAAAAGCCTCCCTGTTGAAGAAAAAGATGAAAATGATGAAAACTCAATAAGCAGTTCCTCTGATAGCAATGAAGGAAAGGATGAAGAAATAAGTGAAGAAAGTGATATTGAAGAAAAGATCGAAGTGAAAGAAGAACCGGAGCTGCAAACAAAAAGGGAAATGGAAGAAAGAATGATAACTATAGAAATCCCTGAAGTTCTGAAGAAGCAGCTTGAGGATGATTGTTACTATATTAACAGGAGGAAACGGTTAGTGAAACTTCCATGCCAGACCAACATCATAACAATTTTGGAATCCTATGTGAAGCACTTTGCTATCAATGCAGCCTTTTCAGCCAATGAGAGGCCTCGTCACCACCACGTTGTGCCACACGCCAACATGAATGTGCATTATATCCCAGCAGAAAAGAACGTTGACCTTTGTAAGGAGATGGTGGACGGATTAAGAATAACCTTTGATTACACTCTCCCATTGGTTTTGCTCTATCCATATGAACAAACTCAGTATAAAAAGGTGACTTCGTCTAAATTTTTTCTTCCAATTAAGGAAAGTGCCACAAACACTAATAGGAGCCAGGAGGAGCTTTCTCCTAGCCCACCTTTGTTGAATCCGTCCACTCCGCAGTCCACAGAGAGTCAGCAGACCACGGGTGAACCGGCCACCCCGAAAAGGCACAAAGCTGAGCCAGAAGCATTGCAGTCTCTGAGGCGGTCCACGCGCCACACGGCCAACTGTGACAGGCTATCTGAGAGCAGCGCCTCTCCTCAGCCAAAGCGCCGGCAACAGGACACGTCCGCCAGCATGCCCAAGTTGTTCCTGCACCTGGAAAAGAAGACACCAGTGCATAGCAGATCATCTTCACCTATTCCTCTGACTCCCAGCAAGGAAGGGAGTGCTGTGTTTGCTGGCTTTGAAGGGAGAAGAACTAATGAAATAAACGAGGTCCTCTCCTGGAAGCTCGTGCCTGACAATTACCCCCCAGGTGACCAGCCGCCCCCTCCCTCTTACATTTATGGGGCACAGCATTTGCTGCGGTTGTTTGTGAAACTTCCAGAAATCCTTGGAAAGATGTCCTTCTCTGAGAAGAATCTGAAGGCTTTACTAAAGCACTTTGATCTCTTTCTGAGGTTTTTAGCAGAATACCATGATGACTTCTTCCCAGAGTCAGCTTATGTCGCTGCCTGTGAGGCGCATTACAGCACCAAGAACCCTCGGGCAATTTATTAAAGTTTTGATGGTTCTGTAAGACCAGCTGCTCCATCTAGCTTTGTGCTCTGGGTTCCAGCTGAAAAACTAACAAAATTGTGGGTCTTCCTTATAGGGAGTGCAAACACAACGCATTTAGTCTCAAAATGTTTTAGAGGGAATTGGTATTGATGGCAAAAGAAAATTTGCAGCTATACATTTGCTTATAACGATTCCCTCTCTGTGAAACATTATTTTTGGTGATCTAAATAAAGCATTGCCTGCCTTGAAAAAAAAAAAAAATAAAGAGCTTGGTGTAAATAACAAAAGACTGTCTTTCGGCCGGGTGCGGTGGCTCACGCCTGTAATCCTAGCACTCTGGGAGGCCGAGGCGGGTGGATCGCTCAAGGTCAGGAGTTCGAGACCAGCCTGAGCAAGAGCGAGACCCCCGTCTCTACTAAAAATAGAAAAAAATTATATGGACAACTAAAAATATATATATAGAAAAATTAGCCGGGCATAGTGGCGCATGCCTGTAGTCCCAGCTACTCGGGAGGCTGAGGCAGGAGGATCGCTTGAGCCCAGGAGTTTGAGGTTGCTGTGAGCTAGGCTGACGCCACGGCACTCATTCTAGCCTGGGCAACAAAGTGAGACTCTGTCTCAAAAACAAAAAAAAAAAAAAAAAAGACTGTCTTTCACCTTTACTAGTCAAAAGCTAACTCAGAAACCAAGGACAAAAGACCAAATAATCTAACAAAGGATATTTTTATTACTCTACTCACTTAGGAAAAAACAAAGCATACAAGAACCAAGAGCCAGGAATCATGGGAAGAAAACCAAAATATATCTGTCATAATATCACAGAAATTGTAAGGCATAAAATGTCATTCCTAACAGGAAAATGAAAAGTATATATCCCTTTTAGACAACAAGTAGACCACTTAATTATTATTTCCATGATAAAAAAAATCATTTAGTAAACACATTTAGGAGTTGCCAAAATCCTGTCTCATAAGATTTATCATTAAACTCCAACATCCAGACAAGATACAAAGCAGAGTTGTCCACCGTCACAAACTCTCCACCCTGCAAAAAAAAAAAAAACAAAAAAAACAGGATGTTCTGGTGGATCTTTGTCATTCACTAATTTTCCTACCCTACTATCAGGTGGAAATGTATTCATTTTTCTGCAACCAAAATGGAAGAGAGATTTTTCCTATTTCCTTTCTCAGGTAACATTGCCAAAGCTAAGCCCTGGGATTCCAAAATCACCTCCAAGTAAAGAATATACCTGAGAAACTTACTACACTCACTCTGGGAAGAAAAATGGTAAATAAGAATTTTTAACAGGCGGAATATATGACCAGATTTTTTTTTCCTGAGATCTAAGTTTTTGGTGCCTTTTAGAAAATATTTTCTTATCCTTCAAGCTCTACTGATAAAATTCATCTTACAGTTAAAAAAAAACCCTGAAGCTGAAATAAGTGAACAAATATTTTCTAGGTGGCAACCCCAGGGAGGGGCAGTGCTGACAGAAACACAGACCTATGTGACTCAGGTGTGAAGTCAGGCCACCCTACCACTAGGCACATTCACCCAGCCCATTCTGCTCATTGAAGTGCTGGATGACTCTTCTCTCAGGAGACTCTGTCTCCCCCGTGTGCCTGAAGCACATTTTTGCTCTGCAGGTCCTCGCACCACCTCAGTGGGGTCTGAGGGATACCCTTTGGGATAGTTTTCTCCTTTCGCAAGTGAGAAAAATTCAGAAAGCAACAATCGTTTGTACCTTTTTCCCTCAGTAATGGCATCCAATTGGCATGTCTCAAAAAAATGAAAAAAACTGGGGTTGGAGGAAGAAAATCTTAACGTCTCAAGAAGTTAGCTTTTTAGATGAAGGATGTACCAGGAGATTCCTCTCAGCACCAAGGCATCCTGATGCTCTCCTGACAGGCTCCAGCCCCCTCCCTCAGGCTGTCCTCTGGGAAAAGGCCCCGTGGCTGGTACTCACTAGACATTCCACGAGACATGGACACTGTGGGCGTTCTGGGCCGTCCCAGACAATTGTGAAATCCAGGACCAGGAATAGGAAGGTGGGTGAGGACACATTGCCCTATAAAGTTTCTAAAGAGACACCTCAACCCACAGACATTCCAGAAAAATGTCTGTGCTTAGGGAAAAGAAAAGGAGGAGAGGCACAAAGAATTGTTAAAGCAGAGTGTCAAGTGAATGTTCTTTGATTTCCTCATGTGAAATGTTCAGAAACACAAATATTTTAAAAAGAGTCACCCGCTGCTCTGTGAGAAATAACAAACCATTAAAATACTCTGTCTTTTTGAAAAGTACAATAAAGGAAAAATAGTGGTTGTTGTGAATTGGTGAATGGAAGTTGATATCTGAGAATGTGGGGGAAAAACTAGAAATTTAGGATTTTACTGCAAACCTTAGGAGAGTTAATCTGGGGAAAAGGTAGTGGATTTGAGATTCTGCTAGCCATACATTTGGAAAATGCAAGGAGAAAGAAGTCCTCCTGCGGAGTGTTAAAATAACTAAATAGTTGGCAATTAGACTGAACTGACTCTTGTGCCCTGACTTAATACCTAAGGATACTGAAATCTAACTCAAATGCATTTTTGTAAATTCCTAACTTTGAGAGCCAAAAAAATTTATGCTTAACCAACTACAAATTACCAATTAACCTCTGATTACATAACCAGAAGATGGCCACAATCGTAGTCCAAAAAAGGCAATTACAAAACTATAACGAATCAATTACTGAATCTGGTTTGCTTCTTCATGCACTTTATATTAATAAAACCCTTTCCTTCAAGCCCCTCCTGTGGAACCCCAAACACAAAACATGGCTGGGGTCTTCCTGGGTCATAGATCACTGTTTCCTCTAATAAACACTTTCATGTTTTAACAGTACCTTAGCTTAATTTTTAAATCTTCAGCCTAGCACTCTCCCAACGGAGCTATTTCGGCAGCCTTGCTTAGCTTAATTTTTAACAGGAGGGCAGACTGGAGACACCACCCATCCAGCCAGTGAGTCGGGATTCTCCCCTGAAGACTCTCCTGTCGTTACTGCAATCTGGGGGAGACCCAGGGCGGCAGCTGCAGAACTAGCTGCAGAACTGCCCAGAAACGGCTTGTGGCCACGTGAAGGCACGTGTGGATCGGACAGGAGGACTGGGTCCCGACGGTGGTTCTAGGCCCCACCGCGTGGCCAGAGGCGTCCAAGGGCAGAGCTGCACCAGTGGGGACTCGGGTCTGCAGATTTGGGAGCTGACCTGGGGAGGCCTGGAACCCGCCAAAGCCAATTGCGGCTGGTTCCAACCCTTCAGCACAACCAGCCCCATACACTTACCATTTGCCGGCTTCTGTACTGTCCCCTCCTTACAGATCTTTAAGTACCTGCAGGTCACAGGGTGACAGAGGCTGTGGCAGAGACACCTGGACCTTCCAAAGTGAAGGGGAAGCAGCAGTGAACACGGACTGAGCTAGGCCAGCTCAAGCAAGAGACAAAGTCCGCGCCTCTTCCGCTGTGAGCTTGATAGGACAGTTCTCACCCCAGAGCTCCTGACTGGATAGGGAGGGTCCAAGGTTTCTCCCCCTAATAACCTGAGTGACAGGTGACGGGATCTCACAGATTCAGAACTGCAACCAGGGTTTTCTCTCCTTACAGGAACCCGGTACTGCCTGGAGGACATTCGCATTTAACCTTGTACACAATGTTATATCCATTATGAACAATATATATAATATTCAAAATTGGAAATAATAATGATAAATATTTTAAAATTTCAGATTTTGGGCCAGGCATGGTAGCTCATGCCTGAAATCCTAGCACTTAGGGAGGACAAGGCAGGAGGATCACTTGAGGCCGGGAGTTTGGCACCAGCCTGGACAACATAGCCAGGCTCCATCTCTACAAAAATTTCAGACTAGCCAGGTGTGGTCTTGTATGCCTGTAGTCTCAGCTATTCAGGAGGCTGAGGGAACAGGATTGTTGAGCCTACAGTTTAGAGGCTGCAGTAAACTGTGATCAGACCAGTGCACTCCAGTCTGGGCCGGAAAGCAAGATCCTGTCTCAATGAACAATCAAATTTTATAACCTTCATGGCATCTGGTTTTTTGAGGAAGCAGCCTGAGTTTTGAAAAGGGAGGCAATCCTTCAGGAAGCTGCCTACTAGTAACTAAAGTAGGAGCCATATATGTCATTTTAAATTTTCTAGTAGCAACATAAAAAAAAAGAAACATGTGAAATTGGTTGTAATAATTCATTTAGCTCAATATATCCAAAATTATTGTTTTAATATGTCATCAATATATTATTAACACATTGGCTGCCACACTAGAAAAAAAAAAATTCCTGTGGTGCCATGGTGTTTTATTAAAACAAAATAATCCTTTCTAATTTTTTATTGTTGTCTATACATGAGTTATATGCAACTCAATCCATGTTTTTAGAACTAAATTGTCAATATAAATTGTAGCAACAAGGATATCAACAAGTAAGATTTTCGTGAACCAGCTGCTGGGTTTTGCTTCATGAGGTCCTGGGCTCAAACGAGCCAGAGTTAAATACAAATCACATGGCAGCCAATGTGTTAATGAAGTATTTTGGGCACTAAATCTTTCAAAGCCATTCTATATTTTAATCTTCTAGAACATCACGATTAAGAAAGCACATTTGGATGCACATGTCTGATTTTATCACTGTTATTTATATTAAGGTTGATCAATGGGTCCAGGGAATGTCTGCCTGTTTCTTTAACAAAATTGCTTATTATTTGTTGATTAGTATTTGCCTAATTTGAATTATTTCACTAAGGGTTGCAAAATAGCAGTTTTCTAATTCTATTATATCATTTTCATGTAGTAGTTCTTGCTCTTCTATTAAGAATTGCATTTTCTCATGAGCTCCTCAATACACTCAAAACTAACCTATCAAGAAAGAAACGATAAAAGCTTCTCACAGTCGTAACAATGATGATGTGGCCCCAGGAAACAAAGAAAACACATAAATGATATTTTCTCTAACATTTTTTGTGTATTTGACAGTATTCCATGCATGACAGTCTATGTTTTTCAGTTCACATTGTCCCATCTTAGGTCAGTGAGTAACCCTTCACATTGCCTCCTGTGTGCCATGAGACCATACATTTTGAGAGCTTTCTAATTTTCTGGAACAAACACACATGCATGCTTCCATTTCTCTGTTATATAATTGGCAGACAGATATCCCATTTGGCCTATTTGTTTTTACTTGACTTATGCTGTTTCCCACCATGCACCATATCCTGGTTTTATACTGTGTACTCTATCAATCTTTTATTAACATTTCTTGATTTAAGTCACGGCCAGACTTAGCCTCACAGCTTGTAGAAATATTTACCATATTCTCTGTAATTTATTTGTATGTATTAATGTTACTTTTATTGTAATGTTGTTAAATTGAGTTAAAAGCATTGATTTATGTGATATTTAAAATGACTGCATAATTCCCCTGTTAGCTACTTTATCCTGGATCTGTATTTGTGGGAGCCTCTTTTATAAACTTTTCTACTCCTATGAATATTATATTGTTTAGACTTTCTTTCTTTCTTTCTTTCTTTTTTTTTTTTTTTGAGACAGAGTCTCACTCTGTTGCCTGGGCTAAAGTGCCGTGGCGTCAGCCTAGCTCACAGCAACCTCAAACTCCTGAGCTCAAGCGATCCTCCTGCCTCAGCCTCCCAAGTAGCTGGGACTGCAGGCATACACCACCATGCCCAGCTAATTTTTTCTATGTATTTTTAGTTGTCCGGTTAATTTCTTTCTATTTTTTAGTAGAGACGGGGTCTCACTCTTGCTCAGGCTGGTCTTGAACTCCTGACCTTGAGTGATCCTCCCACCTCGGCCTCCCACAGTGCTAGGATTACAGGTGTGAGCCACCGCACCCGGCCTAGATTTCCTTTCTAAACAGAGGTCTATACTGGTAAAGAATAGTTTTCTAGAAAATTTCCATATCCTTTTGTTTTCCAAATCAATGTGCATTGAGTTCTGCTAATTGTTCCTTAGTGATTTTACTATAAACTTATGTTCAATCTTGTACATTTAACCCATTGAAGAATCCTTTTCAGTTTCTTTATGTCACCTCGTTATTCTTCCCATAACTTAAATAAAGGGGCATCTCAGAAATCCAAGAATTAACTAAATGTTAAATGTTGAGTAAAAGGCCTTCTCAGGGAAGCACATAGTCCAGTGCACAACACGGGCTTCACTGCCAGGCCCTCTTGTGTCGGACCTCAGCATTTCCTGCTCTCTTCCATATGACATCTTGTCTGCCTCCAAAGATCACGGAAAAGGAAGAGCCTCTTCGAAACCCTCCGATGGTGTCCTTGGAGATGCTGATTGAGAACGTGCAATTATTTGGGGGATTCATTACAAAGTTTTTTCAGAAATAGTCTCAGCTCCACTAGTGTTCACTGTCATTGCCAGTACAGACAAAATGATAATTGCAGTTTTGTGGGGAGGTGAGGTCACAGAGTGGCAAAAGTCTATTTCAGGGTTTTCCTGGCTCTCTTCCACACATACACTGACTGCCAAAACTGTCACACTGACAGTCCTAAAATCTGAAAGGAGTCAGGTGAGTATTTTAGATTTCAGCCTGAGAAGCAGAGTCAGTAAGTGAAGGAGGCTTATCAGGAGTCGGGTAAATGCTCCTGTCTACAAAGGGGATTATTCTGGATTTAAATCTGGTCCGCTGCCAAATACACTCATGATAAATAATTTCTGAGGCAAGTGCTGACCTCTTGGCAATAGGCTGGAGGCCTAGACCATACACCGAACCCTGCTTTCTCCTAATGTAATGTTCCTAACTATCTAATCCGTAGTGATGGCCGTTAATGTTTTATCTTAGTAAATTTAAGCTGATACTTAAATCCTCTATGACTGTAATTCTGAAATTAATCTTCTCAACTTAACTCACAGATACCATTTTAAGGAAAATAAAAATGTTAGTATAAAATCTCCATGCAAGTGATGATAATTAAATGGAACTAGAATACAATAATCAACTGCTATACAGAAACCATGTGTGTGACAGGCAGTGACTAGAATGTATCTTTTCTCTACTACTGGATGTATTATGTGCTTCCTAATGACAGTAGGTGTTTTTACAGAAAAAATACCTCTGCTATTTGTTGATTATCCTGAGATTATTTTTCCTACTGAAATAATAGAAGGCACATTTAAGGAAAAAGTTACATCATGATTTGGGTTTCAGATAGCAGAGAAAAAGTCAAGGCCTTTGGCAGTTTTTGCTTTTGGTGTGTCTGGTCATTCTTCAGCCAAGAGCAGACCAAGAACTGAGAACAGACTGCCACCTGAGTCTCTTCCCCACTTCGCGGCCCCCATACAACCCCACAGCAACTGCTGTTGGCTCTGTCTGCAACATGAATCCCAACTGCAGCCTCTTCTTTCTGTGTCCACTTTTACAACCAGTTTCAGCCACCCTCCTCTCCCACCGATCTTCTGCCAAAGACAGCCTCTTAGCCCTCTCCCTGCTTCCTCTCTTGCCCTCCTACCGTCTGTCCTCCACTCAGCATCCAGAGTAATCTCTTGAAAATTTGAAAAACATAATGTATGCTGTCCGCTATCCCATCTAAACACTGCCACTGGCTTCTCATTGCAATAGAATGAAAGCTTAGACAGCCTGGCCCCTGCTTGCCTCTTTGGTTGTTCCTACTGTTGCTTGTTCATACTATTGTGTGTTAGATTGATATTAGACCATAGAATCTAGAGTATTAGGTATGTAAGAAAAAAAGTCTAAGACAAAATGAAGGGTCAGATATGGTTAAAGGAAAAAAATAAGGTTTTAATTGTTCCAAGAAAATAATGAAAACCTAACTGATCTGCATGTATAGAACACATGTCACTGCTAACTGGGCACCAAGGTGAGGATCCTATGACTATGATTGATTAGTGGTGTCTGCAAAGAGGCAGAGTGGGGAGTCACAGCAAATGACTGTCTCAAGTACGCTCACTGGAGCCCAAACCAAGGCAGACCCTCTGCCCACGTGGACTGTGGGATTTCTCTGCCGACATGGGGACCCTCCCCATAGTGTTGCAGTGCAGACAGGAGCAGCGACTGACTGGCTTCCCGGGGAACTGCTGGGCTACTTTGGGGAACAAAGAAAGACCCAACTACCATGCCCACCCATCTTGGTCACTATTTTATAGGTAACTTGGGCAGATCGGAACTCTGAAGATTTCTATCGGCCTTCAAACTTTCCGTTCTTGAAGCTTAAGATGAACTCTTTGCAGATAGTGAGTTATCTCAACTGATTTTTCACAGTTACAGGTCAAACTCCTTGTTCTACTCTTTCCCTTTCTCACAACTGCACTTGACTATACTTTAAATAAATAAATAAGAAAAAGTAATACCAGGATTATTGGAGTTGGTAGTTGAAAGATCAAAAACAAAATAGTGAAAATTGCAGAAGACTTTTGATAGTTACTTATGTTGGATTTTATTATATAACTGTCAGAATCATTGTTAATATTTTAAATCCTCATAAGTCCTACATGAAGAATTTAATAACTTTTGTATAAACCTTCATGAACTGCACATTTGTCACATGAAAATAATAGAAAAAAAACAAAATTTCTTCTCACCTTGTAGTATGAATGTGGGCGTTTGGTATTGGATTTGGGTGTTATAATTTGCTGTGAGTTAGTGACACCCATGCAGCTTTAGAACCAACAACAGACTACTCTAAAAGTCCCTGCTACAATGGAGAGAGTGCCATGAATAAACTTTATGACAGATTGATTTATGAGTTATATTTCATAAGGGATATTCTTTTTTTTTTTTTTTTTTGAGACAGAGTCTCACTTTGTTGCCCAGGCTAGAGTGAGTGCCGTGGCGTCAGCCTAGCTCACAGCAACCTCAGACTCCTGGGCTCAAGTGATCCTCCTGCCTCAGCCTCCCGGGTAGCTGGGACTACAGGCATGCGCCACTATGCCCGGCTAATTTTTCTATATATATATATTTTTAGTTGTCCATATAATTTCTTTCTATTTTTAGGAGAGACGGGGTCTCGCTCTTGCTCAGGCTGGTCTCGAACTCCTGAACTTGAGCGATCCGCCCGCCTCGGCCTCCCAGAGTGCTAGGATTACAGGCGTGAGCCACCGCGCCCGGCCCATAAGGGATATTCTTAATCCTATAATGACACATTTACATGTTCCTAACTATCTATATGTCAGAGCGGTCTTCTAAAGTGTGGCCTCTCCTGAGAGAGCTTGCCTGAGTCCTGTCCCACAGTCTTTGTCCTGTGTCCCAGAGCCTTCCCTACTTTGGGGGGATTTGGTTATTTACATAGTATCATGGCCACAAGTTCCGTGACAGTGGGATTCCCATATCCGTGCCTGGCCCTGGGCAGTCAGTGAAAAGTTACTGGGTCATTATCAACGCATTTCAGGGGAAGTTCTTGAGATTTAACTCCTCCCTGGATCTCAGCTTGTTTGAGCTCAGCTTGTGTTTTTAAAGATTCACATACCCCAGTGTGTGGGGTTTGGACTGGACTGCAGCACCTACCTGGAGAGAACAGGGTTTGGGTAGATTGTGCACCCAGTTCTGCTGCTGATGACACATGAATTCTCCTTTAGAAACCTTTGCCTTCTTCATCAATGGCATCCTGTCATTCTTCAAGGTCACAAAATGCTCCCCAGCCCTTCCTGGTGGCCACCAGAGAGTAGGCCAGTTGAACCTGAATTCATGGAAGACGTGAGATGAGGTCACAGCTGCAGACTCCCCAGCACCCGGAGGCCAAATGTGCTGATCTTGGAAGAACCCACGGAGACCGGCTACCAGGAAGGCACTTTGCAAGGAGACATCAAACCAGGGCACATCAGGGAGATGCCTGATGCCTCCCCCTCAACAGGCATTCAGCCACTTCCAGGAAGGCAGCTTGTAGGAAATTCAAATGAGGACCAAGACGTTCATCTCAACAGTTTTTTAATCACAAGGATTTGGGAAAACAGAACTGTCCAATAATAAGCAATTGGTTGAGTAAACAAGGTATTCCCCTTCGGTGGAACTTTAGGCACTTATTAAAAGTAGGATTTACAAAACTTTAGACATAGGGAAATGCTTATGAGATGATATAGTATTAAAAGTATTAATTCAATGTATAACTTAATAATATAGTCAATATTATACAGTATGAGCTGAAAATGGAAAGTGCATAACCAATGACTGGAAAGAAATATGCCAAACATTAGGAATAGGGTTTTACTTATGGGAGAAAGATTCTGAGAAATTTGGGTCTTTGTCCTATAATTTCCAAAAATCCTACAGAGAGTGTTACTTAGGGCTCCAATTAGGAATGAAAATCCCTTTTAAATAAGCAGTGCAGAACTTCAAAGAAGTAATACAGTATCGGTCTGTGTGTTTCTTTCGAGGTCTTGCTTTATCTATGCAATGCTTCAGAAAAAGCCAGGTGATTTGAACCACCTACCTGATCATCAACAAGGCCTTCCTTTAACGCATTGCGGGGGTCCCAGACAGCCACTGCACATTAAGAAGTCCACAAATGGCACTGCCCTGGGAGAGGGTCTGTGAAGTCTTGTGAAAAGAAAAAAGCAGCTTTCTAAACACTAGGACAGAGGCAAAAGTATTTTTTAAATAGAAAAATTATAAATGTTATTATGCATGAGAAAAAGACCCAGGCCACACGGTGGTTAATTCATGTACTTTCTGAGTAACTTAAACTTAAATTTTGAAAATTAATTTCAATTCTAATTATGAAATTCATTTGTTAATGTAAAAATACACATTGTAAGTTTGTATCAGTACATTGTAAGAATTAATGAAAATATTTTTAAAATCAAAGCAATTTTTAAACATTTATTTCTTTAGACTCCCTGGCAAGGAAGCCCTGGGAGGAGTGGACATTTGGCAGAGCAGAAGGAGGTTAGGAGGGAGTACAGGAAAGTTGGGGGAGTAAAGTTAGGGGAGCAGGAGGGGCCTCAGGGCAGCCCTGCTTCAGCCTCCACTGCTGGGGACTTCCCCATTCTGAACGTGGGTCACCTTCCCCACTGACCACATCTTGCCTGCTGGCCAGATGCTGCTGTCAGAAAACCAGTGTCCAAAAAGACTTGTGTACATATACAAAAATTAACTCAACATAAACATAGATTAAATTTAAATGCAAAACCTAAAACTATAAAATTTCTATAAGAAAACTTACGAAAAACTCTCTGGACAGTGCCCTGGGCAAAGTATTTATTACTAAGACCCCAAAGCAAACACAACAAAAACAAAAATACATAAATAGGACTCAATTAAACTAAAAAGTTTCTGCACAGCAAAACAAATCATCAACAAAGTAAATAGAAAACCTACATAATGCGAGAATACTTGCAAACTATACATCTAAAAATGGACTAATATCAAAAATCTACAAAAAACTAAAATCAGCAAGAAAAAAACAAGCCTAAAGAGTGGGCAAAAGACATAAACAGATATTTTTCAAAAGAAGATATACAAATGGCCAAGAACCATATGAAAACAAATGCTCAACATCACTAATCATCAGAGAAATGCAAATTAAAATGACAATGAGATATCACCTTACTCATGTCAAAATGGCCTTTTTTTTTTTTTTTTTTTTTCTGAGACAGAGTCTCACTCTGTTGCCCAGGCTAGAGTGAGTGCCGAGGCGTCAGCCTAGCTCACAGCAACCTCAAACTCCTGGGCTTAAGCAATCCTTCTGCCTCAGCCTCCCAAGTAGCTGGGACTACAGGCATGTGCCACCATGCCCGGCTAATTTTTTCTATACATATTTTTAGTTGTCCAGATAATTTCTTTCTATTTTTAGTAGATACAGGGGTCTCACTCTTGCTCAGGCTGGTCTCGAACTCCTGACCTCGAGCAATCCTCCCGCCTCAGCCTCCCAGAGTGCTAGGATTACAGGCATGAGCCACCACGCCTGGCCAAAATGGCCATTTTTAAAATGTAAAAAAAGCAATAAATGTTGGCAAACATGCAATGAAAAAAGAATACTCATTTGCTGTTGGTGGGAATGTAAATTAGTCCAACCTCTAGAGAAAACGGTATGGAGATTTCTCCAAGAACTAAAATTAGACCTGCACTCTCACTACTGGGTATCTGCCCATCAGAAAATAAGTCATTATATCAGAACGACATCTGTACTTGTATGTTTATCACAGCACAATATGCAATTGCAAAGATATGGAATCAACATAAGTGCCCATCAAATAACAAGTGGATAAACAAAATGTGGTGCACACACACCCACACACAAACACACACACACATATATATGTACACATGTGCCATAGAATAGTAATCAGGCATGAAAAAGAAAGACCTTTTACATCAACTTGGATAGAACTGGAGAACATTATCCTAAGTGAAGTTTCTCAGGAATGAAAAAACAAATACCACATATTCTCATGTATAAGTGATAGTTAAATGGTGTGTATACATGGTCATACAGAGTGGTATAATTGACACTGGAGACTTAGAAGGGGGGATATTGGGAGAAGGGGAGGGACAAAAAATTACCTATTGGCTACAGTGTACAAAATTTGGGTGACACGCACACTGAAAACCCTGACTTCCCCACTATACAATTATTTATGTAAAAATAAAACACTTACATCCCCCAAAATCTTGAAATTTTAAAGAAAGCATTTTTACTTTTGGCTTTTATTATAGGATTTATCTGTAATGCCACTTCAGCTACAATGGAGGAGGAAACATGTTCTAGTAACTTATACCAAATGTTGGCATACGAATGTACTTCTGTGTGGAAAGCATTTATTCACTGAAAGAAAGCAGCTTATAGGCCGGGCGCGGTGGCTCACGCCTGTAATCCTAGCACTCTGGGAGGCCGAGGTGGGCGGATCGTTTGAGCTCAGGAGTTCAAGACCAGCCTGAGCAAGAGCGAGACCCCACCTCTACTAAAAAAATAGGAAGAAATTATATGGACAGCTAAAAATATATATAGAAAAAATTAGCCGGGCATGGTGGCGCATGCCTGTAGTCCCAGCTACTCGGGAGGCTGAGACAGGAGGATCGCTTGAGCTCAGGAGTTTGAGGTTGCTGTGAGCTAGGCTGACGCCACGGCACTCACTCTAGCCTGGGCAACAGAGTGAGACTCTGTCTAAAAAAAAAAAAAAAAAAAAAAGAAAGCAGCTTATAATATTCTTTGAGAAAGCATTCTTATAGTTTTCTTTTATAGCTGCATATGTAAATCTGAATAATATGAACCAATTAACACAGAAATAAATTTTTTTTTTTTTTTTTTTTTTTGTTGAGACAGAGTCTCACTTTGTTGCCCAGGCTAGAGTGAGTGCCGTGGCGTCAGCTTAGCTCACAGCAACCTCAAACTCCTGGGCTCAAGCGATCCTACTGCCTCAGCCTCCCGAGTAGCTGGGACTACAGGCATGCGCCACTAGGCCCGGCTAATTTTTTCTATATAGATTTTTTTAGGTGTCCATATAATGTCTTTCTATTTTTAGTAGAGACGGGGTCTCGCTCAGGCTGGTCTCGAACTCCTGACCTTGAGCAATCCACCCGCCTCGGCCTCCCAGAGTGCTAGGATTACAGGCGTGAGCCACCGCGCCCGGCCTCAGAAATAAATTTTAAAAAAGTCTCAATATTAGCTTACAAATGTGATTCTTTGTCAAATTGTTCCATTCAGTGAAAGAAAACAGTTTTTGATGTATGTATGTTAAAGAAAGTATTTTTACACTTGATGTATGTATGTTAAAGAAAGTATTTATGCAGGATTGCACTATTATGCATATTCAGGTAAAATGGAGGAAAAAACTAATTCTAGTACCTTATGCTAAATATCAGCATACAAATGTCTTTGTCAAACTCTCCAAACACTGAAATACAACAGGTTATGTTTAAACCTTAAGAAAGCACGCTAACATTTGCCTCATACCTGCATCATATGAACCAATGGAAGGAGAAACATTAAAATAACATATTCTGAAAAAAAAAGAAGGAAAATGAGTGTCCAAAAAACTTGTGTGGATGCTGTTTTTAATTCTGACCTAGAGCTTTGAAAACCTACTTGCGCCCACAGTGCCAGTCCTAGGGAGTTGGTGGGACCCTTTTCTTCGGGGTCTCCACTTCACCTGTTCTTTTTTTATTATTATTTTAAATGAAACAAAGACAGGAGGGGCAACCAAGCAAAAGTAAAACAAATCTGGGGCAAGGACTGAACTCTTGGGGAGTTTGGCTCTCTCTGCCACACAGGATACAAATTCAGGAGAGACTTTAGGGGTGACGAATAATAAAGTATTATTGTTTATGCTTCACTCTTCCAAGCTCTCCTTTATGAAGTTAACATGCACAAAGTGTCATCTGGGATTTGAACCACAGCTTTGAACCCAGTTCCAGGACTCTCAATACCTGCAAAATGACAAAGGGTGAAAGAAGTGGAGGGAGGGAACAGCTTTACTATGGCCATGATAATTAGGTGACTACTGTGGGCTGGGAAGGCCCACTGAGATCTTTCCAAGGTCCAGGTTCAACTGCAGCAGGACACCCATGGTCTCTAAGGTCATGCCCAGGGGAGACAGCCTTAAGAGGAGCACTCCACTTGAGGTATAGTAACATATTCAATCCTTTCCATCAATGTCAATTTCTTATCTGCACAAGAAAATAGTTTGGGGCTGTCTGGAGCATCCAGAGCAACACACTAAATGTTCTAAAAACTAGTAGAAAATATGGGCTAAAACATTGTGCCATGGTGAGCAAGAAAATGTACCCCATTTTATTTGCGCTGGTTCAAACCAACTTGTGCTGGGAGATAGCACATGGTACTGTCGCCTGCAAGTAAGCAGTTGAAAGCATCTCTGAAGGAGACCATCCTTTCTAAGTTTAACACAGGAGGAAGGTCTCAAGGCTTGAATGGAATTGTTACAAAAAGTCTGATTTATGTGACACACTGAGTTCTATTCATCCTAATCACAACTGCCCCATAGTCCTCCTAAAATACTGCTTTTACCTACCCACCTTCTGGCTCAGAAGTGCCTCACTACCTCTGCAGCCCCCACCAGATCTACCACAGTCCCTAGATGATCACGGAGACCCCACTCTCTGCTTCCCACCTTGAGTCTCGTTGGTCCAACAAACTCACTGCTTATCCTGAACAAGCCCCCATGTGCCTACCCTCCCTCATGCTGCTGCCTCTGCTGGGATTCTTCTGTCCCCACATGTCCCAACCTCCCCCAAACTTCCAGTGCATGACCAGGGGCAAATGTCTCATCCACTCATGTTGACACCTCATTTCACCTTCGTCCCCCAGAATACATTCCCACTCTCTGGACGAGCTTGCAGTTGGTTGTCGTCAATCTGTCAATTCCAGGAGTTTAGAGCATCTGACTAGGATAAGTTTCCCGAAGGGCAAGTATGCCTTATTACTATCTATTAAACTTTGCCCTTAGCTTAGTGTCTGTCAAATAATTTAACACAATAAATAATCCCCAGGTAAATGCACTAATCCACAAAATGCCCTGGTTTGATTCCCTTAGAGTTTGGCTCTTTTCCCACACAGCCAGCCAGAGTACTGCCTGGCCACAGTGAGACTGTTAGTGGTTGTCATCTAACCTATCTGGGTGTTCCCCATGTACATGTGACACTTGGCTCCTTCTCAGAGAATCCCTCCTCTTGACAGAGATCCCTGCTCAGAATGGCATTCTAATAAATGCTGTCCATGCCAACTTCCTAGAACAAGTGAAGATTTCATCTAGACTAGTTTTAGAAACTAAGAAACAGTGAGTAGAAAATCTTTTTATTCTTGTTCTTTGCTCCTAGGGTTTATTAACAAGGTAAAATTATAAGGAAGATCAAGTTTTAGGTGGAAAAAAAAGTGTACATAACAGATGGAAGTGATGAAAAACAATTATAAATAGAAAATAGAATTCTTTACACCCTTTGATATCTCTGTCCTATCCAAGGATGCCCTGCTGGATTGGACCTGGACCTTGTACGCCACAAAATTCCTACTTTCCTTCCCTCCCTTCCTTCCATATATTACCTGGGTAGTCCCCTATCCATGTTCAAAGATGAGGAGGAGGCCAGAAATAGAAAATGTCTTTACTCCTTTCTTTTATCTGGGCAGCATCTCTAATTTTTACCTCCTCACTATTTATCTTGAAAATGTCTTTGATTGGAACCTCATCTTTTCCATGTCTCAGGCTAATGTCCATTTTCCTGCAGCCCATAGAATAAAAAACAAGGATCATCCTCAGATAATTTTTATTAAGAAGATAGATCCCCTCACTATGCAAGAAGAACATAATTAAATTATTTTGCAGATAAGCTGAGGATCAGAAATGTGGCTCTGAGATAAAAAGTGGTGAGATCAGGATATAAATCTAGAGCCTGTAATTCTAGAGTCTTCAGCAAACCTTTATATCTACTGACCTTGAAACTAATCAGAAAAAAGTTCTGGATCCAACCAATTACATTTGTGTGTTGAAGCATAGCATGCATACTTAAAAATATGGCAATGATAAGGCCAGGTGGAGCTTCCTAAACCAAAACTTTGAAATGTTTGAAAAGCTAAAGTTTTTGAGTGCTGACATGACACCATGAGTGGAGTTTCACACAGGACCTCAGGTGATGGGTCAGAGTCAAAACACACTTGCAGAACACACAGCTTATTCAGTGGGCACACCCATATTTCCCCATCCAAACATGCCCACAAAAGGGAATAAAATAGCATGTGTGCAGGCCAGATGCACCAGCGGCACATTTCCCATGATGCTTTGCAAGGGGCCAAGACTCTTGTGCATTACTTACTGTGGTTGTTTTTTGTTTATTTTCTGCTCTATGGTGTAAACATATTGAGCTCAGGAGTTCGAGACCAGCCTGAGCAAGAGCGAGACCCCCGTCTCTACTAAAAAATAGAAAGAAATTATCTGGACAACTAAAAATATATAGAAAAAACTAGCCAGGCATGGTGGCGCATGCCTGCAGTCCCAGCTACTTGGGAGGCTAAGGCAGGAGGATTGCTTAAGCCCAGGAGTCTGAGGTTGCTGTGAGCTAGGCTGACGCCACGGCACTCTAGCCAGGGTGACAGAGTGGGACTCTGCTTGAAAAAATAAAAATAAATAAATAAATAAATAAAACTGGTCTAGTGCCAAATACACTCAGAATGGAAAAATAATTCCTGAGGCAGGGGCTGAACTCTTGGAAATAGGCTGAGGTCCTAGGCTGTACACTGATATCTATCTTCTCCTAATATTATTTAATCCATAGTAAAGAAAGTTAATGTTTTCCTTAGTAAATTTAAGTGAATACTTAAATTGTCTATGATTGTAATTTTGAAATTAATCTCCTTTACTTGAATCCCAAACATCATTTTCAGGAAAATAAAAATAATGGTTTAAACTATCCATGCATGTGATGATAATTAAATGGAACTATAATACACTGATCCACTGCTGTACAAAAACCATGTGTCTAAGTGGCAATGACTAGAATGTAAGTATCTTTTCTCTGATGCTGAGTGTCTTTTTTAAAAAAAAATTTTATTGTATTTTACTTATTTTACTTTATATAATTTATACACATAGATATATATTTTTTATTGAAGCAGAGTCTCACTCTGTTGCCCTGGCTAGAGTACCATGGCATCAGCTTAGCTCACAGCAACTTCAAACTCTTGGGCTCAAGCAGTCCTTCTGCCTCAGCCTCCCAAGTAGCTAGGACTACAGGCATGCACTGCCACGCCTAGCTAATTTTTTATATTTTTAGTTATCCAGCTAATTTCTTTCTATTTTTAGTAGAGACAGGGGTCTCACTCTTGCCCAGGCTGGTCTCAAACTCCTGACCTCAAGTGATCCTTTCGCCTTGGCCTCCCAGAGTGCTAGGGTTCCAGGCATGAGCCACCACACCTGGCTGATGCTGAGTGTTTAATGTGCTAAATGGTGATAATACCTGTTTTGACAGAAAAACTATGCTGTCTGTTGATTATGTGGAGACTATTTTTTTCTGTTGAAATAATAAAATGTGTATTTAAGAAAAGAAGTTACATTTTGATTTGGGGTTTAAGATAGCCAAAGAAAATCAAGAACTTCAACAGTGTTTGCTTAAGAAAAATTGCAGTAGCATCTCTCATCTCACTATGAATCTCTCCGATAATTATTCAATGCACTTATTTTCATTACTTTTGGATGCATCTTTACGTATTTATCTTATATTGGAGTGTAAATAATAATGATTACATTGTCATAAAATATTATTGTTCCATTTATTATTAAACAAATTACAATATAATCATAATCAATGTAGTCTGTACATTGCAGTGCTTTATCTTATATTCATGTGTCAGATTCTGTACCTAAGCTCACAGTAGTATTCTGCAATGATATTGGTGGTTGGCACCATTGTAATCTAATTTCTGGATCAAGGGGACGTATACAAACTTATTAATGTAGTTTTCTGAATAAGAGTGTTTTCTTGACAGCCACACAACCTGGGTTTAAACTTTAATTCAGGCAACATACTGGGATGGGAGTTATGTGAATATTTTACTTTGTCTTTGCCTAAGGTTCCTTGTCAGTCATGAGAATAATAACATCAACACTTTTGCAGAGTTGAATATTCAGTCTGCAATTGTACATAACCCTAACCCTAACTCTATAATAATAATGACTCTGACTCTAAGTGCTGTGTAAAGGATAGTAAATATGCAAACATAATCAACTACGTCTTAAAGTAAATAATAAGTGTTTCTGAATAAATTCTAAGTTGAGAATATTGGATTTCAGGGGCCTTGAAATAACACTGTCATGTTTCTCTGCAGTATACTCTGGCTCCACAGAGGATATTAACATCAGCACGATAATACGGCAGAATGGTCTCCAGGGGTTTGGCAATAGGGCTTATCTCCTGACCGCAGGGTATAGTTGGAATCTTGGTGAATTTATTTTTTATTTATCATTACACTATCTTGTTAAGGTCCAGAGATCTGTCAAGCACCTGAAATTAGCTAACTCCTTGGCCATTTTCTCTAAGGGAGTCTCCCAAAAAATGGCAGTGTTAGAGATGAAACATTTCTTCAATGATTTTGGATGTAAACTTAGGTCATAACTTTACAGAATAACCAGAGGTGTGTCCTTTGGCTCTTCCTGCATTTGGGGTATCTTCCAGGCCATTGCAATCTGTCCCTGGAACTCCAGGTGAACAGAGCTTAAAAATGAAAGCTCACAAGTACATTGAGCTCACAAATATAATTCAGCATTCTCTGGTGGATCTTGCAAATTATTTTAATATATTTTTCTATATATATTTCTGGAAAATAGAGCAGTAAGGAAACCACAAAACAAAAGGATTGGGATTTTCTTTTTTTCCTTTTGGGACAATGTCTCATTCTGTTACCCTGAATAAAGTGCCCTGCCATCAGCCTAGCTCACAGCAACCTCAAACTCCTGGGCTCAAGCAATCCTCCTGCCTCAGCTTCCTGAGTAGCTGGTACTACAGGTGCCAGCTACCACGCCAGGCTAATTTTTTGTTTGTATTTTTAGTTGACTGGCTAATTTTTTCTATTTTTAGTAGAGACGGGTCTCGCTCTTGCTGAGGCTGATCTTGAACTCCTGACCTCAAGCGATCGTCCCACCTCAGCCTCCCAGAGTTCTAGGATTACAGGCATGAGCCACTGTGTCTCACCTAGGATTCAGATATTGTTCTTGTGTACTTTATGACAAAGTGATGTCCTCATTACTTCTAAGTTTTCAGCTTTCCCTAGTATTTTTGGTCTTTGACTTAGGATCTGAGCTAGTGGCTCAGTGCTTTTCATCTTGTACAGACACAGGCAATGAGTCTAACACATTTATAGGACCAACATTTCTCCCAGATTCTCTCCTAAGGCCAGAGATACCCAAAGAATACTTATGCAGTTGAGAACCTTTGTAAGTTTCCTCACCCTCTCCTCCTTACAGTTTATGTGTTTTTTTTTTCAGTGAACCCTGGTGATGCCTGGTGAACATCACTGCACTAATAAATTTGTGCTTCCCAACTGTCCTCCCCTTTGTTCTCATGGAGAAAGACTACCATGGATTCAGACTCTGTTCTGCCTGCTACAAACTGAAGGCCCAATTCCCTAATCTGGTAATAGAGCAGCAGAAGTTATTAATATTTTTCTTTCTACAATGTGCAGTTATTTTTAATTTATTTTGTCTAGTAGCTTGAGATATCATTTACATATTATATAACTATACTTTTTGGATTATACCATTCATTTCTTTTTTAGTGTATTTACAGAACTGTGAAAACATTCTGGCCATTTAGTTTTAGAACATTTTTGTTCTAAAAGAGAACCCTCACACCCTGTTCCAGTCACTCCATATCTGCTACCCTCCCCAGTTGTAAATAACCACTAATCTACTTTCTGTGTCTGTAGATTTGCCTATTCTGATATTCCATAGCAATACAATCAGACAGTACGTACTCTTGTGTGACTGGCTTCTTTCACTTAGCATAATCTTTCCAAGATTCATTTGTGTTATAGCAGGTATTTGTACTTCATTCTTTTTCCATGTGGAATAATATTCAATTTCACAGACATACATTTATAAAATCTGTTTATGAACAGTGAGTACTTTCTTCTTTTTGTCTGTTCGAATAATGGTTCCGTGAACTTTCATGTACAAATTTTTCGCTCATCTGAGCTCTGAGTCAAATTAAACATCCCTAATACCCAAGGGATAAAGTTTTTCCAGGTAGCTGTTGGTTTGGACCAAATGTTGACTGTTCTCTAGTGATATTATGTTTGTCCAGCAGCTTTACTGAGATATCATTGACATATGAAAACTGTATATACTCAAGGTGTACTTGATGTTTTGATATGTACATTTTTAAATGTTCGCCATCATTCAGCAATTTAATATATATATCACCTCCACAGTTACCATTTGTATGAGTCAAGAAAATTTAAGATCTATCCTCTTAGCAAATTTCAAGTACACAATACAGTATAATTGCGATCCCAACTGTGTACATTAGATCACAGAATTTATTCATCTTGCGTAATTAAAATAAAATAAAATAAATAAATGACATTTGATGGCAGACATGGCTGAGGCAGTGGCGGCAGTCAGGCTACCATGTGACCTGCCTAGCCCGCCCTCCCACGTGATCTGCTCTCTGGTAGCTGTGAGTCGCAGCTGCGTCAAGCCCGAGGGCGCCCCCTCGAGTTTGTCAACTACAGGGCGAGAAGCAACAGCAGCTCCCCTGAGGCCTCTCCCCGCCTGCCGCCGCTGTAGCTCGAAGCCCAAGACACCCTTGGGCTGCAGCGGCTCAGCCAGGGCAGACCCAGGCGACCCGCAGGCTGCAGGCTTTGGAGCACCGCCCCCGCGGGAGCCACGGCTGAGCGGCCACCACGCCCTCAGCTCTACTTGGGCAGCAGCCTTAGGGCCAAAGCCTCGGGCCGGTGCCCGCCAACCTGGGGACCACGGCCTCTCGGAGCTGGAGGAGCAGCCCTAGACGAACCGCAAGAACCCGACCAGGGGCCACACTGGGCCGCCCTCCTTGGTTCGGATCGTTGAAGACTCAGTCGCGTCGCCACTACACACACTGCCACGCCTGTCCCCAGTGTTTCAGCCAGCTCAGATTCCAGGAGGAGGGATCGGAATGTCCGCTCTAGCCCTGAGGCTGGCCCTCCACTGAGAGCTGGGAACCCACCCAGACCTCTGCTCAAAGGGGTCCTCAGAAGAGGACAGGGAGGCTGTCCTCGGTCATGGACCCGGTCCAGGTTCCAGTCCCGCGCAGCATCCTTCCACCCGCCGAGACACCTAAGCCGGTGCATTCTCACCCTCCATCTCCACTGCCCCATCCCTGGCATGTCCCAGACCGCCCGAATCGCCAGATCACGCCACTAAAAGCTTACAGGTTCCAAACCCGCCGCATAACAGCTTTGCCCTGCGTGCACGCAGACCAAAAACTAAGCATGCACCAGGCGGTGTCCCTAAAACAGCGAACCACGACTAGTGGCCAGTCCCTAAGGCAGGAGCGCTCTGCGACCAGGACAGCCACGTCCATGTAAGGCTCTGGCCTGCCGTCTCCACTACGAGGCCAGACAGGGGATGGCCCGCGGTTCCTAGGAGCGGAGGAGGAGGGCCCAGAGGGCTGAAGAAGCCCCATCGCAGAGTCCAGGAAGCAGCGCGGGATCCATGGACAGGTCAGCCCTCGCCGCCTCACGCCCGCCTGCTGGGTGTGCACGTGAGTGTCCTCGACAGTCCAAAGTCGACGTGCCTTGACCTGGAAGTGTGGACTGCCCTTGTGCCCATTTGCCCCTCTGTAATAAGGGGTCCTTCCTCCCCAGGCGCCAAGCCCCACAGTATGAGGACCTGCCTGGGTGCCTGTGGCTTGTTCGGGAAAGAGACACAGACAGAGAGTGTGTGTGTCTGTATGTGTGCTGGCTGGTGGGAAGAACTCGTATGCCCCATGGGCCTCGGGGCTGCTTGAAGTCACCTTTGTGGTGATGAGCGCCTTGGCGCAGTTCTGCTCGGGCAGTGGGGCCGAAATGCCCTTCGTTTGCCGCGGGGCTCCTGCTTGGGGGTGGCATGGTCTGGTTCCGTCGTGGAGGAGGGCCCCACCTGTGACCACCAAGTGTAGGAACCACCTGGCCAACAGGAGGTCAGCCACCCTTGCCATCCGAAGAGGAAGACATCCAAGCCGACGACGACCACCACCTCACCAGGAACTCTGCCTGCCAGGGAGAGGTGTGCAGAGAAGGCCAGCAAACAGATTCTACCACCCTTCGGCCTCCTGCCCCACCTACCGTCAGGCCTACCTCCTCTGACTGAGGCCGGATGGCGGAGAAGCAGCGAGTGCGGTGGGTTACCCTCTGTCCCTCCGCAGGGGCATTTCTGGCTAGCTCAGCCATCCTAGGTAGCATCCCCTTGGCGGTTGGAAACACTTTCTCCTGCCTGGATGCCAGCTTGTAGACCAAAGCTTGCCCCGGCCTGTCTTCTCCTCCTCCATAGTTTCCGAGGGCCTGGACCTTTCTTGTTCTCGGTGAACCTTATGGGGCAGAAAACTTACCCTCTCCGTCAGGACAGCATTGTGGGGCATCCATTTCACGAGGCTTTCCTTCACCACAGTGGTTTCTTACTGACTGGGTATGACTGAGGTCCGTGCCCATCTGCCCAGCCATTTCTTCTGCCAGCAAGGGAAGCAAGCCCTGGTGTCGGTGTCCGGTCGGTAGCACCCCTTGCCTGACCTTTGCCTTCTAAGGAATGGGCTGTTTAACTTTGCGTCCACTTTCCTTGTTTTTTGGGGTTTTTTTGTTTGTTTGTTTGTCTGTTTTTTTCTTTTCTTGGAATGGGGGGATGCAAGCTTGGCAGGTTCCTGGGGATGTGTGGGACAGGGGCGGGTATGGCAGGAGCCATTGCCTGCCACTGTTTGCAGTGAGGGAGTCGGGGAGGAGGAGGAGGGACTGCGGTTCGTGTGGGTGTAGGCGGCGTGGTGGCAGTGTTCCGCTTCGCTGAGGTTGGTGGGGTTTGAGTGCCCTTGTTGGGATAACCCTGTTCTCTTCTGGCAAGAATGCCCAGTGTCGCCCAGGCCTGCAGAAAGGCGGCCTGTGCATGTGGTCCTAGGTAGGCTCTGCTTTCCCCCACCTCCTTAGGGCTCTCAGGACCCCTGGACAGGGTGCCTTCTGCTCGCGTTTGGTCTTGGAGGGGGCCGATCCTGCTCGCAAAAAAGCTCTCTCCCTCCCAGCGCCTTGCTGGCATGTCAGGTCTTAGCCAGGCACCCCTCTGGTCTCATTTGCTATCTCTGGGACTTGTGTGGCTCCACCTTCCGCCTATCCAGAAGAACAGTGGAGACAGGCAGCTGCCTCTGTCGATTAATATCGGAACAGCACCTGGGGACCCAGGTCCGATGGAGGCTCAGGACACCTAAGTTGGTGAACTCCTACCTGGCACCTTCCCTCGGGGCCTTAGGTAACTCCCTGTGCCCCGTAGGCCCCATGCTCGCTCACCAGGCTTTTTCTCTGTTACCATGGCCGCCCAACCTGTCCCCAGTGTTTCATAACAGCTCAGATCCCAGGAGGAGGGACCGGTCTGTTCGCCTCTGGTCCTGACGCTGGCCCTCCTCTGGGAGCTGGGAACCCACCCAGACCTCTGCCCAAAGGGTTCCCGAGGAGAGGACGGGGAGGCTGTGCCCCTCAATCATCGTCCCCGTCTCTGTCCAAGTGTCCGTCCTGCGCAGTCTCCATCTGCCTTCCCAGACACTCTCACCAGTACTTTCTTGCCCTCCATCACCTCTGCCGCACCAGTGCCATGTCCCCGAGCCTTCCATTGCTCTTCCTCAGGCTGGTCTGGAACTCGTCCTCTCAGGGGGTCCTCCCACTTGGCTTCCCAGAGTGCTAGGATTTCAGGTGTGAGCTCTCCACGCCCAGCCTAAAGATCAACTTTTTGTTTCATTGATCTTTTGTATTTTTTTGTTTCTGTTTCATTTAGTCTGCTCCTGTTAACTAACCCACAGGGGGTGTTCACTGTTTCTGGCCCACACAGGAAGCCAAAACAATGAGGATTGTCACAGAAGGAAGGATTTGTTATAGTGGATATTCATCTACCTGGAGGGGGAGGTATGTACTGCCTGAAATTTGCCTCCCAACAGGGTCAAGGGGGTTTCTGGAGGTAAAATGAATAATGCATGAGGGGAGTTAGCATCATCATGTGTCTGGGGTGGAGTGCAGGGCATGCAAGTGCAGTGAGAGATCATGCTAGTACACACGTCACATGATCCAAAAATGGCAGATAAGTCCCTCCCAGGGTGGGGATTTTAGTATTAGGATGAGTTAGGGGTTAATATTGGTCTTTCTTTCAGCCTTGTGTCAGGCTCAGCGGGTCACTGGGCATGATCTGTGGTGGAGTATCACTTATATTGTCTCCTCTGGACAAACAGGTGGTATGAAGCTTTTTAGTTTTCTTCTGGCTCTAAGGAGATTCTGCAGTTTCTGGGAAAGAAAGTCAAAAGAGAACGCATCAATGCAACAGAAAGTTGCAAATTTCTGGTCAGTAAATCTTATGGACTTGGGAACTTGAAACATAAGAGAACTATAAGAAAAGAAAACTATAAAAAATGTTTTCCTGCTTAAGAAGCCAGTTACACTCTGAGTTTTGTTATTTCTTTTCTTCTCCTGGCTTTGGGTTTGATTTGTTCTTCTTATTCTAGTTCCTGGAGATGTGATATCAGGTTGATAATTTGTGATCTTTCCGTCTTTTTGATGTAAGCATTTAAGGCTATGAATTTCCTCCTTAGCATTGCTTTTGTTGTATCCCATATATTTTGAAAGTTTGTGTCCCCTCTCATTCAGTTCAAAGAAATTTTGATTTCCATCTTACTTTCATCATTGACGCAAGGCTCATTCAGCAGTAGGTTTTTTAATTTCCATGACTGTGTGTGGATTTTAGAGTTTCTCTTGGAATTGTTTTCTAGTTTGATTCCACTGTGGTCTCAGAAGATACATGGTATCCCTGAGAGTTAGATGAGTTTCTTGGAGACAACATATATTTGGGCAATGATTTTTTCATCCAGTTTATGTCTTTTAATTGTAGCATTAAGGCTGTTCACATTCAGCACTCGTATTGATATATGGGTTACTGTTCTGTTTGTCATGTTGAATAATACCTTTTTGTTTTATTTTCCCTCCTTTGCTATTGTTTTATAAGAGCTGTGAACTTTAATTTTTAGTGTTTTTACACTGGTGGGTGTCTTTTGTGCTAATCCATGTATAATGCACTATTGAGTATTACCTGTAGGGCAGGTCTGGTAGTGACAAATTCCCTTAGTGTTTGTACGGAAAGTCTTTCATAAGTTTCTCCATCACCTATGAAACTTAGTTTTGCAGGATACAAAATTCTTGGCTGGCAGTTCTTCTGTTTAAGAAGATTAAAAATGGGGCCCCAATCCCTTCTGGCTTGTAAGGTCTCCACTGAGAGGTCTGCTGTTAGCCTGATGGGTTTTCCTTTGTAGATTGGTTATGACTTTCATCTTGTAGAATTTTCTCTTTCTTTTTGACTTGGCCAGGTTGATGCCCAGGTGTCTTGGAGATGTCCTCTTTGCTATGAATCTTCCTGGTGTTCAATGACCATCTTGCATCTAGATATCTGAATTTTGGCAATACCAGGGAAGTTTTCTTCAATACTTCCCTTGAACAGGTTTTCCATGCTTTTTGCTTTTTCTTCTCTCTCAGTGATACCTATAATTTGTATATTGGTTTGCTTTACATAATCCTATATTTCTCTGAGTGATTGTTCATTCTTTTAAATTCTTTTTTCTGTATCTTTGCCTGACTGGGTTTGTTTGAAAGCCTTATCTTCAAGATCTGAAATTCTGTCTTCTGCTTGGCCTAGACTCTAGTCTGTTGTTGAAGCTTTCTGCTGTATTTTGAAGTTCCTTAAGTGATTCCTTTATTTTTTAAATTTCTGCTACATCATTTATGTGTCTGTCTCTATAGTGACTTTTTCATTTTTTTATTCATGTCCTAAAATATTTTTTTAGCTTTGTGTTGGCTTTCAACTTTCAATTCAATCCCATTCATCTTATTTGCCATGCATATTCTGAATTCTATTTCTGGCATTTTGACAATTTCCTTTTGATTGGGGTCTGTTGCTATAGGTCTATTGTGATCCTTTGAGGGTGTTGAATTAGTTTGTTTTTTCATGTTGTCAATTCTTTTGCTGGTTTCTTTTCATCTGAAACCTCTTCTCTCAGTTCAGGACAGATAGGATTGGAGTGCTCCTGTTCTCCTTTGCTGAGACTCTCCTGCTTAGTGAGAAGGAGGCAAGGTCGCCAGATGGCACCGCTGTGTCCTATTCCAGAATGTTGATTCAGTAGGACAGGGATGGCTAAACTATGATTTTGTAACGTAGCTGTTCTATGTTGTCCCATTCCCCTGTGGTTGTCCCAGGATCTTTGTGTGGAGTGGTGGGTTTGTCCCTAGGCCATTGTTGGAAGCCTGGGCAGGGGGCTGGGTGAGTCCCTCTCCACAGAGGTGGGCATTGCTGGACATTGCTCCACCTGTGTCTCCCCACAGCAGTGGCGGTGGCTGCTTGGTGAGGCTATCTAGGCAGTGGCTGCAGTCGTCAAGGGTGTGGGTGTTCATTCCGCCCAGGTCTAGGTATAATGGTGGTATGCACTGGGGAGTGGCTTATGGCTGGTGAGTCTGTGGTGGAGAGCTGGACCACAGGTGTGGCATAGTGTGGTGCTGCAGGGACATGGCCCTCTGGCTGGCAGGCTGATCCACAGGGGTGTGGATGCCCGTGTGGCACATGGGTCAATGGGTTTGTGGCTGGCCCCATGGTGGGTGGGTGTGCAGGTGCACGGGGGTGTGGACCTCAGCATGGCATGCAGGGCCACAGGGCTTGCTCCTTAGGTCAACACGCAGATTCCTGGGGGCTTGGACCTGCACATGGCACACAAGTTCTTGGGGCTGTGGATTTCAGCACCATGGCACACAGGGCTGGGGGGCCTGTTGTGCTGGTTGGCACATGGGGCTGTGTGGACTGGGCGACTGGACAGCTGGGTCTCTCCTCATACACATCCCACTGGGGCTGCAACTGTGGACCTGTCAAGTGGCGGCATGGCACAATCCATCTGAGTTCCCTGGTGGGTAGTGTGCTTGGCTCCCAGTCACACGCACGTGACAGCATGTGCTCTTCCTGCTCCCTCCCCGTCCTGGCAAGGGGCAATGCAGGTCAAGGGGCAATGCAGCTGATACTTGTGTAGACTGGGTTCTCCGGACCCAACAGCTCAAAGTGGTTTCAGCTATGGCGACCCAGGAACAGAGGCCAGCTGGTCCCTGCAGAGCTAGCTCTCTGATGCAACATTACTATCCAGTTTCCAACCAGTTCCCTGATCAGTATGGAGGCCCATGGTGGTGCCGAGGGGCCCCAAACAGCTCAAGTCACAGTGTCTATGCATAGAGCCTGGGGTCCTGGGGCGCTCTCCTTTATCCCTTCCCCACGTGTAGGTGTCTCCCCCAGGTACCTTCCAGTCTTGGCAGGTGGGTCTCCCCATTCCGAACTCCTTCACTCTGAGTGTCTCCCATCACTTCTCTGATGATTTACAATGCTGTCTCCGAGAAGGTCCATGTTAGGTGGGCATTTACTTGCAACATTCGATCCTCTCCTTGACAGCAGCGTGTGCAGGCTGCTTCTAGCTCACCATTAGGCCCCTGTCCTGTCTCCTAGAATTCTATACCCAGTGAAAATATCTTTCAGAAATGAATTGGAAAAAAAACGTTTTCAGACATACGAAAGCTGAGAGAGTTGATCATCCGTAGATCCACACTCTAAATGTTAAAGGAAGTCCTTCGGGCAGAAGGAAAATGATACCAGTTGGAAATAATATACAGTCTTATACAAAAGAAGGAAGAGAAGCAGAAATGGTGCCTATGTGGATAAATATCTTTTCTTACTTTTAAAATCTCTCTAAAAGATAAGTGTTTAAACAAAAATTAAGCCAGGTGTGGTGACACATGCCTGTAGTCCCACTACTCAGGAGGCTTAGGTGGGAGGATGGCTTGAGCCCAGGAGTTCTAGGCCAGCCTGGGCAACATAGTGAGACCCTGTCTCAAAAATAGAAAAAAACAAAAAAACAGAAAACTAAACAACAAACGTAACAATGTATTGTGGAGTTTTTAACATGTAGAAGTAAAATGTATGACAATAGCACAAAGTATCCTTACAGTATAAGCATGCCTATTCTTACTATCCATAAGGTAGTATAGTATCCCTTGAAGGTTGACTGGGATAAGTTAAAGATGTGTGCTATCACTAAGAGCTATAGCAAATAAACAAATTAAGGATATAAAGTAGAATTATTAAAAATATTCAATATTTTTTTTAAAAGACTGAAAGAAAGGGAAAGGGGAACAAAGAATTGAGGCAAATGGAAAACAAATAGCAAGATGGTAGGCTTAAACTTAGCCATGTAAATAATCACGTTAGATGTCAATGATCTAAATATCCCAATTAAAAGGCAATGATTGGAAAACAGATACCTACAAGACATGCACTTAAAAGGCGAAAACACAAATAGGTTAAAAGTAAAAGGGTAGAAAAAGATACACATGCTAACACTTCTCAAACAAAAGCCTGTAATGGCTATATTCATATCAGAAAAAGTAAATTGCAGAGTATTTTCCTTAAGGCTGCAGAGGGGTCCGGGAAGCCTTATCCTGACAGTCCTTAGGCACACAGTGTATCCGCCCTGTCCTGAATGCTCTGGCCCTCAGGGGCTGTGAGGTGTGAGGTTGGAATCCCAGCTGGATGAGATCACAGGTATGCTATTCAAGCAGGTGACTGCCATGGGTCTAGAAGCATCCTGGGCTTGCCCTTTCTCTCTGCTTTGGAGGTGACAGCTTCCCCAGGCCAGGTGGGTCACCACCTCCACACAGCACAGGCGTCTTTCACACGGTGACCTTAGCTGTACACAGCTAAGGCTTCCCTGGAATAGGCACATGCCTGGCTTCCGGGTGCAGAGTGGGATCCCATGAGGTCAACTGGACACATCTTGTATGTTTCCTGGGGTGAAAGGCCTTTGTTGCTCCCCTAAACTCTGGGAAAAGGACAGAAGGTTCATGCTTCTCCATCAGCTTGTGAGAAATGCCAGGACTTCTGTGGTGTGGAGTAGGAAGAAGACCATTGACACTGCGCAAAAGGGTGATATCTTCCTTGTGTTTAATTTGTTGGCCATTTTCTCTCTCTGGAGAGAGGAAGTGAGTTCCTGGCTTCTATCTTCCTGTTTTCCTTATAGCCAAGCACCACCTTTGTCATGGCTTCATGCCTCAGTTTCCTCAGCCATGCCTAGGGACCCTGGTTTCAGTCCTCCCAGGTCTGATGGCCTTGGTCTCCCTACAGATGAGTGACAGAGTCAGCCAGTCACATCCTCTCTCTGTGGGGAGCCACACCTTTGCCCTGAGGGCTTTCTATCTCCTAAGTGAGCACCTTTCCCTAGCCCCAGGTGTGAGTGTGGGTGTGTGTCTGTGTGTACTCAGGACCATTTTTGTCTCCCTGGACTGGAGGGGGCTAAGTTCCCATGGTGGTGGGGGGACTTCCTTCCTTGTAGAGAAGACACAAAGTAGTTCAGGAGGGCTCTGCCTGCAATGAAGTGGATCTGCAAGGCCACAGGCATTGGCCGCCCCGCCCCTTTGGTGTCCACTCGCTTAGCCTGGGACTGCCTTCCCTTTCTTCTGTGGGGACCCCCAGCTCAGAAAGGAGATAATGTCACTACAGCACTGAGGAGCACGGTGTGCTGGCCAGGACAGGGTATGCGGGGGTAGGGGAGGGCCAAGGTCTAGCTCAGGAAAAGCCTGTGGCGCCGTGTCCGGCCCATGGCAAATGCTGGACACACACTGGTTCTCTGCTTTCCTCCTTCCTCTCTCCGTCCTGAAGGACCCCGATGTCTCCAGCCCCTGTCGTCAGTGGCTGTGGGCATGATTCACTCCTGCTTATTACCTGCCACTCACACACACCCGTGATTCTCTTGCCTGCACACCCTTTTGACGGGCAAGTTATGCAAGTATCCCATATTCCACCTACTTAAAGAAATAAAATCTGAGGATAAAGCAACAGCCACGTCAGCCTTTGAGGCCTTGGTGGGGGGTGGGGTGGGGGGAGGTCCGTGGAGGTGAGTGGGATGGGTGAGGGCCTGGGGCTCCAGGACTTGCCCTTTCCTAGGTGATCTCCTTTCTCTTGGAGATGGTCCAGGCCAGTAGTTAAAAGCACTGTTTTAAACTCAAAGTAAACCCAGTGGGTTCAAATCCTGGCTTTGCCTCTTCCTACCTATCCAACCTTGGGCAAATCCACCCATGTCTGTGCCTCTGTCTCCTCATTTGAAAAACGGAGGTAAAAGTATTACCTACCTGTAGGGGTTTTAGTGAGGATTCCATGAGCAGACATGTACCTGGTGTGCTTGGAACAGCACCCGTGATGCAGGTGGTTTTACGGAAGTTTATCTGTGACTGTCGCCTTGAGGAGCAGGCTCGCCTGCAGTCACGTGCTTGTGTTAAACATGCGCTGTGTGCGCGGCGCGGTGCTGGGCACTGAGACACACACGAGGAAGACTCGGGCCCGCTCTCAACGAGCTCGCTGGTGGGCAGGAAGGTGAGGCTGTTCCTGCGGGGAAACCACGCCAGGCCGTGCACTAAGTTGCTGAAACCGGTGCACGGCGCTGTCGGCAGGAATGCAGGGAGTAATCCGTCAGGGTCTGGGACGGGCTTCATGGAGGAGACAGACCAAAGGCAGGGAGGGAGGGTGTCACTGTGGGCTAGGAGAGAAGCTCACAGTGAAGAAGGGCCGGGGACAAGGTCTGCAGGCCGAGATGCACAGAGGGTGGGAGCACAGCTTGGCTGGAGAGGGGGTTGTGTGGGCAGCCACGGGAGACTGGCAAGGGCTGGGGCTCCAACGCCAGCTTGATGACAGGACTGTTTCGGGGCACTTTTCCTTCTAGGCTGTGGATCTCAGTGCAGTAGGGAGGCAGAGGAGTGGCTAACACACCTGTGGAGATGCCACCTGGCCTTTGGAGACCAGGACTGCATCTGGAACTCCTCCCACCTGTCTGTCTTCTGTCTCCTGAAGCAACAGCAGAGGAGGGAGGAAACTGACCTCGAGCTGCACGTCTGTGTTTGTCTAGTGCCCCAGACAGAGACAGTGAAGACACAGGTGATGATTCTGCTATTGCGGTGACACAGGAGGACCACAGACCAGTGACCAGAGGGCTGCATGCTTGTGCTGGGAGAGCAAGTGCTTTCTGAGACCTTGAGGTCTTGTTCATGGGGCAGGGATGGTGAAGAAGGGGGAAGGGAGGGGCCCCAGAGGGTCCCCTTGCCCAGGCCAATTCTGGCCTCGGGACCCTGCCCTTGGGATACATTTGGGTTTTTCAAAGCCCAAGAAGAGTTAGAGAAGCAGACAGGTGGTTCCTACCTGCCTCCTTTGCTCTGGGCAGCACTGTGGTGTCCGCAGGGAGCCATGGTGCTCCAGATGACACCGATCAGCACCCCAGAAGTCACAGTTTGCCGAGGGAGGGAAAGCCTCAGACGTATCTGGGCTGGGGTCTGAGCAGCTGTATTTTGAACAAGCTCTGCAACCAGGGCTGGAGGCAGCAGAGACTCCCAGCTTTGGATGGTGCAGGACAGAGTGTTGGGATGGCGAGAACAGGGCACAGTGGCTTTAAGCGCCAAATATAGGACAATGACATCATCCTGAAAGACAAGGGCCCAAATCCCCAGAAGGCTCACGAAGAGCCTGAGCTCTTGAGGGCTGGGCCCTTGGGACTTGCAGGATTTGTCACTGGCTTGACCTGTGAAGGCTAGAACATGGGGCCTTTCCTGGACTCAGATTGTCCCCTACCCAGATACCTCTGGGGACAAGCCGTGTGGGCAAGCTCAGTGCTGAGCGTTCTCCAGGAGGATGGTGGGAGCTGGTATCAGTCAGAACTTCAGGGCAGTGGTCTAGAAGTGGTCAGGATCGGCGACTGGTGCCGTGCCGTGGTTACAGAGTCCACTGAAGAGTCACAGCAGACTTGGAATCGGGAGGTCCAGGTTCCGTGAAGACCTCCCTAACTTGCTGAGGCACTCTGTGTCCTCACCTGGAACCCCAGGGGTCAGACGGCCTCCCTGAGGTCCCTTGCTGTCTTGCATGTGACAGTCTGTGACCCCACAGGGGCACACGGCTTCCTAAGCTTCCCTGAGGCGCTGGGCTGCCATGACTCCTTGAGCCTTCCCCAGGGCAGCGTCATCAGCAACTATGTCATCAAGCTCAGCAAGTCGGACCCCGCAGTGAGCAGGGCCAGCCCCGAGGGGGACCCGAGGGAGTAAGCCAGCTCGGGGGAGGGCAGAGAGAAAGGTCAGGGTGAGGAGCAGAGGGGAGGCAGGAGGCCGGCTGGCAGGACTTGGCGGTGGGGTGCGATTTGGCCTTCCCAGCCCTGGCTGGTGGGCCTGGACCAGGGGAGGCCTTGACCAAGAGAGTCAGCCGGCGTTGCTTTCAGATTTTAGTTCTTTTTTTGTTCGTCTGGAATAAAGAGGACATCCGTCACACGTGCTCCAGAATCCTACAGATGGTACAAATAGCTGGGGCCACAGAGGCCTCTCCCCCTCCCCCTCCCCTGGCTCCCAGCGCACTCACTCCTCTGACCCCTAGACCGCCTCCTCCTCCCTCCCCTCCATCTCCCCTGTCCTGTGTCTTCCCCCGTCCCCACCTCTGTCTCTTCCCACTCCAGGGCCTGGGGCTCCCCTGAGTAGGGGCTAAGGGAGCACACAAGGGTCACTGGGTGGTGAATCTGGAGGCCAGAGCCGGAGACCCTCTGCCAACGTCTGGCTGTGACATCTTGAGTAAATTGCTCTGTGGGCTGCACTCTCTCCTTCTGCACGAAAGGGGGATGTGATGTCCCCTGCCTGCTCACAGCAGCCTCCGAGGGTTCTCGGAGCTCCTGGGAGCTGGCGTGCTGTGGAGTGGGCAGGAGGGCAGTGGGAGGGCGCAGCTTGGGGTCCTCTCCCCTCTGCATGCAGCCGCTCTCCCCGCAACAAGCCCTGTCTCCTGAGCTCTCGCGTTTCTTCTGCCTCTGGCATGCTCCCCAGTGAAGGCCATGACCAGTCACACCATTCCAAATTTCAGGACACCCCTCTACCTGATCAAGTCCTTCCTGGTGTCATTTAAATAAGGACCATGGTGCCATCTTACCAACATGGGGTGAGAGGGGAGAGAGACAGAGATGATAGGAATGCCTGGGGGAGAGGGGGCTGTGTCTACAGGCCTCACAGGCCCTCCAGGAAAGGCATCCGAGCACGCGGCTGGGGCTGATTTGGGGTTGGTACTGAAGCCCTGGCGCGTCCCCTGCCAGGCATCCTTGCCCAAACTGGTGAGCTTGGTGTGTCAGCCCAGCAACAACTCGGCCGTCGCGGTCCTGAGTGAGAGCACCACAGAGGGGGCTCCGAGGGCCTGGGCCCTGCCAGCCCCTGCCCCAGCTGCTTCCACCTCACCAGTGAGTGCGGGGGAGGGGGCCCTCCAGCTGCTCCAGGCGTGGGAGGGGTGGGTGCAGGCTGAGACCCTGCGGGGTGCCGGGATGCCGGGGTGCGGGTCTGCGGTGTGGTGAGGCTGCAGACCGCACCTGGCCCGGACGGGGGAGGAAGACGAAGGGTCAGGGCCGCAGCGTGGATGGGAGGGAGCCTCGCCTGGAGGAGAGCAGCCCCACACCCAGGTCCTCTGGCCTTCGCTTCTCATTTTCAAACCCTGGCGTGGAACATTTTCAAACGGCTGGGAATCGCCACGTCGTGGACACACAGACCGTCCTGTCCCTGGTTCCTCCTCTGCCCCAGCTCTGGCCTCGCTCCGCACTCGCCCACCCCTGACCTCCCATCCCAGCAGGGCGAGGGATGGGGTGTCCATTCTGCACTGACTAGCACTTGCTTATTCTATAAGCTGGAACGGCAGTGGTTTGTGTGCTAGGCCGAGTGGCAATGTCCCAGGCCCCGGCACTGCACGGTTGTGCCTTCTCCACTTTGCTTCTGCTCCTCCCCCTCCTCCTCCTCTGCAGTCATGAAGGTGGGCTGCTGGTGGGGGCTGGAGATGGGACCCCCAAGGGCTTGCACTGTCCCCTTGCTTTATCTTCTCTTTGATGTCGGCTCTGAGTTTGTCTCCCTAAAGAAACTCCTGACCCATCTGGTGGTAAGCAAGTCTGGGATGGACGTCTCCATCCATCCGTCCATCTACCTGATCATTCCACAACAGCAGAGTCCTGCTCTGTCCCAGGCATCATCCTGGGTACAGAATGAGGAGTTGGGGCCAAGGATCTTGGAGGCCCCGGGGAGGGACAGCCCAGGCCACAGGGTTTGGAGGAGGGAACTGGGCACAGGGGGTGGGGCCCAGAGCCTGGGGGAGATGGGAGATGGGAGATGGGAGATGGGGAAGGCCCGGCCGTCTCCTGTGTGGCCTCCTTGTGAGCTTCTCTCTGTGAGCTTGGACAAGTCCCCGTGCCTTTCTGGACCACATCTTTTCAGCAAGTACATTTTCAGTTTCTCTATTTGCCCAGTGCTGTGATGGACATTATGAACACGTGGACAGATAAGGTATAGACCACCCTCGTACCTTCCCTTGAGGTGTGCAGTGTCAGTGAGGAAGGCGACCCTGGGGATGACCTCACCACCCAGAGTGACGTGTGATGAGTGCATTAACAGAGGAACCCACGGGGGAAAGGAGGGTGTCAGCAAAGCAATGGCTAACCTGGGCTCCCGCAGTTACGGACAGCGTCACAGAGGAGGGGATGTCTCAGGCATTTCAGGAACATGTTCAACAGGTGGAAGAGAACGGGAGGGCTAAGCTGGGGCTCTACCATCCTATGGGTTTGTCCTAATGTTCTCCCTTCCCTTCCCTTAAATTCTTCTCTCCACATCCTGTGGCTTCTCTTGCCTGTCGACTGTGTGCCCTGAAGCCCTGCAGAGAAGACGCATTTGGAGTCAGCTCCCTGAGCTGCTCCCTGCCCTGCACCTCATCACCTCCCTGCACCCCATCATCACACACACGTGGGCCGGTTGTGGCGCAAGGAGACCCCCAGTTGTTACAGACGCTTCATGGTGAGGGGCTGCAGGAGCCGGAGGAAGGGAGCTGGGCAGTGGGGCTGGCTCTGAGGGGCTGGAGTCCCGAGGGTTCGGGTGGGACTTCCCGGGGCGAGGAGCACTGGGTCCGGCCTTCTGTCCCTCTGGCTGTCTGGAAGGGTGTGCGCAGTGGGGCCGCGCTGTGCACGGAGCGCACGCTCAGGCCAGAGCTCTGCGGCTCCAGAGTTCCCAGACCGACTGCCCCCCGTCCCTGTGCTGGAGGACCAGGGGGAGTGTGGGCCTTGGGACCAGACAGACCCAGCTTCGAATCCGTGTTCAGACACTGACCAGCTGTGTGTGTTTGACCTGTGATTGTCGCTCACGTCCTGGAGCCTCTGTGAAGTGGGACAGCAGTTCTGTTGTAGGATTGTGGTGAGAATGAGACGAGATGCTGGGCTTGCGGCCCCAGCGTGGTGTTCCAGTGTGGGCCCTTTCCCCGCTGGGCCCCCTGGTCTGGTGGTCTCCATGCTCTCTCCTGGCCCAGATCACACGGGACAAGTGGGAGGGCAGGCTGCTCCTGGTGAGCCCTCTCGGGGACCCCTCACCCCCTAGTGTGGCTCTCTCCTCAGGGCCCTTAGGGAGGAGAGGCCCCCGGCCCCCAGTGGCTGAGGCCACCATCAAGGAACCTCCCTGACCGTGGGAACCTCCCTCTGGGCACCTGGGCCTCCTGGTCCCTGCGCCAGAGTCTGGGACTCTGCCCTCAGCCCCAATCCCCCTGTACACTCCCAAGGCCCCTCCCTCCGTGGAGAGTGAGGGGAGGAGCCGGGCCTTGGGCAAGCGCTTTCGCCTTTCCAGGCCTCAGCGTCCCCATCTGTAAAGTGGGGGTGCTCGCACCTACCACGCAGAAGCAAAGAGGGTGATATGGGAGACGGCTCGCCAGCCGGAAAGGGCCGCTCTCCACGTGCAGGTGGCATTACCTTCCTCGTCACTGGTTGTCATTCTCTGTCCTGACCACCCCTCTCCGTGTATTTCCGTCTTCCCATTTCTGCAGCTTTCTCCCTGTTTCCAGACAGCACCCCTGTCGCTTGCTGCTTTCTTCCCCACTTCCACAGGCAGAAAGCCCCTCCACGGTTCTGTGGTCCTCTTCTCCCTTCCTCTTCCTCAGTTTTCCAGCCAGTCACTGTCAATGGTGACAGCAGGTAGGAGCAAGGCACCGTGGGCACCCTGGAGAGGATAAATGGTGGCAGTGACGAGAAGCAGAAGGTGCGTCTGTGCGTGTGCTGGGGAGGGGAGGGGGCCGTTGGGGGGAGGGTGGTGGTGGAGGGGCCTGGTGGGAAGGGCTGCGGACACGCTCATGAGGACAGGCCGTGGGGGCCAGAGCACTCCAGTGTCCCTAGGCCCTGAGGAACTGAGGGACGGGAGGTCAGCGAGCGGTGGGGTCACCAGGAGCAGCAAGATTGAGTGTGTGACATGTGCGTGGCGCTTGGGCTTCTTCAAGCACGTTGCCATCTGTTGTCCTAGTTGGGCCCCCAGCTGGTGTGGGACAGAGGGGAGCTGGTGCTTGGGTGCCGTGGAAAGGTTACTGCCCTTCGAGCAAGTTAACTCCCATAATATTTGAGGGCATCACCCACGTGTGGTGTCTCGGGGGATCCAGGGCTGAGTAAGAAGGTGGGGGCCTCCCTCCCAGAGCTCAAGGCCTGTGGTGGGGCAGGCCTGGGGCCCTCCCCAGCTGTTCCAAGTGCACCCCGTGGCAAGTGTCTTAAGGTCTGGGAGATCCCAGTGACCTCCCTTGGGAAGCGACAGCAACAGCTTCTCCATCCCAGGAGAATGGATGAGGATGAAACAAAAGGATCCCCGTGCGGGTGCTTTGTAAGGTCAAAGGCTAAATGACCCTGTCGCTGTTATGGCTTTATCTCAATGGTGAAAAAACGAAATCCAGGGGAATTTAGAGTCTTAGCACTGGGATCTACGTTTCTTGGTTTCCAAGCTCGTTTTCCTGTCACTGAACAATATTTTATTTGGGCTTAGGAGAAAAAAGGCCTCATTTCTAGGACTGATTATTTACTCTCCAATTATTGACAAGTATCTATGAGCACCCACTATGCTCAGGCCTTTGTGGAGGGTCGATTAGGAATACAAGATAAAGCAAACGGGAATTCTTATCTAAAAATTCAGTTGTTAAAAATAACAGGCACAGTGCTGGGCTCTGGGTAGCATGTGAGAGACCAGACCCTGCCCTCAGGAGGCCCTTGTGTGCCTGAGTGAACAGATAAATAAATGGCGACGGGGGCCATTCCTTGGTCTCTCTGCAGGGCTGGATGGAGAAGCTTTCCTAGAGGCGCTCAGCCACTTTGGTTTCCTGAAGACGGTCCTGGCTTCAGCGCTGAAAGTCTAGTTCTGGGCAACCCCTCAGTCCTGGGTAAGCTGGGAAGACGGGCCCCTGCAGAGGAGTGAGTCCGTCTGGGAAGATGAGCAGGAATTGGCCAGCCAAGCAGAGAAGTAGGTGCCTTAGGTCAGATTTGCAGCTGCAGAGCCCGAGGCAGAGATTCTTATGCACGTGATTTCTGAGGGGAGGTGGAGATCCCTGTGAGTGATTTTCAAGGCCGCGCCGCAGAGAGGCTGGAGTAGAGCCCAGGCGGCAGGAGAGAGGAGAGGGGAGACGCTAAGCCAGGACCGGTCTGATCCCTTTGGAGCTCCTGAGCTCCCCAGGGACACTGCGCTGCAGCCTCTCCCGCCTCAAGCCCAGTAGGGGGCCTCTGTACCTGCCCCCTCGCCCCACCTGTCTGTCACTGGCTTCCATGGCTGGCCTGGGGCACGTACTTCCGGGAAAGGAGGCCGTGAACCTGGGGCAGTGCTCTGGAGAAGGCGGCAGCAGCCAGAGGGAGGCTCCCTCAGGCCCGGGCAGGGCGGCAGCAGCGTCTGCCAGAGAGGGGAAAGGTGCTCGCAGACTGGGGCCTTAGCGGGGAGCTGAGAGCAGGAAAGACGTCCGTCCACCCACTGGCATGTTCTGGGAGCCTGTGTGTCAGACCCTGCACAAGGCACTGGCGACAGACAGGACAGCAGTGCCCCTGAGCTCTACTCTGCTCAGAGAAGTGGAGGTGGGGAGAGCCAGGAGCTCACCTGACAGACACAAAGAAGGTCTCCGCGCCCGTGGTGAAGTCTGCAGGAAAGAACTGTGCGGGGCGCTGGAGAGGAGCTTAGGAGCTCAGGGAAGGCTCACGAGGCAGCCTCTGAAGTGTGAGAGTGACGCGGCATTTTGCGGGCCCAGGGAGGAGAGAAGCAGTTAGAGAAAATGGGAAACGCCAAGGCCCCGAGGCGCGAGCTTGGGCGAGCACACACCTCTAGGTAGTGCAAGGTCAGCAGGGACAGAGGCCATGACACTCAGAGGAGGGAGAGAGAGAGAGGTGGGAGATGCACTGGTGCGACGATGCGGTTGTGATTTTCACATTCTGCAAATGTGAGGGACTGTGTCCCTTCCCGCTGCAAGTGGGCAGAATGGAGCAGGGAAGGTTCCTCCAGGGAAGGAGCCCTCCCCTAAGAGGCTGGGGAGTGAGAAATGCAGTCCTCCCCTCCCTCTAGCTTGGAGCCCTGCTGTCAGATTGCATCTTATCCAGAGCCCCCATGGAGAACAGGTGGGCCGCCGGGGAGGACGGGACCCTGGGAACGTGGGGGCTGACAGGTATGGTCTCTGAGGGGCCGCTGCCTTGGCTGCCCTGGCCTCATTCCACACTGTGCCTGAACTTGCCCTCCCACCACCCTAGGCTTTCCTGTTCAAATTCTTTGGCTTCACCCTGCGGACCTCCAGGAATCCGGACCTGGTGCAGAGGATGCTCTCCGCTGTGCTAAACACCTCCCACGAGGGGCTGCAGGAGAGGGAGGTGAGGCGGAGGGCCCTGGCAAGGGGTCGCTCTGTGTTCTAGAGGCAGGATGGCCAGGCGGCCAAGAGCTGGGACCCGGCAAGGCAGACCCCCTGGGCTGGAATCTCAGCTCTGCCACTTACTCTGTGTGCACCGTTTGGGGTGTTACTGAACCTGTGTGTGCCGCTGTTTCCTCCGCTGTAAAATGAAGTTATGGGGCCTTCCTCACAGAGTATTTTCGAAAAGATTTTATTTTTAAATAATGTCACGCTTACAGAAAAGTTGCATGCAAAAAATAAAAGCAAAAAAACAATACAAAGAATGTCTGTACCCCTTCTCCCAGATTCCCCAAATCTTAACATGTTCCCATGACTGCATCATCCTCTCTCCACATATATCCATGTTGTTATTTTCTTTTGTGACTCATTCCAGGAAGTTGCAGCCATGCTACTCATTTACCTCTCAATTCATCCGTGGGTGTTACTTAAAAACAAAGTATTCACCGATGTAACCTCAGGACAGTAACCAAAATCAGGACATTAACGTTGCTACAGTGCTCTTGTCTAATTTATAGACAGACCTGATTCAAAAATTGCCAATTATCCAAGCAATGTTCTTTAGAGCAAACAAATGATTTTTCTGGTCCAAGATCTAATTTACAATCAAATAGTGCATTTAGTTGTCATTTCACTTTAATCATTTTAAACCTGGAACAGTTCCTCAATCTTCATCTTTCATCATCTTGACATTTTAAAGTCGAGGCCATTTGTTTTGTAGAACATCTGTCCTTTCTGTGTCTCCTCGTCCCCCAGGGCACCCGCTCACCATCAGGCTGTTGCCATCTCTGTCCTGGGGGAGCAGACAGTGTCACTGGGGAGACAAGCCAGGGACAGGAGGGAAACCCCTCACTGCACAGAGGAGTCTCCCTGAAGGCTCCAGGGGGTCGCTGAGATGCAGAGCTGCCTGGGCTGGTCTGGGCTCGTGTAGGAGAAGGAGGGAAACAGGTACCATGTGACAGTGACCTTCTGAGCCAAGACTGAGGAGCAGGAACCTTTGGGGTGTGCCTAGGGAACAGTCCGTGGGCGGCTTGGACTGGAATGCAGAGCTCTGCGCCAGGGAAATCCCAGCATCCCCTCTGCCAGCACCTGGGGACAGACTGCACACAGGAATAGAGACAAGAGGGAGGAGGCTCCAGGATGGGCCTGGGTCTCCCGTGCTCGGTGGGAGGACAGTCGTGTCTTTCCTGAGACAGGGGATCCGGGAGAAAAGGGGGCAGGAAGATGATGGCTTCAGCTTTGGTTAGGAGGGGCTGGGGTCCCCTGGGACAGCCAGGTCCATCACCATGTGGGGCTCAGATCGGAGTGGACGTCTAGACTTGGGAACCGTTATATTTTCACTGTCTGTAACATGGAGATGAAAATATCTCCCCAAAGCTTTAGTGTGAGGACTGAGATAACGTGTGAGGGTGGCGCAAAGCCAGCACTAACATGCCGAGTTATTATGGTGACGACCATGCTGAGTGGAAGCCCGTGGCTAAGGTGGGCACGAGAGGATGGACAGAATAGAAGCCCTACTGACATTCCACTAGTCCTTGCTTCCTAACCAGGCAAAGCCTTCCCTGATCTACTTGGAGTCCGAAAGTCTAGGAGTCCCAGGAGCACCTCTCCTGTCCTGAGGACCTATGTCTTGGGCCACTATTGCTGTCCCCACTGTCCCCACGCTGCCTCCTGCTGCAGAGTCTTCATGGCGGCCCCTCCCACGGGGAGACGACGCTCTCTGGTGGCAAATAGCCAGTGCCTGCGTCTCTGCCATGGGCAGGCACTGCTTTAGCTCCATGCTCAGGATGGCATCCAGATGCCTTGAGAGGGCGCCCTTCGTCCCTGAAACCATCCTGCTATAGCTTAAGCAGATGGTGTTACAGCAGTGGTCCCCAACCTTTTTGGCACCAGGGACCAGTTTCATGGAAGACAATTTTTCCATGGACAGGGGTGGGGAGGGGGTGGTGGTTTCGGGATGATTCAAGTGCATTGCATGTATTGTGCAGTCAAACCTCTCTGCTAATGATAATCTGTATTTGCAGCCGCTCCCCAGCACTGACATCACCGCCTCAGCTCCGCCTCAGATCATCAGGCATTAGAGTCTCATAAGGAGCCGCAACCTAGATCCCTCGCATGCGCAGTTTACAGTAGGGTTTGCGCTCCTATGCGAATCTAATGCCACGGCTGATCTGACAGGGGGCGGAGCTCAGGCAGTGATGCAAGTGACGGGGAGCGGCTGTAAATGCTGACGAAGCCTCATTTGCTCACTGCTCCTCATCTCCTGCTGTGTGGCCTGGTTCCCAACAGGCCACAGACCGGTAACGTCCCTGGTCGTGGGTTGGGACTGTAGTGCTCCAGACCAGCCCCACTCCCTCTGCTGATGTTCCTATAGGGGGAGGGGGAACTTGCCTTCTCCTTCCTCATCCTCCTGGCCTGATGGGGCATGGAGGCGCAGAGAGGAGAAGACTGCCCAGAGGGCCGGAAGGGAAGGGGGCTGTGGACGGGGAATGATTTTTCAGGGGTGGATGAGCTGCTGACAGTGGGACCCGAAGCCTGGGCATGAGGGAGCCAGGACAGGGCAGGGAGCAGGGACTGAATCAGAGGGAGAGAGGGGGTTTCTGGGGGAGTCAAAGGCCTCGGAGAACCGTGGAGGCTGCGGTGAGGGGATGCTGGCAGCACTCCCGGGAATGCCGTCACCTTCGTCAGTTTGAGGATGGACATGTCTTTGCCAGTGAGTTTAGTGTTGGTCACTACTGCTACTGCATTGTGGAAAAGGTACTTCCTGCTCACGCTGCTTCGGCCACACCCCAGCCCTGCCCGCACCCCCCTTCCCTCCGTGGGAAAGATGCCCGGCCTGGATTGCAGCTCGGGGCAGGGCTCTCGCAGGTCCGTCCTCTCCCACACCTCAGTCCTCAGTGCCTTAGTCCTGCCGCACTGATCCTCTGACTGGCCTGAGGGGCGCAGTAACTTGAGGTCTGTCAAAAGTGTCTCCTTCCCCCTGGCATGCTCTGTGCCCTGCCTTGGGCTCCTAGGGAGCGAGGAGCAAGGCCTAAGTTTCCTAAATCGTCCATAGGGAGAAGCATTCAGGGGAAACAGGGAGAGCCCTGAACTCCCTTCCTGCCTTTGCTGCTTGTCCAGAGCGCATGTCCCTAGGGCAGGGGGAGCCGCCCTTCCCACTCCCTGTCCACCTGCCACCCAGCTGGCCACACTCAGGGTAGAATGTGCTCAGTGGGAGATGCTATCTTGAGAGACAAGGAGGCTATTCCCACCCCAGTGTCAGAGCTCCATGGAGGGGAGCCCCCAAGGGTGCTGAGGAGAGGGGTGGCCCCTGCCCCTGCAGGGCTGCCACATGCTGTCCTTGTTCCTTAGCTGCGCTCAGAGGGAAGATGCAGGGCCTCGGACTCGGGAAGCCCTTGGGAGGCTTAGCTCCTCCTCCCCCAGATGGCATGTGGGTGGATGTCTCTGGCCCAGGGTCATTCTGGCCCTCGCAGGACTCTGACCACACTGGTTGGTTCAGGACACGACTCGGAGGCTGGACTCCCTGACCCAGATGACAAGCACTCTGAGCAACCAGCCCATCCCCTTGCCATGCAAGGTTCCCCACAAATGACATTGTAGCCTCCATGGTAGTTAAGTACCACTCGGGAGGAAGGGTAGAGAGCAGAGGGGGCGGCAGGTGGTCCCCATGGAAACCCTCAGCAGGGCTCCTAAGCTAGGCCTGGAGGAGAGAAGCCCAGATTTTCCAGTCTCCTTTTCCTGCCGTAGTTCTCCCTTTCCTGTCTTCAAGGTAGGGGTGAGTACTGTGGGGCAGGGGTTGTGGGAGTGGGGGGGGGGGGTCCTGTCCTGAGCCTGCTCATTAGAAGTCCCTGAAGATTTTATGTCCTACCTTCTTGTGAGCAGGTCCTGGGGTGGCAGGAGGGGGAGGGAGGTGGGAAAAACCTGTTCATGGTCCTCCTGGTCTCCGAGGTGGGGGTGTCACAGGAGCTAAGCAGGGAGGAATCACGGGACTGCATCTCCAGCCCATTAGGCAGAAGGCAATGAATATCATCACCGACTTCAATTAGCAACGCGCCACCCACTCCGTCTCCCTTGCTCTGGCTTGATTTCCTCTCTACTTCCTGGTCTCTCCCCACCTCTCATTTTCTGCTTTGGTTTCTAGTATAAGAGTCCCCAGGCAGTAGCAGACATCTACTAGACAATGTCTGCCCTTTCTTTTGTCAAGATTTTGTGGGTGGGATTTCATGAGCACCTGGCAGAGCGTGACTCTCTCCTCTTGCAGGGCCTTGCTGTCCCCTCTGCCACAGGCTTCCTTCTGCTTCCAGGGCTGTCCCAACTTGACCCTTCTGTGTCCATCCCTGCCCTCCCCATTCTGTCCAGACATCTGGGGAACCCGAAAGCAATATGTCACCCCAAACCCCAGGCGCCCTTGCTCTAGTTGCGGTGCCTGCTCTCGCTTACCTCCTTCCTTTCCACTCCCTGGTCCTTCTGCCCTTGGTTGTTGTTTCCTCCCTTTTCCTCTGTCAGTTCCCTTTTCCCCTCGTGTGTCCCTGGTTCTTGCTGTGCCTACTGCTCTGGCTCCACCATCCCTCTCTGCACCACCTGCCTTTCCCCAACTGTCATTGCTGGCCACTGCTCTCTGGTCACTCTGCTTCACCTTGGACCTTAGGAAGCTCGAGCTGGTCTTGGAGTCGGACAGCTGAGCAGAGCTCCTGCTCACATGCTGCAAGGGTGTGCTCTGCCTGCCCCTCAGAGGGCCTGCAGGAGGCGGCGTCCAATCCCATGGAGGGCCGGGCTAACATGGTCAGGAGCTGCCTGATGGTTGCCACCTTGTTTTTATTGTTTGTTTTTGAGAGGGCAGGAAGTCTAGGTTTGGCAGTTTTATGGGAGGATCTTCCACCATCTTTAACAGAAACAATCGTTCATCCTAGGACGAGGGGTTGCTAGGTCAGGCAGTCTGACCTCTACCCATGAGATTGATGCCCTCCTTGGGGACATTCATTGATGGTCACTGCTAATCCTTGAATATTCTGGCCCAAAAGTGGACACTCAGTTCTTCCCTTTATAACTGTCACACAATTGAAACCAGTCTGGAAGGTTCAACAGTGGTTTTACTCAAGGCCCATGGATACAGGCCTTCAGGGAGTCCCAGGAGTAGGAGATCTGAGTCCACTTCCTACAGGGCCCGGGTGTTTCCTTGAAGGAGGGAAAAGGGATTCAATGTTTACATTTGAATTCTTATGCTTCATTCCTAGGCACTCTTTCATGTTCTCTGTTCCTTTCTCTTGACTGGTTGTTCTCATTTTATGAATGCCATAGTCACTTGAACTTCTCTGAGGATATTAATAAGAATTTTTTGGAACAGTGTTTTCTACCATTTACTGAACTGGTTTGGTTTCCTGGGGTCAGTTGGACTGTTTATCTTGGGCCTTCTTTCCATCAAACGTTTGGCAATCCTTTGTCAGTTCATATTTATCTGCATTAACAAGGAAAGACTGTTTCATCTAAAGAGAGCTGAGGGGAGTTTCCTCCAGTAGTGTCCCCCTGAGGTCTTCCTTGGTGTAGTTCTGGTTGGGAACTGAGGGCATTTGAACAGGGCTGGGAATTCCCACTGCTCAGGAGGAATGGTTTTACTCTGGAGGTGGATTTCTTTGGAGTACTTTATTCCATAGGGAACTGCCTTTCCTTTTTGTCAGTTTGGAGACCCATGACTATCTTGTAGGAGCCCTTGCAGGCAGATCACTCACTTACTTTCCAAGATTTTGGCTTAAAGGCCATACTACATACTATTGCTGGGCAGGGCTACATAGTTCACACAAGGGTGAGAGGGAGAAGGGCACTGTCCTGCTCTTTGTGTATCAGTTGCCTACAGATGGCCAGGCCAGCCCTCTTTCTTCCCTGGGGCCAGCCAGCCTCCCAGTCATTGCTACTGACCACAGCACTCCCTGACAGCAAAGCCTCAGAATGAGCACAACTTAGGGAGTGGGGAATGGAGGGGTTGGGGGAGCTGCATGTCAGGGAACTCCGAGTCCACTAGGACAAACATGAGGTGGACAGTTGTGCTCTGGTGAAAACAACAGAGGATTCATTCAAGTCAATAGCAGACAAGTGGCATCTGGAAATGCAGGGAAAACATAAGCAAGGAAGAACTGAGCAAGGGAGCCTTCCTGGGGGAGTGAGAGTGCTGAACAGGGTGTAGAAGGAGGGTCTAACATGGATCCAGAAAAATGGAAGTCTATGAAATGACTAACACAGAATCCATAATATTAATAATACTATTGAAGTTCAGGGAACAACAAGAAAAATTAAATGAAATTTAGAAAACAATCTGTGAACAAAATGAGAAGTTTGAAAAAGAAATTTAAAAAGAAAAAAAAAATCCTGGATATAACAAATACAATAACTGAACTGAAAAATCCAGTACAAAGCATTAACAGTAGACTTGATAGGCAGAAGAAAGAATCAGTGAGCTCAAAGATAGAACATGTGAAATTATCTACTACGAGGAGCAAAAAGACAAAAGAATGAAGACCACACATGGGAGTTACAGGACACCATCGAGTGAACTAACCTTCACACTATAAGATTTCCTGGAGGATAAGAAAGAGAAAAATGCCCATAAATCATATTTAAGAAAACCATGGGCCAGGTGCGGTGGCTCACCCCTGTAATCCTAGCACTCTGGGAGGCCGAGGCGGGTGGATCCTTTGAGCTCAGGAGTTCGAGACCAACCTGAGCAAGAGCAAGACCCTGTCGCTACTAAAAATAGAAATAAATTATATGGACAACTAAAAATATATACAGAAAAAATTAGCCGGGCATGGTGGCGTATGCTTGTAGTCCCAGCTACTCGGGAGGCTGAGGCAAGAGATTTCTTGAGCCCAGGAGTTTGAGGTTGCTGTGAACTAGGGTGATGCCATGGCACTCACTCTAGCCTGGGCAACAGAGCAAGATTCTGTCTCAAAAAAAAAAAAAAAAAAAAAAAAACAGAAATGCCCTAAATATTTACCAGCATAAAAGTAGGAAAATAAATTATAGTATATCTATCTATGGAATCAAATTCAACATTTTAAAAGAATATTATCCACCTATATACAGAATTGGAAAAATTTCTAAGACACTGTTAATTGAAAAAAGCAACAAGAATAATTTTTACAGTATAATTTATGTTTAAAAGATATCTGAGGCCGAGGTGGGCGGATCGTTTGAGCTCAGGAGTTCGAGACCAGCCTGAGCAAGAGCGAGACCCCATCTCTACTAAAAATAGAAAGAAATTATATGGCTAGCTAAAAATATATATAGAAAAAATTAGCCGGGCATGGTGGTGCATGTCTGTAGTCCCAGCTACTCGGGAGGCTGAGACAGGAGGATCGCTTGAGCCCAGGTGTTTGAGGTTGCTGTGAGCTAGGCTGACGCCACGGCACTCACTCTAGCCTGGGCAACAGAGTGAGACTCTGTCTCAAAAAAAAAAAAAAATAAAAAAAAAAAAATAAAAGATATCTGTATCTGTGATATATATACATATATACACACACACAAATATATAGAAAAAGACCTAGAAGGACACACACCTTGTGCTGCATTGAATAGTATCTTCAAAAAATTTATGTCCAGCTATGTCCACAGAATGTGATCATATTTGGAAATAAGGTCTTTGTAGATGTAATTAGTTAAGTGAAAATGAGGCCCTAATAGATTAGGATGGGCCTTAAATTGAATGACTAGTGTCTCTGTAAGAAGACCATGTGAAGACACTCAGAGAAGGCCATGTGAAGAGGGAGGCAGGAGTGGAATGACCCAGCTATAAGCCAATGAATGACAAGAATTGCTGGCAACCACCAGGAGCTGAGAGAGGCATGGAACAGACTCTCCCCCAGAACCTCTAGAAGGAACCAACCCTTTGGATGCCTTGCTTTTGGGCTTCTGGCCTCCTGAATGTGAGATAGTAAGTTTCTGTTGTTTTAAGCAGCCCAGGTTGTGGTAGTTTGTTACGGCAGCTCTAGGAAACCAATACACATTTGTTTAATGATGGCAAACTCTAAGGAAGGGACTCTATGTATTTCTATGTTGTTTGAAGGTTTTACAGTAAGGATTTATTCTTGCATGGCTAATCATTTTTAGCCAATAAAAATAAAATAATAAAGACATTACCCACATTTTATGTTGGAAGTTTCGGTCTGCCACTTATCAAGTATGAAATGTTAAATCATTAAACGTGTGAATGTTTCAGTAGCTTCATCTGTAAAAGGGAATGTTAACACCTACCTGGCTCACCTCCCTAGGCCTCTGTTCTCTCGCGATCCACATCCATTCTTCCTCCAAAATGGCTCTGGTGATCGTAAATGGCTTTCGATTCCCACCACCACCTTTGTCTCTAACCCATGTCCCTGGCCCCCAGATTAGTTTAACCAGAACGCAACCAAGTGTTCCTCTCCTTTCGAACCCCTTCATTGTTCCTCATGACTTGTCAAATTGGCTCTTCCCATCCTTATCCCTCATCACTTGCTTCCTTGGTTAGAAAAGCCATGTTTGTGCATTGTCTTTGAATGCTGAGCATTGCCTTTTTCGTCCATGCCATTGAGTATGCTTTTCCCTGTAAATTGTTGTCCTCCAACCTAACCTCTTCCAGCCTGAAGCCTTCCCCCAGAGCCCCACAACAGAGGTGATTTACCTTGCCTTTGAGTTCCTATAGCACAAACCCTTGGTATGTTATGTGTTTTAATTACCCTCCCCTATTACACGGCAAACTCCTTTTGAGAGAAAGAAGTTTATTCATTATCGTACCTAGTACACTATCTTATGGAGAATAGGTGATCAATAAATATTTACTGAATAAATGAACAAATATAAAACATTTGATTTATATGTAATTTATATGGGTTCTAAAAATAAAATAAACAGGACTGATATTCAGCCAGTACATATCAGTATGGTCACATCAGTTGTAAAATATTGAAATACTTTCCTACCACTGACCCTTGCCACCTAAATGCCTCCCACCAGCACTGCTCTCCTCCCTGGGAGCACCTGGACACCCCGTAATCTCCTAACTAAAGAGTTAGTGCCTCGCACAGCAGGGAACCCCCACAACCCTGACCTAGCTATGTGGCCAGGGCCCACTGGTAAGAGTATCTATCTGACTCTCAGTACCTGTCCAGTGTCATTGTTAAATATTTTGATAATTACCTCTGATTATAAATAAGGTTTATTTATACAGTTTAAAAATGATGCTTCTCCTCATTGCAAAACCTCTTAGACTAGGTAGATTCAGGAATAGAAAAGGAAAATGATGGTTTGTCAGTCTCTGAAGATTTAGGGTATACCCATTAGGACTCAGACTTCATGTAAAGCAGAAGATATGCAGTTTCCTGCCTAGAAAGAAGAGAACGTGCATCAGCATAGCAAAATGAAACATTCATCATGAAACGATACATTAGTAATTCATGTAAGGACAAGAAACATCAGGAAACTTCCAGGTTGTTGGAAGGTCTTCATCTATCCATCACCTCAGAGGGACACAAAATGGGTGACTTGGGAAAATAACCACTAAGCTTCTATGAGTTAATATTTAAATCAGAATTTGACAAACCATGGGCCCACAAGCCAAATCCAACCCTGTTTTTACAGATGAATTTAACTGGAACACAGCCATGCTCATCCATTCACATACTATCTACGGCTGCTTTTGTGCTACGGGGCAGGGAAGTGGTTGCAACAGAGACCAGATGGGCCACAAAGCCCAAAATATTTTCTCTCTGGCCCTTTCCAGAGAAAATGTGCCATGCTCTGATCTCAAAATAGTGAGAGCATCAGTGACAACCAGCAAGTGACCAAGATTGGGCATCTAGGAGAGATGCTTAGAAGAAACGGAAAAGAAAGATAGAAAAAAAAAGAAAGTAGAAGGAGCATTTCAGACAAAGTTTCACCTAATTCGTTATTGTTCAAGTGACCGGGTCTACCTCTGCAGCTGAAAATCACCTCAAATACCATCTAGTACACAATCTGGAAGCTCAGCTGAAAAAATTTACAAAGTCTCTGCTTTAACGTCATCCAGATTTCGTTTCTCCAGCTTCGTCTCTGTAGTTATTGATTTTTAAAAAATGTTTATTGACACTCACTAAATGCAAGCCAGACAAAGAAAGATGAAAAAAGGGATCCTTCCCCCCAAAGAGTTCATGTTCTCCTGTGAAAGCAAGTTATGCAGGCAAACCACTGAAACCCAACGTGACCCTTGCTGCGAAGGAGGTATGCTCAAAACGCAGCGAGAGCACAGGCGAAGGGCCTACAAATAGGCTGCGGTCAATCAGTGAAGGTGGCACAGAGCAGAAGGCCATGAGTGTTACAACATGAGTGGGATTTGCCCAGAGGGCAGATTAGGAGAGGGCAGTCCAGGCCAGGAGCCACATGTGCACAGCCGCAGGGGGAAGAGGGAGGCCCTGCTTGTCTGGAGAGCGACTTATCCTTCAGTGTGACTGGAGTCTAAGTTGTGAGAAAAGCATGGTACACTTAGACACTGGGGAGTCATCAGCGTCATAGTAACAACTGAATCCATCAACATTTCATACAGCTCCCAGAACCCTGTGTAAGCTCCTCAGGTCTCCATGACCCAGGCACTTTTCTTACCAGTGGTAGTTATGATTTCCGTAGGTACACTGGATGTCTTCCCAGGACACCTGGAAGTACACGAACAAATGCAGTCAAACATCCAGCTGGCATTTAGTCAGCATCCACAGAGTACAGGGTGCTATAATTTTCCCTCTCTCCCTCCTCCAGACAAGCCCACTCTCAGTAACTCCCAAGAACCTGGAGCATCCAGAGATAGGATGTTATGCATAATGAAGTCTTTTTAGTACCTTGTCCCTCTGTTTAAACTTCATTGTTTATCGCAAAGTCCTAACTTATATATTTCTAACTCTTCTTGCTTTCCAGAAGTTTCCCACAAAGCATGAGTCTGTAGGGCACCCAGCCTAGAACACTAAAAACCTAGAAACTGAGGTAAGTGGACTCTTACAGAGCTGTGAACCTGATGGGGACTTCATGCAGAAAAGGGCAAATACCTCACGAAAGGCCCCACAAGAGAACAGGACCACAATGTGTCTGAGGACCATGCAGTCTTGGGCTCACACTTTATTAAAGGTGGCTAACCCAGGGCAAGAGGCAATGTTTTGGATGATGTGTCTCACCCAGCAAACATTGGAGTCATTGAAGCAGAACCATTTTCCATCCACAGAATTCCGGATGTAGGCACAGTAGTGACCACAGCTGGCCATTCCTACGTGGGCGATCACAGCGAAGAGTTCATACTGTTGGGATTGGAAGGAGGCAAGGCACAAAATGATTCACCTATAAGCCTTCCTTTTCTAGCCCTAGTCTTGAATTAAAAAAAAAAACACATTATTTCATCACACATTTATACATTGCCTCCTCTATACCAGGTAGTGGTATTTCAAGGCTACTAGAAAACAGTCCTTAACCTCAGGAATCCCACAACTAACTGAAAAAGAAATAGATAAACCAGAATTATAATGGCACGTTTTATACCAGATATCTTTACAGGTAATTTGGGAAGACCCAATTCTGCCCCAAAATGGACATAGAACAACCAGCTAAGGAAGGTCTAAAGAGCTGGGGAACGCACCCCAGAGAAAACATGCTTGAAGTGACCTTGAAGGATGAACACAATTGGCAGACAAGTTACGGGAAGGGGGTGTTCTTGCGTGTGGATCCGGAGATTGCAAAGGCTCCGCAGCACGACAGAGCCGAGCATGCCGAGGATGTGGAAGGCAGGAAGGTGCTGGGAGGTCACGAGGGGTGGGCCACAAAGACCAAGGCAAGAATTAGCACTTTCTCCCACGAGTGGTGAAGAGCCAGCAGAACACAGTTGGGTTTCTCCCCCAGTCCAATAATGCCCCAACCTGAGACTCTGGAAACAGGATCAGGGAGGGGAGACAGAGGGTAGTGCAAGGGAAGTGAGGGTAGTGCAAGCGAAGCTAAGTCACCCGGAATGGAGGGTCCAAATTATTCTCTGTTTTCATTTGAGGACTTTATGCTGGACTTGAAAAAATGCAGGGCAATAACTGCATCTAACTGTTAGTTTACAAGAAATAAAGGGGTTAAGGGAATATGTTAAATGACACCAACCAGCCAATTCTGGAATATTAAAAAAAACTCTTACCAAATAAACTGCAAGGAAAAGAAAAGGTGTGGAAAACTGAAAAACAAACAAACAAACAAACAAACAAAAAACACCACTTAACCAAAAAAAGAAAGAAAGAAACTTAACCAAATTAAAGTGTAGGCCTTTTTTGGATCTATTTTAAAACAAACCACATAGAGTATAGAACAGTCAGAGAAATCTGAATATTGGCTGGATATTTGATGGTACTAAGAAATCGAGATGGAGTTGGTTATGTTTAGAAAAAAGAATGGTTATTCTTTAGAGAGACATAATGAATTATTTACAGATGAAATAGTATGATGTCTGGGATTTGCTTCAGAATAATCCAGTAGAGGCTGAGGTGTAGAGAGAGCAAGGCTGGCCCTGAGTTTTGGTAACTGTTAGAGCTGTTTGATGGATAGGTGGGGATTCATTGTATAATTCTTCACTACTCTGGTATATATTTGAAAATTTCCATAACAAAGTCTTTTAAGTAGAAGACAATTTTAAATATACCTCATCAGGCAGACTGTGCAGGCAGAAATACGGAAAACTAGAAGGACAGAAAACGAGAATCCTGTGAAATGTATATGCCCTAAATAGGTAAAGAAATTCTGTAATAACTGGAGCTATTATAGCATATTATTAGGCCTTAATTTTTTAAGTACCATGGTTCTAGAGCATAAAGAGAAAAGAGATCCATAAAATAGAACACAGTCCAAAAACAGATCCATATATATGGAATAAAAAGTCTGCCATGTAGCATTTCAAACCTATGTGGAAAAGACATTTGTGTCATTTTTTCCTCTCAGAATCTCCTGATAAGTTATCATCTCAGGAAAATTGAATTCAACTTCACTTTGATTAAATTTGGCCCAGTCAACTGGCTACTTTACCATTTTATCCTCAAAGTGGGCACAGGTTGTTTAATAAGGACGCGGTTGGTACTCAGAACGCAACATGTCCTGTTTGCCTGTGCATTTGAAAGTATTCCACATGTTATTTCGAAAGGAAAATACTGAATTGTGGGCTCCTTCCCTCAGTGCTGTGAGGCATCTGAGCACAAACCTGATATTTATTAATAGAAATAAGGTCTTTTGAAGCTTAAAAGAAAAGCAACTACAAATAGCACTGATGGTGATAACCTATTGTTCTTCAAGAACACACAGATTTCCATCATTAAAATACTGTTTAAAATATAAGTGCTTTTGAATATACGAATATGCTTCTGTGAATCTCTCCAAGCTCTGGTTTCCCTTGCTCTGTGTATCCCAGGCATGGTCAGCAGAGGACGTGATTCCTTGGATGACAGAATGACACAGAGGAGACACCTGACAATGCCATCTGATGAATGGGTGACTTCCAGCAGTCTAGGGCCCAGCTGAGGGGCATGTGTGTGCCGAGATGCAGGGTGGGAGGAGCCTCACCTGGGCCTCGCTGTCGGACAGGCCTTGCTCCGTCGGAAGGACCTGACTGAAGTCCAGGTTCTGGGGGAAATACAGTGAGTGGCAGATCTTTTTTGTCTGTGAATTCCTGATGCAGAATCGCATGAGGTGGAAGGTCAAGGTCTGGGGCAAACAGGTCAGCTTCAAGACCTGAAAAAGCAAAATCACTGTGGTGATAAAGTGCTAAGGCACTTGAAATGGGTAGATTCGGAGAAATTTCAGGGCTGGTGGTATGTTCTTCCCAAAAAGATCAGAGCAGAATGAGATAACAGAGTTAATGGTTCTCATCTGCTGAATCTGGCGAGGGCCACTAAGAATGATCTGCACTTGACTACTGCAACACTGCACGTCTCCCACAAAAGCCACAAGCAGCCCCGGGGCTCTGCACACGTCCCAGAACCCAGGGGAACTATGGAGTCTGCCCTAGGAAGCTGAGGGAAAAAACCCTGCCCACTGCTCTCAGACCTTCTCCTCTTGTCCTTAAAAGGCTCTGTCCCTCTCCGTGGTGTGATCTGAGAAGCCACGTGCGCAGCTCTGGAAATCAGAGACCCCAGGATCCCAGATGCTAGCCTGACACTCCCTCCCTCAACTACCATGAGGAGCTCCTGGGGCCTCTGAAGACTCCATCAGGAAATCCACTAGCGGCCACCGCAGACCACTGAAGCACAGCTGATCCTTGACCACACAGATTTGAACTGGAGGGTGGGTCCACTTACATGTGGATTTCTTTTTTCAGTAAATACAGTCAGCCCTCCTCCATATCCGCAACCAGATGCCGACCAAAAATACAGTGTTTGCGGGACGTGAAACCGGCCCACTTTTCATATACGCGGGTTCCATGGGGCAGACTGTGAGACTTGAGTATGCCCGGATTTGGTAAGAGCCAGGGTCCTGGAACCAAGCCCCCGTGTATGCCAAGGGATGACTGTGTCTGATTTTAGGGAGTGAGTACCTGTTTCCCTCGCGTCTTCTTCCCACAGTTCTCACAGAAGCACTTGCTGGTGCTCGACAGCTCCCTGGGCTGGAGGAAACAGTGCAGGGCATCTTCCTGTCCCACCCAGGAGAACAGGGAAAAGCAGGGTTGGTATTTCCCATGCAGAGCACAACCTCCCCACACCCTGCAGGTGGCGATTTAAGCTTTTTTCCTGGTTCTCTTCGTTCCCCCTTGACGTCTGGCCTGGTGTGGTGCACTTGGCAGGATCTCCAAAAGCACGTGCTGACGGAAGGCACAGAGCAGGAGGGGCGTTTGTTAGGGGAGCAGTGTGACGAAAGCCGAAGTAGGAGGGAAAAAATGTTTTTTTGCCAAAGCAAAAGGAAAATTGGCTAGAGCCATGTGAACGTAATAAAAAGTGACTTTTTAAAAGCCAAGGGTAGATTAAAAAAAAAAAAAAAAAGCGAGGGGGATTTGGCAACGTTGGGTTGTATAGTGCTATGTTTTGAATGTTTGTCCTCCCAAAAACTCACGTTGAAACTTGACCCCCCCGTGTGGCAGTACGGGGGCGGGGGGCGCTTTACAGTCACTGGGTCACAGGGCTCTGCCCTCATGAATGAATTAAGCCATTCATGGATTAATGGGCTACTGGACTGGCGGGTTGTCGTGGGAATGGGACTGGAGGCTTCGTAAGAAAGGAAGACAGGTCCGAGCAGCACGCCCAGCCTCCTTGCGTGTGACCTCCTGCACCGTCTTGGGACGCTGCAGCCAGGCTCCGCAGCCAGAAGCCTCTCTCTAGATGCAGCCCCTCAACCTTGCACTTTCCAGCCTCCAGGACTGTAAGAAACAAATCCCCTTTCTTCAGAAACCACTCAGTCTCGGGCATTCAGTTACAACAACGGAAAAGAGACATATGGGAGCAGCAAATCCACCAAGAGAAACTCCTCACCAGTGTTTTTAGGGGCTTTGAATCCGCATCGAAAAGAGAAAGGGGGAGTGTCAGCATGCTGCTGTTTCTGCTCCGCTCTGCTGCGCAGTCGAGGCAAACCAAGGACTCCTTCATCTGGATCACGGACAGGGCCTGCAGCCTCTCCACCTGCAAGAGGGAGGAGCAGAGAGGTAAGATGGATAAATCCATAAACGAGGTTAGGCCAGTTTCCAGAAGTTGGAGCCGATGGACAGAAGCTCCAAAATGGTAGCCACTAATGCGCTTCACACATAAAGGTGCAAAATATTATGGACCAACAATAACCACATTATGGAACGTGATAAGCATTTTATGTGAATTAACGCTTTTACTCCTCTCTACACATAAACAATAGTTGAATGAGTTCAATGAGCAGCATCTTAAACTTCTGAGTTCCCTGGTTCTAGGTTCTTACCAAGTCCACATCAGTGATTTGGTCCTTAATTAGGTTCCAGATCGTGAGGTAGAGTTGAGCAGCATCATGCTGGACAAACACTGGCCAGAGAGAAAAGTAACAGCCCAGTTAGTGAGGCCACCAGAGACACTCCTCATACCCTTGTGCCCTAACTACCTAGAAGACACGAATCCTCATCACTTTGTCTTCTCCTCCCCCGCAGATAGGCTGTTTGCACTAAATATTAGGCATCAATAAGTGAAAAATAAGCTTGTATTTGATTTTTCAGAGCTCCTCTTAAAACTGACGCTCCAGTCCCACTGTATTACACAAGGTTCCTGTCCTCTCACTTAGCAGCCACCCCTACTGGCCCCTACTGGGGGCCCAGCCAGATAGAACCAATCATCAATAGTGGATTTTCCTCTGTCTGTATCAAATCACTGTCTATACCGAGCCAACACTCTAACTCCCATGGCCATCCAGTCCTCAGCCCCTTTATGTATTTTCTTTATTCACCCTCCTAAAAATTGAGCAGTTTCCCAATACGCATATCTGACCCAAGTTTTCCCCAAAGGTATCTAGGAAAGCTAAGACGGAAAGAACCATCTCAGCGTCAGCTGATGCCGGCTAAGGAAGCTGGAGTTAAACAGTGAATTGTGCATGTCATACAGGTAAATGTAAGGCTGACAGCGTTGTGAACAAATATAAATGAATTTTAAAATGTTGAGTTTAAAGAAACCTGGGAAGCCAAAGAAATGGAAAACACACTGAGAACTATTTTACAAAAGGAAAGGTGAGTGGGGCCGGGTGCGGTGGGTCACGCCTGTAATCCTAGCACTCTGGGAGGCCGAGGCGGGTGGATCGCTCGAGGTCAGGAGTTCGAGACCAGCCTGAGCAAGAGTGAGACCCTGTCTCTACTAAAAATTAGAAAGAAATTATATGGACAACTAAAATACATATATAGAAAAAATGAGCCGGGCATGGTGGCGCATGCCTGTAGTCCCAGCTACTCGGGAGGCTGAGGCAGTAGGATCGCTTGAGCCCAGGAGTTTGAGGTTGCTGTGAGCTAGACTGACGCCATGGCACTCACTCTAGCCCGGGCAACAGAGTGAGACTCTGTCTCAAAAAAAAAAAAAAAGGAAAGGTGAGTGATAAAATGCAAAGATGTTGCAAGAAAAGGTGGTTATTGTAAATGTGCTAAAGCTGCCATCTCAACACCATTTTCTTTCCTTCATGATACTTATCACAATTTGTACTGAACATTTTGGGGGTTTGATTTGGTTTTGGTTTTGGTTTTGTTCTATCTCTCCTCTAAACTGTAAGCTCCATGGAGGCAAAGACCGTCAGCTTTGTTCCTTATCTATAACACCAGCACAACGCCTGGCACATAATTGGTGAATACTATATATTGGTTGAATAGATTAATCTACATTCCAAGATAATGAATCCTGAACTCAATGACATTCTAGGAGCAGGGTTAAGGTGATGTTCTCTAGGGAATTGTATACAGAAGGCTGCCTGTCACTGAGCTGGCACTGGATGTGAAGGAAGTCAGATAGCCTTGCCACATGGAGACACTGGCATCATCTGACCATATCAGGACCAAGGGTCCCCATTCATCTAAGAAATACAGGGGTCCTTGCCCAACCCACAGCTTATTTAATACCTGCTATATGCAAGGCATTGCCAGAGAAAGTTCCTGTCCTTAAGAAACCTGTATTCTAGTGGAGGACAAGTATCTAAATGATCATAATGCAAAGAAGAATTTTTTAAAATAAGAAAAATAAGGTATACAAACTGCTATGGAAAGCTAAATGAAGGTGAGAATACAACTGCAATGGTGGAGCACGGGCCTCCATCGACCTGCTCCTCCATAGAAGCAATGAGAATGCTGGCAGAAGTTGTCAAATCAACTTTTTCAGAACTCTGAAAATTAACCAAAGTTTACAACAATCTGAGAAATGTTTATCCGAGAAAAACTGCTGAACCTAAGTTAAAAGAGTAGAGTTTATGGCTTTTTAAACTTGGCCTATTCCCGTTCCCTTCTTCCCAGCTCTATAGTAGCCTTGAACACCAACAGGCCTGCAACCACAGAAGCTATGAAAACCAACAGCTTTGCAACCACTGCAGAGGTCAGACCAGGACTGGAGTTTCTCAGAAAGTCCCATCCCAAGAGCACTTTTATAATTTGACCTGTCTTGCAGCTCCATGGAAAAACCCCAGGGTGTGTCGTTGTTTGGCCTGATTCCGAGCTCACTCAGAAGAAAATCCCTCTCCCCTGGGCATTTGTGGAAAACACTCAGTAACAACTGTTCAACAATGCAGTTACCTAAGGCTACAGTGTCATTTGGGCAAACAAAAACCTGGCAAAAAACTTGAAAGATCTGGAGAACAAGATGTCCACAGGGGACTTTGAAAACCACTGACATGTTTCTAGAGATCTACAAGTCCACATGCATGCCCAAGAAAGACCTGAGAGGGCCCCAGTCTCTCATCTCAGGCTGACATTGAGGTCATGTGCAAGAAAGAACTGAAGTCTAATACAGAGTCATAAACTGCCTGAGCTTTGGAAGTGTGCCCGGGCAGACACAGAGAGGCCCTGGGCAAACTGTGGGAGACTTACTGGTGCAAGGCATTTACGGAAATCTCTGACCAATTATTATCTGACCACTAAGCTAACTTCAGAGATTTCAGTGGCCACACACTATAGGGAATGTAGACTTTACAGAATTAGTTCAGGAAAGTCACTAAACAAAGAGCAACAACAACAAAAAGGACAATAAAACAAGAACAACCAGCCCTGGTGTGGGGGTCTCTGATGTCCAATGTTGCCACGTTATATTACCTAAAATGTTCATTTTTTAAACAAAAAATACAAGGCATACAATGAAACAAAAAAGTATGGCCCACACACAGGAAAAAAAGCAATCAGTAGAAATTGTCACCGAGAAGCCCCAGATGTTGGACTTATTAGACAAAGACTTTAGATTAGCTATTGCAGTATGTCCAAAGAACTAAAGAAAATCATGGCAAAAGAATTAAAAGAAAGTATGAAAATGATATCTCACCAAACAAAGAATATCAATAAAGAAAAAATTATTTTAAAAGGTCCAAATAGAAATTCTTGAGTTCATAAATACAACAGCTAAAATAAAAAATTCACTAGAGGTCAACAGCAAATTCGAGCTGTAGAATAAAGAATCAGCAAACTTGGAGACAGGTCACTCGAGATTACCCAGACTGAGAAATGGAAGGACAAATGAACATGGTGCCCAGATGGGTTCACCACCACTTCTCTACAATCTCTTCCAGAAGATAAAAGCAGAATAGAATACTTCCTAACTCATTCTATGAGGCCAGCATTATCCTAATACCAAAACCAGACAAAGACATTACAAGAAAAAAACCTAGAAACCAATATCTCTCATGAACATAAACGCAAAAGTCCTCAACAAAATGTAAGCAAATCATCTTATGTGCAAAAAGAATTATAGAATGTGATGTAAGCAAGATGGTGGTGTAGGAGGCTCCTATGTTCCCTCCTTCCATGGACACACTGAAAAAACATCCACATACAGATCAATTCCCTCAGAGAAAAAAATCCCAGAAACTAGTTGAGAGAATCCTACACATGGGGTAATGAAGAAAATACACCAAAATGGGTTAGAAAAGCTGAGACACACTCATGCCACAAACCCCGTCCTAGACAATCAGGAGGGAGTCCCCACCCCCAGCTTCCTGAGGGGTGAAGGGTTGGGGCCACACATAGAGTGCCTCAACTTCTTATGGTTCCCACCCAAGGGTTTGGGCTCCTACATCACCAAGTGCTGGGAGCACATATGAGTCAGCATTCACAAATCCCCGGAGGCCACAGACAGCAAAGATGCAGTTTTAAATGGCATGTGAGCCCTTCACGCAGCTATACCCCTGGGCTCAAGACAGAGGAAACAGGCTCCCAGTTTCTTCCAGTTTCTTCCCTAGAAGGGGTTTGTCTGCACACTTTTCCATCTGCTGTCTGAGGATGGGCTTCTAACTAGCCTGCATCGAGAGAAGCTAGTGGGCAAGTCGATAATAGATTTCCAGGAACCTGAACAGGCATGTGGGCTCTTCCCATACTTTCTCCTCCATGGCTTGCTCTGGAATAAAATCAGGTCTCCAACTTCTGCTTAGACGCAATTTGTCAACACATCAAGCACACAACTTTTATAGCTCTCACACAAAGGACTAGCTCCCAAACTCACCTAGCTTTGGGAGCTGATGGGGCTCCTCATCCATGAGTGCCCCAGGAGCACAATACCAAAGAATAGGTTTTAAATGGGCATGCAAGCAGCGTCTATCCACTGAGTGGATCAGGCTCAGTGCAGAGAAAATAGGCAAAAATGCTCAGCTCCCAGTTTCTGCCTGGAAGGAGTTTGCACATTTGCAGCCGCTGTCCTAGGGCTTCTATCCGCCTGGAACTGACAGAGCAGGCAATCAGCAGTCCTCTGAGAGCCTGGACGGGTATGTGGGTACTTTCCACATCTCTTCCCAAGGGTTTGCTCTAGAGATAGAGCAAGCCCCCAGCTAATTGGTTTGTCTCCGACAGCAGACAGGAGACAGTATTTGCTAGGCCCCTGGGGTGACAAAGAGCAAAACCATGGGTTGAAAGACTCCAGTTTAGATAAGAGTGTAGGCAATTTGCCACAGGTCCTCTCTCCAGCTTATTGCAGAGGAAGTGGGAGATAAACTGTAGCTTCCAGATTTTCCCTGAGTATAGAAAAAACTGGAATACACATTTAATACCCCAGCTTCTCCAGCTGCATGTCAAAGGACTAGCTGATATCTCCCCTGTCTTGGGACACTGATGGGATTTGACAAGTTCTAATCTCCTGAGGGCCACTAAGAACATAGGTGGCAGGTTTTTTTGGTTTTTTGTTTTTTTTTTTTTTTTTTTTTTTTTTGAGAGTGTCTCACTCTATCACCCTGGCTAGAGTGCCATAGTGTCAGCCTAGGTCACAGCAATCCCAGACTACTGGTGGGCTCAAGCCATCCTTCTGCCTCAGCCTCCCGAGTAGCTGGGACTACAGGCATGCGCCACCACACCCGGCTAATTTTTACTATTTTTAGTAGAAAGAGGGTCTCACTCTTGCTCAGGCTGGTCTCAAACTCCTAAGCTCAAGCAATTCTCCAGCCTCGGCCTCCCAGAGTACTAGGATGACAGGCGTGAGCCACCTTGCCTGACCATAGATGGCAGTTTAGGCAAGCACAAAAGTTCAAGAGGTACCCTGATTCTCTGGCCAGGCTTATTAATAGGCTCAGCTCCTACATAAGGCCAGCATAATAAGACTGGGAGAAGTGTTTTTCTTTCTTTCTTTCTTTTTTTTTTTTTTAAGAGACAGGGTTTCTGTCACCATGACTAGAGTGCAGTGGTGCAATCATAGCTCACTGCAACCTTGAACTTCTGGGCTCACAGAGTCCTCCCACTTCAGCCTCCTGAGTAACTAGGACTACAGATGTATGCCACCATGTCCGACTAATTTTTACAAACTTTTTCTAGACATGGGGTCTCATTATGTTGCCCAGGCTGGTCTCAAACTCCTGGCCTTAAAGGATCCTCCCACCTTGGCCTTCCAAAGCGCGGCATTACAGGCATGAGCCACCATGCCCAGCACAAGTTCTTTTTTACTTAATGCACAGAAAACAACAGAGAATCAAGAAAAACAAAGAAACAGAGAAATATGTTCCAAACAATATAACAAGATAAATCTCCAGAAACTGCCCCTAATGAAATGGGGATAAGTGACTTACCTCACAGACAATTCAAAATAATAATTATAAGGATGCTCACCAAAGCCAGGAGAATAATGCGAGAACAAGTGAGAATTTTAACAAAGAGACAAAAAAATGTAAAAGCACCAAACAGAAATCATAGAGCTGAAGAATATAATAACTGAAATAAAAATTCAATAGAGAAGCTCAGCAACAGACTAGATCAAGCAGAATAAAAGATTAGTATATTAGATGACAGGTCATTGGAAATCATCCATTCAAAGGAGCACAAAAAGAATGAAAAAGAGAGGCCGGGCACGGTGGCTCATGCCTGTAATCCTAGCACTCTGTGAGGCAAAGGCGGGTGGATTGTTTGAGCTCAGGAGTTCGAGACCAGCCTGAGCAAGAGCAAGACCCCACCTCTACTAAAAATAGAAAGAAATTATATGGACAGCTAAAAATAATATATAGAAAAAATTAGCCGGGCATGGTGGTGCATGCCTGTAGTCCCAGCTACTTGGGAGGCTGAGACAGGAGGATCACTTGAGCCCAGGAGTCTGAGGTTGCTGTGAGCTAGGCTGATGCCACGGCACTCTAGCCCAGGCAACAGAGTGAGACTCTGTCTCAAAAACAAAACAAAACATACAAAAAAAAAGAATGAAAAAGAGTGAAGACAGCTTAAGAAAGTTATGGAACAACATCAAGCAGACCAATATATGCATTATCAGGGTGCTAGAAAGAGGAGAGACAGAGAAGAGACAAAAAGCTTATACAAAGAAGTAATAGTCATGAACTGCATAATGGCATTTCAGTCAATGACAAACCACATAATCAACAGTAGCTATATCATATAGCCCAGATGTTTAGTAGGCTATATCATCTAGGTTTGTGTAAGTACATGCTATGATGTTGACACAATTATGAAATCACCCATCAACACATGTCTCAGAACATATCTCCATTGTTTAATGATGTGGTACTATAATGACTGAAATCATCCCAACCTAGGAAGGAAGTAGAAATCCAGATCCAGGAATCCCAAAGGACACCAATAAGATTAATCTAAAGAGACCCACACCAAGACACATTATAATCAATTATCAAAAGTTCAAGAGTGCAGCAAGAGAAAGGCAACTTGTTATATACAAAGGAAGCTCCATAAATACATAGGCAGATTTTTTCAACAAAAACTTTGCAGGCCAAAAGGAAGTGTAATGATATAGGACAACAACTGTCCACCAAGAATACTACACCTGGCAAATGTGTCCTCCAAAAATGAAGGTGAGCCAAAGACTTTCTCAGATAAACAAAAACTGAGGGAGTTTATCACCATTAGACTTATCTTACCAAAAATGCTAATGGAATTTATTCAAAGTAAAACAAAAGGACACTAAACTGTATCACAAGAGCATAAGAAAGTATGAAACTCACTGGCAAAGATAAATATATAGACAAAAAGAGAATATGGTACTACTATAATGGTGGTGGGTAAATAGCTTTTAATTCTAACATAAAAGATAAAAGACAGAAGTATTAAAACAAATATAATTAAATTATCTTAACGCTTACATAATATAAATTTTTTTGTTGTTGTTGTTGAGACAGAGTCTCACTCTGTTGCCCAGGCTAGAGTGAGTGCCGTGGCGTCAGCCTAGCTCACGGCAACCTCAAACTCCTGAGCTCAAGCGATCCTCCTGTCTCAGCCTCCTGAGTAGCTGGGACTACAGGCATGCACCACCATGCCCGGCTAATTTTTTCTATATATATATTTTAGCTGTCCATATAATTTCTTTCTATTTTTAGTAGAGATGGGGTCTCGCTCTTGCTCAGGCTGGTCTCGAACTCCTGAGCTCAAACGATCCGCCCACCTCGGCCTCCCAGAGTGCTAGGATTACAGGCGTGAGCCACCGCGCCCGGCCTACATAATATAAATTGGTATCTATTGTGACATCAATAGCATATAATGTGGAGGAAGGAGAGTTTGTAAAAGTGGAGAGTTCTTCCACTTTAATTTAAGGGAAATTAAATTATTATCAACTCAAAATAGACTGTTATAAGATATTTTATGGAAGCTGCTTGGTAAATAAAAAGAAAATACCTCTAGAACCTACACAAAAGCAAAAAAAAAAGGAACCCAAATTTATCAATACAAAAAATAAATAAAAGACAAGAAGATGGTTAGAAAAAAGAGGGACAAAAGAACTACAAAACAAATCACAGTTAACAAAACGGTAATAGTAAATCCTTACATATCAATAATTACTCTAAATGTAAATGGATTAGACTCCCTAGTGAAAAGATACAGAGTGGCTAAATGAAAAAACAAGATCCTACTATATGTTGTCTACAAGGAACTCATTTTAGATTCAAGGATACACATAGGCTAAAGGTGAAGGGATGGAAAAATATATCCCATGCAAATGGTAACCAAAAGAATACAGGACTAGGTACACTTATATCAGACAAAGTAGTTTTAAGTCAATAACTGTGACTAACGACAAAGAAAATTATTACATAATGATAAAAGGGTTAATCCAACGGGAAAATATAACAAATGTAAATAAATCTGCAACCAATAAAAGAGTGCATAAGTATAAAAAGTAAATATTGACAGATCTGAAAGGACAAATTGACAACAATAGTATAATATTAATAGTAGGAGACTTCAATATATCACTTTCTTTTTTTTTTTTTTTTTTTGAGACAGAGTCTCATTTTATTGCCCGGGCTAGGGTGAGTGCCGGGTGTCAGACTAGCTCACAGCAACCTCAAACTCCTGGGCTTAAGCGATCCTACTGCCTCAGCCTCCCGAGTAGCTGGGACTACAGACATGCACCACCATGTCCGCCTAATTTTTTCTATATATTTTTAGTTGTCCAGCTAATTTCTTTCTATTTTTAGTAGAGATGGGGTCTTGCTCTTGCTCAGGCTGATCTCGAACTCCTGACCTCGAGAGATCCACCCGCCTCGGTCTCCCAGAGTACTAGGATTACAGGCGTGAGCCACCGCACCTGGTAACATATCACTTTCAATAATAGAATATAAAACAGAAAATTGACAGAGAAATAGTGGACTTGAACAACACTTAAGACCAAATAGACCTAAGAGACATATACAGAACTTTCCACCCAACAGAGAATACAGATTTACCTCAAGTGCACACAGAACATCTCCAGGATAGATCTCATGTTAGGTCATAAAACAAGTCTTGCCAAATTTAAGAACAAAATCATTTCAAGTATCTTTTCCAACCACAATGGAATGAAACTAGAAATCAATAACAGCAATAAAATTGGAAAATTTACAAATATGTGGAAGCTAAATAACACACTCAAGAACAACCACTGGGTCAGAGAGAAAACTGAAAGGCAATTTTAAAAATATTTCGAGATGAATGAAAATGAAAACACAACTCACCTAAACTTATGGGATGCAGAAAAACCAGTACTAAGGGAGAATTTTATAATGATGAATGCCTACATTAAAAAGACCTCAAATATACAACATAACTTTACTTGTTAATGAACTAGAAAAAGAAGAACAAACTAAACCCCAGGTTTGCAGAAAGAAGGAAATAATAAATATTAGAGCTGAAGCAAATCAAATAGAAAACAGAAAAACTAGAAAACTCAACAAAATTAAGAGTTAGTTTTTTCAAAAAAATAAAATCAACAATCCCTCAGCCAGAATAACTAATAAAAAAGAGAATAATCACTAAATAAAAGCAGATATGAAAGAGGAGCAATTACAATTGGCACCTCAGAATTAAAAAGGATTATAAGAAATTATCATGAACAGTCATATACCAACAAATTGGATAACCTAGAGGAAATGATAAATTCCTAGAAACATACAATCTACCATGACTGAATCAATAAAAAAATATAAGGTCTGAACAGACCAATAATGAATAAGGAGAATCAGTACTCACAAATTTCCCAACAAAGAAAAGTCCACCCAGATGGCTTCAGGGCTGAATTCTACCAAACATTCAAAGGAGAATTAAAACCAATCCTTCTTAAACTATTCCCAAAAAATAGAACTAGAGGTAATATTTTGAAACTCATTTAATAAGGCAAGCATTACCTTGATACCAAAGCCAGACAAAGATACCATAAGAAAACACCACCACCACCACCAAAACAAACAAACAAAACAAAACAAGAAAATACAGGCCAACATCTCTGATGAACCTAGATGCTAAAATCCTCAATAAAATACCCAATTCAACAAGGAGTCAAAAAGATTATATAGCATGACCAAGTGGGATTTATCCCTGGGATGCAAGGTTGCTTTAACATATGTAAATCAATTAATGTGATATACCACATTAACAGAATGAAAAATAAAAACCACATGATCATCTCAATAGATGCAGAAAAAGCATTTGACAAGTTCAACTTCCTTTCATGATGAAAAAAAAAAAACCTCAAGAAATTAGATATAGAAGGAAATTTTCTCAGCATAATAAAGACCATTTATAAAAAGACCATAGCTAATAACATAATCAGTGGGGAAAATCTGAAAACTTTTCTTCCAAGACCTGGTACAAGGGAAGGATGTCTACTCTAACCATTTCCATTCAACATAGTATGAACACACTAGCAAGAATATCAGACAAGAAAAATAAGTAAAAGGCAAACAAATCAGGGAGGGAGAAGTAAAATCATCCTTATTTGCAGATGGCATGATCCCATATATAGAAAACCCAAAAGACTCCACCAAAAAATGCTCAACATCTCTAATCATCAGGGAAATGCAAATCAAAACCACAATGAGATATCACTTCACTCCAGTGCGAATGGCCTTTATCAAAAAGTCCCAAAACAATACATGTTGGCGTGGATGCAGAGAGACAGGAACACTCATACACTGCTGGTGGGACTGCAAACTAGTGCAACCCCTGTGGAAAGCATTATGGAGATACCTTAAACAGATTCAAGTAGACCTACCATTCGATCCAGCAATCCCATTATTGGGCATCTACCCAAAAGAACAAAAGTCATTCTATGAAAAAGACACCTGTACCCGAATGTTTATAGCAGCACAATTCACAATTGCAAAGATGTGGAAACAACCCAAATGCCCATCAATTCATGAGTGGACTAGTAAAATGTGTTATATGTATACCATGAAGTATTACTCAGCTATAAGAAATAACGGTGATATAGAATCCCTTTTGTTCTCCTGGAGAGAGTTGGAACCCATTCTATTAAGTGAAGTATCTCAAGAATGGAAAAATAAGCACCACATGTACTCACCAGCAAATTGGTTTCCCTGATCATCACCTAAGTGCACATTTGGGAATAATACCAATTGGGTTTCGGATTGATGTGGGGGGTGGGGGAAGGGGATGGGTGTATACCTACATGATGAGTGCGTTGCACACTGTCTGGGGAATGGACCGCTTGAATGTTCTGTCTCGGGGGGATGCAGGGTGGGTGGAGGGGATGGGGGTATAACTACATGAGGAGTGCGATGCACACTGTCTGGGGAATGGACACGCTTGAAGCTCTGACTCTGGGGGGATGGGCGGGACATGGGCAATATATATAACCTGAACTTTTGTACCCCCATAATAAGCTGAAATAAAAAAAAAGAAAAGCTGTTAGAACCAATAAATGACTTCAGTACAGTTTCAAGATACAAAATCAACATATAAAAATCAGCTGAATTTATTTATACCAATAATGATACATCTAAAAATGAAATAAAGAAAATAATCTCATTTCTGATAGGATCACAAGTAATATTTAACCAGGAAGATGAAATAGCTATATACAGAAAACTATAAAACCTTGATGAAAATAAATGCAAAGATATCCCATGTTCATGGATTGGAAGAATTAATATTGTTAAAATTTCCTTACTACCCAGTGATATGCAGATTCAATGCAATCTCTATCAAAATCCAATGGCATTTTTTTCCAGAAGTAGGAAAAAATTATTCTAAAATTTGTGTGGAACCACAAAAGGGCCTGAATAGCCAAACCAATCCTGAGAAAGAAAAACAAAGTTGGAGGCATAACACTACCTGATTTCAAATTATATGACAAAGGTATAGTAATCAAAACAATATGGCACTGGCATAAAAACAGACAGATAGATGAATGGAAGAGAATAAAGAGCCCAGAAATAAATCCAAACATATACAATCAACCAATTTTCAATAAGGGCACCAGCAAAGAGGAAAAATGGGGAAAGGACAGTCTCTTCAATAAATGGTGTTGAGAAAACTAGATATCCACAGGCAAACGAATGAAATTGGACCTTTATCTTACACCATACACGAAAATGAGCTCAAAATGAATTAAATACCTAACATAAGATCTGAAACCATAAAGCTCCTAGAGGAGACATTAGGGAAAAGCTTCTAGGCATTGGACTGGGCATCATTTCTTGGATATGGCACCAAAATCCCAGGCAACAAAAGCAAAAATAAATAAGTGAGTTTACATCAAACTAGAAAGCTTCTGAACAGTAAAAGAAACAATCAACAACATGAAAATGAACCCTATGGATTGGGAGAAAATATGTGCAAACCATACATCTGATAAGGGGTTAATATCTAAAATATATAAGGAACTCACATAACTCAATAGCTAAAACAACCCAATTAAAATGGGGAAAGAACCTGAATAGACACTTCTCTAAAGAAGATAAACAAATGCTCAACAGGTATACAAAAAGGTGCTCAACATCACTAATCACCAGGCAAATGCAAATTAAAACCACAGTGAAGCATCATATCACCTCATACCTGTTAGATGGTTGTTATCAAAAAAGACAAGAGATAACAAGTATTGGTCAGGGTATGGAGAAAAGGAAAGCTTTGTAAACCACTGGTGAAATGTAAGTTGGTTCTGCTATGATGGAAAACAGTATGAAGGTTCCTCAAAAAATTAAAAATAAAAATACCATGTGACTCAGCAATCCCTCTTCTGGGTATATATCCAAAGGAAATTAAATCTGCGCCTCTTAGAGACAATGCACTCCCATGTTCTTTGCAGCACTACTCACAACACACAAGATATGGAAAAAACCTAAGGGACTATCAATGGATGAATGGATACAGAAATTAGGGTATGTAAATATACTGGAATATTATTCAGCCTTTAAAAAGGAGACCCTGACATTTGTGACAACATAAATGAACTAGGGGGACATTATGCTAAGTAAAATAAGCCAGATACAGAAGAAAAATACTGCATGTTCTTGTTTATATGTGGAATCTAAAAAAGTCAAACACATAGAAACAAGGAGTAGAATGTTGTTTACCAGGATGAGAGGTGAGGAAAATGGTGAGATGTTGGCCAAAAGGTACAAGGTTATAGTTATATATGATTTTTAAAAGTCTAGAGATCTAATGTACAGCATGACTATAGTTAATAGTAACGTATACTGGAAATTAGCTAAGAGAGATTTCAGGTGCTCTCACCACCAAAAAAAAAGGTAATTATGTGAAGAGATGGATATGCTAACTAGCTTGACTGAAGTAATTATTCCAGTATATGTATGTGTACACATACATCAAAACATCATGTTGCAAACCTTAAAAATATACATTTTATTTTTAAAATTTAAAAATAAAAAGAATTATATGCCATGACCAAATGGGATTTATCACAGGTATGCAAGGCTAGTTCAACTTTTGGAAACTAATGTTACTCATCACATCAACAAGCTAAAGAACAAAATTCACCTGTTCATATCAATAGATGCAGAAAACGCATCTGACAAAATCTAACATCAATTTACAATAAAACCTGTTACCAAACTAGGAATAGAGGAGAACCTCCCTAGCTTGATAAGAAACATCAACAAAAAACCTTCAGCTGACATCATATTTGGTGGTGAGAAACAAGGAAGTTCCCTCTCACAACTCCTTTCCATGTCATAATAGAAGTCCTAGCTAAGGCAATAAGACAAGAAAAAAATAAAATGTATACTGATTGGTAAGAAAGAAATAAAACTGTCTCTGTTCACAGATGACAGGATAATCTATATAGGAAATCTGAAAAAAATCAACCAAAAAACTCCTAGAACTAATAACTGATAGCAAGGTTTCAGAATAAAAGGTTAATATGCAAAAGTCAATTTCTTCCATATATACCAGCAATGAACAAGTGGAATCTGAAATTTAAGCACAGTTTCATTTTCATTAGCACTCAAGAAAATGAAATATTTTGGTATAAATCTAGCAAAATAAGTACAAGATCTATATGAAGAAAACTACAAAACTCTTACGAAAGAAATTAAAGAACTAAATAAATGGAGATATATTCCATGTTCATGGACAGGAAGACTCAATATCGTCAACATGTTCAAGTTCTTCCCAACTTGATCTATAGATTCAATGTAATCCCAATCAAAACTCCAGCAACAACAATCAGAAAACAAGTGACACACTGCCAGGAGTAAATCTTTATCTGTCAATAATAATCTTGAATGTAAATGGGTTAAATTCCCCAATTAAAGGATGTAGAGTGGCTGAATGGATTAAAAAAAAAAACACTCAACTATAGGTTGCTTACGAGAGATTCAACTCACTGTTAAAGACAAACATAGACTGAAAGTGAAGGGATGGGAAAGTATATTCCACACAAACAGAAACCAAATGCATTTGAGGTGACGCTCTGCCAAAAAACAAAACAAAACAAAACAAAACAAAACAAAAAAAAAGAAACCAAATGCAAACAGGAATAGAGACACTTATAGCAAATAAAGTAGACTTTAGGCCGGGCGTGGTGGCTCACGCCTGTAATCCTAGCACTCTGGGAGGCCAAGGCGGGTGGATCGCTCAAGGTCAGGAGTTCGAGACCAGCCTGAGCAAGAGCGAGACCCCGTCTCTACTAAAAATAGAAAGACATTATACGGACAACTAAAAATCTATATAGAAAAAATTAGCCGGGCATAGTGGTGCATGCCTGTAGTCCCAGCTACTCGGGAGGCTGAGGCAGTAGGATCGCTTAAGCCGAGGAGTCTGAGGTTGCTGTGAGCTAAGCTGACGCCACGGCACTCACTCTAGCCTGGGCAACAAAGTGAGACTCTGTCTCAACAAAAAAAAAAAATAAAAAATAAAATAAAATAAAAAAAAATAAAGTAGACTTTAAGTCAGAACTATAAAAAGAGACAAAGAGGTCATAATATAATAATAAAATGATCAATTCAACAAGAGGATGTAACAATTGTAAATATATATGCACCCAACACTGGAGGACCCCAATATATTAAGCAAATGTTATTATATCTAAAGGGAGAAATATACTGCAATACAATAATAGTAGAGGACTTCAACACACCAGTCTTAACAATGGACAGATCATCTGGACAGAAAATCAACCAGGACACAGACATAAACTACACCATAGACCAAATGGACCTAACAGATATTTTCAGAACATTCCATCTAAAAGCTTACTATTCCAACAAATCAGCAAGGTAAAGAAGCTGGACAGATGGGTAGGTACTGCATGAATTAAATGAGTATCAAAAGAGAAATCATCTTGAAGTTTGCCTTCTTTGCTGTCATGACATAAAGGTGAACCATTTCTACACCAAATTGTTACATGTGGTGAAAAATGGGTTCTTCTTGACAATCGCAAGAACTATTCCAGCTGGAACTATTCCAGCTGGAACTATTCCAGCTTCATGAAACCTGGTCAATTGATTACAGAAGATGTCTACTGCAACCAACTGGACAAAATGATGAGGATGCTTGTGATTAAGCAGCCAAGATTGGTCAATAGAGACAGGTCAATTCTCTTGCAAGACCACATCACAAACAACGCTGCTCAAGCTACAGAAGCTGAACTTGGAAACTCTCTATCATCCATCATATTCACCAGACCTTGCACCGACTGACTACCACTTCTTCCAGGCATTGGACCACTTCTTCCAAGGGCAAATACTCAATTCTGAAAAAGCTGTGGAAAATGCTTTTTGCGATTTCTCACCATTTGCTCTCCAGGCTTTTTTGCTGCTGGCATAAGCAAGCTACCATTAAGATGGCAAAACTGTGTCACTAGTTTAGGCACATACTTTGATTAATTGCACTGCTTCTTGTTTGAGATATAATAAACCAAATTTTTGATTCAAAATTGGACATTTTATATTTAATGACCTAAATATACCATACAAAAACCTCTGGGACACAGTGAAAGCAATTCTAAGAGAGAAGTTCATAGCAGTAAAGGCCTACATCAAAAAAGAAGAAAGATTTCCAATAGACATGTGACCGTGCAGCTCAAGGAAGTAGAAAAACAAGAAGAAACCAAACCCAAAACTTGTAGAAGGAAGGAAACAATAAGCCTCAGAGTGAAAATAAACAAAATAGAGACTAAAAAAATTCAAAATATCAGTGAAGCAAAGAGCTAATTTTATGAAAAGAGAAACAAAATCAATAAATCTTTAGTTGGACTAACCAAGAAAAATAGAGAAAAGACCCAAATAAATAAAATCAGAAATGAAAAAGAGACACTACAACTGCAGAAATACAAAGGATCATAAGAGAGTATTATGAACAACTGTATGCTAACAGATTTGAGAACACAGAAGAAAATGACAAATTCCTGGACAAATACAACCTACCAAGATTAAATCACAAAGAGATAGAAAACTTGAACAGACCATAATGAGTGAGGAAATTGAATCAGCAACAAACAGTCTTCCATTAACAAAAAGGTCAGGACCTGAGAGCTTCACTGTTGAATTCTACCAGACATTTAAAAAAGAACTAGGCCAGGTGCGGTGGCTCATGCCTGTAATCCTAGCACTCTGGGAGGCCAAGGCGTTAAGGATCACTTGAGGTCAGGAATTTGAGACCAGCCTGAACAAGAGCGAGCCCCTGTCTCTATCAAAAAAAAAAAAAAAAAATAAGTTGGATATGGTGGCACACACCTGCAGTCCCAGCTACTCGGGAGGCTGAGGCAGGAGGATCATTTGAGCCCAGGAGTTTGAGGTTGCAGTGAGCTATGATCATGCCATTACACTCTACCCAAGATGGCAGAGCAAGAGTCTATCTCCAAAAAAAAAAAGAGGAGGAAGAAGAAGAAGAAGAACTACTACCAAGTCTCCCCAAACTATTCCAGAAAATTTAGAAGGAAGGATATTTCCAAATTCATTTTATGAGGCAGGCCAAAATTACCAAGATTCCAAAACCAGGTAACTACAAAACACAAAAAGAAAACTACATTTCTCTGCTCTAAATAAAAAAAAAGAAAAGAAAGAAAAAAGAGTAAACTACAGGCCAATATCCCTGAATAATATAGATGAAAAAATACTCAACAAGATACTAGCAAGCGGAATTTAATAGTACATCAAAAAGATCATCCACAGTGATCAAGCAAGAATGATTCAACATATGCAAATCAATAAATGTAATACATCACATTAACAAAAAGAAAGACAAAAACTATATGATCATTTTAATAGATGCAGAAAAAGCATTTGACAAAATTCAATATCCCTTTATGATAAAAACCTTCATCAAACTGGGCATAGAAGGAACATACCTCAAAATATTAATAATAAAGGCCATATACGACAAACCCATGGCAAACATTGTAGTGAATGGAGAAAAATTGAAGGCTTTTCCTCTAAAGACTGAAACAAGACACAGAGTCCTGGCCAGAGGAATCAGGCAACACAAAGAAATAAAGGGCATCCAACTTGGAAAGGAAGAGTACGCATTAGCCTTGTTCACATACAACATGCTCCCTTACCTAGAAAAACCTAAAGATTCCACAAAAAAACTGTTAGAACTGATAAAAGAATTCAGTAAAGTTGTAGGATAAAAAATCAATATAAAAAATCATTAGCATTTATATACACCAACAGTGAACAATTTGAAAAATAAATCATGAAAGCAATCCCATTTACTAGAGCTACAAAAAATATAAAATACCTAGTAATCAATCTAGCCAAAGAAGTGAAAGATCTATACAAGTAAGCCCATAAAATTCGATGAAAGAAATAGAAAAGAAAAAAAAGGAAAGCTATTCCTGCTCATGGATTGCAAAAATTGGTATTGTTAAACTATCACCCAAACTAATCTACAGATCCAATGCAATCTCTACCAAAATATGAATGACATTCTTCACAGAAACAGAAAAAAAATCCTAAAATTTATATGGAATCACAAAAGACCCTGAACAGCCAAAGCAATTCTGAGCAAAAAGAACAAAGCAGGAGGTACCATATCACCTGACTTGAAAATTTACTACAAAGTTATAGTAACCACTAAAGCATGGTACTGGCATAAATACATGTACATAGACCAATGGAACTGAACAGGAAACCCAGATATAAATATACACATTACAACCAATTCATCTTTTCTTTTCCTTTTTCTTCTTATTATTTTGTAGAGATGGGGTCTCATGTTGCACAGGCTGGTCTCCAACTCCTGGCCTCAAGCAGTCCTGCTCAACCTCCCAAAGTGCTAGGATTACAGGTATGAGCCACTGCGCCTGGCCTATAACCAGCTCATCTTTGACAAAGGAGTCAAGAATTTACAATGGGGAAAGGAAAGTCTTTTCAATAAATGATGCTGGGAAAACTGGATAACTATATGCAGAAGAATGAAACTAGATCTCTATCTCTCACCATACACAAAAATCAAATCAAAATGGATTAAAGACTCAAATCTATGACCTGAACTATGAAACCACTAGAAGAAAGCATTGAGGAAATGCTCCAGGATATTGGTATTGGTGAGGATTTTTTTTCTGTGTAAAATCGCAAAAGCACAGATAACCAAAGCAAAAACAGACAACTGAAATTATATCAAGCTAAAAAGCTTCTACAGCAAAGGAAACAATCAACAAAGTGAAGAGACAACCCACAGAATGGGAGAAATATTTGCCAACTATCCATCTGATGAGGGATTAATAACCAGAAAATACAAAGAGCTCAAACAACTCAATACAAAAAAAACAAAAATCTTGTTTTTAAATGGGCAAAAGATCTGAACAGACATTTCTCAAAAGAAGACATACAATGGCCAACAGGTATTTGAAAAAATTACTCAACATCACTAATCATCACAGAAATGCAAATCAAAACCACAATGCAATATCAACCCACCCTACCTAAAATGGCTTATATTAAACAGACCGGCAATAACAGATGTCGGTGAGGACATGGAGAAAGGGGAACCCTAGTGGTACATTGTTGGTGGGAATGTAAATTAGTACAGCCATTACAGGGAACAGCATGGAGGTTCCTCAAAAAACTAAAAATAGAACTGCTAAATGATCCAGCAATTCCACTGCAGGGTATATATCCAAAAGAAAGGAAATCAATATATCAAAGAAAGATCTGTATTCTCACGCTTATTGCAGCAATATTCACTACAGGCAAAATATGGAATCAACCTAAGTGTCCATCAACAAATAAATGGATAAAGAAAATATGGTATATATACACAATGGAATGTTATTCAGCCATAAAAAGAATGAAACTCTGTCATTTACAGCAACATGGATGGAACTGGAAGCCATTATGTTAAGTGAAATAAGCCAAGTACAGAAATTCAAATATTTCATAATCTCACTCATATCTGGGAGCTGAAAAAGTGGATCTCATGAAGATAGAGAGTAGATTGGTGGTTACCAGAGGCTAGGAAGGTGAGGAGGAAGGGATTGATGAAGGAGGAAAAAGAATATAAATGTATTCATTACCACTAAACTGTACACTGAAAATGGTAAATTATATATGTATATTTTACCTCAAAAAATAAATTTAAAAAAGAAACAAAGGACATCCAAATTAGAAAGAAGAAAGTCAAATTGTCCCTGTTTGCAAATGACATGATATTTTATATAGAAAACCCAAAAGACCCCACCAAAACCTGTTAGAACTGATGGAAAAATCTGGTAAAGTTACAGGATACAAAATCAACACACAAATATCAGTAGTGTTTCTATATATTAATAACAAATGATCTGAAAAAGAAATCAAGAAAAAAATTCCATTTACAGCAGCTACCAACAAAGTAAGATACCGAGGAATAAACTTAACCAAGGAGGTAAAAGATGTCTACATTGAAAATTATAAAACATTGATGAAAGAAATTGAACAGGACACAAATAAATGGAAAGACATCCCATGTTCATGGATTGGAAGAATTAATATTGTTAAAATTACCATACCACCCAAAGCTAACTACAGATTTCATTCAATCCTTATCAAAATACCAAATGAAATAGAAAATACAATCCTAAAATTCATATGAAACCACAAATAATGCCAAATAGCCAAAGTAATCCTGAGCATAAACAACAAAGCTAGAGGTATCACATTATCTGACTTCAAAATATACTATAGGGCCAGGTGCAGTGACACATGTCCATAATCCTAGCACTCTGTTCAAGACCAGTCTGAGTAAGACCCCATCTCTACCAAAAATAGAAAAAATTAGCCGGGCGTGGTGACACGCACCTGTAATTTCAGCTACTTGGGAGGCTGAGGCAGGAGGATTGCTTGAGCTCAGGAATTTGAGATTGCTGTGAGCTAGGCTGATACCACAGCACTTTAGCCAGGGCAACAGAGGCAAGACTCACTCTCTCTCTCAAAAAAAAAAAATATATATATATATGTTTTTTTTTTTTTTTTTTTTTTTTTTTTGAGACAGAGTCTCACTCTGTTGCCCAGGCTAGAGTGAGTGCCGTGGCGTCAGCCTAGCTCACAGCAACCTCAAACTCCTGAGCTCAAGTGATCCTCCTGTCTCAGCCTCCCGAGTAGCTGGGACTACAGGCATGCACCACCATGCCCGGCTAATTTTTTTTTTCTATATACATTTTTAGCTGTCCATATAATTTCTTTTTATTTTTAGTAGAGATGGGGTCTCGCTCTTGCTCAGGCTGGTCTCGAACTCCTGAGCTCAAACGATCCGCCCACCTCGGCCTCCCAGAGTGCTAGGATTACAGGCGTGAGCCACCGCGCCCGGCCTATATGTTTAATATATATACTACAAAACTATTATAACCAAAGTAGCATGGTAGTGGCATAAAAATAGACACACAGGCCAAAGAAACAGAATAGAGAACCTAGCAATAAATTCAGACACCTACAGCCAAGCAATTTTTGACAAAGGTGCCAAAAACACACACTGAGGAAAAGACAGCTTCTTCAATAAATGGTGCTGGGAAAATTGGATCTTCACATGCAGAAGAATGAGGCTAGACCCCTACCTCTCACCATATACAAAAATCAACTAAAATGGATTAAAGACTTATATTTAGAACCCCAAACTGTAAAACTACTAGAAGAAAACATGAATGAAATGTTTTATGACACTGGGCTGGGCAAGGACTTTTTAAATAAGATTTCAAAAGCACAGTCAACAAAAGCAAAAATAGACAAATGGGACTGCATCAAACTAAAATGCTTTGCACGACAAAGGAAACAACAGAGTGAAAAGATAACCTACAGAATTGGAGAAAATATTTGCAAATTACACATCTGACATAAGGTTAATATGAAGACTATATTAAGAACTTAAACAACTCAATGGCAAAAAACAAAACAAAACAAAAACACTCACAAATAACATGACCTTAATAGACATTTCTCAAAAAAAAGACATTCAGGGCTGGGTGCAGTGGCTCATGTCTGTAATCTCAGCACTTTGGGAGGCCAAAGCGGGAGGATTGCTTGAAGCCAGGAGTTCGAGACCAGCTGGGCAACAAAGCAAGACTCCATCGCTACAAAAAAATTTTTTTAATTAGCTAGGTTTGGTGGCACATACTTGCAGTCCCAGCTACATGGGAACCTGAGGCAGGAGGATCTCTTTGAGGCCAGGAGTTTGAGGCTGCAGTGAGCTATGATCACATAATTGCACTCCAACCTGGGTGACAGAGTGAGACTCAATCTCTAAAAACATAAAAATAAAAATAAATAAAAATACTGTCGCGCAATGGATAGCACATTGGACTTCTTCTAAAAATAAATAAAAATAACAAGAAGACATCTAAATGTCCAACAGGTACATGGAAAAATGCTCAATACCACTAATTCTCAGAAAAATACAAAGCAAAACCACAATGAGATACCACTTCACTTCCATTAGACTGGCTATCAGCAAGAATATAATAGAAAACAAGCATTGGCAAGGATGTGGGAGTGTAAATTAGTACACCGATTATGGAAAACTGTACGAAGCTTCCTCATTAAAATTAGAGCTACCATATGATCCAGCAACTCCACTACTGGGTTTATATCCAAAAGAATTGAAATCAGTACACTGAAGAGTTATCTGCACTCTCATGTTTATTGCAGCACTATTTCCAATAGCCACAATGTGAAATCAACTCAAGTGTTCAACAATGGATGAATGAATAAAGAAAATGTAATATATATGCACAATGGAATACTATTTAGCCATTAAAAAGAATGAAATCTTGTCATTTGCAACAACATGGATGGACCTGGAGGACATTATGTCAAGTGAAATAAACCAGGCACAGAAAGACAAATATCGCATGATCTCACTGAGATACAGAATTTTGTTTATAAAAAGTTGATATCATGGAATCAGAGAGTAGAACAATAGTTACCACAGACTGGGGAGGGGTTTGGAGGGAAGGATGGGGAGAGGTTGGTTAATGCACACAAAGTGATGATCAGACAGGAAGAGTAAGTTATGGCATTCTATTACACAGTAGGGTGATGATGGTTAGTAATGAGGTATAGTATATTACAAATAGCTACAAGAGAGATTTTCGAATGTTCTCACCAAAAAGAAATGATAAATGCATGAGACGATGGTCATGCTACATATCCTGATTTCATTATTATGCAACATAGATAACTGAAACATCAAATTGTACCCCATACGCACATTTACAATGTGTTGATTTAAAAATAATTTTTTACATCCAGCAAATCTCATTTTGTGGATAATGACAAACTGATTCTGAAGTTAGTATTGACAGGCAAAATATCAAGAATAGCCAACATAATATTGAAGGAGAAGAATATAATCAAAGGACTGACACTACCAACTATAAGACTTACTTTAAAGCTATAGTAATCAAGACAGTGTGGTACTGGCAAAAGAATAGACAAATAGATCAACAGAAAGGCCAAAAGTAACCCATATAAATTGAATCAACTTACCTTCCACAAAAAAGCAAAGGCAATGCCATAGAGCAAAGATAATCTTTTCAACAAATGATACAGAAAGAACTAGACACATACATGCAAAAGAAAAAAGTCTAGACACAGAACTTACATCCTTCATAAAAATTAACTGAAAATGTTCTAAATGTGAAGTGAAAAACTATAAAACTTCCAGAAGATAACACAGAAGAAAATTTAGATGGTCTTGGGTATGGTGATGACTTTTTAGATAAACACCAAAGGCATGATCCATTAAAAAAAAAAAAAAAAGAAAGAATTGACCGAATAGTATTCCTTTGAGTAGGTGCCCATAGTTAAAAAAACAATGTATTGTATATTTCAAAATAGCTAGAAGAGAAGTCTTGAGATGTTTTCAACACAAAGAAATGATAAATGCTTGAGGTGATAAATATCCTAAATACCCTGACTTTATCATTACACTTTCTATGCATATAACAAAATATCACATGTACCCCTATAAATATGTACAAATATTATATATTAATTTTTAAAAGTCAATAGGTCTTGAGCCCAAGGGAATCCCTTACAACAAAATAAAAAGTATTAAAAACTTTTGACATCTCAAAAAAAAAGAATTGATAACCTGGATTTCATTAAAATTTAAAATTTCTGCTCTAAGAAGGAAATTCTCTAGAGAATAAGAAGATATGCCACAGATTAGGAAAAAATATTTCCAAAAGACATATCTGATAAGAAATATTATCAAAAATATACAAAGAACTCTTTAAAATCAATAATAAGAAAATGAACAACCCTTGGTAGGGCGTGGTGGCTCACACCTGTAATCCTAGCACTCTGGGAGACCAAGGTGGGAGGATTGCTTGAGCTCAGGAGTCCGAGACCAGCCTGAGCCAGAGTGAGATCCCATCTCTAAAAAAAAAAAAAAAACAAATTAGCAACCCACTTATAAAATAGGCAAAATATCTGCATATACCCTTCAACAAAGAAGATATACAGATAGCAAATAAGCATGTGAAAAGATACTCAATATCATATGTAATTGGGGAATTGCAAATTAAAATAATGAGATACTATTATACACCCATTATAATAGCCAAGAGCCAAAACACCAATGACACAAAATGCTGGCAATGGTATGAAGCAACAGGACTTCTCATTCATTGCCAGTGGGAATGCAAAATGTTACAGCCACTATGGAAGATGGTTTGGCAGTTTTTAAAAAACTGAACATACTCTTACCATATAATCCAGCAATTAGTATTTACCAAAATGAGTTGAAAATGTATATCCACACAAAAACCTGCACACAGGTGTTTATAGAAGTTTTATTCAGGATTGTTAAAACTTGGAAGCAGCCAAGTTGTCCTTCAGTAGGTGAATGGGTAAATAAACTGTGGTACATCCAGATAATACATTGCTCGTGCTAAAAAGAAATGAGCCATCAAACCATGAAAACACATGCAGGAATCTTGAATTAGGATTACCAAAGCGAAAGAAGCCAATCTGAAAAGGCTACATACTTTATGATTCCAACTATATGACATTCTGAAAAACACAAAACTATGGAGATAGTAAAAGTGTCAGTGGTTGCCAGAGGTTAGGGGGCAGAGGAGAATGAGTAGGTGGAGTACACAGGACTTTTAGAGCAGCAGAACGGCTCTGTATGGTACTATCATGGCAGATACGTTTGCCAAAAGCCACAGAATGTACAGCTCCAAGAGTGAACCCTAATGTAAAATATGGACTTTGTTGAGGCTTGATTATAACAAATATACAACTCTGCTGTGAGATGTTGATAGTGAGGGAGATTGGTGGGAGGAGCCAGGGAATATACGGGAAACCTCTAGACTTCACACTTAATGTTACTGCGAACCTAAAATTGCTCTAAAAAAAAGCCTATTTTTAAAAATGAACAGAACTTCAGGGACCTATTGGACACCATTTAGCATACCAACATAGGCAAAATGGGGTTCCCAGAAGGACCAGAGAGACAAAAGCCAAAAAGAATATTTGTAGAAATAACGGCCCCAAACCTCCCAAATTTGTTGAAAAAACATTAATCTGTATACCCAAGAATCCCTACAAACCCCAAATACAATAAACTCAAAGAGTCCACACCTAGATACATCATAGTCAAATACCAAAAGCCAAACTCTCAGATGCTTAATACCGAAATTAGATAAAGAGAGACTCTTGAAAGCAGCAAGACAAAAATGAGTCATCACATATATCAGATCCTCTATAAAAACTAACAGCTGACTTCTCATCAAAAACATGGAGGCCAGAAAGAAGTGAATGACACATTCAAAGTATAGGAGACGGGGAAACGCTGTTAACCAAGAATTCTGTGTTCTATAATCAGCAAAACTCTCCTTCAAAACTGAAGGAGAAATTAAGACATTCTGAGGTAAAAACTGAGAATATTTTGTCTGGTTTCTTTGCCAAAGTCTGGCCACAGCCTTTGCCCTGGCATGAGTGAGGAAAGCAATTGTTTATACTCAGTTTCTAAAATAAATGTGGAATCCCAGCTCCCTTTTAAAAAAAATTAAAAAAAAAAAAAAATTCTCTCAGCGTTGCCCTACAAGAAACACTAAACAGAGTCCTTTTAGCTAAAATAAAAGGACACTAGATGGTAACCTGAATGCACATCAAGAAATGACAAGTATTGGTAAAGATAACTACAGAGGAAAATCTAAAAGATAATATAAATGTATCTTTGCTTGTAACTCTCGTTTTCTCATATCGGATTTAAAAGACAACTACATAAAGCAACAATCATAAAACTATGTTGACATGTTTATAATGTATAAATACACAATTTGTATGACAATAGTAGAACAAATTAAATAAAGAAGAAATAGAATATCAGAACAGACCTGTAACAAGGAAAGAGATTAAATCAGTAATTTTAAAACTTCTCACACACACAAAAAAACCCAGGTATGGATGGCTTAACTGGTAAATTCTACCAAACATTTAAAAAAAATTAACAGCTATCCCTTTGAAAACTCTTGCAAAAAATAGAAGAAGGGTACATTCCTGACTAATTCTTTGAAGCTAGTATTATCCTAATACTAAAGTTAGACAAAGACATCACAAGAAAAGTCATTTACAGACCATATCCCTTAGGAATATAGACCAAAAAATGCTAACAAACTAAATATAACAGCATAGAAAGGATTGTACACCATGCCCAACTGGGATCTATTCCAGAAATGCAAAGTTGGTGAACATACAGAAAGCAATGTAATACAGCATTAAAAAAGAAAAACACCACATGACCATCTCAATTGATGCAGAAAAGAATCTGAAAAACCCCAATATCGTTTCATAATAAAAACATTAAACAAAATAGGAATATAATGGAACCTCTTCAACCTGAGCCATCTATGAAAAAAACCAAAAACTTACGAAATGCTCAATGCTTTTCCCTAAGACCAGGAACAACACAACGATACCTGTTCTTGCCACTTCTACTCAACAGTATACTGGAGGTCCTAGCCAGGGAAATTAGGCAAGATAAATAAATAAAAGGCATCCAGATTGGAAAGGAAGAAGCAAAACTATCTCCATTTGCAGATGACATGATCTTGTGTAAGGAAAACCCTAAGGAATCCACTAAAAAAAAATTGCAATAGACAAGGTCAATAAACAAAATCAAATATATTTTTATACATTGGCATTGAGCAGTTCAAAATAAAATTATTCAAAGAGTTCCACTTACAAAAGAATTTTAAAAAATAAAATACTTAGGAATAAATTTAACAAAGTACAAAACTCATACAATGAAACTACAAAACATTTTTGAAAGAAATTAAAGAAGACCTAAATAAATGGAAAGGCATCCTATATTTATGGTTCTGAAGACTTAATATTGCTAAGATGGTAATACTCCCCAAACTGAGTTACAGATTCAACAGGATCCCTATCGAAATTCCAGCTGGCTTTTTTTGAGTACATTGATAAGGTGATCCTAATATTTGTATGGAAATGTAGGGGGCTCCAAATAGCCACAACAATATTGAGAAAGAACAAAATTGGAGGACTCATATTTTCCAATATCAAAACTTACTACAAAGCTACAGTAATCAAGACAGCGTGGTACCGGTGTAAGGATAAAGATCAAGGCCAGGCCGGGCGCGGTGGCTCACGCCTGTAATCCTAGCACTCTGGGAGGCCGAGGTGGGTGGATCGTTTGAGCTCAGGAGTTCGAGACCAGCCTGAGCAAGAGCGAGACCCCATCTCTACTAAAAAAATAGAAAGAAATGATATGGACAGCTAAAAATATATATATAGAAAAAATTAGCCGGGCATGGTGGTGCATGCCTGTAGTCCCAGCTACTCGGGAGGCTGAGACAGGAGGATCGCTTGAGCTCGGGAGTTTGAGGTTGCTGTGAGCTAGGCTGACGCCACGGCACTCATTCTAGCCTGGGCAACAGAGTGAGACTCTGTCCCAAAAAAAAAAAAAAAATAAAAAATAAAAGATCAAGGCCAGGCGCGGTGGCTCATGCCTCTAATCCTAGCACTCTGGGGGGCCGAGGCGGGTGGATCATTTGAGCTCAGGAGTTCGAGACCAGCCTCAGCAAGAGCAAGACCTCCGTCTCTACTAAAAATAGAAAGAAATTATACGAACCACTAAAAATATATATAGAAAAAATTAGCTGGGCATGGTGGTGCATGCCTGTAGTCCCAGCTACTCAGGAGGCTGAGGCAGGAGGATTGCTTGAGCCCAGGAGTTTGAGGTTGCTGTGAGCAAGGGTGACGCCATGACACTCACTCTAGCCTGGGCAACAAAGTGAGATTCTGTCTCAAAAAAAAAAAAAGGATAAAGATCAACTGAATAGAACTGAAAGTCCAGAAATAAACACCTACTTTTATGGTCAATTAATTTTCATTTTTCAAAGGCTACAAATATTGGGTGGTTCTTTTGTCTTTCTTTTTAAATTTTTTTAATTGACAAAAACTGTATATATCTATTGTGTATAACATGATGTTTTAAAATATGTATACTTTGCATAATTGCCAGTTGAGCTAATTAATGTATGCCATACCTCAATACTTATCATTTTTTGTGATGAGAACATAGGAAATCTACTGTCAACAATTTTTTTTTTCTTTTTTTTTTTTGAGACAGAGTCTCACTCTGTTGCCCAGGCTAGAGTGCCATGGTGTCAGCCTGCCTCACAGCAACCTCAAACGCCTGGGCTCAAGCAATCCTACTGCCTCAGCCTCCCAAGTAGCTGGGACTACAGGCATGTGCCACCATGTCCAGCTAATTTTTTCTATACATATTTTTGTTGTCCAGTTAATTTCTTTCTATTTTTTAGTAGAGACAGGGTCTCGCTCTTACTCAGGCTGGTCTCAAACTCCTGACCTCGAGCAATCCTCCCACCTCGGCCTCCCAGAGTGCTAGGATTACAGGCGTGAGCCACCACGCTCGGCCAACAATTTTCAAGAATACAGTACATTGTTATTAACTATAACTGTCAGTTTATTAAATATCTCCTGTACATTTATTTTCTTGTAAATATTTAAGGTGTACACCATGATGTTTTTATGTACATATACACAGCGAAATGATTACTACAGTCAAGCAAATTAACATATCCATCATCTCACACAGTGACCTTTTTGTGTGTGGTAAAAGTACCTAAGATCCATTCTGTTAGCACATTTCCAGGATACAGTACAATCTTATTAACTGTAGTACTCATGCTGAACATTATTTTTGACAAGAACACCAAAACAATTCAATGGGGAAAGATAGCCTTTTCGACAAATGGTTGACCAACTGGATGTTCACATGCAAAAGAATCAGCTGGACCCCTACTCACACCACACGGAATTTAACTCTAAATGAAACATAGACCTAAATGCAAGAGCTAAAAGTACAAAACTTAGAATAAAACAAAGAAGGATGAGGGAGTGACTCCTGAAAAGTGTGGGTTTCTTTTGAGCGTGATGAAAACGTTAGAAAATTAGATTATGATGATGGATGCACAACTCTGTGAATAAACTAAAAACCTCTGAGTTGTACATTTTTGAACAGAGGAATTTTACAGTATGTGACATACACCTCCATAAAGCTGTAGTTTTTTTTTTTTAACACTAACCTATTTATGAATCCTTTTTCAAAACATGGTTTCTCCTTTTTATTCCTTTATTGTTTTCCTGGGATTCCTTACCTGTGGCTGAATGAACTTTGAGGAGATTCTTAGGCTTAATTACTCTACTGAGAAGCAGAAAAAGGGTGAGTCTGAAAGTACCATGTTCATAAATATTATCAATTCTGCACCTGTAAAAATGTGTGACTCTTAAGAATATTTCAGATCTACACAATGCCTGCAATGCAAGAGGTCCAGAGTCCCCCTGACTTGCTCGCGGTGATTCACTGCCCATTAGCCCCGCTCTCCTTCCTGTCTCTCTCCAGCTCCCGCCCCTCAGATCCGCAGAGCTGGGAGACTCACTTGGCACTTTGCACTTTTGGAGGCAGTAGGCGAGCTCCAGGGGGCGCACTGCTTTCTGCCGGCTGTCCTGCATCTTCTCTAGCAGCAGAAGCAGCTGGAAAGGGACACTTCTCCTCTGCTCTTCCGCTCCCCTTGGCACTGTTATCCTGCCAAATAAGAACAGCCAGAAACCACCTCACACCCCCAGTTCCGGAAGCTGGGTGCACACTGGAATTGCATGAGGAATTTTTTTAAATCTCCATATCCAGGCCACTCCCCGAACAAACTAAATCAGAATTCTGGGAGTGGCGCCCAGTTATTAGAACTTTTAAGCTCCCCAGCCTATTTCAATGTGTGGTCACAGTTGAGAGCCCCCACGTCAGTGAGCGAGCTGTACAGGGCGCCCTCCAGAGAGGAGGGTCAGCACAGCTGCTGCCTCGCCCTCCCCACCCTGCCAGCCGGTCACACCGGAACGAAGGCAGATGCACTAGGTCCTGGGTCCACATCCAGGACAAGCAGCAATGTCCGGCCTGAAGCACCCCAGACTGAAATAGCAAGTACTGAGTTAGGTCCTGAGAAGAAAGGGCAACTTGGAGGATGTTGGTGCATTCTGGCATGATTCATTTAATTACAGGCATTGAGAAATCAAGAAATTTGCCCATGTTAATAGACGGGGAAAAGGAGAAAGTGCAGGGCAGAAAAGAATGAGTGATAAAATATTAGTCCTTAAAAAAAATGAGCGGTAAAGAGTGAGCGTGTGTGTGTGTGTGTGTGTGTGTGTGTGTTGGGGACACCATTGACTGACTTCTTCCCTGATATTGGTTTAGTCCCAACTCCCTTTTAATCAAATCAGTGACTGCCAGTCCTGGCTGTACTTTAAAAATCACCTGAGGAGTCTTTGAAAAAGTACCCATGCCTGGACCCCACCCCAGACCAACTGAAACCAGATAACTGAGAGTGAGACCAAGTATTATTAATATGTATTTTTAAAACTTCTTAGATGATGCTAACGTGTAGTCCAGAATATGCAGAAAAAGATTTGAAAGACCTCTCAAAGTCCAAGTCACTGTGAATAACTGAATATTTATAAACATAAAATAGTATTCATGCTCACCAGCTGGGATAATAGTCCTACCTCTTCAGTATCTTGGTGAAGCCCCTGTTCATTATGAACACCTGAAGCAGGGAGTTGAGGCAGCACGTCTGTCCGATGTTGTGTAAACCCACCAGACCTATAAAAGGAAGAGAATAAAATTCTGAGGGCAAGAAGATAACTAAAAATCAAACACTCTTCTAGAATCTACTAAGGACATAAAAGCCTGTAAAGTACTCTGAGAGGTACAAGGAATTCATTAAGGAGCTTGCAAACAAACTGAAGAGGAGATATCAAGCATGAACCTTTAAAAAGTTAAATAACAAGAAAAGTTTTAATAGTCCATTAGAAAAAGAGAGCTGTTACCCAAAAAAAATATCTGACTCATTGCTAAATGAGTACAGCAATTGTTGGAAGAGAAAAGGAAAAGACAGGATCATTACATAAAGCACAACTGGGAGAATTACGGGTTCCTCTGAAATTGTTCTCCACAGAGCGGAGTCAGAATGGGCATCTGTAGAATTCAGGGATAAGAGTAACTCCCCAGATAGTCTGTGAGGGACTCCAGGGTAGAGGCCCCTGCCCAGTGTCCACCACAGATGGAGGAAATCAGAAAACAGCTGTAGGGAAGATGCACCTAATCTAAACTCACCTTGAGAGGCTGAAAGCCAGAAGAAACTTACAAGAATATGAGAAAACAAAAGGTCTCATTTCTCCTGACCCCTAGCAACCAACTTCCTCTTTTCCAACCCAGCCTTAAGCTCAGCGACCACACAAGGGAACAATTTAAGAGGAACGGAGTACCACTAATCTCAGAATCCTGGGGAAGGGCTTTGGTATATATGAGATAGGACAATAAGAAAGTAAAACTCTGGGGGGAGCAGATGATCACAGCCTTTTGCTCCCAAATCAGCAGGAGCACATTGCTCCTGGACAGACTTGTACAAAGGTAACGGTGGAGACAGGAACTAATGCTGAGTGCTACGTTATGCCAAGCATTGGTTCAAAGTTGTTTCCACAGATTACCCCACGTAATCCTCCCAACAACCCTGCGTGCGTGGTACTATTATAATCCTCATTTTAAAGATGCAGAAACGGAGGCACGAGAGGTCAGGAGCCATTAACCACAAAGCTCTACTGCTTCAGAGCACAGCGGGCAGGCAAAGCGCTCATGTGCAGTCAGAGAAAATGGGAAGGCGCTAATGACCGTGCGGGTAGTCCCAGGCACTGAGATGTTCTCTCAGCTGCTCTCTCTCCCTCTTCATGTTGTCGTTCTCGTCCTTCTTCTCAACAGGTTCTACTGGGAACTGCGACTCGGCCAGGATTGACTGGCAGGTTTTCCTCAGAAACCCAAACACCTTGCCCCTCAGTGATCACTCCAAAATCCCCAGGCCAAGGCTGCCTGGCCCGTGTTCGGGACTGCACGACTTCACTTCCAGGAAGAGCTCACATGAGCCAGGCACAGCAGGACCTCTGTGAATATACAACGCAGGTAGGTAAGGGTTAGAGAAAGGGGAAAGTGTATTCATGTAGTCAGTTATGGTTACAAAAAGCCAAGTCTTAGAGCGAAATAAATGCTTGGGGACATTGACTCATAAAGCTCTAGGCTGGAAATGGCAATGAGGCTAGACATTCCCTACCCGTGGTCCCACACATTGCCATTTGTTCTTCCTCAGAGTGCACTGCCATATCCTAGCACTGAGCATCCTCTTGGGGAAGGAGAGGGAAGCAAGCACAGGACTTTGCTCTGCAACCCAGTACTGTGCACACCTCAGTAAAACCCAGCATGGGCAGAAGCCCTCAGCCCCTGACACCGGGCTGGTACCCACAGAGGGAGCCTCTCAACCCACTCGGCCCCAGATGGGAGCCTGCAGCCTGGCAGGACAGACTTGTATTCTGGCCGGCATCACTGCTTGGTGACGACTGCAGCCTTGGGCCTCAAATAAACCTCAGCAGCAGGCAGGCTGTAGCAGCCACAGGCAGGAGGCACGTCCAGTGTTCGGATGGTCTCAGTGACAGTGGGCTTTGGGTATGACCCAATATTGTGTCGACCTCAGTGGCCTCAGGATTGCCTTTGTCACCACTCCCCCAACCCCAGGCAGAGCAGCATGAAGAGAGACACCGTTTGCTTGTGGGGCAAAGGAAGTAAGCACAGGACTTTTCCTTGGAACCCATTACTGAGCTTACTACAGTAAAACCCAGTACCAGGGAGAACCCAGTCTCCCTTGACACTAGGCCAGTACTCATAGGCCGCTCTCAACCCACCCCAGGGCCAGACAGTGACTTGCAGCCCTAGCAAGACAGACTCGGGATCTGGCCCATTTCACTGCCAGCCAACTACAGTGTTCTTGGGCCCTGAATAAACCTCAGCAGCAGGCCAGCCACAGCAGCCATGGGCCTTGGCCATGCCCCAGTGCTGTGCTGGTCTCAGCAGCTCTGAGCTGCAGGTGTGATCCAGGGCTGCTTCAGCCTCAGCAGCCAAAGGATTCCAATCACAGTGATCTGGGCTTAGGGCGCCCCCTAGCACTGCAACAGATGAAGCAGTCACAAGCTTAGAGTTCTCACCAGTCAGCCTCGCCTTAATCTCTAGATAGGCTTACTGATGAAAGAAGATTCCACACAGCCAGACTGTGAAGACTGGATTAAGTACCTATGTCAATGCACAGACATCAGTGCACAGCCATGGGGATAGAGATCAATCAAAGAAACATGACATCACTAAATGAACAAATTAAAGTGCCACTTACTGACCCTAAAGATATGCAGATGAAAAAACTGCCAGACAAAAAGTTTTAAAAAGCCGTTTTAATGAAGCTTCATGAAATTCAAGAAAATACAAAGAAAGAATTCAGAAATTTATCAGAAGAATTTAACAGGAAACTTAAAATAATTTTAAAAATAAAAAAAATCCTGAGGCCGGGTGCCATGGCTGATGCCTGTAATCCTAGCACTCTGGAAGGCCAAGGCGGGAGGATCCCTTGAGCTCAGGAGTTCGAGACCAGTCTGAGCAAGAATGAGACCCCATCTCTACTAAAAAAATAGAAAGAAATTAGCTGAACTAAAAATATATAGAAAAAATTAGCTGGGCATGGTGGCACATGCCTGTAGTCCCAGCTACTCGGGAGGCTGAGGCAGTAGGATTGCTTGAGCCCAGGAGTTTGAGGTTGCTATGAGGTAGGCTGACGCCACAGCACTCTAGCCCGGGCAACAGAGTGAGATGCCGTCTCAAAAATTAAAAAAAAATATATATAATGAAATAAATGCAAAATGCAATACACAACATCAACAGCAAAACTGATCAAGCAGAGGAAAGAATCTGTGAATTCAAAGATAGATTAATTGAAAATATAAACTTGGAAGCAAAAAAAGAAAAAGGAATGAAAAGGAATAAAGAAAGCTATGGAATTTACAGCATAATATTTGAAACCAAATGTATGGCTCACTGGTGTTCAAGAGGAAGTAAAAAAAGAAAAAGGCAGAGAAAGCATAAAGAAATAATAATAACAGTAAGATTTCCAAATCTGGGAAAAATGTAAATATCCAGGACCAGGAAAGTCAAAAGTCTCAATCAGATTCAATCTAAATAAGACAACTGCGGCCGGGCGTGGTGGCTCACGCCTGTAATCCTAGCACTCTGGGAGGCCGAGGTGGGCGGATCGTTTGAGCTCAAGAGTTCGAGACCAGCCTGAGCAAGAGCGAGACCCCATCTCTACTAAGAATAGAAAGAAATTATATGGACAGCTAAAAATATATATAGAAAAAATTAGCTGGGCATGGTGGTGCATGCCTGTAGTCCCAGCTACTCGGGAGGCTGAGACAGGAGGATCGCTTAAGCTCAGGAGTTTGAGGTTGCTGTGAGCTAGGCTGATGCCACGGCACTCACTCTAGCCTGGGCAACAGAGTGAGACTCTGTCTCAAAAAAAAAAAAAAAAAACAAAATAAATAAGACAACTGCATGATATCTTACAAGCAAACTGTCAAAAAGATCAAAGACAAACAGAGAATCCTGAAGCAGCCAGAAAAAAAAAAAGAGAGAGAGAGAGAGAGCCCGCGCGCAAATATCATATAAGGGAGGAGAGGAGGAGCAAAAATCTACCTAATGGGTAGGTACAATGAACACTATTTGGGTAACGGGCACACCTATAGACAGACTCAAGCATTACAAAAGTGATCCATGTAACCTAAAACATCTTTACTCCCTTAATATTTTGAAATAAAAAGAAGGAAAAACTCCATGTATACTACAAAATCAATAATAAATCATTCAATCTATATATGCTAAAAATATTAAAAAGCTGGGGGAAAAAAGGTCTAGAGAAAAACAAGGTACAGTTTTATCTAACTAATCAAACTTCAAAAATCACAGAGTGAACAAATGAATCAAGAACACTGCTCTCTGTAATGTTTAGTCAATTTATAGAAGCTACAAACTGTTGTCCAAATGATTGCTTTAGATTGTCACTCAATTTAATAGTTGAGGATAAAACTCTCAACTTTTGAGACTTCCCCACACTATGAATACCAGGAAGAACATTACTTCTGGAAAACATGTTCCTAAAGATAATTTTCCTAAATTATATTCTGCCATGCACCAAAAAAACATTAGCTTTAAGTGTGCTACTTCTATATGGTGTATTTCAGGCATTTGAACAGGCAGAAATAACCACAGTCTCTTTTAAACTTAGCAGCATGGTAAATTAACGATGAACTGAGTCAGGATTCTCTGCTGGGAAATCTGATTGAAGAAATATTTACAGACTGGAAAGCCAGTTTTTAAAATATCAATGCCATAGAATTGTCATCGACAATGGATCAAAGAAGGTGAAGGCTACGAATGGTTTAAGAATCACTGACATGGATGGAGTCAGGGCTGGCTCTATAAACATGCAATCTGTGCCATGGCACAGGACCCACAAGAGCCCAGGCTTCATTTAATGCTCTTCTGTTCCCAAATTGAAATTCTTAACATTGTTTTTTAACCAAAGGCCCCATGTTCTTATTTTGCCATGGTACTCACAAATTATATAGGCTACCCTGTATAGAGAAATTTGTTCACATTCTTCAGATATGTATTCAGGATGTAATTACAGCACAACAGAATGTAACAGAAATCTCTACCAAAGAAAAAAGAGTGGGCCAGTTCCATCATTCTTCATCAGTCAAGAGCACACTACCTGACACCAAAGAGGTTGTGGAATTGCCTTGTCAGGTACTTTTACAAGATGTTCAAACACTATGAAAGAGCAGACACTGTATGCTTAAAAGAGTACTCGAACAATAACAACCACAAAAGCCTTAATTCTATAATTTGTAGAACTTAATACCTGCAGTTTATTCACTGGAACCTGCTAAAGAAGTTTTAGTAAACAAACTAAAAGTCGTTCTAAGAATCCAAATATTTCTCATGTGGCACCCGCTGTAGAAGCCCTCCTGTCCTTCAATTCTGGTGAAAATGCAGAAATTGGCATGCATGTAAGGAAAAGTGAGAGGCAGGGGGCCTCAACGGGGACTAAATATTGATTTTAACACTCAGCCCTTTGGTATTCTGCAAAAGGTGCCAAAATGTAGACAGACGTTGTCATAACTATAAAAATAAAAGTTCATGTAAAATCTTTTCTGAATGCATGGTAATTTTCAGTGTTTTCTCAACTAATGCATACTAAGAGTACCATTATTTTGAGGAGAATGGGGTCCTGAATTTTTTTGTTTTGTTTTGCTAAAAGGTTGGAAAGCACTGGTCTAACACCTTGGTAACAAAGGCAGTTCATTGGACCAGCCACAACTGCATTACCTGGGAGCTTGTTAAAAAGGCAAAATATTAGGCCCCATTGCAAACCTACTGAACTGGAAACTACGTTTTGACAAGATTCCCAGGTGATCCATATGCACATTAAAGTTAGAGAAGCTATTCTAGACAATGAGTACTGAGGAAGCTCTAGCTGCTGAGGGCTGACGAGTGACATGTAGGTTTTAATGCAGAGCAACTACCTTCAGTTAGTTTCATGAAGATTGCTCTGTGTTAGCCTCCCTAAAGGTGCACGATTTCCTGGTTGTATTATTTCCATTTAAGGAAATCATTAGTGAAAACTTCTCATTGCTTCCTTCGTTGTAGCTATGGAAGATAGAAATCTCTTGGTCCAGGTTTAGTTAGCAGCAGCCAACTTCTCCTATTAAGCCCACTGTCCAAGCATCCCACACACTGCCACTGGGGGTACTCACCGCTCCAGCCAACCTGCACGCCAATTTGACAATATGTGTCAACTCTGCAAACAATCATAGTGGACAGCTGTCATTTCTGCCAGCCCAGTGTCCCTCCTTTTGGGAACAGACTCTTTTCTTTTCAGAAACCGCCATTTTCAGAGCATGAGGATTGGGTGGAGCTCAACCCCACACCCAGTCCCTGGATTGAGGGGTGGTTACATGACCCAGGATTGGCCTCTTAGTGTCCACAGTGACTGTTTCAGCAATGGGCATGTGACCCAATTAAGGTTGCTTGTAATCAGCCCCTACACTTCTTAGATGGGGTTTTAAGCTGGAAGAATATAAATCAGAACATCTTTTCCACCACAGAAAGAAAACTCGTCAGGCAAAAAAAAAAGAAAGGAAACAGAGGCAAGAGATGGAGAAAGACAGAAAGAGAATCCTGAGGCCACCAGCGTAAGTCCTGCATCCAGCAGTGCCTCCGGCTGCCTGCCCACCAGACTTCTCCATTCAGTCCTCTTCCCTGTTTTTAAAATTAGTTCAAAATGGGTTCCTATCAGTTGTAGCTGAAAGAATACTGATAATCCCGAATCTACTTCTAGGACTCTATCTGAAGGAAATAATCAGAGGGATACACAAAGATCCACATAAGAGATTGTTTACCAAAATTCATTTTTATGGTGACCTATTTTCTTCATGTGTTTTACAAACAAAGTAAAATGGAATGTTGATAAGAAAAATTATGGAAGTTAGGAGTTTGTGATGAAATAATTCCAGTCTCATATATTAAAATGTTCATTCTTTTAAAGATCTTTTGTTCCTCCAATTAAATAACATTAGAAGGGAGAGTGACATCAGCAAGAAGGTGGTGTAAGAATATACTCTGGCTCTATCCTCCACCACAGAAATCCAACTAGCAACTATCCACAGATGAGAATACCCTCATGAATGTCTCAGAATTTGGCAGTGAGCCTGAGACACTCCATGGGACCACAGAACTCAAAGCAGTCACAAACAATGGGTAAGGGGAACAGTTTCCTTTTAACTGTGTTAGCCCTCCCCCAAGACAGCATAGCACCATGCACAGAGAATTCCCCAGGACTCATGGTTTTCACGGAGGGAGAAGAGAGTTCAAGGTGAACATTCACCTTTCCCACCAGTCTGGGACCCTTCGCACAAGGCTCTCTCTTGTCTCACCCCATAGGAAACATTGCGGGTATCTGCAGAGCTAGACAAACCAAGGTCAATTAGAAACAAACAACACAGGTGTAGCTCACAGTGACCTTAGTAGTTGATCTGCATTCTAGCCGGCAGAGGATCACCACCACAGCGGCCAGCCAACAGCATCACTCTGCAGGAAGTACAGTCAACGGGTTTCCCGGGCTTGAATTCCTCACTGGCTTCCACATCCAGCCCTGGTGCTCTCCTTGAAACTTCCCTAGGCTGTGAGATAGGGGGCAGGTTAGTGCCACAAAGAAAGTATCTTACCCCACACAGTCCCAGCTGCCAAATGGCTAATACACCAAGCCTCAGTGTTCTGCGTAAGGCTACACTAGGATGGGAGGCAAGCCTGTGTACATGCATATCTGTGGAGCATAGCCTCTGGCCCTGCTCACCCCACGTGGCTTAGCAGCAACCCCAGAGAACTTGCTCAGCCTCAGAGCCAAGCACGTGATCCTGTACAACCACAAAACCCAAGTTGCAGAACTGGACAGCCGGAGATGACAACCTACAACATTGCTTTATCAGAGGTGATCAAAGAGCCCAACTAGCAGCTCTGCCTTACTGCAGAGTCCAGCCAGTGGTCTCATCAGACCACAGAGCACAGCCAGTAGTTTCACTCAACCCCAGAGCACAGTTAACAGCTCACCCCAACTAGAGAACATGACAGCAAGGTATACCTGTCCAGGGTCACCACCAACTTCCCTAACCAGAATTCCATGCTAGACTAAATAGTGAAGGTCTACCACTGCCACAGAACATCACCAAAAGTTAGAAGAGGTGGCCATCCCTCAAATGCACAAGCACCAATGCAAGGGCAAAACAATTATGAAAGATCAAGGAAATATGAGAGCACCAAAAGAAACTAATAAAGCTCCAATAATGGACCTGAAGAACTGGAGATCTATGAAATGTCTAACAAAGAATTCAGAATAATCCTTTTTATAGAAGTTCAGGGAACTATAAGAAAATATGGATACAAAATTAAATGAAATTTGAAAAACAATGAACAAAACTAGAAGTTTAACAGAGAAACAAAAATAATTTCAAATAATAGAAATCCTAGAGATAAAGAATGCAGTAACTGAAATGGAAAAGTCAATAGAAAGCTTCAACAGCAGACTTGATCAACCAGAAGAAAGAATCAGTATGCTCAAAGATAGGACATTTGAAATTATCCAGTCAGAGGAGCAAAAAGAATGAAAAAGAATAAAGAAGGCCTACAAGATTTATGGGACGCCATCAAGAGGACCAACCTATGCATAATAGGAGTTCCTGTGGGGAGAGAGAAGGTCACAAAAGTATATTTAAAGTAATAATAGAACGGCTGAAAATTTCCCAAATCTTGGGAAATATGACCAGATCTAGGTACAGGAAGCTGAGCAGTCTCCAGTCAAATTCCAACCCAAAGATAAATTCACCAAGACACATTATAATCAAATTATCAAAAATCTAAGACAAAGAAATAGTGCTAAAAGCGGCAAAAGATAAGAAGCACACCACATTCAAGGGAGTTTTAAAATGGCTATTAATGGATTTCTTAGCAGAAACCTTGAAGGCCATGAAAGAGTGGGATGATATGCTCAAAGTGCTGAGGTGAAAAAAACTGCCAACCAAGAATACTTTACCCCCATCAAATCTGTCCTTCAGAAATGAGGGAGAAATTAAAACTCTTCCAGACAAATGAAAGCTAAAGACGCTTATCACCACTAGGTCCACTCTACAGGAATTGCTAAAACAAGTTCTTCTTTTTTTCTTTTCTTGAGACAGGGTTTCACTCTGTCATGCAGGCTGCAGTGCAGTGGCATAATCATAGCTCACTGTGACCACAAACTCCTGGGCTCAAGCAATCTTCCTGCCTCAGCCTCCCAAATAGCTGGGACTACAGGTGTACAACACCATGCCCACCTAATTGTTTTATTTTATTTTTTAGAGATGGTCTTGCTGTGTTGACCAGGCTAGTCTTGAACTCCTGACCTCAAGCAATCATCCTGCCTCAACCTCCCAAAGTGCTTGCATTACAGGGGTGAGCCACCATGAGCCTAAAGCAAGGTCTTTAAGTTGAAATAAAATGCTGTGGACTATTAACATAAAAAATGTAGATGTAGTGAGACGCAGTTTCTACAAAAAAATTTTTTTAAATTAGCCAGCATGACCACACACACCTATAGTATTTTTTTAGAGACGGTCTTGCTGTGTTGACCAGGCTGGTCTTGAACACCTGACCTCAAGCAATCCTCTTGCCTCAACCTCCCAAAGTGTTTGGATTACAGGGGTGAGCCACCGTGAGCCTAAAGCAAGGTCTTTAAGTTGAAATAAATGCTGTGGGCTATTAACATAAAAAATGTAGATGTAGTGAGACCTGGTTTCTACAAAAAATTTTTTTAAATTAGCCAGCATGATCACACACACCTATAGTCCTAGCTGCTTGGGAGGCAGAGGTGGGAAGATTGCCTGAGACCTGGATTTTAAGGCCCCCATGAGATATGATAGCACCACTGCACTCCAGCCTGGGTGACAGAGCGAGATCTTAGCCCTAAAAAAAAAAATAATGTTTTTAAAATACAAAGGTAAAAATCTCAATGGTATAAGTAATACATAGTCATATTCAGAATACTCTAACACTGGGGGTATGTAAAGCAATTTTATCTCTACTGTAAGAGTTAAAAACACTGTACCTAGGAATAAAATCAAACAAGCAGCTGAAAGATCTCTACAATAAACAATATAAAATGCTGATGAAAGAAACTGAAGAGAACACCCAAAAAATGGAAAGACATACCATGTTCAAGGATCAGAAGACTTAATATCGTTCAAATGGTCCTACTACCCAAAGCAATATACAAATTCAATGCAATCCCTGTCAAAATACCAACAACATTCTTCACAGAAATAGAAAAAACAATCCTAACATTCACATAGAACCACAAAAGACTCCAAGTAGCCAAAGCGATCCTGAGCAAAAAGAACAAAGCTGGAGGCATCACACAACCTAACTTAAAAATATATTGCAAAATTATGGTAATCAAAACAGCATTGTACTGGCATAAAAACAGATACATAAACCAATGGAACAGAATAGAGAACCAAGAAATAAATCCACGCATTTACAGCCAACTGATTTTCAACAAAGGTGTCAAGAACATACACTGGGGAAAGGACACCCTCTTCAATAAATGTTGCTGGGAAAACGGGATAATATGTGGAAGAAGGAAATTAGACCCCCTTCTCTCACTATAGACAAAATCACCTCAAAATGGATTAAAGCCTTAAACATAAAACTTGAAACTATAAAACTACTAGGAGAAAACACAGAGGAAACACTTCAGGGCATTGGTCTAGACAAATATTTTGCTTCAAAAGCACAGGCAACTAAAACAAAAATAGGCAAGTGGCATTACATCAAACTAAAAAGTTTCTGCACAGCAAGGAAACAATTAACAGAGTAAGGAGACAACCTGTGGAATGGGAGAAAATATTTGCAAATAATTCATCTGACAAAGGACTAATATCCAGAATATACAAGGAACTCAACTCAACAGAAAAAAAAAATCCAATTAAAAAGTGGGTAAGGATATAAATAGACATTTCTCAAAAGAAGACATACTAATGGCCAACAGGTATATGAAAAAATGCTCAGCATTACTAATTATCAGGGAAATGCAAATCAAAACCACAATGAGGCCAGGCGTGGTGGCTCACGCCAGTAATTCTAGCACTCTGGGAGGCCGAGGTGGGCGGATCGTTTGAGCTCAGGAGTTCGAGACCAGCCTGAGCAAGAGCGAGACCCCATCTCTACTAAAAATAGAAAGAAATTATATAGACAGCTAAAAATATATATAGAAAAAACTAGCTGGGCATGGTGGCACATGCCTGTAGTCCCAGCTACTCGGGAGGCTGAGACAGGAGGATCCCTTGAGCTCAGGAGTTTGAGGTTGCTGTGAGCTAGGCTGACGCCATGGCACTCACTCTAGCCTGGGCAACAGAGTGAGACTCTGTCTCAAAAAAACAAAAAAAACAAAAAAAACAAAACCACAATGAGATATCATCTTACCCCAATTAGAATGTTTATTATCAAAAAGACAAAAAATAACAAAGATACAGAGAAAAGGGAACTCTTATATGCTGTTGATAGGAATGTAAATTAGTACAGACATTATGGAAAACAGTATGGAGTATACGTTAAAAAAAAAAAAAAAAAACCTACAAATAGGTATCCCATTCTATCCAGGAATCCCACTACCTGTTATTTATCCAAGGGAAAGGAAATCAACATATCAAAGGGATATCTGCACCCCCATGTTTATTGCAGCACTATTCACAATAGCTAAGGTAAGGAATCAACTTAAGTGTCCATCAGTGGATGAAAGAAAAAAGAAAATGTGGTATATACACAATGGAATATTATTCTGCCATAAACAGAATGAAATCTTGTCATTTGAGGCAACATGGATGAGCCTGGAAGACATTATGTTAAGTAAAATAAGTCAGGCACAAAAAGATAACTACCGTATGTTCTCATATGTGGAAGCTAAAAAAATATTTAAGCTCATGGAAGCAGAGCTAGAATTGTGGGTTTCGAAGATGGGAATGGGAGAGGGATATTCGGAGAGGTTGGATAATGGATACAAAATTACAGCTATAGAGGAGAAATTAGTTTTGATGTTCCATAGCACTGTAGGATAAGGTTAACTATAATTTAGTGTATATTTTTCAAAAGCTAGAACATAAAGAAATGTTCAAAACATAAAGAAATGATAAGGTCGGGCGCGGTGGCTCACGCCTGTAATCCTAGCACTCTGGGAGGCCGAGGCAGGCGAATTGCTTGAGCTCAGGAGTTCGAGGCCAGCCTGAGCAAGAGTGAGACCCCGTCTCTACTAAAAACAGAAATAAATTATCTGGCCAACTAAAAATATATATAGAAAAAATTAGCCGGGCATGGTGGCGCATGCCTGTAGTCCCAGCTACTGGGGAGGCTGAAGCAGGGGGATCGCTTGAGCCCAGGAGTTTGAGGTTGCTGTGAGCTAGGCTGACGCCACAGCACTCTAGCCCGGGCAACAAAGCGAGACTCTGTCTCAAAAAAATAAATAAATAAATAAAATAAAGAAATGATAAATGTTTGAGGTGATGGATATGCTAATAATCCTTTTTTATCATTATACATAGTATGCACATACAAAATATCACTCTGTATCCTACAAATATGTACAATTACTACATATCAACTTAAACTAAAAGAAAAAATGAAGAAGAAAGATTGGAAGTAAAGACTACACCTCAAGGAACTAGAACAAAAGAAACACAGTAAGCCCAAAGTTAGCAGAAGGAAGGAAATAACAAAGACCAGAGCATAAATAAATAAAATAGAGACTTGAAAAATACAAAAATATCAATTAAACTAAGAGTTGTGGTTTTGTTTTTTTTTTTTTTTTTGAAAAGATGGACAGAATCAAATCCTCAGGTAGATTAGGGAAAAAAAGAGAAAACGAATAAAATCAGAAATTAAAGTGGAGATGTTACAACTGATACCACAGAAATACAAAGGTTCATAAGAAACTGCTATATACCAAAAAATTATATAATCTAGAAGAAACAGATAAACTTCTACACAAATATAACCTGCCAAAACTGAATCATAAAGAAATAGAAAATTTGATCACAACAATAATGAGTAAAGAAATTGAATCAGTAATAAATAGTCTCTAATCAAAGAAGAGCCCAGGACCAGATGACTTCACAGCTGAATTCTACCAAACATTTAAAGAATAACTAACACCAATCCTTCTCAAATTGTTCCAAAAAATTGGAAAAGAAAGAATACTTCCAAATTCATTTTATGAGGCCAGCATTATCCTGATATCAAAGGCAGACAAGGACACTATAAAAAAAGAAAATTAAGGCCAATATTTCTGATGACATAGATGCAAAAATCCTCAACAAAATACTAATAAACTGAATTCAACAACATATTAAAAGAATCACTCACATTCACCGTGATCAAGAGGGATTTATCCCAGTGATGCAAGGATGGTTCAAGACCAGGCAAATCAATAAATATAATCCACCACATTAACAAAATTAAGAATAAAAGTCATATGATTATCTCAACAGATGCAGAAAAAAGCATTTGAAAAAACTCAATACCCCTTTATGATAAAAAAAAACTCTCAACAGAATAAGTACAGAGGGATTATAGTTCAACATAATAAAAACCATATATAACAAACGCACAGCTAACATCATATTGAATGAGGAAAAGTTGAAAGCTTTTCAACAAGACAGGAACAAGACAAAGATATCCACTCTCACCACTTCTTTTCAACATAGTTCTAGAGGTCTTACCCAGAGAAATTAGGCATAAGGAAAAAAAGGCATTCAAATTGGGAAGGAAGAAGTGAAATTGTCTATTTGCTGATAATGTGATCTTATATATAGAAAATCCTAAAGACTCTACCAAAAATTCTTAGAACTGATAAAAAAATTCAGTAAAGTTGCATAATACAAAATCAACATACAAATCAGTATTTCCATACACTAATAACAGGCTATCCAAAAAGGAAATTAAGAAAACAATACCATTTACAATAACAGCAAAAGATATTAAGTGTTTATGTGTAAATTTAACTAAGGAGATGATGATAGCCTTGTATAGCAAAAACTACAAAACACTGAAGAAAGAAATTGAAGAAAACACGAATAAATGAAAGATATATCCCTTGTTCATGGATTGGAAAAATTAATATTGTTAAAATGTCCTTGCTACCCAAAGTGATCTACAGATTCAATACAGTACCAATGGCATTCCTCACAGAAATTTGTTAAAAATCCTAAAATTCATATAGAACTACAAAAGACCATGAATAGCCAAGACTGTGTTAGGCAAAAAGAATAAAGCTGGAGGCATACTACCAACTGACTTCAAAATATATTATAAAGTAATTTTAATCAAAACAGCATGGTGCTGGCATAAAATAGACCAGTGGAACAGGATAGAAAGCCCAGAAATAAACCCACAGATTTATTATCTTTTGATTTTTGACAAAGGGACAAATAACAAACAAAGGGAAAAAAAAATCTATTCAATAAACAGTGCTGGGGAAACTGGTTATCCACCTGCAAAAAAATGAAATTAGACCCTTATCTCACAACATGCCCAAAAATCTACTCACAATGGGTTAAGGATGCAAACATAAGACCTGAACCTGTAAAACTACTAGAAGAAAGCACAGAGGAGAAGCTTCATGACATCGGTCTGGGCAATGATTTTTTTGGATATGTCCCCCAAAACACAGGCAATAAAAGCAAAAATAGACAAATGGTATGGTATCAAACCAAAAAGCTTCTGCACAGCAAAAGAAACAAACAACAAAGTGAAGTGCAACCTACAGCGTGGGAAAAACTATTTGCAAACCATATATCTGATAAGGGGCTAATATCAAAAATATATAAGGAACTCAAACAACTCAGTAGCAAAAAAAGCAATTTAAGAATTGGCAAAGAAACTGAACAGACATTTCTCAAAAGAAGACATCAAAAAGCCAACAGGTTCAAGAAAAAATGCTCAGCATCACTAATCTTTAAAAACATGCAAATTAAAACCACAGGGAGGGTGTGCACAGTGTCTCATGCCTGTAATCCCAGCACTTTGGGAGGCCGAGGAGGGAGAATCACTTGAAGCCAGCAGTTTGAGACCAGCCTGAGCAACATAGCAAGACCTATCTCTACAAAAAATTGTTTTAAAAATTAGCTAGGTGTGGTAGCCTGTGCCTGTAGTCCCAGCCTTCAGGAGGCTGAGGCAGGAGGATCACGTCAGCCCAGGAGTTCCAGGCTGCAGTGAGCTATGATCACGCCACTGCACTCCAGCCTAGGCAACCTCATTTCAAAAAAAATTCATTCATTCATTTATTAAATTAAATAAAACCATGGTGAGATATCATCTCACACCTGTAAGAAAGACTTTTATCAAAAAGATGTAAGTAGGCCGGGCGCGGTGGCTCACGCCTGTAATCCTAGCACTCTGGGAGGCCGAGGCGGGTGGATCGCTCGAGGTCAGGAGTTCGAGACCAGCCTGAGCAAGAGTGCGACCCCCGTCTCTACTAAAAATAGAAAGAAATTATATGGACAACTAAAATATATATATACAAAAAATTAGCCGGGCATGGTGGCGCATGCCTGTAGTCCCAGCTACTCGGGAGGCTGAGGCAGTAGGATCGCTTAAGCCCAGGAGTTTGAGGTTGCTGTGAGCTAGGCTGACGCCACGGCACTCACTCTAGCCCGGGCAACAGAGTGAGACTCTGTCTCAAAAAAAAAAAAAAAAAAAAAAGATGTAAGTAAGCTAAGTGTTGGCAAAGATGTGGAGCAAGGGGAATCCTTGTATACTGTTGGTGGGAATGTAAATCAGTACAGCCATTATGGAAAACAGTACGGAGGTTCCTTCAAAAAAAGCTAAAAATAGAACTACCATACAAGCCAGCAATCCTGTCTCTGGGAATACAACCAAAGGAATCAAAATCAATATGTCCAAAGGATATCTGTACTCCCAAGCTCATTACAGTACGGTTTAACAATAGTCAAAATGTGGAATCAACCTAAGTGTTCAGCAACAGATAAATGAATAAGGAAAATGTGGTATGTATACATAATAGAATACTATTCAGCCTTTAAAAAAAAATTCTGTCATTGGGACAACATGGATGAATCTAGAGGACATTACGCTAAGTGAAATAAATCAGGCACAGAAAGACAAATCCACATAATCACACTTTAAGATTCATGTGAAATCCTTAAACAGTTGAATTCATAGAAATAGAGAGTAGAATGATGGTTACCAGAGGCTGCGGTACAAGGGAATGGCAGGTTCCTGGTTGAAAGACACAAAGCTTCAGCTAGACAGGAGGACTACATTTTGAAATCTTTTGCACAGCAGGGTGACTATCGCCAGTAGTAATGTATTGTGTATTTCAAGATAACTAAGAAGAGTAAATTTCAAATGTATCACACCAAAGAAAAGCCAAGTGAGATGATGGGTATGTTATCAGCTTGATTTAATCACTCCATGTTGTGCTGTTAGATTAAATTTAGCCTCCATCTGTAGCACACTGTAACCTAATAAGTGAACAAACTATTAATACAACCTAACTTTAGGGTATATTGCTGTAATAAATAGCCAAATCTTGGCCAATCATAGCAGCTCAGCTTGCAGCCAATCACAGGCTGAAAACTGCCAGAACATGTTCAAATAAGGCAAATGCAGAACTGTAACCAATCAGACTATTTAGGTAAGTCACTTACCTTTTCTGGCTATATAAATATTCTCTGCCCACTTGTAGAGCAGAGTTTTCTGAACCACTTTGGTTCTAAGGGCTACCCAGTTCACAAATCTTTTTTCTGTCTGCTGGTATACACATATCAAACATCACATTGTACTCCATAGATGTAATACAATTATAATTTGTCAATTAAAGTAATATATATGTATTTTTTTAAAACTTGGTGATTTTTTTTTGAGACAAAGTCTCACTCTGTCCCCCCTGGGTAGAGTGCAATGGCATGATCATAGCTCACTGCAACCTCAAACTCTTGGGCTCAAGTGATCCCCTTGCCTCAGCCTTCCAACTAGCTGGGACTGCAGGTATGCACCACCACACCCAGCTAATTTTTTCTATTTTTAGTAGAGACAGGGTCTTGCTCTTGTTCAGGCTGCTCTCAAAGTCCTGACCTCAAGCGATCCTCCCACCTCGGCCTCCCAGGGTGCTAAGATTACAGGCATGAGCCACAGCGCCCGGCCAAAAACTTGGTGAATGTTAAGGGGATTTTTTGGTTGTTATCAGCTACCCCAAAAAAGTATCATTTCAGCTGTAGTAATATTTATAATGGCCAAAAAAATGGAAATGCAACAATAGGGTTCAATAAATTTTGACACATTTATAAAATGGAAAACTATGGTGGCATTAAAATCATTTTAGACTGTTTAATAAAGATAGGGAAAATTACAATGCTATTTTACAGAATAAAAAAGAAATTATAAAGAAATCATATTGTATGAACCTTACTTTATAAAACATAAATATACTTATAACTCACACGTACGGGGATCAGGTGAAAACTGGGAGGAAATATACTAAAATTGTCATTAATGGGTAACTCTTGATGGGATTACAGATTAATTTTTACCTTTTTCTTAATATTTCTTTTAATTTCCAAATTTCCTGTAACTAAGATGCAATTTTAAAATGTGCAATAATTCATTTAGGAGATAGATTTAATATATTTTAAGAAAACTTTTGTGGTTTTGTTTTTTTGTTTTCTGTTTTTTTTTTTTTTTTTTTTTTTTTGAGACAGAGTCTCACTTTGTTGCCCAGGCTAGAGTGAGTGCCATGGCGTCAGTCTAGCTCACAGCAACCTCAAACTCCTGGGCTTAAGCGATCCTACTGCCTCAGCCTCCCGAGTAGCTGGGACTACAGGCATGCGCCACCATGCCCGGCTAATTTTTTGTATATATATATTTTAGTTGTCCATATAATTTCTTTCTATTTTTTTTTTAGTAGAGACGGGGTCTCGCTCTTGCTCAGGCTGGTCTCGAACTCCTGACCTCGAGCGATCCACCCGCCTCGGCCTCCCAGAGTGCTAGGATTACAGGCGTGAGCCACCACGCCCGGCCTGCTGTTTTCTGTTTTTTGTGACAGGGTCTTGCTCTGTCACCCAGGCTAGAGTGCAGTGGCATCATAGCTCACTGCAACCTCCAACTCCTGGGCTCAAGCAATCCTCCTGCCCCAGCCTCCGGAGTAGCTGGGACTACAAGCACGTGCCACCACGCCTGGCTAATTTTTAAGTTTTTTTGTAGAGACAGGGTCTCGCTATGTTGCTGAGTCTGGTCTTGAACTCCTGGGCTCAAGTGATCCTCCCACCTCAGCCTCCCAAAATGCTGGGATTATAGGTGTGAGCTATTGCAACTAACTTAAGGAAACTTTTGTTGGCAATAGTGTTCCTATTCTGAGATCAAAAAAATTAATGAATTGAAATAAAGAAGTGTTAGCATTTTTTTTTCTTAAATCTTACAAAATGAGAAGGGGAAAGAACACCATCCTGACTTTAAGCAGAAATACAGGGCAGAAATAAAGAAAAGATCCGAAGCTGGGAAACAACTAAATATGAGAATATATTATCAAATTCATGTTAAACAGCTCATATAACAAGCAATCTCTTTTTCCTAGTAATATTTATTTTCAATGGTTATAAACAGTTGTTTCCTTTATGAGACTCAGCCTAGGAAAGTTAAACTGAAAGAGTAATGATGACAACAGGCAATTAACTCCATTATCAAGGCCAGACGCAGTGGCTCACACCTGTAATCCCAGCACTTTGGGAGGCCGAGGCAGAGGATCACTTGAAGTCTGGAATTTGAGACCAGTCTGGGCAACATAGCAAGACCCTGTCTCCACAAAAAATCAAAAAATTAGCCAGGCGTGGTGGTGCACACCTGTAGTTCCAGCTACTTGGGAGGCTGAGGCAAGAGGATCACTTAAGCCCAGGAGTTGGAGGTTGCAGTGAACTATGATGACACCACTGCACTCTTGCCTGGGCGACAGAGAGAGACCCTGTCTCAAAAACAAACAAAAAAAATTCCATTATCAGGAAAGAGGATTTTGAGATCATCATTGAGGGAAACCGATGAAACAGAGTAGAAAGTTCCAGCCTGCGTTTTCCAGAGACACTGTCCTGCACTGTGCCAAGACCTCTGATTGACTTCAGTAAAACACAGCAGTAAAACCCAGGGAGTAGATCACTCGGGCAGGCTGGCACTCCAGGTCCTAAAGGGTGACAGAAACACGCAGGAACCTTTTAGAGCTGATCACAGAGGGGAGACAGGTAGGTGGGGCAACAAAGGAAAGGAAAGTGAAGCTGAGTTAGCTGAGGAGGATGCAGAACAGGAGGGGGCAGGGAGGACAGAGCTGAGGTAAGCGATGGCTTTGAGCACCCACCAGAGAAAAGAGCATGGACATGTTCCAAGGAAGCTGACTCAACCCCTGACTCAAAAAATTGGCCCCAAGGTACTAAAGTGACTTAGCTCCCACTCTTCCTGAAACTTTTATCTTTCAAATGAGAGGGAGCTGGGAATGATGGAAGTGGCTGGCGTAGGCCCACCATCACAGTAGCCACAGAATCAGCCACTGTCTTCAGAGAAACAGCAAAAGAGCCAAGGGCGTGGGACAGAAAATCTGGGAGGGTCCGGGGCCCTGCCCTGCGCTTCACTCACAGCTAGACTCACTGTGAGGAAAACGGACTCCAACTTCAAATGCCCTGAGAGGAACAAAATTAACATGCCACGGCCGGGCGCGCTGGCTCACGCCTGTAATCCTAGCACTCTGGGAGGCCGAGGTGGGCGGATTGTTTGAGCTCAGGAGTTCGAGACCAGCCTGAGCAAGAGCGAGACCCCACCTCTACTAAAAATAGAAAGAAATTATATGGACAGCTAAAAATATATATAGAAAAAATTAGCCGGGCATGGTGGCGCATGCCTGTAGTCCCAGCTACTCGGGAGGCTGAGACAGGAGGATCGCTTGAGCTCAGGAGTTTGAGGTTGCTGTGAGCTAGGCTGACGCCACGGCACTCACTCTAGCCTGGGCAACAGAGTGAGACTCTGTCTCAAAAAAAAAAAAAAACAAAAAAAAAAAAATTAACATGCCAGAAACATGATTGAAGCAGCGTCACCATCACCGCGACAACAAATTGATTAAACAATAATCAATGGTTTGTTCACATTATCTTTCATTTCTTGAGTAATGGTAATATGCGAGACACAGATCAGAACACTTCAGATGAAACTCCAAATAATAGGAACCTTGGAGCTACTCCCTCCAAAAAGACAGCCCATGAGGAAGATTTAGGACTTACCTTCTCTGAGGCTACATTTACCTTAAACATTTCCCCCTTTGTAAGCCCACCATTGTGTGAAAGTGCCAACGCTGCACGACACATTTTAAAGTAAATAAGAAAAAGCCAAAACCCTAAAAAAGCCTTTTTTTAGTACTTTAGTAAATTAAAGTGGAGCTGCACACCTGCGCTACTCTCCTCCCCATTTTGTTCCTGAGAACACTTTAGATGCCCTACATTAACTCCCCCTCACTCTGCACACTGTAACACCAGAAAGAAAACTTTATATGAAATGTTTTAAACTTTTAAAAAAAAACATTTGCCCAGTTTTCTGGAACATCTTCAAACTATAACTACTTCAATGTTGTTAAGTACGAAATTAAAGCCTCTGCTTTAATTTTCAAACACTTTGAACCCAGATTTTCAGGGATCTTAATATGAAGTTTTACTTTTAAAGGTCTAAATTTAGCTTTCTTCCAGGAAAAAGAAGAGGGAGAGAGAAGAGGGCTTAAGACTAAAATACTCTGGTTTGCAGAGTTAAAAGAACATCTTTCAAATTGCTCAGTACATATATCCACTGACCCAGCAATTCCACTACTAGGAATTTTCCACAAATATTTATATATTTGCATGAACGTGTACATAAAATGATATTCATTGCTGTATCATCTATACCAGCAAAAACTGGAAACAACCTAAATGTCCATGCATTGTCTAAACAGATAATGTGCTTCCCATATTATGCATCAGTTTTAAAAACGCCACGAACATATCTGTATGTCCCGCCATGAAAAGATGTCCATAATATATTGTGACGTGGAGAAAGCAAGTTACAAAACAATTTTAAAGACTTGTACACAGAAAAATTTCTGATAAGGTATAAACAAAAATGATACTGAGGAGGATTGAGAGACACATTTGCGTTGCTTAAATTTTTTCTTACAAACTTGCAACGCTTCTATGATTTTTTTTTTAATTAAACACAAAGTCGTGCAAAAAGTCCGAATAAATATACCAGCTTAGAAAAAAAATGTTATTTGCCCAATATATGCATGTAATAAACACAGATCATTATCCTAATTTGCAGAGCTCAGATAAATTCCTCAATTATCCAGTTGGCTTATGAGCAGAGCTCCGTCCGAGGTCAGTCCTAGAAACAAAACTTCCAGAATTAGCACCAAACCTGCCTCCAGGGCCACGCAGGCGACAGGCGTCCGCACTGGGTTCGCCACGGGCCCCGAGCGAGTCCGCGGAGGATGCAGAGTGAGACGCAGCCGCGTGCGGGCGCGCCAGGCGCCGCGGTCCCCGGGTCAGGTGGCCCTCCCGCCGCCCCGCCCACGCAACCGCTTTCGTTTCTCTCGGAATGGAAAGCGAAACTCAGCCGGGGGGAGGAGCTGCGCCCGGACCTGTCCCGAGCCGCCCCCGCGGATCCCGAGCGGAACTGGGCATCTGCACACCGTATCCTAGCATTTAAAGACGTGCACGTGTGTTCAGTCGCTGCCATTGGTCGTCGGTTCCGAGAATGCACGCGTCTTTTTAGGTGACGTTTTATGATCTTGGCAATTAGCATGCTTCCTACAGTCTTTTGGTGTTTCGTAGTATACGTGGCAGCATTTTTTTCTTAATGCTATAATAAAATTTCTTAAGTCGTGTATCTTAAAATCGGTGGCTTGTAGATTGGATTAAATATGACACATAGGTGTAAAATCATTATTCTGCTGTTCTGCTGCTCTGCGGAGCCAGCAAAGGAGCGTCCACGTGGCGAGTGGCGGAGCAGAAGCGGGGTGGTGAGCGGTTCCTTCTCGTCCGTGTTTGTCACGGTGAGGTCTGACTCCTGGGCCTGACATTTGCTGGGTCCCTGCTGGTGTCTCCATTACCCTCTAAACCTAATTTAATCTATACAACAGTGCCTTGAGGTAGGTCCTGTTTTTAATATTTAAATTTCGAGGAGGTTGAGTGACCTGCCCAAGTTCACAAGATTCTAAGTGGTGCAGCCAAGATTCTAAAAGGGATCTGACTCCAGAACCTTCAGTCTTAACCGCCACTGCCGCCACCTCTGACTTTAATTTCACCCCTTCACATTAAATAAGGGATCAATGTAATTAGGGGCTCTCCGGTAGGCATGCGGATACAGATATCCCTCAACTTAGGGTGGGGTTACATGGCAATGAAGCCACCACAAAGCCAAAAAATCATGAACGTAACTACAGTAAGTCGGGGACAGTATACACATAAGGCTGAAGGATCTACAACATGCACGCGTGGAGGGCTTGTTACCTCTTTAGGAATGTATTCCATCCTTGTAGACTCACGGGGTGGGGGAGCAGAGGGTCATCTGCAGGGGCCTCAAATTCTGGCTGCTGAATCTGTGCAGAAAAACAGAATGAAAGCTCCAAGAAAGTGCTCATTCTTTCTGAAATCCATCCACCCAGCCCTGGACAAATGTGAGAGTAAGGGGCTCCAAAACCCCAGAGCTGCTGGGACCTCACTGAGGCACCAGTAGGGTCTACAGTGAGGGACAAAATACCATGGCATGAAGGTATGTAAACGTGTGCATAATATTCGTGGATGTGCATTAGAAGCATAACCATGTACGTATATACACGTGCTATACCTGTATGTCTGTGATAAGCTAAGACTCCCCTTCTTTGCCATTGAAATGGAAGGCAGCGTAGTGCACAGCACAGCGCGTTCTCTCTGGAACACCGGTGAGTGTGTACAACATACTGTTGACACAGGACACAAGGGTAAGCACAGAGTAGGCCCTCAGTATATTTGCTAGCTCACGTATGTGTTAAGCTTTGTTGAGAAACTCCTTGAAAACTCTGCAGTGAGGGAAATGAGATTAGGATGTTACAAAATTTGACAGTTTGCCAAATGTTTCAAGTCAGTAGAAGTCTAGGGAGCAACACGTATTTGTGTCCAGTGATTATTAGCAGACAGCTATTTATTAGCACTTCATTTATCCTGTTTGAATCTTGGTAGTTCAGTGGAGCAAATAATGGGCACGGCTGCCCGGCACAGAGTGCAGAAGGGCCAGACCTGGGGCTGGAGACTGTGGGTTCCATTACAGGCACTGTGGGGGCTCTCCCTCCCCTCCCTGTCTTTGCCTTAGCTTCCTGAGCTATCCAGTGCTAACGCTGGGAGGTGTGTTGTGCAAGGGGGCATTTACGCACTGGGGTTCCACAGGGGCCTGGGCAGGGTGTTAGACCTGGAGCAGGGTGAGGAGGGCTGCCCAGCGCGCATGTCAGAGTCTAAACCGGGGCAGGTGCAGCCTGGCCTGGATATCAGAGCCCAGGCGATTGGAGGATGGCTTCTTTGTGTCTGGCTGGCACAGTGTGTGGTGTTGGAGCACAGACAAGGTCAGGAAGGTGTCCATGTAGGGGAGGATGCTGGTGGAGAAGAGAGATTGGTCACATACAGGGGGATGATCAAATAAGTGACTATATTAAGGATAATTAGAGCCAGGTTTGAAACTGTCAGAGAAGGGAGTTGCAGATAAGGAAAGAGAAAATGAACCCTGTAGTGTTGAATTGGAAGTGGAGTGTGGACCCAGGATTTTCAGTGTGTATAGACAAATAGATAAAGAAGTTCATACAGAGGCAAACATACATACACATGCATATGTTCCCTAACTTGGTCCACTGAGAGGACCTGGGAGCAGCGACACCCTAACAGCACATCTCGCACCCAGACCTTGGCTTCTAATTACCATTCTCTAATAAAAGGAACCAGTATTGCTTAGAGAAATGGCGGTTTCCAGGGTTAGGGCAGAGAAAGTACAAGATGAGCCTGCCTAGGACATCTTGTTCTGACAGAAAGGAAGGAAATGCTGAAAGAACGAAGGGGATGTGTGTCAAAAGGACACAGAAGCCAGCTCCAAGGTGCTCCCAGTGGCCAAATCTGGAAAACTTGAGCATCAAAATAAATCATGATAGTAACTGTACAACCCATTAAATAAAATAGGAAAATATGCTTCATACCAATGAAAGTAAGTAATTGAATAAATTAAAAGTTTGATGAGGAATAGGATATTTATACAGTTTCAAAGTACTTTCCCACAAAACACTTTATTAATTACTAATAATATGTAAATATTAATTACAAAGGGAGAAATAATTACCTTCATGGTAGCAGTGGACATCATCAGTGATGGAAAAATTGAAATTGTATGCTGAATGTTGAACATCGTCAAAATGAAAAGAACACAGCATCACTTCTGTGATATTCCGGTCAAAGATGAATAACCTGAACCCATGCATGAGGAAACAGCTGAGTGACCCAAACTAGGGGCCGTTCTACAAAATAGCTGGCCTGGTAACCTTCAAAAGTGTCAAGGTCATGGAAATAAAAGAAAGATTTGAGGAACTGTTCCAGAATGGCAGAGACCAAAGAGATCATTATAAGTAGATGCAACGGGAAATCCTGAATGGGATCCTTTTGCTATAAAGGACAATATTGGGACAACTGATGAAACTTGAATGGGGTCTGAGGTAGTAGTAACTTCACACTAAGGTATTAGAGAGAAATGAAATGTCACATGGAAAACTTACTCTCAAATAGTTCAAGAAAAAAGTTCTTTGTTATACTTGTGACTTTTCTGTAGGCTTAATATTGTTTCAAAATTTTAAAATGTAAAAAATATTATGGGGTGGTAGTTTTTTTCTGAAGACTATTTACAAGATTGTGCATTTTGGAAGCATTGGTTGAAAGATTTCTCAAAACCATGCAGGAACGAGTTGAAATTGAAACTGCATAGTACTTATTTCAGAAGAAAATTTGGGCCCAGAGAAACACTTTATATATCGCTTGCACAGTATTGCTGCCAACTTGGGATATTTTCAGTGTCACTGAAATTCTCATCAGCTGAATGTCTTACTTTTTTCCTTTTTTAAAAAAAAATTTAAACTATGAGGCAAGAGGCCACACCTAACCACTTGAAAATTCTGCCCACAAACTTGGTCACAGAGGAAGAGGTTGGCTGACTTTAATGGAATCGTCTATTAATAGTTCTCACAGTGCAAAGCTACTTTAGGAAAAAGCTATTTGCCCAATGTGAGGAACAATTTATGGAAACTGATGCTAATTTTCTTTTTGGGGAAAGGATAAGGTTTGTTGCATGGGGTAAGAGCAAGTGATGTTTAAAAAAAAAGAAAGGAAAGGAAAAAAGAACCAATGACCAATAAAGCATCAGTACTTCTTTGCAAAACTCAGTTCTCTAGAAACACATGTGGTTTCATGCGACTTCTTTGCTCATTCCCTCTCCACAGTGCTTTGTCCTCTCTGCATTTTGTCAAGATTTTTTTTTATTTGAAATTTTAGTGTATTTTGCATGCTTCTAAAAATAAGTAATAAATTTGTTTTTAAGATGCATAAATTGCATCTCCCTCACAGTATGCATTTGGGTAAACATGTTCTCCTAAGAAGGAGAGGGCAGTGGTAAACCAAAGCAAACAGGACTCTCAATTTCTTTTTCCTGATGTAGTCTTAAGGGTGCAACTGAAACGGACTATGACTTGGCACCCGTTACCTTTCCCAGTCATTCCCTATCCTCCAACAAATTGTTGCCTTAATGGGGGACCTTTTTTATTTAAATATTTTATTTTAGAAAATAAATTTTAAACATAGACAAAAGTTATAAAAATATTACAATGACCTGATGTACCCTATGTGTGTATAGATACATATATATGTACACAATCACTTTTTTCTTTTTGCTGGACTGAGAGTAAATTGCTGAGATCAAGATTCCTCAGCTCTTGGCCAGGCGCGGTGGCTCACGCCTGTAATCCTAGCACTCTGGGAGGCCGGGGCAGGCGGATCGTTTTAGCTCAGGAGTTCAAGACCAGCCTGAGCAAGAGCAAGAGCGAGACCCTGTCTCTACTAAAAATAGAAAGAAATTAGCAGGACAACTGAAAAAAATATATATAAAAAAAATTAGCCGGGCATAGTGGCACATGCCTGTAGTCCCAGCTACTCGGGAGGCTGAGGCAGAAGGATCATTTGAGCCCAGGAGTTTGAGGTTGCTGTGAGCTAGGCTGACGCCAGGGCACTCCAGTCAGGGCAACAGAGTGAGACTCAAAAAAAAAGATTCTTCAGCTGTAAATAATTCAATATGAATCTTCTAGGATCAAATATATTTTCTTATATAACATCAGTGCAACCATTATCAAATTCAAGAAATTTAATATTGATGCAATATAATTTTCTAATATATACACTCAACATTTAAATTTTGCCAATCATCTCACTATTGTTTTACAGCAACTTTTTCCTCTCTTTTTTAAAATTTATTTTATTTTATTAGTACATAATAATTGTACATATTTATGGAGTACATATGATATTTTGATACATGCATACAATGTGTAATGATTGTCATTAAGGTCATTAAGATTTTCATCACCTCAAACATTTATCATTTCTTTGTGTCAGGAGCACTCTAAATCTTCTCTTCTGGCTATTTCAAAATACATAATAAATTAGTATTAGCTGTTGTCACCCTACTGTACTATTGAACAGCATTCCTTCTAACTATATTTTTGTACACAGAATCAACCTCTCTTCATTCCCCCCCCCCCAACCTCGTTACTCTCCTCTGCCTCTGGTAATTGTCATTCTACTCTACCTCCATAAGATCAAGTGTTTTAGCTCCCACATATAAGTAAGAACATGGGATATGTATCTTTCTATGCCTGGTTTATTTCACTTAACATAATGGCCTCTAGTTTCATCTGTGTTGCAGCAAAAAACAGAATTTCTTTTATTCTTTTCATGCCTGAATAATATTCTATTGTGAATATACACCACATTTGCTTTATCCATTCGTCTACTGATGGACCCTTAGGTTGATTCCGTATCTTAGCTATTGTGAATAGTGCTGCAGTAAACATCAGAGTGAAGCTATCGCTTCCACATATTGATTTTCTTTCTTTGGGATGTATACACAGCTGTGGGATTGCTAGATCATATGCTAGTCCTGTTTTTAAGTTTTTTGAGGAAACTTCATGCTGTTTTCCATAATAACTGTACTAAGTTACATTACCTCCAACAGTGTGCAAATGTTCCCTTTTCTTCCCATCCTCATCAGCATTTGCTATTTTCTGTCTTTTTGATAATAGCCATTTTAACTGGGGTGAGATGATAGCTTATTGTGATTTTGATTTGCATTTCCCTGATACTTAGTGATGTTTAGCATTTATATGTGTACCTTTGGCCCTTTGTATGTCTTCTTTTGAGAAATGCCTATTCAGATCATTTGCCCATTTTTAATCAGATTGTTTTCTTGCTATTGAGTTGTTTGAGTTCCTTATATATTTTGCTTATTAGTCCCTTGACAGATGGATAGTTTGCAAATATTTTCTCCTATTCTGTAGGTTGTCTCTGCATTCTGTTAATTGTTTCCTTTGCTATGCAGAAGTTTAGAAGATTCTTGACAAGTGTAATGAAATTGTCAACTGGCTCAATAAGAATCAGATTGCAGAGAAAAAAGAATTTGAACATCAACAGAAAGAGCTGGAGAAAATCTGTAACTCATCATTATCGAGCTGTACTGGAGTGCAGGCAGCATGCCAGGAAGAATACCTGAGGCTTCCCTGGTGATAGAGTCCTCCATTTGGTGGTACCTCTGCTGGGCCTACCACTGAAGAGGTTAACTAAGCCAACCTGAGCATAGGTACCTTAGCATTGTTCCACAGTAAAAAAAAATTGTTCCTTTATTGCAAATTCAGTGACAGTTTAAAGTTAAGCTACTATATTAAATTACTGGGCATTCTCATTACTTGAATATAGGATATGTGCACAGGGAAAGGAAATAAGATTGCCATTTATTAGCAGTGCATTGTAAATGGAAAATGCAAGGTACTAAATAAAAACTGTATTTAAAATCAGCACAAAAAAAGCTTATTAAAAAAAGAAAACATTGTTAGGTCAGGCCAAAGATTTAAGAGGAAAAAGACTACCAGGTGGGGTTGACAGAATGGAAACAACAGAAGAAAGATTCAGTAAACTTGAAAATTGAGCAATTGGAATTACCCAATATTAACAGCAGAGAGAAAATAGGCTAAAAAAATTAACAGAGCCTCAGTGACTTGTGGGACTATAATGAAAGATCCAGGCCAGGAGCAGTGGCTCACGCCTGTAATCCTAGCACTCTGGGAGGCCGAGGTGGGAGGACAGCTCGAGATCAGGAGTTCAAGATCAGCTTGAGCAAGAGCGAGACCCCATCTCTACTAAAAGTAGAAAGAAATTAACTGGACAACTAAAAATATATAGAAAAAATTAGCAGGTCATGGTGGCACATGCCTGTAGTCCCAGCTACTTGGGAGGCTGAGGCAGGAGGATCGCTTGAGCCCAGGAGTTTGAGGTTATTGTGAGCTAGGCTGATGCCATGGCACTCTAGCCCCAGCAACAGAGTGAGACTCTGTCTCCAAAAAAAAAAAAAAAAGATAATGAAAGATCCAACATCATGTCATCAAAATCACAAAAAGAGGAAAAAAAGTGTGAAGCTGAAAAATATTTGAAGATATGATGGCTCAAAATTTTCCAAAAGTGGCAAAAGACATAAACCTACAGATTCAAAAAGCTGAATGGGCTTCTAACAAGGTAAGTGTAAAGAAATATACATCAATATACATCATAATCAAACTTCTGAAAACTAAAGGCAAAGAAAAAAATCCTGAAAACAGCAAGACAGAATTTACACCATATCTATAAGGGAAAAACAATTTTATTATTTTTTTTTTTCAACAGAAAAACAGTAACATGTTAATTATCACTCACCAACTAACCATAATACTTTGTTAGTAACTTTTTCCACCTGGTTTAATTTGGGAGAACCAGGCTAATCATAAGAAAATTTGGGGGACTTTTCTTTTTTTTTTTTTTTTGGAAAAACAATTTTAAAATGACAACATACTTCTTCTCTAGAATTATAGAAGCCAGAAGGAAGTGGCACTGTATTTTCCAAGTGCAGCAAGAAAAGTACTGTCAATCCAGAATTCTATTATCCGGTGAAAATATCCTTCAGAAATGAAAGGGATATCAAGACATTCTCAGATGAAGGGAAATTAAGAATTTGTCACCAGCAGACCTTTCCTAGAAGAATGGTTAAAAGAAGTCCTTGAAATGGAAAGGAAATGATAAAAGAAAGAATCTTAGAACATCAGAGAGGAACATAAAACAACAAGAAGGGTAAAAATAGATAAAATAAAAATATGGATAAATACAGTAGACTTTCCTTCTCTTCTTGAATTTTCCAGAGTATCTTTGATTGTTGAAGCAAAAATTGTAACATTGTCTAATGTAATTCTCAAAGTATGTGGAAGAATTATTAAGACAATTATAAGTGAGGGAGGGTAAAAAGACATAATGGAATTGTAATGTTTCTACACTTCAGTCAAACTGGTAAAGGTCAACACCAGTAGACTAAGATATCAGTATAATGTAATATGCAGAGCAACCATTAAAGAATTTACACAAAGAGATATACACTCTAAATCACTATAGCTCAATCAAAACAGGATTCTAAAAAAGGTACAAGTAACCCAAAGGAAGGTAGGAACAGAAAGAAAACAGAAAGAAAAGAAGGCAGGAAAGAAAACAGAAACAAAGAACAGAGGGAACAAAGAGATAACCAAAAAATTACATGGCAGACCTAAGCCTTAATATACCAATAATTACATTAAATGTGAAAGGTCTAAGTATGCTAATAAAAAGACAGATTGGCAGAGTGGATTTAAAAAAAAAAAGCCAACTATAAGCTGTCTATAAGAAACTTCAAATATAAAGATAGAGGTAAGCTGATAGTAAAACTGGAAAAAGATATGCCAAGCAAGCATTAATCAAAAACCAGGAGCAGTGGCTGTGTTGGTATCAGATAGAGTAGATTTCAGAAAGAAGAAAATTGCAAGGGATATTATATAATGATAAAAGTATCAATCCACCAAGAAGACAGAAATCATAAATGTATATGTACATAATGTCATAAATGTTTATGATAGCATGATGCCAAATACGTGAAGCAAAAACTGATAGAACTAAAAGGAGAAATAGACAAATCCACATTTATAGTTGGAGAGTTCTACACCCTTCTCCCAACAATTGATAGACCAGTTAGACAAAAAATCATCAAGGATAGTAGGAGAATTCAACAATGCCATCAACCAACAGGATATAACCGATATTTATACAACAATTTATCCAGCAACAGCAGGATACATGTTCTTTTCAAGTATGCATGGAATGTTTACCAAGATAGACCATATCAGACCACTGATATGCAACATGTCAAAATCTGGCATAGCTAAAGCAGTGCTGAGAAATTTACAGATTGACAGCACTAAATGTTTATGTTAGAAAAGAAAAAGTCTCAATGGTTTAAGCTCCCACTCTAAGAAAAAGCAAAATAAGCCCAAAGCAAGCAGAAGGAAGGAAACAATAAAAATAAAAGCATAAATCGATGAAATTGAAAACAGATACACAATATTGGAAAATAAATGAAATAGAAAGCTTATTCTTTGAAAAGATCAGCATAATTGACATACCTCCAGCTAGCAAGACTGACAAAGAAAAAAAGAGAGAAGATACAAATTACCAGTGTCAGAGATAAAACAGGTTAGTATTACAGACCCAGTAGACACAAAAACATAATAAAGGAATACTACACATAACTCTGCACACATAAATTTGACAGCTTATTTGCACTGGACCAGTTCCTTGAAAAGCACAAACTTCTACAACTTACCAATATGAAAGGATCATTTGAATAGCCCTATAACTATTATAGAAATTGAACTTTTAATTTTTAAAACTCCCGAAAAAGAAATTCCCAGGCCCGGTTGATTTCACTGGAGATTTCTAACAAATGCTTTAAGAACTAACATCAATTCTACACTTTCAGAAAATAGAAGAGGAACACTTCTCAACTCATTTTATGACACCAATATTACCCTAATACCAAAGTCAGAGATAATACAAAAAAGGGGGATACTACAGACCAATATCCCTCATGAATATAGACATAAAAATCCTTCACAAAATTTAGCAAACAGAATTCAACAATATGTAAAAAGAATTATACGCCTTGAACAAGTAGAGTTTATTCCAAGGATGCAAGGCTGGTTCAGTATTCAAAAATCAGTGTAATCCACTGTATTATCAGGCTAAAAAAGAAAATCACATGATCATATCAACTGATGCGAAAAGAAAGCATCTGGAAAAATTCATTACCGTTCATGATTTAAAACTCTTGGAAAACTAGGAATAGAGAGTAATATATATTGTATGATTTCATCTTTATAACATTTTTAAAGTGACAAAACTGTGGAGATAGAAAACAGATTAATGGTTGCCACTGGGTAGGGATGGCAGGAGAGGGAATGCTGAGTGTGTATACAGAGGGGCGGCAGAGGGAGACCTTGTCTTGATTGGTGCAGTGGTTGCACAAATCTACACGTGTCAATGGAAAATAAGACAAACTGTAAAATAATTTAAGCAGGTTTATTCTGAACCAAATTTAAGGACTATGGCCCGGAGCCACACCCAAGAAGCCTTGAGCAAGTGGACTCACTGTGGCTGGGTTACCGTTTGGTTTTATATATTTTAGGGAGACAGAGATTACAGGTAAAGTCATAAATCAATACGTGGAAGGCATACACATACATTGGTTTGGCACGAAAAGGTGAGACATCTCAAAGCCGGGGCTTACAGGTCATAGGTGGGTTTAGGGATTCTTTTTTTTTTTTTTTTTTTTTTTTGTTGAGACAGAGTCTCACTTTGTTGCCCAGGCTAGAGTGAGTGCCGTGGCGTCAGCTTAGCTCACAGCAACCTCAAACTCCCGGGCTTAAGCGATCCTACTGCCTCAGCCTCCCGAGTAGCTGGGACTACAGGCATGCGCCAGTATGCCCGGCTAATTTTTTCTATATAGATTTTTAGTTGTCCACATAATTTCTTTCTATTTTTAGTAGAGACGGGGTCTCGCTCTTGCTCAGGCTGGTCTCGAACTCCTGACCTCAAGGGATCCACCCGCCTCGGCCTCCCAGAGAGCTAGGATTACAGGCGTGAGCCACCGCGCCCGGCCAGTTTAGGGATTCTTTAGTTGACAATTACCTGAAAGAGTTAGGCTTTGTCCAAAGACCAGGAATCAGTAGAAAGGAATGCTTGAGTTAAGATAAGGGTAATCCTTCAGGTAATGCTGTACAGGAATCAGGTCGGAAGTAAACCACACGGTAAAAACCTGTTTACTGAGATTTTATCATTTGTAGGCATGACTCACCAGGCCCTCTTAGAAAGGAATTTGAGGGGCAAAGAAAAAGATCAGGGTTCAGTCCTCACATGTGATAAAACATCACAGAGGTACACACACACATTGTGTCAACGTTACTTTTTTGATTTTGGTAATATGTAAAATATAATCATTGGAAGAAAACTGGGCTAAGGATACTCTCAATCTATTTTTGCAACTTCCTATGGATCTATAATGATTCCACAATGAGAGATTTTTAAAGTTGTGGGCATTTTTACTGGGTTGCATTAAATTTGTAAATTCCCTTAGAGAGAATTACATGCTTATTTTCTTGAGAGATATTATCGAGTTAGAAGGAATGTCTTTAAATTTGTTCCTCTACTTTTGTGTCATTGAGTTTAAAGTTAGAAGTGTAAAGGCTTCTAACATTTCCTAAATTGTTATTCCTAAGTATTTAACTTTTTCGTTGCTATTGTTAAATCAGGTTTTCTCTTCTACCTCATCCTAACTGGTTATTATGTTTACAAAACGAAGGCTATATTTTGTTTGAGTTTATCTTCTAGTCTTCTCATTGATTCCATAGAATATGATCATCATCTACAAATAGTTTTTCACCTTCATTCTGATTATTGTTTTAACTATTTTTTTTATGTAATTGCATTAGCTAATACTTCCAGTAGAATTTAAATAGTAGTAGCAATACTAGGCATCTTTCACCCTTGCCTTAGTTCTGACCTTAAAGTAATGTCTCTAGCATTTCTCCAACTAAGATGGTGGCTTTAAGACAGATGGAATTTCTAACATTGAACCATGGTTGAATTCCTAGAATAAATCCTTCTTGGTTGTGCTGTATTTTTCCAATGTGGTATGGGTTCTGTTTGTTAACATTTTACTAATGATTTTCGCATTGACATTTATAAGGAGAACCATGTTATGTATTTTTGTTTCCCCCCACTGCAGGATAATGGAACCTGCTTAAAGAGACCATGTTCTGTCTCATTAACCATGAGCCTAACAAGCAGTCTTAATTTTAGACTTCAGTTTCTAAGCCCCAAATACAGTGTATAGAAGGTCCCATAAGGGGTTCCATGCTACATATTCATGAAAAAAAGATTTGAATACGTGAGAACTCACCTTTAACCTTGCGGATTCTGCTGCATAAGAGAAGAAGAATATTCTAAACACTGCAAACTTTGATTATTCTCAGTATTGCCAGACCCTCGTTTTGCCCACTCACTCCCATCATCCCTAAATGACCAACATAAATTTGCCGCAAGACCTGTGAACTAAAATAAAATCTTAAGGCTTCCCCTGCTGGCTGACTGAATGTACCCGCCCCTGGCCGGGGGGATATCCTAAAACTCCCTGCCAGGAGGGAGGTCAGACCTGCCTCATCATGCCCCTCCCTTCTTGGAGACATCCTTTGTAACCCATTAACAGGCCTAAGCCTATGCAAGACACATCTGAAGGTCCTCAGTTTACACAACAGATATGTCTGGTAGCTTGTCTCTGATTAACCGACTTCCTTGTCTTAAAACATTCCAAGCCTTTAGACAAAGCTTCATGTCTTCAACCAATTATAAGTCAAAGAATCTTTACACCCACCTATATATAACCCGTAAGCCACCACCACCCCACACTTTGAGATGTCCCACCTTTTTGGGCAAACCAATGTATTCCTCCCACGTACTGATTTATGACTTTTCCTGTAACTCCTATCTCCCTAAAATGTATAAAACCAAACAGTAACCTAGCCACAGCGAATCCACTTGCTCAAGGCTTCTTGGGTGTGGCTCTGGGTCATGGTCCTCAAATTTGACTCAGAATAAACCTCTTTAAATTATTTTACAGTTTGGCTTCTTTTTCCTCGACAACCTAAAAAAAGCTAATAATGGCACTTTTTAAAAAATTGTGGACAGTTTGGACTCACAATACAAAAAGGGGAGTTTTCAATCCCTTTAGCATATTTGTGTTAGGGTGGAAAGTCTGGTAGGTGATTACGGTGTGGATGGGGAAAGATTTCTCAGGCAGAAATCAAGATATAAAAGTTAAAAAGTTTATTTTATCTTTTAGAAGGACAGAGAGAATGAGAGAGAGAGGAAAGAGAGAGAAAGCAGAGACAGCTTGGCATCCCAAAGAAAGAGAACAGATGCGAGCAGGAGGCCGAGTGGCTTGCTGATTTTATGGGGAAAGAGAAAGGAAAAAATAGTGATTATTGTCAGTTGAAACAGAAGCGCAGATGGAGTAATTAGCAGGCAGCTGTGAGATGGCAGGCTGTCCAACTTTCTTTCTTTCTCTCTGTTCCTGGAGACTTGGTTATCTCTGAAATGTAGTCAGGCTCATGGCAGGGAAGTGATTTTGCCCCTGAGATAAGGTTTTGGGCCGGACCCTGAGGCTGTCCATCCAGGAGCTTCTCAGGAACACCTGGAAGCTGTAAAACAAATTTCTGGCAAATGTAAAGAGAAAGACTTGCATTTTCTTTCTGTCTTTTGGGCTCCTTTCAGATGTTTGTGAAAACAGAGTCCCTGCAGGGTGCCGGCCAGCGTGGGAGAGAGAGAGCTCATAGGTAGATCTTAGCTGTCGTTAGAAAAGTGAAAATTGCGGGATTAGATATTTTCCTGTTATTTCAGCGAGGCCGCCCTTTCAATTTGCATTGCAAGAGGAAAGACAGCACCACCGGACTCAACCCAGGGACACTTAAAAACTCACAATGGTGGGGCCAGATCAAATTGCTGATAGAACCAGCAAGTTCAGAGAAAATACACATACTGTCTTCTCCCTCAGTAGGTTCATTGTGGAACCTAAGCTGATTTTTTTTTTTTTTTTTTTTTTTTTTTGTTGAGACAGAGTCTCACTTTGTTGCCCAGGCTAGAGTGAGTGCCGTGGCGTCAGCCTAGCTCACAGCAACCTCAAACTCCTGAGCTCAAGCGATCCTCCTGTCTCAGCCTCCCGAGTAGCTGGGACTACAGGCATGCGCCACTATGCCCGGCTAATTTTTTCTATATAGATTTTTAGTTGTCCATATAATGTCTTTCTATTTTTAGTAGAGACGGGGTCTCACTCTTGCTCAGGCTGGTCTCGAACTCCTGACCTCGAGCGATCCACCCGCCTCGGCCTCCCAGAGTGCTAGGATTACAGGCGTGAGCCACCGCGCCCGGCCTAAGCTGATTTTTATCAAAAGGCTGGAGGGGTGTCTCTCTGGCCAAGAACTCAGGACTGAAAACACGGCAGTGGCAGGTACAAAGGAGTGAGTACCCGTGTCCCCAAACCGGAGAGAAGAGAGAACCGAGTACATCCGAAAGAGGACTTCACTGGATATGACGTTAACTATGGATTCTCTTATTCCACGGGTAAAGTACAAAAAAATAAGAATAACTTTTTTCTTGACAAGTAAATATGACGTGGGGCATCCCTTCAAGAGAGCTGTCATATGGATTGGAGAGACTGGGTTATCTAGCTGTTTGGCCCAGCGAGCTAAGCAAGCCACCTGCCCAAGGCAGCCACACAGCTCTGTCCCGGCGCCAGCCTTCGGCCAGTGCTCGCCAAACTTGCTTCGTGGTCGGTCGGGAGAGGCCTCCAGCCACACCCGTGCTGGGGAGAGACTTACCAAGCTACCTATCCTGGGGAACGGTAGAGTCACCCACTTTTCTACTCACCTTCTTTCTAGGGACCCTTATCTCCAGTTCTAAAGCTCGATACTCCTACTTTGTGAGCAGAGCTGTGAAAGCTGAGCCGGGCTAGAGAAACCCACCCCCATGGTTGGAGAGGGGCTCACCCAAATGAGGAAAAATAGAACAGGATAAACTGGCCGGTGTGGGGGGATATGTCCAAAGCCCAAAGCTTTCCTGAAGCCCACCTCCCTGTACTCATACCTCTTAGGCATCACTTTTGTGACTTTGCCATTCATGTTTATTTTAACCTAATTCACATAAATCTCAAGGAAAGGATTACATCAAATGTTATTTGCCCCAGCCCTAAATCCTGGCCTAGGGGTGTGTTATACTGTCCCTAATTGGGTCATACTCCTACACTCAGGAAGTCCTTAAGGCTTGTCTGAAATTCATGAGTAGGTCTCTCACCTTTTCAAGAGAGAATTTGCCTCTTCCCGAGATGGGGCTGACAGCCCGGGCCCAGTCCCCTGCCACAGCTCAGTCTGTGCCGTGGCACTCGGTGCAGCAGTGATCTCAGCAGGAGAGGTCACGATGGACAACAGATCTGACCTCCCCTTTTGGCACCATGATTTCCTTCACAGAAGAGCAAGAGAGTGAGGGCTCTGTGAAAACAATCCTCTAGAAGTGATTAGCATCTCTTCTATGTAGTCTCCCTTTCTTGGAATATTTTATTTTATTTTCTCAGGGCTTCCAAGGAATATAGGATGAAAACACTCAGGGCAAGTCCACAGGTAAGGAGGTGTGTGTTGAACCATAGGCCCAGTCCTGGGTATCTTACTGGCTGGTTAGTAAGAGCAGCCTTTTGATGATTCCTGAAATTCTACCAGAGCTGCCAACTTCAGGGAAGAGATGCATTTACTCATCCTCTCCTTTGTACATGATACAGACTTTTCTTTCTCCCCATCTGTCATTTTCCGAGGAGCCGCTGGAGCGTGGCACACACACCAAGGGGCGGCAACGGTGCAGGGCAGACAAGAGAGTTTGTGGGTCCGGCCATCTCTTACTGTCTCCAACACCTGAACCCTCTAACTCTCAATTTCCTCATCTCTGAAATGAGCAGAATGTCCACGCTGAGACTGCTGGGGGGATGGGAGGTAAGCGCTGTGTGTGTATGGAGGCAAGGTTTAGTGCGCATCTTGCTTAAAACCTTCCATGCTCCTGCTTCACTGAGAACAATAGATTTTTATCTAAAGTCCTTCCCACGGCCTGTGAGGCTGGACGCGCTCGGGCACCCACCTCTCTTCATCTTGCACCTCTCGCCACGCTCCAGGCACGCCAGTCTCCTTTCTGCTCTGCAGATGCCCCCGGCTCGTCCCACGTCTGTGTTTTTGCACTTGCTTGTCCCCACACCTGGCATCCTCTTGCTCCAGAGCCTCAGGTGGTCCAGGTCCAAGTGGGGCCCGGTCTGAGCACCCTGTGCCCAGGACACTCCCAGATACTTCCTCTCATCGCTGTCAGCACCTGCTGGCACGATTGCGTTCATTTACTCACGTGTTCGTGGGGGCAGGAAATGTGTCTGTCTCTGGCTCTCAGACAGCGTGTGTTCAAACGTTCGATGGATGGGTGAGTGTGTGATAATCCTCCGTGATGCCGGAGCATGCTACAGACCTGTTACTGGGACCTTCTCCCCACTCCCTCCCGGGAATCTCCCCAAATGGCCAGATCTTTCTTTCTCCAGTGTTTCCCTATTCCCCAGACATCACGCGTGATCTAGAAGGAAAACTCCTGATTAGGCCTCCTCACACGTGACTTGGCTTCCCCTCACCCAGAGACAGTGACACTCATCTTCTTTAGTGACATGAAGCTGCTCTAACCCGAGGGAGGGTCTGATGGAGCTCAGCATCCACTTTTGGCCCAGTCACATCACCCCTGGGTACCGGCGTCAGGCAGCCCCTCCTGCGCAAGGCAGGAATCGGGCTGGGTTGGGACTGGGGTTGGGTTGGGGTGTGTTACTCTTGAGCAATTAATGTACTTTGAGTGAAGCGGCGTAAATAAAGAGACACGGCCAAGGGGCAGGTGTATATTTAAAATTCCTCCCCTTCGTTTTCTTCTTCAAACGAATCAGTCCCCACTTCTTCATAATCCTTCTCCAGGGCAGCCAAGTCCTCCCTGGCCTCAGAAAATTCTCCTTCTTCCATTCCCTCTCCGACATACCAATGCACAAAGGCCCGCTTGGCATACATGAGGTCAAACTTGTGGTCGAGGCGGGCCCAGGCCTCCGCGATCGCCGTGGTGTTGCTCAGCATGCACACGGCCCGCTGCACTTTGGCCAGGTCCCCTCCTGGCACCACGGTGGGTGGCTGGTAGTTGATGCCCACCTGCGGAACAGAGAAAGAGGAGGGGCAACAGAAGAAGGTGCACGTCAGCCAAAGAAAGGATAACTACAGAGGGCCGTCCTAGGGACACGGCTGTGGGTGGGAGCGTGCCTGCAGGGAGGCGTGGGCAGGAACGGGGAGCTGGGGAAGCGGCCAGGCTGAGAGAGCTGAGTGCTGAGGGGGCGGTGAAGGCCAGCAGGGTCAGGGACAGGCAAGCTCAAGGAGAAGAGCTGGGAATCGAGCCGGGAGAAGGAAAGAGCAGGGCTCCTGCCTTTTGGGGGAACCTGTTAGCGGAGCGGAGCGAGCAGGCACGTGAGAGTGATGAACGGAATCATCAGTAGGTGGGAAGTGTCTAGCACATGTTAGTCCCTAAAAGAGAAACGTACTTCCTTTTACAGGCAAAGCAATTCCTAAACTTGAAGTTACTATAAAGTTTATTCTTCCCAGATGGTCATCTGAAGTTCCTTAGTTGGGTTGCAAATGGATTTAGGGAAGTTTCTCTGCCAAGAGTGACGGGCTGTTTAAGAGGTCACGGGGATGTTCCAGAGCAGTAAATAAAAAGATCAGAGGTCCAGAGGGACGGTGTTAGTGTTAACTGGGCTTTAAGTTTCTGGGAAATGGGGCTTTTTAGAAGAAAAGCGGGGATTCCAATCAAAGAAAGTTAAAGACCGTGGCTGCATGAGCCAACTCCCCAACTTCTGGTAACATATCAGGGTCCTCCAGTCTAATCTCAGCCCAGTCTCATGGTGGAGCTACTGGCCTAGAAATCTCTCTTCTCCCCACACACATATCCCAAACCAAAGCCAAGCCCAGGAACTGTAGGAAACTGGAAGAAGTCCAAGGTGACAAACTGTGACATTATTTATGGGACACTGAGAACCACAGTGAGGTCCAAAACCACCTCTCCTCCCCATGCTTTAATTGCCAGTCTCTTAGATTCATAGCTTCAAACTGCGAGTCCTCTTGATGGGCAGGGTGGGCATGCAGGGGGCTGTGCAGTGAAAGCGGGTCACCCTCAGGTGAACCCACAGTGGTCTGTCACGCCTCTTAGACACGCGTGGCATCGTGGTGGTGGAGGCGATGCTGAGATAGGAACGAATGTGAACTCTGCCACCCTACGTATCTGGCTACATCTGGCCCTGAGCAGCATAAATCTTGTGCCTGGAGCCAACTCTCCTCTCTGCCAAACAGAAACAACCCTTGACCTGAGTGAGGTGGGGACAATACGCTTGGGGAGAATGCCAGAGGACAAAGTCTGGCAACATCCATTCCCATGGCGTGACCTTTTCTGAAAAGCAGCTGAAGTTTATGCTAATACTACCTTACTTATCTTTCTGGACATAACCCCAGAGCATCAGATTAAAATAAATGAGAGAGAATGAGGGGCATCTCTTTTTTTTTTTTTTTTTTAATTTCTCCACCTCCCACCCCCACCATCTCTCATCTTTTCTTTTTTCCCATTCATTCTCCTACTAGCTTGCTGTTTGCTTCTTTTGAAAAAGAAAAAAGAACTCCATTTTTTGGAAGACCTTGACTGTTTTTGCCAAACTGCCACATAAAAATAGGCATAGTCCGGGGAAAAAAAGATAATATATGTAGCTAGGAGTAGAGCAGTAAGGAAAGCCACACTGGCTTACGCAGGAGAACGGCTAGGTCAAAGCCTCGCGCACAGATAAGCCAGCCACAAGGCCAGCATACGGTGCCTCACTTTTGTAATTACCACCAAGGAAGGACTGAGACATGCTTGTCCCTGTCTCCAGCAACTGGTACGACCCCTGGTACATAATAGGCACTCAGTAAACCTTTGGCTTAATAAAGGCATGACGAGAGGGTATTAACTAATGTGAATGGTGGTGGAATCTGACAAAAGACCATGGGAACACAGGACAACGTGGTCACACTGTTTACACGCACACAGCCAGGCTGCGGGGCCTGCCAGAGTGTTGAAGGGGTGGCTTCAACATTCTACACTCCCTGGTCCTGGAACCCAGGGGTCTTCCCTGGCTATTCTGTTATCTCCCCACTGACTCTCAGGATCTGGCATCTTCCAGACTGCAGACACCTAAATTATGACAGCTTCCTCAATTTTTACTTACTCCTGGTTAATGGTAATGGAAAACATCAGGGTTTCATAGTATATGTGACTCACAATCATATGATAACTATAAAATCCTCTTACTGTTACTCCAAATTAAAACTTGCAGGACATTTAATTTTTCAAAATAAATTGGGAGCACATATCTTTTGTTTGAGGAGGGAATTATACTTCTCTGGCAACTTGAATAATTTGGTTAACTCTAAAATTAAAATGGCCACAAAACCATCATGTATCAGGAAGTGTAAAATATCCATTAAAACTAGCTTTAGGCAAATTGAACTGAATTATGAACCCGAAACTCACTGTGATGCAGGCCAACAGATTCAAGTCAATACCCAGTCATTACTTGTTCCTCAGTAAACAAAATCATAAGTAGTTAACCAATTTAGAATAGCATCAAAATCACACATTTTCTAAAATGCCTTAAGCAGACAAAACATAACAGCTTTTGTGTCTCAACCAAAGCTGAATTAAATTAATGTGAATTTAATTTAGGTCCCTCTCCCCACATCGTCACATCAAGCCAGGAGCACCCATGGAATTGTCCGTCAGTCCCAGACATTATTCTCCCCGTCGTGGGTAAGCTCCCTCTGCTCCTCCAGTTGTCTATCCCCTCCGAGTCATCAGCTCTTACCTTGAAGCCTGTGGGACACCAGTCCACAAACTGGATGGTCCTCTTGGTCTTGATGGCAGCGATGGCGACATTCACATCCTTGGGCACCACGTCCCCCCGGTAGAGCATGCAGCAGGCCATGTACTTGCCGTGTCTCGGGTCACACTTCACCATCTGGCTGTTGGGCTCAAAGCAAGAGCTGGTTATCTCAGCCACGGAGAGCTGTTCGTGATAGGCTTTCTCGGCAGAGATGATGGGTGCGTAGGTGACCAGTGGGAAGTGGATGCGGGGGTAGGGCACCAGGTTGGTCTGGAACTCAGTGAGGTCCACGTTGAGGGCCCCATCGAAGCGGAGAGAAGCAGTGATTGAGGACACGATCTGGCTGATAAGGCGGTTAAGGTTGGTGTAGGTGGGGCGCTCGATGTCTAGGTTCCTGCGGCAGATGTCATAGATGGCTTCGTTATCCACCATGAAAGCACAGTCTGAATGTTCCAGGGTGGTGTGGGTGGTCAGGATGGAGTTGTAGGGCTCCACCACTGCCGTGGAGACCTGGGGGGCTGGGTAGATAGCAAACTCGAGCTTGGACTTCTTGCCATAATCCAGAGAGAGGCGTTCCATCAGCAGAGAAGTGAAGCCAGAGCCAGTGCCCCCGCCAAAACTGTGGAAAATCAGGAAGCCCTGCAAGCCAGAGCAAGCATCTGTCTGGGGAGAGAAGGACAGGAGAAGAAACCATGAGGACAGACAAGTTTCTGGGAACACCCCCCAAGTGGACAAAGCCAGGCACCCCGCTCTGTCTGCCCTACCCTGCCCCTCAACACTTCGTGGGGTGAAATCAAAACAGCCTTGAACGAGTAAGGAACAAAGGAGCTGTACTGATCTTGGGGGCGTGGCGGGAACACGGGCTGGCGGACTGCTCCTGCCCTGTCCTCTCCGTACGGGAAGCTTTCAGCCCCGCAGCCTGGCTGACCAGGAATGAGCGCTTCAGAGCCACGTTAGTGACTTTGTCCTTTGAGAGCCCCAACTCCTTGCCCGCTTCCCCTGCCCTTGTCATTTGACTTTGTGGGAACTGCTACTACACATCTCAACCCAGCCTTGGAAGGTGACTTGGGGTACTAATTTCAGAAACGTAAACGGAGCAGAGAACCTGAGTTTTAATATCAACTTGCCATTTTCCAGTTGTAAAAACTTGAGCAAGTAATCGAACCTCTCCAAACTTATGTTCCTTCTTATTTAAAGTTGGGACATAAAAAATCTTCATCTTACAAGGTTATTGTGGTAATTAAATGAGATAGAATAATGTGCTGAGCAAGGACCAGGCGTGTAGCAAGCACTCAATGCTAGGTCTTGTCAGAACTGTCAGAATTCACAGAATTTTCCCATCAGGTATGATTTAAACATTTGGGGACCACAGATGGCTTTGAGACTGATGACTCCTATGAGCCCTCCTTTAGACAGAAAAAGTGAACATATACAAAAATTTGGCATCCTGAACTCCCAGGTAAGAACGTGGGATCAGGAACAACCTTTTCCATTGTACAGATAAGCAAGTAGGAGCTTAAATAGACAAAGTACTCAGCCTACCACTCAGAGCTTTGAAATTAAACCAACCTGGTTCAAACCCTAACTTGCCCCTTTCTACCCAGGCTAAGGTATTGAACCACTTTGGCGCTCGATTTCTTCATCTGTAAAGTAGAGGGAAGAGACCTCTTGGTGTCATTATTAAGGACTAAATGAAGGAATGTGTTCAACATTTGTAATGGCATTTGTAAGTGCTCAAACGTATCAACGATCTCTCCCTCTCCACTTCCAAGTTAAATGCTTTGGTAACCTATGCTTCCAACAAGCAAAGACCTGCCTTATACCTGGAATCTTCCCCAGATACTGCCTTAGGGTAACAATAAGTATTAAAAGGGCATCAGCCTGTAGCATAGTCCATGATGCCATGGTAGAGAATGGCCATCATCCCTGCGAATGCGTCTTACACAACCTAAGTGGAAATTCCCAAACCTTTGGAGCTGTGTCCTGTAGTCAGAGGTCATGTACCTCTACCCATCCTCATTAAAGAGGTGCGAGGCCATGCCTGTCCACTCTGCCTGGACTCACCAACCCCTGCTCTTGCCTACACCTACCAGCTTCCGTATGCGGTCCAGCACCAGGTCGATGCTCTCCTTGCCCACTGTATAGTGGCCCCGGGCATAGTTGTTAGCTGCATCCTCCTTTCCTGTGATCAGCTGCTCTGGATGGAAGAGCTGGCGGTAGGTTCCTGCCCGAACCTCATCTGCCAAGAGAGGGAGGCCATTAGGTCTTACCACCTGGTCCCCAAGGGGAAGCCTACCTCCCCATTAGATTACCACGTGATGCTCCTCTGGTTTTCTCTACCTATTAATATAAAACCCCACTGAGGTAAAACCAGAGAGCCTGATGATAAATCTGCAAAAGGCTAAGAGAATTCATTCCTGGGTAATACAGGTACTGACAGAGCCAAGGCCTGTGGCTCAGGTAGGCAATTGCTGTACTGGCTGGAACTTGAAAAACCTTAGGTTTACAAAGCTCCCCAGACACCAAAGTTGATTGCCGCCCCTTCCTTCCACCTTGCCCCCTGAAGGCTAACCTTTTGTTTTTTCTTGCATGCTGCAAGGTTATCCTTAATGCCAATAATTTAACTTAATTTGCATTAGAATGTTCTAGGGACATGGAAAGAGAGTCAGGGTGATCTGCGCAGATCCTAGGTCTTCCCAGGAATTGTCTCACCCCCTCGCCTCCACCTCAAGGTGGCATTGATAAATGTCAGGCTTTGGACATGTTTTAGAATGACTTGGAAGCAAAGTTATGTTCCAGGTCCTAGAGGAGCAGGAGTCCCAGAGAGGCTTCCAAGGGGGCTCTGCTCACCTCCAGGGGTCCACCCAAAGTGGACATAGAGCAGATCAAGGTGCACCAAGCCCAACTACATCACCTCTTCTCTTCGGGGTTCCTCTACTCCCCCCAGGGAATCATCCACGTGTGCAGTGGCCTGGGAGGGTACCCTGCACTTTGCATTTGTACAAAGCACCTGGCTGTGGAGAGGCTGCTCTCTGTCGCCCCTGGAATTCAGTGTTCAGGCATTACGGTCATTTGCCCAGACATCCCGGGGATTGTCCCCCTTGTGCGTGACAGGCCAAGTTTGAAGCTGAGGAAATCCTGGTGGCCAATAGAAAACTGACCCAAGGGTCAGACCCAGGGGAAGTGGCGCTCCTGGGAATGGGGGGAGGGGGAAGGAAGACGGGGTTGAGCACTGAGGAACCTGCCCTGACACAAGTCAGAATTTCTCTGTTCTCCTAGACCCAAAAGAGCTTCCTTCTAGAATTGCAGCGCTCCTGCTGTGGGGAATGTGTCTGCTGTTACACGGCTTTGTGCGGAACGTACCGCAGGGTCACGCCAGATGGTGAGGACAGAGTGCAATTATTATAGAATCAGAAACCTACGCTTTGGGGAAATGACTATTTAGGAGCTTCTAATAATTTCTAAAATCATTTGGGGTTTTCATGCTTAGTATTTAGTAACAATCAACAATTTTGGTCTGTTTCAGCAGGTCGACGGGGTTCAAGGAGAGGAAAATTTGTTCACCACAGCTTCTTTTTTTATATATATATTTTTTGAGACGGAGTCTCACTCTGTCACCTGGGCTAGAGTGCCGTAGCGTCAGCCTAGCTCACAGCAACCTCAAACTCCTGGACTTAAGCGATCCTAGTGCCTCAGCCTCCCGAGTAGCTGGGACTACAGGCATGCACCACCATGCCCGGCTAATTTTTTCTATATATTTTTAGTTGTCCAGGTAATTTATTTCTATTTTTAGTAGAGACAGGGTCTCGCTCTTGCTCAGGCTGGTCTCGAACTCCTGAGCTCAAACGCTAACCGCCCCCCCCCCCCCCCCCCCCGCCTCGTCCTCCCAGAGTGCTAGGATTACAGGTGTGAGCCACCATGACTGGCCCACCATAGATTCTTGATTGGACTGTGAGGACCCCCTGCCTCCTCAGCCGTCAGGACCCAGAGCCCCTGCAGTGTCGCGTTGTTTCTGTGGAGAGGGTCTCGGCCAGCACTCACCTACTACAGTGGGCTCCAGGTCTATCATGACGGCCCGGGGCACGTGCTTGCCGTTGCCAGTCTCGCTGAAGAAGGTGGTAAAGGAGTCGTCATCATTGATCTTGCTGGCTTGGGTGCCAAAGGTGCCATCTGCTTGGATGCCGTGCTCCAGGCAGAAGAGCTCCCAGCAGGCGTTGCCAATCTGAACTCCCGCCTGGCCCACGTGGACAGATATGCATTCCCGCTGCGGGGAGAGGGCAGCACCCAGGTCAGAGCGTCTCAGGGCCCCAGCCGTGCCTTTCCCCCGTGTCCCTCACATCTGAGGGCTTGTCTCACTGGCATTCACCTTGCAGGGCCTCTATCCCTCCAGCCATGCCATCCCCATCACCAGGTAGGCTCCGAGGTGGCAGGTGCCTAGGCACCATCGCAGTGGAACCAGGACTTGGCTCCAAAGAAGACAGAGTTGTTTTGCAGTTTGCTTTAACGATTGCTTCTCAGGGTTAATCCTTTGTACCAGAAAAAGAAAAAAAAAAAAAAAAGGGCATCTGCAGAGATGAAGCAAGGGGCTAATTCCAAGCCATTCCTGTTCTGGTGAAGAAGGCCCAAGGAAGAACCCATGATAATGGCGGAATCTATCCCTCGATTTACCACCACACACAGGGGGCAGCATTCACATGCATTCCTAAACTCTGACTTTCCAAGACATCACGTGCACACGCACACACACAGAGTCAGAATATCCTAGAGCAGATGAACACCCGTGAAAAGAATGTGCTGAAAAGAATGTGCTTTGGAAGTACACATCATGGGTGTCACGGCTACAAAGGTAGACATGAGAAAGGATTGGTACCTCGTCAAGGGAGGATTAGGAGGGCATACATGAGGCCCTTCTGAATGCTGAGGAATTTTAGCTGCCTTAACCTGTCCTCTTGCCTACGTCCGGCCAAGTGCTAAATAAAGGTAACCCTTGGAGTGTCCTTATCTCTGTAGTACTCTGATGCAAAGCCACAATTACCTGATTCATCCTAGTGCTGACAGCTCCAGATGGGGAGTTGTGTGTAAGTGTCTATAAGTGCACACGCATGTGTGTGTGTGTGTAGAAACCCACCATGAAGTTTAGCTGGGAAGATGGACCCCATCACCCTTTCCCCACCCCCAGCCTGTGCGAGGCAGTGGCCCCATGAGGTGGCTCTGTGCCTGTGGTGCCCGCCAGAGCCCGGCAGGGAAGCATGTGCCTGGTCTGTGGGCTTCTATTCTTATCCATGACCTGACTTGGCATTTTCCAGCTCTGGGTAACCCAAGCCAGGAGCAGAGCCTCCCGAGAGCATGGCCGGGCACGGAAGCAAGTAGAGTCCACATCAAAGTGCAGGGCTCCTGGGAACGGGGAAGAGTCCCCGGGCATGGAGAGCGGGGCAGCTGCCCTGAGCAGCATCTCGAGGGGTCAGAAGCATCAGGACCTGTTGCTAACCTGATTCAGTTTTACAGCTGAGCCCCGCTCTACGCCTGTCTCTGTGCTGCAGCTGAGCGATGGCCCTTGTCTCCGGGGAGGACAGAGCACAGGTCTGAGCAGCAGCCCGTGTGTAACACAGCCCAGCACGGAGTGCAGCCCAGCTGAGCTGCATGAGCCTGGTGGCCAGGAAAAGCCTTCACTCCCACAGTTATCCCCACCCCAGGGTTCAAATCTTGTCTTCTCCATTTACTTGCTGTGCTGTGTGACCTTGGCAGAGTTACTTAACCTCCTTCATCTGAAAATAAGTTAGCCACGATTGTTTTTGTTGTTGCCTTTACCATTTATCATTTTCATTATGATGCTACCTCGTAGCATTTTCTCCACTGGGAAGAAGTGCACGTAGGAAGTTCGAGATCTTAGGTCCCCATTCCTCTCTCCTTTATTGTGGGGTCTATTTTCTGCCTCTATCTTAGGACTCAATTCAGGCCTAAGAAAAGCAGCGTCCTACATCCAGGAGCCACCCCACAATCAGCGTGTTATCCACCCAGGCCGCATCTGCGCATGCAGCTGCAGCAATCAAGAGAAAGGAAGGTCTCTGAATACCATTCCCCACTAACAGGACCCAGGGCTCCTTGGAGAAATGGAAATTCCCAGGTCTGGGGCGGGGAATGTACAAGACGAGCCTGGAACATCTCACAGTGCCTGTAGGCACAGAAGCTCACAAAGACCGGGATGACGTCTAAGCCAACTTGAAGAGGCTCCCGCTGCCAAAGATGAGACAATCTGAGCATCAGAAAGAATGATGACAGTAATGATTGAAACAGGATGTATATATATAAAAATCCACAAGTCCTAAAAGAAAACCCCCAGAGAAAAACCCATTTGTCCCCATCCAAAAGGTCCTGTTAATTAGGGAAATCTGTTTTATTTAACAGAAGAAGGTCTGCTGAGCAATGTAGATGTAGATTATGAAAAATTGCCATATTACAGTTTCTAGTCATGTAACTGATTTGGAGGAGGACGCCGACACCATCAGATGAAGGGTTGACGGGGAGCTGGATATTCAGAGCCCAGGAATCACTGTTACAGCCTCGGGGGGAAGTATCTGACTCTGATCAATTTGAACGTCACTAATAGTGAGACGACCTGACATGGAAGACCTGATGCGATGCAATGTGACACACACTCCACCACCCAGGAGGAATTCTTGTCAAAAATACTCAGCCTGAATCTACTAAACCCTTTAGATTTAGCTTCTATGTCACAGAAAACACAGGGATCAGAGGGATACGATAAGTGGTATCAGAGAAACAAAATAAATCCAGAAGGTGGGACATTCTACAGGGCAACTGGTCCAATCTGTTTAATTCATGAAACATAAAGGTGGTGAGAGGGGCTGTTCCATAACAAAAGAAACCTGAGACACATAACAGCCACGTGTGTTATATGGACTTTGACTGAATTCTGGTTTGAACAAATCCAAATATTTCAGAGACAAATAGAGAAACTGATTGATTTTGTTAAGCATTATAAAAATGTGGTTAAGTATGAAAATATCTTTTTTTTAGGGCTGCAACTGAAGCTATTTAGGGATAAAATGTCATGATGTCTGTACTTCAAGATACTTTCCCACCACACAAAGCAAATATGGGGAAAAAATTCTCACTATAATATTAAATCTGGGTGATAGATATATGGGCAGCATTATACTACTCTACTTTGCAAAAGGTTTGAAATTTATCATAATTTTTTCATAAAAAGCAAAACATAATGACAGAGCAGGAGCAGGGACCCCACGCAGCATAATCGTCTTTTCCCGAGGGCCCGGTGCGTGTAGTCACTTATTCAACTATCATTTACTAAGCACCTAATTTGTGAGGGCAAGTAAGGATTTTAAAGTTACATGAAGAAAACACAGTGAAATTAAAAGTCACATGAGGCCTCATGGAGCTCTGAGGTGTGTGCACGTCCGCAGCACTGGCTGGGCCTTTTGCACCTGCTCCTGGAGGGAACCAGGCGCAGCCCGAAGCTCCTCCGTGGAGGTCCCCCGGCTCAGGCACTGCGCTGGCCTCCTCCAGCCACTCTGCCTGGTCATCATGCCCGTCCTCCCGCCTGGAAGGCCCACCCAGACAAGCCCAGAGTGGGCCCAGGGCCCCTAGGAAAGGCCATCCATCTATCATATCACAGCCAGGGATGTTCTAATATGTTGGCTCCAAATATTCAGGATACTAGAGCTGGACTGGCCACATGGATCACCTAATAGGATTCCCTCTCCATTATTTTACAGATGAAAAAGCTGAGGCTCAGAGAGGTTAAGGGACAAATTCAAGATTGCACAGCTCTGCAGCAAAAGAGCCTACACCGGAATCCAGGGCTTCTGACCCTGGCCTGAGCTCTTTCCTCACACCACACAATCTCCTGCCTCACTTGCTCCTGCACTTCTAAGGCCCTGGGTGTGCCCACATCTACATCAGCGCAAGACCAAGCTTGTACAGCAAAACTCCAAACAGGTAAGAGCTCCAGGGCAGAGAGAAGCCGTGAATGGCTCATGGCTCTTTGAAAATAGGTCATGCTTCTCTGATAGAACCAGGAGTCTGTTTCTCAGGGCCGGCGTGTGCAGCTGGGGGTAGGGCTGGGGGGTTGGGGCAAAGGGTAAACTGACCCAGCAGAGGATATTTAAGTCCTACGTTTGTTCCAAACTCCTATTTCAGATCCCCCTCTCTAGCCAACCAGAGCTCATGCTTTCTCTCTCGCACTGTTTCTCTCTCTCAGTTCTGTTTTGAATCTGGGCTTGAGGAGCTCAGACCATTTCTGTTCTCCTGGGTCCCTGTGAGGTGTGAGGGGTCCCCCGTGTGCTGCTGAAGCCTCAACTATCGAGGGGGTGAGGATGAGGGAGATGGAGAGACCCGGGAGTTCCTTTCCTCACGATCAGTATGACACCCCTCACACACACCTCGTGCTGAGATGAATACCGAGGTTGCCTACTCTGTTTTTTCTCATAACAAAAATTTTTGGGGTTATTATGTGCAAGAAGGCATTGAGAGGTACTGGGCTAACTGCTACTCAATCCTCCGGCTCTCAAGTTAGACGTCACTTCCCACAGGAAACCTGGAGAACCCCAAGCCAGCAGAGGGCCCCTGCCGTCTGCTTCCATGGTCCCCTTCACCCCAATCATTGCATTTATTGCACCAAATTACAGTTACTTGTTCACTTTTCTGACCTTCCTAGTGGAGAGCATAGGCTCTGTGAGGGAAAGGAACCTTTGTTTCCTCACTGAACGCTCAGCACCGAGCCCAGTGCTTGAATGAGGCAGGCACCCAGTACAGACAGGAATGATGAGAATGAGAACCCTCTCTGAGGGGCTCGCAGGCCACTCAGCAAGGACAGGGGCAGGGCCGAAAGTGTAGGATCAAATGCAGTGGGAGTTCAAAGGAAGAAGACAACTTCTAGGTTGGCTTCCTAAAGGAGGAATGCTCACAGGGACCCTGAAGAATGTAGACATGCCAAGATGACCTGGGGGCACTGTCGGTGGAGGTAGGAGCAGTGTGAACAAGAAGCAGGAAAATTTGGGGCAGGTCCCACAAACTGCCGGGTTTGTCTGGAGTGTAGGCTCACAAAGGGCAGGAAGGATGAGACCTCCAGGCCACCTGTGGCCATCCTCCCTGGGAAGGATAGCCTATGTTTTGCAGAACACCAAAAAAGGAAATTCTAGAACTTTACAGCCCTTTTATAGTTCCACTGCAAGAAACCCTTTCTTATGTCAATCTTACATTCTTTCTATTTTTATATTAGTCATTTCCTTTTGCTTTGTTCTCAGAGGACCAAGATAAGCCAATCACCACCCTCAGTAGAAAGGAGGCTTTGAAGCTTTAAACATCATTTCAGGCCAGGCACAGTGATTCACATCTGTAATCCCAGCACTTTGGGAGGCTGAGGCAGGAGGATCACTTCATGCCAGGAGTTCAAGGCCAGCCAGGGCAACATAGCAAGACCCTGTCTCTACAAAATTACAAATTAAAAACTCAGCCAGGTGTGGTGGCACAAGCCTATAATCCCAGCTACTCAGGAGGCTGAGGTAAGAGGGTCACTTGAGCCCAACAGTTCAAGGCTACAGTGAGCTGTGATCATGCCACTGCACTCCAGCCTGGGTGACAGAGCAAGACCCTATCCCTATTAAAAAAAATTATTTTGAAGTCTCACAAGACAGTAAAACTGGCGTGTTACTAAGAGAGGAGGTGGCGCAGGCCACAGTGTACGCTGTGTGAAAGCCTGAGACCGGTCCCCATTCCCTTGCTCCCTGTGTACTCAAATGCCACACAGTTGCTTTCAGGAAGCAATATTAGTACACCAGATTATTTCTAGCTGTCAGGCTGAAGTAATACATCACACATCTAGGTCAGGGATGGCAAGTGAACAGCAGATCCAGTGTTACAGAGGGGTAATTAAAGTAAGAACAAACATGATTCACGGGAGGTTGTTTGCGTTATCTCACATTAGCTCTGCTCGGAACCCTTCAACAGGGGAGCATACACGTTTGGAATCGCTCAGACAAGCACGAGGGAGCAAGCCAGAACAGCACAAATAAAGCGTCGACCTACATCAACATTAGCCAGTGAAGGTCACCCAGGAGAGGGCCCAATGACAGGTGCTGCAGTTAGGGCAGCCATGGGGTTCACGTAGGACCGACTTTGGGAATGTTGGGGTGTCTGATAAGGAGGCTCCCGGTGTAAGAGACGCTACGTTGTCAAAAGGCCTTGGGCTATGGCTGACACTGGGGGTGGGTGCTGGAGAGAGCTGAGTTTAATCCGATGCACACAGGGCCTGCTCCGTTTCCTGTTCTCTTCCACAGCTTATTATCTGGGAGAAATTCTAACAGGAAGACACTGACAGGGGAAATGCCAACCACAAAGGCCACAGATAGGACAGTCAGTCCCTTGGGCCACGTGAAGGAGCAGGTGCTTCACGTCCCCCCCACTCCTAGAGCGCCACATCCTCCCACCCAACCGCGCTCTCTGGCCTTGCATTCACCCCCTATTTCCTCCTCAAAAATTATTTTTAACTTTTCGTCTCCTTTTGAAGGCCACTCAGGAGCCCCCCAGAAAAGACACCTCAACAACAGCATTAGCCCCCAGTCCCACCGCCAGCTCTGCACAGGCCTGACCCGAGCTTGGAGGTTCCCACTGGAACTCACCAGTCCCTTCTCTTTTTTTTTTTTTAGAGACGGGGTCTTGCTCTTGCTCAGGCTGGTCCCGGACCCCTGAGCTCAAGGGATCCTCCCCGGCACAGACCACCGACTGGAATCCTTGGACTCCCCCTTTTCTTCCCACTCCGGCCCACAAGCTACCCACCTGGGGAGCCCTCGGGATCTCGCCCGCTTCTCCACCGGGCCCCCCATGCCCGGCCTCCCCTCACCTGCGTGCACAAATCCCCCTCAGGTCCCTTTAAGGGGCGACTCGCCCCTGGTCTCTACTTTGCCCTTGCGTTAGAGGGTACTGGCATCAGGTGTTCCCCGCACGAGGGTGCGGACCTCTTGACCCTGAACTGACACCCCTGCGCCCCGTCCCCGGAGACTACGAGCTCCGCGGAACCGGAGCGATGGATCTGCTCGCCCCCCGCGTAGACGCGCCCTCCGCTGGGCGCCCGTCCCCGCCCCGGCCCGGCCCGGGAAGCCTCACCATCGCGGCCGCTCTCCTCGCCCGCTCGCCTCGCAGCCGGGCCTGCCCACCCCAACTGCTCCAGATACAGCCGCCTCCGCTGTTGTGACACGCTGGGAGGGAGGGGGCCGGGGACAGACATGCTGGGCCAGCAGCTGCCCTGCAGCATCACAGTGCCGGGGAGGGGAGGGACCCGGCAGGTCACAATGGCTCGTCCCCGCCCACCGGCAGCTCCGGTCTCGGGCGCTCGTCTTCCCGGTGCCCGGCTGCGGCTGGCGCGCACGCGGCGGGCGCTGCGCTGTGGGTTTCCTTGGCGCCGGCCGGGGAGGCGACGCTGTCGCCGGAGCGCGCGTGCACGCGTTCTCAGCGTACGCCCTGTGAGATCAGGCTTCACAACTCCATCTGCCCGGGAAAGCGACATAAAAACGCTGAGACAAATTGTTCATGCCTCCCCAAACTTTCGCTCTCCGCCGCCGCCATCACTAGTTGGCCCGGAGGGAAAGGCCCCTGGTGGGGCTCAGCTGACCGCAGCCACCCTCAACCCGGGAGACGGCCGAGCGGCCCGGGCTCGCGGGGCTGGCTGGCGCGGGAGCAGGCTCCGCGAGTGCGCGGGGGCCTGTCAGCCTCCGCCCGGAAGCCGGGTCCTCCCACGAGCCCACCCGCCGCCGGAGTCAAGTGCGACGGCGCGCGCACAGCTCCTGAGACGCAGCGGGCGCTCCGTGCTTCGTCTGTGCCTGTTTTTGCTACTCTCAGCGCACCTCCCCCTCCACCAGTATTTTCAAACCTCTGCCCCATCCCTTCCTACGTCTAAGTCCCAACATCAGGGTTCCCGCGGCCTCTTGCCCAGCAGTAGCGCCGCCTCTCTGCGGCCACGCAACCTGGAAGGGCAGGGTTGCCCTACCCACCCCCTAGTTGGGGGCGGGGGGGGGGGGATGAGCCTGGCCTTGGTTAAGAGCCCCTCTTTACACATTTTATCACTTTCATCAACCCTTCCTCCGCTCCCCTCGCCCCACTGGGGTGTGGGCTGCATGGTGGTTTTTCCTTGGTCTCACTGCAGAATTCCCCACCTGGGGCTATTTCATGCTGAGGGTGTAACCCCTGCTTCTCCTTCTCTGCCACTTTCCTCAGGCACCTGACCTCCAGGCACCAGGTCGCCGCAGACAAGGCCATAGTTTCTCCTCCAGACACTACTACCTAGAGTAGCGCTGCTGTGACCCGACGCCATGACTCGGAAGGTTCCAAGCACAGGTAGAGGTTTACCTTCCCTTTCACTCCCAAGAGGTGCCTATCTCTGCCCAGGAGAGAATGAGAACAGATTTTTCCTTATCTACGCAGCAATTGGTTCTGCTGGCCACCCATTCATATATTTTCCTATTTATATTAAGAGTTTGTAGAGGATAAGGCTTGTCTTAATCATCTTTGCATCTGAGAGAGTGCCAAACACAATGCTTTACTCATTGATGCATACAGTACTTAGTAAGTTATCAGTTGAATTTTTGTCTATCTTATAATGCAAAATCCTGAAAATTAAGAATCATGATTAAGCTAACTGTGCCAAGCACATGACAAATGCTCAATAAAGGATGATTATTATTATTGACTCTATATTTATTTCTCTTCCAATCTCATAGCATATTCCATTACTTCTTCCATGGTATTTATTTATCACTTTCTACTGTGGATTATAGGGGTGTGTGTGTGTGTGTGTGTGTGTGCTTAAACACTCCTACAAAACTGCAACCCTATTCATCTTAGTGTCCTCCTCGCCAAAGGTAGCTAGTTGAGTGCATCAGATATGCTCCATAAACATTGCTGAATAAATATATCATGAACAGGTTGTTACAGTCTCTGGATAAAGATGGTGATGATGATGATGCTAGCTAGAAATGATGGTGGCACTGAATTACCTGTCATTATGATGGTGTTCTTGAATCTCCTTATCTTTCCTCTTTATGGAGTTTGGGCCTGGACGGAGCTATGACTACACCATGAATGCTGAATATAGCATCTCTTGGTTCTAGGGAGATAAAAAGAAGGTTGGCTATTATGGACTGAATTGTGTTCCCCACCCAAATTTATATGTTAAAGCCCTAACCCCCAATGTAACAATATTTGGAGATAGAGCCTTTAAGGAGGTGATTAAGATTAAATGAGGTTATAAGAGTGTGGCCCTAACCCAGTATAACTGGTGTTCTTCTAAGAAGAGGAAGAGACACCAGGAGTGTGCAGGCACAGAGAAAAGGCCCTGTAAGGACACAGTGGGAAGGCAGCCATCTGCATGCCAAGGAAAGAGGCCTCAGGAGAAACCAGCTCTGCCAACACTTTGACCCTGGACCTCCAGCCTCCAGAACTGTGAGAAAATAAATTTCTGTTGTTTAAGCCACCCAGTCTATGGTATTTTGTTATGGCAGCCCTAGCAGAGTAAGACTGTGGTCTTGGAGTCTTTGGAGTAAAAAATGTCTACTTCTTTTTGGTTTTTGAGTCCTCGCTCTTAAGTTATTTGACATGTGGCATCCCAGATCTGTTACTGACTCTTCTCCCATCCCACCGCTCTTCTTTCCCCACTGAGCAGAAGTTTGGAAGGGAGAAGGGACAAGATTTTTTAGTCCCTGTGATGTTGAATTTTATGTGTTGCCTAGAATGGGCCACGGTTCGCGCAGACATTGGTCAAACATGACTGTGGGTGTGTCTGTGGGGTGTTTCCAGATGAGACTGACATTTGAATCAGCAGGACAAGTCAGGCAGATTGCCCGCCCTGTTAGCTGAAGAACACAAGAGAACAAAAAGGCTGAGTAAGAGGGAACTTCTACCTGCCTGCCTGACTGAGCAGGAACCCTGGTCTTCTCCTGCCCTGAGACTCGAACTCACGCCATTGGCTCTGCTGGTTCTCACACCTTCAGACCCAACTGGAACTGCACCATCAGCTCTCCTGGGTCTCCAGCAAGCCAACTGGAGATCTTGGGGCTTCTCATCTCCCAGAATTGCATGCGCCATTTCCTTCTAATAAATCTCTAGATATCTAGGTAGACAGATGGGTAACTCCCATTGGTTCCGTTTCTCTGGTGAACTTTAATACAGTTCCCTTTTTACAGATGGAGAAACTGAAGTCAAACCCAGGCTGTTGATGAGAAAGCCACCGTACTGTGTGACTTCAGCCTGTTAAAGAAATTACCCGACCTCTAGCACATTCCAGTGAGTATGTGTGAGTGTATTTCTTCTTGTATTAATTTTTGTGCTTTGAGGTCATTTTATCAAATATAATAATTACAGTTATGGCCTAAAAAGTTGAGCCACACTCATTTGAGTAGGAGGTAAGGTAATTTCTATCAATCGCCCAGGAAAAGAGTTAGTCTTTATGATATTTACATATGCATTATTTATGCAATATTTCCTGACACTGAGCACTTTTTATGTGCCAAGCACTGTGCTAATGGCTCTTTTAATCCTCATGACAAACCTCTGAAATTAAATTTGTATTATCCCCATTTTACAGATGAACAGTCCGAGACGTGGAAATGTTACCTCTTATTCCCTATCACGTAACTGATGAGAGGTGGAGCTGGGCTGCACTCAGGGAGTCTGAGCTCAGCTGGATGGAGAGAGCAAACCCATATAAAGAGGGCTGATCCTTGTTCTCTGAGCTCACACTTGGGAGTCCAGATGTCTGGGATGGTGCTCCAGGGTAGTGGGTGTTAAAGATGGAGTTCACCATGTAGAGGGAGCCCGGAGGAAGACGTGCAAAAGAGCTGTTCATCGCCAGCCACCCACACAGCTGGGGTGAGCCAGTGAATTACAGAAAGCAAGCAATATCTTAGGATCAGATTATCTAGATTCAGGTACTTGCCATATGTATTTAACTTTGGTTATCCCCAGCACCTTACGTACATTCATATTTAGTATGTGTGAGTGCATTCCAACCGTGTGTCAGATGCTGTAGGGCAGTAAGGGATGAGGAGGATGAACATTTTGGCCATGGTATCATACTGACAAAGTGCTTCCCCTTTGAGGTCCACGTGGTTGCAGCACCGTAATCAAGAGACCACCAAAGAAAAAAGTGAATCCTAGGACAAATTTGGGGCCGCACAATCCAGCTGGCCCTTTTCCCAGGCAATTCTCCTTCCAAAGCCAACCCTGGAGGGCCTGGACTGTTCTGCTGTAAGTAGGCGAAGGCAACACTCTCCTCTGGTCCTTCCCCTGCTCCCACTCCTCCCAATGGGTTGATGAGAGACGGCAACTTGCAGAGCATCATCTCGGCATTAGCTTTTGACCCCTGTTAAATTCACCTCCCGGATGGGGGTGCTAAACTAACATCAGGCAGTCACAAAGAACTCAGCAGAAACCCGAGGCAGCAAGAACAGAAGGCAGTGAGCACTTGGAGCTGGAGTCAGGGTGAGGCTACGAAGTCCTGCCCGCATCCAAGGCTCCATGACAGATCAGATAGCCACCTTCTTCCTCAGCTAGCTCCTAAAAAAGCACCGACAGGGAGGGCTGTGTGGGATAAAGTGGCACCACAGGAAAGACAAGGCCGTGGGTCGTTCTCTCCGTCCCTCTGAGGCCGTGGTGCTCTGTAGACAGTTAACTCCTCACTCTTCTGGGTATTTCCCTCCTCTCAGACACAGAAACAGTTGGTTGAATTGTCTCTTTTTTTTTTTTTTTTTTGGTCCGGTTATTTCACTTATTGCTATGAGCATTGCAAAGTGATCCAATCTTTCTGGAGCACATCCTAGCGGTGTGGTATAAGAGCAGGAAAACAGTTTTCTCTGTGGATATTGTAGATCCACTTTTGAAAACTAGCCCAAGAAAATAACCCAGAAAGAAAATACCAGTTTTGTCATCTTAACTGGTTTACCCAGGATTTGGCGATTTCACAGCATTTTCATATCTATCTCTTTAGAGCCATATTATTCTTAGCAGCAGACAGTTGAGGGTGGTGCGGAGGTGCTGACCAGGCTGGGTGGCCTCTTTTGGGCGTGGTGGGGCTCTGGGGGGCATGCAGAGCCTGGACCGATGGGCCACGGGCAGCGGGAGCTGCCAGCTGATGGACGCCTCGGAGGAAGAGGGCCGCGTGCTACTCCCCACCTTTGAAGCAGAATTCGATGCTGTTGTTGGATATTTAGAGGACACTATCATAGATGATGCGCTCCAGCTATTACAGAGAAATTTCATGGACAAGTACTACCAGCAGTGTGAAGACATGAAAGAGAATCAATTCATCTACATACCTACTTTTTAACATTTTTATTAATACATATTTGTACATATTTATGGGGTACATGTGACATTAAATATTTTATTACAAACATAGACTGTGTAATGATCAAGTCAGGGTATTTATTACTTCTATGTGTTGGGAACATTTCAGATCCTCTCTTCTAGCTATTTTGAAATACACAGTACGTTGCTGTTAACTATAGCCACCTGCTCTGCCATCAAGCATTAGAACTTATTCCGTCTATCTAACTGTATATTTGTACCCATTAACCCACCTCTCTTCCTCTCCCTCCCAACACACCCTTCTCGGCCTCTGGAGCTACCATTCTACTCTCTACCTCCATGAGATCAACTTTCACATGCCTCTGTCTAACCAATACATTTCTGTGGTAGAACAGCCACTGGAGCAGATTCCTGGATTTAGCAGGTGACTTTCCTAACATGATGGCACTATAATGACAAAGGGGCTGGTGCCGTGTTTGACACACTGTTCACATTTATGGATTTTCTGGCTTTTAAAGAAATGTTTCTGGACCACGGAGTAGAAAAAGAAGGCCAGAACTGGACTTAAGCAGTAGTTTAGTGGTGCGTTCCTTGCACAAATTATGCCAGCTTCCCCAGACAATCTGCAGCACTGGGTCCCATCTCCAGGCACTGAATGGGATCATCTTGATGTCACCAGCCTGATAGACTTGATGAGGACAGAAGAAAACATCTTGGAAAGACTGACTCTGTTCTGCAACTTCTCCTTCACATTAGGTATTGATGGGTCAAAAACAAATGACCTGACCCTTCCAGATCTGTTTCTATTAAAACGGCTTCTTGTATTCAGCAACCCTAGTACTCCTCCCCTCCCCAAGTAGACGCCTCTCTCGGTGCTTCTGAACCAGACTTCCCTGAAGCAAGTCCATGTGGAACATTCCACCGGATGGAGCCCTTCCCCAGCACGTGTTGGTGTACACGTGTCGGTGTGTCAACAGCGTGGAATAACCATCACCAACCCCCTTTGTCCCAGCAGGCTTGGCAGAAATCTTTTTATGCGCTCACAGTTCTTTCTCACGTGAGTTGGAGATTCAGTCCTTCAGCTTTGATGGGGTTTTTGATTATTTGTGGGAGTATTTACTCAAGCTAGCTGCCCCATGTTGAGATTTCTGAATCTCCTATGATCACAGCCAGTCTTGGCTATAGGAATCAACTGACAGCCATATCCTCTACCTAAAAGCTACATGTGAAAATCAACTACCAGTCTTACATTTGCAGTCTTTGTATCACTATGACTTCTGCTGGTCCTGACAGTCCTACTTTTTCTAGAACTCTCTTTTAAGCATTATTTGTATAGACAAATACTCAGGCTAACCCTAGTGGATATGATTTTGGAACTTCCATGGTTACCAACTCAAAGATCAAAGCATTATATGCTGTATGCTTTTCAGTTGTTAGTGCTGTGAGGGCAAAATCACTTTCTATGTTGGCGTTCCCATTTTATGCGGCACCAATGAATGTATGTTGTGTGCTGGAAAATAGACTAAAAAGTATCCTATTCTTATAGCATGTTAAGTATGTTTGTGCATGTTTGCTTAAAATGCTTTCTGTATAAACCAGTTTGTTAGGTTTTCTGCTGGGGTAGATAGGGAGTCCGCAATTTCTTCTTCCTATCAAAATCTCTCCTGCCAAGATGGCGTTCCACTGGTCTAGCTCAGCATGAGTAGGAGGCAGTAGACAGCTTTACTGGTCATCTGTCTGCTTTGGTTTAGTACAATATTTGGTAGAATCTTACTGACAAGAAAACATGTATGTCACATCTCTAGAAAGAAGAAAAAGCATAACAGTTCAATTCCCAGTATGTACCTTTCATGTTTTTTAAGTGAAAATAAGAATCTGTACTGACTTTCCCTGGGCTGTTCTGGTTTTAAAGGATGAGCTACAGGCCATGTGTTTTTCTGTAATGATGTGTTGCTTTTGTACCATGAGTAAAACTTGAGGTGTTTTTCAAGAACCATCATTTTAAAAACAGGTTGGAAAGAACTGAAATGGTTAACATGGAAATAGAAAGAAACACTGCATGACTACTAATAGGAACTAGAGGGTTGAATTGTGGCTCCCAAAAGATATGTCCACCCAAAACCTCAGCATGTGACATTATTTGGGGAAAGAGTCTTGTTGTTATTAAGGGTCTCAACATGAGATCATCCTGGGTTGGGGGGGGTCCTAAATTCAATGCAATGCATCCTTCTAGGAGACAGAAAAGAAAACATAGAGACACAGAATAAGGTCGGGTGAAGACAGAGGCAGGATTGGCATGATACTGCCACAAGCCAAGGAACACCGAGAGCCACCAGAAGCCAGGAGAAACGAGGAAAGATGCTCCCCTAGAGCCTTCAGAGGGAGATGCCTTGATGGACTTCTGGCCTCCAGAGCTAGGACAGAATAAATTTCTGTTGTTTTAAGCCTTAAATTTGTGGCAATTTGTTGCAGCAGTCCTAGGAAACAGATGCATATGGTAAGGAAGTGGACAATGTTGAAAGCTGAAGAGATGATGACGTTAAATGGAAAAGAATGCAGCACTCAAAATCGTAGCTATATGGTTGTGATAAGCACATATCAGTCAATGCATATTGAAGAGAACACGTAGGTTATTTTATTATCATGGGTTTTTTTTAGTAAGGTTATTTGAATGAATAGAAAGCATTTAATATCTTACAAATACAATAGCGTGGAATGTTAAAAGAAACCTGAAAATAAAGTGCTGGCATCCCTTGAGGCAGCAGAGCCAGGCTAGGACCCAAGCTATCTTTCAGACTGGTCGGTTTCATTTTTGGGATTTTGGCCCCAGCAATTTGCCTCACAAACCCATTGTTAAAATTCAAGTACCCCCCAAAACCTTATCCACCTGTGCCTGTTTCCCTGAAGTGGACTCTTGCCTGTCTTTCAGAATAGATTCACACCTCCTCGTCCACAAGCCTCCAGCCTTTGTCTTTAGCCAAACAGAATATTGTCTCTCAAACTCTATTGCCTCCCACTCATGGCCTCCACCATGTTCTTCCTACAAGTCTTCACTAAAAGATAAGGCAGAGGGCATGTTCTTTTTTGGCCTACTACCTGATTATTTTAAACATCCCAGAGAAAGTGCTGATTTGCAGTTGCCTATGTAATTGTATACACAGTATACACAGTTCTCTACTGGACCATTTAAATCTGACTTAACCCAACCAAATGTGCCTATGTGCAAAAGTCAATATCTATTTAACCTTTCTATTTCATGTATCTATTTTAGTTTTAATCTATTTTAATAAAAAGACTTAGACATCTATTTTACAATATTTAGTATTCTGTGGTGTTTTCAGTACTCCATTGCATATACATATGTATGTGTGCGTGTGTATTATTTAATGCCTTTCAAAGTTTTTTTAATAGACTTTTGTTCATTTTAAACAATAATATTATAAAGAAAACAGAGCAGGTAATTTTTTCCCCATCTTTGAGGTGAAAAAATTGAGACCCGAGAAGATAAAATGGTTTATGCAAAGTTATAGGCAAATTAGTAACAGAGCCAGAACCAAAACCAGCCCAATCCTGCATCCAGAAGTCCGCATTATAATTACATACTTTCCTTTATTGTCAAAATCATACCACTTCTTTGAAAAAAAGCAAGGAATAAAACAGTGTGCATAATATACTACAATTGTGTTTTTTAAAAAGGAGAAAAAAGATCCACGTCCATATTTATTTTGTATATGTATAAAGAAACTCTGGAAGAATAAGTTAAAAACTAGTCACAGTGGCTGCTCTGGGGGACTTGGAGAACTTGCTAGATGGAAAGATGGGAGGCTTTTCATACTATACCTTTCTGTACATTTTAAAACACTATATGTATTGCATATTTAGAAAACTAAATATATTCTGAAATAAACATATGTAAAAAGTCTTAGCCCTTCCTTAAGTAATTGGAGCCATTTGCAAAGCCTCGGTGCTAGGCTGAGAACCAGGAGTCCGAGGAGGCTGCCCTTTCCGTGGTGTGACGTACACGTGACGCTGGGTGCTACCGTCCCACCTCCCCGCCCATCTCACACTGAACTAACAGCAACGGTGACAATAACTAGCACCTGCTCTCCACTTGCCGGGCACCTCTGAAGTGTTTTATATGTATTAGCAACATTTAGTCCTCACAACAAACCTATGAAGTAAATACTATGATTATCTTCATTTTACAGATACGGACACTGAGGCCCAGGAAAGCTGATTTGCCCAAGGTCAAAGCAGGGTAGTTAAGATATGAGGCCAGGCGTGGTGGCTCACGCCTGTCATCCCAGCACTCTGGGAGGCCGAGGCGGGTGGATCGTTTGAGCTCAGGAGTTCGAGACCAGCCTCAGCAAGAGCGAGACCCCGTCTCTACTAAAAATAGAGAGAAATTATCTGGACAACTAAAAATATATAGAAAAAATTAGCCAGGCATGGTGGCGCATGCCTGTAGTCCCAGCTACTCGGGAGGCTGAGGCCGTAGGATTGCTTGTGCCCAGGAGTTGGAAGTTGCTGTGAGCTAGGCTGACGCCACGGCACTCTAGCCCGGGCAACAGAGTGAGACTCTGTCTCAAAAAAAGAAAAAAGAAAAAAAAGATATGAATCCAAGCATTACAGTCCCAGGGGCCACACACTTCGACACACCCCACACTGTCTCTTGCTTACACAGCAAAATTACTCCATTGGGGTTAGGGTTTGTTTGTCAAAAAAGCCTTGTAAAAATTCATGCATTTCCCAGGTTGATTAATAGGGCATGTCTTGTAGCCATTGTCTTTGGCACTTCTGAAAACAGGTGATTGTCATCTAGGAGACCACAAAATCTGCAAACAGGACAGAACACTAACGAGTACTTAGTGGAGGATCCCCAGAATGTTCCAGAGCAGTATGTGCCCACTAGAAGGAGGTTGCCATTCACTGTCTGAGCCCAAAGTCTCAGAGGTGCTGGAAATGGGTAGGGTGTCTCTTGTAGGGTGACAAAGCAATTTTATCGGTGGCTCTTCTAGGGTAGCAAGGCAATTTTACCAGCTCCCCAGCTTGGCAGTGGACTAAGAGAGTAAGCAAAACTCCCAGACAACACTTTGGAAGGGGTCAAAGATGCAAGTGGCTTCCTTTCAGAGAAAGCAGCCCATTCCTTGGGACTCAGCTAAAGCCACTGGTAACCAAGGGCATGGCTTATCTGTGGAGTCATCTGATGGAACCACCAGCTTGTATTCATACCTGCATGGAAAACACCCACCAGGCTATCTTTGTCATCGCTGGTACATTTGAGAAGGAACACCTCCTGCTCTCTCCCTGTGCAGGAGCTGAGCAAAGCTACTGCTAAAACATATGTCAAGGCTGCCGTGTCCTCACCCTCCCTCAACCCCACCCTTCAGCCCTGACACTGGCCTTTATTGCTCATCAACTTTTGTTGCTTCTGTTTCTTCCTTCCTAATTCCCAAGGCCAAAATCCAAGACCATTCAACAAATCTTTATTACATGGTCTCTTATATGCATGGCCTCATTCTAGGTGCTATGGGGGGGAGGGGGAGATAAGAATGGGAACTGTGGTGCCAGTCTGCCTAGGTTCAGATCTCAGCTCCACCACCTAATAGCTGTGGGACAGTGGGCAAGCTGCTTAGCCCCACTGTGTCTGTTTTGTCATCACTAAAATAGAGACAATAACACCTACCTCATTGGCTTGTTACAAGATTCATTAGGTAATGTATGTAAAGTTCCCAGGTGCCTGGCACACAGCAAATACCTTATAAATGTTAGCCATTATTATTACTCTTAGAAGACATGGGGGGGTGTCCCCGCCCCACACAAAAGGTTTTCATGCAGTTGGAGAGATAAGATATGGCCTCTCAAAACAGTTAAGAAACAAAACAAATGTCTATTGACTTAGTGAAATGAATGGTTTGATATGAAGTGCCAGAAAGAGTCCTGAAAATAGAAATATCCTTCTAATAGTGGGCGTGGCCAGCAGGGCCTTCCCAGAAGCAGAAATGTGGCCGGACAGTAAGTCGGGATCCGAAGGATGAACTACGGAGAGGTGACGAGCAGGGAAGAGCACCGGCCTGAGTGGGTTGGGGGCCAAGCTGACCAGCAGTAGGAAGGAAGGCCAGGAGTCTGGCTAGGGGACAAAGGGTGGGGCTTTGGGTCCAAGCTGCCTGTGCAGTTGGAATTGTAATTAGACCCAGGGAGGTCAGGGTGGATTCAAGACTGGGAGTCACTTAGGTCAAGGTGAGAGCTGAATCCATGAAAGCAAACAGACTCAGCAGGGAGCAAACGTGTAGAAAGAGGAAAGCACACTCCCTCCAAGGTTGAAGGCCACAGAAAAAGAGAAACTGGCTAAGAAAGCAGAGCCAGAGTCAGGGACGTAGAGAAGGAGCAAGGCGCCGAGGAGGGAGGCACTACTCCACTTGGAGAATGAGCCTTCTACATAAAAGTATGAATGCTTCTTTCCCAGAACGTAAGCTTTCCGAGGGTGAGAACCTGTTGGTTACATTCTAAGGACCATACAAATCCGTTTTCTGCCCAAGAAACCTCTCCACATAAATAATGTGGATGTTTTTGTTAAAGTGGCTTTTTTCTGAGCTGACACACATCTACAAAAATCTTTTCCTTTTTTAAGCAGCCTTCCGAATTATTATCTTAGCCTGTCAGTCCCCACCTAATCTAATGCTCCCATGCTCCACCTCGGATGGTACAAAAGTGACAAGAGGATGTTAAAGTTTCAAACAGGCTGTTGGAAAATATGAGCTGGGAAATATGTAGAGCTAGATATGAGCTTGTGTCAGCGTTAAAGTTAGAAGTGGGGCCAGGGGTGGTGGCTCACATCTATAATCCTAGCACTCTGGGAGGCCGAGGCAGGAGGATCACCTGAGGTCAGGAGTTTGAGACCAGCCTCAGCAAGAGCGAGACCCCGTCTCTACTAAAAATACAAAAAAACTAGCGGGGCACAGTGGTGCTTGCCTGTAGTCTCAGCTGCTCAGGAGGCTGAGGCAGGAGGATCACTTGAGCCCGGGAGCTGGAAGTTGCGGTGAGCTGTGATGACACCACGGCACTCTAGCTAGGCTGACAGAGTGAGACTCTGCCTCAAAAAAAAAAAAAAAAAAAAAGAAATGGGCCATAAAGTCCCCACCCCACCTGCTTGGACCTGGCCCTGTTGGTGAGATGGGCACTGCACAATCCCTCATGTACCTGCGGCTGTTGCGCCATCCTCCAGGATGAGATGTCTCCAGGAGGAGTCCCCAGCCTGCCCTGTCCTAGATCACTTCCACTCTCTTTAGCAGAGGACACCCAGCTGCCTGTTGGTCCCTCTCATGCATAAACCATTCTGTCTGCAAACTGCCATCTTTTCACAGATTCTGAAGTGCCCAGGCTGCCAAGAGAGTTGGGTGTTTAAATTAAAAAAACAAAACAAAACAAAAAAAACCTGAAGGAAAAATCAACGAATATTAACGGTGATTATCTCTGAGTGGTGGGATCATGAGTCCTGTATTGTCTTTTATGCAATTTCGAATATTTTCTAATATACATATGCATTGCTTTAAGACAAGAAAAATATTTGCTGCTTTATCAAGAGGCTGGCAAATAATATCTGGGTCCCCACTTCACCACTGGAGAAATGGCACAGGGAGGGCTCTGGCAGGCTCCTAAGCAATGTGCCCACCACCTTTAATATAGCTTCTTATCAGGTCAAAATACTGAGATTTCCAGGGGGAGAGAAGCAAAGGGACCCTACTGTTTTCCTGGTAAACACTCCATGTATTATGTTCCAAAGAGGTGTTAGGACAGGGAGGTGAGGAAGACCTCGGCCAGGCCACAGGCAGCTTGCCTAAGCCAGAGTGAAATCAGAATTCCAACAGACCCCACCTGCGGGTTCCAGAGGCCAAAGTCCATTAACCTAGAGGCTTTTCCGTGCAAGGAGGGAGAAAAGAAGGTGAGGTCACAGGTGGTGCCCTACTTGCAGTTTATGCCAGGCCTTTCCCTTTCTGCCATTTCTGGATGCTTTAACTGGATGGCAGAGGCTGCCCAAATGCCATTCCAGATTTAGAAAGAAACTGGGCGTCCAGAGTGTGCAATGGCCTGCTCTTATCTCCCCAAGACGGTGGTGGTGACTGCCAGCAGGTTGAGCAGCCTACTTAGTGTCTGCCCAAAAGTAACAGTAAAGAGGTCTGACCATGACTGTTAATCTTAAACTTGGGGTTGTCGTGCTTCTAGGCTTTGGAAAGGGTAGAGAGATTTCAACACAGTAAATAGGGAAAGAGCACCAGGTATACGGTCTGTGTTCTATTGCACAATGGAATAACACATGGCCAGTAAGAATGGGCAGCTCTACATGTGCTGATAGGGAACAAACACCCAAGACTGATGAAGTTTTTCTTAAAGTGTGGCACCGTGTGTGTTGTGTGTGTGGTATGCTATCATTCGTGCAAGAAAAGCTTAACACCAGAGAATATCCCTGGAGGGATAAAAAAATCGGCAACAGTGGTTGCCTCTGGGCAGGAGTGGGGGATGGAGAACGGAGGTAGAAAAATAGACTTTCTGGCCAGGCGCGGTGGCTCACACCTGTAATCCTAGTACTCTGGGAGGCCGAGGTGGGCGGATCATTTGAGCTCAGGAGTTCGAGACCAGCCTGAGCAAGAGCGAGACCCCATCTCTACTAAAAATAGAAAGAAATTATATGGACAGCTAAAAATATATATAGAAAAAATTAGCCGGGCATGGTGGTGCATGCCTGTAGTCCCAGCTACTCGGGAGGCTGAGACAGGAGGATCGCTTGAGCCCAGGAGTTTGAGGTTGCTGTGAGCTAGGCTGATGCCACGGCACTCACTCTATCCTGGGCAACAGAGTGAGACTCTGTCTCAAAAAAAAAAAAAAGAAAAAGAAAAATAGACTTTCTTTTCCATGCAATACCCTTTTTGTAACTTTTGAATTCTGGATCAGATGTGTTAAACTAATATATTTTTAAATGGTCTACATACACACATATGTAAACACATACATGCAAAAGAGTGGGGATCAGCTGCACGAAGCTATGAACTGTTTCCTGTCTCTTCCAACCCCTCTCTAGAAGCAGAACCCTACATCGTCCTCCAAGCACCATCTGTTCTGCTGCCCACCCACCTCCACCCCTGTGCTCACCCACGGTAGCATAATTTTTCCTCTCCCTTTCATCCTCCACCAGCCTCCCATCTGACCACAGAACAAGAAGATTACCAGTTCCTGCTTTCCTCAGCACCCCTAAACTTTAAAATATCTGTTCTATGTTGCATTCTTCAGGACCTTGTAGAACTAATGAACTAATCCAACTGAAGTTACCCCTCCCAGATGCATCTGCATACTAAGAGTGGGGGACTTTAGCCAGGGAGTGTCAGAAAGTGAGGATTTTTAGGGCAAGTGAGGCAGAATCAAGGTGTAGTGAAATGAACACTACCAGACCCAAGGGTCAGGAGACCTTGGTCTTATTCAGGCTGTGTGACCTGAGGCAAATCACTTCACCTCTGAGGGGCTTAATTTCCTCAACTGAAATAGTATACGATCTGCACTAGATGATCTTTCCAGATCTCACATCTTGCAAAATCCCACCGTGCAGTGCTGCTCCTCCGGCCTCCAGCCCCCTCTGAACTCAGCGATGTGTGCCGCGTGTGCTGAATAGCCCTGTCCAATAGAAATGGAATGCGAGCAACGTTCTGGGAGCAACACTAAAAAAATAAAAAGAAACAGATGAAATAATTTTAATAGATTTTATTTAACCCAGTATATGCAAAATAGCATTTCAACATACAATCAATATAAAAAATTACTGAGTTTCCTTTTATTTTTTAGTACTAAGACTTCAAAATCTAAGTGTGTACTTTACATTTACAGAATCGCAACTTGGACCAGCCTCCTGTCGAGTGCTCAAAAGCCACATTTGATGAATGGCTACCATATTGGACGGTGCATGTGTGAGTCCAACAGGGAAGCCCTCCCTTCGCTTCTGACCTCATGAAGCCCAGGGCTGATGACTGATTTGAGCACCAGCCTACATTCTTCGAAAAGGTCAAAGTACAAGGGCAGTTTGGGTTCTGAGTTCCTTGCCTGACTAGGCAGGGAGCTGGGGCTGGTAGCCAGACAGCACTGCAGAGCTCTGGATACACCTAAAACAGCAGCCGGAGGGCCTGCACACAGATCAGCACTGGCGAACTCCAGGCGAGAGCAGAAAAGTGAACTGGGCATAATCAGGTCCTCTTTATGTTCAGGGTTGCACCACAGAAAACCCCACAAGCTCACCACAAGTACACAGACCTCTTGTCACGTCAGTTATACCAATCTACTCCCTTAAACACCTCTGAGCACCTCCTACCTCCTGGGCACTCAGCTGGCACTGGGACACAACCACTCACGAGAGCTTACTCGGGGCACGTCATAAGCACGATCTCGTTGACTCACCCACAGTGCCTATGAGACAAGAACTTAACAGATGAGGGCGCTGAGGCTGAGAAGGGCAAACCACTCTCCAACAGTCACGCATGTGAGAGCAGGGATCTGAACGGGACTTACACGCTGCGACAGCTACACTCCCCAACTTCAAAGAGCTCACCGTTACTGGAGGCAACAATGAAGTTCACAAAATTGTAAGTCCAGGTGGTCACTACCAAAAAAGGGATGTGAAACAGTGGCCTGGAAGGGTTGGAAAGGATTCCCTGAGTAAGTCTGGAAGGTTGAGGAGCTCCGTAGGCCAAGGGCAGGAACAGCATGAGCTAAGGCACAGAGGCCCGAGGGAGCAGCCGGTGCTCAGGACTGGCCAAGACTGTCCTGAGTGACTGGCCGAGCAGAGGCCTCCCATCAGAGTGGAGGTGTCAGACAAAACCGGTACATACGGGCCTTAAATTCCACGAAAAGAATCTGGATTTTATCCTGTGGGCCATGGGAAGCCGTGCCCAGTATCAGCAGTGAATGGGACCAGATGTTCATTTTAAGAAATCATTCCGTAGGAGGGATTTCAAATCTTACCTGACTCCCTTTCTCTCCCCAAGGTTCTAAGCTCTATTTAAAGGCTGATATGAAAAAGCATAGATTTGTTTCCTACAGAGTTGGGCCATGCCCTAGGGACTGAATTCTAAGGGCCAGTGAAGCTGATGTACTTTATTCATTCTTCTAAAGAGACACTGTTGGCTGGCAGCATCAGACTGAGGTCCCCGGTATGGGGCGGCTTGCTTGGCCTCTGGCTGCAGAAAGGCTGGCCCTGCTGGGAACCTTTCACAATCCTGACAGCACAGTAGTGCTGTACATTTACTTGCACAGAAACATGTAAGATTCTGCGGCTAGTGAGAAAAAACACTGAAGCATTTCAACTCCTTAAATGCTAAGGCCCCACTGCCTCCTCCCCTAAGGTTTTACCGTTCACTGTCTTCAAAACCCATGTCTCCCCTCTGCCCTGCCCCCCACCCCTCCCAGCTCACCTGATTACTCAGTTCCATTTTCAGCTCAGCAGCCTCTGAGCTGGCCTACTTTTCAAGGCCACGTGAGCAGAAAAATTTGGGCATTATACAAACAACAGAACATAACTAGGACAACAGGGCATAGAAAGTGGGGAACCTGCAGCGGTGTGCACCAAGGAGGCCAGGATGCAGGCAGAAGCTGGCGAAGCAGCCTGGGACAAGTCTGCAGAGCACGAGGGAGGGAAAGAGTGGGCAGAGATGCCGAGCGTAACAGCAGGGCTTGGCTGCTTATAACGTGGAAAACTGAGCTGAAGACCAAGAGGCAGCCAGCAAGATCACCTTACCCCATGATATGAGCTGAGCAGGCTCACTGTTTTCAACAGTCCCCCAGGTGGCTCTGAAAGCCATGCCCAGTCTGAACAGCGAGAGGGCTCAAGCAGCTTTGAGCCCACTGTGGACCACGGGAACAGGGTCCCAATACATGATTAGACTCGCTCTGTGGAGAGGAGCACGGGAGAGAAGACAGAGGCCCTCTCAGATCTCACTCAGCTAATTAAGGTACTGCCCTGTGGGGCCATTCTTAGACATGGTTCTTCAAGGACGTGAAAGGCCAAGGGTCACTCCATCAGGCTTTTTCTGAACTTCCAGCTCCATCAACACCCTGACCTGAACAATCATCCTCTTGCCTTTGCCAAGAAGGTGGAATGTTTCAGGGACACAGTCCCTGTTCCCAAACCCTCCCTTGTGAGGGGCCTCTGGGTGTGAGGCAGTGCTGTTCTGGGGGAGTTGCACCCTCTGACCCCACTTGTTTCCACATCACAGACCAAGGCCACCCAGAGTGGGGTGCAAAGGGGAGGGCACCCAGGCAGCAAGACACAGCACGCCCGACAAGATGGGCTCTTTCTGGAATCAGGCTGGCCCCACTCCTGCAGGATGGGCCCCCTTGCTTCTGCTGCAGCGGGCAGGGAGGGCGGCGAGGTCCAAGTACGTGGGAAGACCGCTCAGTCCCGGACACGGAGCTGGTAGAGGCGAGAAGACACGGCCTTCTGGATCCAGCGGAAGAGCTGAGCCAACTTGTAGAGGAAGGGCAGGGAGGAAGGAGACGCTGCAGGGTACAGGACGACTGCTGTGAACATTCCTCCCCTCTTCACTCTGCTGACTCCCACCCATGGCTCCCCCCATCACTCCCCTCCATCGGCTCCCCCCATCAGCTCCCACCCGTCAGAAACACTACCACCTTGGGATCAGGCATCATCTTTTTAAAGCATATTTTGGTGCTTAATGTAATTTGCATCCTCCCCAATAATGAGAATTTTACTTTCTCTAGGATATATTCTCTGGGATATATTTTCCTTACAGTGACCTTAAAATTGCTAAGAAAAAGATCCAAATGTATTAAGTTTTAATTCAATCTTTTTGCTCCATAAGAAACAGGTAAGGCCGGGCGCGGTGGCTCACGCCTGTAATCCTAGCACTCTGGGAGGCCGAGGTGGGTGGATCGCTCAAGGTCAGGAGTTCGAGACCAGCCTGAGCAAGAGCGAGACCCCATCTCTACTAAAAATAGAAAGAAATTATATGGACAACTAAAATATATATAGAAAAAATTAGCCGGGCATGGTGGCGCGTGCCTGTAGTCCCAGCTACTCGGGAGGCTGAGACAGGAGGATCGCTTGAGCCCAGGAGTTTGAGGTTGCTGTGAGCTAGGCTGACGCCACGGCACTCACTCTAGCCTGGGCAACAAAGTGAGACTCTGTCTCAAAAAAAAAAAAAAGAAAAGAAAAGAAAAAAAGAAACAGGTAAAAGTGGCGGCTGCTAGGGAGAAGAATTTTGAGAGAGACTTTTCACTACATGTTATACCTTTTTGTACCTTTTAAATTTGGAGCCAAATGACAGTATTATTAATACCTATTTTTATCATAAGTTAATTATATTGAAGGTAAAATAAAGTAAAATTCTACTGAGTTTGTATTCCTTGTTTAAATAACTGATTTTTTTTTTTTTTTACAGGGAATGTATAGTTCTTTCTTAAAAGGAAAAAATGTTACTTTTTTAAAAAAGCTATTGACGATCTACACTCAGATATCTTTCTACCAAGTTTCGACCGAGGCCCAGGCACAGGCTCTCCCCAGCCCTTGCGTCAGCACCATGAGTCCAGCCGCCACTGAGTTCAGGGACCCCTGGGGAAGGAGCTCCAAGCAGTCTTGCAAACAGCAGGCTCAAATGGCCTCATGCTGTCCCCACTAGGAGACTGGGGTTTATGAAACTAAAGAATTTAAATTTTTATCAAGTCTCTGGAACAAAGTAGAAAGTCAGAGGTAGACAGGACTGAACACCAACTATCCTTAGCATTTCTGAGAGCTAACTGGTGACACTTCTGTAAAGCACACAGAGCTATTCGGAAGGAATTCCTGCTGCCTGTTCAGCAAAGGGTCCAGTGGACAGCCCTGAGCTACTCGGAAAAAGCTCAGTAGGAGAAAGGGAAACGGGGAAGGAGGGAAGGTCTAAAGACTAAGTCAAGAAGTGGCCATTTTAAAAATAGACAAATTGTGTGACCCTGGGCTAGTCACTTTACCTCTCTGGTTCCTCTTTGGTTTCTCAACCAAAAAAGAAAGAAAATGAAGGGACTAGATAAGGGTTTGCGGTTTTCCCTTCAGTTTTGAAAGGTCTGTAATTTTATAAGTCTAAATTCATGAGAGGAATAGAGATTAGATCATAATTCACACAGAGTAACACACATGCTAAAAATCTAACGGAGTGAGCACCTAATCTTGGTCCAGTGCTTATGCACCTGAGGGATTAATTTCCCAGAAATGACCAGGTTGTTCCCAAATACCACTTAGGGAGCTCATTTCTACTTCACAGTGAGGCAGAAAACAGAATAGTCAAAATGTTCAACAACAGGGGGTTGTTAAATCAGTCATGGAAGTTTCCATATAGTCAAATATTTAGCCATGTAAAGCCATGCTTGAGAGCATATTTACAACACACAACTGCCTATAATATCTAAATATCTAATATCTAAATCATTACAGTAGCAGATTTCTGTTTTCTTCTTTATGCTTTTCTCTATTTTCCATATTTTCTAAAATGTATGCGTATTTCATCAATGATTTAATATATTTTGAATTAACAATTTTTATAGATATTACAATGAGGGGAAGGTTTTTTTAATTCTGAGGTTCTGGTCAGAGTTCACCCCTAGAAAAAGTACCTGACCAAATGACCCAGCCAGTGTCGGGGGGTCAACAGGGCAGAAAAGACTGTCCAGACTGCTCTCAGGGACTCTAGGACGGGTCTCTCCTTGCAAGTGGCGCCAACTCTTGCTCAAGGGCAGCAATTCTCCGTGCAGAAGTGACTGGGGAGATGTCACAGGAGGAAGCTCCATCCCCAGCAGGGCCCCCTGGTGGCGTGCTGAAGAGCTCCTACTCCCACAGGCACCTATCCCAGGGAAGGTGGAAGGGAGGCTGCATCACTCACCTGGATCAAACCTCACCACCAAGAGACAGAGGATCAAGGCGGCCAGGAGGCTCTTTCTGAAGGGCAGAGAAAAGAAGTGGCTCACTGCAGAGTCCCACAGCTGGCGAACCAACGTCAGTAGTGACAGGAACCTGTGAGAGAGAGCACCTGGCCAGAGAGAGAGGACAGCTTCAGGGGAAGTCAGAGGAATCAGCTCCCCTGATTCTGAGCTCTAAGCTTGCTTATAAGACTTGAGCAAAAGGGAATGAGAATGATTTTCTCACATAGCTCATAAAGTGGTTCTGAAGGAAATTTCAAAAGCTTCAAAAATGTTTTAAGGACAGACCACACCACTAGACTACCATTGCCTTAGGAGAGGACTTTGACAGACAACAACTATGAGCTGGGTAAACTTGGCATATGTGGTTTCTTTTTTAATGGCCTCGTTATTTTATAGCATTCTTTATGTTCTGGGCTAAGATGCATGCACAGAGTTATATAGAGCAACAGTTCTGATTATCACAACAATGCAGGGAAATGAAGGGCCCTTAATACATACAGTAAAGCATTCACAAGTCGTGAATTGTGAATATAAACACGAACACTACCAACCCAAGAACCAGTGAGGCCCAGTCCTGATAGACAGCCTGGATTGCCATCAAACCCCTTTCTCACCCCCGCCTCCCCAGGAAGTGCAGGGCAGGAGGCTTGGGCAGCCGCTGGTCATCCCCAAAGACAACAACCTGCTGGCAAAGAAGTCATTCTATCTCAGCAGGTTGTGCTCTGAAGCACACAAAGAAAAATACTTTGGAGAACAGGAATTACAGTCTCCTAATTAAGCTGAAGGGCTTTCATGTAAAAAAGAAAAAAAAAAAAAAGGAATAGGCCTATTCTATGATGCTGCCAAGAGAAAAAACAGGATCAATCAGTGAGTAAAAACTACCAGGAGAAAAACTTAAATTCAGTATAAGGAAGAACTTTCCTACAGAACTGTCCATAGTTAAAAATTCAGGAAATAGTAACTTTTCTGTCCTTGGAAGTATTCACACATAGACTAGGTTATCACTCAAGGAAAAGGGGCTAAAAGGATTCAGGGACCAGGAAAAGGGTCTGGAGTAGACGACCTTTAAAGTCCCCTCTGATAACACAATCCCCAGACCACCCCTGCATAGGAGCCCTCATACAATGCCAGCCAGGCGTACAGCGTCGGGTCTTGGAGTGGTTTCCCTACAGAAGCCATCTTGCACTCTAGCAGGCAGGGGTATACATCAATCATTGACGAGAGCACTCAAAGCTCTAGTAAGTGAAAGCAGACAGAAGGCTGGGCAGGGAGCCCCCAAGCTGAATATATAAAGTCAAGTTACCAAGTTACCATGCTAGTTTTTTTTTTTTTCTGTTGGTTATCCCCAGCATGTCTCCACTGTGTCTGTATTGGGGCCAGCATTTAAAGGAAGAGTAACATCACACCGGGGCCAGCATGCTGGAGGCAAGAAATTTAGTCAGAGGACCCCAAGGGGAAGGTGACTTTTCAGGAGACAAGACCCAGCAACACGCCCCCACATGGAGCATCTCCTTCCATTGCCAACTTCAGAGGTCTGGGCTTGGCCTTGTTGAGCAACTCAACAGGCTTCCTATTCTGTGATTCAAGAGTTACTCATACAAAGAATTGCTCCCAAACTCCCAGGAATATCATGATGGACTCCAAGGTGTAGGGAAAGCTCACAACTCCACTTTGCAGAAGCCATAGAGGGATAGTGTCCTACCTTCCTGGTTTAGCTTCTGGGCCTCCTTAGAGCCTGAGTATTGCTGTTTCTGTTGTTGCCTCGCTGTGTGAATGGCCTGGAGTAAATCCAGCTGCTGCTCCTCACCAAAGGCTGCAGAGCTCACCACTAGCTCTTCAGCCTCTGACAAACAGCCCAGAGGCAGCAGGACCCGCTGCAGGTGAAGTTCTGCCAAGGCTCCATATTCTGGAAGGTCCTGGTTGGCTGGGTCTTGGAGCCAGGCACTGACCACATCCAGCACAGCTCCAGGCTCTTGCATTTTGCTGTATAAAAGAATACTGCAGCCCCAAATAACCCAATCCCCAAAAGAGAAGACTCAGTGCTCCACAGTTGGTTTATTTCTCATAACCACTATGCTTCTCCTGTCCAACCCCTCCCCTGTGTTCCCCAGTCCTTCCCTATGGAATGCTAAGATTGTTAACAATGAGGAATTGTCTATGACAAACCCACCACTAACATATTGAATGGGGAAAAGCTGAACGCTTTTCCTCTAAGATTAGGAATAGGATAAGGATGCCCACTTTCACAATTTCCATTTGACATAGTACTAGTTTCACAATTTCCATTTGACATAGTACTAGAAGTCCTAGCCAGAACAATTAGGCAACAGAAAGAAATAAAAGGCATCCAAATTGGAAAGGAGGAAGTCAAATTGTCCCTGTTTACAGATAACATGATCTTATATGTAGAAAACCTTAAAGATTCCACCAAAAAACTATGAGAATAAATGAATTCAGTGAAGTTACAGGATGCAAAATCAGTGTACAAAAATCAGCAGCATTTCTATATACTAATAGTATACTATCTGAGAAAGAGATCAAGAAAACAATTCCATTTATAATAGCTACCAAAAAAAAAAAAAAAAAGATACCTTGGAATAAGCTCAACCAAGGAGGTGAAAGATCTCTATACAGAAAACTGTAAAACACTGACGAGGCTGGGCATGGTGGCTCATGTCTGTAATCCCAGCATGCTGGGAGGCCAAGGCAGGAGGATTGCTTGAGGTCAGGAGTTCGAGACCAGCCTGAGCAAGGGCAAGACCCACTCTCTACTAAAAATAGAAAAAATTAGCCAGGCATGGTGGTGTGTGCCTATAGTCCCAACTACTTGGGAGGCTGAGGCAGGAGGATCGCTTGAGTCAGGAGTTTGAGGTTGCTGTGAGAGAGGCTGACGCCACGGCACTCAAGGCTGGGCAACAGAGCAAAACTCTGTCTCAAGAAAAATAAATAAAGAAAGACATAAAACACTGATGAAAGAAACTGAAGAGGATACAAATAAATGGAAAGATATCTCATGTTCATGGATTGGAAGAATTAATATTGTTAAAATGTCCACACCACCCAAAGTGACCTACAGATTCAATGTAATCACTATCAAAATACCAATGACATTCTTCACAGAAATAGAAAAAATAATCCTAAAACTCATGTGGAACCAAATAGCCAAAGTAATCCTGAGCAAAAAGAACAAAGCTGAAGGTATCACACTACCTGACTTCAAAATATATTACAAAACAGGAAGTAAGTAAATATGGCACTAAGAAATAAATTTAAAAAAAGACAAAATACACTACAAAGCTATAGTAACCAAAACAGCATGGTAGTGGCATAAAAACAGACACATAGACCAAAGGAACAGAATAGAGAACCAGAAACAAATTCACATACCTATAGCCAACTGATTTTCAACAAATGGTGCAGGAAAAAATGGGTAGCCACATACAGAAGAATGAGACCGGAACCCTTCCTCTCATCATATTAAAAAAAAAAAATCAACTCAAAATGTATTAAAGACTTAATTATAAAATCTGAAACTATGAAACTACTAGAAGAAAACATAGGGGAAACACTTCATAACATTGAGCTAGGGAAGGAGTTTTTAAGTAAGACCTCAAAGCATGGACAACAAAAGCAAAAACAGACAAATGGGATTACATCAAGCTAAAAAGCTTTTATACAGCAAAGGAAACAATTAACAGACTGAAGAAACAACCTACAGAATAGGAGAAAATATATGCAAATTATACATCTAACAAGGGATTGATTTAGAAAATATATAAGGAAATTAACAGCAAAAGAAAAAACCTGATTAAAAAATGGGCAAATGGGCCAGGCGTGGTGGCTCACACCTATAATCCTAGCACTCTGGGAGGCCAAGGAGGGCGGATTGTTTGAACTCAGGAGTTCGAGATCAGCCTGAGCAAGAGCGAGACCCGGTCTCTACCAAAAATAGAAAGAAATTATATGGACAGCTAAAAATATATATATAGAAAAAATTAGCCAGGCGTGGTGGCACATGCCTGTAGTCCCAGCTACTCAGGAGGCTGAGGCAGGAGGATTGCTCAAGCCCAGGAGTTTGAGGTTGCTGTGAGCTAGGCTGACGCCATGGCACTCTAGCCCGGGCAACAGAGTGAGACTGTCTCAAAAAAAAAAAAAAAAAAAAAAAAGGCAAATGACCTTAAGAGATAATTTTCAAAAGAAGATATACCATACTGCGAGTTACGGGGGGTGGGGGGATGGGAGGAGGAGGGAAGACATACCAAATGGCTAACAGGTATATGAAAAAATGCTCAACATCACTAATCATCAGGGAAATGCAAATCAAAATCACAATGAGATACCACTCCACTCTAGCTAGAATGGCCATTATCAAAAAGACAAAAGAAAACAAGTGTTGGCAAGGATGTGGAGAAAAGGGAACACCTGGCATAGTGTTGGTGGGAATGTTAGTTAGCACAGCCGTTATGGAAAACACTACGCAAGTTTCTTTTAAAAATTCCTAGGAAATAACAAACAGCTCTCTCAGCTCTGTCCACTGTCGTCTCACTTCACTCCTATTCCGTGTCCCCTCTCTTCTTCTTTTCCTCTACCCACTCCTAAACTCCTCCTTCCTCATCCTTATTGCTGTTTTGTGGTCTGAAAAAAGGTGGGGGGAAAGAATTATATTTGGAAGGAAATGGTAGGGAAGGGGAAGAGAGGAAGTATTAGATCCTGATTTAGCAAAGGACGTGAAAATCCTCTTGTTCCTGAACCGATCCAATGAGTCAGCAACAAGGACCTACCACAGCTCCAGGACTTTGGCGGGTAGCTTTTCAGGGACCTGGTAATACTGAAGGACCCAGGAGAGGACTTCCCGCCACCGATCCATTTCTGCCAGGGCCTGGATCCCCACAACACACAGGGAGCATTTCACCTCCAAGGAACTGTCAGCAGAAAGACCAATTAGGGTTAGAAGTGGTTCCCCTCCATCTCCATTCCCACACCCACCCTGGGACCGTTCTCCAGCTCCCAACTCTGCAGCCGTCATCTCTCTCTTTCTCATTAGTATTCTGGTGGCCCTCATAATGGACTGCTAGAAGTTCCCGTAAACTTCTCAGAGACAAATCAGCTATTGCCAAACACACGTCTGTATCCATGAAATCAAGTTTAAATGAACAGGAAGGGTAATCCTGAGGGGGAAATGACAACATGCAGCACAGGTGTGTGGGGCAAAAAAGAGCTGGTTTGCTTAGTGAAGAAACAGACTTGGAGCAAGGTGTCTGGCTGACTGCGGAAGGTACAGGAACCCCACAGCTGGCCTTTTAGCACGACCTAGTATGGTTTCTCCAGACATCCAGAAGCAAAGCCTTCAGCATTCACTGCAACAAGCCCACACCCGGCACCCTAAAAACACAGTTCATCTTTCTCTGTGGTCAGCTTTGATTATTCTACCCACCACCTCCCTCGTGTGGTCTAACCAAACTTTACAATCTACAGAGAAACACCATCATCTGCCAAAGGAGGCTGGTGCCATTAGAAAGAGCACTACAGGAACAAGGCTTTCTGCAGGTTCTTCAACACATTGACTGCCACACCAGGAAAAAAAAAACTTTTCCCTGGGCCATGGTGTTTTACTACAAAAACAGAATAAAAACTTTGAAAACAAAATGATCCTTTCTAATTTAATGAAAAATTTGTTATTTTTTGTTTTTCTGTGTGTGAGTTATATGCCACTCTCGTGGCGCTAGAATCAATTTTCACATTGCACGTCAACTGAGTTGTATGTGACTGACAAATACTTATTGAGTTTGTTTCAGAGAATTGAGTCTTCCTATGCTTCACGAGGCCCCAGGCTCAAAACTAGCCTGAGTTAAATACATCTCACATGGCAGTTAATGTGTTAATCCAATCCTCTCATAGGACCAGAACACTACCCCCGCCAATGGCCCCACTGCCCATCATTAGCCAAAGTCAGAGTAAACAACTTGGGGACAGTGGGAAGGTGTCACCTAGGAGAGGACTTCCGCCACCTGCTTGCAGACAGAATTTAATTTAATACACATTCAACCTCCCCATCATGCCATTCTACCCTGGAACAGGGAGCAAAGAACTGGCTGTGGGTTCCCACTAAGCTCTGTTATGCAACTTGACCACTTCATTGTACAGTGCCTCGGTTTCCTCCTCCGTGAAATGGGCACAATATGTGCAACGGGCCTCTCAGAGAGAAACCTCTCATGAAAGCGAGGTGGAAATTCCTCGTGAGCAATCTGAGAATGACAGAGATCCTGAGATCTTGAGGTCCTTCCCAAGAGCACCCCGACATGAACGGCGCCCAGCACGTACGTGCCCGCCGGCTCCTCCGCCAGGCCCCGCCAGGCGCGGTCGCAGGCCTGCAGCGCCGCACGGAAGTCCAGGTGCACCACGAGGAGATCGGCCGCCTCCTCCAGCAGGTCCACGGCCGGCGCCCGGGCCGGGGCGGCGCGCACCGGCTCGCTGCTGCGCAGGGGCCCCCCGGCCCCCCTGAGCGGGGCTGCAGACGTCGAGGAGTCGCTCTTCATAGCCGGGCCGGGCTCGGGGCCTCTCTCCTCAGACGTCAGCGTGGCCGCGGGTCGGGAGACGCCGGGATTCCCCGAGTGGCCTAGGAGAAGGCAGAGAGCGCTACAGCCTCGCCCACAACCCTGCCCGAGCTCGACTCCTGGAGAAGCCTACCCAAGGGGCCGCATCTAAAACAAACAAAGGCTGGGCTGGCCTTGCACCCGGGGAACCGGCTTACACCTCGGATTCGCAGAATTGCCGCATCCCTGGAACACCTGGCCCGAGCTTCTCCGGCCCCACGGCACTTGCCGGAACCACCTTAGATCCGCGCTCCTTGTTGCGAGCCGAACCCCTCACCGCCGGCGCCAGCACCCCGCACGGACATCTCTGGAGAGCCCACAACGCTCGCAGACACGCGGCTTCCCGGAGGCGCGGAGCACTCCGGGAGTTGTAGTTTCTCAGCTCTCGGCTCAGCTGCCCTGTAGAAGCAAACGCGAGGGCTCGGACTCCAACCCCCAGCATGCCGCGCCCCAGAAACTGTCTCTGTCCCAGGCGAAAACAAACTGGCCCAACAGCTTCGGGATGGGGAACGAGGGCAAGGGGACCATGAACAAAACCGAAGCTGTCTTGCGAAATGAGGGGATCCTCTCACGCTAACCGGTTCCAGCGGAGGCTGGACGGAAGAAATTCCAGTAATGGAGGGGGAGTTACCTGCACGCTTCTAATTCTGAGCTTCTGCGGGGGTGGCAATTAGGACGTCAGGAGAGTAGTCTAGGAAAGGGGCTGAAAAGAAACATCACAGCTCGCCGCTTTTCCTGAATATGTTCCGCCTTCCCAGGCCTAGCTCACAGTTATTCAGGGCTAAAAGGCCCGGCACTGCGTGCACTCTTACTTAATTCTTTCCTCGGCTCTTGTAGGTTAAGGACAACTGCTATCCCCATTTTACAGGCGAGGAAATTGGAGCTTATTTAAATAATTTGCCAACAGTCATGCAGCTAGTAAGTGACAAGATCTCAAACCAAGGCCCTTTTGTCTCAAAGACATGTATTTAGCCATTTATTCTCTGCTGCAGGGACGGAACTAAGTCTATGCTTTCTATTCAGGGGCTGCACACTCCTCGCAGGAGTGAGTTACATAAGCTCCTTGAGCCTTCATTTTCTCATATAAAATAAGGATATTGTGAAAAACAAAGCTGTACAGTGTGTAATGCAATTTATAATAAAGCACTGGGACCAGAGTAGGTATTCAATAAATTGTAGCTATAATAATTATTACATAATCTTACACAGATACATAAATCACGCTTACTAGATTCTGTGCTTCACCCAGGCTTTGCGAAGCCTCCCACATTTATACTAGGCTCTCTTGGTTTTAGTTTCTCCCCAGTTCTCTACCTCTTGAACTCTCTCCAAAGCTTCCCTGGAATCATTTGCTCCGCTAGAGATGAGATTAGACAGGCCAGGCACAGTGTAAGCATCATACATCCCTTTCCCTTGTCGCCAGGCATAGACACACCCATCTTCTGGGCTTTCAGCTCTCTGCAGAAAGTCTTCATGGAAAGCTGAGTCAGGAGCATCAAGACCATCAGACTCTGAGGAAAGAGAAGTATGGACCCTATAATCACGTGAAACTGAAGCCAGAGCTCCACTTATTCCACAAATACTTTTTGACTACCTTCTAGGTGGCAGGCACTGTTCTAGCCATGGGGGATCCCATGGTGACCAAAAGAGACAAAAATGTCTGCTTTCATGAGCTTACAGAGACAATAAAAAATAAGCAAGTAAAATATATATGGTAGTATGTCAGATAGTAATAAATAGTAAGGAGAAATAAATTTTAAAAAATAAAGACGAGGCCGAGCATGGTGGCTCACACCTGTAATCATAGCACTTTAGGAGGCTGAGGTGGGAGGATAACTTGAGGCCAGGAGTTCGAAACCAGTTTGAACAACATAGAAAGGCCCCATCTCTACAAAAAAATAGACAGATTAGCTGGGCGTGGTGGCACACAACTGTAGTCCTAGCTACTTAGGAGACTGAGGTATGAAGATCACTTGAACCCAGGTGTTTGAGGTTGTAGTGAGCTATGATGATGCCACAGTACCCTACCCTGGCAATAGAGTGAGATCTTGTCTCAAAAAATAAAAATAAAACTAGAAGAGAAATTGAGAGTGACAACAGTGGGGAAGTAGCATTGGTATCTGTATTTAACTTTGTTTTCAAACAGCAAATTCAGAGTAGGGGACAGGGCAGAGAGAAAAATGTGGCCCTCAGACGCAGGACTAGCCCCTGTTGATGGGGGTCACTATTCATTTTGTAACATTGCCCTTGGGATCAACATATTCTCAATGTTCTTCGTGAGGGGCTCCACTCTAAGTCCCTCCTCCTCACCAGGCCATAGTCATTCCCCCACAGAAAACTCCAGAGGCAAAGGCAAGATGCCTGGAAAGTGCACATCAATCTAAACTGAAGTTGCCAAAATGTTTGATCAAGTCTGTCTGAGATGTGACATTAGATGATGAAGATCATTAGTAATAACATAATTATTGGGCTACAAGAAAATAACAACAACCTGTTTCTCAGAACCAAGTTTAGAAGTCTGTCCTGAAAAATCAAGGAAACAGTAGGAGCATTGAACATAGACCTGACCAGGCCAAAGCAAGTTGAGACTGGCACAACCATGTCACTTCCAGGCGCACCGCCTCTAAGTGGCTGCTACCTGTAAGTCCTTAATCCCTGACAAATTTCTTGCTATTCCAAATTTTTCCAGGAGATGGCAGCACAGCCTTAAAAGAAGCAGCCTTTACGGAAACAAATTTGCCTATTTAGTAGCTAGGCAGCCAGAATGAGGTCAAAGTGTGTAAGGTGGGAGGGGGGAGTGCTAAAAATCAACAAAAATATGATTGTACTCCATTTCTATGATTCACCCAATTTTCAACTATACAGGGCTTCAGAACAGTCTATGTAACCACCTAACCTTTAGCACTGTAACACCCACAAACTGATTCCTCAACACACGTCCGCTGTAATACACCACCATCTCCTCTATGTCTGAATCTGCCCAGAATTTCTTAAGCTAAGGCACAGAAATCTCAAACAGAAGTGAATTCATTCCACCAGAGGGAGAGTAAACAGATATTGTCTACACCTAAACAGCCAACTTTCTTTCTGACTCAGGGCTCGTGATGCAAGCTTTGAAATCACCTCTCTCCCATTTTCTCATCCTTGGGATAAAACAAGCAGTGGAAACAAGGACAGATCTATAAGGCCTAGCCCATGTTAATAGCTGTATTGTGGGAATTGTTTCACTTTGGGGAAACTAGCAGAGCACATAGAACGCCAGTATCCCCATTACAACCTGTCCCCTAACCCTGCCCAAGCTGTGGCACTGGGTATTCTTTCTTCCATTGGCAGAGTGCTCAGCGTATCTTTCAATCTCAGGATGGTGTAATATATTGGGGCCTGAGTAAGAAGAAGAAAGAATCTCATTCCACCTCAAAGTTTTGTAATCTTACTTTCAGACTTGGAATCCGACTCTTGACTCTTCCATGCAAAGGCCACAGGGGCCCACATCTGTGGTCAGCCTGGCCTGTCTTGCTCCCTCCTGGCTGGTTGCACATTTCAGGCCAATAAACAGCATCTGCAGCTGCCCCTCAAACACATTCCATGCAGCCAGAGCCCCTCAGCACAGGGACGTCTGGGGCAAAGCTCTGCATACAATAAGATCATGCCAAGTATGGACCTTTGACCAGAAACAAGCCAAAGAGATAAGTATTGGCAGGGTGGAGCGGATGTTTTTCAGGATGGCCGAGAGGCACGCCTCTTTCCCTCCAGACCTTCGTCAGTTAGATGGCATTTTTATAGCTCTTTTTTAAAGCCTAGACTAGGAGTTCAGGGCAGAACTCAATGCTTCCCATGTGCTCCTCTGCCTATAGACACAGCAGAACGCTCTGCTTCTGTATCTAGGAAGTAATCATCATAATCATAGTCAACCTGTCTGAGACTTCACAGCAGTAACAATGATGGCTCACCTTCTGCAGTGCAGTATTAATATGCACCAGGTGCTCTTCTGAGCGCTCTACACTTAACTCATTTCAATCCTCAACAGCCTTATGATGAAGGTCCTAGTATCATCCTTATTTTTGTAGATAAAGAAGCTATGTGCAGAGGGGTTAAGTAACTTGCCCCAGGTCACCCAACAAGTGCACAGCAGGGGGAACTTAACCCAGGCCACTGGGCTCCAAAGTCTGTCTTCTTGACTGGTATGTAATAGTGGGCTTTGCGAGATACTTTCACTTGTCTCATTCGAGCTTGACAGCAAACCTGAGAGCAAGGTAACACGGGTGTATTATTATTATTATTCCTATTGATAGATGGGAAACTAAAGCTCAGAAACTCTACCCAAGTTTAAAACCCATGATTTCAACAGCAAAGTGGGGACAATGACCCGAGGTTTCTCACCAGATCCCATGCCCAGGGGCCATGTGTCAAAGGGCCATTAATAGCTCCTCTTCGTTGATCTTGAAGGTGACTGGGGCAGCCCCTCCATGGAGACCTTTTCTCACCCACCCCAGGAGTAGAAGGTCCACTCAGAGAAGGCTAAACAAATCTTCACACTGCCAGACCAATCTGTTCCCTCACCAAGCCTGAGAAATGGAACAGATGGTGGGTGCCCCCTGGACATAATTCGGCCCTGGCTCTATTGTGGAAGGGTGTAAAGATGTTCTCTCCTCCCCCGAGTGTTTCTGATCCTACCTAGTTTGAACTAATCACTTCTACCTTCAAACTCCCAATTGCACTTCATGTTTTTATGCCTCTCCTGTGGGTCCTTCCCAACTTCCGTGTTTCCTTATATAATAGTTATTTGTGTCATTTCCCTATTTCTGCCCTTCCTGTGGACAGGGACAGGATCTCACTATCTCTAGGACCCCTATGCTGTGCAGCATGGTGTGAAACAACAGCATGCAATGCTCTGGAGGAGCCCTGCCTCCCCTGAGCTGTTCTGCATCATTTGATCTTGACTTTCAGATGCCCTTGCTAGTGATCACTGAATGAATAGGTTCACTGAGAAAGTATGTGCCCTAGCCCAGCCTCTGCAAAAAGAGACTGATATCCCCAGCCTGCCTTCTTGCCTAGGAGTAATTTTTATTATTATTATTATTTTTTATTTTATTTTATTTATTTATTTTTTGAGACAGAGTCTCCCTCTGTCACCCAGGCTGGAGTACAGTGGTGTCATCATAGTTCACTGCAACTGCAAACGCCTGGGTGCAAGTGATCCTCCTGCCTCAGCCTCCTGAGTAGTTGGGACTACAGGCGTGTGCCACTGCACCCAGCTAATTCTTCTATTTTGAGTAAAGATGGAGTCTTACTATTGCTCAGGCTAGTCTTAAACTCCTGAGCTCAAGTTATCCTCCCACCTCTCCTGTATCATTTGCAATGTCCTTGCTAAAGTTCTCTTCCTTATTTCCTAGGAAATCACCTAATAAACTCAGTCACTCTGAGCTGTAGAATTATAGAGTTGGAGGAGCCTTATCATATGACAGTCAAGAAAACTGAGGCCCCACTCAGCATCTGTTTCTGGAGCAGAGTAAGAATGACACCAGATGGAGCACTAAAAAGTTGGTAATGTGAAGAAAACAGGTGACTGAGCATATATTTGAACCAATAACAATTCAGTTCATTTCAGAAGTTAAGGGCTACTCAGCCAAGCTCCAATCTACTTGGTTTTATAAAGACCTCTTTCTCTGCAAGTCAGTATGCTCAGGGAAAATGACCCTTCCTGGATTCATATGGCACAACTCTAAGAGGTGCCAATCACATCAAGCCTGTATGTATGTCATGGCGCCCCTCTGGAGTTGTTCAGTTTACGACCTGCAAGACCCAACATGGCAGCCCTCTTTCTTCCTGCTCCACACTAATATGGGCTTTGATGTTGAAGTCCAAATACATTCAGTTATTTCTGGGGACACTGAGTTGTTTGTGGCAACAGCAAAGAGCCTGCCCGTCCCACCAGCCCCAGTCTTTTGTCCTCACTGGGGATGGGCTGCCCAGCACACACACACTGCCTCCAACATGTGCAGACCTGCCTATGGGGAGTTCTCTGGGAAGAAGAGTATCATGAATGGTAATGCATGCGGTCATTATCCCTTCTGTTTCATGTCCCCCTGGGAAGCTTGTTTGTTCTTTGTGCATCTGGTTCTGAACCGCAGCGGGACAGTGGAAGTATATTACAGGTAGGCTTCCCACACCCATTCCCTAATCCCTCAAGACAAAAGGTGATTGGGCAGCATGAATGAGGAGGTGAGTTCACAGTTCTTTCTGACAGCCAGAGTCTAGGGAATCAGAAAGAGCAGAGGTGGAAAAACAGGAATCACATGTTGCCATAGCAAACAAGGAGATTCGTGTGTACACAGCCTGTGATTGAAGCCACCATATTATTACAGCCCATGAAATAAACAGGGATGAAAAGGCGTCTCTTCCTCCCTTTCCAGGGCCATTTTGAAGGGACTCTATGCCCCTCTGACTACTTGTCACAGGCATTTGTCATTGTGATTTTTGCAAACTGCTCCTTGCTCCCAGAAACTCCATTTTCCATACCCAAGAAAACCTTCTCTGGGGTTAAAGGAGCATCCTACGGATCCTTCCAATGTTTTACAGACTGAGATCTGATCATTCAATATCCATTGTCTTTTGTCTTAGTTGTTTTGTTTCAATGATACATACTCAGAGTAACAATAATCCAAACAAGACAAAAAAGTACATAGAGAATGAGACTCATCGGAAATCCCGCTATACATAAATGACAACTTTTGATATTTTGCTGAACACCCTTCGGTGGCACACATAGTCTGTATGCATAACTGTACACAGCCACACTGCCCCGGACCTGGCTTATCCACTCACAGGATGCCAGAGGAGTTCTTTTCATTCTTCCATTGGATATTGGTATTACCTACTATCTAAAATGAGAAATCAAATAATCCTGCTCTTACTAACCAGTTACATGTTTGCAGTTCTTTTTTTTTTTTTTTTTTTTTGAGACAGAGTGTCGCTTTGTTGCCCAGGCTAGAGTGAGTGCCGTGGCGTCAGCGTAGCTCACAGCAACCTCAAACGCCTGGGCTTAAGCAATCCTACTGCCTCAGCCTCCCGAGTAGCTGGGACTACAGGCATGCGCCACCATGCCCGGCTAATTTTTTTTTTTTTTTCTATATATATATTTTAGTTGGCCAGATAATTTCTTTCTATTTTTAGTAGAGACGAGGTCTCGCTCATTGCTCAGGCTGGTCTCGAACTCCTGACCTTGAGCGATCCACCCGCCTCGGCCTCCCAGAGTGCTAGGATTACAGGCGTGAGCCACCGCGCCCGGCCTGTTTGCAGTTCTTTGTAGCTAAAAAGCAAGTGTGTCCTTGATCCCATATAGCTCTGAAGCTGGAAGGGGAATGCTCTTCCCTCTTTGTATGTTTAATTCTAGTAATCCCTCACATTTGTGTATACTTTGCAACTTCAGAAAGCTCTTTCACATTATTTTATTTGATGACCACAAAGTGAGATAATCAAGAGTGAGATATGTAATAATAATCCAATGACAATGCTGGTAGCCTTAGCTACATTCACTGAGAAATGAGTGTGTGCTAGGTTTTATGCTAGGTCCATTACACGCACAGTCTCCTTTAATCCTCATTATCCCATGTTAAAGACAATGAAACTAAGGCTTTGAGAGGTTAAGAAGTTTTACCAAATTTTCACGGCTAATCCAGGTGGACTTCTAATCCAGGTGTGTCTGACTTTAAAATTCCCTGTTAACCACTGCATCATACTGCCTCTTGTAACAACTAATCTTTGTGCACTTTACAAAAAACTCCAGCGTATATTGTTATCTCTGTTTCATAGCTAAAGGAACTAAGGCCAGAGAGGTTAAATGATTTGCCTGAAGTCTCAGAGCCAGGATTCTAACCGTTTCAATTCTGCGTTTGCTGCTGTTTCTACTATGCTGTACTGCCTCTGTCCTCACAGTAAAGATGCTGGATCTCAAAACTCTTCTTTCAAGTCTCCAGAAAAGGGAGTTCTTATTAAGATCATTCAAAAATCCTTCTTGCTGCAACGAAATCGCAGTTCCTTCTTCTGTGGGAACAAAGGTCAGCCTCTTCCACAGAGACCGGCCCCCAGCTCACTTTATGCACTGGCAGGAGGAAGGAGGGGAAGTTTGTGGAGCTCAAATCAGGTCCAAATCTCTCCTTCTTTATAACTTTCTTGTGCCTTTGGCATGGGGCAGAGTTGGTCTGTCTCGTCTCGTCTCTTCTCTTCTCTTCTCATCTCTTTTCTTTTCTTTTCTCTTTTTTTTGACACAGAGTCTTGCTCTGCTGCCCAGGCTAGAGTGAGTGCCGTGGTGTCAGCCTAGCTCACGGCAACTTCAAACTCCTGGGCTCAAGCGATCCTCCTGCCTCAGCCTCCTGAGTAGCTGGGACTATAGGGGTGCACCACTGCGCCCAGCTAATTTTTTCTATTTTTAGTTGTCCAGCTAATTTCTTTCTATTTTTAGTAGAGACAGGGTCTCACTCTTGCTCAGGCTGGTCTCTAACTCCTGAACTCGAGCAATCCTCCCACCTTGGTCTCCCAGAGTGCTAGGATTACAGACATGAGCCACCACATCAGGCCTGTCTCATTCTTTTCTTTCAGAGAAGAGGAGAAGGGGTGTTTATTCTTGAGGATATGAAACTAGAGATGATGAAACCAAACAGAGTGAGATGCAGGGAAACCATTTAAGCACAGCGTGGGTGGCAGGCAATTAAACAGCATCTTTTGGACGCATAGGCAGAGTTGGTTTATGGAGACAATTAGGCAATCAAAATTAATATTTTCCCCTTTAGAGATAACAATTCTTATTTATAAAGCACTCCTTGCTGGAATGAGCTGAAAGCACTTAATGGGTGCTGACTAATTACCCCACCCAACAAACAATCTGGCAGCCAGGAAAAGAGAAGATAATTATTCCCATTTTATAGGTTTGAAGACTGAGCCACAGAAGAGTGGGGTCTTCCTCAAAAACAGCTCACAGAGAGGTGAAAATAGAAAGCAAGGCTCCTAATAGCGCCCTTCCATCTCACTGTGCCCAGGTTTCCTGTTTCCAGACGTCCTCCTGAGAAAGGACAGCCCATTGCTGGCCAGAGAAAAGCAGCCGCCACTCATTGGGAACTACAGCTCCCAGCAGACACCGAGGGGAGCCGAGGCCATGGCCTAGTGCCCGTTCCAGATTCCCAAGTATGGAGAAAGACTGGGCTTTGAAAGAAGAATGGAATGCTCACCCTTGAGAGAGACAGAGAGAGAGCGGGGGGATGAGGTAAGTTTGAAATATTTAACTCTGTCACCTAAACGTCTTCCTGGTCTTTGAAATGTAGCAGCCAAAGTCATGATCTTTTAATAAATCTTTCTAGATCTCACTTTGTAAATCAAGCAATTAGTTCAGCAGAACCCCGCTTTCTCCTAGGGTCAGTGTGTGATGACAGGGCAGTTGCAGTCCTAGGCGGTCGGATACCGTTTTCCTGACTCTGAGCAGCTCAGAAAGTGACGGTGGGAAGAAACCCGGTGCAGACCTGCTCTGCTGCAAAGGGAACAGACGTCCCAGAGGCTGGGCTGGGTGCAGGCCGCCCGGGAGGACAGGGTGACTCCTTCTCTGCCTCACAGGCTGCCGAGCACCCCGTGGGGAAGGCGTGAGGGAGCCATTTCCACCAGCTCTGTCTCCATTCTCCCGACAAACATAGGTGAAAGAAGCCAGGCCAAGGGCACCGGCTGCATGGCTGGGGGAGCCAAACACAGGAGCGGATCTCTGCCCGCAGGAGGCTTACTGTTGGGGGAGAAGGTGGTGCAAAGGGAAGAAGGACACAGCCGACTCAGGACAGTGTATTCCTTGTACCTTCCCTTCAGTTTTATTTAGCCACGTGCCAGGCACTGCTCTGAGCCCCTTGGAATACAATGGTGAATGCACCAAAAGAAAAAGCTTCTGCCCTTATAGATTTTACTTCTCGTAGCCCCTGATGTCTGGGGAAGAGTCCGCCAAGCAGAGGGACAGCCAGCAAGTGCAGGGCCTTGAGGTGATGCGAGTGTGGTGAGTGTGTGAGCGGAAGGCCAGTGCGACTGGAGGAGATGAGGTCAGGGAGCCAGGCTGCGCTCGGATCACACAGGGCCTCCTCGGGATAGGAAGGAAGAACTGCGTTCTAATTCTACTGGAAGCCATTGGTTTTCAGCAGTGGTTTGATGTGCACTGTGCCAAACAAGGGGAAGAGACTTCTAAAAGAGTCAGAGAATAGAGAGGTGTCACTGCACTGGGGTGACAGGAGGCTTCCAGGCAGAATGGGATGCCAGCAGAGCTTTGATGCTCAAATAAGGATTCTGATCTAGGGAGAAGGCGTGGCCGTCGAGAGGAACCTCAGAGCCAGGTGTGAAGTCAGGCTGGCACGTGACACGTTAAGATCATCCATCTGCCCAGAGACCTGGCCATGTGGGGAGTAGGGCACAGTGAGGCTGGAGAGGAAGGAGTAGGAAGGTTTTAGAGGCCACTCGGTGGGAGGCTCTGAGCCTCAGGTCAGCAGAAACGGGCAGACTCGGATACACAAGAGGCATTTTTCACAGGTTTAAATGTCCAGTCTGAGAACCTGGTCTCCACCAGGAAGCCAACATTTTCCCCAGAGAGATTTGTTGCTTTGAAGGCTTTTGAGTGCCACGTTGAAAGCAAGGCAGCTAAGCCGCACCACTCCAGAGGGCACCGTGGATTTGTGTGGCATGCGGAAGGTGCCCCTGGTGTGTGACGCAAACCACAGGGAAGGGCACCGTCTGGAGCTGTGCAATGGCAGGAGGGGCTGAATACCATTTGGGAGGATGACGTGCCAAACCTGCCCACAAGGACACATAGTGCCTTAGTAGCTCCGAGGAACGGGGGTGAGAAGAATGGGGCTGGGGAGCGGGAGGGGAGAGTGGAAAAGAGAGGACTAAGGGGCAGGTAGGGAAGAAGCACCTACCACAGGCCATGTTTTTGCCTGGTGAAGCAGGAGGGGGAAATAAAGGATTGGGAAGACAGGTAGCAAAACGGGAGCAAAGGATTGTTCAGGTAGCTGAATTGCGAGTGGTTTCAGAATTGTCCTGTGGCTGTGATTACTCTCGTGCAATCTCGTGCAATGCTGCCAGTCTGTGGAGTTCAGGACGGTGGCAAGGTGCTGAGGCTACGGTCTCAGGTGTCTAAGGAAGACCCTGCCCCTGAGAAAGACCTGGAACCACCGAGTCACTGGACACGCAGGGTCAGCTGTGAGTCTACATTAAGCAAGGAGACCTCACTAAAGGGTCTCCCCTTGTTTCCTTTCTGTCTGAATTTCGGGAAACCATAGTGCTACCCCCGTAGGTCAAAGCATATAAAGCCAAAGCACATGATAATCCTGCCATGCTTTCTTCTCCTAACCCCACAGTCAAACGGAGAAGGGAATCCGCATGAAGAGGGAGATGGCATGCTCCCTAGGAAAGGGCAGGGTGGGGTTTGGGGATTGGTATGTTCTCTGTCCAGTTGGATCCATTTTAAATTCTCAATAACAGGATGTAATAATAAAACAGTCCCTTGGCCGATCACACTGGGTTCCACACTCTCTCGGACATCGTAGAGCCAGCTTTCTAAAGTGAGCCGTTTAACAGCCGGGACCCACATTCCGACGGCGTCACCTCCCTGGCATCTCACCTCGCCTCCCTTCCCACAGCAGCGTCACTGCATTTAGAAGAGTGCTGCCCTTTCCTTCCCGCGCCAGGTACAGCTGGTAACATACAGCTGCCAGCACAGCCGCCATGCCTCGTCCTACCCTACAGAAGCCCATTTTCAAGAGCCAGTGAAGAAATTCCTGATGTCGTGTGGTAGCCTCAAAGTCTATGGGAAGAATCCTTGATCCTTTGAACTACCCAAGAATCCCACAGATATGCCCCACCAGGCTGGCTGAGAACCCACCTGCCCTGCCCACCTCCCCTGAGCCTGGGCTCTGGGACGTGTTGCCTCTGAGGCTGAGGGTACAGCCGCTGACTGCCCATGGGTGTGAGCACAAGCCCGTCCCTCTGTTGGAGGCGGCTCGCCCCATCCTGCAAGATCCAGCCCCTGCCTGCCTTCCCAGCCTTATCCCCTCACACGTAAGTCTCTCTGCCGTTGCCTTGGCCCTTCTGCTCTCTCTGAACCTGAGACTTCGAGCAACTTATGCCCTTCCCTGCTTCCTGGACTGGCTAACTCCTTTTAAGCCTCCAGAGGTCAGCTCAATTATAATATCACCCCTTCCAGGAAGGTTTTCTGGAATCTGTCCTCCCCTCTGTCACGGGGATGAAGTGCCCCCGTCTGTGTTCCTCCACACCCTGTACTTAACCCGAGCTGTGGCCCAGCCACTAACCACCTGTTTACTGAACCGAATCCCCCGCTAAACCGCTAACTCCTGCAGGGTTCAGCTGTTCCTTTTATCTCCGTATTTCCAACTCCTAACCCAGCGAGTCAGTCCTTGAATATTTGTTGAATGAGCACATAATCAGGACCGCTTGGCCTAGGGAGTAACCAGGTTGCCGGCAGTGAGGTGAAATAAAGAAGTCAGGCCTTGACCTTGACTTTCCAGGCCAACCACCTATCTCAGCAAACACATCCACTTCCTGGAAAATCGACTTCTGCACCCAGACTCTCAAGGCCTCCCTCTGCCTTCCCCTAGCCTGCCAGGTCCTCACCCCTACACCTGCCAGGCTCTGCCCCAAGGGGCCCCTTGGGTACTTGTGTGGCTAAGAAAACACTAGCATCTCTCTGGATTGCCAAAAAGAGAAGACACTGTGTCCCGGGATATAGCCTTCCTTTCCCCCTCCTGTTCCCACATCGGGAGAACGGTGGCTGCCAGCACCCTCCCCATGCTGTCGGGTCAGCCTCTGCCCCCACCCACCCCAGACCCCACCTGAATGGAGGAGGGAACACAAAACCTCAGAGGGGATCTAGAGGTGAAGACCAAGTAGAGTTTGAAAAATAGGATTTGAGCAAGCAAAATAGAGATTGAGAACAGCAGCATTTAGCTGGGAAAGCCGAGGGCAGCCCCACTGGACTCTGCCCCTGCAGAGGGCCCTTTCGGGCAGGTTGGGATGTAAGGCAGGGAGAAAGATGAAGTCAGATAGCAGCAGGAACCTCCTTGATTCCCACTGCAGGGGTTGTCTGCTTGGAGTCAGGGTAGGGAGTGGGTGTGAGGCCCCTGGAAGCCCTTCCTGCCCTGGAATCCAATGCTCAAGGCCAGCTGTGGCCTTCCTGGGACCCAAGTTCCATTGGAGCTATTTTGGTCCACGGTAAATGAGCTAGTTGGGGGAGGATGGGAAAGTACCGGCTCCTAAAGGAAGCAATTCACTAGGTCAGGATGCCCTGAGGCAACACTGGGAGTCCCTTTGGATCCCAGAACAATGGTGTCCTGTGTTCAGGATGCCCTGGGTGAGGTGGGCAAGCTCAACAGAGCCTGACCCATCAGCAGAGAGGGGCAGGGCCAGGACTCTCGATAAAACTGCAGAGACTTCCGAACCCCTGGTGCTAACAGCTCCTTCCACCATTCCTAACACCAGCTGCTATTCACTGAACGTGCGTGGCCTATGGTCCAAGCTGAGTCTTAAAAACAATCCTGCTTGGTGTTTATTAGTATTGCCATGGCTGAAGCTCAGAAGGGTTAAGAAATTTGCCTGAAGTTACCAGCTAGTAAATGGCAGAGTCAGGATTCTAACCTAGAAATGCGACACCAGTGCTACCCCACCCTCCCTCTCCCAGGAGCCCAGCAAGAGGAACCGTTCACTGAGTTGGCTGGCGGGGGTGGGGCAGTCTGGCTAAAGCTCCCCTCTTCCCTCCCCAGAAGTGGGATAAGAGGGAGGACTGAGTTCTCAGCACCCATCAGACTCACACATGTGGCACGCAATGCTGCCTCCGAGGACCAACATGTATGAAGCCCCAGGTGTCCCTTGTCCTAGCTGGGGCAGCCCCTCCTAGAGAGCACACACTCTCAGTGCTGTGCAGAAAAAGCAGGCCTGGAGGAGGGGGAGGGGTCTGGACCTGAAGAGGCATCCTGGGAGGAGTGGAGAGAGCCCTAGACCTGGGCCAGAGCGTCCAGGTTCCTTTTCTAGGTAGCACAGGACAAGTTACCTGCCCTGTGATCCTCAGTTCCTTTCTCAAGGAAAAGCGGTGCGGGGTGCAGAGTAGCGGTGGAGGGTAAGCGAAGGCCCACTCCACTCACCTCACTGGGTTATAAAGGTAAAATGCAGTCATGGATATAATAGAACATTGAAGAATATAAAGTGCCACATATAACAATGTTTTATAAAGGGCCGGGCGCGGTGGCTCACGCCTGTAATCCTAGCACTCTGGGAGGCCGAGGTGGGCGGATCGTTTGAGCTCAGGAGTTCGAGACCAGCCTGAGCAAGAGCGAGACCCCATCTCTACTAAAAATAGAAAGAAATTATATGGACAGCTAAAAATATATATAGAAAAAAAAAAAATTAGCCGGGCATGGTGGTGCATGCCTGTAGTCCCAGCTACTTGGGAGGCTGAGGCAGTAGGATCGCTTGAGCCCAGGAGTTTGAGGTTGCTGTGAGCTAGGCTGACGCCACGGCACTCACTTACCCCGGGCAACAGAGTGAGACTCTGTCTCAAAAAAAAAAAAAAAAAAAAAAAACAATGTTTTATAAAAATCCTTAAGTTCTTGTGCGTTGAATCTCCAGCTCACAATGTTTTACTGATGCTCTTGAGGTGTATTTTTTGGTGCTCAAATGGCTCAGCCTAAGCATTGAGGTATCCTGTCTGTGAGCCTCCCTGGTCAAATCACCCATCAAAATCTTGGCAAGATCAGTCCCCGCCTGGCTGTGCACTCTCGAATGCTGGACTCCTGACGGAACCTCGACTCTGCTCTTCTGAACAAGCCAAACTCTGTGTCATCACTGGGCCTTTGCAAACTCCAAGTCCTTAGCTCAGAATTCCTGGTCTGATCATCCCTGCGCCCCAGCTTAGGCCAACATTCAAAAAGCAGGGACGGTCTCGTTCGAGTTGTATTATATCTTTAACATCATTGCAGCACAGAGTGGGTGCTCCGTGAATGTTTAGGAATACATGAATTTCCCTCTGATTTCCCTCCCACCCTGCCTGTTTTTTCGTTGCTCCTGAGATGGTGATCATTCTGACCTCATCCCGTGGGGATGCCACAGAGATTAGCTAATTAATGATGGTGAACTTCTCCTGGTACTTTCTGTTAATGTGTAACACAAATAGCTGAGGGCGTAGTGGCCCAGGGAGACAATGGAGAAACACATTGACCTTGGATCATCATTCCCAGCAGCTGCCCCAGTTCTCCTCCTACTGCACTCTGTGGCAGCCTGACCCTCGCTCTCCATTGCTGCCCTGCGCTGGTCCCTCAGCAAGGCACTCCTCCAGCAGCCGCCACCCCCTGTCCTGGACATTGCCTTTCCCTCCAGGGAATGCTTGCAGCTGTGGGACACTGGAGTCTTTGGAAGCATGCAGGGTCTGCAGGCCACAGTCACCTCCTGCTGAGGTTCCCACCCCTCCTTCCACATTTCCAGGTCAGACTGTGGGAGCCAGGGAATATGGAAAAGGGTAGTTTATTTGATTATTCCTAAGACAGAAAAGGGGAGGGGAGAGGTCACTAGCAGTGAATAAATCAAAGCAAAAGACCCATGCCAACTGGAGACCATTGGGGAAAAACAGCAAATCCATGAATTACCCTGTTTACACCAGATATAAACTGATCCTATGGACCTTTCCTCGATAGATTGTGCTGAAATTACAGGCCACTCATGAAAACAAATGCATGGAGCTGTGCGTTTGCCCCTCCTTATTCATTGAAGGCTTTGGCACCACTCCACGCCAGTCTCACTGTCATCCTGGGTAACTTCAATGTCCAAACAGACCGATTATTTACAAACTAGGGGTCACACCCATTACTGTGTCATGAAGTTGATTTAGAGGATTGTGACCAGCATTTTTAAAAGAAACAGAATAGAAATACAACATCAGAGTACTTCACATGTAGGAAGGGTAGTTTTGGGGTAAAACATTTATTTCAAAAATATACATTATATAAAAATATATGCTAATAATATATTTTTTCAGTAACATAATGTATACATGTGCATTAGCTGATGATGTAAACTACATTTCTTATTCTGGGCCGTAATCAAATGTTGAAAAGAGACAAGAGTATGTACAATGGAAAGTTATTCAGCCTTAAAAGGGAAGAAAATTCTGACGCATATTACACCATGGATGAACCCTGGGGACATTATGCTAAGCGAAATAAGCCAGTCTCAAAAGGACAAATATTGTCTGATTCTACTTTTATGAGGTCCCCGGAATAGTCAAATTCATAGAACGGTGGTTGCCAGGGGCTGGCCCAGGGAGTGCGGAGGGAAGGGGAGTTACTGTTCAGTGGGTGCAGAGTTTCGGCTTGGCCAGATGAAAGAGTTCTGTGGACAGATGGTAGTGATGGTAGCACAGCAATGCGCATGTCCTTAATGCCACTTAAAACACTTAATCCACTTCATATAATGTGCTTCATACACTTAAAAATGGTTAAGATGGTAAATTTTATGTTATAGGTATTCTACCATAGTTTTTTAAAAAGCCCTAGTAGAAGCCTCCCAGGTCCTTGGCCTCACTTAAAGTGACCCTCTTATCCACTCACATCCAGCTCCCCTGCTCAAGGCCACACCCTTGTCCTGGCCATCGTCAGGAACTGCTATCTCCACCCTCTGATCTGAGCCTCCGGTCTTTCCAGCGTTCTCCCTCCTCTCACTCCCCCTGCACCAAGGCCTCTCCCTCAGTGCATTGCTGACACTCTCGCCCACCCTGCCTTCTCCTGGTCAGACACCTCCATTCCTCCCTGAATTGCTGCAACAGCCTTCTTACTGGTCTTCATGACTAGAGTGCTGCTCCCTCCACTTCATCCCTCAAGTGAGGTCCTGTAGCACTTTCTGCTGATCACATCCGAGCGCTCACCACTCTGCGCTGTAATTGCCTGCTTACTTCTCCGTCTGCCCTGACCAGACTGTCATCTGCCTTCCTGAGGCCAGGCACGGTGTCTGATTTGTCATGGCATCCCTGTGCCTGTTACAATGCCTTCCACAGGGTGGACACTCTCTGAGAGATACGTGAGTGGGTAGACAGGAGGATGTTCAAATGGATGGATTGTAGAGGTTTTGAAATTCAAACCTGGAAATCAATTTCCGTCAATACCTTCAGCTAGGAGCACCTTTGATCAAGGACAAAGGATAGTTTATCCAAATTAAGAATGAGGAAACTATGGTTCATCAGAGGTCAGAAAGTTAGTGAATGTCAGAGCCAGGACAAGTGCTCACATCTTCCCTCCAATCGCTCTACGCTGCTGCATTTGGCCTTTAGCAATGAAAAGAATCAGAATAATTAATCCTAAAATCAGAACTTTTCAGAAAATAGGGAATATGCATTTTCTGTCTTCTACAAGGTCTTACCAAGGTCCTCGTTCATAGGTACTTGGTAAGTATTAACCAGCTCCACTGCAGCAAAACTGTCCTTACTGTGCCTTGCTTTTGCACATTTTCCAGAAAAAGAAAACCAAGGACCCCAGGTATGGCGTGGTGGCTCACGCCTGTAATCCTAGCACTCTGGGAGGCCGAGGCAGGAGGATCGCTCGAGGTCAGGAGTTCGAGACCAGCCTGAGCAAGAGTGAGACCCCGTCTCTACTAAAAATAGAAAGAAATTAGCTGGACAACTAAATATAGAAAAAATTATCCGGGCATGGTGGCGCATGCTTGTAGTCCCAGCTACTCGGGAGGCTGAGACAGGAGGATTGGTTGATCCCAGGAGTTTGAGGTTGCTGAGAGCTAGGCTGATGCCACAGCATTCTAGCCTGGGCAACAGAGTGAGACTCTGTCTCATAAACAAAACAAATGGGAAAAAAAAAAACAAAAAACAAGTACCCCAAAGGACCAGTGTCTAACAACATACTGAGATACCTCTTTATATCCACCCTACATCTCTGCCGTTGCATATCAAATCCAGTTTCTTTTATCCGGTCCTCAGCGGAGAGAAATAAATAAAGCATGAATATTATTTATATCCCATCTACATCCAAAAAGGCAGAAAAAGAGAAGAGTTTATCACTACTCCCCATATAAATAACCTCTCCCATCTGCCTTGTCTAGTCCAAGTTTAAGCAGTCCTAATTGCATTTTGCATGGGATCTATTTTTCAAGCAGTCAGTCATTTTATTTGTTCTTTTTTTTTTTTTTTTTTTTTTTTTTTTGTTGAGACAGAGTCTCACTTTGTTGCCCAGGCTAGAGTGAGTGCCGTGGCGTCAGCTTAGCTCACAGCAACCTCAAACTCCTGGGCTTAAGCGATCCTACTGCCTCAGCCTCCCGAGTAGCTGGGACTACAGGCATGCGCCACTATGCCCGGCTAATTTTTTCTATATAGATTTTTAGGTGTCCATATAATGTCTTTCCATTTTTAGTAGAGACGGGGTCTCGCTCAGGCTGGTCTCGAACTCCTGACCTTGAGCAATCCACCCGCCTCGGCCTCCCAGAGTGCTAGGATTACAGGCGTGAGCCACCGCGCCCGGCCTATTTGTTCTTATATGGACCATATCCAGTTGCTCCCGGTCTCTTTTACCTTTAAAGCCAAATCTGGACATGAGTCACCAGTAAGATTCTGCTTACAGCCAAGAATAGTGGGAGGATGACGTCATGGACCTTGAGCCTTGCCCGAGGTGCTCCTTTGAGTGCAGCTCAGGCACACACGTCCACAGGGTGCGTCCACAGAGCAAGGTGAGCCCCGTGGGGTGCAGGCTGCTGCTTCTGCCCAATGGAAAGTGTGGAAAGAGCATCTGGACTGCAAAGAGCTCTTCCTTTTCCTGCACACACACCCACAGCCACTGTGGTCTCTGTCTGGGTCCATTAAGTACTGGTAACTGCCTTTTGCAAAAGTGAAGCTTGCCAAAGCCAGAAGCTCTGATTGTAGGAACACTGAGAGAGCCCCATACCTATGTAATCACAAGTCCTGGATTTTCCAGAATCATTTTGACTTCAAAAACCCTATTCTGATTTGCCAAAAACTATCAAACTCTCCTAGAAGTTCCAACATGTCTGTTTCTAAACCACACCTAAGAGAAGCCTCTTACATGTAAAGTCAATAAAAAAAAAAGATGTTTTGGCAGACAGTGTGTCCATATCTTTTATTTTAAATGATATGGCCAATGAATCCAAGTGTTTCAAAAAGCAACATCCCTTCTGCTTGCTCCAACCTACAGTTCTGCCGCTAGAGCCATACGTATACGTTTTTGTCTTAACTTGTTGTCAGGCCTCTTAGTGAGCAAATATTCTTGTAAGAGGTGCTATTTTAAACTATAATCAGATGTGTATCACTTAGCAGAATTGTGTTTTAGATTCTTTGCTGAAAGCAAAGCTTTGATCAGGAGAGAGAAAGGCAAGAGCATCTGAGGAAGGATGAGGATGCATTTCTCAGCCTTATTGCCATTATCACTCCTGTCAAGAATGTTTCTAACCACCTTTGTGTGTGCTGTACGTATGCCAATGCTGTATGCATAAAAGAGTGTGATTTTTGCCAGTCCCCCAAGAATCATCTCCCTGCCTCAGGAGCAGTATTTCCCGGGTTGAGAAGCCATGACCCCAAGGGAAGGTACATGGTGGCCAGGAGGGGAGGGCACCAGCCTGCTCCCTGCACAGCACAGCCTGGCTGTTGTGGACACGGCTGTGCTGCCTCCTTCTGCACCCTGGAACGCACAGCCATTCCCAGATGGCAGGAGCAGAGTTTAGCCCCCGTACAGTCTGTCCTCAGCTTGCGGGGTCCCATTCTCCTGGCCCTGGCCGTTCCTAGGTTAATGGCGCCCAGGTAGAGACAGTGCTGCTGGGCGAGCCGGTTCCTAACCGAGCTGCCATCTTAGTCTCACAGGGACTCACTGGGGGCCGGCAGGCGGGCTCAGATGCCGCCGCGGGTAGTCAGGGTTAGTTCAGAGGTCTGTGGGGAGGGTCTGCACTTGTCACCCTGCCATGGCTGGAGGGAGCATGTGACTGGCAGAAAGGAGAAGGGAACACCAAGTTCCATGCTCTCCTGGGAGGCCACGAGACACTAAGAAAAATCATCACAAAGTGCTCAGCCGGAGCCAGCATTGTCTATTTTCTTATAATACTAGTTACTGCATTGGTAACTAGAAGTTAAAAGAGCGGCACAGATGAAACCTAAGAGAAGAAATACAGAAGAATTGGAACTCCAACAGGGCTAAGAGCAACTGTAAGAAGCTGCGCCGCAAATGCAAATCCAGATGCAGCGAAGGTGAACAAGATCTCATGGCCAGGGCTGATGGAGCAGGCAGGAAAGCGCTCTCTAAATATAGCCAGAAAACAAATGTTTGTCTCGGCTGACGAGGTCGCCGCACGGCTCATGATCAGGCTCCCGTGTTGCTCCCGTACATGAAGCTTGGAAGAGAGCAGAGATGGGACTGGAAAGCGGGCTACTGGCCCACAAGCTTGCAGCAAGCCGGTGCAGGTATTTCTAATCAGGTGCAGCTGAAGTCACTACACCTCGGCACCATCCATCTGGAAGGCACCCCTGTTTTCACTGCCCTGCCGGCCCCACCCTTTCCACCCACACCCTACCTGGCACCGCGCTGGCTAGTGGCTGACCCACACGGGGCAGGAGGCAGACGGCCGAGGCTGGACACAGGCCTGGAGGCGGGGAAAGGCTGAACAAACCCCAGTTCCCGTTCCCTGGGACTTCCTTTTTCTCCGAAGGATACTCACTGTATAGGCCAGGAGCCAGAGCAGAGCTGGAGACCACCACCGATATTCAGGGCCCGCCATGTGCCAGGTAGGGTTCTAGGTGTTGGGAAGAGAGCAGTGAACAGACAAGTCCCCACCTGAGGGAGCCAGAGGTGAGAGACTTGGGGGCGGCTGTGGACAGACAACATAAACAAGGTACTCTGCCGCTGATAGGTGCTACAGAACACAGGCTGGAGGGAGAGTGATGCTGGGCTCCTTTAGCTCATGAGGTTGGGGCAGGCCTCTCTGACAGGTGGCATCAAAGTTGCAGCCTGAAAGGTGAGGAGGCTGGAGGAGGTCACACACTGGGGAAGAATGTCCTGAGAACATTTGAGTCAGAACGTCGAATCGGAAAAGAGCTTGGCATGTTCAGGGGACAAAAAGACGGCCATAGGACAGTACCATCGTGACCCAGGGGAGGAGAGGGGTCAGCTGCAGAAGCAGGCAGGGCCAGGTGCATAGGGCCTTGTGGGCACGGAAAGGGATTTGGATTCTGTTGGACTTTTTTAAGGGAAGAGGGCTGTGCTGCAAACCTACTTTAGAAAGACCATTCCGGCTGCTTTGTAGAGGACAGGCCAGAGGGGGCAAGAGTGGAGCTAGAAGACTTAGGGAGGGGCATTGGCGCCAGGAGGAGAGGGCGGAGGCTCTGATCTGGGTGGAGGATGTGGAGGTGGCCGGCAGTGGTCCATCGCGAAATGCACTGGGAGGTAAGATGGAGAGGCCTGATGCTTCATTGTGAGATGTAGGAGAAGGCAGAGAGTCAAGGATGAGGCTTTTGTCCTGAGCGACACAGTAAACAGTGGTTTCATTTAATACGATGGAGAAGACTAGGAAAGAGAAGGGTTTGCGGTGGGAGGGAACCAGGCGCTTGGTTTTAGACACGTTGAGTTTGAGACGCCAGCTGAATGCCAAGAGAACACAGACGGGGACGTGGGCACACCAATGTAAAGCCCAGGGCAAGGCCAGCACAAGCCACGATGAGGGTTACCACCATTTTCGTGGTTCCCACAGCTGTTGGGGGGACGAGCCCACCGAGGGGTGTGGACAGAGGGACGCAGTGGGAAGCCGGAGGACAGTCAGAGAACAGGAACATGCTGAGGCCCAGCTGGAGAGGGAGAGGAAAATGGGGTGGCACAGAGAGCAGGAGGGGACCATGCTTCTAAAGACGAGTGAGATGGTCTGTGCTAAGTCCCCAGAGGCAAGGAAGGCGGCAGGCGAGGGATAGTCAGCCATTGGCTTTGGCCAGAGGTAGGTCAGCCTCGGGAGGAGCCATCAGAGGGGACATTCGGCTACCAGGAGGGAGGGGAGGAGAGACCGTCGCAGGGAAGGGCAGCTGGTGTGATTGCGAGGCACTTTGCTGCAAGAGGAGTAAAGGAGGGACCACAGGAGAGGAGCCGTTGACACCGAGCTCTCGGCAGGTGGCAGGCAGGCTGTCTGGGCCCCCAAGTCTACCCCATCAGCGGCACAACCTTAGACAACCCATGCCTCCCTTTCCTGTCTCTAAAATAGAATGGCACCTGCTCCCTTAGAGGAGCGACACAAAGAGTCGATGAGCTGGTTTGTATAAAGCAGTTAAAACGGTTCCTGCCACAGGGTAAGCAGCACGATAGGAGTGTTTGGTATTAATATTAATATGAAGGCAATTTTTTTCTTTTTAATTGCAAATGAGAGAGAGAGACTAAAGCTTGGAGAGAAGGGGGAGAAGCCAAGTGAGGAGAGGAGGGGTGGCTCCCCGAGTCCAAGTAGCAGCCTGGCCTCGGGAATAGGGGCACTTCTGGGGCTGGAACAAGGAAGCCTGCGTGGCCCACATGCAGCTGGCCTGGGGCAGCTCTCCTCTGACCACACCAATCCCCTCTGTGAAGCATGAGGCAGGTCATTAGCTGACGGGAAGGGCAGGAAAGGGGTGCTAGAGATTTTAAATGAGTATTGGGCGTTTAAAACTGTCTTCCCCTTGGCCGGGCGCGGTGGCTCACGCCTGTAATCCTAGCACTCTGGGAGGCCGAGGTGGGCGGATCGTTTGAGCTCAGGAGTTCGAGACCAGCCTGAGCAAGAGCGAGACCCCACCTCTACTAAAAATAGAAAAGAAATTATATGGACAGCTAAAAATATATATAGAAAAAATTAGCCGGGCATGGTGGCGCATGCCTGTAGTCCCAGCTACTCGGGAAGCTGAGACAGGAGGATCGCTTGAGCTCAGGAGTTTGAGGTTGCTGTGAGCTAGGCTGACGCCACGGCACTCACTCTAGCCTGGGCAACAGAGTGAGACTCTGTCTCAAAAAAAAAAAAAATAAATAAAATAAAACTGTCTTCCCCAAAGCGGGGGAGAGCTTACCAGGGAGGCAGAGTCTGGCAGGAGAGAGAATCATCGGCATCGCAGACTGCCTCACACAGTGCAAGGTGGATTGTGCTGTTCGTTCCAGTCGTTTAATGTTAATTTTAATTTCAGTTGAGCAAGTTATAATGGGTAGCTGCTGTGCGTCTCTCGCTGGGCTGCGTGCTTTCGGCGGGTAAAGGGGGTTCACGGTATTGTGCAGTCTGGCTAAGGAGAAAGGTTCTATGGTAAATGGAATAATTTGAAGACAAATATAATTCAATCTGGAGCCTAAAGACCGTACTACAGAAAACACGCTACCAAATTTAGAGGAAATGGAACTCGTTGTGTGCTGGAGCTACGAAGGATGGCCTCTCAGCAGGGGTGAGGCCCAAGTAGGGCTGTAACTGAGCTTTGATGGGTGGGTTACAGGAACTCAACCATCCCGCAGCCAGGAGCCTCTGCTGCCGTAATCCGTGGACCTTTGTGTCCATCTCTGTCACGAATCCTGCCCAAGACTGCTCTAACAATCGAGCAGAACTGCCTGGCCTGCTTTGTCTAATCAGGGGCCATCTCGTGCCCACAGTAGAAATGGCAGCAGAAGCCTCCAGTTGGCGTCTGTTTCTCTGGGGGTACTGTCCTCCGATCCAAGAGAAGGCCCCCCGTCTTTGTTGGCTTTCCTCTCCCTAACTTTGTCACCTGCAGTGCGTATGGGGAAGAGCTCATTGGGCGGATTCTGGCAGGAAGAGAACCAGAAAGGTCATGCTGAAACCCAGCTACTGCTCTCTCCCCTGACAATGGGGCCCATATTCTTCTTGTTCCTTGCACAAAAGAACAGTCTGTTTTGCTGTCAATAATCAACCATATCCAACTCGAAGGCCAGACTTCCTCTGAGGCCCCTGGAACCTGCCCCAGCAAAGGGTCATAAGAGTCTCCACTGCCTCCCTTAAGCAGGCGGTGGGCTAAGGAGTGGGGAGATTCAGGGTTGGACTCCAAAAATGTGCTCCTCACAGTGTTCCAGATAGAAGGAGCCAAGACTTGATCTCTGCTGGAAGTTATTTTTCAAACTGGAACTGCTGGTAAGGCTGCTTCCCTAAAAGGCAACTCAAATCCTGTCTTCTGCCTGCCTTTCCCTGGAGCCATGGCTCCCTGCCATCATGCTCCCACGGAGACTTCGCCAGTCTCTCTAGGGGACAGGGTTCCTTGAGTCCATTCTCCCCTATCCCAATCCCTTAACTCTCCCTTCATCTACCCTCAGCCCACCAAGATAAAGTTGAACATTTGGAAAACTTTTCCAATAATGCTCTAGAAAAGCAAAACACCCCTCATTCCATGTGGTACAGCCCAGCCCATCCTTTCAGACTCTGGGATGGTACGAGAGTATCCTGGAGTCACTTCCCAAAAGGCTTAAGGTCAGCCCAGGACACTGCAGAACCTCCACCTGTGTGGTCTGAGCTGGTCTCAGGTTGTCCCTGGTTGTCCCTGGTCTGTCAGATCACTTGGAAGCCAGACGAATTCAGTTACCTCTTCCAAATGACTGTGATCTGCTCAGAGTAGGGTGGTTATCATAGCGGAAGAGAAAGATGGGTTCATAAAAGGCTGTGGGTTTCCTCTTCTCTGCCCTCTGAAGAGCAGATTTATGACACAGGAGAAGGAGAGGTGAGGGACCACTCCCGAGGCCTCCTGAGGCTCCCTTGGGTTTACACACTGAGAGTAAGGACCGTGACCCAGGCCCTGTGTATAAAAGCCACATCTTGCCATCTTTCTCTGCTCTGGGTGCTGCCTTCCCTGCCTTCTTGCCTGAGCCTTCAGGCGAATTCTTTCTTGGGTCAATCTGACTTCCCAGGCCAAGGGGTGCTAGCAAGAAACAGGAGAAGTTTCAAAAATCCCCATAAAAATGAAGTCATGAAGCCCTTAGAATAGGAGTGGGGACACTGCGATGTCAAAAAAAATTTTAATTTAAAATTTTAAAAATTAAAAAGGAGTGGGGACAATAAGGGAAATCCCTTAAAGGCAATAGGAGACAGACGAAAATTGGTGGTTGAGAAAAGAGGTGAGTAAGAGGAATCGGATGAGATGACAGGAGTGGGAGGAGCCTGACCCAATGACAGCAGCAGCAAGCTGCGCTCGTGTTTGCCCCGCTCCGTAAATGGAGAAGAGCAGAAAGGGTTTCTGTTTGCCTTGCACAGAAGCAACTAATCCCCTTGGGAAAAGAATGGGTTCTAAGAGTCGAAGGAGCTGCTGGAGGCAGCTCAGGACTCTGCAGAAGTAAGGGAATGTAAACCAGCCGGAGCAGGTCGCCACCGCGGCATCTGTTCTAGTCGTGCTGCTGGCTTCCTGTGAGGTCCTAGATCTGGCGTCTGCTTCCTGGATTCTTAAATGCACGAGAGCACATGGTGGGGACTTGACATTCTCAGGCCCTAGAGAAGAAGATTCTTGTTTATTCTCAGTAGTTTATTTACATCGCATGACACCCACACGGTCTCCGTAACAAAATCAATGAGAGATATGACTCTATAGTCACAGGGTCTACAGTACCAGAGGGTGTGGGTTGAGATTCCAGATTATAGGGTATTATATCTATGCCATTAGTGCTGCTTTAGAACAATGTGCTTTGCCAGAAAGTACTGTAAGGGCTGCTCCCCTCAAAGGGCCCTGGGCTTTCCTGAGCATCGTTGCTATTGGTGGAGAGATCCCCAGAACACCCTTCTGAAGAGAGTACTCTATTTTAACTCAGTCATTTGAGCCTTCAAGTTGATCTGTCTGTTTCTTTTTCCTTCTACAAATGATTATTTGATTTTGACCCAATAGGAAGCCCCCCTAGATGCTATGCAGATACACCTTAACTTCCACTGCTTCAAGTTACCATCTTGAAACAAAACGACACACAGCATAGGTTCCCAATGGCATAATTCTGTATTCATCCCGAGAAAGGCCGAATCGTAGGTTATGGATTCCATAGACTGTGGGTGCCACAAGGGCCTTAAATGTCATGTAACAGATGGGGAAACCAGGTCACGTGCCCAAGGGCACACGGCAAGGTGCCAAGCAAGATCAGGTCTTTATTTCCACTCAATCCTGTAGCATTTCATGTTTATTTGTAGATGCCATGATAACATTTAGAAGAGTTGATGGCTGGGCACAGTGGCTCACACCTATAATCCTAGCACTTTGGGAGGCTGAGGCAAGAGAGTTGCTTGAACCCAGGAGTTCAAGGTTGCAATGAGCTGTGATGACGCCACTGCACTCTAGCCTGGGTGACAGAGCCAGACTCTTGTCTTTAAAAATAATAAATAAATAAATAAAAGAGTTGAGAGATTATGACCAAGGCTGACACAGTAGAAAAGCAGATCAAATAATTTTGGTGTTGGTTCAGTTTATCATCTTGAAAGAAAATGACAGCCAAAAAGTTTGTCAATAAAAGCGTGACTTTTTATTGGATATCAGTGATACTTGGCAAGGAGTAGGCTACAAAATGGATATGTCTCATGAGAGTACAAAAGCTCAAGTTTGCCACCTCAAAAATCACCCACTGGATATATTACTGTCAATATTCTGTTTGTATAAATTTAAAGGGTACAAGTATAGCTTTGTTACATGGACGTACTGCATAGTGCTGAAGTCCGGGCTTTCAGTGTAGCTACCATCCAAACAGTGTACACTGCAACCATTTAGCAGTTTCTCATCCCTCATCCCGCTCCCACCCTCCCACCCTTTCCAGTCTCCAGCGACTACTATTCCACGTTCTGTGTTCACATGTACACATTGTGTAGCTCCCACTGTTAAGTGAGAACATGTGGTATTTCACTTTCTGTGTCTGAGTTGTTTTACTTAAGATAATGGCTTTCAGTTCCTTCCATGTTGCTGCAAAAGACATGGTCTCATTCTTTTTTATGGCCGAATAGTACTCCATTATGTATATATATCACATTTTCTTTGCCCGATCATCTGTTGATGGACATTTATGTTGATTACATGTCTTTGCCAATGTGAATAGTGCCGCAATGAAAGCATATGAGTGCAGGTATCTTTTTGATGTAATGATTTTTTTTCCTTTGGGTAATTGCTGGATTGAATGGTAGTTCTATTTTTAGTTCTCCATAGTGTTTTCCATAGAAGTTGTGCTACTTTACATTCCCACCAACAGTGTATGAGGGTTTTCTTTTCTTCACATCTTTGCCAACATCTGTTATTTTTTGTCTTTTTAATAACAGCCATTCTGACTGGTGTAAGATGATATCTCACTGTGGTTTTAATTTGCATGTTTTCTGATAAATAGTGATGTTGAGCATTTTTTCAAATACTTTTTGGCCATTTGTATGTCTTCTTTTGAAAAATGTCTCTTTCATATTCTTTGTCCACTTTTTAAGGTTTTGTTGTTGTTGAATTGAGTTCCTTGTATATTCTGCCAATATTGTAATTGTTAACAACTGTCCTTTTCACTTACATTACCAGGATGTGTGACATATCTATTTATGTAGCAATACTTTTATAGTGCTTTTTCTGAGTATTTTTTTATTACTTTTTAATCCCATTTAAAGGGTAGGCAGGCCTGGGCACAGTGGTTCACGCCTTTAACCCTAGCATTCTAGGAGGCCAAGATGGGAGGATCACTTGAGCTCAGGAGTTCAAGACCAGCCTGAGCAAGAGCGAGACTCTGTCTCTACAAAAACTAGAAAAATTACCCGGGCGTGGTGATGTGTGCCTGCAGTCCCAGCTACTGGAGAAGCTGAGGCAAGAGTATTGCTTGAGCCCAGGAGTTTGAAGTTGCAGTGAGCTATGATGATGCCACTGCACTCTACCTGGGGCAATAGAGCAAGACTCTGTCTCAAAAAAATAAATAAAGGGTAGGCAGAAGTGAGTATTTTTTTTTTTTTTTTTTGAGACAGAGTCTCACTCTGTTGCCCAGGCTAGAGTGAGTGCCGTGGTGTTAGCCTAGCTCACAGCAACCTCAAACTCCTGAGCTCAAGCGATCCTCCTGTCTCAGCCTCCCGAGTAGCTGGGACTACAGGCATGCACCACCATGCCCGGCTAATTTTTTTCTATATATATTTTTAGCTGTCCATATAATTTCTTTCTATTTTTAGTAGAGGTGGGGTCTCGCTCTTGCTCAGGCTGGTCTCGAACTTCTGAGCTCAAACGATCCGCCCACCTCGGCCTCCCAGAGTGCTAGGATTACAGGCGTGAGCCACCGCGCCCGGCCCAGAAGTGAGTATTTTAAAAAATCAAGACCCAGGAAATGTTCCTTCTCCACCCCCACTGCTTCACTTGACCAGCCTTTAAAAAAAAAAAAAAAAAAAGACCCAGGGAAGTAAAGATGGCTGGTTTAAGATTATATGGGCAATGCACTGTGGAACTGGCAATAGTCTAACCAGAGTATCTAGGTCTGGGGCCTGTGGTAGTACTAAGGCTCCAGAAGAAAGTAGGGACAGATGGGGTGGGGATGAGTCAGGAGAAGTAAAGAAAGAAAGAGAAGGATTACGAGGGCACCAGATTGGTTCTGCTTCCTCCTGAAGGCCTCCTAGCAGACGCTGTCAGCCAAGAGCAGAAGCATTGCATAGAGAATCAGGAGCACGGCAGGCAGAGATGTTTTAGCACTATGCACAACCTGAGTTTAAGAGTCGTACTGAGCTGGTCCCGATATTCAAGTCACACAGAACTTACTGCACTTCCAGGCTTCATTCCCCCTCCAGAGGGTCTCCTTCCCTCTCCTGTCGCCCCAAACTGGAGCTCTTCAGCAGTCTCCCTGACCTGTAAGAGTGCCCCTTAGTCCCTCCAAAGAGAGGAAGAAGAGCCTGTTGGTTCTTGGGCCCTAAGGCTTCACGCCCAGGAGTTGAGAGGACAGGAGGGTGGGAGGGGGTGAAGAGCAGGGGGAAGGATTTCATCTCCAGGCACGGAGCCAGTCTGGTGCGGAGAGTGATGGTGAGTAGAGTCTGGCTGTTATTTTTCTGCTGGGGTTGGGAGTTCCTGGCAGCTGGCTTTGGCCCTGGCTTTGGCCTTTGTTTCCCTACTCTCTTCTCTTGGCACAGTCAGAGGCTTTCAGTGTTGTGCTTTCAGGGTCACATGGTTAAATCTTTGCACAGCTGCCTGGGGAAAAAGAGAAAGCAAGGGAACGACTGAAACAGAGAGAGCACCCGCTCTGTTCTTACCATATATGAAGCGAAACAATTATTATTGGCATGACTCAAACCCCATCAAAGCATTCTCTCCCTGACTCTTACCCCTAGTTATGTAACAACTGCCTCTCACTCTACTTCTGGGCTTTTCACACCCAAATCATCCCTTGCCCTCCACACACATGTTTTTACTGACCTTCCCACCCCCCTCCCCTGAGTACACACACACACACACACACTCACACACAAACACCACAAAGGATGTGTGCATGTACTATCACACCTGCTTAAAGAAAAGTCAACATTTTAATCAACCTGATAACTTGTGCATGTGATATTGAATAAATAGTTTGATTTTTTTTTTCTAGAAGGTATCAGTGGCTCTGGCAATTACACACACACACATACACATGCACTGTCATGTGTGTGCCACTAGCTTTTTCCATACTATTTTAAGGTTTTACAATCCACGTCCTTAGCCTCTTTCTCCAGTATAAACTTGTAAGCGCCAACCTACTGTTTTTCCACTAATGCTGCACCTTTCCCATCAGAAAAGTTACGTACTATGATCAGACTTCACACAACCATGGTTTTTTATATATATATATATATATTTTTTTTTTTTTTTTTTGAGACAGAGTCTCACTCTGTTGCCCAGGCTAGAGTGAGTGCCGTGGCGTCAGCTTAGCTCACAGCAACCTCAAACTCCTGGGCTCAAGCGATCCTCCTGCCTCAGCCTCCCGAGTAGCTGGGACTACAGGCATGCGCCACCATGCCCGGCTAATTTTTCTATATATATTTTTAGATGTCCATATAATTTCTTTCTATTTTTTTAGTAGAGACGGGGTCTGGCTCCTGCTCAGGCTGGTCTCGAACTCTTGAGCTCGAACCATCCACCCGCCTCGGCCTCCCAGAGTGCTAGGATTACAGGCGTGAGCCACCGCGCCCGGCCAACCATGGTTTTTTTTAAACTAACCCTCATGTCTCTCCAGCCTCCAGTAGGAAGTGTTCCCCACAGCCTTTCCCACAGCACCTCGACCACTGCTCTGTTGTTTCTACGTGTTTCTATCACTACTAGTGGCTTTTGTCACCTGCTGCAGGCAGCAGGAGCTAATGGAGCAAGGCCTGTGGGCTGCCCCCGGCTGCCTCAGGCTCCCGCAGATTGGTCTATCTTAGTTTAACATCAGGAGTGGTCAACAGTAATGTGGTTTTACAAAGTGTGGTTATGAGCAAGATGATTGGTTTTCTTAAACAAACAGACCAAGTCTTAAATATTCAAATAAAGCTTCATGTAATACTGTGATCAGCGTCGCCAGGATTGGTCTCTTCCCTCCGAAGGTCATCAACAGGAAGGCAGCGTTCATTTAGATGTGAAATTGTTGATATGTTGTTCCAAAACCAGTCTTATTATTTTATAGGCCCAGTCCTGCCACATCCGAGGAGGTTTTGAAACATACAGAAGCACAAAGATAACTAACAAACACGTAGTGAAGGCTCACATCGCTCAGACCTTGGGTTATTTGTAGAAATTGTTTCCTGTGTAGGAGGGGTTGGCAGACTACGGCCCGGGGGCCAAACCTTGCTTTGTATTCTACAAGCTAAGGATGGCTTTGATATTTTTTAGGTGACTGGGAAAAAAAGCAGAATAATATTTCATGAGACATGAAAAGTATATGAAATTTGAATTTCAGTGTCTAGAAATAAAATTTTACTGGCGCACAGCCATGCTTCTTTGTTCACATAGTCTCTGTGGCTGCTTACGCACCGTAACAACAGAGTCTCAAGCCTAAAATGTTTATTATCTGGCCTTTTACCAGATAATGCTCTACAATATAGCTTTTCGATCCTTAAATATCTTTGGGAAAATATATGTATCGTTCAGGAAGAAGTTTGGTTTACTAGAAAAAGAAGCCTTAAATAACAGTGGCTTAAACAAGGTAGGGGTTTATTTTCCTTTTACATAAAAGAAGTCTGGAGTCAGGCAGACAGGACTGGTACAGTGACCCTGTGGTCATTAAGGACTGAGGCTTTTTCTGTCTTTCTCCTCTGCCGTCCTTACTGCGTGGCTTTCATCTTTAAGATGGCCTCACCGTCAAATAGTGGTTACTGGAACCCCGGCCATCACATCACGTTCCCAGTAGTAGGAAGTAAAGAGGTCAGGACAAAGAGTAGGCCTGCCAGCTGGGTTAGCGCTGGTGAGACAGCCTCCCCAGAAGTTCCATCCAAACATTCCTCTTAAGGAGGCTGAGTTTTATAGCGGAGAACATTGCCACCCAGACAACACCAAGGTTCTGCTAGTGAGGCAGAAAGAGAGAGCAGGTAATGGTTAGATAACCGGCAACCTCTGCCCTGGGAACAGAGGACCAAGCTCCACATTCTTTTCCGTCTATGCTGCATCACGGTTTCTCGTAAACTTGGGTTCTTCTTCAAGGACCATCCATGTCTTTAAGCATACATCCTCGCTCAGCCTCCTCAGGTCTAGCTCTTCACACAGTGCTTGTTTTTACACATATTGAGTCATTTCGTCATTTAGTCCCTACAACAACCCTGGGAAGCCCAGTCACTACTGGAAAAATGAGGACATTGAAACTCGGAGAGTTTAAGGAGCGTGCTAGAGGTCCCTCAGATTAGAAGTGGCAGCAGGGAGGCCGGGCGTGGCTGCTCAGGCCCAGCCTTTGGGAGGCCGAGGTGGGGGAATTGCCAGGAGTTCGAGGAGGCAGTGGGCTGTGACCCGCCACTCTACTCCAGACTGGGCAACACAGGGAGACCTTGTCTCTAAAAAAAAGAAGTAGCAGCAATGGAACTCAAGCCCAGGTCCCCAAATCCAGCTGGTTTTTGTGTTTCCACCATACCAAAACTGTACCCGCACTGATCTGATGTTACAGACTCCCAGACTGTTCCTACCAACAATACCCACGATCTTTCGTTCCCTCTTTCAACAATTCTCATCTTTCCCATGTCCTTCACTCCTCCCTAACACCTTGGCGTCATTGAGGCCCTGAGTATTTCTTCCCTGGAGACTCACAGCAGCCTCTTTTCTGGTTGTCTGGCCTCTGATCTTGTACTTTTTTGTTTGTTTTATTAAGTTTTGTGCCAATGCCATTTTTTTTGTATCTTTATACCAATAATCATATTTAAGTAACTACATGAACAGTGACATAACTTTAAATCAACAGTATATATTAATGTTCCAGGGGTCAGGTTTTTTTGTTTTTTTTTTTTAAACAAAGCTATTAACAAAGATTTCAACCAAATGAGTGGGCTGGCCTCATTCTCTGCCACTTTTCTTAATTCTTGCTGAGTTTATACTTGCTTAAAAGAACCAAGCCTTTTATCGAAGAGTCACCAAGTTTTCTATTTGACCATAGTTGTATCATTGTAAAATAATTCTTAAGTAATAAAATGTATAAAAGTACATCCAGTGAAAAGTCTCCTTTTCATTTCTGTCCCCAGCCACTAGCTCTCCTAGCTGAGACAACCACGTCTTCTTGAATATCCTTAGAGACAGTCTATGCATTTCCAAGTACATATACATATATACATACACATAGGCCTGAATGATGTTTTACTAGCAGAAATGGCAGTATATTCTATATACTGTTCTGCATCTCACTTTCCTCATGTAACAGTCTATCTTAAGGATCATCCCACCTAGATCAGCCAGATCTATCTAAAACTCAGAACTGACTATGCCACCAGGCTGCTTAAAAGTGACTGTGTCACTGTACTGCTTTAAATGTGGCTTTCCATTCCCCGCTGAATGAAGTGCATGCTACTTAGCTTAGCTTCGGGGTCCTCTCTAACCTGGCTCCTCCTGGGTCTTCAGTCCCTTCTCTGCTGTTCACTGACTCCTGATGTTCTAGTAGCTGTACACTGTAACTTGCCCTCATACTCGCTGGGCGTTCTCACAACTCAGAGCCTTGGCAAGGCCCTTCCTACTTTTCTTCACCTTCTCCTTCAAGACAGTTCAGGTGCTTCTCCCCCTGGAGGCTTTACCTGAAGTCCCAGCCTGGCCCAAAGAGCCCTGTATGCCTCCCGAGGCCCCCTGCACACCTATATCATAGCCTTTATCCTATAAGATTGGAAGTATGTTCGTGTGTGCATTTCGTCACTAAACCGCCTCAAAGCAAAGACTACCATCCCTTGTTCACTTTTGTACCCCCTGACCCTAGCACTGTGTCTAGCGTATAGAAGCTTAAGAAACATTTATTGACAAGGACTAATTTGAACTACTGCACTTCCTCTGAGCTAAGATTAGAACCTGTTTTTAAGGCTGCAAGAGAAATGAAACAGTGCACATTTCCAGAAATAAAGAGTTGTGATTCATAGTTTGGGATGGGGTTGTAGAGGAACTTTTTTGAAAAGTTGATTTGAACATGTTGGGGGTGACAGGCAAATCCTGCACTGGAAACTGGCCACGGGGCAGGGAATAAGGAAAGAGAACCACCATTAACGAAAGGAGAGAAGTGGGGAGGGGAGTGCAGTGGGGTGGGGAGGGGGCTGTTAGGCCCCAAGTCGGACATGCTGGGGATAAGGTCGCAGGAGGAGCTTTCAGCAATAGCTTCTAGTACAGGAGCTTTGGTCGCTGATAGGCAGCCGCATATCAATAGAGAAGGCCATCTCCATAGTTCCAAAAACGGCCTTCTTTCCTCCACCCTTCACTCCCTGATGTATGAGTAATCATTCTCTCAATGGTGTGAAAAACAAAAAAGCTGAATTCTCACAACGATGAGCTGAGAAGATGGACATGGAGCTGATTAGCGGCAGCCGTGGTCAGCGCTCTGCCTGGCGAATGCAGGCGCCGCCAGCACCCAGAGCAGGGGACCACCTTCTCAGAGAGGCCAGGGGAGGCGTCCCTGAGGAGAGAAGTCCCAGCTGAGTTCTGAAGGCTCCACAGGAGTTAGCCAGGCAAAGGGAGAAGGCGGGGAGGCGGCTCACACAGAGGGAAAGCCACACGGGTGGAGCCCGGGGGCAGGAAGATGGAGGAGCCGAATGAAGACTGGTGTGGGGCGCCTGGCAGGAGACAGGCTGCTGAGGTGGGCAGGGGTCCCGTCAGGCAGGGCCACAGGCACTGCGTACTTTATCCCAAGAGCAATGGAAAGCATCGTAAGGTACAGAGGAATGTGATTTGTGTTTATAAAATATCACTCTAGTCCATCAACATGTGAATGAATAAACAAAATATGATATGTGCAAACAGTGGAATAGTATTCAGCCTTAAAAATGATGGGAATTCTGCCACATGCTACAACATGGATGAAGCTTGAAAATACTACACTAGGTAAAATAAGCCAGACACTAAAGGAAAATATTGTATGACTCTATGTATGTGAGATACCTAGAATAGGCAGATTCATAGAGACAGAAAGTAGAACAGAGGTTACCAGGGACTGGCTGGGGTTGGGGGGCAGATAGGGAATTACTATTTAATAGGTAGAGAGTTTCAGTTTGGGATGATGAAAAGTTTTAAAAATGGATAGTGGTGATGGTTGCACAACATGGTAAATGTACTTAATGCCGCTGAATTATACACTTAAAAATGGTTCAAATGATCCCAAAGGGCCCCAAAGAGCCAAAACAATCTTGAGAAAGAAAAACAAAGCTAGAGGCCTCCCCCTTTCTGATTTCAAAACTTATTACAAAGCTATAGTAATCAAAACAGCACAGTACTGGCATAAAAATGGTTATGTAGACTAATGCTACAAAATAGTTTGTCCAGAAATAAACTCTTGGGTATAAGGTCAGTGATCCTCAGCAAGGGTGCCAAGACTACAGCACGGTGAAAGAATTGTCTCTTCAACAAACATTTCTGGGGAAACTGAATATCCACTTGGAAAAGGATGAAGTTGGACCCTTACCTTACACCTTATACAAAATTAACTCAAAATGGATTAAAAATTTGAACATAGACCTGAAACTATAAAAATCCTAGAAGAAAATATAGGAGAAAATCTTCATAACATTGGATTTGGCAGTTATTTCTTGGATATGACATGAAAAGTACAGGCAACAAAAGCAAAAACAGACAAACGGGACTACATCAAACTTAAAAATTCAGCACAGCAAAGGAAACAATCAATAAAGTGAAAGGCAACCTACATAGTGAAAGAAAATATTTGCCAACCATATATCTGATAAGAGGTTAATATTCAGAACATATAAAGAACTCCTACAACTAACAAGTAACAAGTAAACAAATAACCTGATTTTAAAATGAGCAAAGGACTTAAATAGACATTTCTCCAGAGAAGATAAACAAATGGCCAAAAAGCATATGAAAAGATGTTCAACATCACCGATCATCAGAGAAATGCAAATCAAAACCACAATGAGATATCACCTCATGCCCGTTAGGATGGCCACTATGAAAAAACCCAGAAAATAACAAGTCTAAAGGATGTGGAAAAATCATAACCCCTGTGCACTGTTGGTAGGAATGTAAAATGGTGCAGCTATTATGGAAAATATGAAGGTTCCTCAAAAAATTAAAATAGAATTACCATATGATCCAGCAAGCCCACTTCTGGATATATATCCAAAAGAATTGAGAAGAGGAGATCAAAGAGATATTTGCACACCCATGTTCATAACAGCATCATTCACAATAGCCAAGAGATTGGAAGCAACCCATGTCCCTCAATGGATGAATGGATAAACAAAATATGGGACGCATATACAATAGACTATTACTCAGCCTTAAAAAAAGAATGAAAGCTGTCACGCTACAACATAGATGAACTTTGAGGACATTATGCTAAATGAAATAAGCCAAGCACAGAAAGACACTGTGTGATTCTACTTACATGAGGTCTCAACAGTAGTCAAATCTTAGAAACAGAATGTAGAGTGGTGGTTGCCAGGGGCTGGGGCTAGGGGAAGGGGGGGTGTTGTTCAATGGTTATTGAGTTTCAGGTTTTCAAGATGAAAAAGTTCTAGGGATCTGATGTACAACAATATTTATGTAGTTAGCATTACTACACGGAACACTTAAAAATGGTCAAAATGGTAAATTTTATGTTAGTTTTTTTACCACAATTTAAAAAGCTGGTCCAAATGATAACTTATGTGGTATATATGCTTTACTACATTACAAAAAAGACATCACTCTCCCTACAGGGTGAATTTAAGAGAGATTAAGAACACGGACTAGGTGTTTTGGTAGATCCAAGCAAAGAGATGATAGCTTGTGCCAGAATGGTGATGGTGGAGTTGAAGAAAAGTGCACAAAATGGAGATAAATTTGGGGGGTAAAATAGACAGGTGATTGGATGGGTGGAGGCTGGCATAGAGACACAATGCTGCCCATAGTCTCCAGCTCCCACAGTTGGGTGAGTGGAGGGCTATTTCCTGGGGGACTTGGAGTCAGGACCCTGGGTTTTAGTCCCAGCTCTGGCTCTGGGACATCAGGAAGGTCACTTCCCCTCTGTAGGCTGCAGTCTCCTCATCTGTAAGCCCTTCCAATAAATGGCTCTACAATCAAACTATTAGACATTTACATCTTAGTATAAATTCGTTTCTGAGATGAATGTTTTCCATGGCACTGGGTGAGATGTGACGTGGGCTTCGAATGGAAAGGCAGATGCAGGGGAGAAACGACTTGCAGGGTAGGGTTCTGGAGGCCTGGAGGCAGCTCAGAGGGAGCGCGGAGACAAGGGGTGGTATCACGAAGAGAAACATGCAGAGTGGACACTAAAGGGTGCACAAAACAAACTATTCCCGCATCACAGGCTGGCCAAGGGTCAGCCCTCCCCTAGAGGGAAGGTTACAAGGGAGGAATTTTGACAATGATTAATCAGTTACAGCGGGAGAGAAAGCCTCAAAAATAGCCAGGAAGGAAAAAGTAAAAAGTAGCATGATCCAAATCTGATGGGATTTCATGAGATCTCTCCCTCTAATCCACTTCCTTTTGCTTTGTAATTGATTTAGGTTTTAGCCAAAGCAAGTCTCCCCAAGTTAGGCTGCTATTCCCAACCTTATTCTTATATTTGCTTTGAGTGTATTATCTCCCCAGTGAAAATGTGAGCTCCCAGAGGAATGAGCTCGTAGTCTTTTTCTTTCATATCCTTATACTGTATCCATAACAGAAACACCGTAAATGCATATTGATACATCAGGTCTAGAAGTTACTACAGAAAAATCGTGCCTGACCTGGAAAACAGAGACATGGACTTAATGCCTTTTTCTCACAAGTTCAGTGATTTGTCACTCCATGCCATAGAGGAGCTTTGGGGGGAAACTGGGGTCTTCTCTATAGAACTCCGTAGAATGGGGGGATCTTCTGGCCTGGGTCTTGGAAGCTGCAGGCTTTCCTCGGGTCAAAGGAGGCCCTAAAGCGGAGTAAGAAAGGAAGAGCTTCCCGTGTCTGGGGGAAGAGGGCAGCCAGCAGATCCTGCAGCTAAATGACATCCCAGGGAAGCGGAGAAAAGGCTTGTGAGCCAACTCTCCCACTGCCCTCACCCTGGCCCGCTGCCACCAAGCTAGCTCACTTTCTTCCTCCCTCTGTGTCACAAAGAGCCATCAGAGCAGGGAATGCCTGCAGTGTCAGCCCGTCAGATGAGGACTGCGGAACAGAGAGAAGTGAGAAATGGTGGCTCTGGAAATCTGGGGGTGGGGACAGAGAGCCCTACGTGTGTTTTCTAGGCCAAATAAAATCCTAGAGAGGGGACTGCAGACGTATGTGAAGCCTGCAGCTTCCTTATGTGACAACATGCTTCTGACTTTTGGAAAAAAAATCCAAACAAATAGGCTTTCCTGTATATACACGTGTATGTGGTTTTACCTCGGTGTGTGTGTAGCATGAATCTGTTGTCCAGGTTGTGTTATCTGCTTATGTATACATATGATTCGCACACACGGGACAACGTACATCTGCAGAGGCTGGTTATGTCTGTGTTTGTGTGTGTGCCTGGCCAGCGAGGGGAGGTGCAGGGAAGGGTGTTGAGCTGAGCTTCGTCCCAGGGGCCCCTTGACTGTGCTTCTGGACAGAGGAGAGGCAAGTGAAGGGAGCAGGCTCTCCTGCTGCCAGGCCTCCTGCTGCCTCGGGACGCAGGCTGGCACCTTGCCACTCCCCAGCCCTCTTCGCTTCCCCTCACCCTGCTGATGTGGGAGATGATCCCCATCAACCACTGTCTGATGAATGAGCCTGAGAAGGTCTCTGCCTCCCATAGAGTGGGCTGGGGTGGGGGCTCCTAAGGGTGGCTCGGCGGGAGAGAAGAGAGGGCTGCCAGGGAGCTGAGCCACGGGCCACCCATGCTTCTGGCTTCCTAGCGCATTTAACTTGCACCCCAAAGCCCCTTCTTTCCATCAGGAGACATTTGATTGAATAGGTTTGAGACTCAAGAGACTTGATTTCTACTCATCTTCATTCAAGACCACACATTCTTTGCCCACTCCCATTTCTCTCCAACTCAAATTCTCAGCTTCAGCCAAATTAGCCTGAATGTAGCTGAAGATTTCCTGCCTCTGAGTCTCTACCTGCTCGTTCCCCTGCCCTAGAACACACCTCTCCACCACCATTCCCATTCCCAAGCACTATGGCAGTCCCGCTCCTCTGAGAAGCCTTCCCTAACTGCCTGGCTGAGAGTGAGCTCTCCCTCCTCAGAGCTCCCTGGCTCTAGTCCATATTGCTCACCCCCCACTGGCCATCTGCTGCTCCCATTTAGAGATAGCTCTCTCCCTGGGCCTGCATCTCACCTCCTTAAACTAGATTACAAACCCTGGTGTACCTGACCAGAGGCCCCACTCACACTGTCTTCTCAGGCCATTTAAGTGTCCACAGAGTGTGTTTCCACACCCAGTGTCTGTGACATTGCTTTTCTTTTTCTTTTTTTTTTTTTTTGAGACAGAATCTCACTCTGTCACCCTGAGCTAGAGTGCCATGGCATCAGCCTAGCTCACAGCAACCTCAAACTCCTGGGCTTAAGCGATCCTCCTGCCTCAGCCTCCCGAGTAGCTGGGACTACAGGCACGTGCCACCATGCCCGGCTAATATTTTTCTATATATATTTGTAGTTGGCAAGATAATTTCTTTCTATTTTTAGTAGAGACGGGGTCTTGCTCTTGCTCAGGCTGGTCTCGAACTCCTGACCTCGAGCAATCCTCCCGCCTCGGCCTCCCATAGTGCTAGGATTACAGGCGTGAGCCACCGTGCCTGGCCTGTGACATTGCTTTTAACACACAGCACAGGCATAACAAAATGATCAAACAAAACACCCTGCTAACCACGCATGGCCATAGTCAATTTGCAGCCACTGACTTAAACCAAATATTAATCAATTAAGAGTGTATTTTTCTCAACTTGGGGAATCTCAGGAGGACTGGAAGTCTTTGTTTCTTGAGTTCTTTACTCAGAGCACTAAGTCTTGATAATCTTCTCTGGAAAATCATTTAAGGGGCTCACTGTTGTTTGTTAGTTTGGGTTTTTGTTTGTTTGTTTGTTTTGTTTTGTTTTTTGCTTTCTTGGTCTATAAAATCACCCCTAGGAATGGATGAATGTTGATTTGGGACCTGTGCCCTGGGTTCTGTCCTTACCCACTGTGGTGAGCTCCAAGAATTGACTGGCCGGTTTGGGAAGGATTTGAGCCATCTGCACTGTTCTCCCTTGAGCGCTCTGATTTTTTTCATAAACATCTCTCTCAGGGGTTGGCTTGGGTAACAACGACACGCTTACTGCTAGGTCTCTCATCCCAGACACAGTAAGCAGCTAAAAGCGTTCACTAAGGATGAAGTTTCTGATACCAAAAATGTAGGCTTTCCCCTCAGTGAGCCAAAGTTGCCTGCTTAGGAATCTGAACCAGAAAGCCTCGGCAGCTGTGGAGACGTGAGCAGATTCCACGTCTGCCTGGGGACGTGTATCTTTCCACCTGGACAGTGACACCGAAGGCTGCTGGGCAGACAGGCAGGGATCCTCCCGCAGGGGGACTTTCATTTGCTCCAGCCAGTCAGTGGCCAGATTGGAGGTACCTGGCGATTTCTGAGCAGCCCAGGATAGGAAGCCTCACTCTGTAGGGAGACCTTGTCGAAGCACCTGCATCCTCAGCAGCTGTTACATCTGTCTTGGCTTCAGACTTTGTTTGAGATCACCTTTTGCTTGACACTGACTCAGTTGCCTGATGCTCAGCTCTGCCTGGAGCGGTCCTACTGTTGTGACCCAGACTGATCTCCAGCCAGCCCTGAATTCTGTCGGGTTCTGTTCCTTTACTAGGATGAGTATGCAGTTGCCTGCCTCTTCTGCACCTCGTCTGTTCCCTGCAAGTTTGCACTGCACCTCCCGGTCACAGCCCTGCCTGCCTGCCTGGGGCAGAACATGATGAAGGAGGTGAGAAAAGAACGGCAGCTCTGTTTTACTATTCCCAAACTATTCTGGCCAAAACTTGAGTACAGGAACAAACTGATAAAACTGTTATTATTTATTTTAAGTAAAATAAATAAAAATTTCTAATAATCCTTTGCATTTTCATAGCACTATGAAAGCTTACAAAGTGTTTTCATATTCATTGCCATTTGCTCCTCACACACGCCTGTAAAATGGGGGAAACTGATGTTTCTAGTCCCATTTGACAGAAAAGGAAATATGTGCTCTACAGAAGTTCACTGATTTGCTCAAAGTCATGTAGCTAATAAAAGATACTACCGGAACTCAAACTCAGTGTCTAAAGACACTCTGCTTTTTCTTTTTTCTTTTCTTTTTTTTTTTTTTTTGAGACAGAGTATTACTCTGTCACCCTGGCTAGAGTACAGTGGTGTCATCATAGCTCACTACAGCCTCAAATTCCTGGGCAAAATCCTCTTGCCTCAGCCTCCTGAGTAGCTGGGACTACAGGCACACGCCACAACATCCGCGTAATTTTTCTATTTTTAGTAGAGACGGGGTCTCACTCTTGCTCAGGCTGGTCTTGAACTCCTGACCTCAAGCAATCCTCCCACCTCAGCCTCCCAGAGTGCTGTGATTACAGGCGTGAGCCACTGAACCCAGCCTCAAACTCAGTGTCTAAAGACACTTTTAAAGTACCGTTAGTGTTCAATTACCCTTGCTCATCCTGTAACAGGGCCAGATCAGAAATGAAAGATCTGAACATTCTCTGCATGACCTCCTAAGTGCAGCCTGTGTCCAGCCTTGGTCTTGGTAGATTGGGCTGAGTCCACAGAGGAGCACTGATTGTTTCCAGGCACACAGGCTCACTGTGTCCAAGTGGAGAAGAGTATTGACCTGCTCATTTATTGCTTTAAGCTAAGGAGCCTCTTCCAACACTTCAGTGCCCAGGGACCTCCTACAATAGAGAACATTCACTGGAATAGGGATTCACACAACTGTAGACAGTGCGTTTGGTGCCAGTGACTCAGCTGGTTAGCATGAAGGAAAGGGCCTGACTCCTGGCTGTGTGGGAAACTGTATAAAGGAGGATGAGGTTCCCATGGGCACACCCTTTGCTTCTGCCTACCCTTGGGCTTAGCTGTATCTAACAGGAACAGCAGCAGGAAATGCCAGGCACAGACTTGCCCCCCTTGCACCCTGGCCTGGACAAAGCCATAGGCAGGGCTTGGTCCTATCCCTATCTCCACCTGACGTGAGATGTCATCATCAAAAAGCTCCCATTAAGCGTCTACCTGCAGGTCATAGGTGAAGAGTGATTTCTGCAACACCATGCCCTCTAGCAGCAACGCAGGCTTCTTGCTTTTGCAATACTGCGGGGTAATTCTAAGTATCCTTGGGGTGGGGTGAAGGGGCAGGAAATGTTGATACATTTTTAAAGCTAAATGTATCAAAATTCACATTGATTTAAAAATAAATGTATACCATCTGGTATTTTTAGAAAAATGAAGAGGTAGTGGGTTTGGGGAAGAAGAATTGCTAAATGGCACAAAAATAGGCTATAACCACTCCAAACAGATGTGAGTCACTCTGAGCAGCTCAGTTGTGTCTTTCATTCCAAAGTCCTGAGCCAAGCAGACCTGGTAGCAGAGCTGGAGAGCAGCCAAGCCCAGGAGCTGGGCTGGGGAGGGGAAACAGCAGGGCGGCTTCTTCGCTGATCTCCGGGGAACAGAGGGGCAGAGGACGGGTAGAGGAATCCATTACCACCTGGTATCTTCCTACTAAGAAGCCAGAACTCACTTCAGACTTTGGTCCCTTGGTGACTTAATTAAATACACATTGAGGGTAGACAACTTCCGAGAGACAGAGGGTGCAGTGCATGAGGAGCACAGTATCTGGAGTTGGTAGGACGGGATGAGTAAATATACTTCAGTCATCTAGAACAGCGCCTGCGTTCTAAGTAAGTGAAATACGAATGGTGGTTATTGTTACTGCTGGGTACAGTGGAGAGCTACAGAGGAAGGAAAGCCAGCATCCCAGGGCAGCAATAGCCTGCAACACAAATGCATTGAAGACAGAAACCTGTTCTGAAGGTGGGAAGAGGTGCCAGTAGATGCGATTATGGCAGTCTGGGGCTTACCAGAGGCCAAGTTCGTGCTACCTCATTGGAGCAATACAGTATAGTTCCAGAACTGTGACTTACAGCCTGAGCAGGCTGTAAGAAATCCACATCCCATGAACTCTTCTACCAGACTCTGAGAAAAAATAAAGGAAAAACATTTCCTGTCTCATATTTAAGAAAGTCAAATCATTCAAAACATGCTGAGCATCTACTCTGTATAAAATAGTCTGATATTTGTTGTTGGAGTTAAAATGAAGTAAAAGATTTGTCCTCTGTCATTAAGGATCTCATAGTCCTGTTAGGAAGCCAAAGCCAACACTAATACAGATGAACATAAGAATCTATGATATCACACATTTCTCTCTTTGCCCAGACTTTGAGCAACCTTAGATTTAAATTCAGTGCCCAAATTCTGTAACAACTTACTTTTTCTCAGAGGTCCTCTGGACTGAATTTTTCATTAAAAGTTTTATTTGTTTTATTAATATATATATTCTAATATTTATAAACTATTCTGAATTGTTTTTGGAATCAGAAGGTCAAAAGCACTAAAATGTTATCTACTGGAGTAAAATAGTGGCACAAGAAAAATAACCCATATAGACTTTCAGAATCTTCCAGTTAAAGGGGACTTAGAAGTCATGCAATCAACTTCTTTTCCAAAGTAGGTATCCTCTTAGAAGCTCTAGAGTGTATGGATGCCATCATTTCCCTGAACACACTTCAAGACCATTCTGTTGTAAATCAACAATATTGGAAAATTCTTACAGTGAACAGAAATACCTCTCCCTTTAGCCCTCATCCCTAATGATCCTCCTTCTGCCCCATGGAGTCACATAGAACAAGCCATCTGACAGCCCCTCAGATATGTGAAGCCAGTACTCGTGTCCTTCAAGGCCTCCAGGCTAAACATGCCCAATGGGCCTGGTTCCTCATCCTGTGGAGCGGTGCCCAGGCTCTTACCACCCTCCTCTGGTGGACACCTCCTAGTTTCTCAAGGTCCCTCTTGGAACCTGGTATCCTGTACAACCACATACAGTGGTACAAGTATGACCTGGCCCACACCAAGTATTCCAAACCGGTCACTCCCTGCACATTGATCAGTCTCTGTCCATTAATATAGCCTCTGAGGTGGCACTGGCTGTTTCAGCAGCTGCTGCCCACGTGGGGCTCTTACTGAACCCATGGTTGACTTAACTCCCCCATCTTCTGTTTCACATGAACTTTAGCCAAGTCAGGCCTGTACTGTGCCATAGATTTTTCAAACAAAAAGTGCGTGTAATTACATTTATTCATGCTAAACCCCAACGTACTAGTTTTAGCCTATCATTCCATGCAGACTATTTCAATGTTTATCCTGTCAACTATAGATTAGAAACAAATTTTAATCTATTTCTATTAGTTATGTATCCTAGCTTTCTGTTGTCTGCAAACTTAATCAGTCTGCCTTCAGACTTCAAAATCACTAACAAGATGCAAGATGACCTTGAACTAGTCATTCTACCCTAGAGGCTTTGGTTTCTTTATATGTAAAACAAAGGGGCAGGGAATGACCAGCTAGGTCCCAAGGAATTTCAATACATCTTATACACATTCAAATGAAAAGATTGGGAAGTAGTAAAAAGAATGTACTGACCCCTTCCCCTTATGGCATAAAGCGGTCAAGTAAATGTTCTGTGTCCAAATATATGGATTTCAACTGAGAGAAACCTCAGGCATTCTCTTAAATTAATTAAACTCTGAAAACAACATGGTGGATAATTTCATTCATAATTAGACATTCAACGTTTGCATAGCTCTAGTTTGTGGGGGAGAAAAGCTGCAAAGATTTACAGGCATTTTGTCAATTTCATTGCAATAAATTCAATTCCTAAGTTCAGTATGCTGTCTAAAACTACTTGATGAAATATGAGTCTTATACTCACTTTAATGAAACCCATGCTAAACACTTTTTAATATCCAGAAATTCACTCAATGAGAGATTTTATGAAAAGTCTATTACCATGTTATATCCACTCTCATTAATTTTGCAGCAGCTTTTAGCCCTTTAGTAGAGAGCAAAAACCTTTTGGCCTGATCTGGTTTTAGAAGCTACCTTTTTAAATAGTTAAAAAGACTAGATCCCCTTTTCTCCTTGTCACACTTAGCTTTCTCAGTGGGGAAATAACAAATGCCTAAAAGGCTTGCAGAGATTCCAGGGTCGGTGTTGCCTCTGTCTCTTCTCTACGAATCCTCCCTCCTTTGCCATCTTCTCCAAAGGAAGAAAAAAGCCAGCAATAGGCTTCATTTCACCTTGGTGACTGTCAGTGATGTCATGCCACCTTATCTCCAACCTTTGAAAGGTGTAGCTGCTTTTCTAAGTCTCCCCCACCCTGCCCATCCGAGCCCAACCCTCTCTGACAATGCTTTTTAATTTACCTAATCACCTGACCAATGGTAAACAGTGAAATAAAAATGTGAGGATCAGAGAGAAATCAAGGGCAGCTTTCCTATAGCAGGGGTGGGCTGAGGCTGTCACTAGAGTCAACACCAAATGAGCTCCAAGTTCCAGCACTTTTTACTGACCCTGGGAAGCTTACCACTTCTCTCTCACATTTTTCCTCCCTAAGGCCTAGTGTTCATTCATTCTTTTTTTTTTTTTTTGAAACAGAGTCTTGCTCTGTTGCCCAGGCTAGAGTGCCATGGCATCAGCCTAGCTCACAGCAACCTCAAACTCCTGGGCTCAAGCGATCCTCCTGCCTCAGCCTCCTGAGTAACTGGGACTACAGCTACGCGCCATCATGCCTGGCTAAGTTTTTCTATTTTTAGTAGAGATGGGGTCTTGCTTTCACTCACACTGGTCTGGAACTCCTGACCTCAAGTGATCCTCCCGCCTCAGCCTCCCAGAGTGCTAGGATTACAGGTGTGAGCCACCACGCCTGGCTTCATTCATTTCTTGCTTATAGAGGATTTTAAAGTAATAAAGGAGATACTGAGTTTCTCTGAGTAAAACAAGCAAACAACTACAAAGAACTAACCCTAGCTTAGCAAAAGGTTTGTGAGATAAACTTGAATGCCAAATGCCAGGCAACGGCAGAGCAGATGTAGGGAGGTGGGAGAGTGGAGTGGACTGTGCGTGCCTTGTGAGGAAGGGGCTCCGTGAGTCAGAAGTCCTCACTGGAGAGGAGGATTAGAAGGTCTCAAAAATGTTCATACCCTTTGACCCCATACCCCACTTCTAGGACTTAACTGCAAGGAAATATTCACAAATATGGGCAAGAATTATAGAGAAAAATTTTATTGCCATTATTTACAATCAATAAAAATTGGAAATAACTCAAATATTCAATAAAAGAGAAATTATGATTTATTCATATGATAAAAATATATAGCATTTAAAGTAATGTTTATTTATTTATTTATTTATTTTTTTGAGACACAGTCTCGCCCTGTTGCCTGGGCTAGAGTGCTGTGGCATCAGCCTAGCTCACAGCAACCTTGAACTCCTGGGCTCAGGTGATCCTACTGTCTCAGCTTCTCTAGTAGCTGGGGGACTACAGGCATGCAACACCACGCCTGGTTAATTTTTTTTTTTTTTCTATTTTTAGTTGCCTGGCTAATTTCTTTCTATCTTTAGTAGAGACAGGGTCTTGCTCTTGCTAAGGCTGGTCTTGAACTCCTGACCTCAAGTGATCCTCCTGCTTCAGCCTCCCAGAGTGCTAGGATTACAGGTGTGAGCCACCATGCCCGGCTAAAATAATGTTTTTCAAAAATCCTCAAAAGAAGGAAAATTTTTCACAAAGTTATTTTAAGGAAAAAGCAAGATGTAATTACATATATTGATATATTTAGTTTTATCTCAACTTAGTTTTTTTTTTTTTTTTTTTTGAGACAGAGTGTCACTCTGTTGCCCGGGCTAGAGTGCCGTGGCGTCAGCCTAGCTCACAGTAACCTCAAACTCCTGGGCTCAAGCAATCCTCCTGCCTCAGCCTCCCGAGTAGCTGGGACTACAGGCATGTGCTATCATGTCCGGCTAATTTTTTCTATATATATATTTTTTAGCTGTCCATATAATTTCTTTCTATTTTCAGTAGAGACGGGGTCTCACTCTTGCTCAGGCTGGTCTCAAACTCCCGAGCTCAAACAATCCGCCCGCCTCGGCCTCCCAGAGTGCTAGGATTACAGGCGTGAGCCAACGCGCCCGGCCTGAAAGGAAATATGAATATTAATCATGGCTTTCTTAGGGTGGTAGGTTTAGGGATGATTTTATTCCTGTATGTTTCTACATTTTTCAATTTTTCTAAAATAAACATTTTATTTCTTTAAAAATAAAACAGTACAAATAGATAAAATTAGTAAATGAAAGGTGGGAGAAATTATCAGAGATTCTGGAGATCCTAGAAAGTTTTCCCCCAAGAACCACTTGGGCCATACCCAGATGGCCTCAAGCCTTCAGCTTGGCATCAGACAGAATGGGGTGGGGGGTGGAAATTCTAGCTTTGCTGCTTATCTGGCTGCATAACCTTACACAAGCAAGTCACTTACTCTTTGTGCTCTTAGGTTCTTAATTTGTAAAACAGTGATGTAAAATCCTACAGGCTGACCAAAGAATTAGGTGAAATAGCTCACGAAAAGCCCAGGCACATCGTTAAAGCTCAGTGCAAATGTGTTCCCTTCCCTGTGTTAAAGCTGGAGCAAAACACTTGGGATTGCAGGTGGAGCAAGTTAGTGCGCGGAGTGGTGCGATGAGGGAAGCCTCCCAGGAGGAGCAGGGACTGCCTCTGAGCCTCAGCCCACCCAGCAGTCCCACTCCTCACATTATGGAAATGAGGGGAACACTAATGAGGCAGATGATGATCTGATTAAGGAAACACCAACTGGGACAGGCAAGAGCCCCTTCTCACCGTGTCACCAGCCCAGGGCCAGCTCTCTTCTGAGAGTGTTGACTGGAGTCAATCTGCTTTCAACCACAGCTTCAGATGGACATAACACTGAAGCCAATGATCCTTGAAGACAAAATAATCTCTCGGCTTCTTTCTGCTCTAGTTAGAATGCTGTGATTATAATAAGCAGATGCTGATAGGAGTTTGTTCAAATCCATCCTGTCATCCATCTAATTTAGTTTAGTGCCTGGTAGATTTCTTTCAAGTTCCATGGGCAGTGACAATGCAGGGGGATGTTTGGAAGTGTGGAGAGGACTCCCCCCGCTCCAGCAGCAGGGCCTTTCTCAGAGGGCTGAGAAGGGCATGTTCTGAGTCCTGCTGCCTCTGGCACAGGTAGCCTTCCCCCAGGGCCTGTGCACTAAGCTTCAGGCCATTGTTGTAATAGCAATGATAGCAACTTCATTTTACAGCATTTTGCATTTATAAGACAACTTCGTGTCCCTTATTCTCTGGAATTTCACCACAATTCGGAGAGATTAAGTGACTGACTCAACATCCAACACTTGGTTCCCTCTCCTGCTCCTCAGAGACCTGGACTGGAGCTGCTGCTGCTGGGAGCGGTATTTGCAAGGGTGAGCCTGGCAGAGGTTTAGCCTTGTATCTAGCAGGATTCTCCGGGGTAAGGGGCTTCAGGATGGTGCTGGAATTTCCAGCCCTTAAGGTGCTAGTTTGTGTGTTGAGGTAGGGATTGAGAAAGGGGAAAAAAGGGAAAAAGACCAGGAGGGGGAGAAATGGTTTGGGTTTGGTTTTGGTTGAGCCTCCAGATCAGACTTTCTGGATGGTACCATCCAGGAGCCCCACTTCTCTTAGATCCCTGGTGGTTCAACAGCTGCCCAGGAGAGAGCCCAGCGCGCCTTCACTAATCTGTTACCTTTTCTCCACTGCCTTCCCCAGCGGCAGCCGCGGGAGTCGCCCGCTCCCGGTTACCATGGCAACCGCGCCGAGCCCGCAGCCAGCCCTGCTGCACTGACTTCAGCCTCCGCTGAGATGCTGCGGTGACGACCGACCAGAGGGGCAGGCACCCGGGACCGCGTTCCTTCCTCACTGCGTCGACCGTGAACCTCCTGAGAGAGACCTGAGAGAGAGCTGGGGGGACGGGGAGGGACAAGGGGTGAAAGGGGGGGACCTTGGAGCTTCCCGACGCTAACGACCGGGGGGATTCCGGCTGGAGGTGGAGTGTGCGGCACCCAGGATGTGCGCAGCCGTGGCGGCGACACCTGTGCCCTGAGGACCGACCGACCCTGGAGAGGCAGCGCAGCGCTCGCCCCCTACGGAGGAGATGCGGGGTTGAAGCCCTAATTGGTGAGTACCGTCCAGCCTTTCTTTGGGTGAGCACATCTCATAAAGGCCAAGGTTATGTGTCTTGATTGATGCCTTTAAAAAAAAATCACATGTTTAAATTGCTTGTGACGGGGAAGCATTTTCCTTTCCGACATCTTTGGGTTTCTTTCTCGGAACTATTTCATTCCCCTTTAAACGCACTACTGTCTTAACCGGTGGGAACTACACCCGCGTATCCCTGTCTGGGTTCCCGCGCGCGACCCCACCAGTGCGGACACCGTGCATCACAAACACTCCCCAAAGCCTGTGGGGAGGCAGCCGAGCTGAGTTTCCCAGCCATTTTCACCCAGTTTTCCTAATGTGCCTATCTCGCAGTCAAAGAAATAACGTCCCCAGCCAAACCAGTGGCGGGCCAGATGTCAGAGTAGTGCCAGCAGGCTCTTGGCGAGGCAGCGTCCTTTCTGGCGAGCTCGCGGAGGCGGCCCATGAGCTCACCCGCACGATTGTTCGCCGGCAGCGCCGCCCATCCCGCCCCAGGAGAGGGCGCCGCGCTCGCGCGCGCAGCCCCGCACGCCGGAGGGCGACCCCGCCGCGTCCGAGTCGTCTGCGCGGCTGCCGCGGGCGCAGCGCGAGCGCTTCTCTTGGGGAGCTTTAACAAAAGGATGGTTAAGCTCGTTCCCTCCTGGCAGCAAAGGGAAGGCCAAATGACTTCTGGAGGCCTGCATTTGTTTTGGACTCGGATGATTATGATTGCATGGCAAAATACTTTCTGTGTATCAAGTCCTCTCCTGGCCTTTCACCCCTTACTTCCTCCCTTCCCCCGAAAAAGCTTTCTTACTGGTCTAGCACTGTGATCAACTATTTAGAATTTTCACCGTTGTAAAGATTCAAGGGAAGCGAGAAGCCTTTGTTAAAATGGAAGACAGACTGAAGACTGAAATGCTGGGCCCTGCAGTACTCGGTTGGCTGCGGGCCCTGGCTGCATGTCGGAACAAACACCTAGGGAGCTTTAGAAAATACTGATGCCTGGGTCCCATCCCCAGAGACTCTGACTTAACTGGGCTACGGCGTAAACACTGGGATTTTTGTAAAGCTCCCATGTGATTCTAAGGAACTAAGGTTGCAGCTTACCATTCTAATCAAGCAGGAGACATTTTTCCGGGTGAACTTGGTGATAGTTTAGCCTCTCAAATAGGCCGCTGTTGTAGGGCAGGGTATGTAACTCTCATGAATGAAGCTGTAGGCAAAGAGAGCTGGCAGGGGTTTCGGCTGCTCAAAGGAGCTCAGGATGAAGGGGATGCTTCAGAGGAGGGAGGAGTCATCTCTCTCTGAACAGATCTTTCACTAAATGAAATGCTCTGATGTACGTTCCAGAGCAAGGGTAAAAGGAAATGCACACTTGTGCTAGTCTGTAGAGTAGGAAGCTGTGGCCCCCTATAGATTTGTGGATTTCATGTCTGCATATACTGGCCAGAGTCATGTGTGTAAATCGCCCCCCGCCCACCCACCCACTGCAAGGAGAATGGATGCTTAGAAGAGGGGGGGTTGGGAATGTGGCGGTCATTCTAGAATCTAGAGAAGGAGGAGGCAACAATAAGATCACCTAGAAATTATAGTGTTATCCTTCTCAGGCCTAAATCCTTCACAATGGCTTGAATGCCTCCTAAGCCTAAGGGAAATCCTAGAAACTTACTTTCCCTGAAAATTGGAGCACTAGGGCAAGATCCTCTCCACACGTACTATTGCAAACTGGGGGGCAGAAAGGTTCTTCTAACCCTTGCATTCTATGCATTCAGCTATTTCATGAATATTCATATATGCTGTGAAACAGGTGGGAGGCAGAAACCACACAGCAAGTCCACAATGACTAAGGTGCTCCAGGAATTTAGATAAGGCCTTAAAGCTCTGGGCCTGAGACATTAGAATTTTAAATACATTAGAAAGCGTTACCTACCAACCTGGGCCAGAACTTTGCCAGGCACAGTTTCCTAACCCTCTTGCTTTAATTTTGGTTAGAGGCCGGGCGCGGTGGCTCACGCCTGTAATCCTAGCACTCTGGGAGGCCGAGGTGGGCGGATCGTTTGAGCTCAGGAGTTCGAGACCAGCCTGAGCAAGAGCGAGACCCCACCTCTACTAAAAATAGAAAGAAATTATATGGACAGCTAAAAATATATATAGAAAAAATTAGCCGGGCATGGTGACGCATGCCTGTAGTCCCAGCTACTCGGGAGGCTGAGACAGGAGGATCGCTTGAGCTCAGGAGTTTGAGGTTGCTGTGAGCTAGGCTGACGCCACGGCACTCACTCTAGCCTGGGCAACAGAGTGAGACTCTGTCTCAAAAAAAAAAAAAAAAAAAAAAAAAAAATTTTGGTTAGAGAAAGGTCTCCTTGGGAGATAGGTATAAATGATAGTATTAATACTATGTCTTCAGAAACCCGTGGGCAAGGCTGTCATTCATTTCACTAACAGGCAAGGAAATGAAATGAAGATGTTATTTAAAAAGCATATAACCCATCTGATGTGGATCACAGATCCTCGTGTGTCAGGGGCCCTCAGGGAGTGGCTAGGAGGGATGTCCCCACTGCAGAATGGCCACAGCTCTCCCACTCTGCCCCGTCTGATCACTTGGCTCTGCACTCCCAGGTACTGACTACACAAGCCCTCCCCTTGTGCCCACTTACTCTCTCCAAGCAACCTGAAACAGTTATAACAACTTCCATCCTTCCCTTTTAGTCACTGTTTTTCTAGTCTGTGCACAGTCACACACACATTATTGTGTCCCCTCCTGGAGTTCACATGATCTCCTGAGACAAAGCTTTCACTTCACCTGGGCCTCCCCCAGTTTCCCCAGCACCCACTCAGCAGAGCTGGACTGTGGATGCTTCACTGTCAGCTGAGCGGGACCTGCTTCTGACTGGTTCCACGTAAAGGAGGGCTCACAGTGGCTTCTGCTACTTCCAGTCCAAACACCCTTTCCTGACAGGTCACCTTGGGCCTGCTCCACCCCGCCCCCGCACCCCGAGGCAGGCCAGGCCAACCTGCAGAGGCTGCCAGTCCAGTAGGTGGCTAATCCAGGGACAGCAAAACCATGTCTCATTTTTCATTACCCTCTCCCCGCTATGACCACCAATATCTGTCCTCTGAAAAGGGCAATTTACTTCATAGGCCACTGGGAGAAAATGGCTGATCTAGCTTAATCCACGTAGGTCAGTTCATCTCTAGGGACTACCTAAACTCGTAGTGGGAATATGGAGAGATTGTGATGCTTTAATAAAACCCTATTTTACACTTTTTCAAACTATGGATTGTGACTCATTAGTGGGTCATGAAATCAGTTTGATGGGTCATTTTAGAAAGAAAAAAATAGAATAATAGAATAGAAAATGTGAGTGCAGCATCATATCTAATGAAAGGAAGTTTTGTGTCCTGAAATTTGTATTTCAGTTTTATGTACTGTATATGTACGTTTTTGTTTGTGTGCACTGAGTCATGATGTGAAATATATTTCTCATTGTGGGTCATGCTCAAGAAACTTTTAAAGTCATTACCTTATGGCAAACACTGATGGAAACTAGAATTGAATCAAAATAAAATATTAAAAAGTCAAATTCGGCCGGGCGCGGTGGCTCACGCCTGTAATCCTAGCACTCTGGGAGGCCGAGGTGGGTGGATCGTTTGAGCTCAGGAGTTCGAGACCAGCCTGAGAAAGAGCGAGACCCCATCTCTACTAAAAATAGAAAGAAATTATATGGACAGCTAAAAATATATATAGAAAAAATTAGCCGGGCATGGTGACGCAGCCTGTAGTCCCAGCTACTCGGGAGGCTGAGACAGGAGGATCGCTTGAGCTCAGGAGTTTGAGGTTGCTGTGAGCTAGGCTGACGCCACGGCACTCACTCTAGCCTGGGCAACAGAGTGAGACTCTGTCTCAAAAAAAAAAAAAAAAAAAAAAGTCAAATTCTAGAAGAGCTAGCAAAAAATAGAATTCAATATATTTCAGATTAATGGATGATTTTGAAGTGATAGAAGAATCCATAAGGGGGAAAACTTGTTTTTTGGTTTTTTTTTTTGGTTTTTTGAGACAGAGTCTCACTCTGTTGCCCAGGCTAGAGGGCCTTGGTGTCAGCCTAGCTCACAGCAACCTCAAACTTTTGGGCTCAAGTGATCCTCCTGCTTCAGCCTCCAGAATAGCTGGGACTACAGGTGCTTGCCACTGTGCCTGGCTAATTTTTCTATTTTTAGTAGAGATAGGGTCTGGCTCTTATTCAGGCTGGTCTCGAACTGCTGAGCTCAAGTGATCCTCCCACCTTGGCCTCCCAGTGTGCTAGGATTACAGGCATGAGCCACTATGCCTAGACCATGAGGGGGAAAACTTAATTCACATTTAAAATTTCCAGGAAACGAAATAAACAGAGTGGGGGAAATATTTGCATTATAGATTACAGATTAGAAGTTACTATCTGTTAACACATTGACTGCCACACTAGAAAAAATTTTTTTTCCTTGGGGCCACGGTGTTTTATTGGGAAAACAGAATAAAAACTTCAAAAACAAAATGATCCTTTCTAATTTAATGAAAAATTTGTTATTTTCTATTGTTTTCTGTGTGTGAGTTATACACAACTTGAAAAATAGCTGTCTCGGCTCCCAAGGTGAAGAAATGTGTGAGTTACACACGCTTCATGAGGCCCTGGGCTCAAAACTAGCAATGAGTTAAATACAACTCGCAGGGCACTTAATGTGTTAAACAAAGAATCCATTTCAGAAAAGAAGAGCTGTGGGGGTGTGGAAGAGGGAGAAGCAGAGAGACTTAAGTATTGACTTGGGTCTTTGGAAGGCCCAGCTCCATATGGCCTTTTTCTTGGTGCGGTGGTACAGGAAAATAAGTTGTAAGGTAGAGTTATACCTTCTGTTCCTCCTACGCTGTACTGCTCTTTTGATATTGAGCCAACCTATGATAAAGCATTTTGAATACTGTGGAAAGAAAAAATCATTTAAAAAATTTTAAAAATCATTATAATTCCATGCATTACAACCTACTGTGTAAAATTCCATTTACATAACATTCTGGAAAAAGACAAAACTATTGGGAAAGAAAACAGAGGAGCCATTGCCAAAAGCTGGATGTATACAGGAGAACTTGACTACAAAAGGATACAAGGTGACTTTTCAGGATGATAGGACTGTTCTATAACTGTATATTTAAAAGTCATAGAACTGTATACCAAAAAGAATAAATTTTATAATATGTGAATAAATCTCAATAAACCTGACTGGAGAGGGAAAAAAGTCCATGGGTAAATTCATAGTCCGTGAAAAGAACTTCATCCATATGAGGAAATGCAATGAGCAAAAACAGATGTGTTCATTATTGACTGTAATCAAAAGTGCAAATTATGGGCCAGGTACAGTGGCTCACACCTATAATCCTAGCACTTTGGGAGGCCAAGCCGGGCGGATCACTTGAGGCCAGGAGTTGGAAACCAGCCTGAGCAACATATCGAGACTCCGTCTCTACAAAAAATAGAAAAATTAGCTGGGCGTGGTACTGTGTACCTTTAGTCCCACCTACTTGGGAGGCTGAGATGGGAAGATCCCCTGAGCCCAGGAGTTTGAGGTTGCGGTGAGCTGTAACAACATCACTGCACTCTAGCTGGAGTGATAGAGTGAGTCTGTCACAAAAAAAAAAAAAGTGCAAATTACAGCAACACCATGATACTGTATTATTTCTTGCTAATGATTAACAATTTTTAAAAGCCAAAACATATAATGCATTTGAGGTTGTAGTAAAATTGCAGTGTTTATTATGGGTTGCATTATAAATTGGTAAAATTTGGGGAGAATGCAACATAATGATATACAGGAAAAGCCATAAAATTACTATATCCAGGAATTTCTATCAATAAAGTTAGTTAACTTTTAAAATTCCAAATGCATAAAAAATATCCTCTACTGTGTTGGTTATAATAGAAGAAAATAGAAATAGCTGAAATATCCAATATTATAGGAACAGTTTAAAAAATTGTGGGATATAAGTACAATGGAATATTTTGCATTCACAACCAAAGCCTAAATCTAGAGACATGTAGAAAGAAATATAAAATATTTATGATTAAATGAACAATAGTAGAATACAGAATAGCAAGCCAATCATGTTTGTAATGTAAATAATCTGTTTGCCTGTGGAAGACAACACGTACCTGCAAGTAGCTGTGCTAAAGTGATGGATTAGAGATGAGTCTTAAGTTTGCAGAATTTGTTTGCTGTTGTCATATTGTCATTCAACAACAAAGATCCCTCAAATAAAACCTTCAAGATTAGAAGAAATGAATATAGAGGAGGAGAGGAGAAATCCCAGATATTACATATTACAATGTAGAATGTTGTTTCCTTGGTGCTAGAAATCAGAAACATTGGAGAGTCACAATTATGTTGAATAAATCAAAACTATGTGGATTTTCTGTCACTGTTGCTCCAAGCTAATGTTAACTTGGATAAAGTCCTTGCTTGTGGCAAGTAGTTTGTGAATCTACTGACTGACTAAATGTCCAGGACCACCTTTTAGTTGTACTTTTCACAACCACAGTCTTGGGAAAACCTGAATTTATCTCTGAAGAAGCATCAGAAATCTTAGTACAAATAACACTTTCACTGTAACTGTGTTTTAAGGGGACTTTAATTTTTCCAGCATAGAGAACACATCTTTGGGAACTTTTTTTCTCCCCCATTAAGAGAACTGTAAGAACATTTTAAGTAGGTCACAACTCTTAGGGGAAAGACAAGTGTGTAATGAACAGAGCTCCAGGGAAACTTTCTTAGAAATTTGCCTAATGTGGATGTTTAAATGATGTAGCTTTTTCTTTTCAAGTGGGAAAGAGGGAAGGGGAAAGAAGAAGGTGGGGGCAGGAGCAAAACCAACAACTTGGAAAACCTGTTCTTATTCTTCCAGGCTCTGGTATTTTCAGATCAAATGGCCTAGTATATAGTTCCTGGGTCCTCCTTAACCTTTGGTTTGCTATATAACCTGGAGACAAACATGTAGTGTCTGTGCTTCACTGTCACCATCCTTAAGAGGAATGAAAATTCTTACTCTATTCCTTCTCCTGAGGCAGGCTGGATGGAGGTTTAGAGTGTGCCAATATCTATGCACATCCTGTGCTCTTTTCCTAAGGGCATCTGAATTCTCTGGTAGGCCTTTCACAGGCAAGACACCAGGAAATGTCTAAGTTTAAAAAAGTAATGAGGGGCCAGGCACAATGGCTCACTGTAATTCTAGCGCTTTGGGAGGCTGAAGTGAGAGGATCACTTGAGGCCAGGAGTTTGAGACCAGCCTGAGCAAGAGAGAGACCCCATCTCTACTAAAAATAGGACAGTTAGTTAGCCAGGTGTGGTGGTGTGTGCCTATAGTCCTAGCTACTTGGGAGGCTGAAGCAGGAGGATTGCCTGAGCTCAGGAGTTTGAGGTTGCTGTGAGGGATGATCACGCCACTGCACTCTAGCCTGGGCAACAGAGCAAGACTGTCTAAAAAAAAAGTAATGAGGGTGTGGGGACAGGGGTATGAAGGAAACTCCCATGAACAAAACTTTGTGTGTGTGTGCGTGGAGAGGGAGGGAGACAGATAAAGAGAGATTGTACTTGGATCAACTCTGAATCAGTAATCTTTGAATTAAACAGAATGTCAATTATGTTGTTTAATTTACTATGCAGATATAATAATTTTAATTTTTAGGGAAGGAGCGTTAATATTTATTAAGCACATACTCTAGGCCAGGTCCTTTCATATATAGCATTTTCGTCAACCCTCGACAGCTCTGTGAAATGAACATTGTTATTCCCATTTTTTCTGATTTAGAGAGTTACTGCCATTCAGAGACATTAACATGACCAGGGATTTTACGTAGAAAGCAGAGAAGTGGGGATTTGAACTCATCTTGCCCTCACAACAAAACCCATGCTCTTGTCATGTCCCCATGTCAGACAGACTTGCGTTCAAATTCCAGCTGTGGCACTCGTTAGCTATGTGACCTTGGGCAAATTTTTTAACTTCTCTGAAGCTCAACTACCTTATATTGAAATAGGGATAATGACAGAAAATGAGGTTCTTAAGAGGATTAGAGCTTATACCTCTGGGGTTTTTTTGGTTGCAAACAACAGAAACATAGACTGTAGGGCTAATTTTAGGGAAGGGTGGAAGAAATTTATTAAAAGGATATGAATTAGCTGACATAAATGAACAAAAAGTAAACTAGGAAAGGTCTTGGGAAGGATGAGGACCCAGGGAGCTAAGGGGAGCCAGAGGATAGAGGGACAACTGGTTTCCCTCTTTGGGGTATTCTTGAATGGGTGGATCAGCTCTGCTTACTTTCAGTTCTGTGTCTCTCTGCTTAACACTTGAATTCCCAGGAAGAGAGGTCAGACAGGACAAGGCTGGGCCATGTGCCACCTGCCTCATGGATGGAGAGCAAGGTGCCTTGGTGCACGTGCCCACCGGGCCTGCAGGCAGCGGTGGAAAGAGTTCCCACAGTAGAAGACGTATGTCGTGCTGCCAAGCAAGAGGGCCTGTGTGCTGGGTGGGCAAAAGCTGCAGATGGCCACCGCACAGCTGACACAGTCAGACATCCCTGCCCAGGACCGAGCACAAAGTGGCTCCGTAAATACTTGCTTTGGTTGGTGGTGTTTTCACATCACCTCCTGCAAGGTGGCAGTTCCAGACCAGTAAATTACAGTGTAACAGTGCATCTAGAAATCCTATTTCTGTGCTCTCTGTATGTGTGTCCTGTTACGATACATGGGGTGAACTGACAAGGTGCTCCTGCAGGAGGAGGCTGATTGGGAGGCTCTGGCCCACCTGGCGGCTCTGGGAGCTGAGGGCATCAATATGTGACACCCATTAGTGATCCAGGGGTAGGAAAGCTCAGCTTCCATGGTAGAACTTTAGGCGGCTGCCATTGCCTAGCCTTAGCTCCGCCTGCCCCTCCCTTCCCCCTCCAGTGTTTAAAGACCTTCCAGCGGGCAGGGGCGTGGAGTCAGCAGTGGCAGCTCTGCCCTGGCTCCACCAGTGATCGTCAGCTGCCTTCTGTCCACTCTCTCCTTAGGGCTTTCATTGCCCAAAATTCAAGCTTTCCAGGAAATAAAAGTAACTTCTCATCTCCGTAGGGTTAGAAACATCTGGCCCCAGGGGCCTAGACTGTCTTAGAGGCTTTATCTCTCTGCATACTTGTCAGTTACAGTGTTGATTGTTAAAGTCAATGAGTGTGCTGTGATACACTCCCTGGAGGCACAGTGCTTTTCTTGTTGCGTGTAGCGGGGTTTCCAGGCAGGGCAAAGGCAGCACTGAAGACCTAGGATCAGGGGGTGGTCAGAGGACGGAAAAGACCATTCAATCTGAAAGAGATAGGGATGTTCTTCTCCATCCCTTCTCTTTTTACTCTTTTTTTTGGGGGGGGGGGTGGGGCTGGTGTTTTAAAATTATGCTTATTTTTTTCTTATTACGAAAGTGTGTTCCATACTCCATCTTCTCCCAAAATGAAAAAGCACAAATAAACAAAAAGAAGATAATTCAAAACACCCACATCCCCACCCATGCCTCTATTCATCTAGATGTTAACATGTTAGAATTTACCCTTCCAAATACTCTTTCTAACCCTCCAAGCCACCTCCTCCCTGAGGCAGTGAAGTGCTTCTCCTGAAGAATTCCTAAAGGAGGGTAGGAACTCTGCCCCTTCTCTGCAAGTGGGAACGAGGACAAGGAAAAAGGAGGCTCTCTTCTTGGAATAGCTTTTTTCATCTCCCCAGGATGAAATCCTATTTTTCTTTTGAGGGAACACTCGCATACCGGCTCTTCCATTAAACTTATCCCTGAGATGGAAGTCTTCTCAGGCTCAGGAGATAGCAATTTCCACCACACAAAGACTCTCTATTGCATGTCTCACTTTCCCTGTACTATTGTTAGCTACTTGAGGTCAGGACCTATGTCTAATTGTTGTTGGTACAGCTCTCAGCACCCAGACAAGTGCCTTGCCCATCACAGACACCCAGGGAGGAATGAATGAAAAAGAATCAGAGATTCGAATCAAACAGAAGTTCACACAATCTCAAATGGGAACAAAGAGAAAGATTGATCTCTGGGGTCCTGTGTATGCCCTCACTAATCAGAGGACAAAGGAATGTTTGACATCCTACCCTTCCCCACAGAAGGTTGAGCCCCTTGGATGTGTCTTCTCTTAAATTTGAAAATGCGAATTTGTATGCCAGTGATTTTGAGTTTGTTAGGTCCATTCTGAGGCTTTATCAGGGCATCTTCTATCACTATTCTATATCCTAAATGTGCAGTATCATATGTTTTCACCTTTTCTCTTCCTCCCTTCCCTTCCCTCAATCCTTTCCCTCTGTTCTTTTTTCTTTCACAATTGAAAACAGCGCTGTGTAAAGTAAGTCATATTCAGTTGGGCTGAACTTGACTTTTGCCACATGTAATTTTGAAGCTAATGATTTTATTTTGAAGAGCAATATGTCTGAGCAGTGGAGGAAGGTAAAATTGGAAAGACTGATAGTTTCTTCCCTGCCTCACTGCAAAAGGAACCAATCACTAGGGTGAATTTACTTGTTTTAGTTCTGCAGCTCTATAGCATTTAGTCCTCTCTGATGCAGGGCACAGAGTCCTAAGGCTTGTGCTCAAAGAATCTAAGTCCTACAGAGTGTGTGTGTGTGTACATCTATCATATATGAGATTTTTGTTGGTAAATTTTTCTTAGATGTAGCTGCATATGAAGATATAGGTCCAGAAAAATCCCATTGGCAAAATTAGTTGTGTTTACTAGAGATATTCAAGAACTCAGTCTAAATGGGCTTAGGGAAGGATCTTCCTACCAGTTACAGCAGGGCCATAGGAATCTCTGTTTTGATGATGGTTATGATGCGGTGGTTCTAGATTTTATTTTCCAATGTCTTTGGTGACTAGAGATTTCTTTCACATATTGCCATCTTGTTTTTGCCTGCTTTCACGGCATAGAATTTCTGGCTACTACAGAACATATATATGCCAATGAGTTGGGGGAAACACCTCCCAAGCTTTTGCTATGGTGTTATGAAAAATGCAGAAGTAGATTTGCAATTTTGTCAAGTTGCATTTAATTTCCTTCCTCCTGGCAGAGTAAAAACTTGCAAATCAGTCTGTAATTAGTTAAAAAGTAAAATATATATCGAATTTTTCCCCCCTCACTGTGAGATGTTAGCCTAGAGATCAACCCCAGAACCCAGGATGTCATCTTCCAGCTCTGGGACATCCCAATCCATGGATGCCCTTATCTTTCCTCTGGAAGTCTGAGTTGGTCCCAAACCAGTCCCTCAGCATAGAAGAGGGGCAAGAACATCAAGCCTTTCATATCCCATGTCTTCAGTCCGTCCATATGACAATGAATACAGCCCAGGAATCGAATCAGACCTCCCTGTTCCTCCTTCTGGACTCCGTTCTCCCACAGGAGGATGGGATGGGCTTCTGAGCCTATCCAGGGCATCCTGGGAGCCATTATGCTACACATGGCTTGGGAGTTCCCTGGAGATACCTTAAAGCTGAACACCCCTGGGGGGCATGGTAATCAGAGCTGGTGGCAGGCATGGGTGTAATATTTGGAATGCTTGGAAGGGATGGACTGAGTTCCCGTTGGACCGTGGAATCCATTCACAGCAAGTGTCTCAGTCATCATTCTTTGCTTTGCTAGCTAGTGACAGAAAGCTGACCCAAACTGGTTTAAGTTTAAAAAAAAAAAAAAGAAAGAAAGAAAGAGGGAATTTATTGTCTCACCTAACTGGCTTCCCATGAGACTTAACTCAAGGGCTCACAGATCTGAGCAGACCCAACTTTCCCTCTCTCCATTTCTCAACTCCTCTCCTTAGGGCTGGCTCTGCCCTCGTGGCCCACGATGGCTGCCAGTAGCTCCCAGAGCTACCTGCATCCCATGTCAAGTCCAGAGAGGGCTATGGTCAATCCCAACAAAACCACACCCAAACTGGGAACGGGGAAGGGTGAATTCCTCAGTACACTATAATAATTAAAACATTGAGATAACTTTTTTCATCTGTAAAATTGGCAAGGATTACAAAAGGAGAGAAATGCTCGGGATTGGTGAGAGTTCAGACAAATTGTTTGTCTATCGCTGGTGGGAACATAAACTGGTGTAAACTTCCTGAAAGACGATTTGGCAATATATGTGAGACATTTTAAAAATGTGCATACCCTTTGACCAAGCAATTCTACTTCTAGAAATATTAGGAAAGAATCATAAATATGTACATATATAGGCAATCCTTGAAGTTACACATAATAATGAAAGATTGGAAATAATGACTAAAAATTGAGTCTTGGCTAACTTAAGGTATTGCCATGTGATGAAGCTATTTAAAATCATATTTTAGAACAATATATAGTGGCATGGGAAAATTCCTAGCCTATCAAATAGAAAAGTAGATTGCAAAGCATTTTGGTCAAATTTTGTTAAAAAGATACATACAAAAAAAGAAGGTACATACACATGTACACAGAAAAAATACAGGAAAACATATGTATCAAAAAAGCAACAATGACATGCTGGTAAGGTCATGGGCAATTTTTATTTTTTTGTACTTTCCTCTATTTAAAAAATTCTTCTACAATAAACATGTATTATTTTGAAGTCAGAAAATATTTTTTTCTTAAAAATAAGACAGAATACACCACAAGTCTTCTAATGGCCAAATTGTGGATTGACATTAGATTATTCTCCCTACTGTTTGATACATGTCCACTTATTTTTGGTACCCTCAACCTCTCCACCTTTCTCCCCAGTACACCACCCATGCCCCCCGACCCCATCCCTTTTCTAGAACTCAATCCAACGCTCCTTCTCCTACTAGGGGACAGGACATTCCAACATGAGCTTGTACATTTCAAAGAAGATGGGATCCTGTCATGCACTTTCTGAGGAGCTCAGGCTGAATCCTTCCTCACTGACATGGGTCTGATGTTTATCACCCCATCCACTTGGTAGGTACACGCTTCATGTGTGATCCGTCAGGATAACCCCACACAACCTGACAGTTCTTTGCTCATAGTGGGTGCTCAATAAACGTTTGAATGCATAAATAAAGCAGTCAGATAAGCAGAGACATTTTAGAGCTCCTGGGTATGAGAAGAGACAGGAGAGCTATGGGAGTGAGAATTAACCAGATGGGTTGCCCGGAGCTAGGCGAGGCAAAGAGCAACTCAGAAGTATTGGCTTCAGAATTACCTCGCTCAGGCTTCTTAATCAATATTAAACGTTTGCTGTTCCCACACAATTTTACTAGCATGTCCACCCCTGTGAGTTTAAAAAGAATGAAATCATTAGCCCAGCCTGTATTTTCAGGGCTGTGTTCCAATGCCAGTGGAGCAGGATATTTTACTGAACAGCAGATTGAGAACTTCCCCCCAATTGGTTGACAGCAGTGCTGCACACAGAAGTCCCTTCCTCATGGACATGGGGCTGACTCTAGCTCCACTCCAGGCTATGGGGGAGCAGTTTTGTGGCCCTTTGCTATTGAATTTCCAGATATGTCAAAGACACAATCTCATTGAAAGCATATACACAACAAACCACTAAAAAGAAGTCCACAGTGCTTCTCACTCTTCATAGGTCTTCCTTGACTTGCTTTCTGCCCCAATTGTAAGCGCTTCTTGTGCCACACTCCCTGAATGCCATGGGATAGCTTTTGCTATTTTGTATTTGTTTTCTTGTTGCTTATAATTGTTCTCTTGTTGTTACATGTAAAAAGGTTGCTTTCACTCAGCCAGCAGAGACTGCAGTGGAAAGAACGTACAACTTGGAAAACCAGGCACCATGATTTACCAGCCTGTTCCCTTAGCCAAACTGGTCATCCTCTCTGAGCTGTAGTTTCCTTCCTTGTCTGTAAACAAATGACTACTAACTCTCCTCTCATGATTGTTTTGAAGCTGAAATGATATTGTAGGTGTAGAAATCAATGTAAAACATGATGTAAGTGTATGACATTATCTTTTGTATGGAATGCAGTAGATTCTCAAGAAATTGGAGATAGCATTGCATTGTGGGATTACGAGGGTGGGCACTAGAGTAAGACCTCTGTTTGCACTTGGGCAAATCAGCTTCTGTAAGCCTTAGAATAATAATGGAACTCCACAGAGTTGACATGAGGGTGAAATGAAATAATGCATGCAAAGCACTTCCCAACAGTACCTAGCACATAGTAAGCCCTTAATAAATGTAAGCTGCTGCTGTGCTCCAGTGAGAGATGGAAATATGTCAATAAGAAATGTATGTTGGGACAGAGAGCATGGAAAATTGGGGTTATGGTGGGGCAGACACAGTGTAGAAATGGGAGCTCTATAAGCTGGCAGCCTTTGGTAATCAATCTGAGAAGGCTTTGTGGAGGAACTGGACTTTCTGGAACTCTTTGGATTATAGTTGAAAAATGAGTTTTCTGGTTGGGAGTGGAGCTATAAGAAAGGGTGTCCCAAACACCTTATACAAGGTGCAAGCAGGTTGAGTGGGGGTGGGGTGACCAGATGTTGAGAGGTGGGAAGATTCTGAAATAAAGAAGGTGGAGTTGGTCTGAAGCTTGATAGCCCAAATGTAAGCCTAGCTGCCCTGTGTGAAGCTCTAAAATAGAGACTAGGCTCTCAAGGAGTGTTTGGATGATCTTAAATTTGACATGTAGTGTGCCTGCAAGCACAATTGGCCATGCATAGCTGAAGGGTGTGTTACAGACTTCAGATAGGGACAAGCACTTTAGCAGCTCTAATGAGGGGTGACCAGTGGGATTTGTTGCTGAACGCAGGAATGCTGAACAGTTCAACAGGCCAATGAATTATTAATTGAAGCTTTGTCTGATTATGAGGAGGAAGGGAGAAGGAAGAAGAAGAGGTGTCTCTTGGTTGAGTAGAAATTTTGAGATACTGGGGTTGGGGGGCGGTCTCTACATCTAAGAAGAATGCTCTTCTTCAAGAGATGAGGGACCCAGAAAGAATGTTGGATTTGGCTTTACAAAAAGTGGGGTTGATATTGTCGCTATACAGGATTTGGTGTCAGAAAGTCTACTTTCAGCCAAAGTTCTTTAAGATGGTGGTTCATGCCCCAAATTGAAGAAGACATGAAGATATTAGTAATCCTATGCAAAGGATGATAGGATCACAAAATATGAGAAGGGCCATCGGAGATCAACTGTAGTCCAATATCCTCATTGGACTAGATGAGGAAGCTGAGGCTGAGTTGGCATTACCTACTCAAGGTCATGCAGATATATCTGGTTCAATTCTCTCTATATTTTCTTTTAGCTCCCTCCTCCAAACATTTGAAGTTTCCTTAATCTCTTTGTTTCCCATCTGGATAGGGTGAGGAAGAAAGTCCTAGTTTTGTTTTCTGGAGGCTACAGCGCAACAAGCAAGTCCCCTTTAAACGCCTCCTCTCTTCTCTCCATCTGGCAGGATTTGCTATGCCCACCGTGTTTCTCCATTGGCCATTTCGTGTGGCTTCTCGCCCCCTTCCAAGACTCCCAACCAATCAACTCTTCCCTGTCTCATCCCGGCGGCGCTCAGTGGACTGTACCATATAGACCGAGCGGGGGCCGGAGAGGAGGAAGGGCGTGGCGACAGCTTATTTCTTTAGGTTATGCATACGATCCATGAGATTCTGGAAAATCTGAGCCTGCGCGTAGCAATGGGGTCCCTGAGGACCGGATCCACGTGCCGGTCCCAGAGGCTCACTGAGATCGCCCGCCCCCGAGGCCCGGGTCCCGTGGTCGGGCCTGGAGGGCCGCAGCCCCCGCCCTTCCATGTGCCCGCCCAGCCACTGGCGGCGGCGCCGCTGCTCCTGCCGTTGCCCGTGCCGGACCCTGCGGGCTGGCGCGCCGGGGCTGCGGGGCTGCGGGGCTGCGGGTCCCGGAGCGGGGCTGGGCGGCCCGGGCCGGCCAAGGGACGCCAGCGCCGAGGGGACACAACAGCATGAGGCGGAGGTGAGGACGGGGGTTCGGGTTCGCGGCCAGCCCAACCGCCCATGAGGAGCCGAATTCCCCCAGCTCCCCGAGCGCGGGGCTCCGGGCCCGGCTGGCTTCCACGGGCGGCTGCGGAGCCGGCGACCGCCGCGCCAACATGTGGGTGAAGCCCTCCCGCCCCGGCGGCCGTGAGCACCTGGCGCCTCCTTCTGGCGGCCGCTTCCAGCCCGCTCGCTGGCGGGCACGGCGCGAGCAAGCCCCTCCGGGCGCGCGGCCTTCGCCGGCCCTGTCCTTGACCTCAGGGCTTGGACGTGCGGTCGGGTATGGCGGGCGGGTCCCCGAGTTCCCGGGCAGGCTGGCGCCGGGGCAGCCGAGGTGGGCTCCCACTTCTTGTCGGGGTCAGGGTCGGAGTGGCTGGGGCTCGGGGGGCTGGGAGGCTTCTGGGGCGGGGCAGAGACGGCTCGGCTGGACCGAGGTCCGACGTCCGTCCTGCCGCCCGAGCCCGGCCCCCGGGAAGCCCCGTCTTGGTGGCCGGGTGTGGAGCCTGGCGTGCGCCGTGAGTGAGGGCTGCTGAGGCCGTCATGGCAGGTGGCCTCGAGAGAGCCCTGAAATGCTTCTTTAGTTTTTGGTGGCGGAGGTGAGTGGGTGAGGTGATGGCAGCCTCGCACGGCACTTACCTAAGGGCCGCCCCCTTCCCTCGCTGCCTTGCAAGGTGGTAGCGCTGTTGGAGGTCTCCGTGGTACGCTGGAGATTAGGTTTGAAAATCACCTTGAGGAGCCCTACACAGGTCCGTGGCTTGCCTGGTGTTGGCAGAAAGCCCGATGTAGCGAGAGCCTCAGCTTTGCAGGTTTCTGGCTTCATCAGCTCTTTCACAAGTGTTTGCTGGAAGGAAGGGGTCTGCCAGACCCCTCAGGCAGGGCCTCTGTACCTCATCCCAGTGAGCGACATGGACCTATATCTTGGCTGATTTCTCTCCTGGGTCTGAATGCAGACAAAGTATTTATTTCCAAGAATACAAAACCACATTCATATTCTTTTCATGTTGAGGTTCAGTGCAGACGTTAATTGTAGTTTGGATGAAACGGGTTAATGCAGAGGAATGTAAGTGAACTGTGGACGGTGTTTTTGTTTCTGTTTTTTTTTGTGTGTGTGTGTGAAATGGAGAGAATGGCATTTAAATATCAGGACACCAATGTTAATTTGGTCCCATCTGACAGTTTGCTGCATAGACAATCATTTAGGTTGATGGCTTGTACCCTAGGGGTGAGAATGAGTTAAGTTTTATGGTAAGAAAGACGTCTTACTATAAATCGCTGCAGCCGGCAGGAAGGCTTCCGCTTCTCATTACCAGGTCACATACATGCCAGTTCATTGTTGTGGTTGCCTTCTCCTGTGAGCATATCGCTGAAGGGCCTTTAAGAGAATATTATAAATTCCATATTTGATTATTAAATGTGCTACTCGGTCAGAAATTTGGCCCAGATTGTTTTAGCCCTACAGTGAGTTTTTCTTTTGCTCCAGGTCGTAAACGTTTTTAATCTTTTTAATAGTGTATTAAATAGCATGAGTTAATTTCAGAATTATAGGAAAGACATGATTTGGGTGTTCCTCTTGTAAAGAATGTTTCAAAACTTGGACCTGGTTCCTCAGCTAAGGCTCTTTTTTGTGTTCACAATGCTAACATTTTGAAGTCTCTAAAACGAGACTACAGATTATGCCCCCCACCCACCCATTTTGGATGATCCCCATTCAGTGGTGGTTATTTCATCGTGTTACTAGGTTTGGGAGAGAAAATGGGCTTTGGAAAGAATGTATGTTAAGTACTTAGCACAGTGCTTGGCACATGGTAGATGTTCAGTAAACATAAGTAAATTTTTCCTTTCCTCTTGGGTTTGAGACACCCGGGGATAATGAAATTGGATGCAGTTTTGATTGCATGTGCCATCTATAAATTAGAAAGATTAGCTGCCCCCACTCCTCCTTCTACTCCAACTTCCAGCTCTCTGGACATTCTAATGGTAGGTTAAAAATGAAACACCTTGGACTTAGAAATAAAAATAAGGAAAGATTGAGCTCTTTCTCCTTGGCTCATGTGTTGCATTTTTAAAGAAAGGATGGTGCATGCTCTGGAAGAGGTCTTATACCACCACTCAGTACAGGAGAGCAGATGGTAAGAATTGACCTTTTCCTGGGTCTGTTGAGTAGTCCCGCAGCAGGTGAGGATTTTGGTTGTTATTGGTTTGACATGTCCAGGTGGAACCAGAAGCATTACCTGATTTCTTCTGGCACTGGCATCTTAGAAGCGGCCCAGGATGGTCAAGGCCTGACCAGTGCCTAGGGGCAGGGTCTTGGCTTTGATGGGCCCTGCCTCTAAACAGGGTTGTACGAGCAGCAGTTGTTTCCCTCCTGCTTGTAGCAGGCTCCATGTGAGCAGATAAAAAGGCCATCAAACCTAATGTTCTTGAAAAAGTAAGGACCATTCATTATTGGCTTACTTATGTCCTGTAATCTTGGGTTTGGCATTTTAATAATCATCCTCTGGATTTACTTATTGCTTTTTCTTTGAGGAAGCGAAAGCTTTTTATCCCCTGTTAACTCATTGATTCTTGTCTCTGAGGTCATGAAAGTTTAGTATGGTGTATTATTCCCATTTTATAGATGAAATGGAGGTGATATGATTTGCTCTAAATTGCAAGTGAGTTGTCCCTGAGTTGGAACTTGAATTGGATCTTCCTTCTTATATTACATTTCATTGATACCTTTGGAGGAAAAAGCCCCACACACCTTTTTTTGGAAGCGAAAGGACTTAAAAAAGTGAAAGGCCAGGCTGGACGTGGTACGTGGTGGCTCACGCCTGTAATCCTAGCACTCTGGGAGGCTGAGGCAGGTGGATTGTTTGAGCTCAGGAGTTCGAGACCAACCTGAGCAAGAGCGAGACCCCATCTCTACTAAAAATAGAAAGAAATTATGTGAACATCACTTCTCGGCCTTTTGGCTAAGATCAAGTGTAGAAATTATATGGACAGCTAAAAATATATATAGAAAAATTAGCTGGGCATGGTGGCACATGCCTGTAGTCCCAGCTACTCGGGAGGCTGAGGCAGTAGGATTGCTTGAACCCAGGAGTGTGAGGTTGCTGTGAGCTAGGCTGACGCCACAGCACTCTAGCCCGGGCAACAGAGTGAGACTCTGTCTCAAAAATAAATAAATAGAATAAAAAAAAAGAAGCGAAAGGCCATTGTGCTTTTCTGATTACTAGATAGCTAAAGATGGTTAACATTTATTGAGTGCTTAACTGTGGGAACCTGCACTTGGTGCATTATATTCATTACTTCATTTATTCCTCACAACAGTATTTAAGTTAGGACCTACTCTCAATTTTACAGGGTTTGGTGACATCCCAGGTCAAGGGAATGACAGTAAGGCTGGGGCTCAGTCCTGGGCTTTCTGATTCCAGAGTGCATGCACGCTCCTGTCTGTAATGCTTTAATGGTGACTAATGGGTAGACCTCAGAGCCCCTGACACCTGCTGCTGCTGCATCCCTGAGTCTCATGGGTGGCTGTGGTTAGATGAGGGCCTTATTCTTCATTGCAGTACAGTTTTCACACTCCGGTCTTTTCTTTTATCAGAAGCATTCCTCTAGCCAGGTGGGAGTGTCATTACTTTAGAAAAAATAATCAGAGCTGAAAAAAATCTACATTTGGAGAATATGAAGTATTTAATAAGACCAGATGGGGAGATTAGGGACAGAGAGAATTGAAGTGGTTTGTGGACAAAGGAAATTTCTGGTAATCTAACCCAGAGGGCATCTGTAGTGCCCAGGCTTTTTTTACTTAAGCTGCTGGTTGAAATTGTAAAACTGGAGGCACGGCACTTGTGCTAAAATCTGTGCAGCAGATAAGACTCTCAGTTTCTTTTCTTTTCTTTTCTTTCTTTCTTTTTTTTTTTTGAGACAGAGTCTCACTCTGTTACCCAGGCTAGCGTGAGTGCCGTGGCGTCAGCCTAGCTCACAGCAACCTCAAACTCCTGGGCTCAAGCGATCCTCCTGTCTCAGCCTCCCGAGTAGCTGGGACTACAGGCATGCGCCACCATGCCCGGCTAATTTTTTCTATATATATTTTTAGTTGGCCTTTTTTTTTTTTTTTTGAAACAGAGTCTTGCTCTGTTGCCCAGGCTAGAGTGCCATGGTGTCAGCCTAGCTCACAGCAACCTCAAACTCCTGGGCTCAAGCAATCCTACTGCCTCAGCCTCCCGAGTAGCTGGGACTGTAGGCATGTGCCACCATGCCCGGCTAATTTTTTTCTATATATATTTTTAGATGTCAGTATAATTTCTTTCTATTTTTAGTAGAGACAGGATCTCGCTGTTGCTCAGGCTGGTCTCGAACTCCTGAGCTCAAACGATCCACCCACCTCGATCTCCCCGAGTGCTAGGATTACAGGCGTGAGCCACCGCGCCCGGTCAAGACTCTCAGTTTCTACTGTAGATGGCAAAGCTGAAACTCTGATTCCTTTTTGGTCTTTAGCTTTCACAAATAATGCAGTGCATTGTAGGAATAGTGGGAATGTTGTTTGGAAATTTACCTAAACTCTCTGTGGACTTCCCCTTCCCTCCAGCCACCCGGTCTGTCATCTTTGGTTGCACTTTTCAGAATTCAACTCTGATCCCATGGAATTGGGTGGGGTGGTGGGAAGTATCATTCACTCAGGTGCTTGGGATATTCCAGTGGACAGAACAACATCCCTGCATCCAGCAACATCACTGCCCCTGTGGGATGCAGGGATGTTGTTCATGAGTTGCTGTTTTCTTGCGGGTGGGATTTAGCCATCTCTAGGTATAAAGGCACCGTCATCAGGAAGCTGGGAGGGATGACCAGGAAACTATCACCTCAAACCCTGCGTTTCATTGACTTTTGTCATTGGTGAGTTGAAGTTTCACAGAGGAGAGAAAATTGTGCCGTATCTTGAAAAGAAAAGAAAAAGAAAGTGATCATTAGATTGAAGCAGGGAGAAGAAATAGGACTGTTGGCTTGTACCTTGGTGAAAAGTAGAAGAGGAAGGGTAGGAGTTTCTGCTAAGTAGTAAGTTCCTTGGGCAGGACAACAGCCTTTTTTGGCTCTGCAGTGCCCGGCTCAGTGTCTGTCACAGGAGTGGATGTGTGTCATGTGAGGGTGAAATCCAGTATGGGGGGCTTCCTGCATGAGGTTTTTACATGTATATCCAGCAAAGGATTCAGTCTGGTTAACTCTGGGAGGAGAGGAGTAGCACAGCCAAGTGGGTAACTAGTAGCTTATATTGACTTTTCCTTACTGCTTTAAGAAAATATGTAAAGGCGAAGTGAAACTTAAGTTACTCCCAGCCTTGCCCTTTCCCCTCCCCTGCTGATTTAAGTCGAGAGGGGGCTTGGGTCCTAGGAGGCCTTCTCCATGCCATTGTTGGATGCTTGGGAAGAGAGGAGGAGCAGCAATCGGGGAGAAGCTCCGGAGTGCTCACTCCTAGCACCTGCAGCCCCCCAAGTACAACAGACCTTGTTTAACATGGACTGTCCCCAGCCTACAAAAAATCAGCTTACTAAGGTTCCAGCTAATACTCCTCCCTGCCTGCCCCCTGCTCTCCTGCCTGCCCCGCCAAAGCTGCCTTGTGGTGATCGAGCACTGGGCTGTGGATGGACAAGGGACAGGAGTGGGAAAGCAGCACCTTATGCTAAGGGTGACAGCAGCGGTGGCAGCAGTGGAGGCTTGGAGACCATCAACTGTGCTGAGTGCTGTCCTGCGTGTCTGTATGTCTCAACGCAGTCAGTCCTCACACAGCCGGTCAGGGTGGATGCTGTTATGCTCCCGGCTTTACGCATGAGCACGCCGAGGCACAGAGGGCTAAAGAAAGTGGTGTAGTCAGGATTCAGACTTTCAGACTAAGGCACGTGGTTTCGGATGTGCGCGGTCACGGACCAGTTGAGGGCAGCTGCCTTGGGCAGAGACTCCTGTCAGGGTTATCTCCTTCCTGGGGGTCACCCCTTCCTCTTTCACGTCTGTCTCCTTTTCGCTCTTGAGTTACACATCTGCAGTGCTCCAGGAGAGATGCATTTAGGCTAACCGGCGTACTCCTTTGAATATTCCTGGCTTATTTCTCAGGGGCAGAGTCAGGAGGTAATTCTGAAGTACTAGGAAGAGAGCACTGGCCCAGGTGGGTTTCCCAAAGGGCACCCAGGACAGTATCAATGTCCTCAGGGACCTGGGGGCTGTGCCGTGGGATCGAGAAAGAGTGTTGCTTACAGCCCTGCTCCCAGAAAAGGTGAGGGAACCCTTCCCTTCCTTCTGGTTCCTAAAATGTAAAACTCAAGCAAGTCCATCATTACCCTGTCTAAACTACTTTGTGGATGACTTTTTAAAAAGAATGAGCTAGCCTGGGAGTCCTAACCACTGTATGCTTGACAAATGAACTTTCGGAACAGAACCTTTTGCCTAGTTTGGCCATGACTGGTCAGAGTCATTTATTTCCTTGGGAAAAAGGAAAAAGGAAGTATTTTAACTAGTGACATGGACTTGTGTCAGATTGTTTCCAAAACAGACAGGCTTTTCTCAAAACCAGCCTTGCTAGAGGTGGGGAAAAAAGTCCATTTTCTGCCTTTAGTATTTTAAGTACCTGTAGACAAGCGGGTCCTGTGGATGGTTACATAGAATAGCCACATAGTTATCACTTACTGGGTGTTGCTGTGGCCAGACACTGTACCAAGGGTTTTCTGTGCACACATCATTTCTAGTTGTCAGGTAGGTGCTGTCACCCCCATTTTACAAAAGAGGAACAGTTCTAGCAAGGTCAAGGACCCAGTGAGATACGTGGCTGGGCGACTCCAAATCCAGTGCATTTAATCACCTTGCTGTGAGATGGACTGTTGAGGGAGCAAAAGGAAGAGGAATGGGGGAGAAACAGGCAGTGTGAGGTGGGGGAAATACTCACAAACACTGTGTGCCTGGCCCTAGCAGGGAGGGTGGGGCACAAAAAAGCCCGTGGGAGCCAGGGAACAAAGGAGATTTGGAACTGGAGAGCTCGGAAGGGCTTTAGTAGGTTACACACATGGACTTTTTTTCAGCACATGTTTATTGAGCACCTACCATGTGTAAGTGCCAGATAATAAGACAACGTCCGCCTGCAAGAGGTCACATATTTCTAGGGGAGGCAGACACGTGCAGTAACCTGTAGCATGTTGTGATAAGTGACTTGACTGGCCAGGGAGCCCTGAGCATGGAGTGGGAGGCAGATTTATATTAACTAGCAAAATACTCTTTGATTCTGTTTTGTTTATCTCTTGCAATTTGAGAATTTCTAGAATTTACCTACTGTCTGCGGCTATTGTCTCTGGAATGTTTGTGTTTTGCAAATAGGCTCTTGTTGCAGCTCCTCCCTGAGCATCAGCCCTATGCCTTGGTTGCAAGAAAGGTTGGGGCCACCTCTCCTTCCGGGCTGCCCGAAGGCCCATCACCACTGTGAATCAGTTGGGTGTGGTGTGATTGTCCTTGCTTGACCGGCCACTGCTCACCAAGAGGTACAGGTGCTCCCATGGACGGGGCAGCCCTTCCTGGAGGAGTGTACGGCGAGCCATGCCCTTTCCCAAGTGTTGCTGCAGTGGTGGGAGCAGTACTGGGCAAGGAGGCGCCTCCTTGATGCTTTGGGCGTTAGCGTGACTGTGTTGCCTCCAGGGCTCCTTTCTAACTCCAGGACTATGATACTGTGCCTACCATAGCCTTGGAGCCAGTCAGAGCCTTGTGGTGTTGGCCAGCACAGTAGCACCCTCCCGTTCTTCCATCTTCCTTAAGCATTTCTTTGTCATGTGCTATATTTGGAAGCTGATGTATTGTGCAAAAAGGCCTAATAGGACTTATTACTGGTGGGTATGTTTAGTGGGATACAGTTTTTGTTTGAGTTTTAATCTTTTATTTTCCAAGACTTTTGGATCATTTTGATCAGGTCTATTCAAATAGAAATTACTTATATCTCCTGGTAGTTAAATATCTTCTGACCTCTGCTTCCTGCTATGTTAATCGAGGTGACTCAGTTTGGTAGTATTTCGGATGTTTTTACATGCAATTAATGAAAATTTCTTTCTGTCCGTAACCAGTGATCCCAGAGAAGTGTTCATCAGCTCAAAGGTATCCTTTATACTTTAAGCAAACGATTTATGAAAATGTGGATTTGCCCCCAAATAAAATAGTATATATCTGTATGTCTTAGCTTTAAATTAAATTCTTCATAGTAAAGGAATTTTTTGCAACAGAATTCATTCACTAGGAATGTAAAATTTTACTTTTTTGTATACAACTTTTTCAGGCAGCCTGATCTCTCACTATTGGTGGGAGTGACTGCCTGTCCTTGTCCCCCTACAACACAAACATATGCAGCCTCAGAGGCACAGATGCTAGCGGCTCTGCCTTTGCAGTCTCCCAAGGCCTGTCGTCTGGGCCTGTTAGTACGGCATGCAGAACTAGGTGCTGTCATGGGCTGTCAGTCCTGGCACATCCTGGCAGGGCCTGGCTGGCCCAGCCTTTGCTCATGCAGTATTCATTTGCACGCCAAGAGCCGTCTGGACCGTCTCTGTGCTGCCTCACTCAGTTCCATGTGCAGTTGCTTTCCTTTCACGCTTGTCTCCAGGCTATTTTTGTAAGCTTTTATGAAGTCCAAGTGCTTAGGCATAGGCAGTAGGCAGGAAAATCCAGAATGGCATGTAGATTGTTCCTTGATCTTAAAGGAGGTCATTTAGCTAAAAACCTCACTTGTATTGGGATATGGGAAAGGTGGGAAGGGCATTGACTTATCAGGAGTCTGCTTTGTAAATATACTTGATGGCATGATCTACTTTAATCCTTATAACAGTCTTACAAAGTTAGGTATATGGTGCCTACTTAACAACAGGTTGGGAAACATGAGGCTCAGTGAGGTTAGATGACTTGCCTGAGATCTCTCAGCTGGTAAATGGCGGAGCTAAATCAGATTAAGGAAATCAAAATGTGTAGTGGTTAAGTGCATGGATTCTGGAACCAGACCGTACTGTCTACACCAGTTACTAGAGTGTGTGACCTTGGGGTTATTCCTTAGCTTCCCTGGAACTCAGTTTCCCCATCTGTGCATTGAATGGCATAGCAGTCCTACTTACCTTGTATGGTTGTAAGCATTTACTATCCTGCCAGGCACATGGTGTCCTGCAGTGAGCACCCCAGTTGTCAGCAGTACCATATTGACCAGTGCTTAGGAAACTTGGAGTGGAATACCGAGGCTTTGGGCTTCCTCTCATTCAGGGAGGAGCCCACGGGTCCAGGCTATACGGTGCATCAGAAGCAGGTTTCTTTGCAGTATTTACATGGGTAAGAGTGAACAGTGCCAGCCCCATCTCTCCTGTCTCGTGGCCTTTCTCCCCTTAGTCACATCCAGGGCTGACTCCTCTCCCCTGCCCCCTTCCTCTGTCTGCATTCCTCATCAATATAGAAGTGCCCACAAATGCCTGCTCTTTGTCTTGTTAGCCCCTGATGATTTACATTTTTTTAAGGAATTCTTTAAACTTCCTGAAGTAACTTATTAATTAATTTTTTGTCTATTGGGTCTTTCCTCCAGATGTTGCACTATACTGGGAATTAGGGCAGGGGCCGGTTCATAGAAGTGTATGGCCTTGTCTCTGCTCATGACAAACCTGTCTGCTTCAGAAGATCCAGTACTAATTTTAATACACACAACAATTAGGGGAAAGAAAAGTGATGAAATCCCAAAGTGGCATGGACAGTGTGATTTAGGTGTTTGAGGAAAGCAAGGAGGGTAACTGTCACCTTTGGCCAAGTGCTAGTTTAGATGCTCTACATGCATTGTAAGCCCTGCAGGTTAGGTGATACTGTGTCAGCCCTGCCTTACACGTGAGGATGCAAAGATAGAAGCATCTTGTCCAAGGGCACTCAGTGCACAAGTGGGAGGAGCCTAGGGCTTGAACCCCAGTCCACACTGACTTTTGTGGGCCTACCAGGAGATGCGACTTGAACTGTGTCTTAGGTCATTGGTAGGATTGTCTGGGTGAGATGAGGTGTGCTGGGGTGAGCAAGGGCTCAGAGCTGAGAGTGAGTGGGATGCATTTAGGGGCAGCGAGGAGGCGAGCCTGGCTGCGCTGGAGTAGAGCTCAGTGTTTATGAACAGCTGTGCCAGGTTCTGTTGGGGGATGGGAGATGAGTAAGATGTGTTCCTTGCCCTCTGGAATCTTGCCGTAGCTGGGGAGACAGACACACAAATAGATGATTTCAGTGCTGCGTGGCAAGAACTGTGATGAGGGTAAGTATAGGGTGCTGTGGGAGCAGAAGAGAGGGAACCAGGAAATGTTCCCAGAGCATTCAGACAGTGGCAGGCTTAGCAGTTGAAGGCAAGGAGGGTTTCCTCAAAGGCAGAGAATAGAGTGAACGCAGGCATGGCCTTGTGGGCTTTTCTTGTTAAAAACCAGTTTATGGTACAGAGTGGAGTCTACAGGCAACGGAGTCCGGCAGGGGTGTTTGAACACAGCACCAGCGTGGAAGTAGTGTTATCTTAGGTCAGTTAATCTGGTGGAGGCAGGAGAGGTGAGAGTCAGCAAGATCAGCTGTGGGAGGAGTCAACAAACTTTTTTCTGTAAAGAGCTAAAAAGTAAAGGTTTTAGGTTCTGTGAGCTAGGTGGTCTCTCTGATGCAGCTATTCAACTCTGCTGTTGTAGTGTGAAAGCAGCCACAGATAACACAGAAATGGATGGGTGTGGCTATGTTCCAGTAAAGCTTTTAATTTATGGCCCCCAAATTTGAATTTCAGGTAATTTTTACATGTCACAAAATAGTCTTACTCTGATTTCTTCCCCCCCCCCAATGATTTTAAAATGTAAAAAATGACTTTTTGCTTGCAGGTTGGATTTGGCCCATGGGTCATGGTTTGCCCACCCCTGAGCGATGGGTAATAATTCAGGTGTGACATGACAAGGAACTGGAACAGAATGTTGGCCGTGGAGATAGCGAGGAAGGGACTTGATGCCAGAGACATTTTGGAAAGAGGACACTGATTAGATAGAAGAGATAAGGAGAGGGAAGAGCCCCAGATAATGCTAAAGTTTCAGGTTAGGTGCCTTTCCAGCCCCATTTGTTTTCCACTTGCCAAGAATATGACTTGATTCTGGAGAAAAACCCAGGGATAGTTGATGCCTCAGGTGCTCCCTGACTTCTGTCAGCATTGTTAATTGTTCTGAGTGTGTCCCTTGAGAGTGTCACTGAGCCAGTTGCATTTGCTGCCCTGTCTCCCAGGTGCGTTGGGGGGAGGCGGCTCCCACTGTCACTGGGACAGCATGCCCACTGTTTGCTGGCCACAGGTACAGTTTCTTTTTTGGTTAACTTTATTTTGATAGAATTTCAATATTATAGAGAAGTTGCAGGAGCAGTCCTGGGAGAGCTTCCCCCACACCTGGTATCTACATTTATTAAGTAGATTTTATTATTTACATTTTGTGCCATTCTCCCCCTTGCATTTTTTCCTGACCAATTTGAAAGTCAAAGACATTGTGCTCCTTTACCCTAAATAATTCAGTTTGGATTTATCAAGAATAAGGGTGTTCTCAGGCCACAACCACAGAGTGATCAGCATCAGTGGAGATTGATGCCATACTGTTATCTAATTGTCTTTGAAGCTAGCACCCCTCCTATAGCTATCACGCACAGCTTACCTGCCATGCGGAAATTATGGTGTGGCAGATGTTACATCACAGGTAGGCAGGGGCCTGCCTGTGTCGGGGACCCACACTCTGGACAGCAGTTCCCCAGCACCTGTGCTGGAGCTGCTCAGTGGGGCAGCAGGCCCACCAGGGGCCTAAAAGGAGAGCAGTCCCACAGCTACAGGGTCACTTGTTACCTTGGGCTTCTGAGCTTTCAGAGGGCAGAGACTTTGTTTTTCTTCACATAGTTCCTGCTATTCTCTGCCACCTCCCTGAGAAGATTTATCTCCTAAGTGGAGTAGCAGCACCTGAGATCTCAGTTGTGGTTACAAACATGTTCTCTCGTAGCTTTCCTCTCTTCTGCTGCATTGTAGCCTGTGGAAAAGGATTCTTCCAAGGTGGATTTTTTCCTAGACTTACTCTGGAAAATAAAAAATGGAATTAATTTATTTTGGAAATAAAATATGAGGAAAAAAGATATCCTACCATTTCTGACTGAGGGCAAAGGGGGATTTTCTTTTTGCTACTTTAGAAGACTGAAACCAGATAGAGAAATTTCTGATGCATATTCCTTAATTCCTTGCAGAGGTCAGTGGGAGCTGTGGGAAGGAATCTGGACGCTCTGCACTTGGAGGCAGGAGCAGAGGGAAGGCTCCCCTGTGTGCAGTGGTGACTCGCCGTGTCCAGCTGGACTCTCTGTGACTTGACTGAATGCTTAGTCTTTGCATTAAGCCTGTGTAGATGTGATTGGGGTCCTTCACTGTGTTCGTCGTTACTGACCTCTCAAGAGCCCATTCTTGTGACCCAGGACATCTGCAGTCCAAGACTCAAGAGTCTTCCGTGTCTTCAGGCTGTAGGGCCTTGCGTTGGGCCTGGGAGAGGGTGGTTTGCTTGGTCATAGGTGGATGAAGATGCCCGTCGCCTCTGCACTCCCTGGGTCCCAGTCTAGATGAGAAAGCTTTGATTCTGCTGCGGTGACTCACGTGATGGTGCCATGTCAGGTAGAGAGATGTTGGCTGTCAACGGGTTTGAAAGGGCATACTGGGGATGACATTTGAGTATAAAATAGGGCAGATGTGCTTTGAAATAAGATACGAGTACCATTTACTTGCTGATGTTTTCCTAACACAGACAGGTTACTGCCCACCGCTGGTGCAGGGGACCCATGGGCAGAGGTGTCAGAAGCTGCCCTGCTCATCCACCTGGGCCTTGTAGTTGGTGGAATCCATAAGGCAAGGCACATAGATCCAGCAAACATCAACTTAAAAGTGCCAGGGACTTTGCAAAGGGAGTAGAGGCCACAGGCTTTGTTCTCAAAGTTCACAGTTCACTTTAGAAATGAAGATTAATAAAAGAGCAGCTGATGACCACCAGGAAGATAAGAGAATCAGGTGCAAACTGCACCTGAGCATTCTGCTGCACAAAAGGCAGTGGTTACAATCCCCTGCTCTGCCCGGGTTTCTCTGCCTGTCCCTCCCACACTCCAGCCACGCCCTGCCTCAGGGCCTCTCTCAGACTCTTCCCTTTCCCTGGAACACTCTTCCCTACGACATGGCGTGTTTAACTCCCTCGGCCCCTGCTTGTCTTTGCTCAGATGTCACCTCCTCTGTGAATCCTCCTGCCACCCGGTTTAAAATTTCAACATGTCCCCTTCCCCCGCCCCTCCAGATTCCCTTTTTCCATCTTTCTGAGCACTTTCGCCCTCTAGCATGCCAGTCACTTGCTTATGCTTGTTGAGAGGCATCAGAGCCTGGGTGCTCGGCCAGGCTGCCTGGGTTAAGTCTTGTCTTCACCACTTGCTACTGGTGTGACTCTGGGGAGATTGTTTAACTCCCTTGACCTTGGTTTCCTCATTTGTAAGAATAATACCTAACTCACAGAATTTTTATAAGGATTAAATTAATTCATATTATTAATAATGATAAACTGCTTAGCATAACACCTGACGTGGAGTAAGTACTATTGTAAGTATTGGATAAATACATCTTTTATTGTCTTTTTCCTCTCACTGAAATGGGAGCTTCGTGAGGTCAGAAACTAAATCTGTTTTGTTCACTCGGGGACCCCTGACATTTAGAAGAGGGCCTGGGGCTGTCAGCGTGCATTGAGTGAATGAGTAGGCCATGGGGTATGTGGTCTGGGAAGGTGTCAGGGAGCAGTGAGGTGCGGGTCGGCGCTGTGGACAGCACAGGCCACCTGGGGCCTTACTCCAGTTCTGCATGTAGTGGCTGCTTAATTTTGGACCAGTGTCTTAATCTCTCCAAGTCTCAGGCTAACGCTTTCCTCAGAGGTGTTAGCAGAATTAGATGAAATAATGTCCAATAAGCTGAGCACAAAGCCGGCCTGGCCGGTAGCAGATGGTCAGTGAATGCTAGTTCCTTTCTTTCCTCGGCACCCCTGGAAGAAGTGAGTCAGGAACTGGCTCTCAGGGCAGTGAAGGAAGTGTGTTGGTGGGGAGGGGCAGGGGAAATCCTGAGTCGCGTACAGAGAGGGGGACAAAAACAAGGTGTCAGATAGAGATGTAGTCATCATAGACCAGCCTGGCTAGAGTGGTTAATAAGACGAGCTGCTCGTTGTTGAACTTCGATGCTAAGGTGAGGGTTTGGATTTTCTTGGGAGGGGGGTAACTTTATTTTCATATAATTCCAGAAGAGTATGAGAAAAGTGCAAGGAACTCCTGTTTACCTTTCACCTGGAGTCACCAATGGTTTGCATTTTGCCCCATTTACTTTTTCGTATTTTTTTCTTGAATTTTGTTTTTCCAGAACCATTTGTAAGTAAGTTAAAGACAGTGTGCCCCTTGACTCCTAACTCCTTCAGTCTCTGTTTCTTGGGAACAGGAGTATCCTCTTAGGGTCTGCTAGGGGGCCCTAGTATAAGGTTCTTTAGCAAGGGAGTGACGCCATGTGAAAGTTCCATGGGGAGGATGGGCTAGCAGCCTGGAGGGCCATGGCAGGCAATTTAGAGTGGTGTCCACTGGAGGGGTGGTGAGGATCAGGTAGCGACCAGAGATGGGAAAAGGGACGTGGTCCCCAGAGGCATGGGGGTGATCTTGGGCAGGTGCTGCCTGGGATGGGTGAGGAGAGGGCGGGGAGGAGTCCTGTGTGCTGGTAAAAGCAGCGCTGCCTTCTGGGGGAGGAGAGCAGCAGGCAGAATCTGAAAAAGCAAGTTCAACTTTAGTTTGGTGCTTGGGACAATGAAACATCCCCTGTCCCTTATATTTATTTTCTAATCTACGGAAGGTAAAGTTCCACCTTAGAGCAGTGGACTGACATGCTCGCATCTGTCAAAGGCTTAGGCATCAACAGGTAGGCAGGTGAATCTGAAGCAGGTTTTGTCAGGAAGATAATAGGTAGAGATGAGCATGCAGGTCCTCTGATGTGGATTTAGGAGTCATTAGTGACAACGGCAGGAGGTTAAGGATCATGTTAGAGGGCAAAGGTGCTTGGGAAGATGGAAAAAAGGAATCTGGAGGGGTGGGGGAAGGGGACATGTTGAAATTTTAAACCAGGTGGCAGGAGGATTCACAGAGGAGGTGACATCTGAGCAAAGACAAGCAGGGGCCGAGGGAGTTAAACACGCCATGTCGTAGGGAAGAGTGTTCCAGGGAAAGGGAAGAGTCTGCGAGAGGCCCTGAGGCAGGGCGTGGCTGGAGTGTGGGAGGGACAGGCAGAGAAACCCGGGCAGAGCAGGGGATTGTAACCACTGTCTTTTGTGCAGCAGAATGCTCAGGTGCAGTTTGCACCTGATTCTCCTTATCTTCCTGGTGGTCATCAGCTGCTCTTTTATTAATCTTCATTTCTAAAGCAGAGAGTATGGTGGGAAGCTCAGGGCCAAAGGCAGCCTTAGGGGTACAGGGAGGACCCACAGGGAAACTGGGGAGGGGAGAAGACCAGGGAGAGAGTGAAGGGAGGGTGGCAGTAGCAGTGTAAATAGAGACAGGATCAAGAAGGAGGACTCTCCAGGAAACGATATGGACAGGGAAACAAAAGATAAGGAAAAAAAGAAGAAAGAAATAAAGAAAGGAGGGCCTGCCTGAGCTAGAGGAGACCCAGGGAGCAGGTGACCCAGAGGTTCCTTACCAGCCCAGAGCCCTCTGGGCCTGAGGTGCTGCCTGGGCACTGTTCTTTCCAGATTGGGGAACTCAAGAACTTTAAGGAACACCCTGTGACTAATGCCACCCTGGGTGCTAAATCAGATCTGACTGCTGAAGGTTTAAAATTCACCTCCTAGCTACTGAAGTGTTTTTGTGGAAAAAAATACCTCAGGGAGAATTTGTCAAAGAAGATACTTTACATTTGAGCTTATTACTTTTAATACTAAGTATTAAAAAGACTTCCTTTTTTTTTTTTTTTAAGATAATATGTGGGAGATTGTGCTATTTTCTTTTCTTTCTTTTTTTTTTTTTTGAGACAGAGTCTCGCTTTGTTGCCTGGGCTACAGTGAGTGCCGTGGCGTCAGCCTAGCTCACAGCAACCTCAAACTCCTGGGCTTAAGCAATCCTACTGCCTCAGCCTCCCGAGTAGCTGGGACTACAGGCATGTGCCACCATGCCTGGCTAATTTTTTGTATATATATATTTTAGTTGGCCAGATAATTTCTTTCTATTTTTAGTAGAGACGGGGTCTCACTCTTGCTCAGGCTGGTCTCGAACTCCTGACATCGAGCGATCCTCCCGCCTCGGCCTCCCAGAGTGCTAGGATTACAGGCGTGAGCCACTGTGCCGGGCCTGTCCTATTTTCTTTAGCTTTGAAAATTCCCAGCTGTAGGAAAGTCTCGATTCCTCCTGGAGTAGTACACTCTTAGGTGGGAGGTAACTACAGGATTGTACTTTGTTTCCAGAAAGTGCAGTGAGCACCTTTTATGTGCTAAACACTGGGAATGTAGTAGTGAACCATGGCCTGCCAGAGCCAGTTGGTACCCTGTCATTAAACTTTTAAGGAATTTTGCAAGTTGGCTGTTAAATACAGCCATTATTATAATTAAATAAATTATAGTAAAGACAAGGGTAATAAATACTTAAAACTCATCACTTCCTCATTATTTAGCGTTACCTGGCTCTCACATGTACTGTGTTTATGTGGTGGAAATAGCATATAGTATGTACCGTGGCTCCTCTCTCTCCACCTGTGTCTGCATCCAGAGATAGCCTGTTGGGGCTTGACGTTACCTGTGGTGGGAACATTTACCCCATGGACACCGGCAGACACTACAAGTCAGGGCTTGGTTTATTGTTTTGTTCATTGTCTAAGAAAGTGATGGAGAAAAATGTTAACATTGCAGTTTAAACTTAAAGTATTTTGTGTCTGTAGCCATTATATTGTGAATAGCATAAAAAAATTGAGTAAATATTCTACTGGTGTTTGAAAGCTAGTGTCCAATTCAGTAAAAAAGATGTTCATACCATGTTTGTTCTCTATCTTCCTTGTTTGGCTTTTGTTTTACTCCTTAAAGTAAATGAAAATATCATCCAGCATTTACCCATTTGTAAGTTGCATCCATAGGTTAGCCACAGATACAAGAGTTAGGTGAGAAAAAAAAAGTTAAAAATCCATGAAAGAGTTCTGGGAGAATTAGTTGGCTATAGGGAATTTACAATAAAGAGTATATATTTTACACTTGTGACAGTTTCTTTGGCTGTGCAGAAGCTTTTTAATTTAATCAGGTCCCATTTATTTTTTTTTTGTTGATGCTATGATTGCCTTTGGGGTCTTCTTCATAAATTCTTTGCCTAGGCCAATGTCTATGAGAGTCTGTGGGACTGTAAACTAGTGCAGCCTCTGTGGAAAGCAATATGGAGATACCTTAAACAGATACAAGTAGACCTACCATTTGATCCAGCAATCCCATTATTGGGTATCTACCCAAAAGAACAAAGGACATTCTATAACAAAGACGTCTGTACCCGAATGTTTATAGCAGCACAATTCACAATAGCAAAGATGTGGAAACAACCCAAGTGCCCATCAATACATGAGTGGATTAATAAATGTAGTATATGTATACCATGGAGTACCACTCAGCTATAAGAAACAATGGTGATATAGCACCTCTTGTATTTTCCTGGAAAGAGTTGGAACCCATTCTACTAAGTGAAGCATCCCAAGAATGGAAAGATAGGCACCACATGTACTCACCATCAAATTGGTTTCACTGATCATCACCTAAGAGCACATTTAGGAATAAGATTGATCAGATGTTGGGCAGAAGTGGGTGGGGGAGGGGATGGGCGTATACATACATAATGAGTGCAATGCGCACCGACTAGGTAATGGACATGTTTGAAGTTCTCACTTAGGGGAGGGGGGCAAGGGCAATATACGTAACCTAAACTTTTGTACCCCCACAATATGCTGAAATAAGAATTAAAAAAAGTATATATTTTATTACTGTATACTTTATTATAGTATATTATCATATTTTTATTAGCATATTGTATATATATATATTTAACCATTGTGTACTCAGTAAAATTGAAAATACTTACATTAATAAATACATGCACATGTTTTTGGAGACCAGGCTGTTAAATGTTTACTGTGTACCACCACAGTGAGTTAAATAAACATGTCCCCCACAGAGTCCTCGGGGTGTGGGGGAGACAGGTGAGGGTTGATGACAGACAGCTCTGTGTGCTAAGGGCACTGGCAGGGCCCCAGGGCAGGGCTGGCAAGAGTGCAGGTTGAAGGGGCTAGTCAGGCCCTCCCAGGGGGCGATGGTGGAGTGAAACAGGAGCCCAGGGTGATTGGTGGTGGAGCTGCCTGTGGGTGAGGCCAGGGGGAGGTGTGCGGGCAGGAGTGGCAGGCAGGCAGGCAGGCGGCTTGTGGGGCTGCAGCATGGTGATAAAAGGGAAGGAGGTGGGGGTTCTGGAGAAGAGGTGTTGCCAGAGTAAACGGGTGGGCACTTGTAGGTCTTGCGAAGGTCGTGTTAACAGTGTAAGGATCTTGCCTTTCATTAGGCTCGTTGGCTACTCAGTTGCCACAGACACTTACAGGCTTCAGAAAAGAGGTGTTAAAGTAATAATTTTTGTGACATAAATACTTAAATTCAACAAATACAAATTGTCTGCTTATTGTGTGCAAGACTGCTAATGATTTTCAAGGAGCCATTAATTCTGATTGTGAGATGGGGAAGGCCATATGGACAAGGCAGGATCACAGTTTGCAATAATTTCCTTGGGGGAACCCTAGAACAGTATCCCACCTTTGACCAAAGGCCCTCACTGTCTTTATTTTCCAGTTCATCCCCATCTTTCACTGCCCTGAGTGTTTCTTATTTAACGAATGCTCATTCTGCCTAGCCAGATGGCTAGAGAGGTCCATAACCCATACTTCCCTCCTGTCCCTTAAGAGCTCATATCATGCATTTCAAAAGATTTGTTGGTTTTAAATGTATTTATTTGTTTTTGAGACAGGGTCTCACTCTGTCGCCTGGGCTAGAGTGCAGTGGCATTATCATAGCTCATTATAACCTCAAACTCCTGGCCTCAAGCGATCCTCCTACCTCGGCCTCCCAAAGTGCTGGGATCACGCGTGTGAGCCACTGCACCTGGCCCTTTTTTTTTTTTTTTTTTTTTTTTTTTAATATCCACCAGCAGAGCTTCATAGCACTCAGGTTAAGAAGAGACTTTAGACAGAGAAGATAAGCCTGATGTTTGAGAGTGTGCTGGGCTGGGAGAAGGTGCTAGAGGGAGCTCCTTTAGGCTGGGACTTTTGCAGAAGTCACTGGATGCAGCAGGAATTTCCTGTAATGAACTCTCTGCTAAAAAGACTCAACACCTCTATTCCTTTACCAACACTTATTGAGTACCTACTGTATGCCAGGCCCTGTGTTACTTATGAGAATACAGTGGCACGTAAGACATGGTTACTGCCCTCAGATATTTTTCTGGAAACAACTTTACTATATAATTCACATACTGTTCATTCATTTAAAGTGTACAGTCCAGTGATTTTTAGTATACTCAGAGTTGTACAACCATCACCACAATCAATCAATTTTAGAAAGCTTTTATCATCCCCCAAAGAAGCGCTGTACTCAAAGCAGTCACTCCATCCCTGGGCAACTACTCATCTCTTCCTACCTCTGTAGATTTACTATGATGGACATTTCATATAAATCGAATCGTACAGTATTTGACCTTTTGTAACTGCCTTCTTTTACTTAGTGTGATGTTTTCAAGGTTCATCCATGTTGTAGCATGTGTTAGAATTTCATTCCTTTTTATGGCTGAATAATACTTCATTTTGTGGATATGCTACATTATCTTTATCCATTTAGCATTTGATAGACATTTGGGTTGTTTCTACTTCTTGACTATTTTGAATAATATTGCTATGGACAATTATGGGCATGTTTTTGTGTAGATGTATGTTTGTATTTCTCTTCAGTGTATACCTAGGAGTGAAGTTGCTAGGTCATGTGATAACTATGTTTAATATTTTGAGGAGCTGTCATAAAACTGTTTTCCAGAGTTGCTGCACTATTTTACATTCCCACCAGCACTGTAGGAGGGTTCCAGTTTCTCCGCATTCTCACCAACACTTGATATTTTCTGTCTTTTTTATTATAGTCATCCTAGTGGCTATGAAGTGATATCTCATTTGTGGTTTTGATTTGCATTTCCCTAATGGTTAATGATGTTGAGCATCTTTTCATGTGTTTGTTTTGGTTATTTGTGTATCTTCTTTAGAGAAATACCTATTTAAATCTTTTGACCATTTAAAAAATTGGGTTACTTTTTCATTATTGAGTTGTAAGAGTTCTGTGTATATTCTGGATGCAAGTTCTTTATCAGATATGTGATTTGCAAATATTTTCCTTCATTCTGTGGGTTGTCTTTTCACTTTTTGGAGGGTGTCCTTTCTGCTTTGAAGCCTACATGTTTTTAATTTTGGTAAAGTCAAATTTGCCTTCAGGTCTTGAGTAAACCTAGATTTATATGTCAGGTTTCTTTTCTTTTCTTTTCTTTTTTTCAGATTTCTGTATTTTCAGATATTTCTGTTACATTTAACAAGTCTCCAGAGCTAGTCTGTAACAGTCTCGTAGCCTTCAATACTCAGAACTTCTTACGTTTGGTCACTGTTTCAGCTTTTGGAAACTGAAAATCCTTTGAAAGCAGAGGCTAACTCACAAAAGCTCTTTAAAATATTTTAGTTACCATGCTGCTGATTTTTAAAAAAGGCCAGGTGTAGTGGCTCACACCTGTAATCCCAGGACTTTAGGGGGTCAAGGCAGGAGGATTGCTTGAGGCCAGGAGTTTGAAACCAGCCTGGGCAACATCGTGAGACCCTGTCTCTACAAAAAAATTTTTTAAAAATTAGCTGGGCATAGTGGTGAGCATCTGTAATCCTAGCTGCTTGGGAGGCTGAGGCAGGAGGATCACTGGAGGCCAGGAGTTGCGGGCTGTAGTGAGCCATGATCATGCCACTGCATACTGCAGCCTGGGTGACAGAGCAAGATCCTATCTCAAAAACAAAAACTACTGAACACGTTGATTGGGGGCCAGGCTTCTGGGAATAGCTGGAGGTTGGACACAAGTGTACAGAGGTTGTATTTAAGCATATGAGCGGTGTTGTTTCCATCATAATCTAACTCCTTTGTGTTATCTAATGAGATTTTCAGCTTTGTTTACTCTAGTATAAGACATGGAATTTAATAACAAGAAGTGAATCTGGGTTATGTGGATGAGTTACCAGAATGAAAAACTTCAGCTACCTCCTACCCTGATCCCTACGACACATTTTAGCAGTTCATATTCTCCTCATATTGTCCAGACAAGATTAAAAAGAAATAAAACATTTAACTTGCCTAATAACGTTCCATTTGCTGTCTTATGTGCTGCCTCCTTTGAGCCACGTGGTGTTTCTGCAAGAGTAAATCCTGTGTCCCAGGGATGAGGGAACAAGCTCAGGAGGTGTTCGGGATGATCTGCTTCTGGTCCAAGGTCGTAGCTCACTCGCAGGTGGGACAGCTGGGTTCTCTCCCTGGGGACACACTTGGGATGACTTGCGTATGTGCTGTTTCAGAGCCTCGTTTGTTCGGTATCCCTTTTAGCTCTCTTTGTCAGGTGTTTACATTTCTAAGTTGGGGTAAATGAATTTGTTGCATTTTTTCTTTGCATGTAATCTGAGTATAAATCGTATAGCTGGGTGGGGGCTGGGAGCGGAGCACAGGAATGAAAACATGGAATGGAAGGGAAACCTGGGTAAGGAAAAGTGGAGAATCTGACAAGTTCTGTCTTTCCAAATACAGGAAAGTTGTGGGAATTTATTGGATAGGAAGTGAATCTAGTAGGGTAGAAGACAATTTTTAAAATTCCCAGGCTTGTTCATTAAGTGTTAACTGTGAGCCATCAGAATCCTTGGGTGAGTTTCCGGAGAGTATAATTTTGAACTGAAGCATGGTCCTGTTCCCATTTTGAAAGGAGCTGCCCCTGATCTAGTGGAGGATCATGATGTTGGTTTCTTGGATTGCTCTGGCCTTTTTTTTCCTGTGGAAATTAGAACCATTTCCTTATGGTTTTGTGATCACAAAGCCAACCTGAAACTGACAGTTCTTTCAAAGAAGCCACTCTTGAACTATTTTGGGGATCTGTGCCACCTTCTCTTTGCCTGCTGTGTTCTTTGGGGGACATGTTTCCATGTCCCCCATGTTCAGTGTGGGGGCTGCAGAGTCAGCCTGCTCAAGTTCAGCTCCGTCTTCTACCACTTAGGAACTGTAGGACCTTGAATAAATGAACAAACTTCTGTTTCTTCATCTATAAAATGTGGATAATAATACCTATCTCATGAGGTTATTGTGCAGATTAAACACAATCTTGTGTGTAAAGTTCAAAAGAACAGCATATGCAAAATAGTGCTCTTCACAGTGGCAGGCACTCATTGTATGTTAGGTGCTACTACTATTGTTACGAAACAACCAAAACATTAATTTGGACACAGCTCTTGTAAGTGAAGTGAGTAATCAGTTTGGGTAGCAGTATTTTTTGTAAAACTCGAGGTTTGAAAATAACAGCAATACTAATAATTCCTGTTCATTGAGTGCCTTCTGTGTGTTGGGTCTTGTGACTTAGGTGCTGCCGTGTATTGCCTCATTTAATTCTCGCAGCAGTCATTCAAGGCATGCTTTGTCAGCACTGTTGAGGGATGTGCTAGGACTCAGGCAGCCGCTCGATGACAGAGCTGGTCTTCCTCACATATCTCTCGGGAGCTGGGCATTCCTCTTTGCTGCCTTGTTCCTTCCCCTGTCTGTTGACCTTGGAAACCAGAGAAACAGGAGAGTTGTTCTTTGCCTTGAACCTGTAATGTTGGCTACTCTCATAAACCATGGTCCAGAGGGAGGTAAGATTTCCAGGACATAAATCTTTTTCTGGGTGAGTTTAGTCTTTTCTATTGTCATAATTAGTTAGGAGGAGGACCTTAAAGGGCTTGTCTTTTAGCAAGGGCGATCACCTGTTTCTAAGATGCCTGCTCTTACCTGCCCCCTGAGGGTGGGGATGAGGCTGGAAGGTGGCTTGTGGCCATGAGTGGCACTCCCTGCCACACCCTCCACTGTCACAGTGTAGGCTGTGTCTCACTCCATCTGTGCCTTATGATGGGTACAGGGTCTGTGGCCATGCCTGTGTCCTAGACTCCCTTGGGAAGGAACATGTGCTCAATTATATAATTCTACAGAAACAAGACCCTTATCAGATATATGATTTGCAAAAATCTTCTCCCATTTGGTAGGTTGTCTTTTCACTTTTATGATAGTGCCCTTGAAGCACAACATTCCTTCTGCCATCCCTGCCCCGCACCCCCCCGTTTTCCCATATGGTGAGGCTTGGCAACCATTGGGATGCCTCAAGACGTGAGCCAAGAGGGTGGCAGCAACCCCTCCACCCCATGCACATGCTTCCCTTCTCTCTCCTTCTCCCACCTGGTTGGTTAAGGTGGGGCAACTCACCCCACAGAAGAGTTAAGAGTAAAGATCCACAGTAAGTAGGCTTGGAGTCACGGCGAAGCTCTGCCTCAAAGAATTGGGGACTGTAGAGCATGACTGAGGGCCCACTCACGATATGGGCAGCCCAGGTGAGCCTGAGCACAGTGGGCCTGGCACCCCTGGCACACACAGCGGCCTGACAGCAGGTCTGTGTGGCAGTGTGTGGGCTGCTGGGGGCTTTGGAGCTGGCAGTGCCAAAGGCTACATACGCAGACAGGTCAGATTACAGTTGCTGTGGGAACTGTGACCTTTGAATTTCCTGGCTTATGCATGGAATTTCAGTTGCATAATACTATAACAACTTGGATTTTTTTCCTCTTTTCTCCCTCCTCCTTGGCATTTAATTTTTTATCCCAGTGAATGAGGTCCATAGCTGTCTGTTCCTCCTTCTCTTCTTGGGACAGACAGTCTCACTGGCTCCCCTTCTCTCACTCCCCCAGACTGTGCCCACCAGGAAACCATCCTGGGGCCCTGGCCCGTGGGAAGATTCCTCTTGTTTCCAAGCAAGGCCCTGAGGAGGGAGTGAGCTGCCACCAGGGTTGACTGCTCTATGTTTTAGGCTGGGCTCAACTGTTCCGGTGTAGTTAGTCCTCCCAGATGCTCCTTGCTGTTCCTGCCTGAGCACTTCTGTTTATACTGTCTGTGTGCCTGGAGCATCCTCCCCAGGTGGCTTAGTTGAATTCTCCCCAGACTGCAGTTTCCACTTGGAGTCCCACCACCCTCTCTGGGGAACTTGTTGTCACCGCCTTACCCTGGAAGTATTTCCCCTCCAGTGAACTGTATGAGTTGAACATTTCATTTGGCATTTAATCAGACATGCCTCAGGATATATATTTTCATGTCTCAAACTTTTTTGTTTTTTGAGGGGATAGGGTGGGATGGTCTGGTATCTTTTCTTCTACAAACCAGATTATAAGATCCTTGGGCCAAGATTTTAAGTCACTGCCTTGCTTGTTAGGTAGTCATTGATTTATATTTGATTTGCTGAATCGAGCATTTCTTTTCTTTTTTTTCTTATTCTTTTTATTTGTGTGTCTAGTCTGTAGTCAGTCTGCCTTGAGGAAGGCCTTGGGTTTGGGAGCTGTGAAGAAGGCCTTTGGTTCCGGGAAGGCCCACAGGCATTTTCATCTGCGGCCTGGGCGCCTGCGCTGCCTTCTGCCCCTGGAGCGAGCCCTCTACTGGGCACCCTCCCTCGGTGTCAGGCAGGATACCACTTTCTACCCGCCTAAGCCAAGGGGTCCTTTCGGGTAGTTTCTCTTATATTCTGCTGTTCTTTTGGTCACAGTACATAAGTATGAACTTACTTGTCTATGTATGTATTGACATTTTTATACAGACGGCTGTGTCCACCACTGTGCTTCCATTTCTGGGGCTCAGGAGGACATAGGAGTTTTGTGCACATTCTGTACTCAGACCCAACACAATGCCTAGTACCTGGTAGACTCACAGTAGGTGCTAAGTGAATGAGTGTTCTTGGAGAAACAAGTGTACTTTTCTCTAAGGGATGAGAAGGAGATATGAAGTGACCAGTGATTTGTCCTGTGTAGGTCGTGCTGCTGTGGTTGGTCTGGACCACACAGGCTCTGTGGAACCACCTGGCGTCCCTCCTCAGAGAAACACTGGTGCTTCTTTGATCTAGGCAAAATGCATGTGCTTTTTCTTTCCTTCTTTCTTCCTTCTTCCCTACCTTCTTTATTCCTTTTTTGGCTTTCTTAGAAATGATTTATGGCATCTTAGGCTCTTGATCTGAGAGGAGGGTGAGACAGGACTATTATTCTAGTCTGTGGAATTCTAGACACTAATTTTGGGACTTTTGGGATACTTACTTTTTCCTAAACTTTCAATCATTTTTGAGAAGCAGCCTATGCCACTGGCCAGAACAGCTAGGAGAAATGCAATGTTTAGAATCTCTTTGCTAACTCCCCTCAGGCAAGTCCGTATGTGTGCTTCTCCTAATCTTTTAAAGAGGACTTAATATCAACTTTCTCTGTGTGACTTGCCTGAAGGACCTAGTGAAGTCATGTCTGTGAAAGCACTAGGAGCTCTTCAGGGAAGAAGGAGTATAGCAGTTAATCAGACTTTCCTTTGGTACACTTCTCTGCCCTGGGTTTGCCTTCTGCTGCTCAGCCTGCCAGGATTAACGTACGGAAAGTAACTGGGCCACCTCTGCCAGCCCCTCCTGGCACAGTGGCACAGACTGGAGATGAACAGAACTCTGGGAGCCACTGTTTGCAGTGAGGAAACACCGATGACAGGGGCAACAGCGGTCTCCCGGAGTGAGCGTGCTGTCACGAGTCTTGGGGTCCCTCTTGGGACTCTTGTTCTGCCCCTCTTCTGGGAGTGCATGGCATTTTCAGCTGCCTTTGACACCACTTTTCTCCTTCACTGGCCCCCACTCGGGTTCTAAATCTTTCAGTCTGTCCTTGAGTGAGCAGTAACCAGCTGTGGAGCCCACACTTGGGGAGGGGCTTCATTCTGCACCCCAGGTCCCACTGGTTGGAGATCCCTTTGGGAGTCAGATGAAGAAGTCTCATCTCTGCAGTCAGAGCTGTGTCCATTTTATTCCAGGGGCAGATCATCTTACATGCTTTTAAATTTTAGTTTTCACTTCTTAAAAAGCATGATATTTCAACATTATTATCATACATACACTTTTTTTTTTTTTTTTTTTGAGACAGAGTCTCGCTCTGTAGCCCAGGCTAGAGTGAGTGGCGTGGCATCAGCCCAGCTCACAGCAACCTCAAACTCCTGAGCTCAAGCGATCCTCCTGCCTCAGCCTCCCGAGTAGCTGAGACTATGGGCATGCGCCACCATGCCTGGCTAATTTTTTATATATGTATTTTTAGTTGTCCGGCTAATTTCTTTCTATTTTTAGTAGAGACAGAGTCTCGCTCTTGCTCAGGCTGGTCTTGAACTCCTGAGCTCAAACGATCCACCCACCTCGACCTCCCAGAGTGCTAGGATTACAGGCAAGGGAGCAGAATTTGGTAGTTTTCCCCTTACTGCCTCTTCCTGTCTTTGTCCCATTCCCTGATGCCTGGCATATTCTTGGCACACAATCGGTGCTTTGAACAGTCCTGAAATTGGGGGCAGTGGGAAGAGGTGCCAAGTCCAACTGTCTTTCCAAGCCATGTAAGTTAGTAGGACTTAAGAAAATATAGAAAAACATTTTGTTGTGTCTTCCCCGTTTCTATTTCTTTTGTCCTCTTTTTCAGGACCCCGCCGGCTCTCAGGCAGTGCTTCCTCAACTGTGGCCCATGGGCTATTAAAATGTCCTCTGGAGAAAATTAAAGAATCTTCTTAATAATATAAGTGATTGAATTTTACAGATTTTTGTGTGTGTAGGGGAGGATAATTTTTTTTATAAAACTTTAAAAAACTGGTCATTTTCTGCAGCAGTTAATTTACCCATGAGACCATTTATTTGTGATTAATAAAGTATACAGTTATCTAAAATGTTGAATTCATAGTTTTTGATCACTAGACATTTTTAAAACTTGTTATCTTATGCTAATCAAAATGTACCTAACACCTCTTGTTCTCTTGTAGTATTCTTTTCATAAACTTTTATTTAAAACTGTTTTGCTGGTCAAATGTGTTTGAGGAATGCTACACTAAAGCATGGAACCAGTCTTATCTTTAAGACTGCTTTGTGGATTACCAACAGTCGTGGTAATTAATATGTAGCGCTTTTTGAATATCTGTTGTGTTGGACACTATCCTGGGCACTTCAGAATGGTTGCTTTTTTGAGCCTCACCTCAAAAATCATTATATCCTTATGAGGCAAATACTATTATATCTTTGTTTTGTCATGGGGGAAATGTAGCCTGAGGAAGCTGGACTAGCTGAGGGTCTAGTCGTGGTGGGGCCTAGATTGGAGTCTGGATCTGTAGAACTCTGGAGCCTCTGCTCCTTGCAGAGCAGCTCCTGGCTTCTGCACTACTCACCTTTTGAGAAGCGTGTCCCTTCAGTATTGCAGGTCTGAACTTTGTGGCAAAGCTGCTGTCCTTTTCTACCTTCTCCCCCTACATCTCACAAAGGTTAGGCCTGAGTGCTTGGGTTTGCTACTGCACTTCTCCTGTGCCTCAAGTTAACTTCTCTGGTCCTCTCCTCTTCTCTCTGTTGAACTTGGTCTCACTCATACTTTAGGATCTCTTCAAATCCATCTTTTCTTCTGTAAAACTTTCCCCGATTAATTTACCTGTTTTTCAAGCATTGTTTTTATTATATTAAGTACTTAGTTAAATGTTTATTGATTTAGATCTATTACATTGTTTGGAACAGCAAAGGAGCTCAGAAAGGACAAGAGGAGGTATGGGGGTTCTGCGAAGGAGTCAGGCCTGTGGGTTTCTGCAAAAGGACTGGCTGGAGGAGTAGGAGCATTCAGGTGTGGGGAAGTGCGCACACCTACCTAGGTATAGGCGGAGGGAGGAGCATGTGCACCTGGGCAGTGGGGCAGGCGGGGGCTGGTTGGCCAAACTGGACGGTGGGTATCTCAGGGAAATTGGGATGAGGTTGTGTAACTAGAGTCAGGGGGACTTGAAATCAGGCAGGAGACATGATGCAGTACATGATGAACAAATATGTATGGTTTTTAAGCAGGATGTGACAAGATAAAGCTTCTGCTTCAGAGTGATGAAGTTGGCAGCAGATAGCGGATTCCTCAAGGCAGGATGGTTGCCTTCAGATTCTCTTGTCTAGCTCTTTTTCTTAATTATTTCCTCCCTGTGTGCCCTTGGGACCTCGTGTTACCTCTTCTGGTCCTGGGAACAGCTGTCTGTACAGAGTTCCTGTGTTGGCTGATCCAACACCCTGGAGTGTGGTAAAGTGAAAAAGCACAGAATGTAGAGATCAGAGACCTAGATTTTTGACTGCTGGCCCTGTAGCTTACTAGCTGGACAAATTATCTAGCTTTTCTTAATGCTTGTTTCCACCCTCATCTGTAGTTTGCTGATAATTGTAACTACTCATGGAGTCATTTCTGGATTAAGATGATAGCAGATAGAAGTATAGAGGCTGTTTAGTCTTAGTGGTTCCAGACTTCCTGGGATCAAGTGTCAGCTATATCCCTGTGTGACTTTGGGCAAGTTACTTAACCTCTCTGTTTCCTTTTTCTTATCTATAAAATCATGCTGATAATATGCCTCACAATGAGAATTAATATCTTAATGCCTGACACATAGCAGTGATTAATAAATTATAAATGTAGTTATTACTTGTAGTATTATCATCAACATCCACTATCATTATACTGTGTAGTATGGAGTAGGTGCTTTCTCTGAGGTAAGAGACCAAAGAATAAAGCCTCTCAAATGTGTGGTAAGAAACTAACTTAAATCACTGTGTAGAAATGATATGCCTTCAGTGCTTCTCTTAAGCACTGAAATTATAACCATGTTGTGCCAATTCCAGGATCTTTTATAGATTCCAGGTATTACTGAAATCCTTTAAAAAGTCAGGTATTGCTTTCTGATTTGGAAGAACTCTTCCAATCACATCTTTTCTCAAACACAGAAATAGTTCTCTTTTTTAAGTAAAAAGAGTGGGGAGGAAGGAGAGGGAAAGGAGAGAGGAGAATGCATGGATTTCCTTTGGGGACAGTTGTCTCCCTCTTTCAGAGGACTCCCTCCCACAGTGAGTGGCAGATTCCTGCCAGGGTGGGGCAGGCCCAGCCCTGCTGGGTCTGCCCTGGGGCCACATGGTACCAAGGCCCCCATAGGGAGCCTTGTGCCTGTGGCTGTTGTGCCTCTGTTTTGGAGTGTTTACCTTCACCCGTTCCCACACCTAGGCTAGCCACGTTTAGTTTTAGCAGTGCAGTTACATTCAGCTGCCAAGGCCAGTGCCTTGTGGCTACTGCTTCTAAAATCCCCTAACCCCTTGTTCTTGAACCAACAGTGTGTCGGAGTCTTAAATTTAACTGTAGAGCGATTCTTTTTTTTTTTTTTTTTTTTTAAACACAAATCATTGGACCTTGTCCTTTGTAGATGAAGTGAGAATTGCTTTTTGAGGACTGGCTCATACCAGAAACCAGCTGGTTTTAAATTGCTGCAGATCTTTAAAGGGACAGCTTATTTGTGGACCAAATTCCTTACCCACAGAACCTCATTGTCTGGAGGATTCTAGTGTGCACTGTGACAGTGTGGAGGTGGGCTACAGCTGGCAGAAGTGCATGAGTTTGATTTTAAATGTTTGGTCTCACATAGGGTCAGAGTCCTGTGGAGCTAATCCCTTTGACACCTGCCCCCCGTCCCCACCCAGTTATAGGTGGTATACGTGTGAGTGTGTGCTGTGTGTAGAGATGGTGGACAAAACCCAAAAGCACACGTTAGTCATGTGGGCAGATCGTCAAAAGAAGTAAAGACTCAACATTTGGGGGCTGCTGGCGTTGGCAGTGGTGTCCTACGTGGAGTGATGTCCTTGGCTAGCAGCTACTTTGTAAAGGGCTGAAAGACTGGGCTTTGCATATTTGGCCTCAACCGTGCAAGATAAAAATGTGATGGGGAGGATGTGATGGAAGGGCCGGGTGCCACAGAACACAGAGTGACAGGGGATAGCGGCAAGCTGGCCTTGCTCCAGCTTTGCTCTTCTTGGATTTCCCACTGGAGCTGAGGAGGAGAGGCTGATTCTTTGGGTATTGACCGGCTCCTTTCTTCATTCTTGTCAGAACACAGAATTCCAACTCCAGTAGTAACACCATTTTGAACACTCCATTTGTAATGTCCTGTAGCCTGGGGTTAGAAAGCACGCTGACCTCTGTTTGCCTTTGGGAATGACTTGGAAGGAAGTCTCTATCAGCACTTTTGTTTTTATTGCCATTGCATTAAAAAAATACGTGAGGGTCTCAGATTTTACTATGTACTATAAATGTGATGTGGGTAGGGACACACACACCTTAAAGTATGTCCCTGGAACCTTGTGCATGTTTGACCCTGAGCTGGTTGCCCAGTGGGTAGAGTGGCCACTTGTCTGGAGCCATGAGTATCTTACGTTGCAAGGCTGGTACCCAGCCTGTGGTATTGATCTGGGTGCAGATTAGGAGGGGAGAGTGCGGAAGTGACTTTCCTGGCTCTCTCAGTGCAAGTTTCTGTGTCTTCAGTGGGGCCTAATTTTACCCCCTTGCCAAGTTTGTGGTGACTCCTGTGGCTTATAGGGCATTTGATGGGGGATTTGGGGTCAGATGAAAGGTCTTACCTCAGTGCCAAGGGGTATCAGAGCCTCAGCCCACTGTTCTGCTTGGCCGTGGCAGGGTAAGGAGTGGGAAGTAGGCCCACCTCGTGTGAGTAACCTTCTTGCTGTATGCTGAGGAGCTGGGGATTGTCAGCTCCTTCCCCCACATTTATGTAGAACCTCGGGGAGCAAAATCACTGTCATTGAGGTACAGAGATGGTTGTCATGTCATCTCATGCATGGGTGTCCCTAACAGAGTCTTCCTTTAAACATTCTTCATCTAGGAAAGTTGTAAAGTTAAGTCACCGATTGGAGTATAGAAGCGTTTGTCACCTTCCTGCTCCTGAACAGGAGAAAGAGAATAAATGAATAAAATCAGCAGTTGGTTTACATACCCTGTGTATCTAATCTGCTTTGTTATTTCTGTCTTCAGAATGTCTTCGGTAGTTGCTTGTCCCTAGCATCTAAAACTACACCTACCATAATTGGTGCTCAGAATTTGTTAAATGATTTTCCCTTTTTAAATTCTGGTTTCCACTGCTGCAGTTGTAATCTGGTCTCCCTTCATCTCATGCCCAAGTGATCACAGTTGCAGTTGTGACTGCAGTTGCAGCTTCCTCAGTGCCGCCCACCCTCCTGGCTGTGGTTGGGCCACGCTGCTTTGAAGGCTCCTGTCCCCTTTCCACATCCCTCATCAGTTCTCCTGCTGCTCCAGCAACCTCCTGCTGGACAGCCCTGCCTCCCGGCCTCCCCTGACCCCTCTGGCCCGGCTGTACCTCTTCTCTCTCCGAACACCCTGCCCTCTCTTCTCTGCTTATCCAAATCCTAACCATCTCTACCCTGTAGATGGCCTGGCCATGCAGTTTGGAACATGTTTGCTTGTTTGTTGTAGCACTTGCATTAGTTCTTTCCCTTGATTTCCAGGATCCTAAGCTTCTGGAGGGTTGGAATGGTGTCTTGCTTTTGTGAGCCTCTTTCAGCAGTTGTCACACGGGTTATGCTGTAAGCAGTCAGCAAACATCGATTGAGAAACTTACCTTCTCTGCAGTCATTGGCCTAGAGAATTACCTATGTGAAGTCGTTTCCTGTCTTTGCCTCTTTTGAATCCTTTTTTTCCATAGGTCTTATAGTCTGTCTCCATTTGAATGTCCAGGAAATGGGCCATGGGGATTTGCCTAGGAACAGAAACCCCAGACAGTAAGTTTTCAAAGACAGTGTCATGGTCCTGCAGAGCCCCCTTGCTCTTGGGAAGGTGAGGTGGTGTTGAGGAGCAGCCGCAGGTGGCCCAGGCAGTGGAGCAGGTACTGGCAGCAGGGCTGAGGGCTGGGGCCTGCCTTTGAAGGGAGCTAGCTCCAGGATGGCTAGGGGCAGGCACAGCCCCAGGGCAGGTTTGGGGTGCAGACCCTCTAGCCTCTCTTGCTTTCCTCTTCTTGTCCCCTTTTCTCCCATCCCCATCCCGAGTCTGGGCCATCCCCTGCCATGTTGGAGCTATTACTCGCTCTTTAGTAGCACAAGGGCCTCTGTGTGGGGAGGAAACTTCAGGAGCTCATGTATGTGCTGAGACTGGGGATTTTGCTTTATTGGGAGCTCTGTGAGGACCTGTTTGGACTTACTCAGGGTTGATGAGGAACTCCAGCAGGTCCTGCGGGGTGAGAGGCTGGATCCAGAGCCTGGTGCCCTTGGGGTCGGAGCTGAGGGGGAAGAGGACCTCTGGCTGCACTACCTACCTTCTCACGGTCTGACACTCCTGCATGGCGGGAACGGCTGGGGACTATGTCATCTATTCCTCTGGCTGTGGTAGGGCCCAACAGGAAGGAGATTTATGTGTTTGTGCTTTTGTTAGTTTGTTCTTCATTTATATTTTCAGTTCCTCAGACCGAAATCTTTGGATTAGCCTCTCATTCCCACACCTCATATTTTATCCTTTAGCAGATCCTGTGAAGTCCACCGTCGTGTTTTGATTCTGACTTCGACCTACACTGAGACTTCTCCAGGCCAGGCCACCACCGTCTGTCTATCTCCTGGGTTTCTGCAGCAGGCTCCCAACTGGTTTCCCTGTTCAACCCTCGAGTCCGTGGATATATCATCAACTGCCAGCCAGAGCAGTCCTGCTAACACTCTCCCTTGTCCACACCTCTGCGGCGATTCCTTGTTGTACCCCATGTAGCTAAAGCTCTCAGGGGGGCCCAAAGGGCCCCACAAAGTCTGCTTGTTCCATACGTTGCCACCCTATTCGCCGCCACTGTCTTTTGTTGAGCACATGCTCTTCCTGTGCTGGAAAGGCCTCTCCCCCGACCCCCCCGTGACCCCAAGCCTTGCCCCTCCGGCCTCTGCTCCCACTTGCCAGCCTGGGTGATGGTGCAGCCCCTCCCCAGCACACCCAGCACTCCCTGTCCTCACCACTCGGCTTCTCCGCGGCCTGTTTCCTTCTCATGTGTCAGGGCTCGCTTGTGTGCTGTCTCCCCTCACTAGAGGACAGGAATTTTTGTTTGTTTTGTTTATGTTCTGTCTACAGTGCCTGGCACATAGGGAGTGAATAATAGATATTTGAGGACTTCATTTATTTATTCTGCATCGGTTATGCACTAGGAACCGGTCTCTGGGGGACACACATGTACACACACAAACACGCAGCGGAGTAGGATGTGCCTTGCTGCCCCCGCTGAGCTCACTGCCTGGTGGGAGTGTGGTGTGTGGGAGACGGGCGACCTGCTGTGGGAACTGGGGGAGCTAATGCGCTGGGGAAGGTGGGGGGGGCCTGCACAGACATCTCAGCCCTGGAGGTGATGACTTGCCCCAAACCATTCTGCTGTTCTTTGAGCACAGCTTGTCTTCCTATCTCCCCATGGGGCTGAGAGAGAAGTTTCCTGTTGCTAATCAGTCAACAAATATTAAATGCTTTTTGCATACAGAGTACACTTATAGGCACTGGGCCATTACTGGATCTTGAAGGCAGGGAGAGTATCATGAGTTTTTTCATCTTCATGTCAAATGAGTCTGATTCCTTCAACTTTCCCTTATAAGGTCTATCTTCTATCCAGTTAATCCTTGTTTTTCTGTACCCTTTCCAGTTTTTTTCCCCCATTTATTTATCTTTATTATTCTGTCCCACAGGATTCTCTCCCTGTGGGGAGGGAGGGGTATTTATTTCCCTCACCTACGTAATTCTTTACTAGCAAAAACAATCCTGCCCCCCACCCCCAACGCTTCTTCAAATGTAGGCAGTCATTGTAGAGCACTGCTGGTGCTGGCTACATTTAGAACCATACCTGTATATAAAACAGGCCCTAAGACCAGAGCACCACCTCTTAATCCCCTTCTTGCGGTCAGTTCCCGCCCTGCTGGCTGTTGTTAGCTAGTGTTGTGGTCTATTCCATGGATGGACAGTTCAGCTTGACCTGTTGAGGATTCTCTCTGGCTTTTGGGATAGAAAAGGAAGACTGTTCCAACAGGGAATGAGGCTGAGGCTGAGGCTGAGGCTGAGGCTGAGGCTGAGGTGTCAGGCTGACTGAGACACCTTAGGCAGGAGGACAGAACCTAGCTATAGCTCTGTTTTCTTTCTTCCATAACTGCCTCCAGCCATTTGTTATAATCATCACCATTACCTGGAGTGTGGTCAACTCTTTCTCTGTTAGAGATTTACATTTTAGGGAACTTCTGGAATACAATTAGCAACACGGCCTGAGGGCCTAAAGTGACCCTAGTGAGGATGAGTTAATGAAGGTTAGGATTAGTTTTAGCTGGAAATTGCAAAATGTAGCTTAAACATGAAAGATTTTCTCTGTAAACGAAGACTAGAGATGGCAAGCCCAGACCCAATGTGGCCAATGAGTTTGTCTCCTTTCTTCTACCTAGAAAGATAGAAGTTCTGGCCCTTTAGCTGCAGCATGGTAGTTGTGTGGTCCACTCTATGGATTGACAGGTAAGAGTTTATCTTGACCTAACTCTGTTACCCTGGCACATAGTTTCTATCCCTAAGGGTTACCTTATGGTCAAACATGGCTGCTGGAGCTCCAGCCATCTTACATCTGTTTCCAGGGAAAGCATAAAAGGGAAGAAATGAAGAGAAAGACAAAAGTTGCTCTCCCATGTGAGAGATTCCTTTAAACAAGTCTTTCTGGAAGGCCCACACACTGTTGCTTATATCTTATTCGTCACAGCTGGCTTCAAGGAAGGCTGGGAAATATGGTTTTGTAACTGAGCATATTACTGGCTCTAATAAAATCAGGATGCTATTTATAAGAAAGAAGTCTTTGCTATAGTAAGCGTGTCTCATGTCTTTGCTGTAGTTAATGTGTCTACCATAATCACTTTCTTCTTCTTCCTGTCTTGTCTCCTTTGTACATCGAGAGGATCTGCATGTGCACACAGTGATCCTCTCTCCAGATACAGACTGGCTGTCCTTGCATCTCTCCTTTATTCTCTTCTCTGGCTAAATCATAATCTAATCGCAGGAGTCAATGTGAAGCCCTGTGGGTGACAGTGCATGTATTTCTGTGGGTAAGAGTCTTAGTCAACAGCAGTGGCAGTGTGGGCCTGGGCTGACTTGTGCAAGGTTGCTGTCACTAGGTCTCTGGGCTCTTCCTCCCCACCCCACTTCTGAATACCATCTGTTAAGAGGTGGTGGTCTTGATATGTGGCCCACTTAGCTTACCATTGCAGGGCCGGAGGAGCGGGCCCTAGATCTATACCCAGCACCTCTGAACAAGTTGAGTTCAGCCAGAGGAGACATTAAGTTGATGTGTGTGTTTATGTCCCCTCTCTACAGCTCTCTTCTGCAGCTGTATCTCGTACGAGATCAGGAGTTAGAGGACACTCTCTCAAGAGCCTCTCTTCCTGCTCATTTTCTTCCTTTGTGCCCATAAACATTCACAAACACCATTTAATGGTCCAAGATTTTGGTTTATGACTAAAAATCTGAAATTCCTAAATTCTCTCTGGACCTAAATCCTTAGGAAACGTGGAGTCTGTAGTCAGCTCGGTGAGTTAATCAAAGATCTCAAATCTTTTCCAGGTTTTCAAATCTCAGCAACTCTGTGATGTTGGCTTGGGGCTTTTCAGGCATGAGATCTATTTCCACCTCCCACCCGGGGCTGGAAGTTGTCCAGGAAATTGTCACTGACATACTGAGATGCATAGCAAATGGAGCTGTCAGGAGAAACGTGGGATTCATCTTAGGAAACGTTCCTCCCAGGAGCAGCTTGAGAAAGTGTTAATTTGTAAGAATTAAATGAGTATATTATGGGATGTTGGTAGGTGGGAAAAAGTGTGTGAGTGAGTGTAGTAGAGTCGTTCTTGATTCTTAGATTCTGATTGGTTCTCAGCTGGGGGCCTCTCTGGATGCCGTCTGTTCCCCCTGCTGCACACAGCTTCTTCCAAGCGTCTTCCAGTGCTGGGTAGGCTTTGGTGAGTGTGTTGCTGCCAGGTCCTCAGCATACTGATAGGTGCATCCTCTCCTGGGGAGGACGGAAGGAGGGTCCCTGTAGAGGGGGGATGGGCAGACATGGCTCTCACAGGAACAAAGGGTCACAGAGGGCATTGGGGGCAGGGCAGACACACCTGTAGTGGAGGGGCAGGACAGATGGAACAGGGCTGCGACTGCCACTCCCAGATGATTCTTTATGGTGCCTGCTTTTCTTTTCTACCCCAAACCAGGGAGATTTTTGAAGGAGTGGGGTAGAGGGAAAAGGAAATGATCATAGGTAACAGCCATCATTTGTGGAGAGCTTCTGTGAGCTAGACATTCTCAGTGGCCAAATGCATTGTCATTTAATCCTTAACAAGAATCTGTGGTGTGGTTATTGAGTATCAGAGAGATTGAGCGCTTGATTAAAGTCACACAGCTAGTAAGCAGCTAAAAAAAGATTTGAATCCAGTTCCATTTGACTCAAAGCCTATGCCCTTAACCTTATTGGATTTCTGCTTCTCCCTCTCTCTCATTCATTCAGCAAGTGTTTGAGTATCCACTGTTCCAGGCACAGTTTGATAAAAATTCTTTACCTGACCAACTTTAGTCAGGGTTCTGAATCTTTTCCTAGGCCCATCTGTGCACTTCTTTGTAAAATCTACTTTTAGCACAGAACTCTGCTAAGTTAGTTTAGCCAGAACCCCTCATCCTTGATATCTGATCACCCTCGATATCTGATCAGGTTCTTTATCCTCCGTCAGCCCCCAGGTGATGTTTGATCACCCTTCCTGTCTTCTCCAAGAATCCTGTTAGGTCGGTTCAGCCAGAATCCCCCAACCCCTGGTGTTTTCTTTTAGTCATTTTCTACCCACTGACCTCTACTTCTCCTTGGCTATAAATTTCCACTTGCCCAAGCTGGATTCCGAGTTGAGCCCAATCTCTTTCCTCCACTATAAGGTCCCTACACCTAACGTGATGGTGGTCCTGAGTAAAGTTTTCCTTACTGTGTTTTAACAAGTGTCATTGAATAATTTTTTCTGTAACAGGTTCTAGGTGCTAAAGGTGGTAGCAGGGAGCCCAACAGATAAAAATTCTTATCCTCATGGATCTTATATTCTAGCAAGGGGGAATTTCCCACCTTCTCTCACAATCAGTTTCTTGCGTTACAGCTTTCTAACCTCATATCTTACATAACGTCACACTCTTTCCCTAGCATGCTCCTTAAGTGACTCTTCTTTCTCTCAAACACCAGAGTGCGGGGTTTCTTGTTTGTTGTGGGACATTGGGATATTGATACCCCACAGTCCCATGTCCCAGAGACATCATGTGTAGACACGGGGGTGGCTGAGATATAGTGTTCTTTGGGAGGCCTGGGGAATCAGACATTCACCCATGCCTCAGGCCCTTTCCTGTCACACCATTTCTGTCTTTCTCAGGGAAGGGGACTCCTGGCTCACATGGAAGTACTTTGCCCACCCCATGCCCCAGAAGTTATTTTTGAGGTGGAAGGAGAAAAGGTCAAGAATCTGATAATGTCGATTCTTGCTATGAGCTGTCCTGAAGGTTGGTTTCAGAGAGGTTCTTGTGTTCAATTTATTTTAGCTAGTTAATTTTTTTCCTCTGGAGTCTGGTTCAGGCCTTACGTATATAAGAGAAGGTAAGTTGACTGTTTTGTCTACCTTCAGATCAGATTCGGGTGCCCAGAGATAGAGGAAAGAGGTGGGAGGCAATGAGGAGAGTACTTTCAACTCAGAACAGCACATTTAGAGGGCTTAGAGCAGGTTGTTCTTCCTATGTTCATGAGACCTGTTGAATGAAGGATTTGGATTTGATGCTACTATCACTTTACTGAAGTTAGGGATAGAAGGCAGAGTTGCCACCATCATCATTGTCATCTGTAGCCTTTATCGAATGCTTGCTATGCGTTGGGCACTATAAAAGGCATTTTACATATGTTACAGCCTTCCTCCAAGGTAGGTTCTTGTCATCTTTTGCCAGAAAAGGAAACTGAGAGAGGTTAAGAAACTGCCCCAAAGTCACATGGATAGGAAAGGGGCAGAGTTGGAATTGAAATGAGGGCCCCAACTCCTGTGCCCTTGCCAGGGCTTCACACACAGACGGTTGTCCTTTGTTCTTCAGGTAAATCCTGTATTGTCAGGTGCTCTGCCTGGAGCATGCTCTGTGGCCTTCTGTGTGGCAGACCAGCTTGTACGTGGATTTCCCTCTGCACAGCTCCCTTGCCTTAACAGCAGGTCATAAAAGTTCAGAGGTTTATTGTTGTTTTTTGCTGCATGTGATCAGTTGATCGTTGAGCCTCTCCTTTATATTTGATTATTCCCTCTTTCTGTTCCTACTCCTTTCCCACTCCCTCTCCACAAAATGTGCCCAGGTGGGCTTAGTTCTGCCTCCTCAGCTCCAGAATTGCCGCAGATTTTAGGAGGCTGTGAGAGGGGAGTGGAGTGGGGAACTTCGGGAGAAGGCTCCAGCTCACCTTGCTTGCACATGCTGCCCTGGGCGGCCAGAGCTGTGCTCAGATGCCGCTAAGAGGCTTACAGGGTGGATGCTGGGGATTTTCTCGGTGGTTCCTCAAGGAATTGAAAACATGAAGTTGCTGAGAGGGTCTGGAGAGAGGAGAATGGGATGTTGGGGTGGCTGGGCAGCACCTACCCCTACTTAGAGCAGCTTTTACCTATTCTAGGTGTTAGAGATTGGCTGCTAACAAAAGGTTTAACCACTTAGCTAGTCTAGTCCTGTCTTTTTACAGAAAAGGAAACTAATTCATTGCCCAAACAAGCGTCATGTCCAAGGATGTATGGTCCAATAAGCCAGTGCTGGAATCTTTTTCCCACCCTTCCAGGCAACTCCACCCTGGGTTTTCACGTGTCAGATAACAGGAGTTGAGTTCTAAGTGATTTGGCTCTTGCAGGGCACCTTTAAGAAATGTTAAAATTCTGATTTTTCTAGAGGCACGTTGATAGATTGCTCTCTAATTATTCCATAACAGAAAAACGTTTGACTTCATGGCAACCTTTAGCAGTTGTTTCATTCCTCAACAGTCATGGGTTTGGTGTTTGACTTGAACAAGTTCATGGTTTCTTCTCTGTGCTTTGAGTTTTTCCCTTTGTGAAATAGGAATAATGAATACTAGGTCTGTACAGTGGCGTGTGTTATGACAGGAGGAGTTTCATAAAGGGCCTCTCCTATCTCTCAGACCCTTTAGGAATGAGGGCTTGTGTTTCTGTGGTACTTGACGGCATTTGAAGCACTTTCTGTGGCTTTGAAGTTTCTCCACAACAGTAAAGTCGTAGGTAGTGCTCAGATTATAATTTTCATTTTATAAATGTGAAAATGGATTTAGAGAGGTTATGTAGTTTATTAAATGACAGAGCCCTGGTTCAGATCCCTGTCTCCTGATTCTGAATCCGGTGATCCCGGCCATACCATCCTGCCTCTTCACAAATACAGTGTGTGTGCAGCAGGGTCATCCGGGTGACCTTTGCTTACAGCCTGGGCATTCATTTCTGGTTGCTGAGGAACTTGTTGAGTAAGGGCAGTGCCAATTAGTCTGAGACGGCAGAGGAAGTGGCCCAGCCAGGAAGCTGGGCCACATCACCAAATGGCCCAGTTGGGGAGACCACTGTGCTGGCCTTTCCGCTGGGACACCCAGGCTAGAGGGCTGGCGTAGGGTGGAGCTGACAGTGGGATTTCCTTTCTTGTTCATTATGTGATGGTAAGTCTTTAAAAATGTCTCATGAAACGTTCTTTGGCTAGTGGCTGGTGGTGTGCCAAAGTTCATTGCTTTAAACTTCAGGGCTTCATCAAGTATCGGAGTCACTGGGGCTGCCTTCTGCAAGATGTTTATCATGAATGTTACTCTTTTTTAGATCAGCAAACAAAAGCCATTCGCTACTTTGAACTTATTCTCAGGCTAGTCAATAAGAGACTCTCTTCAAAGAGAATTAGGAGTTCTTCAAAGAGAATTGAGTCTCTCAATTCCTGGCAATCAAGTGTGATACAGTTTAGGAGTGTTTTTATGTTTTTTAAATAGATGGCGATATCGTAAACGACCTGTGCAGTTGTGCTTCTTTGCCTGGGTTTTGTTCCCTTTCCATCTAAAATACTATTTCTTCTCTTCCTGATGACAATCTACCCCAGACTTCTCCAGATTCTACTTAGTCCTCTAACAGCTCTGCCTCTGATTCACTTCTTGACCTTTTCTAGGGCCCCCAGCCCGGGTAGTCTTGGGAAGCACTTCAGTTCCTTGTTGATCGGTTCACAGCCTAGGAGCTCATTAGAAGTGCAGCACCTTGGGCCCCACATAGACCTACTGCTTCCAAATTTGCATTGTATTAGATCATTAAATATGAAATGTCCAATTTCAAATCAAAAATGTAGTTTATTATATCTCAAACAAGAAGCAGTACAATTAATCAAACTATGCATCTTAGCTATCGACATAGTTTTGCCATCTTAACGGGAGCTCATTTATGCCAGCAGTGAAGAAGTCTGGAGAGCAAGTGGTGATGAAATCGTGAAAGGTGTTTTCCACAGCTTGTTGAGAATTGAATATTTTTCCTTGCAAGAAGTGGTCCAAAGCCTGGAAGAAGTAGTAGTCAGTTGGTGCAAGGTCTGGTAAATATGGTGGATGACAGAAAGTTTCCAAGTCCAGCTAGTGTAGTTTGAGCAGTGTTATTTGTGTGACGTGTGGTCTAGCGTTGTCTTGCTAGAGGATTGGCCTGTCTCTCTTGACCAATCTTGGCTGCTTAATCACAAGCATCTTCATCATTTCATCCATTTGGTTGCGTTTGACATCCGCCGTAATCAATTGACCAGGTTTCATGAAGCTGTAGTGGGTAGTACCAGCACTGGACCACCAAACAGACACCATTACCTTTTTTTTTGACAAATATATGGTTTTGGACTGTGTTTCAGCACTTCTTCTTTATCCAGCCGTTGTGCCGAATGCTTGTAATTGTCAAAAAGAATCCATTTTTCATCACATGTAACAATACGGTGTAGAAGTGACTCGCCTTTATGTTGTGAAAGCAAAGGAAGGCAAGCTTTGAGACACTTTCTCTTGATTCAAGTGGAACCCATCTGTCCAGCCTGTTTGCCTTGCTGATTTGTTTCAAGTGGCCAATATTGTTGGAATAGTAACGTCATTCAAACCTTGCTGCTAATTCACACGTAGGTTGAGATGGATTTGCCTCCATCACAGCTTTCAACTCATCATTATCCACCTTGGTCTCAGGTCACATGTGGCTCATTTTCAAGATTAAAATCACCAGGATGGAACTTCTCAAACCATTGACATACTGTGTGCTCATTAGCCACGTCCTTCCCAAACACTTCGTTGATATTTCGAGCTGTCTGGGCTGCATCGGTTCCATGACAGAACTCATATTTGACGATAACACGAATTTTTGACTTATCCATGGTTTCACCAAAATCGCTTGAAAAAAATTTTGAAAGACAATCACAAACCAAGACGTGTGTTTAAAAGACTGAGGATGTACCTTCACAATAAAAATAAAACAAGAAGTGTCAAAATGAAATGTCAGAGATATCAACTGTCAAACTTAGTACTTAAGGAAATCGAACACTTCATATTTAATAACCTAATAACAGGCTCCCCAGGTGATTTTTGTGTGCACAGAGAAGCATTTGCTTATACATCTCATGTACTTTTCACTTTTTATTATTAACTGTTTTGTAGATTTCTTCGTTCACGTTACAAATTCATCTTTTGTTTGGATCTCTTCGCAGCACCTGATGCGGCTTTGACACAGAATAGTCAGTATGTGTGGACTCACTGACAGTCCCCACTTATTAAAAAAAAATTGTCAGATTATATAGAGAATTGAACAAGAGATATGACATGTACATTTATAAAAATTTACTACAGAAAGGGCAAGAAAAAGTAAAAAAGGACACAGTTAATAAACAGCAGGAGATGAGCAGGGGGGTGAGAGAGAATGAAGCTTCATCTGTATTTACAGCTGCTCCCCATTGCTTGCCATTCTCCACCCGCCATCCATGGAAAAAATTATCTTCCATGAAACTGGTCCCTGCTGCCAAAACATTGGGTACTACTGCATAGGAGCAGAGGCTTGGGAACCTGGAGACTTAGAGTGGGTGTCCTAGATCTATACTGACAGGCTTTTTTTTTTTTTTTTTTTAACCTTTTGCCGTTGGAACACATGATGTTTGTCTGGCAGAAGACATGGTATATGTGGATGAATACACAAATGTATTTCAGGCTCTTTGAAGATGAAAATCATTAAGTTAACTAGCTAGACTATCATTTCCTTTACTCTTGATTTTAAAAAAAGAGGGTATTCCAGCCATGTTTGATAGCTCTTGCCTGTAATCCTAGCACTCCAGGAGGCTCAGGTGGGAGGATTGAGACCAGGAGTTCAAGACCAGCCTAGGCCTGTTTCTACAAAAAATTTTAAATATTAGCTGGGCATGGTGGTGTGCACCTGTAGTCCCAGCTGCTTGGGAGTATGAGGCGGGAGGATCAGTTGAACCCAGGAGTTTGAGGTTGCAGTGAGCTATGATAACACCACTTCACTCTAGAACTCTAGCTGGGGTGCTAGAGTGAGAGACCTTGTCTCCAAGAAGAAAGAAAGAAAAAAAAAAAGTATCCCATGTTTTCTGCATTAGACCTGTTTTACCTGCATTTTCTCTGAACCTTATTATAAGTCATGTCGAAAATTTTTTAACTCTTGAGGGGATTTCTATACTTCCGATTTTATAATGACAGGTCTATGAAAAACCAAAATGAGCAGAATTCACTTCAGTTCATGTTGATAATTCTTTCAGAGGTGCATGTATGAAATTCTCTGAGGCTTAGTGAAAGGGCCATATCTTGTAGTTTAGAGTGAGGCAGGTACCCAAGTCTTTTCCCTAGGATCTTTTTACTCCAAATTACCTGGTTTGTAAAGGGAAAATGCTGTCGTCTCGGCCCTACGGACACGCTGTGGGTTGGTCTGCTCTTCGGGGTGTGTGGGACTGTCTTGGCCGGGGCAGCCTTGCCTGCTGGGGTGCGGGCTGCAAAATGAATGCGGCCAGTAGCCGAGCTGGCCTGGGAGAACAAAGAGAAGAAGATGTGCCAATCCACCCACGTGGCATGGTGGCCTGGCTCTGATTTAGGTGGACAACAGATATTTTATGTGCAGTGTTTCTCATCTGAAGTCACACTCCTACTTTCTTTGTGATTTAAAAAATTTCTTCCCTTCCACTTTTTGTCCCAGCTCCTTAGTCCTTATTCTTTGAAATCTGAAGTATGGAGAGGCAATACCAGGGCCTTCCCAGGCCACCTTCCTGCCTGGTGGCAGGATCCTGTGCTCCAGCTGAGCAGTTTGCTGGAGAGCAGAGGGAGGGGCATTCCCGAGGGAGGAGGGCAGGAAAGACCAGAGGCTAAGAATAGGCCACTGGTAAGAACCTGCTTACTGCCCTCTCAGGTCAGATATGGTCCTCCTGAGATACTTGCTCAGAGTGGAGTGCATTTTTGGAACAGAGAAGAGAAAAATAAATTAATCCTCATTAAAATATCACCACTCAATGTTGGCTTTTATTGCGTGTTCCAGATAAGAGGAACTTTCCCAAATCACCTGGTGGTTTTGGACGTGTAACCCCTGGTACTTCTGGGGATGTGTGTGTGAATGTGCATGTGATATGCGCACGTGTCTGTGCAGCGCCTGGGTCTGCGTGCGTGTGGCACTGTGATGGTTCAGAGTCTCAGGTGCTGAGGCATTCTTGGACTGTGGATGAGTAGTCTCACAGAGGCTTTGCCCGATAGATCTTTTGCACATAAAAAGGTGTGTCCTGAGTATAAGGCAACTTCCTTACGCTAAATGAAAGAAACTCCTCTGGGTCATGTTTGTAAGTAAATACACAGCCAGGGCCATTGTTGCACACAGGAGGTGTCCTGGTCGCAGAGCAGAGGGCCAAAATGCAAGCTGGGCTAGCTATTCTAATGTGGTGGACAAGCTGCCTGGTTCCCTTTCTTTTTGTTCTTTTAAGAAGTAGGGTTTTTCTCTCCCAAAGCCAAGGGAAGCGAAGTCTTCTCTGGCCTCTCAGGCTCTAAAGCAGAGGAGGTGCAGCTGCTCTGGTTAAAACTGGCAAGAGTCCCTCTGCACTCCCTGGGACAGCCAGAGGGAATCCAAAGAAAACTCCATGAAGTACTTGAGATACTACCTGCTTTAGGTAATTTTTACCTGCTAGTCACATCCTCATCAGAATATTTAGTACCCTGTTTTTACTAGGGAGGATTTTCTGTCCTAACTTTCAGACTGGATTTTGAATAACTTAATAAAGTTATTGCTTTTGTATCCCTGTGGGCTTGTTTCTGCTTTTTCCTGTAACCTGAGAAAGTAGCTATGCTCTTCAACAAACTGCCCCCAGCGCTGATTGTGCAGCTCATGGATGGACCTTCCACTGTGCTGAGCAGCAGTTAAGTGCTTGTGTGGTGCGTGGCCTGTGTGACTCATTTCGTTCCTTTATCTTGGTCTGCCAGCTAGCTATAAATAGCCTCTGCTCTCTCTCATCCCTTCTTTTTCTGATATCTGGGCAGAAGAGAAGCCTTGTCTATGGCTTTTGATGTGGGAGACTGGGCTGGGAGGCATTCTTGGGTGGGTGGGGGCTGTGTGGTGGAATTGGGGCACACTGGGGCTACCGGTAGGCTATTGTGGAGAGGGGCCTGGGGCTCTTACAGAGCCCATTTTGCTCCCTGGGCAGTGGGGTGTCCACGTTACCTCTTGATGTCCAGGTCTCTAGGAATAGCTTCTCCGGAAGAAAGAAAGCAGTTCCTCATGTGAATCTTGCCGTTATTTTATTTGGGGAAACCTGGGAGTGTGAGTGGTTTAGGACCTTCTTAGTTGGTGCCTTAGTTCTGATGCTTCTTTTTTCTTTAACAGGTGCAGAGTGTGGGGGAGGTGCTCAGAGAGTCCACACAGATGTGGGTAGCACATGCTGCAGGGGAACTAGCCTAGGACCCTGCTTTCTACCTGGGCCCAGAGCCCCAGGTGTCCACTTAGTATAAATTTTCATGTATATTAGTGGATGAGGGCAAAGGGAACAGAGGCCCCTGGATGTTTTCCCACTTAGGCTATCAGCTGGCAGTCTTCTCACTTCGCCCCTGGCTGAGCTAGGAAGGATGGAGGCACAGATGGGTGCTCCCCGCGCCCAGGAAACAACTCTCCAGAAAGGTGAAGACTGCAATGGCAGTGTGAGAGGGGCTGGGCTTTTCTCCTGGGAGTCATGGGGAATTGCATTCGACAGCAGTCAGCCCTAAAGGTCGTAGGTTGACTCTGGCCTGAAGTTAAGCATTAGAGTGTATATTTCTTGGCTTCATCTTAATCTTAATTTTACACCCAGTCATACTGTTTAAAAAAAAACAAGGTCCAACTGCATGTCAGTGAAGCATTCATACTTAATGGCATTTGATAGTATATTTATCATTTATAGTAAGTTTTAAGAGCTCAGAGGTATGCAGTGATACTACTGGAAGTAAATAGTGCAGTGATTTCTTAGTGACTGAGGAGAGCCCTGCTCCTGCCTAGGCTTCTCCCCCTGCCCCAAACACTGTGGCCTGTCTCACCCTAGGTGGCTGCTGGAGGACCCAGCAGTCTGTGCCTCTTTTAACATGTTCACTTGCACTCTGTCTTCAGTTAAAAATGCAATTGCTCCCATTTGCTTTCTCCTATAGCTGTACATGAACTGGTTCAGTGCCCATCCTTGAAACCTAGTCTCTTAGCCAGGTGTGCTGGTGTGCACCTGTGGTCCCAGCTACTCAGGAGGCTGAGGCAGGAGGATCACTTGAGCCCAGGAGTTTCAGGTTGCAGTGAGCTATAAATATGATGAATGCCACTGCATACCAGCCTGGGCAAGATTGCGAGATCCTGTCTCAAAATAAAAGAAAGAAAGAAAAAAAGAAACCTAGGCCCTTGAGCCTTTAATCAGCTGAGTGTAGGTACTCCCTGCCGCCTGCCTGTGCCCAGCAGTCTCAGCTGCTAGAATCCCAGGAGGGCTGGCACACACCGTTGCCAGGGCAAACTTTGCATGGAATGTTGCCCTCATGCCATTAGCAAAGCGGAGGCTGGGTCGGCTGTGCTCTCCCTGCCTCCGACTTTATTGTTTGGGACTTAATGTAATAATATGCTTGAACAGGCGGAGAGATCACATTAGCTTGGCTCTGCACTTGTAAACAATATTTGCTCTGTAAGTTTTCTCCTTCACCCCCTGCTCTCCTGGAGCCCCGTGCCCTCTGCTCCCACCACCCCCTCTCTCTTTGCACATTCTAACCTTGGCTAAACAGCTTCATTCATAATATGGCTAGTGTTTTCTGAGAAGAAAGTGGACTGAAAACAACCAAGTCCCAAGAACCTCCAGCTGTGATGCACAAGTAAAAACTGGTTAGTTTCTGGATAGAGATTTTAACTAATGTCTGCATCAGCCAAAGTCTTTTGCTTTTATTCCCCACTCCCTTCCGTGCTTTGGAACCCTATTGAAAACACACACACACACACACACACACACAACACACACACGTGCTCAGGTAATAATCAACAGCTTTCCTAAAACTCTGGCTCTGTCCTTGGCAAGGAGCACTGGAAAGATGCCACTCATGGCTTCCTGGAACAAAGGCTTCCACTGTGGGTCTTGGCAGGGGTGGGGGCACAGGTACATTCCTGGATGGTCTGTTGCTTACGCCTAGGGGATTTTAGGCTTTTGTGTTTTTTTCCATAGGAAGGTTTTTGTCCCCTGTGTTCTCAGTTTCTTCTGTAGTTTAACACATAAATAGGGTAAAAGGAAAACCCCACCTCACACCTGTGTTGCCCTTTGCAATTTGACAATTGTAGTGGTTGGTTTCGCAGACAAAACCTGCTCCACCTTCCCTGTGGTGATTGGTGCCTGATGATGTCATGGCATAAAACTCAAACTGATTGTTTTCTCTATGGGACAGGCCCCCAAAAAAGCAGAGAGCAGAGCTCTTGCTCTTTTGTTTCCTCTAGTTCACACTATCAGACAAGATGGAAAGGTGGGAGCAGAGCCATGGTTGCAGAGTGCTCTGAGTTATTTATGAAGCTCAGTCTCCAGTACCTAGAGTATGAGGGCTTCTCAGATAGGGAAAGAGCCTTTGTTTTTCATGAGAGCACATGGTATCTTTGGCAGTGAAGAGATTTTGGTCTGTTTGCCTTAATCTTCTCTGTTAAGAGAAAGATAGAGGCATTTTCAAAGAAACCATATTCTACTGGCCCAAGAAAGGTTAAAAAGAGGAGCTTTTTATTCCTTTTTTTAGGAAAATAAATAATAATCAGAAAAATTTCACCTGGTTCCTTGCAGAGCTTGGGAATTATTCCTGCCATCAGCATGTACCCATGGTAGAAGTGAACTTCAGCTATACAGTGACAACTCTGATGTGTTAATTAAGGGGATGATACAGTCTCAGTGTTTCTTCTGGTTTATTGGGAGGAAGTTGCTTGAGAGTTCACCCTTGAGTGGACTTGATGAGATATGCTTTCACCTGGGACCTTCCTGGGCCTGCTGTGGTGCAGAAAGAACAGTTGAGCTGCTGGTACGGCCTGGCCTGAATCTTGTAGGGTGGTACCCATCAAACTTGAACCCTCTAGGACCACCTTGGTTGACATGGTGGGTTTGGCTCACCTTGTACTGCCCAGTGGAATCACTAGAATTAGTAGGTTCTTGTCATCTGTAACAGCTTGGATCATTTGGAAGCCTGATGTGAGGCCAGGTTCCTTCAGAGGGCTTCTGAAACAGCGTCAATAGCAGTACCTACATGGAGCTCTCTTTTTCATCAGAGACCCGCTGGTGACTGTCTTAAAACTTGATGAGGTCTCTGAGCATCTGAACACCATTCTCCTTATATTTTACTTATGATCATTGCCAGTTCATGATCAGGGATTAGCAGTGACTTTAACAGCCATTTCTAAAAAGCTTAGTTGGAAAAGCTATCCCACTCTGCTGAGTGGAGGAGGTGGAATATGTCTGACAGGAGGCATCATTGGTGGGCAGAGGACTGGACAGGCGTCCCTCCCAACCCACAGAGCTGTCCTTGGTGGGGCTGGGCTACACTTACCCTTCTTGGAGCACCCAGGACTTTGATTTGTTGGGCGAGAGGGAACTCTAAAGCTGGCCAGGCAACCACAGCCACTCAGTGCCTGGTCTTCCTTCGCCCACTTAGATTGTGCTTAATTCTGTGCTTCCCTGCAAACATACAATCACTGGGCTATCTTTAGACATGTTGTGGTGTAACTTCACCTCAGGAGAGACAGAACATTACAGCTGGTTTACATTTCCCTTAACAAAACACACACACTCAGAGATTAGGCATATTGTTTCCTTGAATTCTGTGGATGTTACTTGGTTCTTTGGTTGGGCAACTCTCCTCTTGTTATTGTTGTTTTCAGGTTGGGGATAGTAGAGATTTGCTGAATAGGGGGTTGACATGTTTGTAGGGGAGAAGGCCCATTTGAAGGTAGAAGAACTTCCGATTATTGGGACGAGTGTGTGCTGCATTCCCAGTTCTTCCTTCTGCTTCCCTTCTCAGCCCTGGTGGCACGTTAGAATCAGGGGCAGGGGTTACCCACACCCACCCCATGCCACCACAGAGATTCTGATTTGATTGGTCTGGAGTGGGGACTAAAGATTGCTGTATTTTTTTTGAGGCTCATTGATGATTCTGATGAGCTTTATGTATACCCTGGGAAGGTCGACCAAATAGCTAATCTTAGAGTATAGTGAAATATAATAATATTTTCCCTCTTCTCCCTCTCTCAGTTCACATACCCCAAAAGTGGCATATATAAAGCACATGGTAGTTTTTCCTCAAATTGAGAATTGCTTGAATTTTATAAGCAATGACAACTCTGCTCTCGTATGGCATTTGAAGCTCAATTTGTCTCTACTTTCCCTCTTTTGACTTCTCTTTGTTGGGGAGGCCCTTGTCTGGGAAGAACCCAGTTATGGGGTCTGCTGAGGGCTTCTCTAGTCCACTGGGCCTCTCTCCAGGCCCCAGGCACTTTTCTCCAGAAAAGCTGAGAGTGGGAAAGTACATCACCCAGTCAGCAGGTGTCATCTCCACTGTGAAGATGACTAGCTTTCAACTTGGCTGCAGTTGGTGCCTTTGTTCACCGCTCTAATGCTGGAGTCTCTCTGGGCGAGAATCTTCTGAGATTCTTAGGGAAAATGCAGGCCAGAGAAAAATGGTGTAGAGCAGCTCTGAGCCTGGTTTTCTCCCAAGTAACCCCAATGAAGACTTGTTCTAAGTCTATGAGAACAAGGTGAATTGTGGGGTCCAGTTGGTGTTGATAATGTACCTGCTGTGTCCATTATAGGGTGGGCGGAAGAAGTGGTCTATTTGGTCCATTTGTCCTGTGGCCTCTGGGCATAACCGTATGTCTCCTACTTTCTTTAATGGGCAGGTGTGAGAGGAGTAGGTTGACCCATCCTTCTACCTGGGGTTATGATATCACAGGAGTTTTTGTGGTGTTTGATTTGTTTTGTATAATTCATCCTATCCTGATTAAATAGCTCTCAATGAGCATTTGATGCTGGCCTGTCCCCTGAGGCAGAGCTTATTGCTTTTCCTTTGAGCAATTAGGCCACAGATCTGGAAAATGTTCTTTAACTGCTTGAATATTCTCTACCTAATTTCTACTCCCTCCTCTGTCTACTTTCCCTCCTCCTTCCTCCTCCCTCCTCCTTCCTTTCTCTTCCTTCCTCCCCCCCACTCCCCACCTCCCTTCTCCCCCTCCCCTCCTCCTCCTCTCCCTCTCCTCCTCCTCTTCGCTCCTCCTTCCTCCCTCCTCCTCCTCCTTTCTCCTTCCTCCTTCTTCCTCCTCCTCCTCCTCCTTCCTTCCTGCTTTCTTTTCTTTTTTTTTTTTAATTTTAGAGATGGGGTCTCTCTATGTTGCCTAGGCTGGAGTGCAGTGGCTATTCACAGACATGGTCTTAGTGCACTGCAGCCTCAAACTCAAGCGGTTCTCCCACCTGAGCCTCCTGAGTAGCTGGGATTACAGGTGCGTGCCACTGCACCTGACAGGATTAGTTCTCTTCTTTGTAGGCTGACTCACAAATACTTTTCACCTATAAGAAGTCTTGTTTTTGAGGTTGTATCCAACTGGCCCAGAAAGGGCAGATATTAAAATGGCAGCTGATTGATACATCGAAAAAAATCAGACCTTGGCACTAAGGACAAAAGACTTGCCCAGGCTTTTGTCCTTAGCTTCAGAGGTATGAAATCCAGGAACTTCTCCAGTGATAGGAAGGCATGTTCTGGCCTAGGAGTATGGTGCTGCCGGTTGTGATGCTATGACTTCTAGTAAATACAGTATGTACGAACTTCGATTCCTCGTAAAGGGGCCCAGATCATTAGTGTGTGCAATAGTGTTGTTGGCCTCGAATGTCTTTTAAGTAGGGTGTCTCTGTTTCCATAGTACCTTGAATGGAGTGACTCTGGCAGTAGGCAGACAGTAGAGGATGAGACTATTTGCTATAGAAGAGGGCAGTTGTTCTAATTTAATATAAAGAAAGAAGCCTGGTTTCCTAAGTCACTCTCCAGGCAGGAAGGGCTTTTCATTTGTAAGTGGGGAAAGAAGTATTTGTCTGGCTCCTTTGGAAATGACTGCTGCTACCTCACAGAGTAGCAGAGAGAGACAGGTCTGTTCTTCATGAGGCACACACAGCTGGGTCAGAGCCCTTGGCCTGGCCGAATTCGCTATCTGTAGTCCAGCCCGGCTCTCACAGGCTTCCTGTCCTGCCTCTGGTGTTTGGCCTCCTAGAGAGAGGGCAGGAATACATGGCCACCCACATGAGCGGTGTGTACCCCTTTGTCTGTGTGGGTGCTGCTCCTCAGCAGGTGTGTGGCTCACTGAGTAGGCTGGATCTCAGACCCTGCTCCCTCCATCCCTGCCTCTTGTCTTTGTCCATTTTCTGTTGCTTATAACAGAATACCTGAAACTGGGTGATTTATAAAGAAGTGAAATTTATTTCTTATAGTTATGGAGGTTGAGAAGTCCAAGGTCAAGGGGCTGTATCTGGTGAGGGCCTTCTTGCTGTAGGGACTCTCTGCAGGGTTCCAAGTCGGTGCAGGGTATCACATGGTGAGGGGACTAGATGTGCCAACTCAGGTCTCTCTTCCTCTTCTTATAAAGCCACCATTCCCACTCCCATGATAACCTATTAATCCATTAACCTATTAATCGATGAATGGCTTAATCTGTTTATGAGGGCAGAGCCCTCATGACCCAATGACTTCTCAAAGACTTCATCTCTCCATACTGCCGTATCGGATATTAAAATTCAACATGAGTTTTAGAGGGGACAGACATTTGTACTACTGTACATCGTAGCCAAGGGTGGGAAGCAAGAGCCTGGTATTCATTCAGGGTGATGAGCTCTAGTGCCTGTGTAGACGTGTGTTTATCTTTCGTTACTTCTTACCCAAATGGTTTTTGTACAAGTGCTGAATGTCCTTGAGATTTGAGCTAGAGCCAGGAGTGCTGGCAGGGAAAATGGTAGACTTACCTTCACAGGTGAGAAGTGGCCTCAGCCTCTGCCAAATTTCCATTTAGTCCTTTCAGACTCTGGTCATCAAAGCATCATCTCAGACCAAGGGACTCCTAATTCATCTTGACACTCAAACCTTTTGTCCAAAATTGTATTTGGCACCACAGTATAGCACAATATCTGCCAAGTTTAAGCTCTTTGACAGGAGCCCAGAGGCCAAACGCAGCCTCCTTTTTGGCGAGGGCAGCATTGTAAGGACAGACAGCCCACCCCTACCAAATCTATTTGGATCTGTCTGTGGAGCTATTCATAGCTGAACCCTGCTGAGCTTGATGGTATAGAAAGCTATTGAATGATCTAAGGTTCAAAATTGCTTCCTTCCCATTGGGGTGTTCTCTTTTCCCTATGGAGATATAAATTTATATTCCATTTTTGACACAAATAAATGTGTCCCAAATGTCTTTGGGAGGAAGTGGAATAATTTGGGCTTTAAAGTGAGGCACTCTTGGGTTTGAATGTTGTCATCTTCAGCTTATTAGCTGGACAAGGTAATTACCCTGTGATCCTCAGTTTTCTCATCTGTACAATGAGAGTTGTAAGAGTTCTTACAGGATTGTTGTGAGGACAAAATGAAAAGATTTCTATAAAGTGCCCAGTGCAATGCTTGACACATAAGAAAGTCCAATAAGTGGTGATAGTGATTATAATCAACAAGAGACAACCGACAGACTGCTTATGCCTCCTTTTTCCAAAGCAGGGAGCATTTGTAAAGTCTTATACTTAGCTTGAAATCTGGTTGCTATAACTCTATACAAGAGAGAGCAGAGAATATGAGGTATTTTGTAAGTGATGTGTTTGCTTCATTCATATCTTGACCGCTTTAGTGCTGGGAATAAGATAAGACGTCCTCATTCCCAGGAACTCACAAATCTGGGGAGGCAATCATCCCAACTGGTTTCTAGAGTATAATTAAACTTTATAGGTGCCATGAGAGAAGTTAGTTTGGAGTTTGGGATATGGTGAGGCTAACAATCTTTTAATATCTTTGATAGTACTCCATCTTTTTTTGTAAGCATAGAACTGAAGTAAATGGGGGAAAACTAGGCTTTTGCATCATCCAATTTAAAATAATGTCCTTGGAGAATTGATGGGTCCTCAGAAGGACCTGTAGTATAAGTGTTAGGGAGTATTTCTTCGGCTCACTTAAAAGTAATGATGTAAGGATGTAAGGGAGGTAACGCGGAGAATTTACCATTTAAGTGAGTGCCATTGGTAGGCTGCTGTATGACCCAGGACAAGTTATTTCACTTTTCTTGACTTCTGTTTCTTCATCTGTCAAGAGGAGACATTAGCATCTGCCCCTGATCCTGGAATTGTGTGAGGAATAATTGGGATAATCTGTGTCAAAGTACTTTGAGAAGCATGAAGTGTTGCCTACATACCTGGTGGGGTTGGGGACACATGGATAGACTCCATGCTTGCCAAGGAAGATAGGATTAGAAATCGGCCAGAGAGGAAACCTACGAGAGGATCTGAGACCCAGCACATGCTCTTCCCCCTTGTCCTTCAGCCCTCTGCTTTGCGTTACTCAGAAAAGCTTCCATGACCGGCTTAGGGCCTTTCCTATTCTTCTAAGTTACTGTAACCTGTGCATTTCTTCCTAGCACTGGCATTTAGTAATTATATTCATGTTTGCTTACTTGTTTATTATCTATATTCTCTGCTAGACAGTAAGCTTCCCAAGAGCAGGCACTGTGTTTTCATTCACCAGTATAATGACAAGCATAGGGCCTGACATATATACTATGCACTCAAGTAATTTCCTGAATATCATGAAAAGTGGCAAGACACATTGGTCTTCTGCCAGGGAAACAACTGCTTTGAGGACGCTCAGATGGACATCTCACCGATGGGTTCTTGTGCCAAGGATGCAAAGGAGTGTCTGTGTCTGAGAATGGTATAGCACTGCCAAAGCACAGGTTCTAAATGCCACAGGCTGGATTTGTGACTCGTGTCTGCCCTTCCCCACATGTTTCTTTCTGCCCATTTAGGGACGCTGAACTCAACTTGCTTTCAGGGTGCACATTGAATTTGGTGACTCTGTCCCTTCAAAAGGGAAAACTCTCTCTGGACTGCAGAACTTGGTTCCAGGGAGTTGATATCTTGCCAGGCAGGGAACATGTATCCTCCTTGCTATTTATAAAGCATACAACCCTGGCTCTGGTCAGAAGCCGCACCCCAGTGGGCTCCCAGCTGTCTGCCACATCTTATGCCAAGTAGTGCTGTATTGGGTTCTTCCTTAGGATGTGAGGCATAGTGTGGATTCCGGTTACGTGTGCTGCTGGGTGTCACTCAGATTGCTGTTCTTTCAGGACCCTTAAAAGATGCCACCTTTTTTTGTTTTTGATTTTAGGTTTTTGTTTTTTTTTTTTTAATGGTACATATGTTCTGTAAAGTGCACAAATCTTGAGGGTACAACTCAAATTTATATATGTATAGACGTGTGTGTGTGTGTGTGTGTGGACAGGATTTAGTCAGGGGAGCCGAGCCGCTGTGACATTTTAGGGATAAGGGACTTACTACAGGAATCAGGCCTCACACAATTGTGGGAGGAGCTGGAGAAGGGGGTGTCCAGTTGGGGAAGTTGGGAGGTCAGAGGAGTCTCACTAGTCTGCCTGAAGCACTGGCATGGGTGGACAAGTCAGAGCTCACAGGGACATCTGAGAAGGCAAGCGTGTCTGCTGCTGAGGTGGAGCCACGCAGGTGTCTGCTGGGAAGAGGCCTGGGGCTGTTGCTGGCCAGCAGGGTTGTATGAGAAAGAAGAGCTGGCTGTGGCATGGAGGACAGGGACAAGGTGGGACCCACCAGGCCCCTGTGTCTCTGTCTATTCACCATATTTGACTGTCAGGACCTTCAGAGAGGAATGGTCACTGCTTCAGTTTCATCTTCCAAACTTACAGGATTTCTTCTTTTGGCCAGTTCCCACTCAGACTTGCGGTCCTGGGAAACAACTCCCAGCTTAACCAAGTGGACAGAATACCACCGTCCAGGTCAAAGTCCCTGCCACACCCCACTATTCTTTTTTTTTTTTTTGAGACAGAGTCTCACTCTGTCACCCTGAGTAGAGTGTCACGGCATCAGCCTAGCTTACAGCAACCTCAAACTCCTGGGCTCAAGTGATCCTCCTGCCTCAGCCTCCCACAGTGCTAGGATTACAATCGTGAGCCACCGCGCCCGGCCAAATAACCACTATTCTGACTGACATCTGTGCCCTAGATTTAAGTTTTGTTCTTGATCTTCATATAAATGGAATCATACGATATGTTCTTTTCTGTGTCTGCATTCTTTTGGTCAGCATTACTCTGAGTTTTATCTGTGGTGCTGACTTTACACTAGTTCATTCCTCCTCACTGCTGCATGGTATTCTATTGCATGACTGTAACTGTGCCTTAGTTATCATTTTGCTCTTCTTGGTTATTTGGACTGTTTCCAGTGTTGGAGTATTATGAATAAAGCTGCTAGGAACATTTCTGTACTTGTCTTTTGGTCAACACATGGACATTCATTTCTGTGGGATATATCCCCAGGAATAGCATTGCTGAGCTTTAGGGTAGATATATGTTTAGCTTCAAGAGCCTCTGCTAAACAGCTTTCCACAGTGGTTGTGCTCTCAGTGTCTGAGAGTTCCAATTATTCCCTATCCTTGCCTGCTCTTGGCATTGTCCATCTTTAGAGCACCTGTTCATATGCTTTGGCAATTTGAATGTCCTCTTGTGGTGTGCCTAACAAATCTTTTGCTTGTTTTCCCTTTGTTGTCTGTTTTTTTCTTTAAAATATTCTGTTTGTACAGAAGGTTTTTATTTTTATTTTTTTTAGACAGAGTCTCACTCTGTTGCCCAGGGCTAGAGTGCCGTGGCGTCAGCCTAGCTCACAGCAACCTCAAACTCTTGGGCTCAAGTGATCCTCCTGCCTCAGCCTCCCGAGTAGCTGGGACTACAGGCATGTGCCACCATGTTCGGCTAATTTTTTTCTATATATTTTTAGTTGTCCAGTTAATTTCTTTCTATTTTTTTAGTAGAGACGGAGGTCTCGCTCTTGCTCAGGCTGGTCTCAAACTCCTGACCTCGAGCGATCCTCCCGCCTCAGCCTTGCAGAGTGCTAGCATTACAGGTGTGAGCCACCATGCCTGGCCTGTACAGAATTTTTATATATTCTGGATATGAGACTTTTCTCGGTTACATGTAGCCCTTTGGTTTTAAAGAGGTGTGTTCCTTCTGACACAGAGAACACATGGAGTTTCAGGCATATTTGTAGAGGGAAGTCTTTGAGGAAAATGTGGTTATTTATTTGTCCTTTCTCAGGGAACTGGAAGTTAAATAACCCAACCCTTACACATGGTTTTAAAAATAAAATATTGGGCCGGGCGCGGTGGCTCATGCCTATAATCCTAGCACTCAGGGAGGCCGAGGCAGGAGGATCACTTGAGGTCAGGAGCTCCAGACCAGCCTCAACAAGAGTGAGACCCCATCTCTACTAAAAATAGAAAGAAATTAGCTGGGCCACTAAAATAGAAAAAAAAAAAAAAATCAGCTGGGCATGGTGGCGCATGCCTGTCATCCCAGCTACTCGGGAGGCTGAGGCAGGAGGATTGCTTGAGCCCAGGAATTTTGGGTTGCTGTGAGCTAGGCTGACGCCATGGCACTCTAGCCTGGGCAACAGAGCCTGACTCTGCTTCAAAAAAAAAAAGAAAGGGTGTTCCTTAAATGCTGCTTGCACACGTGAATCAGAACAGTCTTATCTCTCTCAGTGGATGAATGTGGTTACCACACTAGGTGTAACTAATATGCTTCATGAAGACACGTGTACAAGAGAGTTTTCTAAGTCTAGCTATTCCTTGCATCAAAGTAGTGTCACTGCAGTGTATGAATATGTCCACCACACTATGTTGCCTATAATAAACTGTGTGAAGACATATGTAAAAAACCCCACAATTTATCTTGAGCCCTCAAAGTATACACTTATAAACCAAACCTTTAATTCATTCCTTAAAGATCTGAATGTGTGTTGTAGGTCTAGCACTCTTCTAAGCTCTGGGAATAGAAGCCTGGCAGCGAGAAACTTGAGGTTTTCTAGGAGCCCAGAGTCTAGTGGGAGGTGTTTGGGGAGCAGAGGAGAGAGGAATACATAGGAAAAAGGAAGAGCAAAGTTGTTCAGAGAAGGCCTCAGAGCTGTGATACTAGTGCCCTGATGGGTGATGAGTAGGTTCATGGTCATCATCTGCCTTAGTTCAGAGATTTAAGGAGGCTGAAGAATGAGCAGAGGTTCAGGAATGTGTGTGCCTGGTGGGGGAAATGTGAAAACAAAACGTGCAGGAAAGGTCATGGGTGTTCCTGGAGCAGCAGGCCACTGTGGGGCGATGAGAACTGGGCGGGAGTGGGGTCTTGGGGGAGGTGGAGGTGATGAGGGTGGAGGTGAAGCTGGGCTGGTGGGAAGCTGGCCTGGCAGCGAAATGCTGTCTTTCAAGGTGTGTAAACAGGGGAATGGCATAAGTGAAATATGGTATATGAATTGGAATTTCAAATTTGAGCAGGGTCTGCTTGTGCTCCCATGTTCACAGTAGCATTATGGACAATTGCCAAAAGGTGGAACAACCCAGTGTCTGCTCATGGACGAATGGGTGAGCAAAATGCAGTGTGTGCTACAGTGGAATTCAGCCATAAAAAGGAATGAAGTTGGGATTCATGCTACAACATGGATGGGCCTTGAAAACACTATGTTAAGTGAAATAAACCAGACACAGAAGGATGAATATATAATTCCACTTATATGAGGTACCTGGACTAGGCAAATTCATAGAGACAGAAAGTGGAATAGAGGTTACCAGGAGCTGGGGAAGGAGGGATTGGGGAGTTATTGTTTAATGGATACAGAATTTCTGTTTGGGGTGATGAAAAAGTTCTGGAACTAGGTAATGGTGATGGTTTTACAACATTGTAAATGGACTTAGTGTCACCAATTGGTACACATAAAGTTGTTTAAGACGGTAACTTTATGTTGTTACAGGTCTTGCCATAAGAAAACAAACCAACCAAAAATACCTTGAGTAAGGGTCTACGTTTAGGAGACTGTTGCAAAAGTCCAGGTGGAGATAGTGAAGTTCAAGACAATGAGGTTAGAAAGGAAAGGTGGATGGGCGAGGGATTGGGAAGAGCCGGTGGGAATGTGTTCTTAGCAGAGCCCAGTCCCCTGTCTCCACCTTAGCACGGAGAAGTAAGGGAGGTGTGCAGGCCAAGGCCTGGAATTCTGGCTCGGGTGGATGGCGGTATTACTAGGATTGCAATTCAGGGGAAGGGGTAAATTTGGAAGAGAAGATGAAGAGTTCTGTTTTGAGTAACCTGACTTGGGGGTGCCCTGACATATTCTGATGGAGAGAGTTACAAAGACGGTGCTAGGATTAAATAAAAAGAAAGCCGGCCAAGGACAGGGCCCTGGGAGCCCTCATCACTTATGAGTATGGCATGAGAAACTGGGAGAAACCAGAGGAGGAGTACTCAGCTGGGTAAGCCTTTGTTGTTTGCCAGATTGGCTTTTTTGTTGTTCTTAAGGGCATGCTTTTCCCTGGGGGTATTCCTTTTCCAAGCCAGGCTGTCCCCAGGAGGGCCCAGACGTCCTGGAGTGAGGCAGGTGAGGACTAGGGGAGTGGAGTATTTATCTTCAAGCAGTTCGGTTGTATATTGGGAACTTGTAGACCTTTAGTCTTCTGACCATTTCTAATTTGTTGTCTTCACTATCCCTTCACTGCATCTTTTGGTTGTATTCTGTATGTAAAGAAAAATTGAGAGCTTTGGCCAACATCATTATCAGGATAAAAGACATCTGTAAAGCCCTACAGTCCTGTGGGTACCATTAATTAAGATGCCTATGTGTTTATGTTTTCAAGGTCACAGCATTTTTTCCTCAATAAATTTCATTTCATTTCTTCGATCAGTGATTTAGAAAATTATTGAGTTTAGTATTCACAACCCATTGCCCTACACTGTGTTTTTAAAAGCACCCAGCTGTCAGGAAGAAGGGACGATGCCTGTTTCGGTATTTAATTGAAATGTGTTTGATTTCTTGGCTTTAATATTGAAATCTGTCATAGTAAAAAGGGATTTGTGCAGTAATACTACTCAGACGTTGTTGGAGGAAGGCAGCCAGGAAAATAGACAGATGAAGGGATTCTTCCCTTTAGTTTGGAAAGCACTATGCTCAGCAGTGGTTACTTTACGTAACTGTAAGTTTCTAGGTCTCCTAGCCAAGCCCAGTTGAGTGCTTTTCATACAGGGGCAGGAAGGCTGTGACTTTGTCTTTTGCCTGCTCTGAGTTCCCTTGTTACTGAACTGGCAGCAGCAACAGTGGATACAAACTTCTTTCTTCACATTCATCATCCTCTTAAACCTGACTAAACCATAATTATCTTCAGGTTTGGGAGTTATTAAAAATCCTCTCTAGGGTGACGGAGATGTTCTAATACTAGATTGTGGTGATGGTTACACAACTTGGCAAATTTACTGAAAATCACGATTTGTACACTTATATTGGGTAAATCTTATTGTATATAAGATACAATGAGACACGGTGGGGGTTCATCTCTAGGGCAACCACAATAAAGTTGTTTAGAAAAACATCCCCTCCAGTCCTAAGCACTGCACCATTTCTCCAGTGCTGGTAAGACTTTTTGGTCAGCCATGAAGCCCTGTTCTAAGTCCTTTCGGCTTCTTCACCACGTCCTGCAGAGGTTCTGATGTCAGGAGTGTGGCATAGTCTGTGGCTGTTACCTGGGTCCCCTCCTTGCTCTGCCCAGGGTGTTGAACGCTTAGCATGGTTGGAATATTTACCAGGCATAAGCCAAGCCATGTCTGTTTCTGGCCAGAGGGTGTAAAGTAAGAAGCTCAGGCTCTCCAAGATCCAGAGGTCAGTGTCCAATTTGTGATATTTTTGGATCCCATGACTCGCTCACCGCACCCCTTGCTATTTGGCTGGTTAACACCCAGGTTACAGGTAGGTGGGGAATTTCAGTGAAGCTAAAATCTCGTAGTTTGGCCTTTCTCCGCAGTTCCGTCTAAAGTAGTGAAGGAGGCTGCACCTGTGGTTGAGCAGAGATTTCGGTTGTCTGCGTGCTCTCCAGGTTCTTAATCCTCTTTCTCCTGCTCTGTTCCTGGAGTTACCTAGGTGATTGAAAATGAGGTAACACGTGTTCCATGCCTTCACCCAAATGCCCCTCCAGTTGGATTGCAGTGGCATGAAACAAGTTGGTCTCACTATTTGATTGTTGTTGACTTTCTCTTCAGGAGCCGTGAGCTTCCATCATGGCAAAGATCTTGTCCACCGTCACTGTTGTGTGCCGGCTCTTGTCACATACTAGGTTGTTAGTGAACAGATTTGCTGTTGCTAGCAGGGATTGAAGCTAAATATGAACGAGTGGGTTAAATTCTTTGCAGGGAGAATGCAGAGCACAGACTGTATTACTGGCATATTTCTATGTCATCCTGTAGTGATATTTATTGAATTTGTACTGTGCTCACAGGGTGTTTTGAGATGCTCTGGGGCTTCTGGTCAGATGTCTTCTGAAATATAGGGTTGCTTAGTTAATGCCCTTTAATGAAGTGTTTATGTCTATAGTGTTTAGTACAGGTTGAGTATCCCCTATCCAAAATGCTTGGGACCAGAAGTGTTTCAGATTTCAGATATTTTCGAATTTTGGAATATTTGCATTGTACTTACTGGTTAAGCATCCCTCATTCAAAAGTCCAAAATCTGAAAGGCTCCAATGAGCATTTCCCATGAGTGTCATGTTGGCACTCAGAAAGTTTCAGATTTTGGAGCATTTCAGATTTCATATTTTCAGATTTGGGATGCTCAACCTGTATCTGAGTCAAATATTTATTTAAGTTAAGCAGAATACATTTGCTTTTCCCTGTCCCCGTGAGTAGTATTTCTAAGGTGGTATATTTAATCTGTTCCTGAAACAGGGGCTCAAGGGGGTGAGACACGCCCTGATGAGCTTGGCCACACATGGTACGTCATAGTCCTGTGTCATGGTACTTGGCTGCATGCACAGAACCTGTCCAGAGTGCATGAGAGGGCTGCCCGCATCCTTAGTTGCTTTCCCCATAAGGATGGCTTTCTTGGAGTTAGACTTGTTTAAGCCACAGCTGGTGAGAGGGTCACAGCCGTAAGTAACACTTTCTAATATCCCCTAGGGAGCACTTGGGTTCTCTCAGGTTTTAGATCTCAGTCCAGGGAGCAAGCCAAAGTGCTTACCTTCTGTGTCCTAGAGCCAGCAGGTCAATCAGCAGTAGTCCTACGCCTGTAGTAAATTAGACGAGGGCGTTAGACGATCAGGTGGTGGGCAAAGCACGACTTGTAACCTGAGATTGCTGCTCCACCCGAGCAGATGTAGGAAGGCAGCCCTGGGTTTCTTGCTATCAGGTGGTGGCACTGTAGGACAGGGGTAGATGAGGAATATAGCCTGTGGGCCCTTTTCTGTCTATACTGAGTAAAGATTAATAAATGTTCTGCAGAAAAATTTTGGTGGATTGCTGGCTTTGAGCCCAGAGCAGTTGGAATTTTGGAGCCCAAAGAGTCCATGGCAGTTGGTTTTTGGCAACTGGTCTTTGAGAGAAAAGAAATTAAAGTTTTGGCTGTAGTTCAATATGCCCCCTGTACAGGGCAGGGGTTCATCCCTAGGGCAGGGGGTGGTGTGAGTAGGCAGAAGTTGTGGGCTGTGGACTTTAAAGATCCTGCCAGAGGATAGCTTGGGGAATTTGCAGTATTCCTTAAGTGTAAGAAAGAAAGCTTGTGATTCTCTTTCTTTGAATGTTTCATTTCCGACCAAATGGGTCTCTTTCTCCTGTAAAAGAGTTGGGTGTGTAGCTGCAGGAGTGATATCAGAGCATAGCAGGGAGAGGGATGGCCTTGAGAAGCGTTTGATCTAGAGAAAACTTGTTGCACTGATAAGATTATGCCTAAGTCCCATACCCTTTTAAGCTAATTTGGAAGGGAAAATATATTCCACTGAGCTGGTTTAGGGTAAGCCCTCTAGGTTTATTTCTGCTTTGGAGGGAAAACTGAGATTTTCTCCATGAAGATAGTTGGAAAAAATCATGGCCTTGGAGCTAGCTAGCCCCCATTCCCTTCTGTGGCTTGGAACCAAGACAGTTTTAGTCAGTTTGCTTGGTACATGGGGAGGAGGTGGAGGCCGCACATCCATCCACCTTGTTGGAGAATCAATACCCTTTTCCTTTGTTTCCTTTGCCAGCCTCCTGAAACAGCCTTGTTCTTACCATTCATGTTTTACAGCTAGGGGCTTCTCAGAGAGTGTCTACTTGTACTTGCTTTCTCTCCTTCTTTTGCCATTTCCATCTCTAAGAAGGCTGTGGGGCACGAGTCTTCCCCTCCAGGTGTCTAACCCTTGGGAGCTTCAAAATCACAGTACCAGTGACTTAGGGAGCCTCTGGCATCTGAAAAAGGTAACTGTCATCCTGGAATGTGAATTGAAAACAACAGTCCTTTTCATAATTAGGAGCCATCCAGAGATGCCTTAGGGAACTCAGCTTTGGCCACATCCTTGGCCTTCTTTCACCTCCTAAATCAATAACAAGTTAATAACAAACTTGCAAATGCCTTTTCTCTCTCTCTCTTTTTTTTTTTTATAGTTCTGTGACATTAGACATTGTGGCTCAGGTAAGGTTTCCATTTATCTTCTTCCTTCTTTCCTGGCACCCGCTATACTCAGCGCCAACTTTTCTGCTAGCCCCTGTACTAAGTGCAGGTATGAACATGAATTCCTCTTCCTGCTAAATAGAGCCACACAAGCTAGTGGTTAGACAGACAACGGACATAATTCCAGAGCAAGCGGTAAGTGTTGAAAGGGAGGTACGCACCAAGGCGAGAGGGAATGCAGAAGAAGAAGTGATTAACTTTGCCTGGGGGATGGGGTAGGTGGGGTCATTTCGGGGAAGTCTGGAAGGATGAGCAGGAGGGGAATTCTAGGCAAAGAGAGTGATGTGGAGGCTCGTGAGCGTGTGGCAAGTTCCAGGGACTGCAAGTATGACCGAAGAAAATGGTTCGTGTTTGGCAGTGTAGGAAAGAAGGCCGGTGCTAGATCTTGATGGGGCTTTTGAACCTTGCTGAGGGTTTGGATCATGTCCTGAAGTCAGTGGAGGGCTGAAATGGGGTCACATTTGCTCTTAAAGACCACTCTGGCGCTTGTGTGGAGCATGGATTGGAGGGGGTTAAGATTAAGGGGCTGCTGTGATAGTCCAAGCTAGAAATCTTGGGTGCTGCCACCAAGATAATGGTGGGGAGATGAACTTTATAGAGGTCCTAGAAAGTCAGAATCAGCAGATTGGATTGAGGGAGTGAAGACCAGAGGAGGGTCTGTGATGACCTTAAATTTCCATTTGGTGGGTGGATGGTGATGGCATTAACTACCTGGCGATGTGAGTTGGGGGAGAACAGAAGTGTTCAGTTCAGTCTGAGGCTTGGAGGTACCTATGGGATGTCTAGGTGGAGATATTTGGTAAAGCATTTGGATCTCACAAGCAAGGTCAGAAAGATGAAAGTTTACAAGTCACCCAGTTTTCTGAAATAGAGCTGCAGATGTAAGAATTGGAGCCACCGGAGAGGAGCGAGGAGAAGGATGGTGGGAACAGCAGAGGCGGGTGGCCCAGGGCCACGGGAGGGCAGCGTATGTGGGAAGAGCTAGAAAAGGGAGCAAGTAAGTTAGGGCTGGAAAGTATCTGAGCCTGTCTCGGTTTGACAGCCATTGCCCACCTCATTGGAGCGATAGTGACAGAAGCCAGCTGGAGGGGGAGCGAGTGGATGACCAGGAAGAGTCGGTGGGGGTTGGGAAGTGGGGACAGCATGGCAGCTCAGTGGGCTGCTCTTCCAGGGTGCTCACTTCTGGAAGCCAGAGGTAGAAGCTGGTGGCTTTGAGGGGTGCAGGGCAGGCCAGGGCTCTGTGTGTGTCTGAGAGAGACTCCACTCAGCACGTGAGTAGGCCGAGGGGGAAGGAGGCTGGGAGTGAGGAAGAGGTTGAAAATGTATGACAGATGGACAATGGTGATGGCTGCACAACGTGTAAATGTACTTCACGCCACTGCACTGTACTCTTAAAGTGGTTAATGGTAGACAAAAAGTGTGTGATAGTAGATGGAGGCAGATTCAGAGAACAAAGGGTAGGTTGGGCAGCCTTTGACTGGCGCGAGCCTTCTCTGAGGCAGGAGTGGCTGAGGGCATCCTTGCCACTCTCTTCTCCACCACGTGAGGGCAGGGTCATTGAGGATGGGGTGGGAGTGGGTGACCTGAGGTACAGCTGGGCTTGGAGGAACCAGCAGGGGTTCTGAGAAAGGGTGCCTGGGCAGTGCCGAGGCCCCACCTGGGGCTGGAGATGACAGTGCAGACGTAGCCACATTCGTCCACGCTGCTGTGGCTTTCTTTTCTTCCAGCAGCGCGGGAAAGGTGCTTTTGTCCCCCCCCCACCCCATTCCACTTGTGAAGCTGCTGTTGCAAGCGTCAAGCTTTCCATCTCACTTGCCTCCTTCCCTCTCCGCCTGTCTCTAGGGGACCTTATCAGAAGCTGGTCAATGTGAAATGCACATAGCCCTTGGGTCCTCTTTGTCATGCTGCCTTGAATGAAGAAGCGCTGCCTTATCAGACACTCTGGGCTTATGACAGCTTCATGGTTTTCTGATGCAGATTTTAAACACACACACACACAACTTGGAATTAGAAATATTATGAGTCCTTCACTTATCTCTCTGGGGAAGTGGGCTGGGAGCTGTCATGCAGCATTTCATGACACTGATACCACAGTTCTTTTCTAGAAACCAGTTTCTTTTTATAGGGGACAGTTACTCTCAAACTATTTGGCTGTTGAAACAAAGCTGCCTCCAGGAACTGGCTCCTGTCCTGATCTCCTGCTAGCAAGAACAGGTCTTGAGCTAGGGGTGGGGGGAACTGCTGGGCACACATGTGTAAGTCAGGTCCAGGGCAGGCTGTGGTCATGGAGAAAGGGAAGGTGTCCAGAGGAGCGTCTTCTCCCTTGGCAGAAGCCATCCGCATTCCCCTTGTAGGATTACCAGATCCCTGTGTTCTCCTTCTCCCAGCCTGTGGCACTTGCCTGAAAACATGCAACCTGTTTTCATCTGATATGACTTCTGTCCCATGTCCTAACAGAATTCTGCCTGGATCCCCGACGTCTGGGCAGGTGAGAGACGGTTATGTAGCTGGCCATTCATTCATCAAGTGGTAGTTACTGTGCACCTGCTGTGGGCCGGGAACGGTTCTAGGTGCGATGATACAGCAGTGAACAAAATGGCAAAAGTCCTTACCCTCCTGGAGCTTACATTGTAGAAAGGAGACAGACAATAAGTGAATACCATTTGTAGAATGTCAAGTTGTAGTAAGTGCTTTGGAGAAAACCAGGGAATGAGGATAAACAGTTTTAACAGTGTGGTCAGGGGCGTCCACACTGAGAAGCTGACATCTGAATAGACAGTGCCCCGGAAGGCAGAGCTTTTTTTCTCTGTTCACTGCCATATTTCTAGAGCCTAGAAAAGTGCTTGGCATGTAATCGATGCTCAAGAATATTTTTTGAAAAAGTGAATGGATCTGGGGAAAGAGTATTTTTAGACAAAAGGAAGTACAAATGCAAAGGCTGAGGTGAGAGGCTGTCTGGTGTGTGTGAGGGCCAGCAGGGAGGCTGGTGTGGCTGGCAGCGATGAGGGAGGGCTGGCAGTAGGAAAGGAGGTGATAGGAGGAAGGTGTGTATGGGCACAGGTCTTGTAGAGGTTCCCTGAGACATTTTTAGGGGCTCCACAAGGTCAAAACTATTTTCATAATAATACCAAGTGATGGTTACTTGAGGGAATTTAGTGACGATAAAGACCCTGATGGGCCTTGAGAACAAAGCGCATAAACCCGGGGTGGGGCAGGCATCCTTCAGAAGCCACGATGCCTTGGTAGTAAATAGTAAAAGACCTTGGGCTTGTGCTGCATGGTGTGGAGCAGTCGGACGCCCTCCAGCTCAGCTCTTTCCTCTCTTAGCTGGGGTGACTCCTGCTGGGGAGATAGACAGCAGACCAACCGTACGGACTGTCGGGAGATGCCCTGGGGACAATCCGCGGGTTAGGAGGTCAGGAGTGATAGGGCAGGGTGTACTTTCTTATAGGTAGCCAGGGAAGGTCTCCGTACTAGGGCCGGCAAGACCCGAAGAAAGCGGGAGCATGTCACGCGGCCTCTGGGGAAGGCATTGCTAAGCAGGAAGAGGGCCCGCTAGTGTGGCTGGGTCCCAGGGATGGGGTGCGGGTGGTCATGCATCTGACTCATGCTGTAAGTGGACGCTCTGGCCACTTTGTGCCGTGTGTTGGGCGGGGGCTACAGGACAGGGCGGAAGTAGGGGGAGGCTGCTGCAGCGACACAGTGAGAGACGCCTTGAGGAGAGCAGTAGAGACAGGATGGCAGGAAGGGTTGGGTTTGGGCTGTATTGGAAGACAGAACGGACAGAATTTCCTGAGGAATGGACTATGGGATATGACAGAAATGAGGATAATCCCTAGATTTTTGGATTGAACTACTGGGTAGGTGGTGGTGCTGTTTGCTGAGATTCAGGCCACTAAGGAAGAAGCAGCGGGGCAAGAGTGGGAATCAAGAGTTTGGTGTTGTGTGTGTTAAGTTTGAGGTGTCTGTCAAATGTCCAAATAGAAATGTCAAATAAACGATTGGTTGTTCAAGTTCAGGAGAGAGGAAATAAATATTTGGGTGCCATTGGTGATCTATACTGTATAAATAGTACTTAAAGCTGTGGGATGGGAGGAGAACATCCTGGGCAGAGTTTTTCAAAGTGTGTTACATCTCGTTAATGGATAATGAAATCAATACAGAGGAGACCAGCTTTTTTTAAAAATTAAATATAGAATAGAAAACATCAGACTATCTCTAATAAGGGATGTTGTAAAAATGTTTGCTTTTATGCTGTTTGAGATGGGAATTTTGCCCTATGAAACTTTTAAAAATTACATTTTTTATAGAGAACTGTGTGTACTGCAGGTCACAGTTTAAAAAGTTTGAAAGCCACTGATACAGGGAGAGAATGTAGATTGAGAAGAGACTAAGTGCCGGGCCATTCCGACACACACAGGTTGGGGATTTGTCTGGGACCAGCGAAGGACACAGGGAGGGGGCCCGTGAGGCAATAGGAGGGCCAAGGGAGTAGTGTCTCCTTGTCCTGAAGGGCAGGACCGGTCAGCTGTGACTCGTGCTGCAGACAGGCTGCGGAAAACTGGGATTTAGAATTGACCCTTGGATTTGATGGTGTGCAAATCATTCAGGCTCTTGATGAGACACTTCTGTGGAGTGTGGGGCTGAGGTCTAATTGCTGTAGGTTCAAAAGACGGTGGAAGAAGAGAAAATCATAACCAAAAGCACTGACAGTTCTTTCAGGGGGGTTTGTTAGTGAGAATGGGGCCAGGACTGGGTTTTGAAAGGGGTCTTACACTGATGTGTGTAGTTCAGTGTGGGGTTCTGGAGGGGTTGATCAGGAGGAGACCAGTGGGGGGGGGGCGGTGTGGTGGAGGAAGAGAGGAGATGAGCTCGGTGCACAGGTGGAGAGCTGCTGCAGGTGTGCCTGTGGGTAGTTGTCTGTCTGTTGTCGTGGGAGGGAAAGCAGATATGAAGGTGAAGAAAGTAAAAACCAAGTCAGAAGAGAAGTGGTTGAATGAACTGAAGAGAATGTGTAGAGAGCAAATATTTGGAAGGCCATCGTGTGAAAGAGGAATAATTTTGTTCTGGATACCTCCAAGGGGTAAATTGTGATCCACTGGGTGAAAAACTATTTTGGCCTTCTACATAGAAACTGAATTCTTGAGAAATTAACATTTCAAGCTGACTACCTCATAAGGCAGAAAGTTGTCTGTCGTTGGAGCTGTTTGCATGTTACGGATGGTTACAAGGGTCAAGTGTGGGGTGGCCAAGGTGATCTTTCGGATGCTACCTGGCCCTGAGCACTGCATATTTTGTGATTTCACAGCAGTGAGGGCAGGCAGACCAGACAACTAAGAAACCCCACATTTTGTTCCGGGTTAATCTCTTGCCAGGTGTGTGTTGGGCAAACATGATAAAGCCTTAGTTGCAGGTTCTGCCCCTGGGAGAAGGAGGTAATTAAGACGTTACAGGGTGTCTTTGTAGGAAATTAAGTTTTTTTTCGTTTGGACTGCTGGAGCCTTGGTGTCTCCTGAGCCCCTGCGTGCGGCTGCCTGGAGGTTGCCCTGCGTGGCTCACCAGCCAGACAGCTTCTTGAGTCTGCACAAGTGTAGGTGGCTTAGGAGCCCTTTGATCAGTGGAACCTCATTGAGCACCTGCTATTGCCTGGAACTGGGTACATAGTGCTTAGCAAAGTAGATTGGAGCCCAGCCCTTGTGGAGAACTGCTTTTGCTTGGGATTCTCCTTTGGTTTTGTCTTATCACATCCAGCCAGAGGGTCTCACCCTTAGAGCCTAGCAGTGCTGTTGGACTGGTGGGTCAGGAAGGTCTTGGTCTTTTGGTCTCTTTGTAACTCGCTCTGTACTCTTGGTAGTGGGTAGTTAAGGTTCAACTGCTGTCCTGCCCTGAGTTCCTATAATGAATGGAGTAGCATTGGGTGATTAGAAAATGCTGTGTAATTGACGCCTCAAAGCTATTGCTGATGACTGGTGCTAGAGCCTGCTGAAGAATGCGGAGTGATAAGTGCTGTGTTAATACTATTTTAGTTGCCTAGACTTTCAGCAGCCAACAAGAATTACTGTGAAACCAGATTGCTCTTACTTCCATTTGTGAAAGGGCTCTATTTCAAAGGAGCAGATGTGGCGATAAATTGTGAGAAGAAAAAGAATCCTTATTGTGTGTCCTTGCTATATTTACATGAAACTGCATATCCATTGATAGCTGGGAGCTATCTTCCTGGCAGACAGGGTCCATGTGTATACCTGCAGGTCCCTCCTCTCGGGCAGCGAGGGACTGGGAACATGCATTCTGATGAACTTCTGTTTCACAGGCTGTATTCTCAGGTGGTTTTTGTAATGGCTAAGGACTTAGGCTCTAACGCAGACAGGTCTGGATCCAGAACATGGCTGCACTGCTCTCTTCTTGCTTTGTGACCCTTAAACTTCTTTAAGCTGCAGTTTCCCCATCTGTAAAATAGAGGTAATAGATTCTACCTCACAGGATCGTGGTGAGGCTGCCATAAGATATGGATCTGTCACTGGTAACTGTTCAGTATCCTTTCATCATTGTTGATGGCAGTCCTTATAGCTTTCTTGTTTTAACGTTTAAGTTTGGCAGAAACTTATGACACAGATTTTACTCCTTTAGCCCCTCCCACCCAATACCATCACCACACCTTCTAGAACAGATGGAATGGAGAGGGAAGAGAGTGATGATGGAGCAAACAGAGTTGCAAAACATTTTTCTTTACTTTAAAAAACAAAACTCTCTGAGCTCTATTATTCTGTTATATAGTAGCCATTTATTTAGACTGAGTATCAGCTTTTGTTGTGGGGACTTATTTATAAACTGCTAGATGATAACAGCACTACCATTGATTGGGCCGTGCTCTGTTCCTGGCACCGCTAAACATTTTACATTTATTACCTTAATTCCTATAAAACCCTGTGATTCTGTCAGTATTATTTTCATTTTACACATGAGGAAATGATTTATAAGACATTGGGCCTTTTATTCTTTTTCATTACTTGTTTTTGTTCATTATTTGGGGCAGGCATTGGCATCAGCATCAGTGATTGTATTCATTGGGTGCTTGGTTCTGATTTGGACATTTTAATGTGTATTTGGGGCAGCAGAACCACAAGGCAGAGGTCAGTTCCTGTCTGATTCACTTCATTTCTCAGGTGCATAGGTGTTCTTAACTTGGTTTTCATGAATAAATGGGTTGCTTGCAAGGAGTAGAAATAAAGGGTTAGAGAAGATATAACATAGGGGTTAGGCCATACCACTGTCTTTCAGAATTAGAGATGTGGAAGAGAACCCAGAGATCATCTAGTCTAGGCTCTTCCCAGATACCTCTAGGGAGGGGTACTCCACAGCCAAGAATAATGAAGATTCATGGTAAAAGTTTTTGCTGGCTGCTCTTCTTAGACTGTCACCATCTGCCCAGGCTGCCCGTTGCACTCTTAGATACTATATGTTGGTAGTACATTAGAAATCTCTCTGTTACACTTACCTAGTTCTCCTTCACCTTCTGCAGCCGTGCAGGCCTAGGCCGCTGCTTTTCCACCGGACCTGTCCTTCAAGTATGGAGCTATTGGGCTCCATCTTCCCTTCATCAGCTCCACAGAAACACAGTTCGTTTCTATTACAGGTCAGGCTGTAGCTGTAGAGACTTTGTCTCTGCCCTAAGGAAGCTTACGGTAGTTAGGAGAGACATTAAATAATATCCTTGCAGAATGGCAGGTGTGGATGAGGAGTCCTACTGTAAAGCGCAGGTCCATGGAAGTGGGGAAGTGGGCACAGAGCTGGGGAATGCGTACTGGTTTCCGATTTCCTCACCATCCTGCCCAGTGTCAGTCTGATGCTAAATGGAATGGGAAGTCAGAAAAGATCTGAGGAAGAAATACGTGCAGAAACAAGACTACATGAGGATTCAACACCCTTTTGATGATAAGAACACTCAACAAACTAGGAATAGAAGGAAACTACCTCAATATGGTAAAAGCCGTATATGAAAAACCCATGGCAAATATCATACTCAATGGTAAGAGACTAAAAGCTTTTCCTCTAAGATTAGGAACAAGACAATGATGCCCACTTTCACTATTTCTGTTCAATGTAGTACTGGAAGTTTTAAAGCAATTAGGCAAGAAAAAGAAATAAAAGGCATCCAAATTGGAAAAGAAGAAGTAAGATTATCTGTGTTCATAGGTGATATGGTCTTATATGTAGAAAATCCTAGATTCCATCAAAAAAACCTGTCTGAGGCTAATACCTGGAATTCAGCAAAGTAGCAGGATATGAAGTCAACATACAAAAATCTCTATATTAGTATATAGAGTTTCAGCTCTATATACTAATCGTGAACAATCTGAAAAGGAAATTATGAAAACAGTTCTATTTATAATAGCATCAAAAAGAATAAAATACTTAGGAATTAACCAAGGAAGCAAAGGACTTGTACAATGAAAACTAAAAAACATAAAGAAATTAAAGAAAACTTTTAAATGAGAACATATCCATGTTCATGGATTGGAAGACTTAATATTGTTAAGGTGTCAATATTACCCAAAACAATTTGCAATTCAGTGCACTCCCTATCAAAATACCACGACTATTTTTACAGAAATGGAAAAACCCATCCGAAAATTCATATGGAATCTCAAGGAACCCTGAATAGCCAAAACAATCTTTAAAAAGGAGAATAAAACTGGCCAGGTGGGTGGCTCACACCTGTAATCCTAGTACTCTGGGAGGCCAAGGCGGGAGGATCACTTGAGGTCAGAAGCAGAGTTCAAGAAAGACCAGCCTAAGCTAAGAGTGAGACCCTGTCTCTACCAAAAATAGAAAAAATTAGCTGGGCGTGGTGGTGAGCACCTGTAGTCCCAGCTACTTGGTAGGCCAAGGCAGGAGGATCACTTGAGCCCAGGAGTTTGAGGTTGCAGTGAGCTATGATGACGCCACTGTACTCTACCTGGGGAAACGGAGTGAGACTCTGTCTCAAAAAGAAAGAAAAAAAAAAAAGAAGAACAAAACTGGAGGGCTCATACTTCCTGATTTCAACACTTTCTACAAAGCTACAGTAATCAAATAATGTGGTACCAGCATAAAGACAGACAGATAAACTAATGGAATAGAATAGTCAAATATGGTCAAATGATTTTTGACATGGGTGTCAAGATCATTGAGGAAGGGGAAAGGACAGTCTTTTCAACAAATCATAGTGGGGCAACTGGATATCCACATGCAATAGAATGAGAATTGACCCCTTTCTCTCCCCATTTACAAAAATTAACTCAAAATGAAAGAGCTAAATGTAAGACCTAAAATACTATAAAACTCTTAGAAGAAAACATAGGAGAAAAGCTTCACAGCATTGCCGATCATTTGGCAGTGATTTCTTGGCTATGACACCAGACAGGCAACACAAGAAAAAATAGACAAATTAGACTTCATGAAAATTTTAAGCTTTTGCACATCAAAAAACACTATCAACAGTAAAAAAGCAACACACAGAATGGGAGAAAGCATTTGCAGATTATATATCTGATAAGGGATTAATATCCAGAATGTATGGAGAACTCTTAAAACTCAACAAGACGATGAACATCCCAATTAAAGCATGGGAAAAAAACTTTATAGACATTTCTCCAAAGTTGGTATAGAAATGGCCAATAGGTATGTGAAAAGATGCCAAACATCTCTAATCATTAGCAAAATGCAAATCAAAACTATAATGAGATACCGCCTCACGCTCAGTCCAGTAGGATGACTATTATCAAAAAATAATAAGAGGCTGGGCGTGGTGGCTCACGCCTGTAATCCTAGCACTCTGGGAGGCCGAGGTGGGCGGATCGTTTGAGCTCAGGAGTTCGAGACCAGCCTGAGCAAGAGCGAGACCCCATCTCTACTAAAAATAGAAAGAAATTATATGGACAGCTAAAAATATATATAGAAAAAATTAGCCGGGCATGGTGGTGCATGCCTGTTGTCCCAGCTACTTGGGAGGCTGAGGCAGGAGGATCCCTTGAGCTCAGGAGTTTGAGGTTGCCGTGAGCTAGGCTGACGCCACGGCACTCACTCTAGCCTGGGCAACAGAGTGAGACTCTGTCTCAAAAAAAATAAATAAATAAAATAAAAAAAAAAATAATAAGAAGAAAAAATACTAGAAGAAAATAATAAGTGTTGGCGAGGATGTGGAGAAAGTGGAATCCTTGTACACTGTTGGTAGGAATGTAAAATGGTATAGCCACTGTGGAAGTCTATATGGAGGTTTTTCAGAAAATTAAAAATAGAACTACCTTATGATCCAGCAATCCTAGTTCTAATCCTAATCCCCAAAGGAGTTGAAAGCAAGGTCTCCAAGAGATATGTACGTGCATGTTCATAGCAGCATTATTCACAACAGCTAAAATGTGGAAGCAACTCAAGTATCCATCAAGGGGTGAACTGATAAGCCAAATGGGTCTATACACACTGTTGAACCTTAAAAAGGAAGGAAATTCTGCAATACGCTACGCCATGGAGGAACCTTGAGGACATTATGCTAAGGGAAATAAGCCAGTCACAAAAAGGCAAATACTATAAAATTTTACTTATATGAAATACTTAGAGTAGTGGAAATCTTAGAATCAGAAAGCAGAATAGTGGTTATCAGGGGCTGGTGGGAGGGGAGAACAGGGAGTTATTGTTTAATGGACACAGAGTTTTAGTTTCAGAAGATGAAAAGAGTGCTGGACATGGATGGTGGTTGCACAGCGTGACTGGGTTTAATACCACCGCACGGTACACTTACAGACGGTTAAGATGGGAAATTTTATGATATGTGTGTTTTACCATAATTTTAGAAGTTGAAAATAAAGAATGCTTAAGGAAGACAGCTTTCCTTATTGTATTTTGAGCTCGCTTCCCAGGTTCCCAGAACCTTATCTAAGAGCTGTGCTAGATAAGGAGCTGGGAAGCAGAGTCAGAGGCTACAGGGAATCTTGTTTAAGACAGTCTCTTCCAAGTCAGCTTGCTGTCCCCTAGGTACGGGCCCAGGGTCCTCACCCATGGCACAGCAGCCAGTCACCCGTGTTGCAGAAAGGCAGGTCAGGAGTGCCAGGCATGTTGGCAATTTTGGTCCTTGTTTCTGAGACAAAACATGAGGGAATCTCAATAATCTGAAGCGTGTGTTTTTGTTTTTGTTTTTGCTTTTATTTTTTTGAGGCAGAGTTTCACTCTGTTGCCCAGGCTAGAGTGCCGTGGCGTCAGCCTAGCTCACAGCAACCTCAAACTCCTGGGCTCAAGTGATCCTCCTGCCTCAGCCTCCTGAGTAGCTGGGACTACAGGCACATGCCACCATGTCCGGCTAATTTTTTCTGTATATATATTTTAGATGTCCAGCTAATTGCTTTCTTTTTTTTTTTTTTTTTTGTAGAGACGGGGTCTCGCTCTTGCTCAGGCTGGTCTCAAACTCCTGAGCTCAAACAATCCACCCGCCTCAGCCTCCCAAGAGTGCTAGGATTATAGGCGTGAGCTACCATGCCCAGCCCTGAAGTGTTTTCATCACAGTTTCCTCCTGATGGCATTCCAAAACAAGCATTCCTGTACACCTACTTCCAAGATTATTTGGAGAAGACATACCTCTCTAACTGCATGGGTTAGGGAAGGGAGCATTTCACCAATTCCTTTTTGAGATTCGGAGATTTGCACATCTGCTGGTATATTTATGATGCAGTGGCTGGGGAGAAAATTTACTAAGCTTCACTCTGGTCCCATAATCGTGGAGTGTAATTCTTATTTCATTGTTTTGTTTCTCTTTCCTTTTTCTATTTTTAAAGATAATTCTCTTCCCTACCCACTCCACAACCAACCAACCACCTATTCTGAGAGCTAGATATTGAGTGTTCTCCTAAGCAGCCAGGAGTCAGTGACAACCTTTGACTATTGTAAATAGAAACAAACCCTGTTCCTGCATGCACTTCATAGGCTGTCTCTGCAGTGCTGTCCTCCACAGCCAAGGAATGTGCTTCTGAGTCAGCAGTCAGCTGCCGCAGGACAAAACATGCAGGATATTGTCAGCGAGCAGGGACTACACAGATGCCTGGAAACCCGGCATCACCTCCTCTTCCTCTTGCCTCCTCAGGCTCCTCACTTCCGTTACCCCTTCCTTCCACACCTTGCCTTTTCAGTCCCCAGGATTTCTGGCACTTTCCTGCCAGGTTTCCTGGTCTCTGGGTTCCTGTGATTATGAATGCTGATTGTCCCAGGATACTGGGATGAACAGTACATAGGAGTGGTCCAGGAGAGGCCAGGAGGAGCATGATCTAGCTTTGACCTTCAGGAATGAGGGAGATGGGGGTGGTAACAGGAGTGGCTCTCCTCCTGCCATTCTTCTCAGCTGTTGTCAGAGTGCACGAGACCTGGTCATTTGGCTTGCAGAGTAGGAAAAGTGAGGCAGCCCAAGGGAATTAATCTTGTGTAGTCTTACCTTGGGTGCCTGTCACATTGTTCCAAGAACCAACCTACCCTATTTATCTGTTGTCATTAGTGCCCTGCGGGTTGAAATCCCTTATACTGGGTACTTAATACTTGCCTGACGCTGGGAAACAGGCGCTCTGCAGCTCTCTGGGAGGTGTGGCTGAAACCTGTTAATTTAAAAGTGTTTTACAGCAACAGAAGGCTTGGGGGCAGTTATTAATGAAGATGTTCATCTGTGGTGGGGTTTGATTTGGAAATATCTGGTGGTGGTTGGCAGCTCTTTGGAAGTGCATATTTATTTCAAACAGAGTAGGCTACAACCAGCCCAAGGGGATGTTAGGCCACATGGCAGAACCCTTCTTTGGAATTAAATGCGTAAGACTCTCTTTTAGGGGAGGTTTTAAGCACAAGGCAGGCATTTTGACAGGGGAAAGAAAGGCTTTTGGAAGTATATGTTGCGGGACCTTTAATGTATTGGTTTCAGCAAGAACACTGTGGTTCTGAGTACTCTGAATCCTGGCAAGGAGTGGAAGGTGGCTGCTGTTTAGGAACACAGAAAAGTCATTTTCTTCCTTGACATGAGGTAGAGATAGATCAGACCAGGTGTATTCAAAGCTTGCCAAACACTGTGACTCGGGTGGAGTTAAGATTGGTTAGTAACACAAGTAGAGTATGCAGGGTCAGCATTGTACAATGCCATCTACTTGCCAAAGAGCAAATAAAGCTGATGAAATCCCCACAAAGAAGGCAAGAGGCAGAGAAGGCCCCTGGGATCTTTGTTTTTAGTCATTGGTTGTTACCCGTCACTGTTGTTACTTCTTCCTTTGGATAAGCACATCTGGCCTTTCCCTTCCTTATAAGCCATCTGCCATTTTGACTAGAGATAAGCCTTGGCTTATAAGAAAAAGAATGGGCTCTCTTTAGAAACTTTAAAATATTTCTCTGACTGCTTGTTGCTACCTAGAATAAAACTTAGGAGAAATTGAATGTTAGTTCCAGTTAATTCCATTTAGTGCTGGATTCTTGGCCATGTGGATATTGGGACAAGTTGTGTTTACTAGCAGTGCAGTTTTTAATATTCAGAGCCGGGAGGGATTGTTGAGTAAGTGATATATTTGAGGCGAGAAGCCACGTCAGTGTGTTTCAGGTGGGGAATTACCATGGTGCGTGTGGAGTGTTGTATCTGAAATGGCAGTGCCTTGTATTTAGTTATTACTTTCCCTCATGACACGTAAGATGCATCTCCGGTTGGTTTGATTGGATCTGATAGTATCATGCTCCGGTGTGGAGAGAAGCAAAATATTATTTCTGTGTCACACAGGGGGATTCTGTTGCTCATTGAATTACCCAGAGTGAGAGCTTCAGGACAGAACCCTGGGGCTCTTTTGTGTCATTCTGGAATGTGGCTCCTATCTCCCTTGGTTGGTGCACTGGATAGTGGGGTCATATCTTGCTTCTACACCCCTTGTGAACACAGTGCGCCAACAACTTCCTTCCTCCGTGTGCCGCCATCCCCAACAGTCAGTCCTCTTTAAAGCAAAGTCCCAAGCCAGCCGTGTTCACACTAGTGGTAAGCTGGCAGTGCGCCTGTGATGAACTGCCTAGAACACCAGGTGTGAGTGCTGTGGCCATGAGTTTCTCAGCACTAGACTCAGAGGACTTCAGGACTGGAAGAGAGTTTAGAGATCATCGGTCTAACCTCCTCATCTTACACAAGGGGCAGTTGAGGCCTCATGAGACAAAGTGACTAAGCAGGATCAGGCAGCCAAGGTCTGGCACGTGTGGTGTGCTCGTCCCACTGCTCCGACCTACTGTCTGTTCTCCCGTGACTTAGTTTTGCTCTCTGGCCCTTTGCCTCCTACTTCCCAGTAATCGTTCAGTAGTGATGATCATAGAATATGGTACAAAAATGGAGCAGGACCAAGGGGGTGAATGGATGAAGGAGCACACAAGGTGCCATCTCCCGTCTTCACGCCTCTGTCTGGCAGACATACAGCATGGTGGGTGTGTGGATATTTTTGGTAAGTAGAAGGTACAGACATGATTGTTCTTGTCAAATATGATTATGGGCAAAACAGAATGGCTATAAAATCACACTGTACTGTACACAGGACTTTTTGAGTTCTTTAAATCCCTGCTGAGTTTGGCACTTCTGAACTTTCTGCTTCTTAGACTTCAATGATGCCACCCTTGGTTCTCTTCAGACCTCTCTCCGCTCTTCCTCATAATCTTTTTAGAGGGCTCGTCTTCTCTGCAGCCTCTTCTAGGTTGGTGCTTCCCAGATCTCTTCCAGAGCCCATTGGCTCTTTTCTCCCCATGGACTTTCCTTGTTGATCTTACCTGCTTTTCACAGGTTCAGTCACCACCTGTGTGCCAGTGACTCCAAATCTGGGTCTGCATCCCCAGCTACTCCCTGAGCTTCACTCTCATGCCCAGCTGCCTTGTGAGCACCTCTACATGGGGACCTCAAGTGGAACAGATGGAAAGGGAGCTCCCACTGCACCCTCTTCTACCTTTAATCCACTCCCAGCCTGGTGTCACCGTTTACTCAGTGGCCTCAGCCAGAAACCTGGGGATCTGTTAGTGACTCTTTGATCTGCACGAGTCACTCACAGGCCTGCCTGTTTTGCTTTCCTGTGTCCTCACTTTTTCTCTGCCTGGCTAAAGTCTACCCTGAAAGACTCAGCTGTAGCCTCTCGGAGGCTCATCTTCAGTGGAGACCCCACCTCCCTGTAATTTAGATACTCTTACTCTGTGTTCCCCGGACCCTTGTGCCTCTCTCTCTAGTGGCACTTAGTATAGGACATTGAATCATTCTGCTTGTGTGTCTGTCTCATCCACTAGACAGTGAGATCCTTGAAAGCAAGAGCTATGTTATCACCTCTCCATCCCCAGTGTCTTGGAGAGGGCCTGGAATATCGCAGGTGTGCGACATACACTTGTTGAGTGAGTGAGTGTTAACACTTGGGAACTCCACTTGGAAAAAGAGTATGTCTCCTAGAAAGTGTCTGTAGAGACAGCAATGTGGACCATTTCTTTTCTTTCTCTCTTTTTGTTAGATTAACGTGACCGTGTCAGGTGGATCCACGGCCATCCCACAGCCCCCTCTGTGGGGTGCTGAGGGCAGGCAGCATGGAGGAGAGAAAGCATGAGACGATGAACCAAGCTCATGTCCTCTTTGACCGGTTTGTCCAGGCCACCACCTGCAAGGGAACCCTCAAGGCCTTCCAAGAGCTCTGTGACCACCTGGAACTGAAGCCTAAGGACTACCGCTCCTTCTATCACAAGCTCAAGTCCAAGCTTAACTACTGGAAAGCCAAAGCCCTCTGGGCAAAGTTGGACAAACGGGGCAGTCACAAAGACTACAAAAAGGGAAAAGCATGCACTAACACCAAGGTAAGCGTTTGGCTACTGTCAGGCCCTGGAGTCACTGATGTGAAGATTTAACCAGATGCCAAAGAGAAGGATTGAGTAGGGGTAGACTGGGTGAGAACCAGCAGAGTCTAGCCATGGCCTAGCATAGGAAGTCAGGCTTCTACCTTGTTGAAAGTTTGTGGATCTGTTACCTATATTTATTTGACTCCCATGTTCCAGACCCTATTCTAAGCATATTTCATGCATTTACATGTTGAACATTCAAAGTTTCGACTATTTAAGAACAACCTGAAGTCAAGAGGCATAGGAACATTTTATTTTGCTGATGCTTTCTTTTGAACATCACATTGTTAGGAAGATGTAGGTCATGTAGCAAGGCCATAGCTAAGCCCTGTTAGCATCCTATCTGAACATGTCTTACTGGGTCTTGGTATGTTGTCTCTACAAAGTCATAGTTCCATACTCAGTAACTGGTAAAGCATAGTATTTGCTAACTTGAGAATTTGCCACAAGCTTCAGACTTCTTCCATCCATGTTCCAAAGTCTGTTTGGATTCATAAGCAAGGTCTTTGTGAGCCGAAGTATTTCTGTTGCTTTCTTCACAATGTAGAGAAATACGATTTCCATGAAATAGATAGGCCTGGATAAAGACCCAGGATGTACACTCACCTATGCAGGGGGAGATATGAGGAAGTAGAGAAAGAAAAATACGTTTCTGGCCGGGCGCGGTGGCTCACGCCTGTAATCCTAGCACTCTGGGAGGCCGAGGCGGGTGGATCGCTCAAGGTCAGGAGTTTGAGACCAGCCTGAGCAAGAGCGAGACCCCGTCTCTACTAAAAATAGAAAGAAATTATCTGGCCAACTAAAAAAAAAAAAATATAAAAATTAGCCGGACATGGTGGCGCATGCCTGTAGTCCCAGCTACTCGGGAGGCTGAGGCAGTAGGAGGCTTAAGCCCAGGAGTTTGAGGTTGCTGTGAGCGAGGCTGATGCCACGGCACTCACTCTAGCCAGGGCAACAAAGTGACACTCTGTCTCAAAAAAAAAAAAAAAAAAAAAAAGAAAAATACGTTTCTTACTTTCCTCCTTGGAAAAAGCTAGCAGGGACACAAATTTGCAAATGACTTCATGGCTATTTTATTATGTACTTTTATGAGCTTTAATTTGCCCTTTGTGGATACCTAGAGCCCACCGCCAGTGGATTTGCATTTTCATCAACAAAATCCAAGAAATGTGAAGGCATGACTTTTGAGTGAGTGCTGGACTTTTATTAAGAACAAAAGGAATGTAAAGCCAAAAGTTGCATGTATTCCTTCTACACATACAGTGCAAACTAGTTAAGATAAGTGTCCGATCTCACCCTAAGTATTTCTCTAGAGTGTGCATTTTCACGATCATTTCCCTGGACTTTCAGTCTAGAAGTGGGGATTTTGGAACTCTTTTCAGCACATAAAACTTTGACCCTTGAAAGTTCCCTTGAGTGGTAGAACCATTCTAGGATTCTAAGATTACCTGGACTGTGTACTAATAATCTTTGTCTCCTTAGATAGAAATCTGCATGACTTAGAAATCTTCTAAAAGGTCCTCTCCTGTTGATATAAGATTAGATATGATTTTCATATTGTTTGTTGAAACGATGACCCATTTAAATATGTTGCAGATCTATGGGGCTTACAGGCTGTCCAAGGTGAATATGTGCTGAGTTTGTGTCTAGCGCTGACAATTCAGAGTCTTCTCTATCCACAGCAATCATTAGCTTGTTTCTCAAGCCATTGCAGGTGCTTTGCTATGACCCAGATGGGTGGTTTCTTGAAAGTGGGTAGAATAGCCCTATTTGGGAGCTTTAGGGAATGATGGTTATAAGATCATGAAACTTCTCTAGAAATATTTCTCAAGAGGTGCTGCCTTTGCCCTGAAAACAGCTGTTTTTTTCAGTGTCTCATCATTGGAGCTGGCCCCTGTGGTCTCCGCACAGCCATTGACTTATCCTTACTGGGAGCCAAGGTGGTCGTTATTGAGAAACGAGATGCCTTCTCCCGCAACAATGTCTTGCATCTCTGGCCATTCACCATACATGATCTGCGAGGTCTGGGTGCCAAGAAGTTCTATGGCAAGTTTTGTGCTGGAGCCATCGACCATATTAGTAAGTAAAACCAGTTCTCCTGCAGAATTCCACCCCCAGCCCTGCCCACTTGTTCAGTAGAAAAAGACAAGTAGATTATCTAAGGAATTCATACTCAACCCAGTTTGTGCTAATCTTGTTAGTATTTGTCTGGTAGCAAGCACACTCTGCTTGGAGTAAAAATACCTGCCATGCAGTGGTTCTGTAACCCAGGACTCTTAACCACAAGTGTATCACCTATGAAATGTAGAGTTTAGCTCAAAGATTTCTAAGTTAGGTCTTGGACTCTTGCTGAGCACTTACAGTGCTTAGGAGGCACACTGGGGCCAGGTGTTGGGAAACAGATGACCAACTTGGGCCTGGACCCTCTGTAGTTCTCAGTCCGGTGGAAGAAGTATTCAGGCATGCAGCTGTCTGTAATGTGATCTGATAAACGCTCTGCTACTGTAAGAACACAGTGCTGCGGGACCCAGTCCTGGGGAAGCCACACCTAGAGAAGAAGCAGAGTCCTAGCTTGGTCATGAATGGCAAGTCAATAATGGGATTCCTTTGGTTAGGTGGTTCTTGTGAAGTCTACAGCCAGAACAGCTCTTGCTGTACTGTTGTCATCACCAAGCTCAGCTTAGGCCTGTGCTCTTCTGAGGTCCGATAGGGTATAAATACAAGTTAACGCAGTCAGTGCTGTTTGTTTGACTATAAGTGGCCTATCTGAAAAGCAATTCAGAAAAGACGGTGTCTGTGTTAGGAAGTTGAAGTCTTTTTTACTGATTATCATTAATGATTCCAAGAAAGCCTTATCAAGTAACCTTTGTTCTGAGCTCCTCCAGATGTGTCCTATAAATATATTCAACCACTGAGCCTTGTGCTGTTTGAAGCAGTGGTGCCAATTTATCAAACACTGGCCAACAGCCGCCACATTCCTCTGGCAGAGAGAGCATTGCCCATCTGTCAGCCTGTAATTTGTAAAGCATCTTGGAACCCACAGTTGTCTGCAAAAGTAAAATGTGTGCTAGCACAGGATTTAATGAGTCTTTGGTAGTGTGACTCAGGAGGGTGGTGTTTGTATTGAGCTGGGGAAAATGACCACATGACCAAGAGGAGGATTTGCATGTGCTCCTAGCAGATTAGTCATGGGCCACAGGTGAGTTTGGTCTTAGACCAAGGGTCATTAATTCGGTGGATTTTTCTGCCTTCTGTGTGGCAGGATTTATCTGGGAGCTGAGAGGGTCTTAGTTCAGGGACTAAATTCATCTCTGTGTACCTGAAGTTGCTCTCATGTCTGGCATCTGGCAGGTACTCATTGGACATCGAATAAATAAATAAATCTTACTATAATAATGAGCAAGATTTGCTGTCATTCTGGGCCTCAGTTTCCACAGCTGTAGACCAGTGGTGGGAGGGGGATGGTAAGCGGATACAGCTGGGTTGTGATCTCCCTTACCTGCTGAGAATGTGAGGGTCTGCGAGGGCATGGGATGGGAGAGAGACTGTGGGTGTCTTAGGAAGTACTGCAGCAGCTTTGCGTCGGTCGGAGTGTGAAAGCGCACCCGTGGTGCACATCTTCTGTCTCCTGTGGTAAGTGCCATGTCCTGTCAGGATTGTAGATGCTGCTAGTATGATGGCTCTGGACAAGGGGAACATGGAGCAGCATCTCCTGTTGGCCACAACCCTGTGTTGTCTCAGGGCTGTTGATTGTCAGAACACCTCAGCCAAGAGGTGGGAGTGGCCTGCATGTCTCTCTAGAACATCTCTTCCACCAGATTATATCTGCTCTTAAAGAAAAGGAAGAAAGAAGTTACAGAGCAGCGTCCCCAACCTCTTTGGCACCAGGGACTGGTTTCATGGAGGACAGTTTTTTCCATGGACCATGGGGTGTGGATGGGGATGGTTTTGGGATGGTTCCAGCACATTACGTTTATTGTGCAGTCAAATCTCTCGGCTGTAATGATAATCTGTATTTGCAGCTGCTCTCCGGCGCTCGCATCATCGACTCAGCTCCACCTGAGATCATCAGGCTTAGATTCTCATAAGAAGCACGCAACTTAGATCCCTCGCATGCGCAGTTTACCGTAGGGTTTGCACTCGTATGAGAATCTAATGCCACAGCTGATCGGACAGGAGGTGGAGCTCAGGCAGTGATGCAAGTGATGGGGAACATACAGACGAAGCTTCACTTTCTCACCTGCTGCTCACCTCCTGCTGTGTGGCCTGGTTCCTAAAAGGCCATGGACTGGTACTGGTCCATGGCCTGGGCGTTGGGGACTGCAATTATAGAGCATGGCTTGGAAAATGTCTCCTGCCACGAAAGGCTTTGAGAAAATGAGTGAAGGATGCATAGGTGGAGGACTGGAAGCCTGAGCAGTGGCTAATGACAGGCACCCCCTTCTCTGTGCACCCCACCAACGTGATCTTTGTGTTTGCCCAGGTATCCGTCAGCTCCAGCTAATACTGTTGAAAGTAGCCTTGATCCTTGGCATTGAAATCCACGTCAATGTGGAGTTCCAAGGACTTGTACAGCCTCCTGAGGACCAAGAGAATGAACGTAAGTTGGATTGGACGAGTGAAGAACGCATAAAAGGGCACGGAAGGGTGGGGAAAGGAAGAAAACTAGAGACACGTGCGGATTGTTTTTAGAACTAGCTTAAGGGGAGCATCTGCCTTTGTACGGCCTGCGCCCTTGAGGACTTGACTTACCGAGGAGGCCTTAGGCACAGTATTGGACATCGCAGCCACTAGCATGGTGGGGAAGGTCCCTAGTGAGCCCCCTTTAAGCTCCTTTCTTTCTGTGCTTTGTCCTCAGTGCTTTTACATGTAGTGTTTTTGTCTCAGGGTTTTGTGCAGTCTCTGTGCCTGGGTATCAAGAGGTGTTCTTGGATGTGTGAATGTGGTCTGGGTGATGACCTCCCTTTTTTGGCTTTGGTCCACAGGGATAGGTTGGCGGGCACTGGTGCATCCCAAAACTCATCCTGTGTCAGAGTATGAATTTGAAGTGATCATCGGTGGGGATGGCCGTAGGAACACCTTGGAAGGTACTGATTTATGCTCCTTTGCCAGTTTGTCGCAGAGTGAAAGCTGGCCCTGTCCCACCCCGGGTGAGAGTTTGTGTCACCATCGTCCATGCTCCTGAGAATCTGTGCATGTGTTGTCCACTCTAACTGAATGGCAGGCCTGCCTTCTTCTAGCCAGCCCGTCCTCGGGCTGCTTCTCACAGGGCACTTGTGTTAGGGCACTAGGGACGAGCCATCCTTGGAGTGCTTGACGCTGCAGGATTTGATCTATGTATCAATAACTGGGTACCCTCCCCCCTTTTAAATCGAATCCCTTATACTGAATAATAATCTGGTCAGTTATGTTTCAAATTGTTTGCAAATGGTGTGGGAGACTTTGACTTCTTTCCAGAATTGTCATGTTCTTTGGTAGGCAAATACCTTATTTTCAGGTAGAGGAGAGCTGCCCTAAAATGTTTCCATTCATTCTCATCCCCCATTTTCCCTAATGTCTTGCTCAACACCCCCTTTCATTTGAAGTGATCTTCCTTCCTCTCTAGGTAACTGTTGCCACCTCTGAGAGTTTCTTTTCCTCCAGGATTTCGTCGGAAAGAATTCCGTGGCAAACTGGCCATCGCCATCACAGCAAATTTTATTAACCGAAATACAACAGCAGAAGCCAAAGTGGAAGAGATTAGTGGTGTGGCTTTTATATTCAACCAAAAATTTTTCCAGGAACTGAGGGAAGCCACAGGTTGGTGTAGATGCTTCCAGAGCAATAAGGATCAAAATTTGAATAACCACTCGTCACTTTCCTCTTGGGAGTTGGTGGGTGGGTGACCCTTGGTGTCATTACTGTGTTGTCAAACCCCGCCCCCCACTCTCTCTTCACTCCCCCACCCTGTTCTTAGCATGAGACTTCCCACAGAACTTGTTTCCTACTCCAGTATTCCTAACCCGTATCACAGTGACTGGGCTGCTCTGGGTTTTGTCTTTACTTATTTATTTGTTTTATTATAAAATTTTCAATTCTGCCTTTTACCAGTCTTCCCTAACGCCTTACCCTATACTGCAGTGCTCGACGTAGCATGCCAATGCCTGGTAGTTCCTGGTTTGATTGAGAACCTGACTTTAGGTATTAATTGTGTAGTCTTCTTTCTGGGTTCCAGTTTGAGCTTGAAAGCAACGACGCATGTGCCAGACAGGAATGAGACTGTTGTATGATAGCTTTTGAATAGGTCAACTTAGATATTTTGCTAAATGTGCCTTCATTCTGTCTTTCCGTCACATCTATTTTTTAGATTAATTGAAATAAAAAGTCAGTAGTTTACTTTCTGCTTGTTGAGTTGTCTATCTTGTTGTTAAGAATCTAAGAGATTCCTCCGGTTTCCTTGATGACTATTAAAGAGGTTTGACCTGTTAACTAACCCAAACCCTCCTGGAGAGGTTAGCCCCTTTTTGATTTGTTTTGGGGTTTTTTCCCCCCATTTTTATAGTTCTATTTACTTATTGTTTTGGGGTTAATTTGGGGTGTAAAGTGAATTGTAGAGCTGTACAAAGAGAAACAAAGCTCCCCGTATTTTCATGAACTGATTATGCAGGAAGTGAGAATCTGGGCATAGACATCTTTCCCTGCCTGGAGTTTTACAACCCCTGTCTCACGTACAACCTTTCTGGCCGCCTTATGCACCTTTTTCCCAGCAAACTCCCTCATGCACACGTTTGTTTTCTGGTCCCAGGTATTGATTTGGAGAACATCGTCTACTACAAAGATGACACGCACTATTTCGTTATGACAGCCAAAAAGCAGAGTTTACTGGACAAAGGGGTGATACTGCATGTGAGCAATGGATTTCCTTCAAATCTCTCTTTTGTTGAACTCGTTAATAAGAGAAAGAATTTTATTGTCTGATGGGTTTTTCCTGCAAGGGAATGAAAGCGAGCCCTGAACACATCTCCTGGTAACCCCTGATGTTTTCAGTTTAACAACTTTTGTTATGGATAAATTCAGCTGTAAATAAGAGTGGGGAAAACAGTATAATGAACCCTCGTGTGCCCATCATCCAGCTTTAATAGTTAGCATCATATGGCCAGTGTTGTGTCAGTCGTGCCCCAGCCCACTGCTCCTCCTGCCATTGAACTGTTTCGAAGCAAGTCTCAGATAGCATTTTATGCATAAATATTCAACCTAATTTTAGGTGATTTGTTTGTGGTTCTAGTGAATTCCATACATGACCAATTATTGGTTGGTTAATAGGTTACTTTTTAGTGGGGGTGACAGAGGGGAGGGGGGTTTGACCCAGAAGCAATAATTGGTGTTGGTGGGAGCCTGCCAGTGGTTCTGGTGTTACTATGGTCCTGGTATCAGAGTTCCAGGCAACGCTGACTGGATCAGGGTGTATTTAGGTCTCTGTGAGCGAACACCAAGGGCTTAATGTCCATCCTTAGTCATATCTAGCTGAGCCATTGTTCTAGGTGACAGTTGCGTGGCGAACCCAGAGATGATGATCCTGAAACATGAAATTCAGAGAATCACAGGATGGGTGGTTCCTTAAGGAGTTTGTTAAAGTCTTATTTGGTCTCATTGGTCTAAATATGAGAATTACCATCCCCATGTGACAAGAACGATAGAAGCAAAGTGTCACCAGACGTGCTGATTCAGGCCTGTGGAGTTCCCACCAGAGACTCATAGCTGAGCTTCAGGGAGTCCTTTGTCTTTGCAGGATGATGATGAATCAAGTCACTTTGGTCTGAGTGACACTACTGCCTTATCTAGGGCAGGATGGGGAGCAAGTGACAAGCACGTGCCTACCACACTAAGCCCCTTTCCACCCAGAGCCCTGTGACTGCTGCTCCGCACAGCGGTCCTGTGTGTGCAGGGAGAACCAGGACAAAGCAGTTTGTGTAGCCCGTGCTGCCAAGAGCGTAAGCAAGATGTGCTTGGTTGGATGCCCTGTAGAATTGGGGCATCTGGGGCTCTGTTGGGATTACATTGCTGTCTGTGAGAAACAGCAGTGAAGTGATTTGTGTGCCTTGGGACTAAGTTAAGATCTCAATCTACCATCAAAACAGCACTGTAGTTATCAGTAGAAATTAGGTAGGGACAATCAAGAATGCCAAGACCTGATTTACTTTTCCTTTTTATTTATTTATTTTTTAGAGGGCAGGGGCCGTGTCTTCTGTGTGTACTGCTAAACACTAAACTCATTGTGGCTGCTTGCTCAATGTTGAGCAAACAGTATTTCCAGGACCAACTTGAGTGTTTGTATTTTGACTTTTAACATCTTGTGGTGGTGGCTGAAAGTCCGTGAGGGGCACTTAAAAACCATAGGCCCCACTTTAAGGGAATAAAGACTTGGCTCAGTCTGCCAGGAACCTCCAAAACAGCAAAGGAGTGTTTCAGTTCTTTATGTGGAAAGCCTTTTTCTCTCATCTTTGTTCTTCTTTGTTGGTGGATTTCTATAGAGCCTTTCAGAATCTTATGTGTTATTTTGAAAACCTCTGTTCCACATTAAGTATGTTTTGCCCAGCCTCCTGGACTACTGTTGCTTCCACCTCTGTGTCCTTTGGCACTAAGGCTTCTGGTTCTTCCTCCAGGTCTGATGTGCTATGCAAGGCTGAGCGTGTCACATGGTCCTGTTTGCCAAAAGCCATTTGCCACTCAGAAGATAATGATTGCCGACAATACCAAACGATAAAATGCTCTTTCAGTTCACAGAGTACCATCCCATAAATTCTTTTATTTGATATTCAGAATAATTCTGTGAGGTGAATTGGACAGGATCAAAGGAGAAGCAGTTTGCTCTAAGGAAATGAAAGAGCTAGGAATGTGTTTTTAGATGGCAAAAGCTGTGCTCTCTTAGAAAGAGCATCCCCCCCTTTTCTTTTTAAATTGTGTAAAAGATTTGGGTTTGGAATGTGAAAGCGCTTTAGGGGAAGGAAAAGCTGTGACAACGGGTTCTGTCTGCCGTGGGTAGCATGGTTCTGGCTGGCTGAGCTCGTGGGCCCTGCTGGGGCTGTTCCATTGCAAGCCTCTTCTCTCTCTGGAGACAGGACTATGCCGACACAGAGCTCTTGCTTTCCCGAGAGAATGTGGACCAAGAGGCTCTACTCAACTACGCCAGGGAGGCAGCAGACTTCTCCACCCAGCAGCAGCTGCCATCTCTGGATTTTGCCATCAATCACTATGGGCAGCCCGATGTGGCCATGTTTGACTTCACTTGTATGTATGCTTCCGAGAACGCCGCCCTGGTGCGGGAGCAGAATGGACACCAGTTGTTAGTAGCTCTGGTTGGGGACAGCCTCCTAGAGGTGAGTGCTAAGGATGGCAGCACTTTATGGTGGAGGCAGTAATAATTAGGAATGAATCTGGGCATCTTGGGGTGTGCAGCACAGGCCAGTTCCCCATGGGAGTTACACCGGGAAATAGGGAAGGGTCGCGGGCTGCTGGGAGCCCAGACTTAGTAAGTAGGGATGGAGATTCTGCAGCTTTTGTGCCTTGCCCCACTACCAATTTGGGAAGTAGAGAAGTTCATTATCTGAACAGTCGTCAAACACTACTGTCAGCAGCACACTCTCTTTGTTCCTTAGTTTAGTTTTCTTGTTTTAAAAGGTAATTTATTTTAATTCTTTGTTTTATACCTCCTTCATAGCCTTTCTGGCCAATGGGAACAGGAATAGCTCGGGGCTTTCTAGCTGCTATGGACTCTGCCTGGATGGTACGAAGTTGGTCACAAGGAACAAACCCCTTGGAAGTCCTGGCAGAGAGGTAATGAGAAGTAACCCTGAGTCCCTTCGATGAGAAAACTGGTAGAAGGAGTGGTTCAAGCTCTTCTTTCTCTCTCTCCTTTCTTTCTTTTCTTTTCTTTCCTTTCTTTTTTAAATTTTAAGTTTTTAAGGGGTGGGGGGCTATGAGGAAGGGTGTTCAGTTGCCTTGTTTGTTCTTGTTAAGACAGAGTCTCCTTTTGTTGCCCTGGGTAGAGTGCAGTGGCATCATTGTAGCTCATTGCAACCTCTAATTCTCGGGCTCAAAGTGATCCTTCTGCCTCAGCCTCCCCAGTAGCTGGGACTACAGGTGTGCGCCACAATGCCTGGCTGGGTTTTTTTTCCTTTCTTTTTGGTAGAGACAGGGTCTCACTCTTGCTCAGGCTGGTTTTTGAACTCCTCCCACTTTGGCCTCCCAGAGTGCTAGGATTATAGGTGTGAGCCACCGCGCCCAGCCCTCTCTCCTTTCTTAATTAAAAATGTTTTCATGTTTAAGAGAGGAAAGGCAAGATACTATTACATAAAATCATAAAACCTAAAGATTAATCTACTGCTCTTTTCTTATCCCTTCCCAAATTAAATTTATTACTGATGGAGAAGAAATTAAAAGTGGTTTTGAAGTCAAAGGAAACACCAAACTGCCTATAAACGTTTCTCAAACCCCTAAATGTCAGATGTTTTGAAGCAGATTTTTGCAAATGAGATAAAAATCCTAGGATTTGCTGGATGCTAAAGAACTAATGCCTTGACCAGAAGAACTAAAGAGACAAGATTTCCGGGGTGAAACTGGTAGTTGATATCATTTTATCATTCTAAATCTGTTATTTAAGGCATTCTAGCTAAATGTGGTGGCAAGTTCTTTTTTTATCTGTGATTTTCTTAAAACTTAAATATTGGCTTACTTGAAAAAACAAAACAGTAAGCTGGTTGCCTTGTAGGCAAGAGTCAGGCATTCGTTACTGCTCAGAGCATTGTCCCTGTTCTTCCCCTTGACTCCTACCAGTCAGTGCCCTTGGGATGAATGAGGTGGTGGGTATGCGAAGCCAGGGCTGGTTGAGGAAAGTGGTCCAGCATGAAGATTTGTTGTATACTTTAGACAATTTGGTAGACTGTCAAAAAACAGAAATACTCCAAAAGGAGAGGGAGATGTCTATGGTGCTTGTCACTGCTCTCAGTATATTGTTGTATATTATTGCAGGGAAAGTATTTATAGGTTGCTGCCCCAGACTACCCCTGAGAATGTGAGTAAAAACTTCAGCCAATACAGCATCGACCCTGTCACTAGGTATCCCAATATTAACGTCAACTTCCTCCGGCCAAGCCAGGTAAGAGCCTTCTAGTCAGTTTATCTGCGTCTGGGCCCATTCTCAGGACTGATCAGAACTCTGATATATTGAAATGTATAAAACTATTAATATCAAACATATATAGGACACTTTTTTAGTAATCCAAGTAGATCTCCTTTTGAATTGGTGGAAGTATTATTTTCAGGTTATTTTCCATCAACAGATTGAGCAGCTAAGGCACAGAGTTGTTGATTGACTTGCAGAAGATCAAACATGACCAAAAATGGTGGATCCAGGTCTTTATCCCACATCTGCTGATTCAGATTGCATATTGTAGGGGAAAGCGCACTTGTCCAGTAGTCAGGAGTTGTGGCTTCCACTTTCATTATAGCCGCTAATCACCTGTGACTTGGACAGGTCATTTCACTTTCTCTGAACCTCAATTTCTTTACCTGAAAAATGGGGATAATAATCCCTACCTACTCACAGGACCATTGTGAGGGCAAGTGGGATTGCTCATGTAAAAGAAGTTTGAAAGATAAAACACTTTTGAAAGTAAAAGATACTGTTAGTACTATCAGTTGATTTTTTTTATCCTACTGAGTTGTTTCTCAGGATCTCTCAACCTCAGTACTGCAATGAGGATGACATCTTACACAGCACAATAATCCCAAAAAGTAGAGCAATTGTTAGAAAGCAGCCCATTTGATATATTTGCCTGTGTTCTAGTGTAATTTTTAATTCGCCTTCTACTTGAAGTTTACACCATTAGGCCTTCTATACATATATGTGGTAAGTTCTTAAGTTGTCCGTAAAACCTGCTGTTAATGGGCAGCTTAATGATCTAATAGAGACTCTCAGAGGGACTTCGGTGGCCAAGTAGCTAAGTCTTAGCACAACTTCTTACAGTTAATACGCATTTGTTTCGCTGTAACCCCACCTCATTCCATAAAGGATTTAAAGGCATCACGGTAACTTCTCTCTAAACTTTGCCCAACTTGCTTCCCAATCTTTCATCTTAGCCATTCTGCTTTTAGGTGGGAATTTATTACTTGATGTTTGATTTTCATTGTGTCTGACTTTGTAACTTTCTGCCAGGTGCGCCATTTATATGATACTGGAGAAGCAAAAGATATTCATCTGGAAATGGAGAACCTGGTGAATTCCCGAACTACCCCAAAGCTGACTCGCAATGGTGAGTGCTGGCAATGGCCTTTTGAAATGCAGGTAACCTATTCAGAGACATCTGTACTCATTTATTGAGCTGCTATGTGTGCACAGTACCGTCTGCGACAGTGGCTGTCAACCAGGGGTGATTTTGCCTTCCAGAGGACATTTGGCAATGTCTGGGGACATTTTTGATTGTCATAATTGGGGGCAGGTGCTACTGGCATCTAGTGGGTAGAAGCCAGGGATGCTGCTAAACCTCCTACAGTGCACAAGTCAGGGCCCCACAACAAATAATTACATTGGTCTAAGGTGTTGCAACAATGTGGAGATAAACCAGATACACATGCTGGAAGGGGTATGGGGAGAGAGAGGGGGAGAGCATGAGAGCTAAGGTTATGGGGGAATACTTTACAGAAGAATTGGTGGCATTTTAGCTGGGTCCTGTGGCTGCCAGGATTCAATGACAAAGATGAAGCCCACTCCATGTTTTGTGTACTGAAGATGTTGTGAAAGGAGAGTGAAGTGAGCATACCTGATCAGCTGCGTGTAAGAAGACTGGAGAAGGGAAGTGCCGGGGTCGGGGAGACGAGTTAGAAATGCATGCAGTAGTCAAGCTAAAGGTGGGAAAAGCCCAAATCTGGTCCTCAAGCTGGGGATGGAGAAGGGAGAAGTGGGTGGAGAAGAACTCAGACTTTGGGGCCAGATGCAACTGGGTCCCAGTCCAAACTTTGCCATTTGTGAAGTGTGTGGCCTTGAAGAGATGGGGAGGTGATCATGAGGGTTCTTTGACTGTGGAGAGTGCTTATTACAGTGCTTGGCATATTGGGGTGGTCATTGGCATTGATAATTATATGAGAAGAGTATTAAGGAGCCTTAGGCATGGGCAGCTGTGGGGCAAGAGGCAGGTGTTTGTGGATGGTGCGGCATCGGTGCAGACCAGGCAGGGGGGAGCTGAGAAGGTGTGAGAGAAGGTTTGAGTTCTGTTTTGGACATTTTGCATTTGACATGTTTTTGGTTTATCAGGGTGGATATGAGGACCAACAGGCAGTTGGAAACATTTTCATATTTTTCCACTGGGATGTCATTTCCTTGAAAGCAGAAAGTATCTTTATTCACTGTTCTTATTTTAGAACCTGGAATACTGAAGTTGTCCAATACATATTGCATGGTTGGATATACAGATTTGGGAGGCATCTGAATAAAGTTAATTTCTGAGCCAAGAGATGGCACTAGAAGTGGTTCTATCTGTAGTTTCAGGATACGTTTTTACTGTGAAAGACGTAAACAGGATTTTATGATATACATTTTTTATCTTATGTTCACAAATCACTAAATAACTTAGTACAAAGCTAAATATTTTCAGCTGCTTTAGGTAAGGGAGCAGACTTTCATGGACACAAATAGGAGTTCACAGATTCTCTTAAATGCTCCATATCAGAGCTCTTCTGATGTAATTAAAAAAAGGATTGTTATAAAGGCTGTTAGGGTTTTAGAAGGGATATCAAGGAACTGTAAAACATGTGTTTGCCTGTTCAGTTTTTTAAGATGTGATAATTTATAATACAAGGTACCAAACTTGGTCTGAGGGATTGTCTGGGGTTCCTGGCTTTGTCAGTGTAACTCTACAGAATTTCTTCACTTGGCAAATTGCTTGCTACCTTGGAAACTGTAAGAGCAAGACTTTGTTTACTTTTGGTTGAATGAGCTGCTAGAGAGAATGGAACCTTTTCTTATCTGTTACTTTGGAGGGAAAAGCCTTCCTCAGCCACTTGCCAAGCAACTCTCCAGGGAAATGCTAGAACTGTTGCAAGTGAGGGTGATCGCTCAGTAGGTGGCGCTCTTCCACCTAAGTCAGTGTCCCTGGGTGCCACGGGGACACTGGGCTTCGGCATGGTCAGGTCCAGACCACCCCGGGTGTGATTTATCAGTCTGTTAGGGGGGTGGACATTGACCTTAGAGTCTGGATAAATTGGTAGTTTCTTGTCTGCGTATAATAGCACTATCATGATACCAGCTACATAACCTTATTCCTCACTGTTTTCTTTTGCGATCTAGTGATAACTATTTTCATAACTACTCTCAGTAATTTTTCACACTGGATATTTGTACTGAAGAGAGAATCCTATATCCTGTGGTTACCACACTTCCAATAATGATTGTTGTTGTTTCAGAGTCTGTAGCTCGTTCAAGCAAACTGCTGGGTTGGTGCCAGAGGCAGACGGATGGCTATACAGGGGTAAATGTGACCGATCTCACCATGTCTTGGAAAAGTGGCTTGGCCCTTTGTGCAATTATCCACAGATACCGTCCTGATCTGATGTAAGTCCTGACCAACTTTGTGTTTTATTTTATATTCCACAAAGATGTCAGAGTACCCTGCTATCAAGTAGCCAAATTTCATCCTTTCTCCTAGAATAAGGTACATAGTAAGATACTTCCTCTAGAAGGCAGTGATTTTGATTTAGTTATATTTATAAGCACTATATGTCATGCATTATATAGCTCAACCCAGGAATGATCAGGTGAATTTTTAAAATCATGGCACTCATAAGTTAAAAACTGGTTTTAACACCAACCTGGGCCTATTAGCTTCACACAAAGGAAAACTGTTTATTGGCCCTGAGTTGAACTCTTCATTTCAGCCAGCTATCTCTCAAACCTTCTCGGTCACAAGGGAAACCTGGCTAGAACATTTGGCTAGCTCAAGGCAAGTATGTCACTACCAACAAAACAAAAAACAATGAATACTTCTCCTATTTATGATGATTCACTGGCATTTTCTGTTTGTTAAAGACTGTACTTTTTGCAAACATGCACTGTCAGGTCCATGAAACTCTCATCATCTTACCCACCCATACCCTAACATCTCTTTTGGCCATTCCCTGCTCACCTGTCTACAGAATCAGTACACTAGGAGGACCCCAGGCCAGCTGCAGGGACCAGTGCCCTCAGATTTCCCCATCAGCATTCGTTACCATGGAAGCCAAACAAAAGGATTCAGAAACAGAAGCGGAGCATGTTGAGTTATTTTGGCTGCTTGTCATTTTTATCATGAGGTCCACTTAAGGGCCTAGTGTCTGTTTGTTTTTTTTAAATGATTGGTTAAGGAATCGTAAAAGACATAGTCCGTATTTTTATGATAGTCATAAGCTAATGAGCCAAGCGCTCATAAAAACAGCCTTGCACAGTGTGGATGAAAAATGGGGGTTTCTGATGTGCTTGGGTGATGGTCAATGACATCCTGTGCTCATGTCCCTTAGCTCATCCAGAGTTGGTAAAAGGTAAATGAAAGCAAGGGCTTATCACTCTCACCAGAGGAAGGGGGTTGGGGGAGGTAGAGCAGCTTGAGAAAGGTTGTGCTCAGTGACACTAAGGTGCTTTAGAGGATGGGCCAGGCGAATCAGCATATTCCAAAGGCAAGGCAAGAAAAAACGGATGCAGGCAGAAGTAGTTGAGGGTGCAGATTGGATGGAGGGCAAGTGTGGAGGCAGAGGGTGTGTGTCCTGTTAGACCAGGCTGCCTAGAGAAGGTCTAGGGTAGTTAACTCATAGCAGAACACAAAGCAGCGGGGAGGTAATTGGCACTGTTTAGACTACAATGACTTCATTCAGGATGATCTCCATAGCTTAATAGGCTTAACCTACAGAGAAAAGGAATTTGAAAAAATGCTATGGGGTCAGTAGGTTCACACAAAATAAGGACTTCCAGGTTACCCCAAAATCACCTGAAGAACAATGCTATCAGTTCTTACTCTGAGTAGCAAGAAGTAACCCAGTAGGACATGTTTATTAATCTGAATACTTGGGAAAACTCAGGAAATTTAGCAATGGAAAAATCTTTTGAGGAAGCTTTTGAAATTTCCCCTCAAGGAGAAGGCTGAATAAGATTTACAAGAGCTGATTAAGTACATTAACAGCTTGTAGGTCCAACAGCCATGGTGGGTGATAATCCTAGGTCTTTAGGAGCTGTCTGATCCAAATAGCATATTTGTCATTATTTGACATAAGTTTAATATGTACTACACACAAGGTACAAGAGAATATATATTAAAGATACTTCCTATTCCTGAGCTTATATTTTAGTAAGAAATTTGTGTTACTGGAAAAATGAAAGTAGTTTTTCAACTTTTCCCCTGTTTTTTCTTTTATTGGGTAGATGTTTAATCATTTTTTCTTGAGGATGCTCTGCATTTCCTTAGTAAAAGGAAAGAGAAGAGAAGAGGTGAGATAAACAGCTTGCTGTCAGATGTCAGTAATGCACTGCCCCTGGATTTTAGCCAAAAGACTGAGAAGTGATCATGACTCCAGGATACTGTGTTCTCCGCTTTGGGGAGAGCCTACCCATCTTGATACGTTTTTCTCGTCCTGTTTCTCAGAGATTTTGATTCTTTGGATGAGCAGAATGTGGAGAAGAATAACCAACTGGCCTTTGATATCGCTGAGAAGGAACTGGGCATTTCTCCCATCATGACAGGCAAAGAAATGGCCTCCGTGGGGGAGCCCGACAAGCTATCCATGGTGATGTACCTGACCCAGTTCTACGAGATGTTCAAGGACTCGCTCCCCTCCAGCGGTAAGGCCCGGGCAGCGCTGGTGCAGAAGCCCCCATGGCCTGCTGTGTTGTGACCTGGCTTTCCTTTCCTTCCCACTGTGTCCTTCATCAGTGCCACCAAACACACACAAGCTGCCTGTTTTTGCTGGTTGGCCATCATGGGAAATCTCTGGAACTTTGCTCCGCTACTTTACCTTCTCTAACGATATGTTCTCCACCTCTCATTCTTTCCCAGATCTTTCTCACTGAATCTGTAACTATGCAAAAATCACTCCTGCCCCAGATCTTTTTCCTTGACTCCACCGCCTTTTCATACCCTTTCCCTCAGAACCCGCCTTTTTGAAAAAGTGGTTTGTGCTTGTGGCTTCCACTTTCTCAGGGCCTAAACTTAGTAACGCTTTGTAACGTGGCTTCCCTTTGTGCCACTTTACTGAAGCTGTTCTCCACAGTCAGGAAGAATCACCCACTCTGTGTTCTTTTCTCATCTCTCATCTCTCATGCACTTGGCTTTCCTGCGTTGTTCATCACTGTGGAATGATATCCTTTTTCTTCTCAGCACCTGGCACCCTGAGCCGCACTTGGCTCACTCTCCTCCTCCCTGCTGTAACCATGCCTCCTCTGGCTTCTCTTTCTACTCGTAACCTCTTAGTGTTTCCCGCAGATTTTCCCTTAGCTTGCTGCCTGTCAGAGTGTTAGGAAAAATACTTCTATTGTCATTAATTGTCCCTTGAAGTAAACGTAGCGTAATGCCTAAGAGTATTGACTACGGTGTCTGACCTGGGTTTATATACCCAGTACTTCCACTTGTTCGACCTTAGGTAAGTTACTAAATTTCCCTATTCCTTGGTTTCCCTGTATGTAAAATGGGGATGACACATATAATTACATTGTGATGTGCTAAGAAGAGTGTTTGGCAAATGGAAGCACTTAATAAACGTTAGCAATTTATTATTAGTTACTATTTTAAAAATTAATATTGTTAATAGTAAAACACTGGAATCCACAAAATTTGTGGTGCCACCCTCCAGTGCCTTCCAGCTTGTGTACTCTTAGAGGCATCTGTGGCTATTCCTGATTAGATGTGCAGTTCTTACAACAGAAATCCACAACTCTAACATTAATATGCCCGTTCCGGGAGAGCCCCTTTGTGTGCAGCTCAGAGCATGGCATCTGCATGTACCAAAACTGAAGACTCCGAGTCACCTCCTGATTTCTCTCTCTCTCTCTGTCCTGAAGTTTTTATCACACAGGTGAGGCTTCAACACTCTACTGTAACTAATGATCCCATGCAGATTCCAACTTGTGAAAAGTAAAAGCACAGGTTTTTGTAACTGAAGTAGATTGGGGGAAAGAGTTGTTTTCATTTATGTGGATGGAAAAGAGAAGGTTCAGCCTGTAGACCCAAGTGTGGTTTCTTCTGTGGAGTTCCCTACTGAGATTCACGTGCTTTGTCATAGCCGATGAACCTTGGGACCATTTGGAGATTCTGTGAGCCACCTACAAGGGAGAGTAGTTGTGGTCAGGACTCTGGCACCCTCCAGGGCTGTCCTTGAACATCGCTGATTTCTGTTCACAGATACCTTGGACCTGAATGCCGAGGAGAAAGCTATCTTGATAGCCAGCACCAAATCCCCCATCTCCTTCCTCAGCAAGCTGGGGCAGACCATCTCTCGGAAGCGTTCTCCCAAGGTATGTGGAGGAATCCTTTACTGGCTGCAAAGCTAATGGAAAGGTACGGTGACTAGAATAACACAGTTTCCCTCCTCTCTTGGTATAGGATAAAAAGGAAAAAGACTTGGATGGTGCTGGAAAGAGGAGAAAGACCAGTCAATCAGAGGAGGTGAGATTCATCTGGAGTTTGTTAGAATGACGATAATAATACTGAATTGTGCCCTTTTGGTTTAAATCTTAATTTCCACATTGGTATTGCTAGATCTCTTCATATTTGTCCTTCATGAGAATTTCTGTGGCCAGATGTTTTTTCTCTGGGCTTTTGCCTTTGTTTAATTTTCTAGAAAGCATTCAGAGAAAATAACACACATGTGCACTCAGACCTTCTTGTCTCTTTGGAATCCCACATTTGGCAAAGGACAATGGCTCTCCTGGGATATGACAATACCAGCACAAGTCTGAGACCTCTTTATACATCTGTGTTTACCAGAGTCTTGCTGACTCCATGTGTACATTAGAACCTTGAAGAGAGCTGCTGAGCTTGACCTAAAGCAAAACTGCCAGCCACTGTGCCAGGGCCTGACCACACTTCTTCTTTGAGGGAAGAGCATTTGGAGCCTCCTGTAACAAGAGCTGGTTCTTGGGTGCTTGGTGTTCTTCAGGAGGAAGCTCCCCGGGGCCACAGAGGAGAAAGGCCAACACTGGTGAGCACTCTGACGGACAGGAGGATGGATGTTGCTGTTGGGAACCAGAACAAAGTGAAATACATGGCAACACAGCTGCTGGCCAAATTTGAAGAGAATGCACCTGCGCAGTCCACCGGCATACGGAGACAGGTAAGCCCTGTCTCACACCTCACCCGTCCACATTCGGTCAGGTCACACAGGAAGGAGCGGTCTTTAAAGTCAAGTGAGACGGGCTTTGTCACAGCCCCCAGGGTTCATGGGCTCAAGACTGACGTCTGGCTTTCCCCTTGTCTGACCAGGGCAGTGAAGAGAGTTTCAGAAGCTTGCCTACACATTCAGGGCTGCTTTGTCCTCAACGTTCTGATGTGTCTGTGACAAAAATCATCAGAGGGGTCTTAAACTTGTATGTCTGTATCTATAAATCTACACATGTGTATATATTCACAGACATATTTAAATTATAAAAGAAGTACATGCTTATGAAGGAAAATGCTGAAAAGTATAATAAAGATAATTAAGGCACTTATAATTCTGTTAATATTTTGCTTATTTCTTGTCTTTTTTTTAAAGTGCTTTCTTGTTTTTATAGTTGAGGTCATTCTTAACCTATACTTTCTCTTCTCTTTGCGAGCCTCTTTTGAAATGTACCATACTTTTCTTAACCATCGCACTAGCTAGTGTTGCATGTTTAAGTTGTTTCTCATATTTCTTGATAAAATACAGAGGTAAACATTCTTGCAATAAAGCTTCTTTTGTGTGTTGCAGATTATTTCCTGGGATATTGCTAGGAATATGAACTTTCTGGCTAAATGGGACTCCCACAAGTCATGTGTGAGGTTCTAGGCAGGAGCATTTGACTTGAGGTGTCTTTGTTAAGGGGGTATCTAAAAAGTCATTCAGACTTCATACAAGAGGAGGGGCTGTTTTGAAATTCACACTGAAAGTTTCTTGTAAAACTCCTTGATGACTGGGGAGAGCAGCTGGAGGCCGGGCCGCTCTCTGCATTCTGTCTCTCTCCCCCTCTCTCCCTCTCTCCCTCTCTCCCTCTCTCCTTCTCTCCTTCTCTCTCTCCCCCTCTCTCCTCCTTACTCAACATTCCTGTGGACTGGGGAGGGGTGGTGGCTTCGTGTGGAATCTGGCACAATTAATTTCTTCTCACATAGTCTTTGCACCCCAGTCTTCTCATGTGTGGCTCACAGAAAAGATGGTGATATTCCTTGTAGACAGTTGAGGTTGGCTGGAGTTTCTGGCAGCCCCAGGTCCAGCGCCCCTCAGGAAAGCAGGAATGCTCTCTGTTAGAGGAAGGGTGCTTTCCTCATTTGGGTGGAAAGATTGGTTTTCCAAATCAACATTGGTAGTTTAGAGTCAGCGAGCATTGACTTAGGAATAAGGATAATGAGAATCACAGCTTCTGTATTCCTTTTTTTTTTTGGCATTTGCTTTTGGTTTGAGGGGAGCCTATTTTCTTTCCTTTGTGTGACTTTCTAAGAGTTGATTCTACCTCCCTCCCCCACAGTTGACAGATGTGTGTCTGCTTCCATGAGTACCTTCTGGTGTCTTCTCCCACCTTGACCTGTTTTATTCTGTTTTGTCTCCATGTCCTGTCCCTGCGCACACTTGGCCCGTGTGTCACAGCCCACACAGGTGCGTGGGGCCAGCCGGCCGTCCTGCTGCCTGCCCGAGCAGGGTCGCCCTGCTCCCAGCCCCCGGTGGAAACAGGTAAAGGAGCTGCCGGGTGCCTGCCCAGGCCTTCCCCCGCCTCTCCTCCCGCTGAGCCAGGCAGTGCGGAGGCCTGAACGCTAGAACCCTGGCTCACAGGGCAGGAGGTCCCTGTGCTCATTTAATTAGCGACTCTGGGAAGACGTTTAACAGACAGCGCTGATTGGATTCAATGATTTATTTAACTCCTTGGGATTCGAGAAACCAGTTAAAGAGTGGATTGTTAATTTGGCTTGGAATTAGCTTAAGCTATGTGGTAAGTCGTTCTGGTACCTCAGGCCCTGGGGTTTTGCCATTGTCATGTTTTTCTCAAGCTGCTTTTTTGCTAGCAGTCTCCTCATGACCACTGGAGGGAGAATCCTGACTCAGTCAAGGCTGAGAGTTGGGGCAGCAGAACATTTCACATTAAATAGAAAATTGTTATCCAAGAAAATAGTCTTGAACTATGATTTTTATTTGTTTCAAATCCTGGACAAAGGTGTTCATGGACATTTTCTTGGTGTTCTACATTTAAAATACCGTTTTTGGGAATTTTCACTGAAACCTTTGCAAGATCTCCTGGAAAACTGCTTATCCTAAGTAATACTGAACAGGGAAGATGATGGCACCTGGTATATTATAGAAAACCAGTCAGAGGGAGTGGAGGCTGCTACTGTATTTTCTCCCGTGTCACAGTTGAGAAGTCCCTGCTGTGGGGAGTGGCGCCTGGGTAGGCCATGTCATGGTCTGTGTCATTAGGACCTACACGATGCTGAGCAGTCAGATGAGTTGATCCTTGATTCCATCAGCATCTTTAACAGTTGGTTCCGCCAGCCTCTTATACTGTAAAGTGTCATCTGCCAGGAGGTGCTGGGGAGTGGCAAGTTGAATTTTATTGAAATTATATTCAGGGGAAATGCTCCTTTCTAACTATTCTTTTAATAATATGCCACATTAGTCTGGCCATGGTGGCTCGTTCCTATAATCCCAGCACTTTGGGAGGCTGAGGCAGGTGGACTGCTTAAGTCCAAGAGTTTGAGACCAGCCTGGACAACATAGCAAGACCCCGTCTCTATAAAAAAAATTAGCCAGGCACGGTGATGTATGCCTGAAGTCCCAGGTACTTGGGAGGCTGAAGCAAGAGGATCACTTGAGCCCAGGATTTTGAGGCTGCAGCAAGCTATGATCTGGCCTGTGCACTCCAGCCTGGACAACAGAACAAAACCCTGTCTCTTAAAAAAATTAAATAATAATAATATACCACATTAAAGGCAGGACCCATGAAGGAGAGATGGAACTTTGAGAGCAGTGTCCAAATTCACAACAGAAGCCAAGCTTCCCCTTTCCCTAGGCTTGGAGGAGGTCTTCTGAAAACAATTCTTCAGAAATTTACTTGGGTTTTATTTTCTTACCCTTTGCCTTGAAGTCTAGGTGGAAGGTTTAGAAAGGTGATCTTTAGTTGAGTATCTGTTGAAGGGGAAAGTGAACTCTAAGCGAGATTCCAAAAACTCTAGACTCCTATGATGTTCATAAAGGTTGCCTGAGATAGGAGCAGCAGAGGGGAAGGGAGGTGAGGAGTAATACACTCTAGTGAGTGAACAGATGCTCTAGGGTGGCATGTGCCTGGAGCAGCTTTTGGGGGGCTTGCTGGGGAGTCTTGGGTAGCAGGTGTGGCCTGAGGAGCCAGCCAACTCGAGGCCTCGGTCCTGGTGACAACTCACACATTGGCTTCTCATCTGATTGAGCTGTACTGAAAGGGTTCCGGGGGCTTGCTGTTCGTGGGACTGCTGTGTTTCTCCTGTTTAAGTGCCTGATAGCCTCAATTCCCTGGAGAATGTTGTTAGTCCCGGCCAAGGCAGCTTGACATCTGGGTGATCATGACCACAGTCAGTGGAGCAAAAGATTGGCAGGCTGAGGGGCAGCAGAATAGAACCTTGAAGTCAAATACAGGTTCTATGTCTACAAAATGGGCCCCAGAGATGGCAGTTAGAAAGAGTCACCGGGTAGGTGGATGAATGAGACTTGGTAGGTGAGAAACCGCAAACAGTGAACATACTATGAGGTCCTCAGGTGCTTTAGGTTATATCAAGTCAGGAATTGTGAGCCTAGGAGGCTGCAGGGAGATAGCACTGTGAACCCTGACTCATAGTTCTTACGTCCAAGTAAAATGTACAACATTCACATAGAATGTTTTCTTAGCACTAAATCATGAATCTTTGCTTTCTAAATTTATCCCCCGAAAGAGAGTTGGAGTTGCACTGCCAGGTGCTTGAGAAACTTGGGGACAGGAACTCCAGTGGTGCCCAGGGCCCTGCTTTGACACACCCTAATGGCTGGCCCCTGTGTCTCCCATCAGGAGTGGGGGCCAACTGGCAACACCTCACTATGACTCACTTTATGCTCCTCTTGAAGTGGTTCAGACAGGGGCAGAAGGACGTGGCAAGCACGGCAGTGACGGCAGAGTTGGCACAAGGACCAGTTTCAGCTTAGGTCGTGGTGTGGAGAAGGGAAATGAATAACTCGGTCTGCCAGTGGCTTTTCTTTTTACCTTCCTTTGGCAACACTGTGGCTCTTCCCTTCCCCACTCTTTTGCCTTTTGATCTCAGAAACGTGTCCTGAAGGCCAACAGTGCATTAACCAGCCCTGGTTTGGAAGTAGATTGTCATGTGGGTTGGGAACAAGCAGCGGAGCTGTTTCCCCAGGCGTCATGGCTTCCACAGCCTCCTTCCCTCTCCGGCCTTACCTGCACCTACTCCACATACCATCTAGGCCAGGGAGTGAGAATTCCCCTGGAAGGGATCAGAGAGGCCTGGGAACATGGGATTATTTCTGCGGTGCAGAGGGGCTCTCTGAATTAGAGGCAGACTCCCAAGGAAGGGTATACAAGGAGAGTGGAAAGAATGAAGGGAAGCCATGAACATGTATATGGCATTCCATTAAGGAAAGATGTTTAATTTTTCTATCCTGTTTCCTATACTTTCTTATATTTCATTGGTGGTTTTCCAGAACTTTTTGAGTGTGTGTACGGGGCTGAGAAGAGAGCAATGCTGCTTTGCTGCATTGGGGACACATGTGACCAAGCCTCGGGAGGGAACCTCTGTATCCCCTCATGGTGGTTGGCTTGTTAACCCTTTTGCTCCACTCAAAATCAAGCCCATTTCTTCTGTCCCCCAACCTCCCCGATGAAACCCTTGATCCCTGGCGTCTGGAAAGTACTACACTGCAAGTTCTAACCCGCTACATAGATGACCTGTGCATCTGTGCTTAACAGAAGGTACAGTCCTACCTGGAGGCCAGGAGACTGGCAGGCCACCCTCTCTGGCAGCACAGGGGTTTGCTGTTGAGGATGGAGGGGCAAGGAAGGGGGCCTGTTGGGGCACTCTGGCCAGTGCCCTTCAGTCCTCCCAGAACCTGCCTTCTGGGAGGAAACATGGCCACTGTTTCAACCATGTTCTCTCTGTTTGTGTCTGTTGGTGTAAAAGCGACGGGAAAAGGAGCGTTCTCGGACCTGCCCCAAAAAAGTGATCACGCTCTCTCCTCTCCCTACTCCACCTCCCTGTCGGGCACCTGGCAGCCAGCAGGTGATCTTCTCCGCATGCTGTATTGTCGTCTGCCTCGTCCTGCCTGCCTGTGTCGATGGCAAGTGTAGACACCAAATCAGCTTTTAATCTCTTCAATGATAACTGTTAAAAATAAAAAGAAAGACCATCTGTAGAAACCATGTGTAGCAGAAGCAACTTTTATTGCTACAAATGAGCAATTCCTGACTGGATCTAAGGACAGTACATAATACATTTAAACCCTGGGTAGTTTAATCTAGTCCCACGTCACGGTAAAATCACTATGCAATCACAAACTATAATTTACACTGTACTTGTCACAGATCTAAGGCCCAGAAGCTCCAAGAGCAACACATTTTTCTAAAACCCCCTGTAAGGCTGGCCATTTTTCTCTTGCTGCCCAAAGAGGTGTGGTTAACATGGGCGTTTGGGAGCTCTCACGGGGGTTTACTGCATGCGTTTTGGCCCTTCTGGTTCTGAGCGCCCTGCCCCTTGCTCATCCAGCCCCTCCCCGTTCACGCCACTCACCCTCCAGGCAGATCATTCAAGAACTGCTTATAGAGTGGTCCACCACAGACGTGGTTAATGAGGTCAGCAAGGGTCCATTTGTGGCAGGCACACTTATATAAAGTGTATTTATAGAATGGCTTTGGGTGACCTTTGTAGTATATTCCTCTAAAATAAAATGTTAATAATTTCGAGGGCAAGAGCTATAAAAAGACATTTTCTCAACTAAGGTGGCCTTTTTAAAAGGTGGCCACTAATAACATGTCTGATTTTAAAGGCCCAACCTGTGTCCCTGGGTCTAAGAACTGAGCCATGATAGGCTTAGTAAGTGCACTGTGCCAGGCCTCTAAATAAGAGCTAACAAACAGGAGCATTTACTATGACCCAGGCAGTAATCTAAGTTCTTTTCATGTATTTTCATGTATTATACCAACCAATTCTCACAACACTGGGAGGCAGGTACTATTATTATCTCCATTTTACAGATGAGGAGACTGAGGCATAGGGTAGAGAAGCCAAGTAATTTGTATGAGGCCACACAGCAAGTAATGGAGCCAGACTTGAACCTGGGTCATGTGACCCTGGAGCCTGTGCTCTGGCCTCATCCCGCCTACAGAGACAGTGGATAAGAGTAGCCACACCAGAAGCTTCGGATCGGTTTTTCCAGCCGTACGTGGCTGTAAGGTGAACCCTTAGTTCTCCAAAGAGTGATGAGAGTGGTCTTCCTCGTTCCCGTGATTGCCGTGTGAGTGGTTTCGTCAGATCAGCGAGGCAGCTGTGTGCCTATGAATTTCATCTCTGACCTACATATTCCTGTCAGCTCGAAACACTTCCAGTCTTTTTTCACTGCTCCCTTGAATAAGTTATGCTTCGGTCCTGTGTTCCTGTTCAGGGACCACTCCCCAGCCTGCAATTTCCTCTGGACTGCTGTAATGGTCATTTGTTCTACCAGTTTCCATCTCCCCGCCTTTCCTTTCTAGTGTCTCGCTGTGGAAAGCTTCACCCTTTTAACCTGACTCTTTTTCTAAACCTTCCACTTAACACCTCTGATCTTATGCCACTATGTGAAAGAAGTATGTTCGTTCCACCTTTGTACTAACCGTGGTTCTTTATGTATGAGCTGACCAGGTGGGCAGATTGGCTGTGCAGACAGCCGTCCTTGGGTCATGGGGCTTGACATAGATGAGATTATGGTTATGTGGGGTGGGGGTGGGTGGGGGCAGGGATATGTGTTGAAATGAACTCTGGATTTCTGGCCCTGAATTTTTCACTGTCGCTTAGTAGGTCCAAATAGAGCATTTGGATGGAGCTTAAGTTTCTACTTTGTTGCCAACAGACATACAGGGATCTTGATGCTGACAACCGTGGCAAGCAGAGTCCCCGTCATGACAGGGTAAAAGAGCATGAACCCATGGCATGGGATGCTGAGAGCCAAGCAGATGGGGCACGCGTGAGGGGGTGGGGGTGTGCAGAGGGAAGGCGACACGGGGGATAGCCCCCTTTCCCCTTGCTTTTTGCACGTTCTTATCACCCAGCCAAGCGCCAGAATTCTTTTTGCTAGCAATGTTGACCCCTGCAAGCAGCGTTCACTATAGAGCATTCACCTGCCCGGCATTCAGGTGGATGCTGGTCCTAAGTGTGTGTGTTGTTATAAAGGGCCTCATGACTTCCCATCTCTGCCCACCTTTCGAATTCCGAGACTGTACTATCTCTGCCCCCAAAATATGTGCCAGTGGTAGAAGAGCGTTGGACTGCCTGGCACAGCTTCTTAGGGGACGGGTCTAGGTCAATAAGCAGTGGCATTTGATAGTCATGGATCGTGATGTGGAAATCCTAAGAGAGCCGAAGCTCTTACCAGTGTGGGGATTTTTCACGTATGAGGAGATTGAGGGGAAGGAAGGCGATGACAGGGTGGGGGTATATAATGAAAAGCTTTAGCTAGTCTTTTCTGAACAACTAAGGGGGGAAATTACTAATTGTAAGTAGCCATCATATAATTTGATAAATGGCAGAGATGCTCCATTAAAGAGGCTCTTTATTTTATTAAACTTTTGTTGTTATTATTCCTATCTTTAAAGAAGATCTCAGAGTGGGGATAGCCTGCAGCTAGGGTAAGGAATTATATCTAGTTGTTAATCTCACATAAGCCTTTTATTTTTACCTCCTTTTCTGCCTTTGCTATCTGAGAAATACCGTTATGGGCAAGCAGTAAATTAGGTCACTCACCAGACCCATTAGGAAACTAGTCCGAGCATTGTCTTCCTGTGCCCCGTGCCCAAGCTAGCAATAGGCAGTCCGTGTGCTGCCAGGGTCGGGGGCTGGGTCAGGGAGGGGAGAACGGGGTGGCGGTGGAGGGGGGGGCCCTGCCCCACTGTGCTCCCCCTTGTTGGGGCTGCTCTTTCCCATGGTGCTGAATGTGCCCGGCCTCTTCCTCCCTTCTCCCTAGGCCGTATCCCTCTCAAAAAGGACAGTAGGCATTTTCATTGAGCAGGATAGTGCTCTACATTTTGGGGAATGTATATTCAATGAGGTGCTGATGATTTTAAATGAAACAATGCCTAAAAGAAGAAAGGAGGAAGTACGTGGAATAGAAGGAGACATTGGCATGGAGAAACAATTTGAAGTCGTCTAGGGCTGCAGTGCGGAGGGGAATGGTAGGGCTTTGAGCTTAGGCGGCAATAGGGATTGCAGGGAGTTTCTTACCTTTTCCCTGTGAGCTGGTTTCTGGATTCCCGGTGCAGGGCTGGATACTTTTGAGGGACATTGTTTATGTTGCTTTCCAGGACCCTCCCTCCACTACTCCATGGCCTTGCCTGTGCACATGCCTGTTCCCTCCACCCTACGCTGTCCCCAGTCCCCCACTTCTCGCATTAGCTCTGACTGCTCCATCACCCCAGGGGGATGCTCAGTCTTCCTTCTTGCTTCCTTTTGGTGGGTGGTGCTCTTCTACACAGATCTTCCCCAGCCCCACCCCCCCCCTTGGGGCCTGTGTTGTTGACTGCTCCCCAAGGGCTGAGCTCAGGGCCAGTGGGCTGGCCGAGTGTCTGGAGCAGAGGCTTGCAAGGCACCAGGTAACTGCCTCTGCATGTTGACACACCACGGAGCTGTGAAGGGAGAGCAGCTGAGTAGGGGGTGTGACGGATCTGCTGGGAGCTGGAAGAGCAGAGGGCTTCTTAGTGCCATGACCGTAACTCTGTCCCTGCCACCCTAAAGATAGTTCGCTCTGAACCTGGTGGGAATCTAAGCAGTTACTGCTTGCCAAAGCCTTCAGCCACCTTGCTCTCTGGGACTGGAGAGTGCGTGGCTGCATGGGACCGCCACTGAGGAAGACCCTCGCCTGCTTTTGCTACACTTGCTGTGTGCAGCCTGTAGAGGACTTGGGAGTTCAGGTCTTTTCTACTGATCATTGCTCGGGATTCAGCTGGCTCCTTGGCAAGCAGAGCTTCTCTGATCACTAGCAGTAGAGGGAAGAGATGCCACACTCCTGGCCTTTATGCAGAAGAAGCACGCTTCGCTCTGGATTTGCTGTCTCTACCGCTGCTCCTTGTGAGACGAATGGAGTGATAGGGCGGTGGTACAGTCTGTTTGGCTGGGAGAAATCCTGGCTCAGGCCAGGGAGAGGGCTCTCTGCAGAGCACAGAGAGTGTGTGTGTTAGCAGGGACACCACTGTGCTTCCCACCTCCTGGCTGGCAGCGTTACCCACTTTAGAGGGTCACTGGAGTAAGAATACCAGGCAAGACAGGGTGAGGCTTTGCTGGGTGGCTCACAGCTGCAGGTCCCTATTCCAGAGCACACTCCACTGTAAGCCTTAGGGAGGGGCAAGTTAAAAGCACAATGGAAGCCTGAATGAGGTGCTCATGCTTATGTTTGGGTCAGTGTGTGACTTTTAATTTAACCTTTCCTTTGATTTTTTTTTTTCTCCATCTTGTATTTTATAGCCAGAGCCTGAACCTCCTCGTCGATTTTTTGTCGACCAGTGGGAGCTTTCTCTTAGCCTCCGTTCCTCCCGCCCCGCCTCTCCCTCCTCCGACTCCCTCCGACAGGTAGCATGGCCTGGGCCTTGGCAAACCTCTTCCCTCTGCAGCCTCTGCTCACTTCACTCTCACAAATGTCATCTGCCCTGAGTGGGCTGTGGAGTTCTGAACTTTGGCCTGTCTCTTCAGGAAGCCAATATGCGTGTGTCTGTTTTGCGTGTGAGGCCTGTGTGCACACACCTCAGCTAAAGAGGCTGCTGGCTTTCATTGAACTGTGTTTTAACACGTCAGATTCTGTCCGAGTAAACCCACTTTGATCATATTTTAACTATGTTAAATAATAATGAGCATTTTTCAGCCATTGGCTTTTCTAACTTTGAATGTCTTCGTAATCATGTGTTATAAAATATGAACCATGGCGTAATTAAATCTCTTAAATGGAGTAGTGAATGTGCAGTATTCTGGGTGCCTCTTGACTTGCAATCATTTGAGGAATGAACCCTGCTTTTGCCCACAATGGCGCTGATCCAGCTGTAGAGGAGTTTATAGAGAGATTGGAGGGGCTTTTTGTCCTGTTTATTTCCCGTTCTTGAGCCAGTACCAGACCACGCGGGGTGTAGGTGTGGGTGGGTGTGGGTGGGTGGTGTGCAACAGTATAAGTGCAGCGACTGCTACATTTTGACTATGTTTTAAGAGTGGGAAGAAGGAAACCATCTGCTTTTCCTGAGTCTTCACCTCCCTTGTCAGTGTTACCACATCTCTGGGAATTGAATGTGACAAATGCCTTTGTAGCCTGGGGCTGTTCTGGTCGGGAGGGACCGGTCCTGGCTGAGCAGTGAGGGCCCGGGGCTTGCTCACTGCCCTAGCCTCATACTTGAGGTCTGGTCCACACTCTCACTTATCTGCTGCAGAATGAAAGAAATGCAATTTTCTGCTCCCTCGGTGCCAGCTATTAAATTCCCTGCTCAGCTTTGCCTGGTGTGTGTCTGTTCCAAGCCTAAGCTTCTTTAATGTCCCTAATCTAAAGGCCTGGATCTAAGAGCCACCTGTTTTTCTCAACCACTAATAGGCATAATCTGTGAAGTTAATTGGCAAATGGCACCAATCCTTGGAAATCTCCTTATTTTTGAGTTGAAAAATATATAATTGATTCCTTAGTTCCAGCTGAGCCTGAGCTGAGCCAGACGAGAATAGTTTTCTCACTTGTGCGTCTGTTCCCATATTTACATAGCATCGGCTCCCCTCAGAGTACTTCTGTCTGTCCCTGCCCCGCTAGGCCCTGCTGTCGTTCAAGGCTGTGATTCTCTTATATGTTTGTCCATTCGAGCCCTACCCTGAGGGGGCTGTTGGCACTGCCAGGGTAACTGCCCCTAGTGCGGGTCTGAGTCAGAATCAGAGTCAGAGTCACTCCGACTTGGCAGGGAGCACAAAGTTCTTATTCCACGAAGGTCACCCTTATTCCATAAAGTTCTTGAGAGGAGCACACATGTAGTAGGTGCCATGGTCATCTCCATGTGGAAAGGTAACCTGGGCGTGGAGTCTCTAAAGGACTTCTTCCTGGGGACAGGCTCAAGGTTGGCTGCCTAGGACACCCAGCCTGGGCATGAGCCGATGACTCATGGTGAAATGTGCACCGTTTCTCTTGTTATTTCTTCCGCATTGCCAGAAAGAGGATTGAGTTGGTTGGATTTTTTTTGTCTTTTGTCTTTTTTCAACCTATTAAAATAGACCAGGTGCAGTGGCTCACACTGTAATCCTAGTACTTTGGGAGGCCGAGGCGGGGAGTTCAGGACCAGCCTGAGCAACATGGCAAGACCCTGTCTGCACAAAAAATAAAAAAACTAGTGAAGTGTGGTGACGCATTCCTGTAGTCCTAGCTACTCAGGAGATTGAGGCAGGAAGATTACTTGAGTTCAAGATTGCAGTGAGCTGTGATGATACCACTGTACTCTAGCCAGGGCAACAGAGACCCTGTCTCTAAAAAAAAAAAAAAAAAAAAGAAAAGAAAAGAAAAAAGTCCCTCCTAGACTAGAAATAGGTTCTGACTTCCCAGGACTAATTGTGAGCAACTTGTCTACGTGACCGTAGCTCATGTTTAACTTGTCCAAGCTTTGACCTTAGCACCTGGGTGGATCACAGGAGCCTCAGTGCTGCACTCAAACCCATATTAAAGATCAGTAGAGAGAATCGGCTGAGAAGGCTCCTTCCAGTAAAGCCTGGGAATGTTGCTGCATATGACATGTGTCGTGATCAGGTGTTAACAATGAGGAAGAAGATTATTACAGGTAATACTAGAGCTAGTGCCATCTGTTACCCAAGTGGAAAGTCAGCCTTTGCAAGAATGAGCCTAGTTTCTTTCTAAATGAGGAAATAACTTCCCAAGCCCTCTCCCATACCTTGAAACATGTGGTCAGTCTGGGTATCCGCTGTTTGCATGGGGCTTGTTCTTCTTGAATTCTTTGAATGTAATCCGAGTCACCAGGGTATGGGCCCTTCTTTCTTCTCTGTTTGCATCCATCCTGTCTTCCTACCCCCACCCCCGACCTGCTGGAACTGTATATTCCACAAAGACATGAAAGACCACGTTCTCTCCTAAGGAAGACACTTTTCCCTGCAGCTGCTGTTCCCACACATGCTGGTGCCTCTGTGTGGCACTGACACGGTGTTTTTCTTACCACCCAGTTTGCCTGCTTGTGAGCACTCTGTTGGCATGGTTTGCTGCTGCACCTTATATTCGTTCATCTTATACCTTTCTAAGATTTTTTTCACTGTCTTCTTAATTTATTTATTTTTTTTCCTTCTCATTTGCCTTCATTCTGGTCATTTTATAATCTCCAACCAATAGAAGTATATAAAGATGTACACGGGCGGAGTGAGCTCATTGGCTGAGCAGATAGCCAATCAGCTTCAAAGGAAAGAGCAGCCCAAAGCCCTTCTAGACAAGAAGGAACTGGTAAGAGATGTCTCAGGGCACTGCCTAGCTAGACATAACACAGCTATGGTAAATAAGCCTGGTGTGTTCTGAGTGGTCAATATATGCCATGTGGTAATTTTTTTGACAGTTGTCTGAATTTTGATAATTGAATTTCTAGGACTGCCATAGTTGTTTAGAAAGTTGTATGGAAAAGTGATCAATCTAGAGTCCAGGGGACCCATATGTATGTGTAGAACCGTGTGAACACTGAATGTGTGTGTGTGTGTGTGTATACAACCCTCAGAACAGAATTCTGTCAAAATAATTTGGTTTCATGGCTCTGATATTCTGTAATCTTGGATCTTTCACCGGAAGCAAATTAACTTAGGTTTTCTCTTGGTTGTTGGTTAACACTGAAGCCACCTTGTGCTGGTGTCTCCGGCGGCACGTGGGCTGCAGCTCCTGCAGTGGTGCCACTGCTCTTTGGGAAAGCCAAGAGCAAAGTAAACTGCAGCCATTTAACACTCACGGTCTGCCAGGGAACAGGGTCACTTAGGGTCAGCGTCACCTACAGAGGGCTGCGCCTGTGGGGGTGGGCCCGAGAGGCACTGCCCTGAGGCGCCCCTCCCTCCGCTCCCCTCCCCACTCCTCCAGGGCTCCATGAAGAAGGAGTTCCCGCAGAACCTGGGAGGCAGCGACACGTGCTATTTCTGTCAGAAGCGGGTCTACGTGATGGAGAGGCTGAGTGCCGAGGGCAAGTTCTTCCACCGGAGCTGCTTCAAGTGCGAGTACTGCGCTACCACCCTGCGCCTCTCGGCCTACGCCTATGACATCGAGGACGGTGAGGTGGCTTGCTCTTCAGGCCATACTTAGAAACAGTGCCTGAGGCACTCTGTGCATTTGAGCTGGGGACCTTAGGACCCCTTGCTGCATTCCCTGTGTGCATTTTTTTCATTCTACCTCCTTCAACCCTTCCCATCCATCTCCTTCCATCCTTTGTTTTTTCTCTAATTAATTTCCCAAAGTCACCAGGCTGTATCATAGCATTACCCAGCAGTGATGGTAATGAGAATGGCATGCATTTGCCTATATCATTTCTCTGACTTCACAGATGCTCACTTGCTCTCTGACTTCATGGTGGGATCTTGAGATAAAAGGGACACAATGAGGATAAGTTCTGGGCTTTATAGGAGGGGAATCACAGCTCTGTAGAAGTCACATTTCTTGCCTAAGGTTGACGACCATAAATTAAAACTAGATCCCAGGCCCCTGATTTTCAGACATCTGCCTCCTGGAGACAAGTGCAGTATGCCTGGTGTTACCACCCTTCTCTGGCATAAGCATCTCACCATCCTGTATCTGATGCTTTGAGAGCTCATTTCACAGAGCCTGAATCTACTTTGCTGTGGTGTTCAGGCCTGGTCTTTAGTGACATTTACTGGTTTTTACAGTGGAAAGACTGATAGGGTAGAAGGTAGTGAATCATGCCCGCAGATGACAGAGTCTGGTGGGCAGAGGCAGGCTGGCCCACCATGAAAGGAACCTGCACTCATGGCTCCTGCACCTGTTCCTACAGGATCCTGAAGGGGCTTCGTGAGAGACAGTCTTACTGAGTTCCCTCCCCGGAGAGACACGCCACCTGTTTAGTCTCCATACTGTGGTCACTGCTGTCTGATACTTACTCATGTCATCTGCTCCATCCAGGCAGAGATCTTGTCTTTCTTCTCGCCTGGAAGACTCTCAGTGTCTAGACTGGAACCTGTCCCATCGTGGCGTCAGTAAGATGGTGAATGAATGAATGTCCCATTTACCTTAGGCTTGCCCTGTAGCAGTCTGTCTTCCCCAGTTCCCTTTTCCAGTCACTCCCATATTTAATTATCAAGATTCTTTACTTTAGACCATTGAAAATCAGTCACTCAACTGAGCCACCCATAATCTGTAATTTATAACATTAGTGTGTCTGAGATAGGCATGATAGCGTAGTGGCTAGAAGTGTAGGCTCTGGAGCCAGCTTCCGAGGTTCACATCTTGCCTCGGAGGTTTACTCACTCTGGGCACGCTGGGCAGGTTGCTCAGCCTTTCTCTGTGGATCAGTGCCTGTCTTCTTTGGGTGGTGATTAAAGTAGTGTCTAGCATATGATAAATGTTAGATAGAAATTAGCTTTTTATTTTTTTAATCCAAATAGCAAAAAGTGCCATCAAGTTGAGTTCGAGAAGGGGTATGAGGAGATAAATTAATCGAGTACCTATACTACATGACACGTGATATCTGTGTAATTTTCTCAGCCTAGGAGGTTGGTATATGTTCATTTCTGTACGAGGAAATGTGCCCAAGGGCTAAATAGTTCAGACCACTCTTGAGTGGTTGAGACAGTATTTGAACTGAGATCTGATTTCAGAGCTCATGCCACTTGTATCATGTTGTGCTGCCTTTCTAGAAAAAATAATTTTCTGGAATTTTGAGGGGAAATTTCCTTTGGTATTAGGCTTTTAGAATTTGTTTCTAAAACTTAAACCTCTTTTCTTTGTTAATTTAGGATACCAGCACAGGGTTCAGTGAGGACTCAGTTGAATTCAATTGAGTTGTATTTTAAGAGCTGGGATTGTGGCTGGCATAGTGGCTCATGCCTGTAATCCTAGCACTCCGAGAGGCCAAGGTGGGAGGATCCCTTGAGCTTGGGGGTTGAGACCAGCCTGAGCAAGAGTGAGACCCCGTCTCTATTAAAAATTTTAAAATTAGCCAGGTGTGGTAGCATGAGCCTGTAGTCCCAGCTACTCGGGAGGCTGAGGCAGGAGGATCGCTTGAGCCCAGGAGTCTGAGGTTGCAGTGAGCTATGTTAATGCCAGGGCACTCTAGCCCACCCTGGCAACAGAGCAAGACTCTTGTCTCACCAAAAAAAAAAAAAATCTTGGATTCTACTTTAGCAGAAAAAAAGCTCATAAAACAAATTAATGCAGGGGAAAAAAGTAGAAGAAAGGAATGAAAGTATAAATAACATTATATTTCTGATAATGTAATAAACAGGATTCTTGGTTACAAGTTGAAAAAGCTCAAGTCAGATTGAATTTTAAGCATTAGATTCATGTATCTTCCTTCCAGATAGCAGTCTCCAGAAAAGGGCTGCCCTTCTCCCTCATCAGCCATAATAACCCCCCAGAATGGCTCTGGTCAGGCTGATTTTAGTCACTGGCATGTGACTAAAATCACATCAGCACAGGGATTGACCAGCCTGGATTATGTGTGTCCACTTCTGGGCTGGGTCAAGGCACGTGGTTGATAGCCCCCCATCAGAATCCCATGGAGGAGGTAACAAACAGACCAAAAGAAGTCATAACGTGATTCAAGTACTAATAATATATTTTATCTTGGCCTGTTTATTGGTGGCCAAAATTCAGAAAAGCAGAGTGGTTTATTACAGATCGTAAAAGGAAACTGTGGCCAAGCTGAAAATAATAACCCGTGTCTCGACTCCCCTCATAAGAAACAAGAAGATTGAGTTTGGCCACCAAGTGTTCCTGACTACAGATGTAGTGTCTCTGAGTCCTGGTTAAGTGCCAATAGGTAGTGGAAAATTCTGTTTGGGAAAATATACTATGTTTTGTGAATATTATTTAAAATCTATGGAATTCAATAAATTTTATCTTTCTAATAGATTTATTCAGCATGGGAGGGGAAGTTCGGGTGAGACAAAGCAAGCCAGTTACTTTGAAGGAAAAAAGAAAGAAAGAATCAGATCACCAGGTGAAGGAGGAAAAGGAAGAAGGAAGAATACCATCTCATCTTTACTTTCTTTGGCTGTTTTTGGTCTCCTTATTTTAACTTGAGATCAAGAAAGCTCATTTGTCTAAGGAGTACTCTCCACAAATGAGAAGGATGAAATGGGAATTACTCCTGTTTCAACAGTTTCTGTAATCATTTAATGTAAAGAAGGAGTCAGAAAAAAATGACTTTGTGAGTTAATTCCACTACCAGTGTCATGGGAAAAGCCAAGACAGTGTTGTTCAGACTTTCTTATTCAGTCAGTTTTCAGACTGGTCCACCCCGAGTAGGACCCAGTAAACACATGTAGACGTAGTTGAGAGTGCTAAGAAATAATATTTAACTCTAATTATGCCATAGTATGCTCTGGTTTTTATTCTGTTCCATTCTACTCATAGTCTATTACAGGATTTTTTGGTTTTGTTTTGTGTTGGTTTTGAATGTTGACCCTGATCCTCAGGGGCCGGAGTCGGGGTGGTGGTCACAGCCTGCAGTTGCCCCCATGCTGGCTCGTGGGTAGGGAAGGAAGGGGTGTGTGGGTGCAGGAGGGTGAGTAGCAGAGCTGATGCCCAGCAGTGCCCACCCCTGCAGGCTTCACGCCTCCACCCACACTTGTATTCATCCTTGGTTTCCCCAGAAATGCTCCTCCCCATTTTTCATGTGACCACATCTTTGTTCTGCACACACTGCCACTTTGTCCGCTGGCCCTGCCCTGCAAGCCTCACATCTCTGCTCTGGGCACTGATTGGGTGACAGCTCAATGGCCTTCACATTCCTAAAGGAAAAGACCCCCTCACCCCAACCTTGAGGCAAGGGGGCAGGAGAGCTGTAATCAAAGTTTACAGGGAAGGAAAGGGCCAGCCTCCCTGGACGAGAGGCTGGGCAGGCTGACGGCCTGCTGTGGCTAGAGGAGAGGGATAGGAGGGACTGAGACTCGGGGTTGTGTTCAGAGTCACTGAGTCTGGCTCACTCCCTTGTCCCCTGCTTCTGTCATCTGCAGGTAAATTCTACTGTAAACCACACTACTGTTACCGACTCTCTGGCTACGCACAGAGGAAGAGACCGGCGGTGGCTGCTCTGTCTGGAAAGGTAATGGTGGTCCATCCCGTAAGTGGGGAGAAGTGGTGGGCGCCAGTGCAGTGTGGCCGCGGGCCAGCTGCGCCTCAGCGGGGCCTGCGGGTGGCCCCTGCAGCCCTGCTGTCCTGTGAGGCGAGGGCCTGAGACACGGTTACGGTCCAGTTTGGGGAGGGAACCAGCTTGTGAAGTATGCTCTACTGTTGCACTTCACTAAGGTGATGTTGCATCTGCCACCTGAGCTGGGCTTGAGAGATTATGCAGACCCTCCCTTCTGCTCTCTGCACGTTAAAGATGTTTGCCTTTGTAAATGAGCATCTCCCTGAGAGGATACCCTGCTGTTGAGGGTAACTGCCTACTCATTTTTCATTTTTGAAGGAAGGCAGTGGTGGAAAAGAGGCAGTGTGAGGAGGAGCTCTCCTGTTCCTTGGCAGCCCCACCCCAGGGTCTGGGGGCAGGTGGGAGCAAGTGCTCGTCCCCAGCCCACCAGCTCCTTGCATTACCTTATTTTGTGAGTTACTTATCTGAGAAGTTGCTTCTTTCTTACTTTTTTTTTTTTAATTGAGAGTGGCATTCTACCTGTCTGTCAGTTGAGGCTAGTAAGCCCTTTACCACCCAGTGTCACCTTGTCAGCACACAGCTAACTCAGGCCTCCTTTAGAGGCTGCCCATAAGGGGTACACTTCACAGGATCTAGACTCTGACTCCTGATGACCTCCATGGGGAGTCTGTCCTGGTGTTTTTTTTAAAGAAAGACTTACACTGTGTGAAGAATACAGCTCTGGGTTGCCCGATAAGATCAGCAGAGACAAACCAGCCCATCACATTGTCGCTGCGGCCTGAGAATTGGGTGCTTCAGTCAGAGTCACTGTTTTTCTTATGGACTTTCTTAGGAGGCCAAAGGACCCCTGCAGGATGGCCCCACTGCAGATGCAAATGGACGGGCCAGCACCGTGGCCAGCTCGGCTGAGAGAACCCCAGGTAGCCTCACTTCCTTGTTTGGCTGGGTGGTGCGTCACTCCCTCGGCCTCTGTGACAAGGCCAAGGGGATGAGCCAGCACCTCCAAAGCAACATTTCTTCAATTGGGCATCAAGTGGCCCAAAACCCTTTGGACTCCTTTTTCATGTGCCAGCTGCTTGCATTTGGAGTCCCCTTTCTCTATGGCCTGTCGGAGGTGCTGGTACAAATCGGAGGGGAGTTCCACTGGCAGACTGTGAGCCAGTGAAGGTCCATCTGGTAAGCGGCATCGCGCAAGCTGTGGGTCATGTACTGTCCCTGTCACCCCATCCCACATCCATCACACACATCAGGGTGGCTGGTCCAAATCCCATGTAGGCAAATAGGAATTCAGAACATGCTGCCCTTGCCTCTGACCCAGGTGGGTGTCCGGAGTTGCCAGGCCTTCATGTCGTCCTTGTTTTTAGACTCCTTTGAAACAGGGTGTGGAGTTGTGATGGTTAAGGCCCCACGGTCTGGATTTGCCTTCACTTGAACTTGAAGTTCTTGCATCCCACTCCATACTGAGGAGTTTGGATGAGCTGTCACTGCTCTTCTGTTTGACCTGGACCCTTAAAAGACATGACCCCTGACCAGTCTGGGGCATTCGAACTTCTAATGAGGATCAAGCTCTAATTTGTCCCACTTCCATTACCACTTTCTTTTGTCAGGAGGTGAATGACACCATCTCTACCTCTAAAAACACACTTAGAACACACATAGTGGGGCAGGACCAGGAGAGCTCATGGGCACAAGGCCTGTGGGAAGAATTGTGTTTCTTTTTTCCTTAAAATGGCCTCTTTGGGCTCCCTGTAAAACCAGCCCTTGAGATGTGTCCACAGCCCACAAACCGCTGTGGCCCTGACTCCTCCTCAGTTGCTGTGCAGGTGAGAGAGCAATTCAGCAGGGCCACAATGTCTGTCTGTCACACTTTCCTCTGGCTTAAAACAAATATATCTCAAGCAACCATTTACAAACTCATGTAAAAATTCAAGATTATCAGCCAATGTCAGAAACCAACGAGGAGTTGGTAGTGGAATTTCCATGATGGGAAATGGGAAGAATTATCCCCTTGGCCTTCGCAGAGAGGTTCTCAGAGTTGCATCTTTTCCCATTTGTAAGAGCTGGTTAATGTCAGCCCTGTGGTGCTCGTTCTGGGAGAGGGAGAACTGCCCAGAGGCTGGGCGGTACAGCCAGGGTGCAGTGATCTGGAGGCTGATGCAGCAAACCCCAGCCGAGGTAGGTGAACTCGGCTTCTGCTACATGTGCCCTTACTATAATCTGATTTTTAATGCCCTGCAGTTGGGACCAGCATTTTATAGCCATGTTTAAGCCATGAATAACTTTTAAAGCTTCTACAGTCTTAAAGATCTTCATAATGTTTCTTATGAAGTGCTGACAGCTCTTTGCAGTCAACACTTTCAGAGCATTGGGGGAATCGCTGGCAGAGAAAAATAACCAAAGGGTTCTAGACAGAGACTTTGGCTCTATGTTGTAGAATGTGCATTTGATCAGGGGAGAGCACCACCTTATTAGTCCAGGCCTTATTCCAGCAGAAATGGATTTTTCAAGGAACCTGACTACTCAGTAAAACAACTCAAAGAACTTAAACTCTCCGTTTGGGTATGGAGTACAGAACATTCTTTAAAAAGAGTTAAACACGATGAAGTTCAGATTGTTCCTGAACAAGCCAGGTTTGCTCACTTTCCCATCTGGTTCAGGTTGCCATTCTTACTGTCTAATTGAAGGTATAATGGATTTCAGGTTTTTAGGAGTTCTAAAGAAATAGGGTTCCTTAGAGAGGAGAATGTTCTACAAAGCAGGGAGAGAAGATGAGAGTTGACTATGTGGTTAAAGAATCAAAACAACCAAGAAAGAAAGCCGTGAGGACATCTCAGTCCCCATGGTTCTTGGTTTGGTGGTGACTGGCCTGGTATAGCACAGGGGGTTCCATATAGTGTCCCAAAGGAGTTGCAGCTTGAACCCTTAAGGTGAATGAAGCAGGCACTGTCTCCCTAGTTTAAGGTCCTGCTAGGCAAGGGAAGGCAAGAGAGCTTAGGGCTGATGGACTGCTGTTAGTGTCCTCCTCTGGAGGCCTCACCTTTTGGACATTAGAGCTCTGAGTCCTTAATATGCTCCAAAGCACTGGAGCTGACTCATTTTGCTAGCATCTGTAGAAAAGGAACAGAATTGTGGGTGGTATTTTGTAAGTTGGCATGAAATAGATTTCTTTTTATCGTGTGATAGACATTTTCTTCTTTAAATCCTAAACTGAAGCCTTGGTTACTTAACTAGAATTTCCTTCTGAAAAGCTTCAGAAAAGCTCAGGTATTCCCAGGGTCCAGAATACGTGCAGAGAGCAGTTATTAACCAAGATCTGGTAGGTCTCCTCACTGGACACCAGAAAAGGCGATCAATGAATGAACTTGACTGTGTCGTGTATGATGCGCCCATCCTCTCTAGATCCACATCCCTCAGCAGGAGGAGCTGGGGAAGCTGCGCTTGCGGCAGCATTGGGCCCTGCTGTGCGTTTGCTCTGTGCCTCGTCTTTCTTTCGTGGCGTTTCTCCCTTACGTTCTTTGCCCCTTATGCCAAAATTCTTGCTATTGCAAAAAAGAAAAAAAATAACCCAAATACAACCCACAAGTTCAAAGAACCCACTCTAGGCCTGCTTTAAAGTCTTGTCTTTCTCTGGTAACCTAATCTGTAACTGCTGCCTAATTTAGTGTCTGGGATACATTGTTTATGGTATTTTTGTTTGTAATGTGCTTTTAATATAGAAATCCTCTTTTTTGTTCTCAAATTTGTAAATGCTTTGTTTCCAAGCTTCTACTTACCACTGCAGATTAGTGGCCCTGGCACAGACTTTCTCACCCTGACCTGATAGCACCTGCCATGACTTTAGAAACAGTTTGGACAACAGTAAGGCAAAGAAAAACCCCAAATGGGCTTGTTTTCCCTTGGATGTGAGATCCTCAGTTGCAGGTTTTTTGGATTCTTTTTTACCCAGAGGGATCCTCTTTTTATCTCAGATAGTTGATAACCAAAAATGAAGCATAGAGGCTGTGAGGTGTAACAGGAAGGGAACAGAAGAGCTTTTCCCCCAGAGCGTTCGTCATCTGAATGAACATTCACGATGCAGGTAACAGAGAGGATGGAAGGAACACGGTCGTTTTCTGTCCTCTCGTGGAAAAGATTATGTGAACTTAAAAAGCCACAGGTCACAAGTGGCAGCTGCCTGCTCCTTGTGCCCAGACCCCCTTGCATGATGCCGTTGGGCTCCATAGTTTGGATCCTGAATGGGCCGTTAGGAAACGCAGGCATTTCCCACGCAGGTAGAAGAATAGCCAAGCCATATAAGGAATTTCGTTCAACCTGGAGCCTCCTGCCTGATAGAGGGAAGTTAGGAAATCTTCTTACTGCTTCCTAAGTCCTCTTCCCTTGTAGTTATTTCTGGAAAACCTTTCAATAGAGCAAAGAGAATTCTGCAATCCAGCTTACCTCTCCAACCCTACCCCAAGTCATAGTTGATGATGACGTGTGAATGTTTCTACATATGTACACATTTATATGTATATAGATCTGATTGCACATATATGAGTAAATATTTATTTATATATTGTATTCTAAATAACAATAATAATAATAATAATAATGAAGCTGTTTCCAAAGCTTCTTGTTCCTTGGTTCCGGAGGCTGAGGGAGCTGAACACTGGGAACCATGTGCCTGGCCGTCCTGTGCTCTGGCCAGGACGTTGAGGGCACACGTTGGCCTTAGGGCAGCATGTCCGTGGAGGTGAGCCCTCGAGGTGCGTGCTCAGGACATGAGCAGCACACACCCAACCTCAGGAAATTGACCCAGGAGCAAACGAGGAAGCAGGGGTCTGTTGCTAGTGGGGTACCACAGAGAACCAGGCACCCCACCTCCTTCTGTTTTGCCTTCAGGCTTATATATATTGGCTCTCCTGGGTTAGTTATTTCAGCTTTCCACTGTCTGTGGGTGTTCAGTGTGTCTTCAGCTGTGTTCTGCAGTACTGTAGAACATTCCTCGGCTCTCCTAAGGGGCCGCACCATGGCCTTGAATATCTAACCAGTGAGTTAAAGGGTTTACTTTCTTCCTGAGCCATGCAGCTTAGGGTGGGGGCAGGAGGGGACGGCAGCAGGCCAGATCCCCACAGCACTGGTGCAGAGGAGCCAGAGCAGGGGAGGACTAGCTGTGCCAAGGAACACGTCACCCGTCCACGCCTGGCCTTCCCGCAGCCTTTATTTTTGCCCTTGTTTTAACCTGTGCTGTTGTGAGTTTTTGGTGTGTTTCTTTGTGAGTTTTTAATTTAATTGTGTAACTTTGTTTTTGCCGTTACTGTGAAACCAAGGTGTTGTGCTTTTAATTTTTTTTTTAAACAAATGTTATATTCTTATTTAAGAGAATAAATTCCAAACAATCTTCAGGCTTCTGAGTTTTTCTTTTTCTTCTCTCTTCCTGATTGCAGGGTGGGAAAGGGGGACACTCAGGCAGGGCTCGGGAGCGGGCTGGAAAGCCGCTGTGCCTCAGACTCTCACTCCTGGGGCAGTCAGCAAGAAGGCATAGAGGGGAAACGGGAAACAGGTGTGTGTACCTAATGCAGAAACTCCTGTTAACGGAAGGGCCCCTTGTCGAGGGGCTTTGGCAGGGTGCAAGATGTTTTGCTTTGCAGCAGCTGCAAGTAGAGAAGAGCAAGAAAGACGTCACCTGTGCCCAGGGGTCCCACATGCGGTCAGCCAGCAGGAGTCGTCTGTGGGCCGGGCAGGTGGAGGGGCAGAAATTCCACGTGGAGCTGGGTCTGCATGGGCATGGATAGCCGGTGCCTTCCTCCTGTTTCTCTGACTGTAGCAGGCCGCTAAGGGGAACGGGACCAGGGATGTGTCTGTCGTCGGCCTTGAGGCTGTTGCTAGGGATACCCTCAGGCATGGTGACCTTGCTTCTGGTGATGGTGAAGGTTCTTGCTGTTTCCTCCCCATCTGACGTCTCTTTCATGCTCTTTGCTGTGACCTGGACGCTGAGCTAGGATACCCAATTCTACTTGGCCCCTCAAAGCCTGGAGGGATCATCCTATATTAAAAAACAGACTATCCCCTTCTGACACACACGCTGCTAACCTCAGCAGTGGTGGCTGCTTCTGCCGTGTTGGCATGCCAGCCACAGTGGGCACAGGCCCAGCTCTGGTGCTGAACTGGGCCAAAAGAGGGCCCTGTGGTAGATGCCAAGTCTGCTCCTGCTGAGCTCTGGGAAACTGGGTGTTTTGATATTAAAAGGCCTTGCTGGCCTCCATGCACCTCTTGGAACTCAGAGAGGTCTTGGGCTTCCCCATAGAGCAGAACAGCAGAGTCTTGGGTTCTCCTTGGCATCCTAGATAACAGTCCCTTGTCAGGGAGGGTCTGCTCCATGTGTTGCTCATAGCCCTGCTGTCACACTGCGATCTGCTTCACCTTCATCAGAGATTGCTGGTTCAGACTTCATCCCAGCCCCCCAAGTCTGTAGCCTCTTGTGCCTGTTTCTCTGATAGGGTCAGCCATTGTCCTGGTGCCCGCAGAAGGAAGAGAAAGCATTGGGATGTGGGGGCTGCAATAAATGACAACTAATAAGTTGACCAAGGATCAATAATGAGGGAGGATACATACATGCATAGAGTTTCCAGACTGTAAATCTTTGCTGCGGCTGCTTCCCACCTCCCAGCAGTTGTGGGGGCGGGGAGCACCGTCATTTAGCACAGTGTCCGAAGCGTCTCACAGGGAGGTGGGACAGCCAGCTGATTCTCTGCTGCCTTTTGTGAAGACCCTGGAGAATTCTCTTTGGATGGACTTCAGTTTCTTTCTGAAACTTCTTTTTTTTTTTTTTTTTTTTTGAGACAGAGTCTCGCTTTGTTGCCCAGGCTAGAGTGAGTGCCGTGGCGTCAGCCTAGCTCACAGCAACCTCAAACTCCTGAGCTCAAGTGATCCTCCTGTCTCAGCCTCCCGAGTAGCTGGGACTACAGGCATGCACCACCATGCCCGGCTAATTTTTTCTATATATATTTTTTAGCTGTCCATATAATTTCTTTCTATTTTTAGTAGAGATGGGGTCTCGCTCTTGCTCAGGCTGGTCTCGAACTCCTGAGCTCAAACGATCTGCCCACCTCGGCCTCCCAGAGTGCTAGGATTACAGGCGTGAGCCACCGCGCCCGGCCTGAAACTTTTTAAAATCCATTCTCTTTTTTTCTCATAAATTCCCTGGCAATTTCCCTAATTAACACACTCCCTCAGAGGGACGCTGTGGCACAGACACGGAAGAACAGGCCATGAAAATGGGCCACTCTATTTTCACGCTGGAAAAATAGGGCAGGATGATGCTTTTTAGGATCCTAGTCCCACGATTATCCCTGCCTGCAGTACAAATAGAAGAAAAGTACCCACGTGGAGCTCTCTGAAACGCAGCAGCCAGGCAGAGACCTGAGAAAGAATCCTGTTCAAATTCCGATCCCTTTCAAGAAGCTCTAAAACCTCCTTGAGACTCCAAAACAAGTCCTTACCTTGCCTCACCCAGCCAAGCATCCAGCAAGCGCCAACAAGTAGATTAGTCATGATGAAATGAGGGTACAAGCCGGACTGGCACGCCCACCGGGTTAGGTCACCGCCACTCAGAATCCTCAGCTGTGTGTGTTGCTGCTGGCACCCCTGTCTCTACAATTGCCCCTTGTCTACTCACCGCCTGCCCGCTCGGGGCCGGGGGCAGGCTTGTGCGCGGAAGCACCTTCTGTGGCCTGGGAAGAGAGGCAGGCCTCCAGGCTACGGGACTCTCCTTCTATTACTTCCAGGTTTTGCCAGTCACGTGAACACCTTCTCCCTTTTACTTCCTGTGGGCCAACTTCCACATCACTTTGCACAAGCAGTTTATGAACATTTTCTGAATATTTCTGAGGTACTTGCATAAGGGTCTCCAAGAACGACAGTGGGCAAGAGGTTGAATCACTACCAACATCTAAACCCTAACTCAGGCTAACTAAACCCAACCTTGCCACTGATGATCTTTTTCTCCAGACAATGAGATGTATGCACAGATACAGTCAGAATGTTTCCAAAAACGTGAAGAAAGCTCACACCTCTTAGAAGCCCCTTGTTGGTATGAAGGGGGTAGTTTTGGGATACCTTTCAACAGAAAGGGAGTCCAGGGCTCCGGCTCTTGGAGCCATGCTAGATGATTACTAGAAAAATCCTTACAGATTGAGTCAGAATTTTTATTGGCCTCTTGTGGGTTTTTTTCCTTACTTTTCTTCTTTTTAGAGATAGGGTCTCACTCTGTTGCCCAGGCTGGAGTACAGTGGCACAATCATAGCTCACTGCAGCTTCAACTCCTGGGCTCTAGCAATCCTCCTGCCTCAGCCTCCTAAGTAACTAGGAATATAGGCACACACCAGCACACCCAGCTAGTTTTTTTATTTGTTATAGAGACGAAGTCTCACTATGTTGCTCAGGCTGGTCTCAAACTCCTTCTAAGCCATCCTCCAGCTTCGGCCTTCCAAGGTGCTGGGATTACAGGTGTGAGCCGCTGTACCCAGCCCCTGGCCTTTTGTGTTTTCTTTACCTCTGTTTCTTTCTGTACTTACCCAGCTTGTTGTGATTGTACATTAATCACATGAAACTGTCCCAAGTGTGACTATTAAGTGACTGATTGATTTCCTTATTCTTTGATTCTGTAAAATATCAGGATTTTTCCCCACTTTGTCACTATTATTTCATAGTTAGTGCAGCCTGACTTCTTTTAGACCCTTGCCTGAAACTATTGGCCTTTAGTAATTATTTCATGTTACGTTGTCCTTGTCGCCGGGAGAACTCCAGGCCTCTCTACCCAATGCCGCCTGCTTCTCTGATTCTGACACCTTCTGCGAGGTCTGGGCTGTCCTGCACGTGGGGTCTCAATGTTCCTGGGCCTCTGCCGGCACCAGCTCCCTGAGAGAGGTGAACATGCTAAGAGGGTAAGGGCCCAGAGTTGTTCTGGTGACAGATGCTCCTTAATATAAAAGTAACTACGGAAGGCCAACACCAGGCAAGGACCCAAGGGCACCAGAAGAGCTCAGGGCCTTAGTGGGTTTTGATTGTCCTCAGCAAACACTTGGCAAAACTAAGGCTGTTTTACTGGCAAAGGCCTAAATACATGTGTTTTCATGCGGTGCTCACGTTCTTTCAAGGTTAATAAAGCCAGGAACACTGTGGAAGTGAATTCCAGAGAGGGGAGGCTTCTTGGCATGTGCTGGTTGCTCAGAGTTCAAACCTGAGAACTAGCAAGTGTGATTAGGTAAACTCTAATGGGACCTTAGGGAGAAGGATTTATCTCTAAGAAGCAAAACCATAATGGGTTTCATAGACTGAACACAGCCTGGTAACCAAGGAATAGCTGGTATTGATTATAACAGGATAATGTCTGTTTATTCTTGTTTCTCTGTTCTCCAAAACTGTGAATCGAGAAAGACCTTGTTGTAGAGAGACCAGCTGTAAAATTTCTCTCCCACCATCCCACCAACCAGAGACTAGGTCAGAAGTTTCTTCTTTTAAAAGTAAACATTCTCTCCTAGAGGTCAGTCTAACGTGAGTCACTCTAGCGAGCTCCCTGTCTTCCTTTCAGCTGGTTCGCCTCTCTCAGGGAGTTGGCGCTGGTTGAGGCACAGCAGTGTTGGGACAGGAGGTGCAGGGAAGGTGACTCTCAGCAACCCAGACCTGGCAGAGGCTTTGGAGAAGCCTGGTGGTACTGGGTACCCAGGGTGAGGGAGAGTGAATGGGTTGCGGGAGGTAAGAGCCAGAGTTGCACTGGTTTGCTGTGTTGCCAACAGTTGTCGTCCATGCTGCTGAAAGTACCATGGCAAGGGCCTGTCTGTATTTACAGTCGAGAAAGCCCTCTTCCCAGCTGAAGTACTTTCCTCAAATAAAAATAGAGAGCAAAGCTTGATGTATGCTCACTCCTCTCCCCCACCATTGTGATTAATGCTGGGTAAGCTACCATCATGGCCCTTGTCATGCTAACTCATAGAAAACAGAGTAGGAAGACACACAGTGATGGCCAACAGCCACAGCAGCAACAACTAACACGTAGCACCTGCTACGCACCAGGCGCTGTCTAGATGCTTTACGTAAACGACTCACTGGATCCTCACAACAGCCCGTGAGGGAGGCTCCATTTTGCAGGTGGGAAACAGCGCACGGAGTTTATTACTGCGTGGAAATAAAAAACGCAGAGTTGGGTAGAGTCTTTCCGGAGGACCCGAGATCAGTGTTGCACCCACCGTGCCACACAGCTTCCCTTCATCCCTTCCCCATGACCCCAGCTTGGCGCGTGTGGTGGCAGGCAAGAGCACTGAGTCTGAGTGCCCGGAGCAAGCCAGTGAGTTTCACTCCACTATTCCTGGGAAACGCAATGATCCCAGTGTGCCTTTGGAAAGACAGTAGATTAAAGGACAAAGGATTTCACCAATGATGTGTAAAGGGGGGAAAATCAAAAGAAATTGAGGAAGAGAGTAATAGCCATCTGAAATTGACTGTAACATGAAACGGACTCTCTTCATTTTCTCCGTATCAACCCTCTTTTTGTCATCTCAAATGAAATCAAGCCTAAAGTTGTATTATTAAGAGTAAGCCCTTCCTCTTTCCCTCCAAATGGACACACACCCCGCCAACGATCCAGAGGGTTGGGGAGCATGTTTGGGGAGAAGTTTGTTGTTCTCTGGGCCCCAGTGTAACGCTTCTAGCTTATAAATCTGATGGCTTTTCTTGTTGTCTACCATCTCATTTTATCCTACTTTTCAAAGGCCCAGTGATGGTTGAGCTGGCATTTTCATTCACTTACAGCTTTACAACTGCCATTCATGGGCCTCAAGAAATTACCTGCCCGGGCCCTGTGTGGGGTTTAGGGAAAGAGAGAGATGAGTTTTTACCTCCTTTTGTACTGACAGTCTGAGCTGAATCACCTATGACAGGAGAAAAATATAGAAATCCTTATCTATTCAAGTTTGGGCTACTTTGGACTCAACTCATACTTAAAATGACTTTGAAATCTTTGGGTTAAATGTATAATACATATCATTCCAGATGAGCAGTTTTGGTTGTGCCCTGCTGGATGAAATTTGGTTCAGACACAGAAATGCTTTCAGGAAGTCTCCTAGCATGTGCAGACATAGCCTTGCCCGACCTTGGCAAAGCATGCTGTGACAGGGAACCTTAGAGCTCACAGGTAGGATGTTTCTGGAAAATAGGAAAAAAGGAGAGCTGAGAACATGGAAAGAAGGTGTATTTTTCAGTGTTGTGTTCTCAAGTGTAGCTTTCTTCCTGGGTTTAGTGAGAGGAACTCGTGTAATGTCAGAGTGTAATGTTCCATCTGTCAGAGGCTCCCAGCATCCAGCTAGGGGTGATTGAGTGAAAGGAGAACAGTTAATCAGATTCATCTTGGGATCTCTTTTAATTCTTGCTTTGGCCTCACAAGACAAACATGGAGGGGGAGAAGGGGTGTGCAGGGTGCCCGGGTGGCACTGGGAGAGGAGCAGAATCGTCTGTGGTCAGTAGAGTCGTGCGATAGGGTGGTAAGTGCCGAGTGCAGGCTTCATCGCTGAGCCTCTGAGCATCCCCCCAGCTTTCCTCTCTGCGGACAGCAAGCCAAGAGCTGTCGGTTCAGCTTGACAGTTCTCAGGTGGTCCTTCATGGGTTGCACTTCATTGGTCAGGGGTCTCACCTTGGCAACCAGGGTGAAGATGCATAAGGTCACTGTTGTTAACGCACCTCGTCAAATCAAGCCACAGTCAGAGTGTTTGGTGGATTGATTGGCCTGTTTGGTAAGAGATTAGAAATACTTTGATATAACTTCTAAGCCAGGGATTCTCAAGGTCAACACTGTTGATATTTTGAGCTGGATAGTTCTTTGCTGTGGAGGGCTGTCCTGTGCATTGCAGGATGTCTGGTGTATCCTTGGCCTCTCTCTGTTAGATGTCAGTAGCACCTCCCGTCCCAAGCTGTCAAGAGAAAGTGTCAACAGACACTGCCAAATGACCCGAGGAAAAAAATCACCCCAGTTGAGAAGCACCAATGTAGACTAGAGTCAAAAGAAGAAAGGTCATGACACTGACATGCTGTTAGCCAGTAGGAGATGAGGGAAGAGAGAGAATGAGAACAATAAAAATGATACGGAACAATGTTTTGCTCTTCCGGCCGTGGTCCCCAAGTTGACTGTCTGCCGTATTAAACTGTGAGCGCATACTTCACGATGTGGGTCCCCTGTGGGGTGTGTGCTGTGGGACATATACAACAGATTGTAGAAGGCAGTTCTAAAAAACAAGCGCAGAAGTTCCAGCGTTCTTTTTCTGTACCCCAGTGGATTGTTCCTGCACCCCCAGAATGTGCTCATCCTTCTGTGGTGACCACAGCCTCAGAGAACTGAGCTGGATCTAAACGGAACAAGTGCAGATCTTGCAAACAGAAGACGTTAACTTGAGTTTCAGTTCTGCTGCCTGTCAGCCTTGCCATCTTCAGTCATGACCTCTCTGAGCCTCAGTTTCCCCATCTATAAAATTATAAAGTGGAAAAAAATGCTTCTTGCTCCTCTCTACTTGGGAAAGTTGCTATCAAGAGCGAGCACACAAGCTAAAATGTATTAAGCTTGTTTATTTAAAAGCATTACAGGATATCAAATATGATTGTCAGTGCCAGGGGTTCCAGAGAATGCTGGCGTAATTGGCATGTGAGAGAGTGAATGAAGATGGTTTTTGCTGGCGGGCTGATGGTCCCCCTTTGGTCTGTGTACCCTGTGGGGTTGGGGCAGGCTGGCCCCTTAGGATGTCTTCCCAGCCAGCAAAAGTCTGGGGAGGCAGAGCAGTTGAGAAGGGCTTGGCTTCCCAGTCTGCAGCAGAGTGGGCCGGGGTTGGCCCGCATCGCATGCCAGCTCTTTTGAAGCATTTTAAATCTCTGTGACTACTTAGCTAAATTTGGCATTGCTTTTCCCTCAGCCTGCATGGATGGGATGTGAAGTCACCTACTAATTCCATGACACCCTGTGGGCTCTTCACTATAGTAACAAAAGCATAAGCAATCCTAGATAGGGTTTACATAAAGCTGAGTTTTCAACACCTAACCTGAAGGTCAGAGGTTTGAGTAGGAGATGGTTAGTTTTCTCTTAGGCAGAGCAAGGGTTCACATGTGGTCCTGGGGTCTGCCTGGGTCTGTGCTGGTTTGACCCACAACCCCCATTCCCCAAGAGCCTCGGTGTTATGTTGTGGCCCATTTGCAGGAGAGGGGCCTGATTTCTTTCCTCTTGTGGGATCAGTGCATGGATGGGTGCTTTGTGGGTGACCAGAGAGCTGCAGCTGCCCAACTGCTGCTGATTCTGCAGCGTGGTTCGTTAGAAAGGGTGCTCTGAGCCTGTGTCCGTGCACTCTTAGCCCATCAGCCTTTGTTCTTGGTGTCTGTCTTCTTGTCTAGTGCCTCTCTGTCCCTAGAGACTAATGATTCTTTTCCAGGCCAGTCTCAGTGACCTCCTAACAGATGAGGACAAAAGCGGGGCTCTGATACCTCTGAGTGTCGGGGTAGTTGTGGGCGTTGCTGCAGGCGATTTTAGTTCCTTTCCAAAAATACATCTTTAGCTAGCCAAGGGAATGCTGGATGTGTGATTTTTTTTTTTTTTTTTATCTTTAAAAGGAAAAAGAAAGGCATCTGAACCTATGCCAGAGGGCCTTTCATTGGGATGTGGTTTTTGTCCTATCAATCATGAGAGGTTGGAAATCACTTTCATGGTTTCGAAACCAAGCCTGCTCTGGGGCTGTGCAGCTGGCCACGTAAGGGCCGTGTCAGAGACAGCTTTGGACACACTCTGGACTGGGAGGGCCATGGACACTCTATTCTAGAGGACAGGAGGGATTAGAATTTAAACCCAGTGTCCTGGGAAAAGCACATCAGCCTGGACTTCCTCACTTGCTGATTCGTGGTCCTTCTCTGCCCTCCATCTCTCCCTTCCACTTGTCGCTACTGAGTCTGTCTTCTAGCTAGCAAGCTGTTCCCTGAAACTAAACTGTTCTCCACCGTGAAGTGGGATAATTTTAGGGTAGCACATCATTTGAGATACTCTCTTCTTGGGACCTTGATGCTGAGTGTCTTGTAAGCCATTGATGTCTTCACTGGAATTTCTCTTTCATGGATGCTAAGGGAATTGTTACTGTCTTGATAGATGCCCTTTTCGGGGGGCGGGCATTTCCCATTTGTTCTTGGGGCCCTGTACAGTGTCAAGCTCCTTGAGAGACATGGCGATCTTAAAGGCTTTTTGTAAGGAAACTAACACCAGAATATGCTCAACTGGATTCCTAAAATTATAATGAAGGGCATGGCCTGGTGGCTCACACCTGTAATCCTAGAACTTTGGGATGCCAAGGCAGGAGGACTGTTTGAAGCCCAGAGTTCGAGACCAGCCTGAGTGAGAGTAAGACCCTGTCTCTACTAAAAATAGAAAAATTAGCCAGGTGTGGTGGTGCACACCTGTAGTCCCAGCTACTCGGGAGGCTGAGGCAGAAGGATCACTTGAGCCCAGGAGTTTGAGGTTGCAGTGGGCTAGGCTGATGCCACTGCACTCTAGTCCAGGCGCTAGAGTGAGATCCTATCTCAAAAAAACAAAACAAAACAAATTATAATGAAATATTATTCTAGCTTAGTCACAGGACTGGGGCTTTTCTTCTGATCACTCATTCAAAATATTTTATCGAATATCTGCCCTGATACCCTAATGGTCACCAGGGACATGAAGATGACTAGAATTAAATTGCCCTGTCTAGCAAAGGCTCTGGTTTGGGTCTATTCCGACCTGTGAACAGAAGAGAGATGCTGTAATAAAGATGCACATAGAGCCCTGTGAGAGTGCAGAGGTGGAGCCAGTCGCAGGAGTGGGTAATAATAGAAGCAGGGAGGAGGGCTGGCCTTGGCTTTGCCTGGTGAGCCATCCTTCCTCTCTTTACCCATCCCTTATGATTTCAAAGGTCAGCCCTGCAACTAGTGATGTGGTAGATTACTTGTATGTAACTGTTATAGAGCCTCCTGGTGTGTGGGGCACATATGTGAACTCATGAGCTAAAACAGTTCAAACCCCATCGCACAACTGGTGCCTTTCTGAGATCTCACCCTCAGCTACACGAAGGTGAGCATCCAGATAAAGAAGATGGAGTATTAGCTAGAGCACAGCTCTCATGGAATTTAAGGGAAAAGCCAACCAAATCGCAGTGCTGTAGACACCCACAGCTTCCCAACACCACAGGAGTAGCCATGTGGAAGAGTGGCCCAGCTGACTGATAGGAGTGGAGTGGAGCTTTATCTGTGAGATAGTTCAAGAGCTATATGACATACTGGCAAGTCTTTTTTTAAACAGAGTGTAGGGTATATACTTTAAAGGAAACCTCTTTGCCTTGGTCAGATATAGTGATGTCTATGCCAGCATTTCCATCTGCCAAAAAAGCACCTTGGGGAAGATATTGTAATAATAACAGTAAAAATAATCTGCTCACACCTGTAATCGTAGCACTTTGGGAGGCTGAGGCGGGAGGACTGCTTGAGGTCAGGAGTTCCAGACTGGCCTGAACAAGAGCAAGACCCCATCTCTACAAAAAATAGAAAATTTAGCCAGGTGTGCTGGCGCACACCTGTAGTCCCAGCTGCTCGGGAGGCTGAGGCAGGAGGATCACATGAGCCCAGGGGTTCGAAGCTGCTGTAAGCTATGATCACACCACTGCATTCCAGCCTAGGTGACAGAGGGAGACCCTGTCTCTAAAAAAAATAAAAATTGAAAACAACCCCCTAAGTTTAACACAAAAGTTCCTTGGGCTCACACAGACTGAGAGCAAAGGGCTGCGGTGATGAGAGCACCCTCAGCCCTCCAGGAGGGATCCCGATGGTGGGGGTGGGGGTGGGGGTGCTCAGCATTCCTGAGAAACAGCTTTCCAGTCTGCAGGGTGTCCCCATTCCCATTCAGGTGATTTTTCCTGGTATAGCATTGGTTTGTTCCCTATTGAGTTTTCTCCTCCTTGGCCTCTCTGGCCTATAATATTTAACTCAGAATTTCCCAACTCTTCTGGTAATTAAATATCTCCAAAGCAACTGAACTTCCCCTTGGACTCACATGACCTACATTTCTCACATAAAAATACAGTCACCCTAAGATGAATATTTCACATGTAAGGCACATTTAAAAATTCCCTCCCACATGGTTGATCGAAAGGATTACTGGGGTAGCTTCAGGGTAGTGGAGACTAGGGTTTAGTCTTGGCTCTGGCACATTTGAGACATTGGACATGTTACTTAGTATCACTGAAACTCAGAGCCCTCAACTTAGTAATAGGGGTAATAGGTCCTTGCAGGAATATTGTGACAGCTTGGTGACCAGTGTACCTGTTGCAGTACCTGACACAGGTAGCTGCTCAGCAGATACCTCTGTTTATTCCTTCGTCGCCTACTTCACAAGCAAAGAAACACCTTGTGTTGTATGATCTTGGAAACAGTCTGTGAACATGTGCTCCCTGTCAATGGACATGTGGGGGCAGAAATCACCTGGCTGCTGGGCACAGTGGCTTATGCCTATAATCCCAGCACTTTGTGGGGAGGGTGAGGTGGGAGGACCACTTGAAGCCAAGAGTTTGAGACCAGCCTGAGCAACATAGTGAGACCCCATCTCTACAAAAAATAGAAAAATTGGCCTGGTGTGGTGGTGCACGCCTGTAGTCCCAGCTACTCAGGAGGCCGTAGCAGGAGGATCTCTTGAGCCCAGGAGTTTGAGGTTGCAGTGAGCTGTGATGACACCACTGCACTTTACCCAGGGCAACAGAGAGAGACCCTGTCTCAACAAAAAGAGAGAGAGAGAGAGAGAAAGGAAGGGAAGGGAAAAAAGAAAGAAATCACCTTGCCATAACAATGGCTTGGAAACTTTTTTTCCAGACACGGCCTCAGTGCTTGTGAAGTGTTTAGTGCCCTCCTAGAATGAGTAGCTAGCTGTAAACATGGTAAAAATGTGAGCCCAGTCAAGCAAAGTCTGCTAAGGCAAATGAACCACGGGCAAAAGAGGAGAAAAGCCCAAGTTGGTGGTACCAAGTATCTTACAAATAAGCCAAGGAAGTCCTTGTGTAAATTGCGGGGCCTTTTAACTAGCCCTCTATAAATCTTTCCAACCTGGGAGTGACCTCCTCCTAACAGGGTAAAGCCCTTCTCCCACAGATACCAGATGATATGCAGCTTGCTAGAGTAGTGATGAAGTCCCCGAGGCAGGTGGTGACCCATTGTATTATTTTAGGTCTATAAGTCGAGATGGTGCCCAAGTTGTCTATGGGAACTATTTCAAATCAAAATAGAAGGAGCGAACTAATTTCCAAGTGAGTTCATCACTATTATGACGAGTGCAGCCCAAGGCCATGGAAGCAGAGCCCAGGACCCGGCCTTGTCCTCAACAGGCAAAGGTCCCTGGGCCAGACAGTGGTTCTGAACATTTCAGAGCAGCCACACTCAGACGAGTGCATCCACATTTCCCAGTCTATGAGGCAGCACGGGAGACTGTCCAGACTGTCATTTCCAACGTGCAGAAGAGGGAGCAACATTAAGGGAGAAATCTCTGTGTTCCCAAATGGCGGGAGTGTGTTTCTCTTGCAGTGGACCGATCATTTCAAATCACAGTGCCATTCTTACTGGAACGTGGCCTCAGCCACTGCCCCCACCTAGTATTGGGGCTTTGTCATCACTGCAGGAAGTGGGGTGCAGAGGAGCTGCCTGCTGAGGACCTGGGGCGACACTGCCTCTGAAGTGTCATCCACATCCCATGTCTCTCCAGGAATCAGACGGCTACAAATACAGCCTCTGGCAGCCCTTGCACATCAGCTGAGAGCAGCTTGTCCTGTTAGGAAAAATATTTCTTTCAGGATGATGCATGGAACTCACGCAGGCAGTGACTATTCCAAAACAGAACCTTAGGTCAGGCCCAGAGCCTTTTTCCTATTTAGGATGGGCCCCGATCCTGGGCGCTGTTTCCTTTTGGTATGTGTGAAGCTGCCACTGGCCTCCCAGTGACCTGAGAACTGCCTGCCCTGCCTTAGTGAAGAATCAGCCTTGGAAGTTACTTTAGATCCTCCAGCCCACTCTCAGCTGGAAAGCCCCTGGCGGCCTGTGGTTGCACTGAAGCACGTGAAGTGGAGGCTGGGGGTCTTGGCCAGCTGGCCTGCCCTGGCGGGCTGGACTTGGACTTTCAGCGTCTGCCGGTTGTTTTTAATCTTGCCCTGCTGCCGTCTCCTCTCCCCAGCTTTTCCAGTAGGTGCTGTCGTCACTGCCTCCTTGATCCCTTGGTTTATCGTCACCGTCTGGTTAATCTAACAGGGAGCCCCTTGCTCAGGGCAGAAAGTCTGGGGTGCTGATTTCATTGATTTATTTATTTCCCATGGCATTTTGAGGTTAAGGGCTGGAAATGTTAAGCGTATTTTGGCAGTTGGTGAGTTTTGGGTACTTGCCGAGTATCCTCTGCCACCTTCCCATTGGAAAAAGTGACCTCCGTGGGGACCTAGCTCTCAGGGAATGGCCTGCCACCGCATTCCCTGGTGAGTGAGTTCTAGCTCTGTGAGGGTGTGGCCGGGCTGGGCCTGGAACAGTAGAGATGACTCTATTCCTTCCCACCCCGATCCTTACAAAATCGCCAGTGAAACACGTCTTCAAGTTTTCACAGCCCAAAGCATCTTTCTCAAGGGGACTGATGTGCGAATGATCAGAAGAGCTCTGAGTGCTTCTGGTTTCTTTTTCGTTGGTTATAGCCAAAACTAGAATTAAATCAACGTTTCCCCTCCCCAAACCCCAGGCTCTGGGCTTGGACGGCCAAGTTCTGTGGTTTGATGACCCATTAGTCTGCAGAGCTTACAAAATCTCCAGAGAAATAACACCGGGAAGAGGACAGAGTGTCTGTTCCAGATGCCAGATTCTCTGCTCCAAGAAGCTTTCTTGAAATGCCATGTCCTTCATCTTGAAAATTACAGTGGGGAGGAGATCATGGGGAAGACTCCCAAGAGGGAAAACAGAATCGGCTGTTTATGGAAGCGCACCTTCGCTTTCTTCTCTTCGTAAGTCTAGGGATAGCGTGGCAACCTCCTGAGTGATTGCTTTCCTCCACAGATGCAAATCTTGGCTCCGCTGCTCACTAGCTGTGTGACCTTGGGCAGCTTACTTACTGTCTCTGAACTTCAGTTACTTCATTCGCAAAATGATAGTACCCGCCTCACAGAATTTTTATAAGCTGGCTAACTCTGTATTCCTCCAGAACACACCTGTCTTGAGTCCCTGGGGTGGGCCAAATTGCCCTTTTATGTACAGGCACACATCAGGCACAGTACTTGATACCTTATACTGAAATCGTTCCTGTAGGAGCTAGCCTGTAGCTAGCTACAGCACTTAAGGAGTAGAGAGAGTGTTTTAATCTGCTTTGTTTTCTGAGATTCTAGTAGAATTCCTGGCAAACAGTATGTGTTACCCACATGAAACAGACATCACTTCTTGAGTGTTTTTCCACATGAGGGTTTGTTTGTTCTACCTTGAAATTGCTTGGATCTGAATGGATGAATGTTAGTTTTTTGTTTTCCTTGAAGTGACAGTTCTTATTCTATTTTTCTTCTCCTATCTAAAAGAAATACCAGTTTTCATTCCGTATTTATGGAGCTCCCAGAAGACTTCTATTGGGTAGTTGCTTCACATTTATTTCCCTTTCTTATCTGCTTTCTACTTAAGGGTAGTTGTCAAAAATGCATGGTGAGACGGAACAAATCAAATGGCCCTGTAGTCACGGTATCCTCAGCTTCCCATCTTCATTGTGTCAGGACTGTGGGTTTTGAGAGGACGGGAAGACTGCTGTTTGGAAGTGATGAACTAGTGCCGTTGGAGCTGGTGCACACCCAGGGTCTGGAGGGCAGTCTGGAGAGGTGGAGCCGGGTCTACCAGCTTTGCTCTCTGCCTCTTCCCTGCCGCTACCTGTAGTCCGCATGTTTCCTAATCTGCACACCCTAGTCCAGCACCATAGCTTACACTTTTGGCGTCCTGAGTTCAGTACTGAAGAATGGTGCAGGGATGTTTAGAGTGATGCGCCCCAGGGTGCAAAGACTAGGATGGGTGTGTGTGTACCAGGGCACAGGTAAACCCAGGGATTCGTGTTCAGACGCCATCATTACACATTGACCTGAATTTATGAATGAACATGCCATTGGATCTTGCTTTTCAGTAAAGATTCTCTAGTAAATTTGAAGTGCTGTTTGGTAGAAGATCCTGGTAATTCTGGCAGATGCACTAAGATTTTTATCCAGTGACTACCTGGATTCATCAAAAGCTCTTTCTAATGCCATTACAAAGATGTTCAAAACGTTATACACAACAGAAGTGCCAGGCCTTCAGAAGACATTTTCTGTACAACCTGTAATGCCACAAAAATTGCCAAATCAATATTCCCACTCCTTTACTTCAGTGAGGCTTCGCCTGATAGATCACCTGTGACCCAAAACTCAAGTGTCATGTCTTAGAGCCTAGAGTGTCACAGGAATCAGTGACCCACCCAGCCAGGCTGCCAGGCCACCGTGCCCTGCTCGCTGCTATGTTTCTGCCTCTTCTCTGCTGCACGAAGCCTGTACCTCCTTGAAGCGCCAGTAACACAAACTGCCACTGTATGACACTGCACCCTCGAGACTGCTGCTCTCTGTCTGCTCTTTGTCAAGTAACTATGGTTTGCAGTCGAGGGCGAATGGATACAACATGCCTGTGCAGGAATACACACAAATCCTGCTGAAAATGTTGGAGAACGTCAGTCAGATCTATTGCTTAGCTGCTATTTGCGTCCCTGCGTGCCAGGCTTGGGTAGAAGAGGAAGGGGTGCACACACCCTACTGTGTTGATGTGCACAGTTTCATTCAGTATGCCTAATGACCCCGGCAGGTGGGTGTTGTCTTCATTTATAGATCGGGAAATGTGCTCTGAGTAGTTAAGAAATTTTTCTAAGTCCTTCAGCCAATCACTCTTGAGCCGAGCGTCTGACCTGGGTTTGCCTGGCTCTGCGTGTACTCGTGTGCTGCACCATGTCACAGTCAACACGCGAGAGAGCAAGTGGTGGCCTCCTCTGGCCAAAACTGGGATGATCATCAAAAGAGAGTGATGATAAGAGCGACGGGGGGAACTGTTCTAGATTAAGGGAGACTAAAGAGATACAATAGTCAAGTACAATGTTTAAGTTTTGAAAACATCCATGAGTCTATGGTGGTGCTCGAAAATATAAAGAAAAATGGGGAAAGTGCTTCTTTACAAAAGAATGATGGAGTGGGAATGACAGAATTTTTTTAATCACCGTTTTGTGGCCCCAGTGTACTGACTGACTCGGGCAAAGGCCATCGATGATGCTGCAGGCGTGGGAGAAAAGAGCCCTGGGTGGGGTGCACCTGTGGTCTCTGAGCATGGCCCCGCGGATGGCAGATTATGGACGGGGGCAGTGTGCCTGTCATCGAAGAGAAGGGTGGCAGCACCCCAGTGGAGCGGTCCAGCCGGACTCTTCCCTGCTGAGCTGTGATGCCCAGGGAGGGGCGGCAGCGCCTGCGCAGGGTTCCTGTTAAACAAAAAGTGTCCACTGCCAGTCTGACCGTGAGGAGACAGATCCACAGTGCCGAGCGTTCTGCAAAGCAGCCAGCCGGGACACCCGGTGGGGCCCGCCGGACCCAGTGCACAAGCCTTGGCTGGGACCCGGGTCGTCGGGGTGGGGCTGCTGGGAGGACTCACCTTTGTGAAAACTGCTTCGGGCTCTTAGTTCCTTGGCAGTGAGAAGAGCTTCCTCAAGGTCTAGCCCAGGTCCCTCTGTCCCTCACTGATCACCGTCACTGGGCAGGTTGTCCCTTCCGTCCACTCGGCCAGGGTTCAGGGTGATAAAAGAGAATGGACTCACCTTGTCTGTAGAGCAGCCGTGGACGGACGCGTGGTCTTTTTGTTTCTCTTACCTAGTGCAGTTCTGCCACTCTCACACCAGGGTCCTTTCCTGGCCACTAGCACATCTGTGACCTTTTTGACTCTCAGCCTGCCCCTTCTGACTTCATGAGAGGGCCAGCTCACCCTGCTGACCTGAGTGTCAGCCTTGGGTGCTAAGATGTTCCCTCCGGTGGTCCCTCCTCCCCGCCACATGCCCCGTGTTGTCCTCATATTCCGTGTCCATCACTTGTCGTCAGAACGGTGCACCTTTGCTCGTCCTGCAGGTTCCGGTGTGAATGGCCTGGAGGAGCCCAGCGTCGCCAAGAGGCTGCGGGGCACTCCCGAGAGGATCGAGCTGGAGAACTACCGCCTGTCCGTGAAACAGGCCGAGCAGCTGGAGGAGGTGCCCGAGGAGACACAGGCGGAGCACAACCTGAGCAGCGTGCTGGACAAGGGCACAGAGGAGGACATCGCCAGCAGGTCAGCCGGGGCCCAAGGCCCCCCAGGGCGGTGTCCTCAGGAGAGGCTGCCTCGGTTTGGGAAGGTGGCACAGCACCGGGTCAGCTGCGTGGAATCTGAGCCAGATTCCAAGCCCGGATTCGGGTCTTGGCCTGGCCACTTAGCTGCTGTGTGACCATAGGCAGGTTAAGTGACCTCTGCCTGTGAAGTGGGGTAACACTAGCAGCTTCCTCACAGAACTGGGGTGAGGGCTAAATGCTGGTGTGTGTAACCTGTGTAACCGCAGTGTTGAGAACAGTACTTGGCACGCTCTTGGCTTACTTCTCGTGGTGCTGGGCCATGTGAACCCGGCTTCCGTATCCATCACCGCATTTGGTCATCCTCACAGGAGTCCTGTAAAGTAGGGGAGGGCACGCGTTTGTCACCTTGTAAGTGAGGAACTGATGGTGAGTAAGGCTAGGACCAAAGTGCCTGGGACTGGAGCTGAGAGTCCCACTCAGGCTCTGGGTCTGAGCCTGAGATGCCTCCGGTCTCCCCTGCTGCCTGGGGCCCGTCCTCCCTGACCCCTTTGAGGTCTAGGTCCCCTCTCGCCAGCCAGCAGGATCGTATGCACTTGACTACTTCAGAGACTCTGCGAGCATTCGCTGAGTACCTGCCATGTTAATCCCTGAGAAGAGAACAGGAAAAATAAGGCGCAGCTTCTGCCCTCACAGTTTCAGTGGGGGACAAAGCATCACGGCGGGAGGAGAGCAACCCAAAGCAGTGCGCTCCGCCGGGCAGGAGCACGGCTGGGGGTCAGGGCGGCTGGGGGTCAGGGCCGACTCGGCCACCAGTTCGCTGTGAGGTCTCGGGCCAGCTGGAGGGCCTCTCCAGGTAAAGAGAGGGGCAGAAAACTGTGTCCCATGGGCCACACACAGCAGCAAATGGGTTCATGCTTAGCCATCCCAGTGTTGTAATTGTGTCTAGCTGGGTGACACCTCTGGGGACATGTATACAACGCCTTCCCCAGGACCCCCTGTGTCTGTTGTTTTGCACCCCGGGCTTCCAGTATCAGTGCAAAAGCGTTCAGAGTGCTCGACAGAAGACTGTAGAGGGTGCCGAGAGGCATCGACGGTGGAAAGGAGGGGCAAGGTCACTGTAGGGCAGACTGTCCTGCAGGGCTTCAGGGTGGGTGTCCCTGCAGCTGCCTGGACGGCAGAGGCTGCAGGTTGGCATCTGAGAGCATTTGAATCACACACTGGGCACTTCTGTGCAGCTGTGATGAAGGAAATCTGTGGGGGTAAAGGAAGCAGTACATTGTTTTTAAGGTTTGAGAGTGCTTTGCAGAGGGTGTTTGCCGGACAGAGCTACTTCCTGGTGTACCCACCCCCTCAGTCCTGGTGTCAGACACCGGCCGACCGCTCCCCTGTGCATTCCAGGGGCAGGCCCCCTGCCTTGGACCTGCAGTTCCAAAGCCGTCACTAATTGTACACTCATGTCCCAGAACTGCATCTCCATCCAGAGCACCATGGAGACGCACCCCTCCCTGCTGTGCCCGGATGAGGGGAGCGCAGGCTCACTCTGCACCGGCCCCACAGTGGGGATAGGCAGTGCTGTGTGTCAAAGCACAGTTACAAACCCGTTATAAAAGCCGAGCTGATGCCTTGACGTCGGGCTGAATGTGGGTCAGCACCACTTTCCCACAGTAATAACATTTTCTGATTTATAAACTGTGAAAGGCAACGGGATAGCAAGTTCATAGAACGTAGCAAGGGCATTCCAAGAAGACCAAATTGTGGCATTTATAGCAGGTTGTGACAGGAAGGGCCGCATAGAAACATGAAATCAGTCAGCGTCTATACAGGGCAATAAATGCCCCCAGTGTACTTAAATTCAAGGGGGAACAAAGGCCAAAACTAGCATTAGATGCTACATAGAATGAACGCATCTCTGAAAGTGAAGCCCAGAGGAAGGAGCTGCAGATTTTGTCCTATTTCCCTGGGAGGCCGCAGTGTGCAGGAAATGTGTTGTGTACTTTTTCCATCTTCCCTACAGCACCAAACAAGGAGTTAGGTGCACTTCCAGCCCTCAATCCTTCCTTGCTGAGATGTTTGACTTGAAGATGAGAAATGACATAGTTTTAAGGAATTAACCTGTCTGGCCCAGGAATTCACTTTCCGCAGTTTAGAGAACTCTTAACTTAGGTATCTGCTGCGAGAAGCAGTGTCGTAAGGTTTCAGGGCACGACTTTGGAGTTGAGCAGATCTGGATTCGAAGCCCAGCTCTACCACCTGCTAGCTGTAGGCAAGTGACTTACCTCTCTGTGCCTCAGTTTCCTCACCCACAAAGGACACCACACCTTAAAGGTTTGTTATGAGGATTAAGTCAAATAAAGCAAAGGACACCTGGTGACCACAGTCAATGCCAGTCACCTTGTAGCTCTCAGCACAGCACAGGCCTCCCTCACTAGGAGAAGTGGAGCCAGGGAGTCTTGTACTGGTCTCTTCAACAGACAGGTTAAGTACTAGAAGTTGGGTTTGGCTCAAACTCACCCTGTCCGAGGGCATTGGTGACTGGGTTTGCCATGCGTCAAAGTCACCCCGAGGGCTTATGCAAACACAGTTTGTTGGGCTGAGTTTCTTATTCAGTCCGTCTGGGGTAAAACCCCAGAATTTTCATTTCTGAAAAGTCCCCGTGTGATGCTGTGGTCCAAAGACCACACTTTGATAAATACTGCTCTAAGTTTCTGCATTCCCTGGTGATAACCGCTGCCTGGCACCTGGGACACTTGGTTAAATAGTAACTCCTGGGCCTTCCTCGAGGTGTCTAGTCCAGTGGGTTCAGGGTGGGAACAGGAATGTCTGTTCTGAACAGGCACCCCAGTAGATTCTCATAATCGGACCCATGGTTTAGATCACACAAGCACCTGTAAATCCTAAACCTTAAGGCAAGACTGATCAGCTCTGGGACTCCTCCTTGCTGGCAAGGTAGGGCCTGTCTTCTGGAGGAGACCCTCGAAATAGCACTTCTGTTTCCTGTGGAAAAACCAGGTGGCCAAAGACGAGGGAGACTGGCTTTACGATTGCAGCGTTGTTTTTCCTGATGCTTAGCCGGGAGAATTTGCCCCAGGCAATGAAGGTGGCTTGTGCAATGCCCAGCTGCTGGGGTTCTCCAGTGTTCACAGATTCATGGCTCTAAAGAACAAGTCAGGGGGGCTGGAGCAAACAGGTGTGTTTTCCGGGTGGGACAGCCAAGGTTATAGAGGACTCCCCAAAAGTCGATGGCACATAGGCCTTGCCCTCACTCAGAATAACTCCAGGAGGAAAGGCTGCTCTTTTGAGGCTGGCCGTGAGTAAATGGGGATTGCTGCCCGGCCCTCTCCCTCCTGCCTCACCCTTTTTCCAGCAGAGGCAGTAACATGAGCTGCTGCTGAGTAAGACGCTGGTTTTAGCCCGGAGTAAATTTCTGCCATGTGAAGGTTGCTGGCCTGTGTGTATCTTCTCCAGCGCTCTGCGTAGCAGTAGGGTGTTTGCACAGTTGTCAGAGAGATGGGATCTAAGACATGGCCAAACAGAAGAGGACTGCACAGGGTCTCTCTGACCATGAGTGGGTTAATTTAAAAGTGAAAGCCATAACTGCCCGTTTCCCTTGGAAAACCACCTGGGAAGTTCAAGTGGCAATTCCACGCGGCAGCCTGCCTCATTCGTAGTAGGGCCTGCCTGATTTCCTGGTCTCCACTCCCTAAGGTTGGATCCAGGCAGCTAGGAGCTTCAGCACGGCCTTCTTCCTGGACTTGCCACCCTGACAGCTGCTAGTGGCCGCAGAACTCTTGGGTTCTTGGAGAAACACCCAAGAGAGCACAGCAAAACAGTGTGGACTTCTCCTCACGCAAATGATCCAGCCTCCTTAGGCATCAGTTTCCTCTTTTGCAAAAATGGGGCAAACAATAGCGGCTGTCCCCTAGAGTCGTTGCGTGTTTCAGGGAGCTAACCCATGGGAAGTTCTGCACCACACATGGTCAGGGCTCAGCGGCCGTTGATCATTGTCCTCAGATCTGCCCCCCATGACACAGCAGAACCACTGCAGAGCTCGTGTAAGTTGAGCAAACCTTGTCTTTGTAGAATCCAGTCCATGTGCCATTGGTCTGCTTCCTCCTACCAGGCCCTGTCAGTGCCTACAGCTGAGGGGAAATTCGGGGAAGGTGCTTTGAGATGAGTAATTGGGTCTAACTTGAGGCAGGGAGGGTTTTGCTAGATATTCTCCTAAGTGGAAGGGTCAGCTTTTTCTGATGGAGGCTTTACCAAGGAGGGTGTGGGGGCTCCATCCCTAGTTCCTCTGGAATCAGGGGAGCCTGCCGTGGTGCTCCCTGTTTGTGGTCCCTTGTACATTCTTTCTGTCTTGGCTGTGCTGGGCCCTATGAGAAGCACAACAGTGGCCCTGGCCCTGTCCTCAGAGAGGGTGCAGCCCAGGGTGGAGGCAGACCTGGATCAAAGTCACACAGGACAATAGATTGTTACCGGTGTCAAAACAGGTATGTACTGGGAGGGAAGAGTGGTCTGATGACTAGATTTTCTGGTCCCCATCTCTCGTAGGAGGCAGTATCTTGAGAAGTTACCCTTTCCTCCCAGAGGGAGGGAGAAGTTGGTCGTCTGTATTGCATTTTTTTCTGGTATAGTGATTCTTTGTGCTTAAGAAGTTTCCAGGCTAGAGTCCAAGGGGGTACAGGTGCTGGGAGCCTGAGGTACTGACTTTACACTGTGAATCTTACATGACGTACAGGGCCTGGCCAGCCCCAGAGACTGACCCAAGACCCCGTGAAAATGGTAGCCTGCAAAGGAACAGCTGGCAGCCCTGCTGGATGTCCCTGTGTCCTTCACGAAGAGAAGGGGAGGCCGGTTTGCCTGGCTGGGATCTCTGGAAGCAAGTAGCGGGGCCTCTGGGAGGTTGCGGAGTTGCAGCTTGTGAAGAAAGGCGAGGGCTGGCCTTCTGCTCTCTTCCCTGCGTTCCTGGCCTCACTGGCTGCACTCCCATGGTCCCTGAGCTGTCATAAAACTAGCCAAGGTGGCGCTAACAGCTATAAGTGGGGCCTCGAGAAGGTTGCTGGCCCATGGCGTTTATTCATTGCCCATGTCGTGCAAGTGCAGCCACCTTTCTGACGTGGCACAGGAAAGCATGGGGCTGTGCCGAGGCCCCTCCTGCAGTAAGCCCACCGCAGCCTGTCCTGCCGCCGACTGCTGGGTGGCCCTGCTCAGGCCCTGGGTGCTCAGCCAGGAGAAAGGGAAAAGCTGGTCTTCTCTTTCCCACCGAAGATTTAAGATGAGCATAGACACGTCCTTATCCTTATTTCTTGTTTGAACTGTTAAATGACACGTGCTGCGTTACATGTTATTAATAAGAAAGTAATTTGATGAAAACACAAAGGTAAGGCAAAAACAATACCAATAAAAGAAATACTGAGAAAGAATCAAACTCTAGATGCCATGCTTTCCATGGCCCAAATTCCAGCGTTCACCCACTTTTAACTGCACCTCTCGACCCTCCACCACGGCATGGGCATATCCCACCTTCTTGTGTCATGGTGTGTGTGCGTCTCATCTCCCTTCAGAGGAAGGGTCTTTTCTGTGTCACCTGTGTATTCCTTGCAGTGTCCAGCAACCACACCGTAAGTAGAAGACACTCGGTGGACTTTATGTGGGTGAGTGAATGAGTGAAGCAGAACGCACTGGGCTGAGCTTGTGGTAAGGAGCCAGCTCTGTGTCCCCCGGCTGAGCTTCAGCAGGTGCTCAGGGATGTTCCCTGAATGAATGAACAGGTGTGTAAATGAGTGGACAAAGCAGCAAATGACTAGAGTCCCAGAGTGTAACGCAGGCATGACAAAAATAATAATCCCTCGTCTTCACAACATGCCTGCGAGGCAGTTGTCAGCATCCTCTCCTTCCTGAAGAGGAAACTGAGGCTCTGAGAGCATAAATAATCAACTCGGAGTCCCACCACCAGTGAGCAGCAGAGCCGGTGTGGTGCCAGGAGGAGTTAGCCGAGAAGGGGGAGTGCCGCCCACGAGCCTGCCCGACTTCTGACACCAACTGCCAATGGCAGCGTTTCCTGGAACCACCCTCAGGTTTGATAATTTGCTACAAGGACTCAGAGCTCACTGAAAGCTGTTATATTTACAGTTATTTACAGTTTATTGCAGCAAAAGGATACAGATTTAAATCAGCCAAGGAAAGAAATGCATAGGGCAGAGTCCGGAAAGTAGCAGACTTGGAGCTTCCACTGCCCCTCCCCGTGGGGGAGGACAGCGTTACTTTCCTTGGCGTCCGTGTGTGACGACATACAAGGCGTACCGCTAGCCCGAGGCTCAGTGTTCAGGCTTTATCGTGTAGGCAATGACTGATTGGTCGGCGGGTTGCCCACATGGCTGATCTCAGTCTCCAGATCAGCTGATACTGTGTGACCCCAAGCCCTCACCCTAAATCACATTTTAGACTATCCACCAGGACCTGAGGCCTCCAGGCAAACAATGATAGCACCCTCAGGCAGGGCATCCCAGGGATTTAGAGCTTCCCTCCCTGAGCCAAGGACAAAGGGCAGGCTTTCCCTGGGCAAGGTGAGATTCTTTGCCACACGGCACTAACAGCACTAATCATGGATGCCGTTGTCCTCATCACTATCCATTGGCTGGCCCTGTCACACTCAGCAGGCTATGAGGACACCCACCCTGGCAGAGAGAGGACCTCACCATTGCAGCAAGTCAGGGCTGGACGCCACCTCTCCACCCAGTGCTTCTGGGGCTTGGGGCTCCGTTGTGTCAGAGGTCGAGCCATTGCTTTATGGCAAAAGCCAGATTTCCTCCAGCCCAGTCCAGTACACACTTCTCACTGAGGGTGAGGCCTCTTCTGAAAGTGACTCTCTGGGAATTATCCGACCATGAGATAGGAAACTTCCCCACTTGTGCAACGATGATTGGGGTTTTTTGCCTGCACTGGTACCCCATGGCACTGTAGAGACCCCGTTCTGTTCACGTACTACCTCTGCGGGGCAGGGGAGTGGGATGTAAATGCTCCAGGAGGGTGTCCTAGAGAGTGAAGAGCCATGGTCCGGGCTTGCGTGAGTCACGCCAAGCGTGTTCCCACACGGTGCTGCGTCCTTCTCTAGCTGAGCCAGCCTGTGCTGCGGGAGCAGTGTGGACAGTACCACAGGCAGGCGGAAGGGAGGAGCCCAGGGGTCGGGCTGTTTGTCTCTGCCCTTCCCTCTTGTCACTCCTGTAGTTTAGCAGTGGCCATTGCCATTGCTGCCACCTCCCTGTGTGTTCCCAGCATCCAGCTCAGGGACTGGCCCTTCGTGGGGTCTGAAGGAGCACAGGGAAGTTGAACCTGCTGCCGCCTCTCCACCCCTGCCGGCACGCGGACCCTGAGAGCCGGTTCCGTCCGGGCCACGCATGCTCCTTCCCCGCACACCCCAGGTCTCACGAGAGGCATCTGACGCACCATCTCAGCATGGGGAACCTGCAGCTTCAAGGCCACATGGGTCCCTCCAGATCCCCACGTGCGACCCCCTCGACCAAATCCAAACTTCACAGAACAAATCCCTTTATTAGAAGGATTTATTCTGTAAAATTTGGATTCAGTCAAAAGGCCCCACTCAAAGATCCAAAAGGCCACAGGTTCCCCTCCTGTGAGGACGAAAGAAGACTTTCTCTTCTTTCTCAATTCCCAGGGTCCTAAGTTTATTTCAGAGTGAGTCCACTGCCTCTACTTGTGCCCTCAAGGCCCTCTGTGAAACTTGGCCCAGTGATCTTGGCATTTGCTGGACAGAAGCGCCCCCCAGGCGAGGCTGTCCCCCAGGCGGGTTTGTGCAGGTGGTTATACCCAGACGAGTGTCTCCTGTCCCACCCTGGAAGCCGCGCGCTCTCCTCTCCCAGCCCTCCGTGGTCGGGGAAAGGTGCTGGCCCCTTCCTGCTCAGCAGGTGCTTTGAGACACGTTGACTCTGACTGTGACTCCTAGCTTTCCCCTTCTCAGTTTGTGTCATTCCCTCACTCTGGTGCATGGTTATTTCCTCACAGCAGTTCCGAGTCTGACATGGAGGAGGAGGAGGACGAGGACGAGGAGGAGGAGGAGGGGCCACGGCTGCCCCCCTCTGACCTGGGCGGTGTCCCTTGGAAGGAGGCCGTGAGGATCCATGCTCTTCTGAAAGGGAAGAGCGAAGAGGAGCTCGAGGCCTCCAAAAGCTTTGGGCCTGGGAACGAAGAGGAGGAGGAGGAAGAAGAGGAGGAGGAGTATGAAGAAGAGGAGGAGGAAGAATATGACGAGGAGGAAGAGTCCAGTGAAGGTCAGGGAAAAAAAATCTCTGCTCCTAACCCTGACCCTATCCCCACAGTGATCCATTCCATGTGTGCATGCATGAGGTTTCTGAGGCTGACGTCACATAGATGTGCCTCCCAGAGCCTGGGGACGCTTCCTCCTGACCTGAGATATGGGGGCAGAGGAGAGGACACTGTGGCGTCTGGCCATCGACAGTGGGAATGGTGGCCCTGGGCACACTTTCATAGAAATTGGATGTGGAAGGCAGAGGGCCAGTCTAAGGACTCCATCTGAATTAGGTCACTTGTTCTTGTCTCCTCATTTTTCCCTTTTTCCCTTTAGTTTCAGTTAAAGAAGTTTATTTTGAGAAAGAAAAGGAATTGAGCTTTCTAGAGGATCCCCTGGTTCCTAGTGTTGGATGTTGGAGGCTGCTTAGGTGCCCACTGGATGGGTTCAGTCGATGACACCTAGAGTAACACTTTGGGCCAGTGTCCTGGAAAGGAGCGTCATAGTCTCGGCATCCAGTCACTCTGGTTGGTTCTGAAATATCCTCTTGCCTTGGACTCAAAATTTTTCAATTCTATTCCTATTTCTAGCTTTGTGTGACCTTCAGTGATGAGGAAGGACTTGTGGAGCCTCCTCTTCTTGACTGTAAAGAGAGGGTCATTCTTTCCCTGTCTGGTTGTGCAGAGCCTGGTGGGTGATGCGGAAGGAACCAGGATAGGCAGAGACCTGATTCCCCTGTGGACAGGCAGGAAGTGAGCAGGAAGGACATGGCCTTTATTTCTGAGCACCAAAGCCTCCCAGCGGTGTCAGAGAAGCAGGTTAAATCCTGGACAGCCCCAGGCCCCATGGAGCTGGCACCGACTAACTGCTTCTCTGTTCTCTTGCTTATCTCTGCTTTTCCTGGAATTTAGTGTGCTTGCTGCCCAGTCCCATCCCAGGGTCTGTTTTCTTGGGCAAGGCCCAAGCCCTTCCCGACACGGCTCACATTCCTGGGCTGCGCCCCTAGAGTGTGTGGCTCTGGGACACGGGCCCTGTTGAGGCAGGTTGGGCAAGAGGGAAACACACCTTTGTGTCGGCGGCGTGAATGGTTAGGGTCAGAGCACTTCCTCCAATCACTAAGGAGCTGCTTTTCTTGTTCTCCTGCAGGTGGAGGGAGGCTGGGGCAGGACCCACAAGGCGGCCTGCCCCTTCCTGCTCAGTCTGTTTATGAGAAATGAGTAAGGTCTGTGCGAGCAGGCGGCAGGCCCAGGGCCTGTGCCGGAGCCTCGAGTCCTCCTGCTCACTGCCACGTCCGCAGACCGTGGTAGGCCTGGAGTAGCTCCCACGTCCCTGCTAGTCAGAGGGGTGAGCATGCTCACAGCTCATCCAGGGGAAAGGTATTCTGTGTGCGTTATTCCAGACATCATTATCTCTATCTGATGATTAACGCTCAGTGGCTTGTAGCCCCGACACAGCTTAGGGTGAAAGCTTGTTCCCTTTTCAGGAGTGTTAGCCCAGCAGTTCTCGCAGACTTCATTTTCTGGACTTGGATCTAACGTCAAGACCAAACCTGTCGGACATGGGCTTTAACTAGAGTAATATGGGCTGACAAATGCAGCCAGACTCTGGAAGTTCCCGGGTGGGAGCCTGTGGTCCTAGCCCGCAGTGTCTTTTGGGCAGCGGCCTTCAGTGCCACCTAGGCAGGGGCAGGACGCTGTTGCCCTGCGGCTGAAGATGACTCTATTCTCTTTCCTCCTTCCATTTACGTTTCTCTCGATTACCCTGCGGGATGCTTGACGTTGTGGTGGGTGTCTGGCTCCCCCTGCTGTAGAAGGGGAGTACTGCCCCCGGGACAAAGAACTCCTGCAAGGCCAGTGGCTCCAGCGTCTCTCAGAGGAAGAAGACACGGGTACACGTAAAGGTACCCACGCTGCCCCTTTGCCCGCCTTCTACCCCGGCTCCCTACTAGCCATCCAGAATTCGCCTCCCAGAGCAGGGTTCCCAGGACAAGCCTGCAGTGCCAGGCTTTGCACACGTCTCGCTGGGCCCCCTGCACAGGCAGGGTGGCATGGGAGTCGGGAGAGCTGCAGGAGAAGTCAGACGAGACTCCAGACTGGAGACTCCCATCTATGTCCATGCATGTTTTGCTGCAAGTTCCCCTCTTCCAGTTAAGACTCAGCATCTTCTCTGTGCAGAAAATCTCGTGCCCCTACCACAGGTGCCTTTAACCTTTCTCTGAGAAAGGAGGAAGTGCTGGCTTTGTCCTGTTGATAAGCCCCCAAGGCTGGTATTATCAGGGAGAGAACATGCTCAGGTAGAAGAACTGCTGTCTTCCCTTTGTTGCTCAGAAGGGAAAGAGTTCCTGCATTTTTCTCTTTGCCTTACCTTCCTCAGTCCAGAGATATCTAAACCTTTGCTGTGATTCAGCCCCATCCAGCACCATAAAGGCAAACAGACCTTAGAAAAAGTCCATGAATATATAGAGACCAGTAGCTTCAGTAAGGGAGTATGAGAGGCGCTAAATACCCACATACAGGAGAGCACAGTGCAAGCATCCACATTTGGTGGTCTTATTGGCAATTTCTGCCCATATCACATTCCCTGTTGCTTATAGTTAAGAGGTTGTGGTTATAGTGACTAAAGCCAAGGCCAGATTGTCCGGGGAGACTGCTGAGAGGAGGCGTGATGTACATTCCCAGACGGAAGCTGGCTCCTGGCAGGAGTCCCAGTCCTCTTCAGGTCGGGTGGCACCTGCTCTTGCTGCCTGAACAGCCCCCTCCCTACAGCATGTCCCCTCCCCACAGGTTGCTAGCTGTCACTTTATCTTAACCCATCTGTGTGGCATGATCCAAGCACTAACTAAAGGGATCCACAGGGCAGGGCTGCATATTCCTTGGGCTCCGACAGCAAGAATAATCTAAAGGGCCATGGGTAAGTTTTCTCTGAGCTGAGAAGCCAGGTCTTGTGTCCAGAGGGGATCAGTGGGGCCCTCAATGGAGTTCCAAGGAAAAGGGCTTTGACCTCAGAAAAAGCAGAGAGGTATTGGTCTGTTCCTACCCATGAACTCCCAGAGCTTCGAGAATGTACAGGACAGAGTTCTGTTTGCCATCCCAGCCGTCGTCTGCACAACCCCGGGGCCTTGCCACAGACCCAGCGTGCAGCACAAGGCCCCTTAGGGGAGGGGACTTTTTCTCTGTCAAAGCAGCTCTAGCTGCAGAAGATAAAAGCTGAAGTACCAGCAAAGCACACTCTGTCCTGTGTGAGTTGCTGGCTCACGACAGAGCAACACAGTCCCCTCCCACCTCTCCCTTGTTGCTTGGCTTAAATCTCAAAGGAGAAGCAGCCAGCTTGGCAGGTGGAGGTAAGCACCTTGCCATGTGACCAGCAGAAAGGGCATGAACGGTGCCTCTTTGGGGTCTCACTGTTCTAGGTGACAGCGCTGAGTCCTCATGACCCCTGGAGGGCTGGTCCTGCAGAAGCCACTTGTAATCTGCTCTCTTTTCCCAGCTTGGCATGGGGGCCCTCAAATGCAGTTTAGGATGAAAAGAACATCAGAAAAGTTCTCTCTGTATTTGGGGTTGGAATGTGTGATTCTCTTCTTGGAAATTGATAGTACATGCCAGGCTTGAAATGACTTAATCTAATCGAATGAGTAGAAGCAGTTCACGTATGTGTGTGCGTGTGTGTGTGTGTGTGCCCACGCACGTGCTCTCAGTGTTTACCTCTTTCTGATTCATACTGATCCTGGCCAATGCTGTGACTGTTCTTTCTGTTTCCTTTCCTGTGCTGTTTCATTCCCTCCTTCCCTTGACTGTTGATTTTCTCCCTCCTTCCCCCCCTTCATCTCCTCCACCCCTCGAACCTGGTACGCTAGCCGGGAACCAGAGGCTACAGCACATCATAAACCCAGCGGATCCCTTGGAGATCCAGGCTGACGTGCACTGGACACATATTCGTGAGAAAGAGGAGGAGGAGAGAATGGTACCCACCTCTGAGTCCTCTACTTCTAGAGGTAACTGCTTGCGGATCCGAGGTCCCAGAGCACCTCTGAGCACCTCCAGCCCCTGTCTCCCCTCCTGCTGCTGTTAGGGCTGCAGCCATCAGTTTAATCAAAAGTAGGAGCCAGCAGAGTGTTTCACTGTCCTGATGTTAATCGTGACAACTGCCTTTGACTGTCATTTGAGGATATGTAAAGTTCTCTATGGATTAAGAGGTTGTGGGCTCTTTCTCCATTGATGCAAAATACTCCAGTGAGCCTGGCCTTGGGAAACCAAGAATTTGCTTTCTTTGTCCCACATTTCCAGGCAGGGTTACTCTTTCCCCACTTTGTAAGGTGTTCTGGTGCTTTCCTCATGGAGTGTGCCTGGGTGTGAATGTGCGTTGGCAGGAAGCAGGGAGAGCACGTTTTGAGGTGAGATGAATTTTTAGGAAGAAATTTATATGGAGGAGGCCTCTACAGTAGCCAGCATAATTCCCAGCTCCAGTGGGTGCAGTGATCTGTGTTGCACAACAGGATGAACATGTGCTTTATTCCGGCTTCTTTTAATAAAGGAATAGCAGTAAGAGAAAAAATGGAGACTGTCGAGGGAGGTGGCTGCCGTGCCGTCCTCCCCGGCGACACTCGGGCTCACAGACCTCTGCGTCCCTCGTACTCATCTTCATGTTTTCACTCAGTACCAGCCGTGGCCGTGCACCCCGCAGGGCTCTGAGCTCACAAAAGGGGAGGCTCCTGCTGTCGTGGAACTTAGCCTTTAACGGGACGTTCAATCCTCCCCAGCCCCAGACCTTCACCCCAGGCAGGACCAGCCTCTGTGAGTGGCCTGTGCGGCCCTGTGGACACCGAGCAGCTCTGCAGAGGTTGATGAGAGAGACTGTGCTGACCAGAGATGTCGCACTGCTGCGGACTTGGAAGAGCCCTGCAGCTCTGCACCGACCCTGCCCGCCCTGGGTTCTCTCTTCTCTCTTCGCCCTGGACACCTGCCACGCAGGCTAACTACAGGCTATTGCCCCTCACCGGTGCTGGACGGGCCTCTTGTAACATCGTCTTGGTTTCTCTTCTGTGTTGGACTTTAGGGACGACCTCAGCTCTCCTCGTCGGGAACGCTGATTGCTGTGTAACTGTGTGTTTGTCGTCTGTTTTAAATTCAGTGCCCGACCTTCCCTCCGTACGCCGCGCAGCAGTGCAGGCCTGGCTGGAGACGGTCTCCGGAGGTAGTCTGGTGATGTTTGCTCTCTCCCCTCACTGTAACCTCTCTCTCTAGGCAGCTGTGCTGGTACCTTAACACTAGAACCCTGGGCCTGTCACTAGTGCATGCCAGGGCGGCCAGAAGCGGGCGGGGGCGCGTGCATGCCTCACCCAGGCAGCCGCTCTTGCATGGGCCAGATGCGCACCCCACACCCTCAGGGCAGCTCGGAGGGAAGCAGTGGTGTAGGCAGGACAGAGGCAGAAGTTTGTCATTAATAGAAGCTGGGGGAAAGGCCAAAGCTGAAGGGACATTTTAGCACAGAGGTTTGACGTCTATTGAAATTAATTGGGTAGCAAGTAAGTGTGAAAGTCGAGGAATCAGATGATACTCCACAAACCTACCAAAGTATCAGAAAAGGAAACAGTCCAAGCTCAGGGGATATTTATGGAGAAATGATCAGCGCAGAGGGAGAGCGGAGGGTTGGTGGATAGTGTTCAGCTGAAGTGGAGGGACAGGCTCTCCAGACTGAGGGACGGGCATCTCTTTAAGCACTGAGGCCAAAAGAGAGATGAGAAAGCTGACCTGTCCTCTCCGAATTTTTCTGGAAATGTGTTTCTCAATGAGGGGCTACTGGCGTTTTGGACTGGACAGTTCTTTCCCTCACAGGAGGTTTAACATCCTTGGCCTCTGCCCTTGGAATGTTAGTGCAGCCTCCACCTCACCCCTGTCATGACGACACCACAGTCCCTCCACACGTCACCAAACCCTGCTCATGGAGGGGCAGTGTCACCCCCAGCTGAGCACACCGTCAGGGTGATTGCTTCTGGGACGGGCAGGTTGGAGCTGGTGGACCTTTACCAGCCCGTCCCTTTGTCCCCAGCAGCAGCAGGGAGAATAGACAGGGACTCGCAAGGGGGTGCCCCACGCAGCTGTGAGGAGAGAGAGAAAGCCTCCCTGAGCCGTTAGCTCTGTGAGCAGAAACCGCCCCCGCCCCACGCTGGTTAGCGGGCGTCCCGAGCGTAGGGGAAGGGCTGCGCTACAAGGACTAAAAGGAACCAAGAGCTAAGTGTGTCAGCGACTCCCGGCTTCCGTGGCGTGTGGCTCCTCAACTTGCGTGGCAGCTTCTAGCACCCCACGCTCCATCTTAACCTGGATTTAACCCCAGTTCCATCCTCAAGCTGCGTCTCTTTCAACGCCCGCTGCTGCAACGATGTTTCTCACCTGTTTGTTGTTTGATGTACATGACAATTGTTCCTTTCAAGGTACTGCCTCGGAGTGTAGGCTTCTTGCCCTTCTGACCCTACCGCAGACGCTTCCTAGTGGAAACTCTCGGTCGGGGAACTGCGCGAAGGACCGGGGCGCGGGCCTGAATCAGGCTCTTCAGGCGTGCCTTGGACTCTGCCGGAGCGGGGGGCCGTGTGGGGTCCCCTGGGTGCTGGCTTCCAGTTCACTCACCAACGAGGGCGTAAAGTTGCCATCTCGCCGCCCAGGCACTCGGAGTTGTCCAGGCAGACGCGGCAGGCGCAGGGCTCTCCACAGGACGGGCCAGGTTCTGTTCCCGCCGGGGCTTTGACCCCAGCAGCCCTCTCAGAAATGGTGTGGTGCAGGGATGGATTCAGTGCCCGAACAGGAAGCTCAGATTTGAGGAGGGGCCCAGAGGAGATTGGTGATTTTGGTAGGGCTTTTATTTGTGCCTCCTGGCGTTTGATGCACTGTCTTCCTTGAGTGACCAAAAGCAAAGCTATCACACACAGGTTTTAACCCGTGGGAATAATTGAGTAGTTTTCCCCAGTATTTCCCCCAGCAAATGCCATCATCGTAGGAAAGCACCTTGGCATTGCCCACTCCATGGGCTGCTCTGGTATCTTGGGAGGAGGGACATGGCAGTAACTTTGCCAGCTTATGCGGGGGCCACCTGTCTATTCCATTCCAAACCTGTTTCATACAGTGCTCCAAAAGCTCGATTTGAGCCATCATCTTATGAGCTGTGCATAAAAGATGAGTATACAGCTCAAGGAATTATTAAAGAAACAAAAACTTTCCTAACAACCCAGGTCAAGAAATAGAACATCATGAGTACCCTCCAAATGCCTCTTCCTGGGCACAGGCCTTTGCTGCCCACCCCACCCCAAAGGTAGTCACGTCCCTGCTGTCATTGCACTCTGACCTCAGTCTCACACGCATCCTCAGGGTGCTGAGGGTGCAGATGCATTAGGCCACCCTGGGAAAGGGTCTGTTACCCAGGCTGCCCGCTCCCATGTGAGCGCGGCTTTTTAAGAGATCCACCCAATCCTCCTCGCCATGCAGCTGGTTCCTCTAGCCCCCGGCCTACTTGTAAATATTAATACAAGTCAAAGCATAATGCGTTTCCTGAAATGAAAGCCTGTAGGAATGATTTGAGGCTGGCTGTGCTTAGAACCCTAGAAGAGCCCTTAGGACCCCTGGCAAATGGGTCCTGTCAGTCTCAGGTGGCACAGGAATCTCACAGCATCCCTAAGGCAGTGCACGTTGCTTTCTTAACTGCTCTCTTGTTCTGAGCTGCGAGTGCCAGTCCCGGGTGTGCAGAGCTCGGGGGCGGCGGGGTGTGTGTGCGCGTGCACAGGTGTGTGTGTGCGTGCACAGGTGTGTGTGTGTGTGCGTGCACAGGCGTGTGTGTGCATGCACAGGTGTGTGCACAGGTGTGTGTGCAGGGGCGGGCTCTTCTGGAGGGAGGAAACTGCCGAGTGCTCTGCCTCTTTCTGCAGCACTGAGGGGCCCCTCTTGAGTCCAGAGAATGAACTTTACATACCCCTCAGGCCCTCCTCCAGTGCTCTAACAAAGTGTTTCTCTAAATTACCCCAAGGGCAGCCGCACCTCTGCCAGCTGAAGGGGGTGGGCCCTCGGGGTCTGTCGCTCCCTCACTGGCGTCACCAATGTACCACTGAGCCTGCCGGACAGTGCCTGGCAGAAGTATGTCACTGTCTGGGCCTCAGTTTTCTCACTGAAAGGAAGGAATTAGAAATGGTCCCTCTAATTGTACTGCAGGTTGAGTACCCCTTGTCCAAAATGTTCGGGATCCAAAGTATTTCAGATTTTTTTTGATTTTGGAATATTTGCACATATGTAATGAGTTATCTTGGGGATGGGACCCCAATCTAAGCATGAAATTCATTTATGTTTCATCTATGCCTTATCCACGTAGCTTGAAGGTGATTTTATACAATATCTCTGATGATTTTGTACATGAAACAGAATTTTGCCCGTGACTCATCACGTGAGGTCAGCTGTGGAATTTTCCACCTGGGTTATCATGTCAGAGCTCAAAAAGTTTCAGATTTTAGAGCATTTCGAATTTCAGATTTGGGATACTCAACCTGAGTTATGAGGACTAAATGGCTCTCGGCACGTGAGGCGGTCAGCACAGTGCCGGCACGGGGGCACTGACGGCTGAGAGCGGCACCTCGGCCGCGTCTGGGTGCCCGCTGGGCCGGGCTGGGCCAGGGAAGCAGTGTTCCCCTCTGTCCTCCTCCAGCGTAAGGCCCTTGCAGCAGCCTGTGGAGGAAGAGGGAAAATGACCGGGCCTTCGGCTACTCTTCCCCTTCCGCTGTCCCTGCAGTGTTGGGAACAGCCAGTTCCCTGTGCTCAGGACAGGCCTGGGCAGGACAGGCCTGGGGCTCCCCAGCGCCCACGCCCTCTGACGCTCCTCCCTTCTCCTTCTGGCCCCGAGGAAAGCAATATCTACTTCCCACCTGCAGAGGCAGTCTGCCCGTCTGCCCGTCTGTCCGTCTGTCCTTTTCTTCCTTTCTTTGAACATTTCTGCTTTACAGTCCCACTGGATGAGAATGACCTGGAGGAAGATGTGGACTCGGAGCCAGCAGAGATAGAAGGGGAGGCAGCAGAGGATGGGGACCCGGGGGACACTGGTGCTGAGCTGGATGATGGTACGGCCTGACCTCCCCTCCCCCCATGGTGACGCCTGTTCCTCACTGGTGGCAGGGCCAGAGTGATTGGAACTTAGGAAAGATGAAAACAACACACTTTTTGGTTTAAAAACCAAAAGCAAGGTGCTCAGGGGAGACGGCCATCAGGTCTCCTGGTTCATTCTTTGAACTGCCCACTGGTGACTTGAATGTGTCCCATGTCTCCCTCCTGGAAGCCACCAGTTGGTGTGGCCTGCACTCATGGAGCTGCAGTTGGGATCCTGAGCAAATCTGGAGCCTTGCGCAGGGCTGTTAATGCTGATGACGCCCTCTGAAAGCTATGCACCGGGAGGCGGTGTGCTCAGAATTGCCGTGTGGTTGGTGGGGGAAGGAGGCAGGGACTGGGCTGGGGGGAACTGGGAAGGAAAGCCTAGGCGAGACCGGGGAGCACAGACCCCGACTGCAGAGTTGGGCTGCGGGTCGGGCCTGGGGTGAGGAGCAGGAGCACAGACAGTGGGGCTGGGAGGCCAGGCCCGCCCTCCACCGGCACACCCCAGCCAAGGCTTTCCCTGTCTGCCGGGGCCTGTCACATGTCATTGTTGCTGTGTTTAAAAGAAGTGGAGCCCCACAGGCTCTGAGGCACCACACTGCAAAGGACAGTGTGCTTGGAGCAGGAGAGTGCTGTTGGGCCGTCCTCTGCGGAGACGGAGAAGCTGCGTGGCCTCACTCAGAATGTGCACCCAGGTCTGTCCCTTCCCTCCGCCAGATCAGCACTGGTCTGACGACCTCCCATCGGATGCTGAGACAGAGCTCCGCCTGCAGCGCCAGGCCGAGGTGGAGGCGGAACTGGAGCTGAGGGTGTCAGAAGATGAGGAGGAGAAGCCACCCGCCTTGCCGAAGCGACAAGAGAGAGGTGAGTCTGCTTTCAGCAGGCAAAGCAGCTTCTAGAATTCCTGGGGAGAACCTCGCAAGCAGAGTGGCACAGAGCACCCGGCCCTGCAGAGAAGAGCTTGCCGCACACTGGCCCCTGGGGGCAGCCGGCTCCGTGCCTTCTCCTCCTCCCACCTGCCCTGGGCCCACAGCCCCCTCCTTGTGTTGTCTGGGGCCGTGGAAGGGTAGCAGGTGCATCCCAAAGCTTTGGCGCAGGAAGGGCTGGCATGAGGAAGGGCTGGCAAGCCCACCCGCAGAGGAGGGTGCTGGACAGCGGCCCGGAGACTCGCTCCAGGATCCCTCGCCTCTGAGAGGACCCGTTCTTTCCAGAGATTAGCAAGGAGCAGGCTCAGGACTGCGCATGAGCTAGCTCAGCTTGGCCCTGCACCATCCTCCCCTCCTCTGCAGACAGCCGCTGACAGCATGACACCCTTCCTGGGGCGGACAGGAAGGGCGCCCTGCTAGCGCGAAAGGGGTTCCTCTTGTGAGTCCCTGTGTCTGTTCTTCCCAGATCCCTCCCAAGCATCCAGCCCCGTCCGGCCCCCTCAGGAGCAAGCCCTTCTGCTCACCCCAGTCCACAGCCCTGTGGCGGAGGTAAGAGTTTGGGGCTCACAATGGGGACGGAGAACCAATGGGCCCCTGGGGGCATGTTTTAACCTCTTTGGGCCTTTGGCATGAGGCCCACAGAGACCAGAGCTGAGGCAACCCACTGCCTCCTTATTCTAAGGAAGAATAAAAAACATCTTCACTCCTTGTGCTAAGTGGAGCTGTTGGCACAGGAGCAGCCTCAGGGTTCCAGCTCAGCTCTCATGGGGACAAGGCTCTCTGGGCAGCACCTCCCAACCCTGCCCCACATGGACCCCAGACCCAAGTTGGCCATCCCTTGCCACCCTTCCAGGTCCACACACCACTTGTGTTAAAAATAAGTTTATTTTGGGGCCAGGTGTGGTGGCTCATGCCTATAATCATAGTACTTTAGTACTTTGGGAGGCTGAGACAGGAGGATCACTTGAGCCCAGGAGTTGGAGGTTGCTGTGAGCTAGGCTGATGCCACAGCACTCTAGCCCGGGCAACAGAGTGAGACCCTGTCTCAAAAAAAAACGTATCCAGATTGCCCATGGTATATGAACCACACATTGAATATGGTATGTCCTATGGGATGTGGTTGGGAAGTACTCTCTGCAGGACGGATCAGGGAGAAGGCCAGAATGCAAGAGCTGCATCTGCAGGATTTGGTCTTTGGGACTCTAGGAAGTGAGTAACTATTGGGTGATTTTTGTCTGTGAAATGCGGGCTTTGTTTACTGAGACGCTTGGATGGGGTGATATGTGGGTTAGTGCAGGAATATCTGTGCACATCTTTGAGCTTCCTAGGAAGGACAATTTGATCATAATACAGACTGGTAAGTAACTATCTTCAGTCTTATGGCATTGGCCCCTCTGCACGTAAGTCAGGGATCTCGGCTCTGGGGGTTGCCGTGGGGCAGAGAGCTGCATGCACTTGTGTCCTTTTGACCGCTGCGCATGTCAGTGGACAAAGAATATAGGATGTGCTTGAAATCAGCCACACCTGAAAGCCCAGTCTGTCCAAACTAAGTAGCGTAGTTCTAAAAATTGACAAATAGAGCAGGATGTGAGAAAGGTTCTCCTGGAGCCATTCGATTAATAGTGAAAAGGACACAGGGAGGAATTTATTTCAACAGGCTTAGGCCCTTTGATGGAGAAACCTCCCTAAGGGATTGTGCTGCCCATCGAGACCCTCGCCCTCTAAGTGGCTTCTGTCTTCCTTCTCTGTAGGGGCGCCAAATCCCACTTGCCCCTGTTACTGCCAAGGTGAAATCACCAGAGGAGCACCTTTTCCCTGAGCCTTCGCTCCCCAAAGAGAAGCCCAGAGCCGAAGCCCCCACTGATCTGAACGCTGTGCACCCTCCCATCCGATCTCAGCCGGTGGCTCTGCCGGAAGCCAGGACCCCTGCCTCACCAGGGAGTCCACAGCCTCTGTCGCCGCTGGCCTCTGCACCCCCCTCCACAGTGCTCCCCATCTGCTCCCAGCCTCAGCCGTCCTCTGAGGCCACTGTCCCATCCCCTACCCTGTCGCCCATACGCTTCCAGCCCGTTCCAGCCAAAACATCAACCCCCCTCACCCCGCTCCCCGTCAAGAGCCAAGTCGACACCAGGGACAAATTGGGCAGCCCTCTCCCTGTGGACGAGGCTCTCAAACGGAACGACCTGGTGGAGGAGTTCTGGATGAAGAGTGCCGAAATCCGCCGCAGCCTTGGGCTCACGCCTGTGGATCGTAGCAAGGGGCCCGAGCCCAGCTTCCCCTCGCCTGCCTTGAAGCCAGTGTCCCTAAAAGCCTATTCAGTTGAAAAATCCCCGCAGGGTGAGGGTCTTCATCTTCTAAAACCTCCACTTGTTCCTCAAAGGCTGGGCCTGCCAAAGTCAGAGGGCGACCAGCCCTCCCTGCCAACTCCCAAGTCACCATCTGACCGAGAACTAAGAAGCTCCCAGGAGGAGCGGAGGGACCTGTCCAGCAGCTCTGGCCTGGGCCTTCACGGGAGCTCCTCCAACATGAAGACCCTGGGCAGCCAGAGCTTCAACACCTCGGACTCTGCCATGCTCACGCCACCCTCCAGCCCGCCTCCGCCCCCGCCCCCCGGCGAGGAGCCCGCCACGCTGCAGAGGAGGCCCTGTGAGCACAAGGAAGCCCAGCCCAAGGCCTCAGTGGCCCCACCACCCCCACCTGCCACGTTTATGCGGGCCCCCGCAGAGCCTGCCCAGCCCCGCCGGGAGGAAGTGCGGAAGTCATTCGTGGAGAGCGTGGATGAGATCCCCTTCGCCGATGATGTGGAAGACACATACGATGACAAGACTGAGGACTCGAGTGTGCAGGAGAAGTTCTTCACACCCCCGTCCTGCTGGCCGCGCCCTGAGAAGGCCCTCCACTTGCCCCTGGCCAAGGAGAATGGGAAGCTGCCTGCCCTGGAGGCTGCGCTCCAGCTGCAGAAGAGGGCACTGCCCTTGGTCTCTCCGGAGGCCAAGGAGCTGGCGGAGGAGCGCATGCGAGCCAGGGAGAAGTCTGTGAAGAGCCAGGCGCTGCGGGACGCCATGGCCAAGCAGCTGAGCAGGATGCAGGAGGTGCAGGTGGCAACCGAGGCCCCCAGGTCCCGAAAGGTGGCCTCAGCACCCTCTCAGGGCAAGGACCGTGGGGCCGAGTCCCCCAGACGCCCCGAGGAGCCCACCTTGAAGCACGGAGCCCCCAGTGAGGAGGCCCTCTCCCCTCCGTCGGACTCGGGGGGCCCAGACGGTTCTGTCACTTCATCTGAGGGCTCCAGTGGGAAGAGCAAGAAGAGGTCGTCACTCTTCTCCCCCCGCAGAAACAAGAAAGAGAAGAAGCCCAAAGGCGAGGGCCGGCCCCTGGAGAAACCCAGCTCCAGCCTCCTAGAGGAAGCAGCCTCCAAGCCCAAGTCCCTGTGGAAGTCAGTCTTCTCCGGGTACAAGAAGGACAAGAAAAAGAAGGCCGATGACAAGTCCTGCCCCAGCACTCCTTCCAGTGGCACCACCGTGGACTCCGGCAAGCACAGGGTGCCCCCCATCATAAGGGCAGGTGGGTTGCAGCCAAGGGGCCACAGTGGGCAGAGCAGGAGGCTACTGTCCCTGAGGTGTTCTCAGAAGAGCCACTTTCACGTGCTGCCCCCAAGGTTCTTAGGAGCTGTGCTGATGGGGGGAAGGGAACCAAACCATGGGGTCACAGGGCATGTCCCCGCTTCATTAAATAATTCTACACCTTGGAACTGGGTAAGGGAGACTTCGAAGGTTTGTGCTCTTCCTGAAGTCACACGACCCCGGGGAGCGTGGGGGGTGCCTGCCAGGGGGAGTGGGCGGGCAAGTGCGGGCTCTGCCTCCATCCTGACAAGGGCCAGCTTCCTAGCTCCTGTCCCCCGCCCTGGTATGGAAGAAGAATCACTTAAACTAAAAAGAAATCAACTCTCCACCTCATCTGCCAGGCTGCGCGTGCCGTGGGCCGGCCACTGTCCTCACCGGGCCTCCCCTCCCCTCCCACAGAGCTGCAGCTCCGGCGCCAGCTGAGTTTCTCGGAGGACTCGGACCTCTCCAGCGACGACATCCTCGAGAGGGCCTCCCAGAAGTCCAAGCGAGAGGTGTGTGGTCCCAGGAACAGACAGAAAGGGGGTCTTCTCGTGGGCTTTTTAAGTGAGCAGCTGGGGCTTGTGCTTCCTCCCTGGCAAGAGTTCTTGTGAAGAACAGCAGGGGCGTTCTGTGCTTAGAGCGTCTCTTCACCTTTGGGAAGCAGCCTGGTGTTGTCCGTTGGTTCTTTTTTCTCTCAGAAATCCCACATGGCACGTGGCATCCGCCATGCGCTAGAGTGGCGAGGGAAGGGCTGCCGGTGCTCCGGGTGGGGACGGGGAGGAGAAAGGGAGCGGGGGGCTGAGGCAGGCGCTGAGCGGTGCTCCTGGCCACGCCGCTGCTCGGCGGCTTGTTAGCGGGAGGACTTTCTGTTCCTAAAGACCTGGTCCCGGACCCCGAGCAGGGTGTGTGCTGGGCCCGGCCTGGCCGTCTGGCTGCTCAGGGCTCAGGAGGAGCGGTGGCCGCCCCGCCCCTGAGGAGCAAGTCTCAGTGTGGAGCTTCCTCATCGTGGGCCACCCTCGGGTGCCTGTTCAGTCTTGTGATTTCCGAAGGGCTCCTGGAGCTTCGTCTGGGTCCGGGGCAGTTGGAGGAGGGAGAGGACCGAGAGACAGTGCCAGGATGAGAACTGAAACCCGCAGGCCTGGGCAGCTCGGCAGGGCAGGTGCAGCCATCCCGCCCCACCTCCGCTCTCCAGTCCGGGGCTCGGGCTCGCCGTCCTGGCCAAGGTGAAGGCGCGGCTCCTTCTACCTCTGATTTTGAATGAAGAGTGTCCCCAGAGCATCACGCACCTTCTTTATAGGCTTCTCGGGGCCTGGACTGGAGGCCACCCACCCCTTTGACTTCCGGGGAAGCCTGAACTGTTGGCCAGTAGGCCAGCCAGGGAGCGCCATGGGGGACCTGAGCCCCCGCACGGGCCTGGCTGGGGAAGGGGCTGCAGCCCAGTCCAGTTTCCTCCTCCCGGCCCGATCAGTTCCTCTTTAAGTAACTGAGCAAACTGGAGAAAGCAGGTCACTATTTCTCATCTCCTTGATGCATTGGTCTCCCCTGGCCATGCAGCGCTTTGTCCACTGTGCTGGAAGGATGCCTAGAGCCAGCCAGTGCTGAGTAAAGGTCTGGGAGTCTGCGCTCTCCCTCAGGGGCGGAGTTGCGTGCGCCTGCTGTGAGCCTTCCCAGGCAGAAGCTTCGGCACTGGCCTGAGAGTTGCTTCTGGATTTGTGTGTGCATCCCCTAGACACATCCCAACACTGGGGGGAGGTGCTGCTTTAGGGGGTCCCGCGAGCGTCAGGGAAGAAGGGAGAATGTGGTCCAAGATTCCCTTTGCCTCAGTGGTCACCATGGTGGGGACATTCGGCCAGTTGTGTCACGTTGGTCAGAAACTTCCACCTATGGCTGCTGTTGCGTGCAGGTGTCTCTACTTTGTCTCCATTAATGAAACACCTGCAGGATGCTTTGCAGCAGCTGCCGGAGCCGGCTGTGCCAAGGCTGTTGTCTCAGGCGGTCTCTCCCAGGGTCCCGCAGGTGTGAAGAGCGAGGAGCTCTCCTTCCCCTGTCTACCTGAGCAGTCACGGACCCCAGTCGTAGAAGCCTAGAGCCAGAGAGGCCTTGGAGACCTTGTGCTCCCAGTGTGCACACAGATGCAAAGCTGTTTGCTGGGGGTTACACAGGAAATATCAAAGCCAAAGCTGAGCCGAGGAGATGACTAACCTCAGAAACAGCTAACCTGACTCCACCGTGGTGGGGGGTTGGCCTGAGCAAGAGCAGAGCACTGTGCATTTTCAAGACTTGGACATTAAAGCAGGAAAACAAACCAAAACAAAAACAGCCAGAAAAGGCTGGGTGTGGTGGCTCTCGCCTATGATCCTAGCGCTTTGGGAAACCAAGGCAAGAGGATCACTTGAGGCCAGGAGTTCAAGGCCAGCCTGGGCAATATAGCTAAGACCCTTAGCTCTACAAAAAATTTAAAAATTACCATGGGGGTGTGCTCCTGTAGTCCCAGCTACTCGGGAGGCTAAGGCAGGAGGATCACTTGAGCCCAGGAGTTCAAGGCTGCTAACCTTGGTGACAGAATAAGAATTTGTCTCTTGGCTGGGCGCGGTGGCTCACGCGCCCGGCCTGTAATCCTAGCACTCTGGGAGGCCGAGGCGGGTGGATCGCTCGAGGTCAGGAGTTCGAGACCAGCCTGAGCAAGAGTGAGACCCCGTCTCTACTAAAAATAGAAAGAAATTATATGGACAACTAAAATATATATATACAAAAAATTAGCCGGGCATGGTGGTGCATGCCTGTAGTCCCAGCTACTCGGGAGGCTGAGGCAGTAGGATCGCTTAAGCCCAGGAGTTTGAGGTTGCTGTGAGCTAGACTGACGCCACGGCACTCACTCTAGCCCGGGCAACAGAGTGAGACTCTGTCTCAAAAAAAAAAAAAACTATGAAGGACATTTTTAGAAAAATTAAGGAGATTTGATCATGGACTGTATAAGTATAAATATGCAACATTATTAGATCAATGTTAAGTTCCTTGCAAGTGATAAAGGTAATTATGTAGGAAAACGTCTTTCTTATGAAGTACATGCTAAAATTTTTAGGGATGGAGGATCGTGATGTCCACAAATGATTCAGGAAAAAAGGTTATGTGGCCAGATTGCAAACATTTGTACATATATGAAGCATGTGATCAATGTTAGGCAAATATAGGTGAAGGGTATGTGGGTGTTCATTGTCTCCCTCTTTCAGCTTTTCTGTAGGTTTGAAACGTTTCCGAATAAGAAGTGTGGGAACAGGGGCCCTGCAGTGAGAATGGGATTGGACCTGCCTCGAGGGGCGGCCGCTGGCTGACAGCGCCCGGCCGTGGCGTGGCCTGCTGTGGCGGCATGAACGGAGGAGATGGCTCCTCTGTGTCACAAACCCCGCCCCAAGTCAGGCTGCTGTGAGACAAGTGCCTGGGTTTTGTTTTGTTAGGGGAAAAAAACCCACTCAGGATAACTTCTATTTTTATTTAAAATGTTCATTATAGAAACGATAATGCAGATTTTTAAAAATCACCTGTGGCCCTACCAATAAGAGAGAGAACTCTCATTTCCTTCTTTTCTTTGCTTCAACCTGACTTAAAATACAATTAACTCAGCTGCTCCTTGGGCACTGTGACTCTGGCTCCCTGGAGGCCCCACTCAGCTACTGTCCTGACCTTCTGCTCTTGGGCCCACTGCAGATGTGTCGTGATCTGTCGTCTGGTCACCACCTCTGCCAAGCTGGTGCCAGCCCCAGAAATGGGTAAATTGTGGAGAAGGCAGCCGTGGCCTCTACCCCCTTTAATTTTGACATCAGCCACAGGTAAAGATGCTAATGCTGTTCCTTAGGTCGTAGTTAATGTATTAATAGTTCCTGTGGAGTTTTTCACATGCTGCTTAGAAAAACCATTACTCTCTCTTTCTTTCTTTCTTTTTTTTTTTTTTTTTTTGTTTGAGACAGGGTCTCCCTCTATTGCTCAGGTTGGAGTGCAGTAGCTCACTGCAGCCTCCAACTCCTGGGCTCATGCGATCCTCCTGCCTCAGCCTCCTGAGTAGCTGGGACTACAGGTCCATGCCACCACACCCAGCAAATTTTTAATTTTTTTTTTCTTCTTTAACATTTCATTGTCAATACTCATAAATTTTTGTAGAGACAGAGTCTCATTGTGTTGTCCAGGCTGGTCTCTAACTCCTGGGCACAAACGATCCTCCCACCTCAGTCTCCCAAAGTGTTGGGATTATAGGCATGAGCCACCGCGCCTGGCCCTTTTTCCTTTTTCTAACCGTCTTGTTCTAATGATGATATTCTTCCTCTCACTCTGGTATGAGAGAGAGATGGTCAGCCTGAGGCAGGACAGACATGCTCAGCTTTGAAGGAGGCAGACTTATCCTTCTCCAGTCCAATGTGCTTGTGAAATGTAGTCCCCCTAGGTTGGCCCCACTGCCCGGAGAAGCAGCAAGGGCGGCCAGGGTTGCGGCCATCCTGGAGCTCTCAGGACCTCCCTGTCCTGTGGGCCTTTGGGAGCTCAAACCACCGCTTTCTCTCACTCCTTTATTTCCCTTTAGTCATTTAATGTGAAGACCTGAAGAGCAAATGTAACTTGCCTCGGCTCTGGGAGCAGCTCTGCTCAAGGTTTAGTGGGGTGAGAAGAGGTTCATGTTACTGTCTGAAAAATACTTTTTTTTTTTTTTTTGAGACAGAGTCTCACTCTGTTGTCTGGGCTGGAGTGCCGTGGCGTCAGCCTAGTTCACAATAACCTCAAATTCCTGGGCTCAAGCGATCCTCCTGCCTCAGCCTCCCAAGTAGCTGGGGCTACAGGCATGCGCCACCATCCCCAGCTAATTTTTTCTATATATATTTTTAGTAGAGACGGGGTCTCGCTCTTGCTCAGGCTGGTCTCGAACGCCTGAGGTCAAACGATCCACCCGCCTCGGCCTCCCAGAGTGTTAGGATTATAGGCGTGAGCCACTGCGCCTGGCCTGAAAAATACTTTTTGTGAATAACAGTTCCTTTTCCTGCGTACAATCAAGGGATAACACCCGTGGTCCCAGTCAGGAACACTGCAAGAGAGTCTCTCAGGAGACGATGTTCAATTCGATGCTAGTTTTGCTGTGTGTCTGGATCTGTCTCTGACAGCCGGAACCTCCAGCCGCCCCCAGTCAGCAGGAAGGTCTAAGCTTCCATGAGCAAATGGGTCAGTCAAGGAGAAATGGTGTGCATGACCCATGTGTGAACAGTCCTGACTTACACACCCGGGAGATAGAGACGAGAAGGTTTGGGGTGGTGAGGAAGAAGCTGTTTTGACTCAGTGAGTGGAAAAGGGAACCCTGGCCTTCCTCACAGCTGGGGTTCACCCAGACACTGCCACTAGGATCTTCCTCAGGCAGCCCTGTGTGACGCTGTGGAAAATAATGGTGTGTTTTCAGTCTTGTGTGTGTGTGTTAAACTTCTAACTGATTTTGCTCCGTTTCTGTGTTCTATTTTTAATTTTTTACTCATTATTATTATTACCATTCTGTTTTGTTTTCCGTTGCCATCCCCTTAAAAGTCGATTTATGTACCACACGCCTTGGCATTCAGGAGATCATATGCATCAAAGGTAGTGTCTCATTCCCACTGGCTGGTCACTGTTGCATGCGTGTCTGTGATTAACCACCGAGCAGCCCTGCCCTGGCCCCAGCCACGTCCTCACTAACCGTGTTCATCCATGCATGGGGCACAGCCGTCGTTGGCAGCAGGACTTTCTTTAGCTGTGTCATGGGAGAGAAGGTGGATGAGATACCTGTTCTCTGGCTGGAGTGCATGTGGTCATTTTGCTCCAGGTGCCCGGGTGGGGGACAGGGCTGCCCCTGTGGACGGGGCACCCCAGAGAGGGACAGTCCACCATGCTTAGCTCTGGGAAGGGCAAGGGGAGTTGCTCAGGGCACTGGAACACCGCCAAGGATCCGTAAGGACTGCCTATTCAGTGGCCCCTCGATCATGTGAGCTCTCAGAGTAAAGATTAGGAGTCTATACCCCTGAGTTGAATTTGTCTCCTTTAAAGTCTATAAAAGTGTCCTTGTTTAGTTGCCTTAGAGGCAGTAAAGAGGGTCTTGTGAATAAAGGCAAACCCCCAACGCTGGCCTGTCTGTGGTTGCTCTGTTTGTTCAGGGCATCTGGCAGTCCCCTGAGCCCTTCTTGCCCGGGTTGGCAGGCAGACGCAGGCAGTCCCGTCAGTCGAGCGGCACCAGGTTTGGGCCATTGTCTGCTCGACTCTTGATGCTGCTGGGCATGACAGCCCTGGGCAGGCTGCGTCCTCTTCTGCTCAGTGGCAGACTGTTGCCTCTGCAGACCCCAGAGTCTACGGAGACCTCCGTAGTCCTTCTTCAGACTGTATTAGTTTGGGGTTCACCAGACTTAAAAGTGAGGCATCCCTGTTTTCTCTATGTTGGGTGTCACTTATTAAAAGGAGCTCATGAATACCGCTCATCTGAGGAAAGTGGCTTTTGATACCAAGCAAGAAAATAAAAGAATCCTGATTTTTCTCTTTTTCCTTCCCCTGTAAGCCTTCGAGAAGCAGGAGGTTTGGGGAAACATTTTACCAATATTTTTACCCCCACAAAGTCTTAAAAAGAGCAGACATCCTTATTCAGGAAACAGGTGATCTCAGTGATAAAGGAGCATATGTCCCTTTGCTGTTTTAACTTGCTAACAGTCAGTCCCCACACGGCCTCCTATCCCTGTCACAGAGGGAAAATGTCTCACCTTGTGGATCTGTAGTTGTGCCCTGTGGCATTGAGGGCTGCTGCAGGCTGGGGGTCTGCAGGCCCCGTGCCCTTGTCTCTTGGCATCCCCTGCCCTGCTGGCACTCTACCTGCCAGGGGACCAGCTCCAACTTTGGGGACAGCCCTCCCGGTGCCCCTGCTGCCCAGACCTAGCTCAGCTGTGCGTGCACCTGACTGAGGGGAGATCTCTTGTTCTCTCCAGCCAAGAACCTACACGGAGGAGGAACTGAATGCCAAGCTGACCCGGCGGGTGCAAAAGGCAGCCCGGAGACAGGCCAAACAAGAGGAACTTAAGCGGCTACATCGAGCCCAGGTAAAACGCAGAGGGTGGGACCACGAGACATGCAAACGGAAACATCTCGTGGCAGCTCCTTCCTATCTGGGCCTCCTCCATGGCAAAGGCAGGCCAAGAAGGCAGAGCAGAGGTACATGGGCATCCTTGTCATCTGAGGTGACAGGCCCAGAATGCCTTTGGCTTGAGGCAACAACAGAGGCCCCACCTTTGTGGAACTGTTGGTATAAAGGGGAGTGGCTTTGAGTTTCCCAAATTCCTCTGTCTGGAGTAACCATGGTAAAGTCCACTGGTTCAATTCTAAGAACTGTTGTCAATGTCAGTTTGTGGCCTCACAACCTCTGGTGGGCCTGGGATTCCGTGGGGGGTCCGAGCTCTTCTCCCAGTCAGTAGTCTCTGTCTGCAGGCTACACAGGTCATTTCTTTTTAATTTTTAACTTGTAAAGGCAGGATTTCCACTGTAGTCTTCCAGGAGCCTCTTCCAGCACCCCAGGAAGGCCTGAGGTCACAGTACCTAGCTCCTTCCTGCAGAGTATGTCCACTTCTTCTCCTTGCCCTGCCCCAGGCGCGGCTGGCCACCGCTTTACCTACAGGCCTTGGCGCCGACTGACAGCGGCCTGGGGCCTGGAGTCTGCACAAGTGACAAGGCCAGAGTCCCTGTGCACGGGGTCTCCACACACACTTCCGAGCAGTGTGCCCACAGACTGGAGCCTTTTCCAGAGCTGTGACATCATTTGTGTTTCTCCCTCTTCGTGATTGGACCGTTAGTTTTCCTCTTGAAATCTAGAGAAAAGACAAAGCTGGGAGCTCACGCGTTCTGTTTGTCGGCAGATCATCCAGCGGCAGCTGGAGCAGGTGGAGGAGAGGCAGCGGCAGCTGGAGGAGAGAGGGGTTGCCGTGGAGAAGGCGCTCCGCGGCGAAGCAGGTACTGCCCGCCCCTCTGTGCGGAGCTTTGCTCCTGGGGGAGAGCCCTCTCCCCCACTGTGGTAGGCTAGCTCTGCATCACCTCATCTGGAATTCAGCTCCTTTGCCAAAAGGATTTTCTGGGTCCATTCATCACTGAGATTTGGGGCTACTAAAATAGCAAAAGAAAAGAAAAGCGCCTGTGTCTGGAATGGCCCCGAATGCCCAGACCTGCTGCTCAGCCCCTCTCATGGCTTGCCATGTCCCCGTAGAGTGGAGTCTCAGTCCCCGGTATCTGCTGGTGGCAAGTGCTGGGCCTCCTTCACTGCCACTTTCCCACCCCACTGTTTTCTCTGGGAGAAAATAACTGGGAACGAGGGAGATTACACTGCAAGGAGCCATCACAGAACTGCACCGGGCAGGTCCCCACCTCCTGTCTTTAGGTCCCTGGGCCCTTTCTGCCCTTGCTGGACAGAGCGCCCGAGGACACAGCCCCACAGAGCCCTCACCTTCGCCTGCTGGGGCCATGTGGCTGCCCTTGGCACACACAGATTTCCCAGGGGTCACCCAGGTTGTGTCGAGTGCAGGCCAGTCACTCAGAGCAGGTCTGGAGAGGCTCGGGGGACCGTGACAGGCTGCTGTTCCTGGCAGGGAGGAGCTCAAGTGTGGGGTGCAGTCATACTCACTCTGCCACCCACGGAACCAGTGGGTGTGGGGTCAGCACAGTTGGGCACAGAGAAAGCAAGAGAGTGTCATCTGTGGTCCCAAAGGCCCAGGAGTCATCTGTGGTCCCAAAGGCCCAGGAAGCCCAGAACCTTGAAACCACTGGGCCAGCACTAACCGAAACTCCAGCCCCAGGCGTGGAGTGACTGTTCTCTGCTTCCGTAAGCATCCACGAGTCCCGGTCTAGTCTCTGGATGGGGAAACCTCCATCTCTTTATAAAGAGAGCTCGGGAGCCACAGATTCAGCATTCAAATCGTGAGGCTAGAGATAAAGAAAGGCAGTGACCTCTTATCACCCCTCATTCTGGTGTGGCAGAGGGGAGCTGGTGGCACCTCTCCTGGCAGGCAGGCTGTCTGTGAAATGGAAGAACTGGGAAGAGGCCACCAAGACCAGGATCAGCAGCCACCATCTGATCTTGCTCGAAAACTGACGGATGGGCTGACCTCGTGGTGTGTGCCTGGTGTCAAGATGAGTCCCTGTGGTTCTGCAGGACTGAAGTTCATGGGGAGTTAAGGGAGTCAGACACAGACTAGGTCTCCTTTTCCAGGCCCTTTAAGGCCTGGAAAGTGCAGCTTATCGATCGACTCAGCAGTGACCTTCAGGTGAAGAGATGGGATGGGGGAGAAAAATGTTCAGAATGTGGATATTCTTGGTTTTGTGCCTCACCTGATGTTGGACTTAATGCTTGAAGCCCAGGCCGCCAAAGGAAATGCAAACCACTTAGCATCCAGTAAGCCAAAAAGACTGGGATGTGTTCCTGCGAGGCAAGCACTGGCAAGGAATGGAGATTCAGGTTCACCTCAAAGGGAGCCAGGCTGCCCAGTGAGCCTGGGGTGTCCTCCACCGTCCTGTGGGTCCCCCTCCCCCGCCCTGCATTCTCTGACCCAGTCTCCTCGATTACACCTGTCCTAGAGGGAGCTAGCCCCGACCCACTAGCGATGCCCGTGCCCGGCTACACCCTGGCCACAGCTCTGCCCTCGTGGCTTTCCTCTTCTTGCAGAAGATACCAGGAGGGAGCCTGGGCCCACCATCATTCCTTCGTACCCTTCTCCACAAATCACTTCTGCCAACATGGAAAGCGATAGATAGATCTCTCAGCACATAGTGAGAATAGCTCCACAGTGTATGCATCTACGTTTCATAGTCAGCATCCTCCAGGATGGAAGATGCTCCTCCCCTGCTCTCCCTCACTAGGTTCTGAGGTTCAGGTGGGTCCCGTCGAGCACCTGCTGGCTGCCATGCAGTTTGAGTCTGAAACAATACTTCAATACTTCTGTAACAGCCTGTGTCATTGAAGCTTCTGCCAATGGGCCAGAAATTATATACTATTGAAGATTGGTGTATGATTTTGCCAAAATTCTTCCTCCTACTTGTTCAGATATACAACTCAAATTTCATCTAAGTCAGTGGTTTTCAAACTTGTTTTTTAGCAGCAGAATTTTTTATAAGATTATGAGTTCAAGTTTAAAATCAAAAGGAATTACTCCAAAATGTTAATAAACACAAATTTGAAAACGGGTGACAGGAGAGAGCCTCAGCATCCAGTTGGGGTACGGTGTGGAGTACCCCCTTATACAGAGCTGGACTGTAGTTCAACCAGTGGTAACAGGGTTTTTTTAATAGCTCACTTAGAAATCTCAGGATATCTGTAATTTAAATGATATAGATGCTAAAAGCTTAAAAATGGAGCAATAGCATTTTTTTTCATAGTTGAATCTTAAGAAATCTAATAGCACTTCACATTCCTTATAAAGAGCAAATCTTCAGATAGAAAGTTCCCAAACATAAACAGAAAAACCCAACTATGCTATGACATTGTCACATAATGTGTTACCCACCTGAAGGACCTCGCTGACAGGAACGCCTGAGGGGTGGGCCTGTCGCCGAGCTCTCCCCAGTGCTCCCCGCACGCTGGCACGCGAGCAATACACTCGCAGGCCAGAACGTAAGTAAGTAAAGCTTCCCGTTCGCTAATGCATTTATAGGGAGTTCAGATACTTGCACACAGAGAGCAGGAGAACTTGGTCCTGAGGGCCCCACAAAAGTGAGTTTACCTGGCAGCACAAATTAATGTGTTGACAGTCCTCAGTGGGTTAAAAGTTGGCATGTAAAACATTTAAAGGTGATTTATTTTAAGTCTTTTAAAAGAGTTAAAAGTATTTGTAAATCAGGTATTTGGGAGACCCCTGGAATGCCTTTTGGAGAACCCTAGGGTTCCACAGAGGTTTGAAAACCACTGTTCTAGTCCAAATTCCTTCCTTTAGGTAAGTCTTCCCCAAAATATCTCAATCCAAAGGCATCCTTCTCTGCTTTTACAGATGGGCCATGGTAGCTCTGTAGGGATATTTCCCCAAGATACATTTGAGAGATTCTGAGGATATAGTGACTCCTACCATAAGAATATACTTTCAAATATATTATTTTCCTCTTACGTGAATACGTCACTTCCAAGGCCGGTCCAATGTCAGAATTCCCCGTGGCCCTGCTCCTGCTTGGCAGATACCATCTTTGGCGCTCGTGTGTGCACACTGGCCGCTCCTGTCTCTCCTGCTTCTGCGCTCCGTTCCGCTCCATTGTCTCCTTGCACCTGGCTGCGCCCTGAAGAAGGCAGCCTCAGCTAAGCATGATAATCTGGAGTCTTCCAACAGTGGAACCCCTTCCCTGGGGGCGGTACTGAGCTGGCCAGAACCTGCCATTCTGTCTCACCTGATGGTCTCCAGCTTCCGTCGCTGTCTGAGGGCGTCAGACTTTGTTAGCCAAGCTTCCCTTCCAGAGAAGAGATCTGCTGCAGACCTGCCACCCCATTCGTCTCAGTTTGTCTAAGGTTTATGTGTATCCAGGCCGCGAGGATTAGCTTCCAAGCCTTTGGGCAGAACCCAAACGGCAAGACCAAGACTTATGCCATTTCTGGTCCTGGGGCACCTGGGAAGCTTTTTTTTTCCTCTGGGATCCTGATTCAAACTTAAAACCACTGGATCAGCCTTGGGCAGGAGTTGAAAAGCCATTGCAGGATTGCATCCTGCTGTCTAACGTGCTTGTTCTTAAAGGGGAGACCAGGTAGAACAAAGGGCTGCCAGGATCTGCATTCAGAGTACGAGGTTTGGGGGAAGGGTAGCTCAGTAGCAGTTGAATGTTGCTGTGCTCTGCGTCTCTGTATGGTTCTGGGGAGCTGAGGACCGCCAGCCCCTTGCAGCGCCCAGTCTTTGCATCTCATACATGGGGAGAACCTGACACCCACGAGCCTTCAGGCAAGTAGTCAGGGGAGGAACTCTGCGTAAGCCACAACTCTTCTCCCACTTTTAAAGAGAAGCCTGGCTGAAGCTGGGGGCCCAAACCTCAGAGGAAACAGGATCTCCTTCGTCTCAGACCCATTCAGCAAAAGTGATTCTGCAAGGAGTTTGATATTTTCACCAGTGGGGTCACCCGTGAATTCTTGGGAGAGCTCTGACTGCACTTAAACCTAAGGACTGGCATCCTTGCAGAGCCTTTGTAGGATGTTCCCGGCTTGCCTCTAGCCCCTCAGTCTGGGGCTTCTAATATTTAAAAACTAAGGAAGTAAGTAGCACTGATCTGCCCTTGAACTTTCTTAAATCTTCTTAATTAGATAAGGTTGAGTTCCAGCTGGGTTGGCGTCTCCAACAACTGATCCGAGGTATAAACAGGAATCATGTTGATAATGGCTATTAACTCCATCACCAGTGGTTTTTAGTGAATTTGCCCCTCCCCCCACCACAAGGAGTGCAGATGTAGCACGTGTGTGCACACGGAACACAGTGCAGCTACGGAGACGCGGGCTTGCCGGCTGTTCCTCCTTGCCTTCTTCTGTATCACCGTGTTTCTTATGCTTCATGCTTTGGGTGTGGGGACAGGAGGGTTATCTGATTGAATAACTCTCTCTTCACCAATTCCTTGTTGTAGACTATTGGGGAGAGTCTTATTACAGTGACCTCATCGACTTGCATCTGGGTGGTATGTATAGCAGCGTCTGTCACTGACACTAACCTGCTGACACCCTCTCCCCACCTGCTCTTCCCAGTCCTTGCTCACAAAAACAAGGAGAAATCCACCTGATAACCGATGGCAAAAGCACAGACCCTTTTCCAGCTCAGAATGGAGCAGTGTGCCAGATCTCTCCATTGCCCATACGCACTCCAGAGGAGGATCTGAGCTGGCTTCTGACGCCTGGGGTTATTTTAATTTTTTACAACAAAACTTCACCTACCCCACCTCATCAACCTTGCATCTGCATCCTGGTCCCCCAATATTGTTTGTTGTGTGACAGCAACACACACACACTCCAACATGGCGTTGCCCTGAATTTCATCCCTCACAACTAGTAGGTACCACGTCCACTAGGAAGCTCACCACCAGCCAAGCCTAGGAAGCAAACATTTGAGGAACTCAGCCTCCACTGTTTTCATTAGAGTGCTCAGATTTCCCCCAGAGGAGCCAAGTCCAAGGGAAAGGCTTCACTGTTGTGATTTCTGCCCAAATTCACCAAACTTGAGGCCAGGTTGACAGATGCCTATAGTGATGTCCTTCCTTTTTTGCCCTGAGACTGATTTTGTACTTCTTTTCAATGAAGACAGGAAAAGCTTAAGGCAGTGGTTCTCAAAGTGTGGTCCCTGGACCAGCCACATTACCTGGGAACTTGTTAGAAATGCAGATTCTCTTGCCAGTGATATTCTGGGCCACTTAGACAGTGGGAACAGTCAGAATGCCTCTGTTGGATTCTGTACCACTTTGGATGAGTAATGGTAACAGTTCCTTCTCTAACTTTCTAATAAATATGACCAAGATTCAAAAAAGAAATGCAAATTCTCAGCCTCCCACCCCAGACCTTCTGAATCAGAAACTCTGGAGGGGAGGCCTGGTCATCTGTGTTTTAACAGACCTTCCAGCTGATTCTGATGCCCCCTAAAGGGGGAGAACCTCTAGCTTAAAGGAATTCCATATATTTGACATCTTGCTGTACTAAGCTCACTATTTGTGTTAGCTCAGAGAATTGACTGATCCATGAGCCTTGTTTCTAGACTTTGGGCAGTTTTCCTCCTGGAAAGCTGCCATTGTGTCAAGAGGAATGCCAAACAGTTGACACTTAGGTTAAGTAGAGGGGACTCTGGCACCTTCTTGGTGTCCCTGTACCTTGGTCGGGCAGTGTGACCTTTTCCTTTTCCTCGCCCCTTGAAAGCTGCATGCCTAGAAGTATTTTAAAACAGAAAAGCAGGCAAGGATAACTCTCTCGTTTTTTTTTATCCCAACCCTGTTCTTTTAAGAGAGTCACTTATTGGCCCATTCATTTAAAACCAAAGCTGTGATTCCTACTGTAAGACAGTAGCTCCAGCATTGGTGGGGGGGGCTCTTGGCCTCCTTGGAGAGGGGGATCGTTGCTGTCTCTGCTCTCTGTGCTCTTTGATCCTGGGCTCCCACGGCTTCCAGAGACTCCATCAGTGTCCCGGAGCTCCTGCTGTGCTCAGGGGACTCCACACCACAGCCACAGGTGCTGTAAAAGGGCTGATGCTTCCATTCCAATTAACAGACCCCGTTCCCTGCCTAACACCCTCCTGCCTCCTCCTGACAGGGAACATCTGTGTGGGTTCTAAGTGAATCTCAATGTATGAAAGGTTTTTTAAAATTCAGAATCTCCTGGAAGGAGCTGTCAAAGCTCATTTCTCCGCAGGCGTATTCGCCCCTCCCTCCCAGCCCCAGATCATCTGCCGCACTGATCATCTCCTGTCCGTCTCGTTTGTCTTCGTTATCCCCCTTGTGCAAGTGAGAAAAGGTAGCAAGCAGTTTTCACTTCTACATCCCTGGACTCCCAATAAATTTGGATTTAGAATCCCAATAAATTCTAGGAGGAAATGAAATAAATATAAAAAAGAAACCCAGTGTGCCTTCTGAACTCTAAGGCACCCCACCCTGACCACCTCTTGAAGATGGTTCTCCTCAACCCCTCACTTCCCCTTCTGCCAGCCCATTATGATTTTTATGTAAAATTTAGACTTCTCTTGTGGGCTCTGCTCACCATAGAAAGGCTGCTGCCACCGCCGACCAAGAGAGCATGAAAGGAACACTGTTCTGGAAGGAGTCACTTGTGTACTTCAGGCAGCAGAAAAAGGGTCTCCAGGCCCTGTTCTCTTCAAGCCCAAGGCAGAAGACATAGATGCCAGGATTAGGGCCCTTTTCTGTTTGTGCTGGTGTTTCATTTGTGGAGCACTTGGTAATATTACTTGGGGGAGAAATTACCCTTAGGAAGGGTATGAAGTATGTGACCTGGTTGCTCCTCTGTTCTTGCATCCCCAAAAGGCCCCACGGAAGCCCCATTTCCGAGCCGCAGCCCAGATCCTATTTCTCCAGGGGGTGAGACAGAGTTCCAGGCAGCAGGTGGGGTGTCGGGATTTCCATCTGCTGCTCAGAGGAATCCGGGTGCCTGACCCCTGCCCTGAGCTCTGCCTGTCACACTGTGTGACTTTAGTGGGCTCTTCCCGTCACTCCCTATTTCAAAAGTCTCTCTGAGCCAGAGCAGAGAGAACGATTTCCCTTCCTCACGTGGCTTGACCTTGTGCTTTTGCAAGAAAACATTAAAGGACACAAAGTAACCCTTGGGCCAGGGAGGAAGGGTCCCTAAGTAGCCATTCCCTTTCCCTCTTCTTCCCTGGCGCACTGAACAGGCTCAGCGCAGCCCAGCACGCTTCTGTCGCAGTGGGACAGAGAGATGACTGGAAATCTGTAGGGCAAACCAACCACATCCCTTCCGAAAAACTTCAGATTAAAAACATATGTAATTTCTAGTTTTGTAGACCTCACCTCTTGATTCATATGTCTAAAAGGGATATTTAAAGAATGTGAAAGGTTTGGAAATGGAAAGAGGACTGGAAAGCAGTCCTTCACCGTTGCTGGTGAGATGGGGGTGGGGGGTGCAGGGGGGCTACCCCAGCCGGCCCCTTCCCCACCTCTGAGTGACTGCCCTCTCGTTCCGTTTGCTTCCCTTAATTTGATGTTGGTAGAGTCTTGGTTTGCCTGCTCAGTCTGAGTGTTAGCCTGGCTCTGCTTTGTCTAGGAACTTTGGAACCCTTGGGGTTTCCCAGCGTGTGTGTGTGCGTTTTGGATCTCAGTTCTTACATTCTTACATGCATTTTGGGGGGTTGCCTTCATTTCCTCCCCATCTGGAGATTCATGCTACACTAGTTTTTATAGCACCGGACATCTCCTTGCCCTGTCGTGTGCATGGTAGCCTGGGCCTGCCGGACCAACCTGACTATCACGATGCCTGCTTACCTCTCCACAACATCGCAGACCAGCCAACTTGAATCCCTGGCGAGGCCGCAGTGTTTGTCATTGCCCCCAGGTTTTGGGCTGGACCTCAGCCTTGCAGTGCAAAGGCTGCCAGGGGCATGGTGTTGGCACTGCTTTAGAGCACATACCCTGCCCAAGACAGAGCAGAAAATCAATGAAAGCCCCATTTCTCAGACCACCACCAAGAAAGTCTCCCCTCCCTGGGCGCTTGGCCTTCTGCAAGTTTAGTCTGGTCGATTGAGCATGGGCGTGACAGGTAATGCCCCTGGAAAAGGGGAACAAAAACTCTGTAGTGTCGGCAGCAGGAATTTTATGAAAAGATATTGCTCCAGTGCTGGGTCACTTACCAGTAAGTATAGTGGCACTACGGCCAAAAACAAGTGTACGAAGTGAGTCCACCTCAGCACAGGGCTGGCCCAGAGTGGCAGGAAAGTGGAACCTCGAAATGTTCCTGAGAAATGAACGTGTCTCTTTCCTGGCGCCGACACCTACAAATGTGCTGTTCAGAGGCCAAAAGGAAGTCAAAACCCAAAAGAATCTCTTTGTACGTGCAGGATGTTCGAAAAGCGTAAAGGGGAAGTAAACTAACCCTGGGTGCTTTACAGATGTTTATGCATGAAAGAGGCTGCAGTGTATCAAAAGGGAAGACCTTTGGGGCCAATCTCCAGCTTTTGAAAGGGTGACACTCTATAATGTTCTCAAGCTGATTTGGAATTCTGTATTTTCATGTGGAAATGCAGTTATAAATGGTGGCTCAGCTCATGAAAAGCCATTTTCCCCATCATGTCTCTGTATACAATACTGGGCTAGTGACACCCCAAGACCTAACCACTTTCCTGGGGAAATGCAACATTCCAGGCTGGGAATTCTGGGATATAGATTTCTACTTGGCAGGCCGTGCCCATGGCCTACCAGGCACTGGCTGTAGAGACCTCTCCAGCTGTCAGCCTGTGGTAATGACGCCTTTGTCCAACAAGGGGGAGCTGGGAGCCAGTGCAGTGAGCAGAGATGGAGCCTGAGGCGAGGCAGAGCCCCTGGGCTAGAGCACAGCTCCAGACCAGCTCCCTGGCCGTCCCTTTCTTTTTGTGCAAGAATCTTTGAGAATGGCCCAACAATTTGCTTTCCTTTTGCAACTGCCCTTACCTTTGCTTCCAATGAGAAATTCTTTCCTGCTTTGGCTCTTAATGAAAACGGGCCTTCTGCATGGCTGGCCCCGGGCCTGGTGCATCAGAGGGCTCAGTAAACGTTTCTCATATAGATTATTCGTCTCTCACATTGTCCTTAAAATAAGCCCCTGATCCTTACAAGGAACTTCTAATTGTTCTTGATATTAACACCAGTGTAGAAGCCAGTGGCTTAAATATGACCCAGCGGAATTGAAGGATGGAATTGGAAATTCAGGGCCTCAGCTGACTCCCATCCCAGCACACGCTGTGCCTGTGGTCATCGGGCTGTGGACAGAGCTAGGCCTTTGACCTGGCCCCTTTGGGCTTTGTGATCACATCCTCACTTCTCCTTGTGAGAAAGGCACAAACCCTTCTCTACCTCTCAGGCGCAGGGCTAGGGCTTTTGGGATTGTGAATACCAAAAGGACTGAAGTAGGTTTTGTCTGCATTTCAGATGACTGTCCAAGCTCAGTATCTTCAGGGTTTGTGCGTTTGTTTTCTCCAGGTATCTGAACATTTCGTTTGGTTCGTTGACAGGGTGGGAGGGGAAGCTGCAGTGTGTTGGGGTCTTGTGCAGGGCCTTTATGAGAAAGCAGGGAGAAGGCAGAAATATAGAAAGAACAAGTTCTAAGAAGGGGGACTTGCCACAGAATGGTCCACCCTGTCTCCCAGCCTGGCAGCCCTTGTGCCCCACCTGGTCAGGGCCAGGTGGTAGTGTGGGGGCACCCCCAACTGAGGAAGGTGAGACCTGGATTCAGGCCCTGCCTTCACGGCCTCCGTGGCCAGGTTTCTTATCCTTTCCGAGCCTCTTCGGAGATGGGGTAGGAAGGGATGGCGTACCTCCCGTCCACGGGGAGCTGTGTGGCTCTTTGAGCTGCTTTGAGTAGCCACCATTTGTTAGATTTGCTTAGAGCCTGTGTTGGCCTTTTTTTTTTTTTTTTTGAGACAGAGTCTCACTCTGTTGCCCAGACTAGAGTGCTGTGGCGTCAGCCTAGCTCACAGCAACCTCAAACTCCTGGGCTCAAGCAATCCTCCTGCCTCAGCCTCCCAAGTAGCTGGGACTACAGGCATGTGCCACCATGCTCGGCTAACTTTTTCTATATATTTTAGTTGTTCAGCTAATTTCTTTCTATTTTTAGTAGAGACAGGGTCTCACTCTTGCTCAGGCTGGTCTTGAACTCCTGACCTCGAGCGATCCACCCACCTCGGCCTCCCAGAGTGCTAGGATTACAGGCGTGAGCCACCACGCCGGGCCTGTGTTGGCCCTTTAAAGAGAGCAGGCTCTTAGTTCAGAGTAGGAAAGGAAGATTTGGGTTCTAGTCCAGGCTCTGCCTCACTTAACTCCTTTGAGCCTTAGACCCCTCATTGAAAATGGAGACCTAGGGCCTGTCCAGGTGGCCAGCGTGAGGCCAGGTGGAACCGCATGTGGAGAGCGCTTGGAAACCAGAGTGCGCCGCCCACGCTGACTCATGCACCACACTGGAAAAGGGTGAAGCAGGCTGTGCTGTCTGATGGCATTCTGCTTTTCAAGATTCAGTGACACGCCTCACCTGCCCCCAGGTGTCAACAAGTGGGCTCTAAAGAGCTGCTTGTGGGGTCACATTTCAAAAGGCAGTGCTGCTTCAGAGGGGAGATCTAGCTCATTGCCAAGGCGGAAGGTGGGCCTGGAAAGCTTGCCGTGTTGGAGGCGGGCGGCAGAGAGGTCCGCGGATGAGAGTGAAGACCCGCTGGTGAAAGCTCCACCCTGGACCGAGCCCTGGGGAGCTGGGAAGTGATGGCCGGAGCCCAGAGGAGGCAGGAGTGGTTTGAGAGGTGACAGATAGAACTGTGAGCAAGAGAGGGAAACCTGTTACCCTGATAGTAAAAAAACCAAAAGACTTCTATTTGCCATAAGCTTGCCGATACCTTTGTCCTTAGAACCTGTGAACCAAATGATCTATTTCTCACATCTCCATAAAAGGCAAAGAAATCACCATCCAAAGCAGCGCCCGGGCCCTGCCTGCTCTCGGCAGGTGGTAGTCTGGGGTGGAACTCCCCTGGTTTGAATGGGTTTTCCCTCCCATTTCTTCTTTTGAAAATACTATTCATTGGGTGTTTTTTCTGATTGTAAAAGTAATATGCATTCATTATGGAAGTCTTGGAGCATACAGGAAAGTCTAAAGAAGAAAGTAGGAACCGCTCACGCTGTCGGCTCACCCGACCCCTCCCGAGGCATGTTCTTCTGGCCTCTCACGGTCTGCCTTCTGCCCGTTGTCTGGGACACCTTTTTCTTTTCTTTTTAAACACTTGCTTTACCTGATGTATCCTTTTTCTAATTTCATTTCCTAATTTCTGTTCTCAATATTCTGTTATCTCATATTGTCCTCTGTTGGAAAGGGTGTATGAGGATGTGGTCTACGTAAAAGGAGCTAAAAGCTGTATTTTGTGATGTGCAGAAAGCAGAAACACATTCTTTAATCTACACGTGCAGGTGCCTGCTGCTTCGTTCCAGATACTGCTTGGTTGTGTGGCCCGGCATTGTCCCTTGCTGCCGAATATGGACACTCTTCCCTCCGGGCTGCGGCCTCTTCACGCGTCATGAGAGTCCCGGGAAGCAGCAGGCTGTTCAGTGACGTTGTGTTTGGTGGGGTCCGCCCAGGGGCTCTCAGCCTCAACAGTGACACTACACCTTGAAACCAGGAAGGTGGACTGTAGGTTAGCTGTGAGGCTGAGCAAACTTTTTAGGAAAGAAGCCCTTCTCCCTCGTCCCCACGCATCAGCTGGTCTACCTAGGACCCTGGAGGATCAGCGTCTCTCTGTCTCTCTCCCTCTCACACACGCACACACACACACAGACTGTCTCTGGCTTTGGTCTGGAAGTGTATGAGATTCACTGTGCACAAAGCACATGCAGAAACCTGAGGGTCTTTAAAAAAGAGAGGACATGTACCTGTGTTTATTTAGCTGCGCGGCAGGAGGCCTCTCAGCCAACAGTTTGTCTGGCCCCTCTGTTGACTAAAGCAAGGTTATTTCTTAAACCGTGTTCTTGTAGACCACACGCTGAGCCCCTTGCAGGCCCAAGGCCCCGTCCCCCGTGTGTGCTCCTGTGGTTCTGTGATGGTCCCTTGCTACCTCCTCTCCCTCGTCCTTGAGTAGCCGTCAGATCCCAGGTCCTAGAGATGTCTCTGCACACTGTCTCTCTCAGTTCCCCGTCCGCCCCCCTCACCAGCATCATTCCTGTAAGTTTTTGGTGCGTCCTGTCAGCTCACCCCCTTTTGGTCTCACAGTCCAAAGTGTGACAGCCATCCCAGGGCGGCATTGGACCCCTCCACAGAGATGGCAGGGCCAGAAGAAGGCGGCTTGGCTCTCCCTGCACATGGGGGTCCGGGGATAGTGACAGGGACTGGTGGAAGTCACCTGTATGTGTGTACATTTCCCCCGAATCGTCCTGGCTCGGAATTGGAAGCACTGCAGAAGTCAGAGCCCTGCAGGCCCATCACGGGGACAGGTGCTGCCTCCACGGGCTCAGGATTCCCTCCTGGGGGCGTGGCGGCCTGACCGCGGCCGCCCCCTCTTGCCCCGTAGACTTATCGAGGCTGGTTCTACCTCCAGCACGTAGGCCTATGGTGAGAGAATGTTCCTCCTAGGTCTGGGTAGTGACCCCAGGTTGTCACTTAAACACCTGGAGCAGTCTGTCCCATAGAGGCAGGCAGCCCTCTCCAGGGGCTTCGGGCATCTTTGAGGAGGGAGCCTAGGACCCAAGACCAAAAAGCCACTGTGTGGTAATTCCTGGATGCCACTCTTCCCGCCCCCAAGGAACAGAGGCAGCAGGATGGGCGCCCTTCCCAGCCTGCGCCCGCCAGTGGCTGCCGCCTGGCGCCTGGGCCTGCTCTTGCTCAGTTTCTGTGCTGAAAAAAGGACTTAATTCATTTGTAGACTTTGTTTCCCTTGTTTCTGCTTCTCCATTTCTTGTATTTTTTTTCTTTTCCTGCTGTTGTTCCTTTCTCACTTCTTATGCTTTTTGTCCTCTGCTTGTTTTTTATTTCACCTTCTCCCTGTCCCTCTCCACTTCCAAATTCCTCCTCCTCTTTTTCCTCTTCCTATTTTGTCTTTCTCCGTTTCCTCCTCCTCTCCCTTGTTTGGTCCTTTTTGAAGTTGAGCCCAGTGGCGGGACTCCACGGCGTAGACCTCTCTCCTTCTGCCCTTGCTGTGTCCAGGAAGGTAACGTAACTCACCACCCTCATCCCCACTGCCTCGGAGGGGCCGTAGCAGCGTTAGTCAAACAGGGAGCCAAACTCCAACTCTCTCTCTGACCCTTGATAGCCCTGTTGCAAAATGTCATGAGTATGTGGCAGTTTCGTACAAGGCACAGTATCCCTTTGACTGTCTAAGGGGAGGGCCGGGACACAGAGTGAAGCCAGAGCACCCCTAGGTCCCAGCCTTTCAAGGCTGCAACAGGACTTCTGCAGTATTGCCCAGCCGTTCATGGCTGGGGACTTTAAGTCTCAAATCCATCAGGCAGAGGGGCCAGGAACACAGGTGAGGAGCCTCCCACCTGTGTGGCAGCTGTTTGAATCAGCAGAGTCAAGGAATACTGTCCTTACAAAGACTGGTCTACACAGGTACCCTTCAATTCTTCTCCAAAACAACCACTAAAAGCAAACTTCTCTACCTTGTGTCTTGCTGAGTGTGGTTTTTTGTTTTGTTTTGTTTTTTAAGTTTGTCTGATTTGAAGTCTGTTGTGGTGATAAGATTGTCGTGGAAAAGGCATGTGGGGGGGGGGTGTGGCCCTGACTAACCCTGCTAACCTCTTCCCTGCCCTCCACACCTCACACCCGACTCTCACCCGCCACCGCAGCCCTGCTCATCAGCTGGGCGTGAGCTCCCCTGTGGCTCCAGAGCACTGTTCACATGTCTCCTGGGGGAATTTTCGTCTCTACACGTGGGGAGGCGGGCAGGAGGGAGAGCCTTCCCGGTGTTGCTGCGGCGTGCCGCGCTGGGCAGCTTGCATGCCTGGGCTCCATCTTCCATGGCCACGTGGGCACACTGTGCAGAGAGGCTCCGGAAGGAATGCATGGAACTGAGCTGCAGGCTGGTTTGAAAGCCAAGAACCAAGTCTATTGGGCTGGGTGAGGAGAGCTCTGGCCCCTGGCGTGCGGGCAGCACTCCACAGCAGCAGGCTGGGCAGGTGGGGGCGTCCATTCCGTCCTTCAGAGCAGGGCTCCCCGTGGGAGCAAAGCTGCGGGCACCGGGGCACAGGCACTAACCCTGCTTGTGCGAGCGCCATGCATTTCTCCTCCCCAGAGTGTGGCCACCGGGTGAAGGCTAAGTGGCTTAGGCCTCGTGTGAGTCAAGCAGACAGCGCCACAGAAAGAGATTTGTCCATAGTGAGGAGGGAGCTTGATCCTGAGAGTCCCTCCCGAGGACGCACTCCCTGCGCCCCTGGGCTTGTCTTAGCAGGGCTGCAGCGTCCCCCGCAAGCAACTCAGACAGTGGAAGGGATGTTGAGAGACTTCCCAGTCCAGTGCCTCTTAACCTGAGGCCCATGGCTGGACTCAGGAAGCCTGCGAGCAGCGTGGGATTCTGTCTGAAGTTGTTTGGCGTGTGCTCATAAGCACTTTTCTAGGAAGAAAGTCCCTAGCTTTCATGAGATTCTCAAAACAGTTTGTAATTCAAAAATATTGGAGAACCACGGACATAGTCTGTCTTTTAGGCAGGACCACACTTTTGCCACGAGCTTCTTTGTACTCCAAGGAAAAGGAGTTCGTTTCCTCCTTGGGTGCTTTGATCCCTTGGAGAGTTCATTCCACCCTCCTGCTACAGCTAAGCCCAGCGGGTCAGGCCACTCCTGGTGGAGACTTAGATGTCAGCTGTGTGTTGGTTCAGGGCACCTGAGCTAGTCGGCAGGCAGCCCAGACACTGCTGTTGGACTGGGTCAGAGCAAGGCACGGCCGCCTACTTCAGTCTCTAGGGTCTGCTGCTGTTTCTCTGCTGTTGGTGAGAAACCTGCTAGTCGTCCTGGGGTGTGCTGCACGGCCCCCGAGCATGGGGTGGGACAGTGCCAGGAAGCTTGCTAGGCCACAAGTGAAGCAGAGGTGTCTTCGTGTCAGGATCCAAAGAAACGGTGTAGTAGTGGCCCCAGAGAAGGGCAGTACCCCAGGAAAGAAGTGGGCTAAATGAGCATAACTTAAAATGGGAGCAAGATACAGTTTATAAATCCACATTTGCTTCATTTATTAGACTGATTTCCACAAGGAGACCTAGTACACAGCAAGTGCCAGATAAATATTAACTGAAGGAAACAAAAAAGAGAGGGCAAAGCATTTAAGGCATACCGAAAGAGAACCATTGAGCAGGAGAGGTAAAAACAAGCTCCCAGGAGGGAGGAGTCACCACCGGCCGAGGCCACTGATGGGCACGGCAGGGCCGGGGACAGATGGAAGCGTAGGCTGCGCCAGACCCGGGGAGCGTGTGCTGGGGCCTGTCATTCTCTGCCCCCGCCATGGCTGTAGGCAAACTTTGGACCTGGCTTGGGAGTGTTCCGGCAGCATCTTGCTCGGCTCTCTTTGCACATTTGCCCCAGTGTGACGATTCCTGAGGGCCGGGGTAGACCTAAGGAGACACTCCATGCAGCCGACACACGCTCTCTCTTGGCAGGCATGGGCAAGAAGGATGACCCCAAGCTGATGCAGGAGTGGTTCAGGCTGGTGCAAGAAAAGAACGCCATGGTGCGCTACGAGTCTGAGCTGATGATCTTGTGAGTGGCCTTAGGCCAGGGGACCCAGCACGGGGGGACGTCGGCCCCATGCCTATGCCAGCAGACATACTGGCCCTTCCTAATTTAGTGGGGTAAGGGGGGTGGTCCCCAAGTCATTGTTGCTTGTTTCCTTCCCTGCCCCGCAACCTCAGTGCCCGGGAGCTGGAACTGGAAGACCGGCAGAGCCGACTGCAGCAGGAGCTCCGGGAGCGGATGGCCGTGGAAGGTGAGCGGGAGGGGGTGCCGTGGGAGGTGAGCGGGAGGGGTGCCGTGGGAGGTGAGCGGGAGGGGTGCCGTGGGAGGTGAGCGGGAGGGGTGCCGTGGGAGGTGAGCGGGAGGGGTGGCCGTGGGAGGTGAGCGGGAGCGGATGGCCGTGGGAGGTGAGCGGGAGGGGTGGCCGTGGGAGGTGAGCGGGAGGGATGGCCGTGGGAGGTGAGCGGGAGGGGTGCCGTGGGAGGTGAGCGGGAGGGGTGCCGTGGGAGGTGAGCGGGAGGGGTGCCGTGGGAGGTGAGCGGGAGGGGTGCCGTGGGAGGTGAGCGGGAGGGCTGTGGTGCACGTGGAAGCCCGTGTGGCTCCCGCCTCCAGGGCCCTCACGCCTGATGTCTTCGGCTGCTCCCCAGATCACCTGAAGACCGAGGAGGAGTTGTCAGAGGAGAAGAAGATCCTCAACGAGATGCTGGAGGTGGTGGAGCAGAGAGACTCCCTGGTGGCCCTGCTGGAGGAGCAGCGGCTCCGGGAGAAAGAGGAGGACAAGGACCTGGAGGCCGCCATGCTGTCCAAGGGCTTCAGCCTGAACTGGTCCTGAGCTCCCACCCACGCTCGCCGTTGGTCTGTTGGCATCCACCTGACCGGGCTGTGGTCTCCAAACCACCCGGATCCGAGACCCGAGAAGGCCTGGCACCGCCGTGGAGTTTGCACCCAGATGCCCGTGTGCCTCTTGAAAGGGGGGTCAAGTCTCATGTGCTGCAGGGAACCCCAGGTGACGAGGATCGTCCAAGGTGACCCCACCTCCTCCGAAGAGACTTCCCGCTCGGGAGAGAGGAGCATGTCGCGTATGACGTAGGAGTGGGGGACCCCACACACTCCCTGGGGACGCGCCGGCTGGTGCTCCCTCTCTCCACGTTTGGTGAGAGAAGGAAGCTGCTCCCTGTCTGTCGGAACCACAGCCGCCGCAGAGCGCCCCTCCGCGGGGCGGGAGGGCAGCCGTCCTCATGCTCCCTGAAGCACCACCAAAGAAACGAAAAATGCACCCCACAAAAGCAAGATGTGAGTCGAGACCTGGGAGAGGGGCAGTGGCCATTCGGGGCGGTGCCCCCCAGCATCGCATGGGACAGAGGGGCGGGCAGGCTCTGGAGCTTGTTATGCCAGCGAGGAGTCGGCAGAGGGTCTGCTCCCCAGCCCGACCCCACACACTGGACCGCGTGTGGCCAACGCCCCGGGCCTCTCTCTGGCTGTGGCCTGGGGTTGCTACGTTTTGCTTTCAGTTCACAACCATTTTGACACTGGAAAATACTGACTTTGGGGGTCAGGGCGAGGCCTTGCATCCAAGCCCCCGGTTACAGACAGGCGTTGTCACTGGTCAGTGCTGTACGTCCAGGAAGGGGATGACCTTTCTCCTGGGCATTTTTCCTGTGTTTGCACACTGAAATGAAGTTGACCTGGCAAGATGCTCAGCCGCTTTGGACCCTTTTTGTCAATTAACTTATTTTTTTAATACTTGAAAAGGAACAACTTCATTTTTATATCTGTACTAGAGACACTGATCACCTGGCACCTGGGCAGGAGTGACAGCGAGGCCTTTGCTGCCTCTGGCACAACCTGGTCCAGAACTGACCGAGTGACCAGGTGTTTGTCACGTGCACCTATTTATTAGCCTTCTTCCTCGTGTTACTGGCCTGGCTGGCACCACGGAGCAGCCCGGGACCCTCACGAGGTTCCTGCTCACAGCTTTCTGTCCCCTCCTGGAACTGTGTCTAGCCCTCCTCTGCCTGGTGCTGTGCTCTCACCGGGGCCCTGGCCTTGCCGCAAGAGCCACCCGCTTGTCGAGATGCGTTTCCAGCGCTGTCCGGGGCCGAGCCAAAGGCGGAGCTGCCGCTCTTGCCCCTCCCTGTTGGAATCCTGGCTCTGCAGAACCCATTTTGTCTGTGTTGGTGCCAGGGTTTCGCCTTCCTCGGCACGTATGTTAAAGTTTCGGGGTGAGCCCTCTACCTGGCTGGCCAAGACAGTACAGGGTGGGACCTTGTCATCCACGTGGCTGATGAGAATTCCCTCTGCCCCACTGAAGACCCAGCCAGACAAAAATGCATTCGCTGCAGCAGGTATTGGGACTTAGGCTGGTCTCTCACAAGCAGACTCCAGCCCTCCGTTCCCAAGGGTGACGGGAACCTCCCCTGTGCCAGGACCTTCACGGGCAGTAAGAGGTGATGCTAGCTCTAGGGCCAAACTGTTCGTTTCTCACAGTTCAGGCTGCGTACAGCTCATCAAGCCACTCACTGAGAAAATTGGAGGGACTGGGGTGCTTGTCTTCAAAGTAGCACACAGCCAAGGCAGGAGTCCTCCAGCGGCAGGCAGCCTGGGAGGGGCGCTCCAGCCGCCCCCGGTGCGGAGGGCTGCGTAGAGCCGGGGCCGGGCAGCCGCGCGGGCATCCTGGGGACAGGGCAGGCCGAAGGTCCGTGCTGACCTTGGAGTTTCCGTGGGGAACTACACTGTGCCTCAACTTGAACATTCATCCTAACGACAAAGGGAAGACCCTGTCTTATTCTTCTCTTGGCCCCAAAGCTGCCGTCTCTCTCCTGTGGAAACCCAGGAGATGTGCTGCTAGCAGCCGTCACAGCTCTGACTTCTTCGCTTCCTGTTTTCTGCTGAGGCAAAGTCTCCATTTTTATTCTCTTTTCTTAAAAGGGGGGAGAGCAGGGTGTTCTAGATTTCATCTTCAAACCCCAATCTTCCAGTAAAATTGGACTTGGGACAGGACCTTCACTGCCCATGTGGCCTTTTCCCGGAGCCCCTTCTCTCAAATGCCACCATAACCAGCCAAGCCCTGGCGGAGCTGCCTCCATCCCTTGTCGCTCCTGCTGATCCCAGAACAGGGGAGCAGTTGGCAAAGTGACTCATCCGGGGAGCCACAGTAGTGATCCGCTCTGAGTGGCCTAATGTAGCAGGAACACCACATGCCACCCTTGCCTCCTGCCGCTGCCCAGTCCTGGCCAGCCTTAACATCACGGCATCCTCTCAAGCACACACTGCTGCCTGCAGTCACCAGACAGGGGCCTGGGACTTCGCGGAGAGGCTCCCGGAGTCCGCCAGCCTGCACAGTGTTCCCCAGCTCCTGGCGGTGTTAGGACTTTAGATTCTAGGAGAGCACTTTTTTTTAAAGATCCCATTTTGTAACCACTAGTTTGCAGTTGATTTCAGTGCTCTGGTGACTTGTTGGGTGAGGTGTTTTCCAACTCTGGAAATGCACACGGTTCCAGGCAGGTTTTCTTCCCGAAAATGAAGTCCTCCCTTGAAGGCAGGGAAGCAGGATAGACATGCATAGACATACGCACATCGAACGCCAGCGCTCCTGCCGCAGAGGGTGCGAGCGAGCCCAGGCACAGGGCCGATCCAGGGCAGACCCACAGCCAGCACCCCCGGAGGGCACAGAAGGCAGCGGCCCTGAGCTTGAGGGTGCCAACAGCCACGCTTCGGGCCTCTGCCCCCAGCAGCCCTCCTCAAGCCTGTTTCGACCAGCAAGGATAGACTATTCTTAACCCTTTCAGAAGAGGGGAACCTTTTCAGTGGGACAGGAAGGAGAGTTAAAAAAAATTTTTTTAAGTGGTAACATCTGACCCACAAAGGGGAATGGTCCGTTTTATGCGCAATAAAAGTTTTGCAAAGAAATACAGTGTTACTTTTTAAGTCATTTTATTGTAGTTGGGGGTGAGCTGGGCTGCACTTCCATGCAAGGCGCAGTGTGTTTAGCATACGTGTGGGTGTGAACAAGGCTGTTTAAAGAACGCAGCAATTTTTTTGTTTTAGTTTGTGCTTTCTTTAGTCCTCCATACATTCCTGGCTCAGCCATCAGCTGCTGTCACTGGAAAAAATGTCTGAGGTGACCCAGTTTGGGAAGAAGCTGCTCTTCAGACCAAGCCCCGGTAGCCTCTTTTTTTTTTTTCTTTTTTGAGACAAGGTCTTGCTCTGTCACCCTGATTAGAGCGCAGTGGCGTCAGCCTAGCTCACAGCAACCTCAAACTCCTGGGCTCAAGAGATCCTCCTGCCTCAGCCTCCCCAGTAGCTGAGACTACAGCGTGCGCCACCATGCCCGGCTAATTTTTCTATTTTTAGTAGAGATGGGATCTCGCTCTTGCTCAGGCTGGTCTCCTGGCCCCAAGCGATCTTCCTCCCTCAGCCTCCCAGAGTGCTGGCATTACAGGTGTGCGACACCACGCTCGGCCCCCAGTAGCCTCTTTGAAGTAGAGATTCTCCAAATCAGAGTGACCCTGTGGTCCTGGTGACCGTCCTTCCAGGCTGGCCCAGGCTCTGTCCCACAGCATGACTGACCAGCGAGCCTAGTGGTGGGGTCTGCAGCCCCCAGGCCTAAGTTGTTCCTATGTTTCAGTGTCCCCAAGTTCATGGGGTCCTGGAGGGAGCTAGTGTCACTCTCCTATAGTCTGGAATCATCCCCAAGAGATTAAAGGGAACAGTCCTCGCCAGCTCTTCTGCCTCTGCTGCAAGACACCTCCGAGGCCCATTCCGGCTCTCTCCTCCCTTGCCTTGGTAGGCGATTCATCAGAGTATCGCTGTCTTCGTGGTCACCCACGGCGCTCGCCCTGAAGGCACCGTGCCTCTCTGAAGAAGCAGTGGCAGCCGCAGGGAGGGAAAGAGCAGCACCGGACGTGTGGTGGGCATCCTTGCTGGCCTGGAGACCCGCCGGTTCCCGAGCCGTCCAGCTATGCCGCCAGCTATTCCAGAAAGAAGAAAGGCCTGGCCAGGACGAATGTGGCCATCGTAGGAAGAACAAGAGGGCAAAATTGTGTAACCACCCCCAGAGTGAATACACTGTGGCCCTAGACTCCGGGAAGGGAAGCAGGGCTGGGGGTCGCCTGGGCTGGGGCGCCCATTTTCAGAGCCGCACTAGGCAGGCTTTGGCCGCAGTTGACGGCAACCCAGGTGGCAGGAAGTGATGGCTGTTGCTTTAGGGAGGCAACCAGAAAGAACAGCTGCCAGCCGGGCGGGCACACCCCGGGGGCACACAGGGAACTCTCCCTTCCCCAGAACCACCACGTCTGCTGGCTCCAAAATCCCTCCTGACTCCGAATCCTCTCATAGTCCCTCCCTAGGAGTCAGAGTCGAAAACGGTGAAGGGACAGAATGTGCCTTTTTCTTTTGCTTTATGAGCTGGCAGACTGGTCCACTTACGAGACTCCCCCCATTTGTGTCACCTGCCTGTGCTACTCCGCGAGGACTGTAAGAAACCATCCTCGTAGGGGGGCTACTACCCCTGCACACCAACCAGCCGGGGCCAGAGCCTCACCTCGGCACACAGCCGAGGGCCTGAGGGCAGGCACGGGGCTCGTAGACCCCAGCGGTGCTCCCGACCGGGAAGCACTTTGGCAGCTCCGCTCCTTGTGTCCCCTGTCCTAAGGCTTCCTGCAACTGGGTCTTAGATGGGAAGTTACAGTCCCAGCTTCTGTGGCTCCGCCACATGTGCCGCTGCCTCTCCCTGAGAAGCTACCGAGACGAATGTGTCCAGTGATGTGCACACACCTGCCTCTTCATGCCCACGTGGCCTTTCTGGACCAGAGTGGACATCCAGTTCTGAAGCAGGCTGGATTTCAGCCTTGGGACCACAGGTGGGCCAGCCGTGGAGGTGGCCCAGGCCCCAGGACTAGGCAGGACCTGAGTTGAGGATCTCCCTGCAGCAGTGGACACCTGGACCCTGGTGAGACTACACGTGGTCTTGAGTGTCCCCAAAGTAGGTAGAGGTAGCACCCTCTGGGCCCAGGGAAGGCTCCTTTGTAAGTGCTCAGGCGCTGCCGTGAGATGAGCACGAAGTTGCCGGGTCTGTGCCACCCACGAGATGGAACACAGGAGCCAGGTGGGTGCAAGGCCAGAGTCCAGACGGAGCGTGTGTTCCTGCCACTTCCCCTGATGTCAGCCCTAGGCACATCACTGTAACTGGCCAGTGCCTCGAGGTCCCTCCGTCTGAGGTGGGGCCGGCGACCTGCAGCGTGGGAGGCGGGGCGGAGCCCGGCAGGGCTGGTGCTGGGGCCTCCCGGGATGGGACGGTGTTCACCCTGAAGAAGGGGTGGGAAACCCTGAGGAAAAAGCATCCAACAGGCAGCAGCTCCCCTTTTCTAGGTGCATCTTATTTAACTTTAAACAAATGTTTTTAGGGCGGGGTTCAGTGGCTCATGCCTCTAATCCCAAAGTGAGGCCAAGGTGGAGGATGGCTTGAAGCCAGGAGTTTGAGACCAGCCTGGGCAACAGATAGCAAGACCACCTGTCTCTACAAAAAGTGTTTAAAATTAGCCTGGCATGGTGGTGCACACTTGTAGTCCCAGCTACTCAGGAGGCTGAGACAGGAGGATCTCTTGAGCCCAGGAGTTTGAGGTTGCTGTGAGCTATGATTGCACCAACGCACTCTAACCTGGGTGGCAGAGTGAGACCCTGTTTCAAAAAAATGTTTTTTTTTAAAGCATCAAATGCTTTTTGAGAAATGTTACCAGGGCCAGATTCTCGCACTGCAGCAGCCTCACGTTGGGACTGAACAACACTTCTGGCCCCAGTAGCTGATGTTTTGAGCCTCCATCAGATTGTTCTTCACGTGAGCATTTTCATGTGAACGCCTGGCGTGGGGGAGGGCAGGGCCGGGCCTGCGGCCACCAACCTCCTGCACTGGACAGTCGCAGCCACCAAGCACGCGATGCCTCACTGGGAACAGACCAGCTCTCGGGTGCCCCCCTTCCCCAGGGTCTGGCCTGGTCCTGGAGCTGCAGAAGCACCCCTGGGTCTGCAGAGGTCTCTCACAGGAAAAGACATGGCAAAAAGCACTGGAAAAAGCATCGAGAAAAAACAAGTTTCCCAAAATACTGTGCCTGAGAACGGGGTAGCGGGACACGCCTGTCTGGTGGGGAGCAGCCCAGGCCCGCAGGAGCTCCAGCTCCAGTGCTGCTTGCAGTTGTGTGGGGAGGACAGGGGGAAGCCACAGAAGGGAGCCGTTCTCGTGTGTGTCGTGGGGTGCACATTTGCCCTCCGACTACTCGCACGCCTCATGTGACCAACAACCAGAATAAAACCAGACAGTATTGTTTTCCTCTGTGTTGAAGAGGATCATTTCTCCCCTCAACAAGCAAATTCACACCCTCGGGGGCTGAGGTGCACCCATAAAACGCAGGGCTCCTGACACCTTCCTGCCCGGAGGACCTGGTGCGGGGACCATCTGCTCAGCCAGGCCATTGCCTTGGCATGAGCATGTATCAAAGGGCAGGCAGGAAGTTGTCTTCATCCCCAAGCTTCTTGCCAAGGCCTGGCAGCCCCTCGCCACCAGCGTGTCCTGATGCTTTTCATCTCAGAGTGGCGTGGCGGAGAGAAGCCAGCTCTGGGCCACGGTGCCAACAGGGAGGGCACTCCTGCTGGTGGAGAGGGTGGGTTGGGAGGGGTCTTGAGGGCACCAAAAGACGAGTGCGCTCAGAACCTAGCGCGGGGTGAAAAAGCAGGAGCTCACCTGCTCGAAGCCCAGATTGTGACGAGAAGGATGCAGCCTGCAGCGGAAGCAACTGGACGGCCCCTAGGACAGCACAGGCCGCCAGACCCAGCAGAGGCACCGAGGTGGAAGAGGGCTTCCTCGTGCCAGGCCCCCTGCCCACCCAGCCTCAGGGAGGGTGCACCTTTCTGCTCCCACCAGGGCAAGATGCGGAGGGGGATGAAGAACCCAGTGCCCAAATCACGTGGAAGCAAGAGAATGAGGCCCACGCCCTCCTCCTCCCAGCCCCCCTCCATGCCCTCCCTGGAGAGCTCCCCATGGAGGGAGAGCTAAGAGAGCTGCGCTGTGGACCCCCCACGGCAGCGGGAGTGAGAAGAGCTGTGCCCGGCCCAGGGGGCTGGTGGCGCAGGAGGAGGCCAACACACCCTCCCGCCGAGTGGGCACGGACTCCTCACCGAGGCAGGAACACGTGTGGTTGCATTTTCAGGTGTCAAAGAACGGCCCTTGGCTTTGAGAGCTAGACAGTGAGTTCAGCCGGGGAAGGGAGCTGGTGGCCCTGATGCTGGCTTTCCCACCCAGGACACAGGGTCTGCAGCGCCCCTTCCAGACAGTCCTATAGGTGTCCTTGGTCCCGCAGGATCTGGCTGGGCCCATGGTTCACAGCGTTCCCGTCCTCCTTCTGCTCTAAGCCGAAGGAGCTGCTGCCCCTGCCCTTCCCTTCTCCCTCGTCTTCTCTCAGGGGTCCCAAGTATCTCCCACCCAACCCCAGGAAGAAAATTCTTTACTGGAGGCCACTTGGCCATGCAAAATGAGCGTTGGACCAGACATCTGGTCTGGCTGGCTGATCTTGGACATGGCTCTCCAAACCTGTTTGACTTTGAAACGGGAAAGTACCCTTCACTTCTGTGCCCCGTTAACAAGATCCTAGATGTGCTCTGAGTTTTGTGGGAGGCTGTGCCCCTCCCGCTGTGGCTGCCAGAGTCACAGTCCCACACAGGCATCCCCTCCCTGAAGGAATGTCCCCTACTCTGGCCCTGCCCATAGCATGTCCCAGGAGCGGCTGCCTGCCCTGGGCTGTGATGGGAAACGGCCACAGCTGCTTGACTGGTTTCCAGGAAATCAGACTCACAGGGTCCCACACCCGCACCGACTCTGCCGCCTGGCATTCTCAATCTGTGCATCTTTGAGCAAAATCCTAGACCTGTGGTTTGCCCTCTCTCAGTGTCCCTGTGCTGCGTGTGATCCAGCCAACACGAGACGAGCTGACTTCAGAAGCCTGGGTGGGGAGCCCGTGCCTGGGCCGGCCCTGGTGCTGACGCCCGAGGGCCCAGCCCCGGGGAAAGTCCTGCTGCCCCTTTCCCTGGAGCCCACGCTGGGCCACAGCCAGACTGGGAGGGGACGTGTCTGATGTTTTCCAGCCCCTTGCCTGAGAAGTTCGTCCTCTAAAAGTCACTCTGCTTTGATTCCTTGCATGGTGGCCTCACTAGCAGCTGTTGGCTGTTGGTAGGCTAGAAAGCTCCCAGGGACAGGGCTGCTTGAGGCAATACAGGAAACCCCAGACTGGTCTTTTTGCCGTGCTGAGTCACGGCTGGGCCAGAGCCAGCCTGCCTTCCGGCAGCACACAGCAGCGGCGCTGGGGCCTCCCGGCCTCCGGCTCCCACGCCCAGGACAGTGTGAGTCTAACCATGGGCGTGAGCTTTTCTGCCCAGCGGGCCCTGGTCCTCGATCTTGCCAGCAAGACTGGTTTTCCTTCCGCTCTCTAGACTCCTGCCCTGCAAGGCCCAGAGCCTGGACTCTGCACTGGCCTCTGCGCATCAGCCGCAGGACAGTCATCCTTCCCTGTGAGCCACTTCCTGCCCTGCCTCCAAGCACGTAGCTGTAGCCTCCATGGCGCTCCCAACCCGCCTTCTCGGCCGGCGTTGGAGGGTCCTGCGGTTTGGAGGGAGGAGCTGCCACCCTCTCCTTGGCCAGTGTGAGGCCCTCCCTGCCGCCCCAGCTCCCGCACAGGGAGCCGTCACGGAGCGCTGACTGTATGGAGGGCTCCGTGCGGTGCCAGGCCCTCTCCTTCCCCACAAGATGGTACACTGGCACCTCCTTTTTGCTACACCAGGTCTCGGGCAGGAATTTGTTGTCAGTTTCTATTCTGGTGGTGCGGGCAGTGGGGGCGGCCAGGATGGAGGAAGCCTTGACTCCACAGCTCAGGGGCGCTCCCAGGAGCGCTGTGGGGAAGTGGGACCAGGCTGTGGACACTCCATGGCGCAGAGGCGCAGGCACTAGGGCAGAGGGGCTGGGAAGCCTTCACCCCCTGCAGTTTGGGGGGATGAGATGCCTGTAAGAGAAATGATGTCACAGCGCACCAGCACTGGGGCCAGCTGTGAGCAGGCCGGTGACGTCCTGCCCTCTCCAAGCTCCGTCCCCAGGCCAGGGGGATGCTGGCCCTTCTAGCTTCCTCGTTCCTTCTGCTTCCTGGGAGCATTTGAGCCCCAGTGAGAGGCCGGTGGCAATGCCGGGCTATCGAGATGAGGTGCACAGGATGGGAGTGGGACAGGGGGCAGGGGGCAGGGGACAGGGGGCAGGGGGCGGCCTTCAGGGCAGGGAAGGGCCCGGTCAGGGCTCGGGAGACTCACTGAGACAGGGTGAGTCTGGAATGTAGGGAAAGGGGCAGAGTGCAGCCAGCCTGCCATGTCCCTCCAGAGTCCCCCTCGGGTTCCTAGTCTCTGAACCACGTCCCGCACCCCCAGCCCTGTCCCCAGCCGGCCCCTCACACCACACGGAGCTACTAGGAGCCTCCCCGAACAGACTGCCAAGTAATGACAGCAGCCACCACTTTCCGAGTGCCCACTATGTGCCAGACACCGCCTAGACCTTTCTGTGGTTCAGTTATTCACAATATCACCCCGAGCCATGCATTACTATCTCCTTTTATGACCGGAAGTATGGGCTCAGGAAAGTTGTGCCAGGGCCTCAGGATGGGGTGACCAATGGCCAGCTTCCCTGGTGGGGCCCCGGCGTTCTCCGAGGCGGCAAGCCCAGGACGCAGGCGTTCGTCAGCCCGGCTTCCACACACTCCCGGGACCTGCCCGCTCCCTCTGACTTCTGCCTTAAGGCTGCTGCCGCCTCCTCTCCCCTGAATAGGTGGTAACCAGAGCTCGGGCCCTGTGCCAGACACTGTGTGCATGGGCGCTATCACTAGCCTGCCATTATTACCCCCTTTTACTGATGAGAAAACTGAGCCTCAGACTGATTAGGTATTGTGCAAGGTCAAAGCTGAGAAAGTCTGAAGGCTGAGCGCTAACCACCACCAAGAGCCCGCCACCCTCCTGACCTCCCTGGGCGGCCTGCCCAGGGCCCCGGTCCCCCTGCCCTCCAGATGCCCCAGGGCTCTGGTCTGACCGGCACACTGGCTCTCCAGCGCAGCGTGTGTCACAGAGCGGCTGCTGTGGCGTCTGCCCCAGGTCAGTGGGGAGTGAGCCCCGCACGCTGGAGCGAGGAGCTCGTGCCTGCGCCTCAGCACCCCCCGGGGCAGAGCCCTCCAGGAAAGCTGCTTCACCCGGGCAGTCTGGGCTAGAAATACACCTTCAGGGGCCCGGAGACCTCAGAGTTGGTGACTGCAACAGGCCTGTGGTGCAGTCCCGGAGATGCTTGGATCTCCCTTCCACGGGGAACTTGCTCTCTAGCTGTGAGAAGGGCCTCAGCTGGCAGCCTCGGAACCTGCCGCAGAGGCCACGGCTGCCCCGGCAGCAAGCGGACACGCGGGGGGCAGGGGTGTCCACTTCTCTAACGGCCATCTTTGCCCGAGCTTCCCCCTGGCGTGGCCACCGCAGGTCCCTACCAGGTCCACTTCACATCTGCCCAGTTCTCTTCTTCCCTCTTTCCTCTCGCGGGGGTCACAGCTGCATTGCGACAGAGGCTTTCCCTGTCCAATCCTGCTCCTCCCTCGAGCAGACATCCCCTCGCCTGCGCTCTCGCAGCGCTGCGGCCCGACCCGTGTGCAGGCACCCGAGGCCGGGGCTCCGTCTTCCCGGGTCTGGGGTGAGGGAGACCTGGAGGCCCAGGGCCAGAGCCTGGAAAGGCCAAGGCGTTCCAGGAGTTCAGAGGAGCCAGCTGCCCCGGGGTTGGCTGTGAGCCGGGCCTGTGAGGAGGGTCCTAGGGACCCAGACCCGGGAAGGAGGGAAAGAGCAGAATTTTGCTAAAAAATAGATAACCTGTGCCTTTGACCATGCAGCAGGACGAGACGGGTGTGAGACCTACCCAGACCGGGAGAGGAAGGCAGTGAAAAGGAAGGAAACCAGCCCCTCCTCCGAGAACAGTGACTCAGAGCAGAAGGTGGGCACTTCCGTCTTCTGGGGCCTCCATAACTAAGCACCATGGGGGCCTGAAACGACGGAAACTGATCTCGGAGTTGCGGAACCGAAGTCGGAGATAACCGTGGCGGCAGGCTTGGTTTCCTGAGGGCCCTCTCCTCCCTGCGTGCTCCCACAGTTGTCCCTCTCTCCGTCTGTGTCTAAATTTCCTCTTCTCATAAGGACACCAGTCCTGTTGGCTTAGGGGCCACCCTGAAGACCCCATTTCACTGTAACCACCTTGGTAAAGACCCTGTGTCCACACACAGTCACATCCTGAGGTCCTGGGGCTAGGGCTTCTGCATGTGAATCTGGGAGACACAAGTCAGCTCATGACAGTGAGCTTTGAAATAATCTTTTAGAAACTGGGCTCCTTAAAGATGGTTTTGAAAATGCCGGCCTCTTTCCGCTGCACTAAGGGGACCTACGGAAGAGGGGCTGGGGTTTCACAGGAGGCGGCGGCACAGGAAGCAGCAGTGAGAAACCTAGCAGATTCCAGCCTGGCTGGGTGCCCGTTTGTTTTCTCTGCTGAGCGTGACTCTCTCTTATGTATGTATGGATGGGAGATTTCATTTTTAAATTAAGGTATAATTTACACACAGTAAGATTCACCCTTTTTAGGGTGGAGTTCTGAGAGTTTTGACAGAAGTGTACAGTCATGTAACAACCACCACAATCAAAATGTAGAAGAATTCCATCATCCCCCAAATTTCCCTTTTATAGCCAACCAGTCCAACCTGTGCCCTTTTATAGCCAACCAGTCCCTCTGACTCCTAGTCTTTGGTAACCACTGATCTGTTTTCTTTCTTTTTTTCTTTTTCCTTTCTTTTTTTTTTATTTTTATTTTTTGAGACAGAGTCTGGCTCTGTTGCCCAGGCTAGAGTGCTGTGGCATCAGCCTAGCTCACAGCAACCTCAAACTCCTGGGCTCAAGCGATCCTCATGCCTCAGCCTCTCAAGTAGCTAGGACTACAGGCATGCGCCACCACGCCCAGCAAATTTTTTCTATATATATATTTTAGTTGTCTAGCTAATTTCTTTCTATTTATAATAGAGACGGGGTCTCGCTCTTGCTCAGGCTGGTCTCGAACTCCTGACCTTAAGCGATCCTCCCACCTCAGTCTCCCAGAGTGCTAGGATTGCAGACGTGAGTCACCCCGCCTGGCCTGATCTGTTTTCTCACCCCACCTTTTTTTGGTTTTGTTTTGCCTTTGCAGGAAACATCATATTCTCTTGTTTTGTAAACACTGTAGATAGATTTTGAAGCCCAAAGCAAATTAGGATAGGAGCAGGGATTGGGTTGGGGAGAAGCTACCCTGACTGCAAGAAGCACTTGAGAGACCTGCAGAAAGCTGTTAATAACAGGAGATGCAAGGAATTGGTATAGGTCCTGCCCTGCATGACAGGGCCGGCAGCCCCCACAGTGCTCAGGGTAAAACCTCAACCGCCCACCAGGCTGCCAAGCCTCACGCCCCGCTCTCCCCTTTCCCACCCTGCCGGCTGCCCTGAGCTCCGGCCCGCCCAGCACGGCCACTGCAGAAAGTGTTTCCTGTGCCCAGGTGCTCTTCCCCTCTTTTCACGTCTGGGTACCTTTTGACTCTGTGCCATTGATTTAAACACAAGCCCCACAGATGACTCAATGGCAGCCACCCCACAACTCACCTTTGCAACTTCCTGTTTCGTCCTCTGCACAGCCATCTGACGGTTTTCTGCTTCACACGTTCATTCATTTGCTGAGCATCCTGAGTACCAAGCATGAGGCAAGAGCACAGAGAAAACATGCCCCAGTCCTGGGGGAGGTCGCTTTCCAGTGAGGAAGGCAGTCAGAACACAGCCAAACAATTCTGTAGTAGTCCAGGTTGTGACACCTGCTGTGCAGGCCCAGGAAAAGAGCAGAGGCCACAAGAGCTGGCAGAGAGTGGCAGGGACAGTGTGGTAGGATTTGTGCTTAGAGAGGAGAAAGTACATTTGAATGAACTTGCTTTTGTTCAATTTCTAGATTGTCCCTTTTGACGTCTCCTTTAGAGCCAACTGAAGCTGCACATGAAAACCAGAAGTTTCATTTAAAGTTAAGTGTGAGATGACGTTGGACTCTAAGTGGAAATTGATATGCCCATCTTTTCTTTGTGGAATTGTGAAATTATTAATCTCTGTCTCTCTTTGCTGTGGCTGCCAGGAACCTGAGACAGCCCCATTTAAAAATACTAATTGTTTTTTATTCCTTAATTACTTAGATATGCAACTCTGATAAATCAATTTGACATGAGAGGCCGGGCATGGTGGCTCACGCCTGTAATCCTAGCACTCTGGGAGGCCGAGGTGGGCGGATCGTTTGAGCTCAGGAGTTCGAGACCAGCCTGAGCAAGAGCGAGACCCCATCTCTACTAAAAATAGAAAGAAATTATATGGACAGCTAAAAATATATATAGAAAAAATTAGCCGGGCATGGTGGTGCATGCCTGTAGTCCCAGCTACTTGGGAGGCTGAGACAGGAGGATCGCTTGAGCTCAGGAGTTTGAGGTTGCTGTGAGCTAGGCTGACGCCACGGCACTCACTCTAGCCTGGGCAACAGAGTGAGACTCTGTCTCAAAAAAAAAAAAAAAATTTGACATGAGAGATAATGCTTAAACTTAACAAACCATTCCATTATGATTTTTATTATAATAGTTTTTATTTGTTGTAAAATTAGTGTCACAGTTATTTAAGAAAAATTGGAAAGTACAAAAATGTAGAAGAAAGTCACTGAGATTTTATTATTTTAATGTAAGCATGTGATGATTTGAGGTTATGTTTCCTTTCAGTCGTTTTTTTTTTTTAAATGCGGTTTCTATTCCTATGTTTAGGTGCAGCGACCTCCTTGGTGCGACTTGCTTCCTCATCCCTTCCAGAAACTTGCTTTCCTTTTTCTGTTTCTCTTTTGTTGGCGCCAGCCACGTGCGCGTGCCCTGCCCGAGGCGCGGCCGGGGCAGCTCGTCCCTGGCTCACGTGGCTTTGCCCACATTTTCCACCCTCCTTGCTTCCGTGAGAACCGAGAGTCGCCGCCCAGGGGCTATTCCAAAAGCAGCCCCGCTGGAATAAGTGGCCAGCTAACCCTGGTCTGCGGGGGTGGAGGCACTGTCATTTCACTGTACTTTGGTCCCACGCTCCAGGGGCGCGACGCCGCGGGCGGGGCACAGCTCCGGGACCCGCGCCCGCAGGCGGCGACGGGGGCGGGCGGGGAACCGAGGGCGGGGCCGGGGGCGGGGCCGGGGCGCATAAGAGGAAGCGGCGGCGGCGGCCCAGCGCTCGCCTTCCTGCGCCCGGGCCCGCCGCACCCGCCTCCCCGCCCGCGGCTGGAGCGGGTGAGTAGCCGCTCGGCCGCGCTTCCCGCCCGCGCCGTCCTGGGTCAGTGCGGAGCCCGGGTTCGGCACCCCTGCCCGCCGGGGCGCGGACTCGGCAGGCCGCTCGGGACCGCCCCGCCTCAGAGGGAGCCGGAGGAGGGAGGCGCGGCCGCGAGGAGTCCCGGGCCCGAGCCTCGCCCCGCCCGCCCGCCGGGGCCCTCCTCGCGGCTCCGGTTGCCGGAGGCGCCCCTGGGAGGCGGGGAGGGCTCGTGCCCTGCTCTCCACGTGGGCCTCGGTCGGCGCGCGGCCGCGGGGCGGGGGTGCGGAGCGCAGGGGGGCAGCGAGGCCGCAGACACCCGGGTGCCCGCCGCGGGCCAAGTCCCGAGATGGGAACCCGACGGAGGGGACCGGTTGGGGCCACAACCTTTGCGTGGCGGACCGGAACCCCGGCCCAGACGCAGGCCTTGCACTCGGTCCAGGGCGCTTTCCCGCGCCTGCAGACACCTGCCGCTCCTCGGTGTGCAGCTTCGGAGTGGCCGTTCCGAGCTCATGCTAAGCAAGCGTGGCACTCTCCATGCCTTCCAACAGTTTGAAATTACGTGCCGTACTGGCTTGTGGTAGAAAACAGTTTGTTGAATGGCTGCAGAGCCCTGAAACCAGGTGGCTGGACTGGCAAGAGTTTATGTATTCATTCTTCCAACAGATCTGAATGTGCCGCTGGTGCTGGGGTCATGATGGGGCTGGTGGTGGCAGTGAGGGGACGGCTGGAGGAAACAGTGAAGGCCTCTATAGAGTGGCGTGTGGGCCTGGGCCTTCTGGGATGGCTTGGCTTTCCCCGGGCAGCTTAGGGGGCTGGTGAGGAGCAGATAGACCCGCCCAGAGCTCTTCCCCTTCCCAGGCAACTGCCGCTCCCACCGCCCCGCTTGCCTGCCCTGCCCTGCCTGGGGTCTCCTCTGCCCCTCAAGCCTCCCCGCTGGTCTTTCTGTGCGGAAGGGAGCTGGGGGAGCTGCAGAAGGATACGGTTTTTCCACATTCCATCTCCACCCACCAGGCGCTTGGCAGGCTCTGCACGGGCAGGCTGGGCTGGGCCACCTGGGGGCAACCCCTGGGAGTCAGCCCTGACTGAGACCACATTCTCTGAGCTGGCAGGTGACTGGGAGGGAGAATCCTCTGGCTTCAGGAGTTTGGATGGCAGCACTCTAGTGAGGCACAGCCGGGCAGAGGACACTGGCCAAGCCTTTACCTGCAGCCCAGAGTGTGTGTGCCCTCCTCTTCTCCCCTCCCGCCCAGGCAGTCAGCACTTCCTGGCCGGAGCTTAAAGGCGGCATCTCACAGGCTGGGCGCCGGGCTCATGAGATGAAAACGGGTGACTAATATGATGGATTGCAGGCTTTGGTTGTGTTTGGTGCAAATTGCTCTGGTAACACGGGGTGAGTTGTCGTTAGTTCTGTCGCAGAGATTAGATGGGACAGGCAGAGAAGGCCAGGCTATCAGGTGGGCTCTGAAGGATGAATAGGAGTTTGCTGGATAGAGAAGACGGGGCGTGCACTCAGGGTGGTAAGGGAGTGCTGGGGGTGCCTAGGTGGGAAGGGGCGTTGCATGACCTGCTTGGAGGCCTTGCCCCAGGATTCCTCACAGCCTTAGCTGACCCAGTAGGCTGATTGGAGGAGCTGAGTTTCCACTCATTGCGAATGAGAAAGGCCTGCCCAGGAGCCCCAGCAGTGCCCAGGCCCCTGGACTCAGAAGGAAGGATGAGGGCAGATGGAGGGGATGGCTGTTTGATGACAGAGCTTCCAGGCAGGAGTCTTGGCCAGGAGGAAGGGCAGGGAGTGACGTTCTCTCTAGTGTGTGTGTGTGGGGGGGGGGGTGCGGTTGGAGACTGGACAAGGGGCTGTAACTGCCGGTTTTTGGACTGTCCAGGACCGTGTGCGTCTTGCTGGTGCCCAGGGTACCAGCTCTGGACGGCGGATGAGAAGCCTCACTCTAGAGCTGTGGCAGCTGGAAGTGCTTTCTGTGGTTGCTGGTCTGGTCGCCGTTTGCCAGCTTGGGCTCTGGAGGGCAGTGCAGGCCCGGAGTGTCCCTGAGAGGGGCTGGCCCTGCCCGCCCCGATGGGCCTCACATGCACAGATTCCGATTAGCGGTTCCTTGGCTACCACACCTGGCTGGCCGTCCCCAAGCCAGTGACAGTTCTGAGGAAGACAGCTAATCTCGACCAGAGAGAACAGTGATGACCAGCTGTCACCAGCTGAGCTTCCTGTGGGCCAGATACACACAGAGGGCTTTGTGGGTGTTGATTAGCTTGTTTGGACATCACAGTAAACAGAGACTAGGTTGGCATCCCCGTTCTTCAGATGGGGAAACCGAGGCAAGGAGAGGTTGAGTAACTTGCCCGGGGTCACATCTGAGGGAGTCAGTGTCCAAACTCTCAGCTGTGACCGTGGCACGCGCTGTCTGGACTGCCAGCGGCTCGCCGCTCCATTCCCTGCACCCTGGCAGGCCGGGGGCTTAGGGGGTGAGGAGCGGAGAGGCCTTTCTGTGGCGCCTCCCTGCCAGCCCGGGGAGGGGAGGAAGCTTTCAGGCCGTGCCCAGGACCCCCTTGGTGGGATTTCTCCCCAAGACCCAGCCCTGGCAGGCTCCACGGTCCCACTCCCCGCAGTCTTTGTCCCTTCTGCTCTCGTCTTGCCCACCGTGGTCCCAGGGGAGAAGTTTCCGGAAGACGTGAGCGTGACCATCTGAATGAATGCACAGCAGCCACTTTCTGGAGGTGCTCCTGCCTCGCAAATTGAAGTCTTGGTTGGCCTTTTGGGTGCCTCTTTCCAGGGTCCTTTCCTGTGAAAGAAGCTACCAACTCAGAAAATGAGGAAGTGGTTTATTTTAAATTACCCCCTCCCCGTGGTGAAGCAAATGGAGATTTTTTAATCTCATCAGCTTGGTGGGGGTGGAGGTGGAGGTGGGAGGCCGGAGGCCAGCCCTACAAGGGAGTGGTTGCTTTCAGGAACTGGAGAGAGGGTGCTGCCCTGGTGGAAGGCGTGGGTGGCCCCAGTGGTGACTGTGGCCTGGGAGTGGCTGCACAGAAGTGGGGAGAGGTCCTATTCTGGTCTGGGGCTCAGTCGGGCTCGGGGTCAAGATCAGCAGGGAGCTTCCTGCAGAACGTTCTGCCCAGGCTTCCACCTGGTCTGGCGGGATCCCCGTCTGCAAGTGAGTCCCCTTCCATGCCAGCGGCTGTGGGCAGTGGGGTGGTTCCTCCTCACTTGCTTGACAACCCCCTTTCTTTAGAGGGAGGAGAGGGAAGCTGTGGCCTCCTCATGGTCACCGGCTCGGCTTGTGGGGGTTGGGGGGGGAGGGCACCGTGCTGCATCTAACCCCAACCGTCACCTTGCCAGGAGCTTTTACCTGAGGCTAGCGGTGATGTTCCTGTGTTTGTGCCGGGCACCTCTGCGTCTGGTTTAATTTGCATAACTATACACACATTCATTCTGTGAAGTTCTACAGATGTGAAACCTTGATGGTGGTGGGAGTTTCTCTCATATGTGCTCGTGTCTTGGCAAGTGTTCAGGTGACCAAAGCCCTGGGTCCTGGGTGGGGCTGTGTCCCAGGATCTCCTACTGTGATCTCCACCCCCCTCACCCGTCCAAGCCAAAGAGACAGAGAAGACCCTCTTTAAGTGGCCGAACCATGGCCAGGCCCAGGGTTGGGCAGCAGGAGGGCAGGACAGGAGCAGAGCCCGGCCAGGGAGGAGGCCCGGGAAGCAGATGGGGTGGGAGGGCCCGCGGCACGAAGGCCCCGGAGGAAGGAGACATGCATCCCTCCAGGAGCATGACCTGTCACCAGGAACTCTGGTCCTGTGTCAGTGAAGGCAGAAGGCCAGTTGGCGGGTGGGTGACACACACACACACACACACACACACACACACGTGGCGTGGCTCTGCAATCGTGGTGTCAACACAGAGCTGCCTCCTGTGATGCCAGACCTGGCATCAGAAGGTAACGCTGGCAGCAGGCAGGTGCCTCCTAGGAGACAGGAAGGGGATCCACTGGGGAGCCCTGAGCTTTGGGTGCCAGAGGTCACGAGTGTGGGACTGTCCCCTCTGGGCGTGGCTGCCTCTACATTTGGGGGTGGGTGGAGGGACCACAACCCGGCGCAGCACCACCCTGCGCCCTGGAATTGGGAAGGTAAACTCACCTCAACTGGAGATTCTCCAGGAACCTCCTAGCTGGTGTTTCCTCGCCCTGTCCTGGGAGGGGCGCGTGCTGCTCTGAGGCCGGGGAGGACTGGGGGAAGTTCAGCCTCTCAGAGTGGCCTGGTGGCTGTCTCGTTCCCGTTGCCCCTAAGCCTGACCTTGCCTGAGTTCCAGACAGCGAGAGACCAGTCCTGGCTGTGAGACCAGTCCTGGCCCCGGGTGTCTCTGCCTCTCCAATAGCCTTGTTCTCCCCTGGGGATCTCCCAGAAACCTTAGGGACACTTACCCCCAAATCCCTGACCTGGCTGACCAGGGAGCTGAGCATGGGGTGCTTGGTGGCGCCAGCAGCTCCTTGGGGTACTAAAGCGAGGGCTGCTCCATCCTCACATGCCAGCAGCCTACCCGTTCCCGTGGATGAGGGAAGGGACTCCTGCCAGGACTCGGGAGGCAGGAGGACTGTGGCCTGCGCAGGCCCTTCTGTCCAGGTGTGCTGGCCGTCCTTGCCCTCCTGCTGGGTCTAGTGTCTCACTAGCCCTGGCCCAGGGACAGTGTGGGCACAGCCAGGTCTGCCCTGGTTCTGGGGCTCTGCCTTGGCCTTGATGACAGCCCTTTTCTTCTAGGTGATGAAGCTCTGTGAAGAGTTCAGGGTGAGGCAGTGGGACAAAAGCTCCCCTGGGCATTCTGGGACACCTGTCTCCCACTCAGAAGCCCAGGACTTGGGCAGCGGAGGGAGGTAGGAGACCCGAGGTCAGGGAGGCCTGAGGGATCGGGGACCTGCAGGGACAGGGTAGAGCTGCAGGCCTCTGAGGGGTGGCCCCAGTTACCCCACCTCTTCATGCCACCCTCCCTCAGACTGCCTTTTTATAAAACCATTTGATTGAGATGTATTTCACATACTATAAAATTTACCCATTTAAAGTGTACAGTGGTTTCTAGTATATTCACCGAGTTTTGCAACCGTCACCACAATCTAGCTTTAGAGCATTTCAACACCCCAGAAAAAAGTCCCATCCACATCACCAGTCACCCTCACCCTCCCTCCCCGGCCCTAATCTGCCTTCTGTCTCTGGGCTCACCTGCGCTGACCTTTCAGGTCAGTGGAATCACACACTACGTGGCCTTTGGCGACGGGCTTCTTTCACTTAGCATGATGTTTTCAAGGGTCATCCGTGTTGTAGCATGACCAGTGTTTCATCCCGTCTTATGGCCAAGTAACATTTTGTTTATTGATTCATTAGTTGATAAGCATTTGCGGTCTTTCTCCTTTGTCTGCTATTATGGATAATGCTGCTAGGAACGTTCATGTACATGATTTTCTGTGGACATACATGTGTTTTCCTTTCTCTCGGGTGTGTACCTAGGAGTAGAATTGCCCAGTGGATCCACATGGTCTTTTCTTGGCTAACGGAGGTGAATTCCAAGCAGCAATGGAACTTCATTGACTCTGTTTCTCTGTTTTTTTCTGTCTCTGTCAGCCCCCCCCAACCCCTACTGATTTTTTTTTTTTTTTGAGACAGAGTCTTGCTCTGTTGCTTGGGCTGGAGTGCCATGGCGTCAGCCTAGCTCACAGCAACCTCAAACTCCTGGGCTCAAGCGATCCTTCTGCCTCAGCCTCCTGAGTAGCAGGGACTACAGGCATGCGCCACCATGCCCGGCTAATTTTTTTCTATATATATTTTTAGCTGTCCAGATAATTTCATTCTATTTTTAGTAGAGGCGGGGTCTCGCTCTTGCTCAAGCTGGTCTTGAACTCCTGACCTCGAGCGATCCTCCCTCCTCAGCCTCCCAGAGTGCTAGGATTACAGGCGTGAGCCACCTCGCCCGGCCCCCCTACTGATTTTGTGTTTGGTTTCTGGTGTGCACGTGGTAGGTAAATTACGCCTGTTGGTGGCATCCATGATTGAGGATTGGTTTATGGTCTCAGCATTAGGTCATCTTTATAGATGGATGACATGTATTTTCTGTTGAGAGAGATGACCGAGAATCTGGATTGTTGAACTTTTTTCTTTGTGTCCTTAGTCTCTTGCTCAATTCAACGTAGAATTTTGTGCCCCCCAGGAAGAATAGCTTTGACATCTGGACCAGTGAGATTTTGTGTTGCTGTGTTTACTCTTGACTTGGAGCTGAAGTTGTAGAACAGGTGCTGGAAGCTCTCTGTGTCTGTAATTCAGGCTTTGCCTCTCATTATGTGAAGTGAAAGAAATGTTTTCAGTCCTTGGGCTAGGTTATGAAGTGTGTTAAATTGGAAGAACTCTGTTCTGATTGGTCTGTGTTTGGCTTATATAAAAATACTTCTAAGATTTCCAGAAAATAAGAAAATTGCATTTCTAGTAATTTAAATGCACTAGACTTTAAATTAAAAAAAATTCTTCTTTCAGAAACAAATTCAGAAATGTTCTAAGAATCCAAATTAACAATATTAAGGTAAATCTTTGGCAAATGAGATTGAATTAGTAAGTTGGGTCTTAAAAAAGGTATGTCTTTAATTTATCAGTATTAAATATAATACAGGTGTACATTTTATTCTACTTAGTTTTTTTCTCCCTAAACTTCCACAGGTTTACTTATCAAATCAGCTAATATTACTCTTACATACTGTTTAAGATTATGAAACATATGAATTTGTGGGCAGCTAAATTAAATCATTATTTTGATTATTTTAACAGTATTCCAAGATAAAGCTTAGGTAACTTAAAACCTTGGACTGATATTAACTTGAGTTAATTACTGTGCAATCCTTGTACTCATACCTAATTTCCAAGTGAGACAGAATACTGAAAGAGGCCATATTTTGGCCGGTGCTAAATAATGTTTTCCTCTTTGAGAAAGTATGAAGGGGACTCATGTGGCTGTAAAAAGTTGTGTTACACATGTGTGCATGAGCATCTGCTAAAATGCTTGTTTCTGACACACAGCTCTCAAATATCAACCCCCAGGTCTCTGTGAAAGAAATCAGTAATTTGGGTTGAAAGTTATAATTAATATGGGTGATGGAGAAAAACAGTTGTGTATGTACTTTTATTTTTCAAAGAAAAAGGATAGGTTTTTTTTTTTTCTCAAAGCAACATTTCTCAAGCTTTTTGTAGATCCTTTTATACATAAAAATTATTAAGGAACCAAAAAGCTCTTGATTAAATGGGTTTTATCTATTGATATTTTCTATGTTAGAATTAAAACAAAAATTTAAAAATATTTGTCAATTCATTTGAAATGTGTGAAATTATTTAGCATAAGTATATTTTTAAGCTATATTTTATAAAACAAAACATTTTTATTGAGAACAGCATTATTTGATTTTTTTTTTTTTTTTTTTTTTTTTTTTTGAGACAGAGTCTCACTCTGTTGCCCGGGCTAGAGTGAGTGCCGTGGCGTCAGCCTAGCTCACAGCAACCTCAAACTCCTGGGCTCAAGCGATCCTCCTGCCTCAGCCTCCCGAGTAGCTGGGACTACAGGCATGCGCCACTATGCCCAGCTAATTTTTTCTATATATATATTTTAGTTGGCCATATAATTTCTTTCTATTTTTTTAGTAGAGACGGGGTCTCGCTCTTGCTCAGGCTGGTCTCGAACTCCTGACCTCGAGCGATCCACCCGCCTCGGCCTCCCAGAGTGCTAGGATTACAGGCGTGAGCCACCGCGCCCGGCCTTGATTTTTTTTATAAATCTCTTAAATGACTACATAGAAGATATCTGGATTCTCCATCTATTGCAGTATCTGTATCATCTAGCCTCTGGAAAATTCCACTGTACCCTCATGAACGAATGAGAGAGAAAGAAAAGATTATTGTTATTATGAAAGAATTTTTACCTCACGGATCTTCTGACAGGGTCTCAGGTACGCTGGGATTTCTTGGACCACACTCTGTTCTAAAGTGATTTACCAGTGTGTTCTAGAATATGAAAAAAAGAAAAAAGTGAAGGACAAAACTTAGAAAGTGAATTTTATTGCTGTAGTTCATAATACCCAAGTCTGAAAAGCTCTGAAGTACCATGGTTTCAGTGAGGTTTGTTGCCTTGGTGGTCTTGTTTTCTTGATTTACTCACTAATGCCTGGGCCTTCAAAATGAAAGATTATTCTTGACTTCCTGTGTAATCCACTGTGATAGAAGAGGTTCTGCATAGCAGAATAGTTTTTGGTACTTTATGTTGACTTTATTACATTCTTGATTATTTAAGGGTGAAAAACAAAGAACAAAGGTTCATCACTTATGAAAGAGTAAAGGTCTGTTAGTTTCGTTAATAGATAACCAAGTCTGGCTGGGTGTGGTGACTCACGCCTGTAATCCCAGCACTTTGGGAGGCAGAGGCGGGAGGATCTCTTGAGCCCAGGAGTTAGAGACCAGCCTGGGCAACATAGTGAGACCCTATCTCTACAACAAATTAAAAAAATAAAATAGCCAGGTGTGGTTTGGGGACCTGTAGTCCCAGCTACTCCGGAGGCTGAGGCAGGAGGATCACTTGCCAAGTCTTGTCCCTCGGGCACCCGTGATCCTACTTTAATTGTATGTCCAGATTACCTCTGACAACACTTCTGATGTTGCTTTCTGAAGATTGGACCCTAAGTCTAGGGAAAAAAATTTTCAGGGTGTTTTACATCTAAAACTATTACTGAGACTTCCCAGAGTGCCCCTGGAAAGTCACAAAGATTTTTTGGTCATTCACCTTATAAAAGGAAAAATATATTATAAAATAGTTAGATTTAAGTGTTACTATTTTAATTGCTGCACAGAAAGAGTAATTGTCAAATCAGAAGAGATGCTGGTTGGGGCTTCCCTTGGTTAAGTTTGTATAGGTAAAATGTTATCACTATAAATATTCCACAAGTCGTGGGCTGTATGGGAAGTTCCTTGCGTGTCAGCGCCCTCCCTTGCTGTATGTGATACATTTTCATTCTCAGAGGGAACTGACCAAATTTGTTATGAAATAGGCATGTACCATACCCCAAAGAGAACTGAATTCTCTTCCATCTTATATTATTGGCTGGAGAAAAAAATGAATCTCAACCGGTAAGTCTCTGTCATCCATAGATGAGTTAGGGGTTCCATAAAGGACAGAGTGAGAGCTGCTTTGAGTGAGTGATCATTCGGAGTCCAGACTTTCAGCACGTCTCGGACCACACCGGGGCCGGGGGCCGGAGTTCCAGGGCTCCTAGTTTGGAAGCAGACTGCGGCTCCTACCCCGCAGGGCGGGGTTCACACAGCGCCCAGCCAGCTGCTCAGGGACGTTGTGTTGTGGTGATTGGCTTGGAACACTGCTGATGTTTTATTAATAATTTCTATTTTCTAGAGATATGAGGGAAGCCCCTCTTTTTCGTTAGCTGTATGTAACCCCTAACAGTTTAGTAGGCTCTTGCTCTGGTCAATGGAAATAAAGCATTTTTAAATGATACCTGTTTCTCACTGACACCCCCCCCCACCATTCTTACCAAGTCTCCTTATTTTGGTGGTGACAGTTATTTCCATAGGTTCAATAAGAAGAATCTGTCATTTTTTAAATTTGTATTTTTATTGTGGTAAAATAGATGTAACCATTTTTAAGTGTACGGGTCGGTGGCACTAAGCGCATTCCCATTGTCGTGCAGCCGTCACCAGCCTCCATCGCCAGAACTGTTTCATCTTTATAAGGTGAAACTGTGTGCCCCTCAGACACGAACCCCCCAACCCCACCCCCCCAGCCCCTGCAGCCACCATTTTACGTTCTGGTCTCTGTGAACCTGACGACTCCGGGTGCCTCTTGGAAGTAGAATCACGCAACATTTGTCCTTCTGTGACTGGCTTGTTTCACTTGGCATAACGTGTTCAAGCTTCACCACGCGGTAGCATGTGCCAGGACTCCCTTCCGTCCGACTGTACGCAGATGCCCTACTTTATCTTTCCATTCATCCGCGGATGGGCGGCCGGCTGCGCCTGGCCTGCGGCTGTCGTGAGTGCTGCTGCCATAAACGTCGGGGTGCACGTGCCTGTTCCAAGGCCCTGCCCCCAGTTCTTTTGTGGCTGTACCCAGAAGCAGAATTCTAAGTCAAGTGGTAATTCTACGTTTGATTTTTTTGAGCAACAGCCGTATGTGCCCTTTAAAAAGAAAAAACAACTAAAATAGAATTGGGCAAATGCCTAGAGTAAGCAGAGCCTTACCTGAATGTTGCATTTGTGAACGATGCTCACGTGATCAGCTGTGACAAGCGCTTCTAAAGGAACTGAGGTTGACTCTGTGGGGCCGGCAGGGCCCTCCCGGGAACTCTGGCCTGGGCCCTGGCTCACAGGTCCTTCCTGGCGGGCCTGGGAACTTAAGATATTTGAGGCACCCGAGTAAGAGAGATAAGAGAGCGAATATGTAAATGGACCATAGCTGGACCTACGTAAACACAGAACTCTGCGCCACAGCCTGCCGTGCCTGGCCCAGAGATCCACCCTTGTCTACACCGAGCAGCCGCCGGGAGGGCAGCCCTTGAGGGCGGGCTCGTGGGAGTGGGCGGCCAGGCTGCCGTGCAGCGATTGCTCGACTGTCAGCCCCAAATGGCCAGGATTTGATGAACTGACAGCTTTCCTAATTTCTCTGCTTCCAACTTGGGGCCAACGAGAGAAAGCCAGATGTGCCCCCTCATCAGTCAGCAGGAGACCACCTGTAGCCTCCCCAGGCCAGGGCCCCCATCAGGGCACCTGGAGCCCCCCCTGCTCTGCCCGCCTTGGGGTCTCTGCCCTGAGTGCGTAGCCTTTGCTTCTCTCCCCGGGGTGGTCTCCGTCCGTTTCCACAGGGCGTTCCCTCACGCTTGCAGGCACCCAGTGGAACTTCTCAGGCTTGGTTTCCTGCCCTCGGTGGAGCAAGTAACAGACGGTTTTCAAAGCCCAACCTAAGATTCCTCATGAAAACTTCCAGGCAGAAGTAGATTTTGTGGCCTTCGTAATTGTTCAGTACCGCATGGCTCTAAATTTGCAAAAGAAACGTAAGAGGCTTAGTTGGTCACTTAACACTCTTGCTGCACCTATGTAAATGATCGGTCTAATGAGTCCAGCCCTTTTGTTGTATTAAAGAATATCTTTGAGATGATTCTCACAGGCAGAAAGGCTGTCAGGAAAAATTGGGGAAAACTCTGAAACGGGCAAATAAAGCACACTCTTTTAGGTTTTCTCTGCCTTTCATTATCTTTGAGCTATTTTATAACTCTGTAAGTGCTAGAAAACTGATATTAATAATACAAATGATTTTGTCCGCGGAAATGCAGATGAGCTTTGCCCAGGGGAATGCAGTTGATTATTGCCTTGTCCATGTTGGCCAGTTTTGCATCGGGTTGTAAATTCATTTCTGATTTCTTTGACGACTCTGAATGGTTTTAATATCTTATTGTTAGTGAGTTATATAAGATCTTTAACGTGTGTTCATTTAAGAAGAAGAAGAAAAAAAACAAAAGGAAATTCACCTTCTCCAGACCCATCACTTTTCTGATGATAACACCACAGCCCAGAAAAGTGAAGTGCCTGCCCTCTGCTTTTCTGGTTAATTCTTGGGCATTCTTGAGCCACAGGCCCAGAGGGCACTTTGGGTCCTAGCCTGGGTCACTGACTTCACGTCCCCGGGTTGGCGCTTTGCTTGGTGCCAGGCACCCGGCAGGCCTGTGAGTGCTGGGTGGATGGGTTGATGACTGACTGGTTCTTAGAGTAGCACATGCCTGCTTTCCCGGTGTTCATCACATGTATAACAATATATTTGTTGTAAATAAGCTTCCCTGGGGCAGGGCCTGGGGGTCCCATGAGCCCAGCATGTCTGTTGGAGGAGGAGTGAGTGGGCTGGGCTCTCCCAGCGTCCGTCTAGTGTGCCTCCCAGGCAGTGTGAGGGTGACCTCAAGGTCCCTGGGGTGCTTAGGAGGTGGGTGTGGTGATGGAGGGAACACAGTGCCATTCATTTGTCACTTAAGAAATTCAGTGAGTCGGCTGTCACCCACACATGGGACCAGGAGCACAGGAATGACCACATGCTGACCAAGGAGGGAGCTGCTGTGTGCAGGCTTCAGCCTCCAAAACACCTTATCCTCCCAGAAGCACCTGCGCTGCTCTGCCCTGGCGTGGCTGCACCTCCACCCTGACCACTGTGTGGGAGGGGGCTGGGCGGGCCTCTTGTGACCTGTGAGGTTTTCAGGGACATTTGGCCTCCAGGGTGTGAGGGAGGCTCTGGGGCTTCAGAAAGAGGGGCTAGGCCAGGCTCAGTGGCACATGCCTGTAATCTCATCTCTTTGGGAGGCTGAGGCAGGAGGATCACTTGAGCCCAGGAGTTTGAGGTTGCGATGAGCTATGATGGCACCACTGCACTCTACCCCGGGCAACAGAGTGAGACCCTGTCTCTAAAAAATAAAAATAAAAAAGGGGGCAGGACTGGAGTCTGAGTAGACACTTGAGCGATCTGTTATCTGCTGGTCTTACTCAGGAGAAGTGGGCCTGGGGTGGGCTGTGACTTGTCCCACACCCCCAGCTTGGGCATTTGCAGCTGCTGAGGTGTCCCCTGCCCTCCCTGGTCACTCTTGAGCCACAGCCCTGTCTCTGAAACCTAGGGCAGATGTGCCTTCTTGGCAAGGATGTTGTGAGGGTTCGAGAGGAGGCCGCAGAGCCAGCCTGGTGCGTCTGGGTGGTGTTCATAGAGTAGCTGCTGGGTCTTTGTCATTAGTGGTAACACTTGCCATCCCTGCCCCGCAGAGTCCTCGAGCCACTGGGAAGACAAAACATAAAGTGGCTGGTGAGATCCTGGCTGTGAATACCCTGGTGACCTTGTTCTGAGGCGAGGCGGGGGTTATGGCTTCCCGTGGCCCTGGGAAGAGAGCTGCCAAGAGTTCATGTGGGTGTGGGGTCCCCAGGGTGCGGCGTCCCCAGGTGCAGGCTGTGTGACCTCGAGGGCACAGCCCAGGGGAGCTGCTCTTACTCTTGTCCTCTCTGGCGGCTGCCCTGAGGCCTGTGCACAGACTGGCACACCGTGTGTTCACATCTGTCATCCCGTCCATTCTGGATTTAATGGGCAAATGCCCCACAAGGTATCCATTACAGTCCTATTTTTAATGGTGAAAATTTTTAAACTACACAAATGTCCAACAATAGGGGGTTAGTTGCATTTTGGCATTTACACACACACCAGAACAGGCTTCTGAGCTCCGGCAGCCGTTTGGGGCTTGGTTAGCTGAGGCGCTGCCCCGTGCACCTTAGGGTGCTCCGCAGTGTCCCTGCTCTCTGGCCACTGAGCACCAGCAGCACCCTCCCCACCGCCCCCACCATTTTTGGTGACAACCAAAAATGTCTCTAGACGTTGCCAGATATTTCCTGGGGCTCAGAATCACCCCTGGTTGAGAACCACTGCAATAAGACATAGATGCTAGAATGTTCTGGAAGACTTCATTGAAGGGAGGAGATGGCCACAGGTTTGCATGCAGATGCGGATGTGTGTGTGCGTCTGGAAGGAAGGAAGTTCACACGTTCACGTGAGTTGCCACGTTAGTGCTGGGCTGACAGGTAAACCTGCCCCCACATAGATTTCGGAAGCCGCTTCTAGAAGAACGTGGTGGTGAGGGGAGGGGGCGCTGGGCCTTGAGGCAGAGGCCAGGGCTCTGGGGCACTGTGCCGTGACCTTGGCAGTGGCTCTGGGCAGGTGGCTGGGCTTCTGTGACCTGATTCCAAGGGGTGTGTTCCATTTTGTCCTTTGTCTTGGTGCCCTGTGAGGGCTCCCGGATGGCCCTGCAGCCAGAGTCCCAGAGTGTCCCCGAATGGCCACACACAGGAGGCCTTTGCAGCTGGCCCGTTCCTCCTCAATGCACAGCCACACCCAGCCGTGGGGTGGGCTCTTCGGAACTGCCCGGGGAGGGCCAGGTGCAGCCTCGAGCCGTGCACGATCCCCAAGGCCGAAGGGAGCCCCCCAGACAGGGAGGTGACAGTGCCAAGTGAGTGACTGCACCCAGTGTGGGGGTGCCGGCTGCCTGTGGGGGAGGTGCACCTCCATCAGTGCCGGCCTCCTTCCAGCCGCTCTGCTCCTAGGCCGGGGCCGCCTCCTTTCTTCTGGAGACAGTTGATTGGCCATTCTTACGTTTGTGTTTTATTTCCTATGTATTCAGGAACCATATGAAATTGCCAATATTTGGTTTTGTCTTACAACATGCCTGTTTCCTTTCGTTCAACCTAATGTAAACATGCACACACACACGCACCCCACACACGCACGCACGCACACACACACATTTTAAAAGTAGAATCATTCTATTCAGACTGTTCTACGGGAATTTTTGTTCAGCGTTTTGGGCGTCTTTCTGTACTGATACACACACACACACCTCTCATTCTTTTTAATGGTTGTATATTTTCCATTGTTTGGGCTTTTTTTTTTTTAAACTTAATTCCCAGATGGCTTTTGTCTGGCCAGTTGTTTATGATGCGTTATTTAATTTGGTATATGGAGGCTTTACTCTTTTATGGAATGGTCAAATACAGTTGACCCTGGAACAGCGTGGGGGTCCAGGCGCTGATCCCCACAGTCAAAATCCACATATAACTTCCGACTCGCCCAAAACTAAGCTACTGTAGCCTGCTGTTGGCCAGAAGCCTCGCCGGCAACATAAACAGTCCATTACACATACGTTGTATGTTGTATGAACTATGTACTGTGTTCTTACCATAAAGTAAGTTGGAGAAAAGAAAATGTTATTAAGAAAATCATAAAGAAGAGAAACGTATTTACCGTTCACTGAGTGGGAGGCATCGTCCCTCCTCCTCGTCACCTTTGCAGGGGCGGGGGCTGCTCTTGCTGTCTCAGGGCAGTTCAGACCCGCGTTGCTCCAGGGTCCCCTGTGCATTCTCGTGTTTAATAACCGTTGTACAGGAGGTCTCCATGTACGAACGTCCTTCTAATCTCCCCACTGAAGCCTTGTGGCCCGGCGGAGAGACCTCATCTGCTGGGTGGTCACTTACTAGTCCTGGCTGCCACTTGCTAGTTCTGTGACCTCAGACAATTCCCCCCAAACCTTATTTTCTCACCATGAAGCCAGAATTAACGCTGCCCGCTTCTCAGCAGAGCTGTGCGCAGCAGAAGAGATGGTCAAGTGCGGCGCCCTGAAGAAATGGGCTGTTTGTTTTGTTGTTGTTGGAAGGAATAGTGGTGATAGCAATAATCTACTAACTAATGTGAATATTTATTTTTAAGTAATTCATGAGCCAGACTGTCCTGCTTGCCTGATCCGGAGGGTCTTCCTGGGCAGGGAGCAGGGAGTTGAGCCCCGAGGCTGCAGGACTGAGCCTGGGGAGCGCTGGGGCCCGGGCAAGGGCAAGCGTCTGGAATGAGGAAATCTCCAGAGCTGGCTCCTGGGCTACTGCACACGGCTCTGTGTCGAGAAAGAAAGAAGTGCAGGGGAGCCGGGGGTGGGGGCAGCGGTGGCGCTGAGCCAGAGCCCAGGACGGCTTCCCTGGCTCTTCCCTCGGGGGCCTGGGGTGTCCCTGCAGGGAGCGGCCACCCACCCTGTGTGTGTGTGTGTGTGTGTCCTCTTCCAGGCTGCTGACCGCGACACCTGTGCACCAGAAGTGATTTGGAGCTGCCCAGCACTGCCCGCGCCATGGACTCTGAGGTAGACTCTGAAATCCTTGGAGGATTGCCTTTGGGGGGCACAAAGGTGGCCAAGGGTCAGCTTGTCCTCCACGTGTGTGACCGTCCGTGCTAATCCCGCCCAGCCCCAAACCGACAGCTCTGCAAAGAGGAGCTTCAGACTTGCCGCTTACCAGATCATAGTGAAGGAACAAACCAAGCTCGCTCACCCTCCCCGGTTCCCGCCCGCTCTTTCCCTGACGGCCCTGACACAGCCCCTCCTGCACGCGGTGCCCGGGCCAGCTGGAAGGGCGGCAGGCTTTTGATTTAGGATCAGGGAAAAGCTATAGGTTCTGGGGCGGGGTCACACAGAGGTCCTGTGGGCTGTTCCCCACTTTCACCGGGATGCCACCTAAACTATTCCTTGTCTGTACTTTGAATGATCTTGGGAGAGAAAATTATGGCATATCCAATCAGAAGCTCTTTTTTTTTTGTCTATGTACTATATATAGCCTTTTAATGTCCCTTCTTTGCCAAGTTCTGCAACCTCTTTAGGGCTCGGCCCTGGGGCTTTCCTGTGTCCACACCGCGTGCACCAGCCAGCTGCTGTTCTCACCAGCCACGGGGGAGGTGTCTACGAGAGTCCAGTGATTTGGCATTTTGTAAACCGGTACCCTGCATTGCCCCAGTGCCCGAGCGTGGAGCAGCACCTGGCACCTGGCAGGTTCTCAGGATGCATTTGTGGACTATCCTTGCAAAAGGGTGGGACCCGAGTGGCTTTCAGCATGGTGGCTGGAGGGCCCGAGACACAGTGTGCTCAGGGCAGATGTTAGCTTCGTGAATAGAAGCTCCCCCCGTCCTGATAAAGGGCTGTCGTCGGCGTCCAAGAGAGTGTTCTGTGCGAGAGTGTGGTGTGCAGTGCCCTGGAGCCTGCCCCTCCCTGCCCTGCTGCTGTCGTTCCTCCCACATTCTGGCGACGTCCGCAGGTTAAGATGCCACCATCCGTCACACATGTGCAGCCCTCGCTCTCGTGCCCTCCCAGTGCTCCTCCGAGGCCCGTCAGTGGGGGAGGGTGGGTGTCATCACTCCCGGTGTCTTGCCTTTTACCTTCAAGGCGAGGAAGCTGAGATAAAGAAGTGAGGTGACTTGCCAGGGTCCCGCACACTTGGGCTTCACAGTGAAACACTGGCAATTTTCTCTAACATTTCAGCGTTCTGCCTTTTTTCCCCATCAGAACTTTCATCTTGTTGTAGACATTTCTGACTTTTCCTTGATTTTTTTTTTCCAGCTTTTAAAAAAATTGTGGTAAAATACACAAAACATAAAATTTAACATTTTAACTATTTCCAAGCGTGTGGCTCAGTGGCACTAAGTACATGCACATTGCTATGCAGCCAGCGCCACCCTCTGTCCTCAGAGCCTTCCTTCTTCCCAGACCGGAGCTCCGTCCCCATCAACACCAGCAGCCCCGCCAGCCGCCACCTTCCACTTTCTGTCTCTAGGAATCCGGCTCCTTTCGGCCCCTCATGGAGGTGGAATCAGACAGGATTTGTCCTTGTGTGCCCGGCTTATCTCACTTAGCACAGCGACCTCGGTATTCACCCATGTTGTAGCATTCTTAGATTTTTTTTTTTTTAATTCAAAATGTCTATAATTGCAACATTTCTGTGTTGAGTTTTTGTGGATTGACTCAAAGGGCATATATTTTTTAAATTTTTCAAGAAATTCAATCTATCTCTTAGTGACTTTAATAAGTTACATCTATTGGATTGACTGGTGTATTTCAACTGATTTTTCCAACTTTTGCTGTTTCTCATCCATCGTTCCTTTGCCTTACATCAGCACTTGAGTCCTTCCCCAGTATCTGTTCAACTAGCCACATTTTCTCTACCAGTCTATTTCTAAAAATGCTAATCAACACTCTTATATTATTAACATGAAATATTAATGTTTTTAAAAATCAGTGTTCCTATTTTTTTCATAAGAAAGTATGGAGAATTTGGCCCTATATTACTTCTTAGCATCTTACAACTGCTGCCTCTTTGATGTTTTTTGATATTTGGAAAAACAAAGACAATTGTTTTTGCCAAGTTTGGGCACCAGGGTTATCCCGTTTATCACACATATTGGGCAGTGAACTGAGTTTGTATCATCAGAATGAAATCAGTCTGCAATACGGCCAGCTGGGCTTCCCGCGTCTTGATCATTTCTCTTAACATATTTTTTCCCTGTGATCTAAAAAGATAAACAGCTATCACGTTTTCCATTTTCTGAGACATTCATTTCAACTTTGATCACAAGTGGATCTCTAGAAGATCAGGAAAGGCCGTGGTTCCAAGTTTGGCAAGGCCCAAGCTCTGTTTGTTCCTGGAATTAAATCCTGTCGTCTTCGGCGCCCCCTGCAGGTGCTTGTCCGTACTGCTCTCCCTTTGCCTGCAGCCGAGGCTTCTGGACCTATCCTCTGACATGTGAAATTCTTTCCTTTCCCTCCCTGTCAACTCTATTCTTTTTATTTTATGTGGGAAAGACACAGGTCACTGAACTTGAACCTGAAAGCCTGCTCTGCATCCAGACTTTGGGTACCTGTGTACCAACCCCTGGGTCAGAAGGAAGTCCTCGCTGTGACAAAATACCACAGACAGAGTGGCTTTACACACAGAGGTTTGGTCCCTCGGTTCTAGAAGCCAGAAGTCTGAAATCAAGGTGTCGTCCGGGCCGGTTCCTTTCGGGGGCTCTGAAGGAGGGTCTGTTCCAGGCCCCTCTCCCGGCTTCTGCGGCTGCAGCAGTGCTCCACAGCAGTGCTCCACGGCTCTTGGCTTGTAGGGGTGTCACTCCAGTTTCCGCCTGTCTTCACGGGGTGCTTTGACCCCCGTGTCTCTGTGTCTCACTGTGTAAATCTCTCTCTCATTTCTCTCATAAAGATACTAATCATTGGATTTAGTACCTACCCTAATCCAGTATGCAAAAACCCTGTTTCCCAACAAGACCACATTTATAAGTACGTGGAGTAGGACTGGAGCATTTCTCTCTGGGAGATAGTTTACCCGACGATACCGCCCCAGTCCTCCTTTCTTCTCTCCTAACCAGGACACCTCCTTGAGGCAGGAATGAAACATGTTGTTGGGCTTCTAAGCTGTCTTGGACGACATGGCCTCGCTGTACAGGAATTGTAAGGACTTGACACAGTAGAATTTTACACAAAACTTTTCCATTTTTCAGAAAGAACTTTAGGGAAGTGAATGTTAAATAGCAATAATAGCAATACCCTGGCACCTTATTTTAAGCATTTTATTTATTGAAAACAATTTGCCCTCTAAACGTTTTTTGGTTTTTCTAATGAAAATTATTAAGGACTTAGAGGATAGAAATAAATTTTTGCCTGCACTTTTATCTTCCTGTCCTGGCCTTCACTGACAGCCCAGCATGTCTGTTTTGCATTTATCTGAGCAGATCTCGGTATCCCTGGCCCTCTGGGTTCTTCCGTCTTCCACCCTAGGCCTTTGATTGCTCTGGGCACACCTAAGCTGCGGATGCTACAGGTTTACCCCTTTGTCTGCCAAGAATCCGGCCCCAGATGCACTCAGCACGCCACAGCCATCCCACCTGGCTCCCACGGCGCGGACGCTGGGCCGAGCTGCTGCTCGCGGAGATGGAGAGTGCAGGGGCCTGGGAGCCCCAGCCCCGCCGGGTTAGGGCAGGCCCATCCTCACAGCTCTCTGGGGGGTCTGGATTAAGGGCACACAGCCCTGAAGTAAACCAAGCTTGGCCAAAGGCCAGTGTTTGGCTGTGGTTACCACTCCCCAGTATTTACTGAAAATCTTCTGTTTGTCCAGTACCATTCTGGGCCCACAAAGGAGATTATGGAAAAGAAAAGAGCTTCTGACTGGTAGAAGCATAGCCAGGAAAGGTGGGTGCAAGTTGGCAAAGGGCACACGGGGCTTGGAAAGAAGCAGGTGAACACATGGATGGCATCTCAGTGACATTTGCTTGTCTCCCTTAAGACAGTCTGGGACCTTCCTGCTCCAACAGGAAGCTCATCCCAGCTGCATGTGTTCAGGAGGCCCAGCAAATGGTAGGCGAATCCTCTTCTGCAGAATTGGAGCTTGCTCTCTGGCACCCACAGGACCCGACCCCTGTCCGCTGAGACCTCTTGCAGGGCTCTCCAACCTGCAGGGCTCTTCAGCTCTCTTGGGCCTGTGAAACTCTTTCAGCCCCAGCCATGCTGGAGCCCTTCTGCCAGCTTAGCTGCGGGAAGGGCCTCTGGCCCTGGACGGGGTCCCCCAAGTCTCCCTGCCTCCCCTTCCATCCTAGGTCAGCAATGGCTCGGGCCTCAAGGATGCGCACATCACAGACTTGCTGGTGTTTGGCTTCCTCCAAAGCTGCTCCAGCAACAGTTTCCAGACAGAGCTGCAGGCGCTGGGCTGTGAACTGTCTGTGCAGGATCACCTGTGGGAGGACTATGAGGACGAGCTGCAGACAGACGGCAGCAGGGCCAGCCGCCTCCACGTGCAAAGAATAGAGGCAGGTAGGCGTCTGGCTCTGCCTCCTCTGCCCCAGATCTGGGATTTGCTTTGTCCAGTAACATCTGGGGAGCCTGAGGGCCGGAAGGGAGCTTTGGGCCCAGTCTGTACCTCTGTGGTTTCAGGCCACCATAAGTATGTCCTGTGGTGGTTTGGTCTGTCCTTGATTCCCTCCAGGGGTGCTGAGCTCATTATCTGCCATTCTTGGATGACTCTACTATAAAGTTCTTCCCTCCTATGAGCAGGAATCTCCCTTCATGTGCTGGCCCTGATTCTCCTGTCTGCACTAATATAAAGTAGTGTTTTTACCAAATTTCCCAATTCTGATAGAACCAGATTGTTGTATCGGAACCACTGATCTGGATTATATAACACAAGGGGTTCTCAAACTTGGGTTTATATAATGTCGGGAAGCTGAGGTGCTGTAAAAAATACTGGTGCCTGGTCCAGCCCCCAGGGATTCTGATTTGATGGGTCCGGGGCATGACTGGGCCTGGGCGACACCGCACTGGGGATGCTGCTGACCCGGGGATGCTGCTGACCCGGGGATGCTGCTGACCCGGGGATGCTGCTGACCCCGGTGCCCCTGAGCAGCCCCGGCCCAACTTCCGGTCAGCTGAAATCCGCCTCGATGTTTTGCTTCTATCACCTTACACTGTTACCTTGGGGTACCTAATGACTTGTGGTCACCTATAAGATAAGAAGAACATTTTAGCATTCTGAACCTCGTTTCCAGATGAGGAAACTGAGGCCCTGAGAAGGGTAAATGACCAGCCCCAAATCAAACAGCGCGTGGGTGCTGCCCAGCGGTCCTGCCCTGGGCGTGCCTGTGGTTCCAGGTCGCCACCGCTCCTGTCCCTTTCCTGCGCCCCGCCCCTGCCACAGGGGCCGTCCTGAGCTCCAGCCCCAGGTCGGTGGCGTTCCCCGTGCACGTGAGAATGGCGTGAGGACCTGTGTGAACACGCACGGGCCGGGTCCTACTCCCGCTGCCGGAGTCGGGGTATTTTAGGCTGGGAGACTGCGCGGGATCCCGGCCCTGCCTAGCCCCGACCCTGAGCCCGGCGGGGATGCCGAGGACCCAGAGCCAGGCCCGGCGTCGCGCGGCGTGTGGGCACGGCAGGCGGCACTGCCCCCTGGCGGTCGCGGGGCGGCCTCTGCCCCGACCCCGGCTTAGACCAGGCCGGCCGAGGCTCTGCCTGCGAATCAGCCGGCGTGTCCTCCGGCCGGCTCTGAACTGAAGGGCAGCCACGGGTCCCCTTTCGGGAGGTTAGGGAGGGTTAGAGCAGGGGTGGGCGGCAGGGCATGGGACGTGGCGGTGGATGAGTGGCCCGGGGGACACGCGGCGTCAGGCTGGAGGCCTGGCCTGGGAGGAGGGCCGGGCAGACGGAGCCCAGGCAGGGGGGACGCGGGAGAGGGGGCCTGGCGGAGGTGGGCTCAGGTGGCTCCAGGCGCCTTTCCCACAGCTCCTGAGGCTGACGCCTGTTAGGAGCTGGGTGCTGCCCGGCTCGTCCCTCCGGTGCCCACAGCCGTGAGTGCCCCAGCGTGGCCGACCCGTCTGCATTCAGGGGGGCTGATTCTCAGCCAGTCTTGCGCTGCGTCGCCGCTGCCCGGGGCCAGCATGGGGCCCTGGTGCAGTGCGCCATGGAGGGAGGGCTGGCTTTGTCCTTTCCCTGGGCGGGTGGCCAGCGTGGGTAAGGGTGTCGGGGCCCTTGTCTGAATCTGCCTTGTCTCTGCCGCCCCTGCCTGAACATGCAGATTCTGAAAGTGAGGAGGACCTCATTCAGACTCTTGCCAGGCAGCTGGCCCAAATAGGGGACAGCATGGAGCGCAGCGTCCCCCCGAGACTGGTGAATCACCTGGCGATGCAGTTTATGAACCGGAACCTGTTGGAGGAAGTAAGTGAGGGGTGACACACGGGTGCCTTTTCGGGGTGAGTAGGAAGGGTGAGGACTGTTTCAGTGATCAATGGAACCAGCAGGGCCTGTGCTGTCTCCTGGCAGACAGACCAGCGTCTGGCTAGGTGACTCAGTTCATGGCTGTTGGATCTGGGGCTTTGACAAGATAATTAGAAATAGTCAAAGCAGGGTTAATTGTCTCTCAGAAGCATTAAGTTAGTTGACATTTAGGAAAACTGAACCTAAGTCAGAGCCAAGAGTTTAGAGAGAAAAGCCTCCAAAAAGATTAACAAAGTGTATGCATGTGACTCTTCCAGAGATAACTTATTCTGTCTCCAGTTTTAGGGATTTGAATAAAAATGCCCATAGAGAACTTTAAATCACTTTTTAAAAAGTGACATTTTAGCCTGGTGCTCTTGGCTTCCTGATTGTAATCAATGCACAGTTGCTCCCTGAGCTGCCACTGGCCCGGCGCTGCGGGGAGAAGATTGGCCCAAGGCCCTGTGTCCCTCCTGAAGAGACTTTGTAGGAAGGAGAGCCACGTACTCCAAGGCCGTCAGATACATGTCTGTGGTGACAGGAGTTTAGAGGGGAGAGAGGTCCCATTCTTTTACTTCTACCAACTGAAAACGCAGGTGCCCTCACTACCTCGAACCTTCGCCGGGCTTCAGGTCCCAGCAGGTAGAGCCTGCCGTCTCCCGAGGGCGCCGTCATTCTAGGGCTCCCTCCTGTGGGGTGTCCCCAGCCGCGCAGAGCACAGAGGCATCGAGCAGGGCTCCGCCTAGAGACCTCTCCCACAGCATTAGCTTAATTCTGTGCGTGAGTCACAAGCTTGGTCCTTCCCAGCCCAGCGGTCTCTGGTCTGCTCTTCCACGCAGGGGGATGTCACATGGTGCCCCACCCTTCCCCTCCCTTCAGGTCTGCGCCAGTAAGATGGCCACAGAGGAGACAGTTAACTGATTCTCGAGTTGAAGTGCCTTAGGGGCAGGGAATGACTTAGGCTCCTTGCACTCCCTCAGTGTCTGACAGTGGCACACTAAGCTTGTGTTTGGCCCGTGAGCACCCGCGCCAGGGAGGATCTCCGTCTTCCCTTTCCGTTGCCTCGGGAAACAAAATAGTTTCTCCTCCATACTTAGCATCCTGAGCTGCTGAGTAAGGGCCTCCCTCTGAATGCTGCCTTGTGCTTATCGCTGCGGAGTGTTTTTCCTTTGAGAGGGAAGACGTGGTAAGCCAGGTTCTGGGTGCCCCTCCGTCTTGACCTGTCTTCACCCTGTTCAGGACAGAAGGGGGCGCCTGGCCACCGCCGTGGAGCAGCTGAGGCAGACTTGCCCTGCAGACTTGGAGCAGGAGAAGGCCACGCTGGTGCTGACCATGCTGCTGGCCAAAAAGGTGGCCGATCACACGCCGTCCTTGCTCCGTGATGTCTTTCGCACAACAGTGAATCTTATTAACCAGAACCTGCTCACCTATGTGAGGAACTTGGCCAGAAACGTAAGAACCGGTGAAGTCAGCCCCTTGGCATTCCCCTGAGCCCGCGTGGTCTCTGCCCGCTGCCGGTGCCCACTTCCCCGTGCCTGAGCCCTGCACACCCATCCCTGCCCTCCCTGCCGCTGGCAGCCCGCCCAGGGGGCTGTCACAGACCTTCCTGCTCAGGCAGGGAGGCCTGGCTTTGGCTTCACGAGCAAGAAAGCTTATGTGGTAGAGGTGGCAAAGGATACCTCCTTTTTGCGCTTTATCAGCTTTATGCTGAAGACATGCTCCCCCCAGAGGGAGGCGAGGGCCCCCGCGCCCCCTTGCTGGAGTCCTGCTGTGCGCAGAGCTCGCGAGCCTGGGAGGAAGCGGCTGGGCGGCCGAAGCCAAGCTTCCTCAGGCCGCTGTCACCCTCACCGCAGCACCAAAATCAGTGAGTGTGAATTCGTAAACAACATGCTTCCCAAGGATTAAGGGGGGAGAGACCAAAAGGAATAGTCAAAAAAGTGGGGGGAAGCTAAAATCTTCCCCAGAACACATCTGTCCCATAACCAGGGTATTAAAAGTCACTTTTAGTAACCAGAGTATTGGAAGTCATAGTGCCACCAAGGCAGGCCAGATAGTCCTTAGACCCTGGTGCTTCAGTCTCAGACTTTAAGTGGATGTTAAGGGGATGTATTATCTGTAAACTTAGAAATATTAGGGAATGTTTGAGATTTTGTGACACGTTAGAAGCATTACTCAGGCTTCCTTCGTTTTTTTTCTGTTTTTGAGACAGTCTCGCTCTGTTGCCCGGGCTAGAGTGCAGTGGCATCAGCCTAGCTCACAGCAACCTCAGACTCCTGGGCTCAAGTGATCTTCCCGCCTCAGCCTCCCAAGTAGCTGGGACTACAGGCATGCGTCACCATGCCCGGCTAATTTTTTCCTCCCTATTTTTAGTTGCCCGGCTAATTTCTTTCTATGTTTAGTAGAGACGGGGTCTCGCTCTTGCTGAGGCTGGTCTCGAACTCCTGAGCTCAAACGATCCACCCATCTCAGCCTCCCAGAGTGCTCGGATTACAGGCGTGAGCTACCGCGCCCGGCCAGGCTTCCTTAGTTTTTAAATAAAATAGCAACTATAACCCTTTTAATATTTACTGACAAATCTAAAAAAAGTATTCCTTATGTGCTGTGGTCTTCAGTTATACAGGCATTTTAAAAACAGGAAAATGAATGTAAATCCTTAAATCAGGTGTTAAGCCAAGTGGAACTGTCGGAAGGAGGTAAGCCTGAGAGTTCCTGGACAGCTTTTCCCAGCCACCATCCAAGGGGCGTGAGTGGGCCAGATGCCCACAGCAGTCTGTGCTGACAGCCCACCAGACACCAAAGGGCTGAGACAGAGTCTTGGTTCTTCTGACCCACTAAGATGGCTCCGGACGCCTTCAGTAATTTGGGAGATGAGCATAGCTAGGTCTCAGCACCTGGAAATCCTGTTTTTGCAGCTGCTCCCTCATAGCAAAAAATTGGATGCAGGGATAGAAGGAGTTTAGGGCTCCAGAGAATGTGTTTTTGTGAATTAGCCTGGCTGATCGCCCGTTTCTCCTTCCTGTGCTAGATGGACTGAGTGGATGACTGCAAAAGTGCCACCGGCTACACCTGGCGTGGTGACAGCAGTGCTCCTGCCTCCGATGGAGATGGAGCTCTGGCCGCATAAGCAGAGTCCCTGGAGAAGACAGGCACTGGACAATAGCTATTTATTTCTCGCCATTTTTAAATGATGTTTTAAGCTGGTGACCCATTTAGAAATTTCAACGTTAATACACTTGAATGAAAATGTCAACTTGCACATATTTGAATGGGTTTCATAGCATTTCCTAAATCTACACATTGTGCCTTTATCTTATTTCCACTGTACAGGTTCCCACATGAAAATTAATTTTTTTTAGATGAAACTATTTATTGGCCGAGAAAATTAAGTTTAAAAGCAGATTCTTAAGACCGAAGAAGAACAAAACACAATTTTTTTTTGGTAAAAAAAAAAAATTTGTTTATTAAAGTACAACCTTGGGGGATGGTCTTACAGCAAGCAGTGTCCTGTTTGAGGAGAGCAGGGCTTGGAGAAGAAGTGCACATACCCACCACGAATGAAAATTACACTCAAGGCAGGGAACATCTTAATGCTAAGGAAGCAACAGTTTTCCTGTTTGAAAACCAGATGGCAGAGAGGTTCCGGACTAAAGTGCTGTACTCAAACGATGGGAAGTTCCGGCCTCATCCATAGGTGTTTGACTTTTTCAACTTGATTTCCTTTTGTTTGAGTCGAGAACAACTATGGGCAGTCAAAGGTATGAAGGTGATTTACGGGCCCAACAGTCAACCACTGTTTCCAAAGTCTGGTAACTAAATGTACTTTTTCTCTTTTTAAAAAACCAAGACTTCACTTAAAAAAATTTTTTTTTTTCCTAAAATTTCAAGCTGGTGGTATACCGGAAACCACTGCACACGCCCTGGTAAGAGCTTGCAGTTTCGGTGCCCAGTCACGCCGCTCAGCCCAGCGCTGCCTGCGGAGATGCGTCAGGAGGAAACAGGTTTCCAGGCATAAAAATGAGAGCGCAACTAGACTTCTTAAAATTCAGCAACTGAAGGGACTCCCTTTCCTGGGGACATAGTCAAAACCAAGTCACTTAGGTAGTGCCAAAATAAACAAGAAAAGCTTAGGTGTATAAACAATGCAACGCTGGTCTTTTGTTCCCAAATATAAGCTATTTCCTAGGAATCAGTTTAAAACTGACAGTGGGTCATGGGGCCGTATCACAGACATTACCTTCAGCAGTGAAGCTCTTGCTACTGTGAACACGATGCTTCTGAGGAAGCATGAACAAGAGTAATGAAATACTAATAAAATACTTTGTTATCCAAAACATGTCTGTTCAAGAGTTTAGATTCATCAGAAAAGAAAAACAACTCTAAGTCCTAGGGCTGGGTCTCAATCTGATGTGGGCGAAAGGTTACAAATACTAAAAGTAGATGCTGCCTGCAACGCGAAGGCCACCATTTGGAAATAAATCTTCCAGTAATGCTATAACTTTTAATGTTTTGGAATGGGCTGCTTTTTTTTTTTTAAGAATTAATATTACAATGGAAACAAGTTGACTCGCACATAGACATACTCACCCATACGTGTATCTGTCGTTACAGAGTTTCATGAGGGGGAGGTATTTTCTTCCAAAAGGAGCAATTTAATCAGCAACTCAAAACTAATGGAAAAGAGCTCTAAAACAGCAAATAATTTCAAGTCAAAAGAGTCAAAAGACTCTTATACTTTTTTTTTTTTTAAGAGACAGGGTCTTGCTGTGTTGCCCAGGCTGGAGTGCAGTGGCATCACTGCCAGATCACTCCTGGGCTCAAGCAACCCTTCTGCCTCATCCTCCCAGGTAGCTGGGACTGCAGCCAGGTGCCACCACGCCCGGCTAATGTTCTTTTTTGTAGAGACCACTGTGTTGCTAACTGGTCTCGAACTCCTGGCCTCAAGAAATCCTCCCATCTCAGCCTCCCAAACTGCTGGGATTACAGGTGTGAACCACCATCCCTGGCCTCTTAGGATACTTTTAATCTTTCACAGCATCTTTACCTTCTTCTGTTTCACTTAAATACAGTAGGCTGCCATTTTAATACAGTTTGTAATAGGTATTGGTGTAAATTCTTCTAGACCAAGTACAAAAAAGTACTTCCTTGGTTACAAAGCAAGATTGCCATCCCTTCTTCCCAAACCAACATTATAAAAAGATTCCACTGTGTCAGAAACAAATGTGATCCTGAGCACGCCCCAGCCGTGACCACTCAGGCCTAGCCTAGAAGTTGGTGGATTCTGCCCTGGTAACAATCCTTGTGGATGTACTTGAGAGATGACTTTAATTCAGAGAATGTGTTTTCCATTCTGTTTTAAAAACATTTGAATTGTTCAAGTGATGCAATTCCTTTGTTAAAAAGCTTTCTCCAAAAGATGCTTGGCATATCTGAAAGTCGGGTGGGATATCTGGTGCATTCAGAAGGTCAGATCATTCCCGACCTCACCCTTTAGGAGCCTCAAGGCTGCCTTAAAGGATGACACGGCACCAGAGCCTGGTTTTATTGTCCAACAACTTGATTAAGCTGTGCTGAGAACTAGCATAGGGCATGTCCTTTGAGTGTTATGATCTGGTTGTCAGAACCTGGAGTCAAAAAGGTATGTATTTACAAAGACTACACGATTTATTATCCGAAAAAAATCCCACCTAAGCCAAGGGCAGAAGGTTACCATAGGATTGAGTCCATCGATTATCTTCGAATCTCATTTGCAACCTCCAGTGTGTTCTTCCCAACACTTTGCTTCTGACAGAAAGCACAGTCCATGGATTTGAATTTTTTATTCCCTTTCTCCTGATGAAGGGCAAATTGGCCAGAAGGCAGGCAGAATAATCCACAGTAAAGAACTGAGCAGCCCTGAGCTGTGGCAAGGAGCAAGCACTAGTGGAACTGAATGCAGGAGGAAATACACGCTGCTTAAGCAAAATGCTATGTTAATTACCAAATTACCATTTAATTCCAGCATTTTTCAGGAGATGAGAGCATTAGAACCAATAGTAAACTGAGCTTAAGGAATGAGGCAGGAAGAGGCACTTTTAATCTGAAAGAAAGAAATGGAAGACTACAATAGCAGGAAAAATACAAGACTAGGAAAAAGTAAATTCTATCCTTTCCTTTGGTGCTGGCCAAGGACCCACCCACATAAGAGAACCCTGATGGTTTCTCTTGCTGGAAACCATCAGGAACAAACCGAGTTATTCCAGACTCTAACCAGGAACTGTACTTGAACGTCCTTTTCCTGGTGAAAGGCAACAAACTAGTAATCTTAACACGTCAAACCTTTTGTTCGAACTAGAACGTTCATTAACCAGTTTCTTCGAGTGGTGCAAAGAACACTAGAGTGAGTGGTATCACTATGAAAGTTCCGCTTAGGAGAGGTGAGAACAAGGTAAGAGTCACCTTGAGCCAGCTGCTACCTCTGACTTATGACAAGGCCTTGCAAGTGTCCCTGAGAACAGTTCCAACCTGAGCTCACAGCGAAGCAGCTGTCTGGCGGGGGGTTCTGTAAACACGAGCGCGGAGGGCCCGCATGGTTTGAATGCACGGGAACGTGGCAAGCAGGCTGGAGTTAAAGAGTCGTGTGTGAAGAAAGGGAAGACCGGATATATTCGTATTTTAGGAACATGATAGTTTCCAACTCTCCATGGCGCCCTGTTTATATTATGAAGTAACCATACAATAGTGACTGAATTCCGCTGTTCTGTGCCACAGAACTGGTGTTCTGTAGCCAAGGTTATAGTCAGCTTGACATTGTGCTGTGGAGGTTTTCACTGGCAAGTCCTCCGACGGCCTCTGAGCGAGCTGTCCTGTGGCTGTGCCTGGTCAGCCCTCCCGAGTCCGTGACCTCTGTGCGGGTCTGGCACAAGGCCAAGCAATGCCTGCGTATCGCCCACTTCACCCCGACCCCTACCTGACGGATAAAAAGAAACAAACTAAGAAGAATAAAGAGAAATGCATCACGGCGCTGTCTTCACCTGTCCCTTTTAGCACGTGGTGATAATTCCCGTGTCAGGCAGCCTAAGCTTGTTTAAGAGACAGCAGTGACACTTGCCAATTCTGTAACGAGGCATCTCATTCACTGTCTAAAGGGAAAACATCTGGTACCATTAGAAGTTGAAAACAGTCCTGGACATAACCTCTGCTCTGCCTAGCCCATATGGCACCTTTCTAGATATTAGAGAGGAAACAGGCTCCCCTTGTCCCAGGGCTCGCGGTGTGCTAGGCAAAGCACAGGCTGAACATCAGAAGTCATCCTGTCTGCCCTCGTGCAGTAAACAACTGACACAACCGCACCGCACCTGCCAATACTACTTTGCAGGGTCACAAAAATGGTAAAAACCAGAAAAAGTACTAGACTTGGAGTCAGAAAAATTCAAACCATTGCCTTCTCTTACACTAGAAGACTTTAGAAAAGGTACTAAACTCTGATTAGGTGCCCACAATTTGTAAAATGGGAGTAAAAGGAATAGGAATGGCTCTTAGAAGTGTGACAGTGAGAGCACTAGAACAATCTCTGGCATATTGTAAGTGCTCAACTACTATTTGCTAACATAATAACCCACGCAAAGTTTTTGAGGACATTCTAATATGGAAAAAACATACACCCTAAACTCAGACTGATCACCCAGCTGGGAGGTTACCACTAACAGCAGGTCTTGGTCCTCCAGAGAAGAGGGAACATTTTTCTGGTATCAGGTGTGTTGCTGAGACTTTAAATGAGGCAGTGCTTGGGGGGGAGTTAGTTCAGAGGCTCTAAATTGTCTCTGTCAGTGATCAGACAGCCTACAAGCCCCTCCTGATGAATAGAATTACCACCTCAAAGTCTTGGAAAGGTAAGTTTGTATGAAAAGACATAAGAAAGTAAGAGAAAGGAAAGAAGGGAAAAATTTCTTAGCTATAAAACCTTTTATTTCTATAAAACATTTCAAAATAATTCAGAAATTCAAATGTGAAACTTGGACGTTTGTCCACATCTCATGCCTTTAGGGAAAAAGGCAAGGAGCAGGCATCACTTTTCTATCATCAGAGGATTAGCACAAAGGCTGAAGGTATCAGCGGTGGCTGCGGTTCAAGTAACCGTGTCTCTGGGCTCCCTGTTCACTCCCCCAGGACAGAGCTAGGTAGGTAGTGGCTGCGTTTGATAAGAGACAGTACAGAAACAGGCAAGAGGTTTCAAGGATGCCTCTGGGTGGGGAACAGGTGAACCAGTTCCAACAGCTGCATTTCTTTATCTAGAATGTTCTCTAGAGGGCAACGATGAGAGTCCCCTAAGGCACACTATAGGCACTGAATTCTGTAGACCCAGAATTATCACTTTACTACAGACAGGATAAACTGGCATTCCTTAATTCTGGCTTTGTTTCCTCCTCAACAAACCTTCACTGGCCTTTGCCACGCAGTCAGAAAGCATGACCTTCAATACAGCAGCTGAGAAGAGTTCCAAGGACTAACAAAAGCTTCCCCTCTTCCTTAAACAAGCTGGATTTATTCTGAATCTTCCCTCTACCTTAGATGGTGCGTCAGTCACGGGGCAGGAAGGAACAGCAAAAAAGAGGACAGGGAATTTGAGAAATAATTTTTAAAGTGTAATAGCTAAGAGTAGGGGCCCCTGTAAGCAGCAGTCCTCATAAGGGCTGTCCCCCCACAGCCAGAGGCAGAGGACAAGGACATGAAGAACAGGGACTCATCCTGTCACTAAGGAACTAACAAAGATTCACTCTAGAGAAAGCCAATAGTAAAGAACAGCTATTTGCCATTACCTAGCAAAACACAATTGGCCAAACCACTTTGGGTTAATGTTGGACAGGTGGGGAAATAAAGCAGCAATAGCCAGTCCTTATCACACTTCTTCCTACTCCTTCCTCTTGTGGGGAATAAACCCACATATCCTGAGCCCTGGATCTTCGAGCAGCTCAGAAATGAACCTGGCTTCGTTAGTGCTTAAATGTACCCAGCCAATGGGTGTGAGGATCCAAAGTTTAAGTGTTAACACTGGAAGGAAAATATTTTATTATAAGACAACAACAAAATTCAAGATAAACTCACTAGTTTTCTCTGCTCTTAACCTATGCAAACACATCAGTTTGAATCCAGAATGATCCAGTGCAGATGCCAGAGCCCAAATAGAAAACTCTGCATTGCGCCCTCACCTCCTCCAGCTGCGCTGATCAAGGTGCACCCAAAGCCTTACACACCACCCCTCACTGGGACACCACAACTCAGAACATAAAGACACACAAACATACTCTCAGGCCTTTTCTTGACCAACTTTTAAACAGTATTGCTTTAGGGAGAAGACTTTATTTTAAAAAATAAATTTCAAAAAGAAAGCACATTTAAAACATCAGGTTTTAGTGATCAGGGTAGGTAAAGTATTTTTATTATAAACTTGAGGATCTAAAAAGTAATTTGTTACATTTACTAAGATAAATCTGAGATGACTGTTTTTTATCAAGCATGTGTGCCCTGCACAGTGACGCCGTGACCCTCAGGCATGGAATGACTCGGTTCCATCCCTTCGTTAGAAGTGCGATCAGCCAGATGAAAGAAGATTTTGCTGCTCCTCAGCTAGCATATACTGATTAGGATCATTGTGGTTTATTACTCAGGCATCTGGGCTGTGAAGGGTTTAGGCAGAGACGCCTCCATTCTTGAACTCTGAAAGACAAACTAGAAACTCAAGGGTAGCCTGTTCTTTATTCAATGATATTTAGAAGACTTTCTCCATTTAATAAGAGTTATGATCCAACTGGTTCTGTAAGCCCAAGCATGAAAATCTTTACCTTGTGGCAAGAGACCCACAGAACTGGTCAGTAGTAAGACTGAGGTCAGATACTGGAAAAATCACACTAGCCCAGAGTTATAGACAGTGACCGTTCAGGAACAGAGATGCTGCTGGCAGTAACCGCAGCTTAGTGGGGTGACTGCTGACAAAAAGGGCTGGAAGAGACCCCAGTAGGTCATCTAGGCCATCCTCCTGCCTCTACACGAGACGAATGCCTCTCTACCAGAGTTACTTACAATTGCACTCCCAGGAAGGGGACCGACCCTAGGTCTCTTTTATGTTGTATTTATTTATTTTTGTAAAGATTCTTAAAGGCAGCATCTTTACAAAGTGGAGCTGCAGGGAGCTTCAGGGACTTGATGGGTCTGAGCAGAAGTACAGAGTGAGCCCTCTCCTGGGGGATCTTGGCAGGACCCCGGGAGAAGAGGACAGGGCAGTCCCTGAGAGGCAGCCGAGGCGTGCGGGGCAAGCACCCTCACACTCCGGGACGGGGTGGCTGCGGCACAGCCTGTTCAGCAGGAAGATGAAGGGTCGAGGTGAAGAGCCGACAAGTCAGCAGCTGAGCCCCTTTGGGAATTTCTATCCCCAATTTTCCTAAGTTAACCCTCCCCCTCAAAAGCAGTGGCCCTCAACAGGGGATGATTTTGTCGCAGGGGACATTTGGCAATGTCTGGAGACATTTCTGGTTGTCGTCACTGGGAGTGGGGTGGGTAGAGGCCAGGGATGTCACTGAACACCCTACAATACGCAGGACAGCCTCCTACAACAAAGAGCGATGGAAGTGTCGCCCCCGCGGGGCTGAGAAACCCTGTTCTGGAGGGAGTACTTTACTTGTAAGATCGCCGCTCTAGCGCGAGCCAAGGCCCCTGGGATTGAGACGACTACGAACACCCTCTCCTCAAGCCCTACTGCGTGATCACGCCGCTGCCGTGTTGAGAAGTCCCCAGTTATCCCAGAGTGTTCCACAAATGTCCCATCAGCTGCTACCGGTTCGATTTCCAGCCAATACAATTAAAATCTCAGATTCTTTTGTCTTCTTCCTCTTCTGAAAAAAATCTGCTATTTCTTTCTCAGAGCCAGTGCTACCCCAACTGCCACTGCCAGGATGGCGACGGCGGCGGCCCCTCCAAACAGCAGTATAGACTTGCCCTCCGACAAGGGCATGGCCTTTGCTTTCCCAGCAGGGGAGGGCTCTTCTGCAAGCCCCTCTCTCCTCCCAGCTGGCTCCTCCTCGCGCAGCAGCGCTGTCGCGGGTTCCAGCGCAGGGATCGCCGCCGCCTCCACGTCAACAGGCTCCGCTGCTGCTGCTCTCACCTCTTCCTCATCCAGTTCCACAAACAGGGACGTAGCGGGGCTGGCTTTCTCACCTGCGATCGCGTCTGCACCGGGCTCCCCCGTCTCCGGCAAGGACGTGGCAGTGGCCTGTGGAAGCAAGGGTGCTGGCGCTTCGGGGGGCGCCTCCTGCAGCCCCCCGGCGGGCAGGCCCTCGGAGGCCACGGCAGCCTCTTCCATGCCCTCGGGCACTTCTTCTTTCTCCACGTGCACGATGTCAGAATTAGAAGAGTTGTTCTCACTCTTCTCTCCAGCGCCGTTGCTATCTAAGCTTTTCACTTCTTCAGGATCCATGGCAATCTGCTGCCAGGATTCGGGACCGAGAGACACCGGCAGGCTTTCCGTGTGCCAGCTCTGGCTCGCCGACAGCGAGACGGGCAGGCTCTCCGACTGCCAGGAGGTGGTCACAGTCGGAGACTCTGGAGGACTGACTTGTCCAGAGTTGTCACTGGGCAGGATATAAATGTCATTGCTATCTTCTGCGATGACTCCAGGGTACTCCTCCTCCTCTGACTCCAGATTAAAGATAGTGCCCTAGAAAAGGAGGAGGAGAGTCAATATAAAGAATGGCGAATATTTAAAAAATAAATGTCAATCTGGAAAAAAAATTCTTTCCTAAACTGAAGTTCTGGGAATAAATACATTGTTTAAACCTACATAGTTTCTGAATTGAATGCATTTATTTATAGGCCAATGAAGAATTTTTGACAGTCCTCTGACCGGTTTTCCTGAAACTAAAAAATCAAAAGTTAATTTATATTCATTGTAATTCAGACACAGGCTGAGCATCCTCCCATCCAGTACTAACCAGGACCGACACCGCTTAGCTTCCGAGATCAGACGAGATCGGGCGCATTCAGGGTGGTGTGGCTGTAGATAGGTTGAGCATCTTTAATCTGAAACTTTTTGAGTGCTGACATGACATCGCAAGTGGAAAATTCTACACCTGACCTCATGTGACAGGCTGCAGTCAAAACACAGAACTTTGTTCATGCAGACGATTATTCAAAATGTATATAAGGTGTATATGAAACATAAATGAATTTCATATTCAGACTTGGGTCCCACGTCCAAGACATCTCATTAGGTATATGTAAATATTCGAAAATCTGAAAATATCCAAAACAGTTCTGGTCCCGAGCATTTCGGATAAGGGATACCCAACCTGTATACTCAATGCAATAATTAATGTAAAACAGCAGAGAAAACAAAGGCAAGACCTTGTGCTCAAGGAATTCATCACTTAGGGTATAAAAATAATGCCACAGTTAAAGTGCTATTAAGAGTTCAGATGGGAAGATGACTTCTTTTAGCAAGGGTCAGGGAAGGCAGGGAGACCACAGAAAGCTCCATGGAGGCCAATGCTGCATGTGGAAACTATTAATAAAAAATATAAAAAACAAACAACCAAACAAAAAAGAAAGCTTCATGGAGGAACCAGCATTTATACTGGACACCTGAAGAACGGGTAAGATTCTGGCAAGTGCAGGGCATGTAGAGACTCAACGGCAGCAAAGGCACAGAGGGAGAACAAAGGGGGCAGCACGCGGCCCAGTTTAATGAGACAACAGTGTACGTGAAAAGGAACATTGAGTTAGCACAGGGCCCTGGAGAACCTGAATGACAGAGCGCTAAGAAATACAGACTTTACTCAACAGGCAACAGTTGGTCACTGAAGTCCTTGAGGTTCCAAATTACAATCAGAGGTCTGCTTTAACATTCCTCTGATAGCAGTGCCAGGATGGAGACAAACTAGACATGCAGGACTCTCGCGTCTTTAGCAAGAGTCTCAGCACAAACGACCGAGACCAGTGGCGTAGTTCTCACTGCCACGTGCCTGCTGCTTGCTGGGGACTGTGTCAGCATGCGGGTCATAAGGAAGAAGGAGACCCATTTCCTGTTCCTACAAAACGTACCAGCCAGCTGTGGAGACCGACATGTGAGTAACTCATTTCCAGATGACACAGTAAGCTCAAGGCAGGTGTGTGCCCAGGAGGCCAGGTGAACCCAGAGGTTAAGAACTACTTGGTAAGGGCAGGAAGAGAACGGATGCAATGTAATGTCACAGAGATCTACAGACAGTTTTACAAAAAAGCTAGACAATACTCATAAATGTTACAGAGAGTTTGAATAGGACAGAGAAAGTAAATTAATTCCTACTTCATTTTACGATTATGGCTGCCATGCCTCTGCACAAGAATAATTTTATTCTTCAACCAAGACCAAAAACTTTCTGGGAATACCAGGGATCAAATATAAATCAGAAACGTCTTTATTCACGCCACAAAAAAGGAAATCAGAAATACAAATAAACAAGTCACACAGTCATAACGTCCTACTGTGCCACATTCTAACTCAGCCCTTGCTCCAACCTCCTTAGGAAGAGGTCCTGGCAGGCATCAAGGATATTGTATGAATATGGAATAAGCAGAGAGGCAAAATAATACAGTAATTAAAAATACAAATTTATAGTCAAAAAGAACTGGTTTGAATCTCAGTTCCAACTGTGTACCAGCTGTGTGAATTTGGATACCTTGCTTAACCTTTTAAACTTTAATTTTTCCATAAATAAAATGGGGATGGCTGACTTGATAAGACTGTTTTAAAAATTAGGTCTAGTGTTTATAGTGCTTAGCAAAGCACCCTGGACATAGGAAGTAACCAGTAAGTTATGCTATTTCTACACTGTTATTACTGTTTGTGGTTTTGGTGGTAGGTGGTAGGTAAAGAGCTACTCTAAAACACCAAGTAGACAGAACAGTAAAGAAGTGAAAGCAATTTGAAATAACACCCTTCCCTGGCTAGGGAAGGTAATTTACAAACTTTCCCCTCCTCTTCCAAGTAGAGACATCACAAAACTGGTGAAATCTCTCTTTAGAAAACTACAATACCATAGGATACAATCAGGCAAACTGGAGGGGCCACGGGCTTTGAAGGGCAAAAGGGCTTCTAGCACACCAAGCCTCTGAGCATGACAGCTCTCCTCAGCCTTGGGGAGGCCCCTTTGAATCTAGGCCCTCGGGAAGGTCCAGAAGAGGAAGGACTGGGGGTGGGGGAGGCAAGAGGGAGGACATTCAGGCTTCGGGGGGTGGTTGTTGGTTCAGTTCAGCTAAGTAAGAAAGAGATGAATATCTTAACCAGAAGCTGTAATCATATCTCAAACATACACATTTGGCAGGGATTTTCATTGGCATTCTTTTTAATATGGAAGGATTGGAAATAGACTTCAGTACCTTCAAGAAAGGTTAAAAATAAATATAGTTCATTGAAGGCTGGGCGCGGTGGCTCACGCCTGTAATCCTAGCACTCTGGGAGGCCGAGGTGGGCGGATCGTTTGAGCTCAGGAGTTTGAGACCAGCCTGAGCAAGAGCGAGACCCCATCTCTACTAAAAATAGAAAGAAATTATAGAGACAGCTAAAAATATATATAGAAAAAATTAGCCGGGCATGGTGGCGCATGCCTGTAGTCCCAGCTACTCGGGAGGCTGAGACAGGAGGATCATTTGAGCTCAGGAGTTTGAGGTTGCTGTGAGCTAGGCTGACGCCATGGCACTCACTCTAGCCTGAGCAATAGAGTGAGACTCTGTCTCAAAATAAATAAATAAATAAATAAATATAGTTCATTGAAACTATAACAACTGCTATTAGAATAAGTAAAATTTTAAGTCTGATGTGGAAGGAAGCCCATACTGTACAATACCTTTACATAAAAAACTGCAAAGTATTATTGAGAGAAATTAAAGATATCCTAGTATCTCTTTTATTCAAAGATAGGCAATTAGACATAGAACCCAGAAGCAGAGCCACATATGGTCACATGATTTATGGCTCTGTGGTACATGGAGAATGGATGGTATGATTTCATGTATTAAACACATATGTACATATTTACTTATTTGTATACATTCAGATACACTAAAATGTTTATATAAGCAAATAGAAATGTTTAGAAAAATGTACAACAAACCACTGTAGGAGGTATTTCTAAGGGGCAAGATTACAAGAAAAGGATGTAGTATATAAATTTTTTATAATGGTCATGACTTAGTAAAACAAATCTATTTTCATTTAAGAAACTGTAAATACAAGCAGGGCTCTGCTACTCCTGGGAGCTTGAGAGCAGTGGATATTCCACAGTCTCAACACGGGCTGTGAAATACCTGGAGCCAGGCGAAGAGAAGCTCCTCAATGTCTGGATGCTGCGCGTGTCTCCAATGAAGGGCAGGGCGTATGGAAATACTATTACAAACTGGTACTAATTTTTAATCTTTTTTTAGTATGGAAATTCACATTCATGAAATTCACCATTTCTGGGTTTACAATTCAGTGGTTTTTAGTACATTCACAATGTTGTTCAACTATCCCAGTGTTTAATTCCAGAGCGTTTCCATCACCGCAAAAAGCAATCCTTTGGTAGCCACTCTCAATTCTCCCCTTCTCCATCCTCTGGCCATCATTAATCCACTTTCTAGCTCTATGGAGTTGCCTACTGTGGGAAGCAAAAATAGAATCATACAATATATAGCCTTTTGTGTCTGGTTTCTTTTAGTTTGTATAATGTTTTTAAGGTTCATCCATGTTGTAGCATGTAACAGTACTTCTTTTTATGGCTAAGTAGTATTTCATTGCATGGATATACCACATTTTGCTTATTAGTTCATCAGTTGGATTGTTTCTACCTTTTAGCATAGTGAATAGTGCTGCTATGAATGTCCACGTACAAGTTTTTGTTTGAACTTCTGTTTTCCATTCTTTTGAATATATTAATATATACCTATGAGTGAAACTGCTGGATCATATGATAATTCTACGCCAAACTATTTTCCTAAAAATACAGAAAACATTTCCAAAGCTATTTTTCAAAAAGCAACCTGCCAAACTATTTTCCAAAGTGACTGCACCTCTTTATATTCCTACCAGCAAAGTACACGGGTTCTAAATTTACCACATCTGTTCCAACACTTGTTATTGTCTGGGTTTTATTATTATTATTATTATTACCATCCTAGTGGTATGAAGTAGAATCTTACTGTGGTTTTGATTTGCATTTCCCTAGTGACCAATGATGTCGAACACCTTTACATGTGCTCACTGGACATTTGTGTATCTTCTCTGGAACACTGTCTATTCAGATCTTTTGCCCATTTTTAAATTGGGTTGTCTTTTTATTGTTGAATTGTAAGAGTTTTCTCTTTTATTTTCAAACAAGACTGTTACACAGTTGGCTATTAAAATAACCAATTGTGGTAGGGGTGGGGTGCTTGTAATTAGGTGGAACCTAAAGGAAACGAGGATAAACAAGGTGTCCTGAAAAGTAGTTCTATGAGAGTGACTAATAGTCTATGCTAATTAATGTTTTTAATCTTTAAAAATATCTCTGCCATTAGTGCCATTCCTCATATGGATTCCTTTCCTAGACTTCAAACTCCGTAAGACTAAAAGAGACCTTCACAGTTATAATCTTATGGGATTTCATCTCTTTCAAATTCTCATCATGTTTTCATCAGTATAACAGTAACATAAAACCATTCAGCACTTCTGGGCCCATCATCAATAATGAATGCCAGCAAAGAGTGCCTTCACAACAAAATGCAGCACAGAAGGCTGTACACCCATCAAGAGCAAAGTTCACCGCATACAGAGAGCCAGAGATAATGCTTGTTCTACCGAAGAATATAAACTAAAAATACCAATTCTACATCATTTCTGTCGTACCCATACCTCATTGGTCCCTGGTCTTTTTGGCACCAGGGACTGGCTTCACAGAAGACAATTTTCCACAGACCAGGGGGTGGGGGCTGGAGGGCATGGTTTCGGGATGATTCAAGTGCATTATGTTTATTGTGCAGTCAAACCTCTCTGTTAATGATAATCTGTATTTGCAGCCGCTCCTCAGCGCTAGCATCACAGCCCCAGCTCCACCTCAGACCATCAGGCATTAGATTCTCATAAGGAGCCGCAACCTAGATCCCTCGCACGTGCAGTTTACAGTAGGGTTTGCCATCCTGTGAGAATCTAATGCCTCTGCTGATCTGACAGGAAGGCGGAGCTTATGCGGTGATGCAAGCAATGGGGGGTGGCTGTAAATACAGATGCAACTACGCTTGCTGGCCAGCAAGCGGGTCACCTCCTGCTGCTCAGACCATTTCCTAACAGGCCATGGATCAGCAGCTGTCTGCAGCCTGGGAGTTGGGGACTGCAGCCATACCTAATAATTTCCAATTTTAGCTAGCATCTATCTTATCATCTTTCCTTCCCTTTATTTAAGTACCAAATATATGTCAATATATTTATGCCTAAATGTATCTTAATATATCCAAATACATCTCTTCCTCTTCTCTCAACATTTTCTGCTATTATTCTAATATAAGCAATCACTATCTTTCATCAGAAGTAACACAAAGACTCCTAAATGTCTGCAATCCAACTTGGAGATGGAAAGGACCTTTTCACCACTCAGCTAAGCCAAGAATCTGGCAGCCATACTGGATTTCTCCTATTCCTGAGGTAGTTGCTTCTGTAGGTGCTAGTAATGAAATAATCTCTGGGCTGGGTGTGGTGACTTATGCCTACTATCACAGCACTTTGGGAGGCTGAGTCAGGAGGATCGATTGAGGCCAAGAGTTCAAGACCTCATCTCTACAAAAAAAAAATTTTTTCTTTTAATTAGCATGGTGGTGTAGTCCAGTAGTCCCAGCTACTCTGGAGGTTGAGGCATGAGGATCACTTGAGCCCAACAGTTCAAGGCTGCAGTGAGCTATGATCATGCCACTGCACTGCAGCCTGGGTGACAGAGTGAGACCCTGTCTCTATTAAAAAAAAAAAAAAGGAAAAAAAAAAAAAAAACACCTCTGCCTTCAAAGAGTTTAAAATATAGTTTAAAATCTGGTAAAGGAGACAAACACAGGGTACTCTGACAACACAAAGGAGAATACTTATCTGGAGATTCATGGAAGGCTTCCTGGAAAAGAGTACAACAAAGCTGGATCTTAAAGAATAAGAACAGATCAAAGAAAGATGACAAAGATGCTCCAGGCAGCAGGAAGAGCACTTTGTGGTGCTGGAAGACATCGCAGTATCTGCAGGCTGCTAGCTCTTCAGTGTTCCAAGGTACAAGGCAGGGAGTGAGGACAGATGAAGCCGCGGAAGGAGAGATCAGGACGACATCAATGCGTGGAAAGGAAAATATCAGTGTCTATCTGGATATAAAACATTGCCTCTATCTTTGTCAGACTCAACAAGACTGAGGGGAAAAGACAAGATTTTAGTTTACTGAGAAATGAATTAACTTCCTGCCCCCCTAATGGAACCTCTTATATACCATCAATAATTCAGAGCAGAAAAAATGAATCTAAGGCACCATCTGGCCATTAGGTAAAGGCTCAGTTTGAATTTTATAAAAGAGTAGTCCTACATCTGAAATCCATTTCTAATTATCTGACTCCTTCATTTAAAAAGCAATAGGGCAAAGTCATACAATATTTAGAATAATACATTATCCCTTCTTGAGCACATTAATGTTTTCCTAGGCAACCAAATATAAATTTTTAAAAGGTTACAGCACAGTGAAGAATATTAGAGGAGGTGAAGCCAATCTTTCCTCTCTATTCCTGGAGCCATCATCTAGCCCAAATTTGGCTTAATCATTTACTAGGTGTTCTACATAAGAGGGAAGGGTTATCTTGGCAAGTACACAAGTGCTGTACTAAATCCCCAAGCCCTGTTTCCTTATTCATGTAGATGATGGTGTTCTTAACATTTTGGGGAGCAGAAAATGTTTGCAAACATGATGAAAGGTGTGAGATCACTCCCTTAAAATTGTACATTTTTTGGCCAAGTGTGATGGCTCACACCTGTAATCCCAGCACTTTAGGAGGCTGAGGCAGGAGGACCACTTGAGGCCAGGAGTTCAAGACCACCCTGGACAACATAGCTTCTCTACAAAGATAAAAAATTAGCTGGGCATGGTGGCACGTGCACATGGTCCTAGCTGCTTGGGAGGCTGAGGCAGGAGGACCACTGGAGCCCAGGAGTTCAAGGCTGCAGTGAACTATGGTCACTGCACTCCAACCTGGGTGACATGGTGAGACACTGTCTCTTTAAAAAAAAAAAAAGTGTACATTTGTACAAAGCAGCATATCGTTTTAAGGGATATTCAGGCTCTCTGAAGCATATTCATGGACCCCAATTTAACACCCCTGATCTGGCTCTATCAGGGTCTGGCTTAAATTCCATCCTTTCTGTACCCCTATATCCAAACCCCCTCTTATTTCTCCTGAACTCCTAGATAGTTCTGAGTCTGGGCCACACAAAGTATTGTAATGATATATTTTGTACTACACTTCAGAATATTTTTACATGTAATCTCCCCAACTAGATTATAAATCCTTCAAGGGGAGAAAACTGCCTTAAACTTCTTTGTTATTCCCCAAGTAATGCCTAACATATACCAAACAAACGGTGATGCTCAATAAATGCTTGGCTGACAGGAAAATCGGTCCCATCTCTGATACAAAAGAAGCCCTGAACATTAGCTATTTGGATTTCCTCAGGTACTGTTAAGTACAGCTCTTTATTCATCTTTGTATTTCCACATATATGGACGGCACCTGTGTTTCTGTTGTCTAAGTTCACATAGCACTGGTGCTGAAGACAGAGTTCAAAGCCCCATCCACCCAGAATGCTCTCCCCCTCAATTCCGCCCGTCTGAATCCTTCTCATGACTTCTAAACTCAGAGGACTTATCTGTTACTCTCTGCTGTAAAACATACAGTACATAGTGTGTATCTGCCTTATTTCCCTAACTATAAATTTCTGGAGACTAAGAGTATATTTTTGTAACATTTTTGTTGTTGGTTTCTTTTCTCAGCCCCACTCCCCCATGTGCCTCACAGGATTTCATGCATATTTATTCCATTAATACAATTATATATAATTAGCATAATTATATTAATAAAATAATTAACCTTAAAGTCTTTGAGAAGTTAGACAAGTTGGTCTAGGCCTTGAATCTGGAGTCTGTTCCGCTGGAAGAGCCCTCACTTCTCTTTCTGCATGATTGCTGCCTTGGAACCACCAACCCACGTGGACGGAACATTCCTTCTGTGCAACATAACATGTCCCACTATCTGCTGCTCTAGACCTGCCAGTCTCTCTGAAGAGGAAATACATCTGTCTTCCAACTTCGACTATACACAAAGAAGAAAGACACTCAGTGGAGGTCTGAACAGGACTAAATCATTTCAGAACTGCCTTTTCATACGTAAAGTTCAGTTTAGGATGTATCATAAATAGCTCAAACATAAAAGATTCAGAACATAATAAACACCTTCTATGTCCTAGCAGAAGTCTCCTATTATTCCGAGTCATGGTCCCTCCAAGCTACCTAAGTTGGATTCCAAAACTCATTTAATTAATCCTTTCTGCTCTTCAACACAAGTCAAGATGTGACTATATGCCTTTAAAGAAGCCTTTCCTGATTAAGCCCTACACTACTGCACAACTATTTCTTTTCTTTGTACAGATGGCCTCTGACTTATGATTTTTTTATTTTACCACAAGTTTATCAAGGTATTAAATGCATTTTCAATTTACCATATTTTTGACTTGTGATTGAGTTTATTGGGATGTCCCCCATCATAAATTGAGGAGCATCTGTATTCTACAATACCTATTAAAAATCTGTACTTCCACGGTGGCTTTCTTAATATTAGTTTAGTTTTAACAACTAAATAATTGACTCCTTTATGTTCAGGGTGTGTTTAACTATTAAGTATATAATCAGCTATATAATAAATTCATAGTCATATTGCTATGTTGAAGAGAGAAGTTTAAGATTATAATCTCTGGTGCTCGCTTCGGCAGCACATATACTAAAATTGGAACGATACAGAGAAGATTAGCATGGCCCCTGCGCAAGGATGACACGCAAATTCGTGAAGCGTTCCATAAAAAAAAAAAAAAAAAGATTATAATCTCTGTTTCAAGGAGTCTGAAATCTAGCTGGGGAGATTATGTAACACAGAAGTCCTCAAACTCTGTGCCTAAAGTCACCTGTAGAACTATTAAGAATTCCTAGGCTAAAGTTGCAACCCATAACAATTAAATTAGAATCTTTAATAAAGGTAGGACCCAGACATTATATCTTGCTAAATGTAAATGGGTAAATTGCTATAATCAATTTACCTTTTCTCTATCATATCCAAAGCCCAGACATACTCTAACACAATAAACAGATAGAGGCAAAATGACTTAGACTTTTCAGTGATTGTAAGGTAAATCATTTCATTCACTGAATACTTAAAATCACTTCAGTAATAACCCAAGCTTTGTTCATTCTTGGTAAGTCATCAATAATGAAGAATTATCATGAATGAAAACAGTTATTATTTACTCGGAACCATTTCTATAATTTTCTTGAAAGACTGGAGGTTCACGAGTGAGGAAAACCCAGTCACCAAAGCCAGATCAATAGTTAAGCTAGGCACTGTAGCTCATGCCTGTAATCCTAGCACTCTGGGAGGCTGAGGGAGGATCGTTTGAGGTCAGGAGTTCAAAACCAGCCTGAGCAAGGGCAAGACCCCATCTCTACTATAAATAGAAAAAATTAGCCAGACATGGTGGCATGTGCCTATAGACTCAGCAACTCAGGAGGCTGAGGCAGAAGAATTGCTCAAGCACAGGAGTTTGAGGTTGCAGTGAGCTAGGCTGTCGCCACGGCACTCTAGCCCAGGGCGACAGAGACTTTGTCTCAAAAAGAAAAACAAACAAGAAGAACAAAAAAAAACAGTTAAGCTAGATTTTCCTGTAAAGTTATATTTACCCACCTTTTGCCAGAACACAATTCTAATGAGTCACGCACATCCTCTACCCCGTTAAAAAGGGATTTCTCTGCGTCACATGATTTATACACTCCAAGGATTATCTGTTCATTAAATCATCTCTTCAAGGAACTCCATTTTGTAAGCATCAAAAAGAAAGGTTCAAATACAGAATAATTTTACAAGGAAGAAGAAAAAGGTAGTAAAGAACAGTAATAGCATAAAGTAGCACAAAATTCCTATTTGTCCTTCATGAACTTTAGTATACTTCTCTTACTTATTTGCCCTCTCAAAATCTCCAAATGAGAAACTAATAATACGGCTTAGCAGCTATAGGATCCTCCACCCTCAAACCTCTGCAACGTGGCTAAAAGGAAAGGTAATGAGGCATTGCTGAAGATTAAAATTTTTTCATTACAGAAACTATGGATATTTCCAAACTGGGCTAAGTCTTGTTAAGTGAAAAGTTGGGAAAGTTAACAGAAATACGATACTGAATAAGTCAATCACAGTCTAACATCCCAAGAAACACATAAGATCACACTCTTTTGTTAAATAATTTGCCTTTCAGAGTTGCGTAAAATAGTCAAAGAATATCAGTTACCTCACTACGAGTGACTTGAAACAGTGTATTCTTATTAGTCTTTCATTTAATTTTTTTGACACAGAGTTTCCTTCTGTCTCCTGGGCTAGAGTGAAGTGGTTGGATCAAACTCCTGGGCTCAAGCAATCCTTCCTGCTTCAGCCTCCCGAGTAGCTGGGACTACAGGCATGCGCCACCATGCCCGGCTAATTTTTTCTATTTTTAGTAAAGACCGGGTCTTGCTCTTGCTCAGCCTGGTCTCGAACTCCTGGCCTCAAGTAATCCTCCTACCTTGGCCTCCCAGAGTGCCAGGAGTACAGGTATGAACCACTGTACCCTGCCAGTCTTTCATTTAAATTTAAAAATTTTCATCAAAAAAATTAAAAACACTTAAAAAATGTTATTAAACTCCTACCTCCTGAGTTATTTGGTATGTTCTTTATTCTTTTTTTTTTTAATATGTTCTTTATTCTTATTTTTCTTTTCTTTTTTTTGAGACAGAGTCTCACTCTGTTGCCCAGGCTAGAGTGCTGTGGTGTCAGCCTAGCTCACAGCAACCTCCAACTCCTGGGCTCAAGCAATCCTTCCTGCTTCAGCCTCCCGAGTAGCTGGGACTACAGGCATGCATCACCATGCCCGGCTAATATTTTTAGTTGTCTAGCTAATTTCTTTCTATTTTTTTTTTTTTTTTTTTTTTTTTTTTAGTAGAGACAGCGTCTTGCTCTTGCTCAGGCTGGTTTCGAATTCCTGAGCTCAAATGATCCACCTGCCTCCACCTCCCAGAGTACTAGGATTACAGGCGTGAGCCACCGGGCCCGGCCCTTTATTCTTAATCTTGGAATCACATCTGCTCTCACTTTCTGTTCACACTCTACAAGTTTTATAATCTGTTTTCATGCCATGTCAAAAGATGTAGCCTTGCCTTATAATTGCACAGCTCTTCAAATAGAAGGGTTATCCAAGGGCCAGAGAGGTCCCAAGTGCTCACAGACAGGAATTCTCAACAAGTTAATTACCTGAACTTCTAAAAACAGAACCTCTAATAGCAAGAACTGATTAAAAAAGCAAAAGCAGAAACAAAATAAAAAAAGGGCCATAACAAAATAGGTAAGAATTTTAATTCTCAGAAAAGAGACTTTTGGGGCTCTAAGCCAAGATAAGTGAAATGGAAATTTCAAAAGTTCCATCATGAAGAAATAAGGGAAAAGTTAACAAACTGACACCAAATTTAGCACAAAATAACTTTCCCCTTTATTTTTAACAGCTCAAAGCTAACAAAAGATTGAAGAACATTCTTTGTTCCACAACTAGAGGACCTTTTCATCTCATCTAAAACACGAGATCAACAAGTTTGTCAAGGCCAGGTACAGTGGCAGACGCCTATAATCCTAGCACTCTGGGAGACTGAGGTGGGAGGATTCCTTGAGCTCAGGAGTTCGAGACCAGCCTGAGCAAGAGTGAGACCCCCGTCTCTGCTAAAAATAGAAAAATTAGCCAGGCATGGTGGCGAGTGCCTGTAATCCCAGCTACTTGGGAGACTGAGGCAGGAGGATTGCTTGAGCCCAGGAGTTTGAGGTCGCTGTAGCTATGATGATGCCACAGCACTCTAGCTGGCAATGGAGCGAGACTGTCTCAAAAAACAAAAACAAAACAACAACAAAAAAAATACAAGTTTGTCAAATTACAACTTTGGAATAATATATTGCTTAATAGCCATTTCAAATTAAATACTTTTTTTCTTGCCATGGCCTCCCTACCTTACAATTTATTTCTGTATTTAGGACATGTGAAATTTTAATGAAGATTCACCAAACATTTTGTGCTCTTATGTAAGAAGTCTGAAGGAAAGAACAGATGACTATTGGAGGAAGGTTTCACTCCTGGGGACTGATTCATATAATGCAAAAATATAAAAATAGCAGCCTTTCTCTTAACAATTACTGGTATTAATAAAGAATAGGCTTTCACTAAAAGAAAAGGAACTGATTTGGGTAATAGAATACCTAAAACTTAGCATATTAGAAAAACAACATCTACAGGCAGTCTTAGCACCATCCTGACAATCTAAATCGTTAACACAAAATATTTGTACTGCTGGGAATATCCATCTCTTTGGCCCCAGTAATATAAAAAAACACAAAGGAGTAACTTCAAGGGCTCAAAAACATAATAATATTTGGGACCAAACATCAGAGTTTAAATGTACACAAAGAATTAAAGTACTATACCTTTCTTTTTTTTTAAATAAATGAAGTCCACAGAGCTTTAGTAACTTACCCAAGCTCTCTTAGCTTGCTGTGAAGAACTGGACAGCAGTAACAACAGGTAACCCTAATATAACTCTTACCATGTGCCCTTCTAAAGACTTTAACTCATCTATTTAAACCTCACCACAATGCTGTAAGATGTTTATTATTATTTCCATTTTACAGACAAGGAAACTGAAGCAACTAAAGAGGATACATAATTTTCCCAATGTCATGAAGCTGGGATTCAAGCCTAGCCATTTCACCTCCAGGGCTCGTGCCCAACTCTTAGGCCGAGGTCTCCTGCTTCCCATTCTGGCGCTTTTCCAGCCGTGTCATAGTGCCTTCTGAGTTACAGACAGAAGGACATAGAACAAGTCATTCTTGCTGTTTTCTTCAAGCAAACACACAAAGATACATGCACAACACTCTTCAATTAAAAAGGGAAGTAGATGACCTTGAGTATATGAGGGGGTACTATACTTCATTCCTGATACATTTTGGTTTCCATTTTTGCTTTGAGCTCTAGGTTTTCTAATTTTGGAAGGTGAAGCTTTGGACCCTCCCATTCGTGATCCCTTTCTAAGTGAAGAGAGACCGGCTGGGTTTTGCTGTTCTTGTTATTCCAAAAGCCCTGGCTTGGGGCCTGTGTTCACACTGGCTCTCAGTCTGGTCAAATGCAATGTTCTTGAGAGATGGGGACCTAATTATTGCCTGAGTAGCAGCCAGGACAGGAAAGAGTGTGCATTAAGTACTCAACTAAAAGGAAACATGATTTCTTTAAAAAAAGAAAAAACAAAAAGGAAGTGGAGAAGAAATAGATACGGAGATAAAGGGAATATATTAAAATAAATATAAAATATAACTTGCTTTGGTGGTAGGAACTAAGTAAAAAACAGCTTGGCAATCATTCAAGAACCATTTCAAAAATACGTTAGTAGCTACTGCTCAATGCATTGACTGGATTTTGTTGTTTTGCTCTTTTTTGGTTCACATCAGTATAAATTATTCTGCCACCTCAAGCAGTATTTCACCTTCTGAGTCAGAGCTGCTAAGCTGAGCACCTACGGACTTAACTTTTCCATCTGAAGATGCTTTGGCAAAATTCTAGAGCCCAGCTACAATGCTAAACTCATCTAGGGAAGGACTCATTCCCTGAAGCTATGCCAACAACCCTTTATCATTACTTCTCAGACTTTATATAACACCTATCTCTCAAGTTGTCATCTTATAAAATGGAAACAGATAATTGCTTTTCTCCAAACAGGACACTAACAACCAAATGCCTCTTAGAAAACTATTAACCTAAAATAGGAAAATGGAGAGTATGAAAGAAATTACAAAAGTAATTTTCCACCCAATATGAAGATCAAGACCCACAAAAAATACAGAAGACAACACAGTAAACATTCACACCCACATGTATAACAGAATTCACAAAACAGGACTTACTTTTACTGCACTAAATTGATTTTAGCTGCAACCCACTTCATTGATTTCAGATCACCTGTGTGTCACCTTCCACAGTATGAAAACTCTCATGACAAATTCTTAACCTGAAAATTTCCAAGAGATAAACAAATGCACAAAAAGCTTTTCTAGGCTTGCTATTCTTAAAATAGAAATGAGAAGCTTCATGTCAAAGAGGAAAACGACAGACTAATTTTATCCAAAATACTTAAATATTATGACAGCCGGATGACATTTCCCCCAATCATCTTTTATGTAACTGAAAATTAGACATCTTTCGTAGTAAGATTAGTACATGACAATGGAGAAAATAAAAACAAGCCTTACCACAGTGGACTTGCATTGCCCTTTGCAGGAGACAGACTTACTTCTAACGCAGCAATGCAATCCCGGGAAATGAAAGAGTGAGAGAGAGGAGGGAGGGAGCAAGGATGAGTCAGGGAGAATCACAGCACACCAGCCAGTCTGTGCCCTCACTGGGCTACAGGGCAAATAAAAGTCAGAATCAACACTCAGCGGAAGCTTCAGTCAGACTTAAGGAAAGGAAAAAAAGGCACTCTTCAGCAACACATCTGAAAACCTGACCTTTGTAAAATGTACTTTCACATCATTATCTTTGTGACATAGAAAAGCTATTCTTCCCTTTTTGTAGTTGATAAAACTGAGGGTCAGAGAAGTTAAATAAATTCCCCCCAAAATGTAGGGCTAGTATTTGGCAGAACTGAGGCCAGAAATAGATCTTGTGATTTCCAATCCTGTTCTCAACTCACAGTTCTCTGGCTAAAAAGGCAGAGAATAAAAAATAAGGTAGAAAGAGAAAACTAATAATAGAAAAAACAAACAAAAATCCCTATAATTCTAATGACAATATAAACAGTAATAGAGAAGTTACACTCCAGTTCTAGTTCTAAAAATCTAATTGCTAATTATAGTTAAGATGTATCCTCCTAATTGAATCTATATTTCTAATTGTACATCAATTATTGCCTTCTTTTGCTTTTTCATTAAACTTTAAACATCTCACAGCACGTAACATACTACACGTAGTTATTTACGTCTCCTCAACCATATCTAAGTTCAAAAGTAGGGCCTACTTTTATTCAACATTCGTATACTTAGAACCTTGCATGGTGTCTAGCATGGTACATGCAATCAATTAAAGTTTGTTGTATACTGAAAATTAATCTATGAAGGGCTTAAATAGCATTCTAGATATTAACTCATCTTCAGAAAATTCTTGTAAAATGTGCAGGGTACTATTAAAGTGATTTCAATAGTAAACTAGAGTTTATAAATAATCTGAAGAATATGCAAGAAAATTATTCATCCTAAAGCCATGTAGTTAGATAATAATGAACACTACTACGCCATTCTGCTTCTTAAGGAAAATCAACAGAAAGAGCATGAGTTGGTGCTACCTGTGATTGCTCTTCTACAGAACAGGAGATGTGTCTATTCCATTTCAAATGGCATAGAGAAATATGTTTTACCCTCATGTGACAGTGAAGATGAGTAATTATGCATGCTCAGAAGTATGCCAAGAATCTTTCCATCTAAGGTATAAAAGTTATATATGACCTAAGTCCAAGTTTGAATAATGCTGGTGATTGAAGTAACTAGGAACAAAATAATATAGATCTGTGTTTAAAAAAAAAAACAAAACCCAAGTTTGACATCATTTTAAATTTAAAGTGGTTATGTTACATCTAAACTTCAATAAGTTGCACTGTAGGATGCTTAAGGGAAAAATAATAAACATCAGTAACTGCTTTTCTCAATATCATTACAAAGGAAAAATATCCCAATGTACTAAGAAGAAAACAATCACAAAACAGGTCATAGAAGAAGCAAAACTATCTGTAGAACTACAAAAAGCATCTGTCTTAGCCATTTCTGTTAATAATACAGATAGAATACTATTTTTCTTTTGCAAATCAATATGCCCAAAGCCTGCCTGTCCTATCCACCTACGTGCTCTTGTTCCATTCATCCCACAGACCATGGCTGCCTGCTCCTCCTCCTCTTCTGCAGGTGTTCAAAACTAGCTGCACTTTGAGAGCTAGGCAATTTGTTGTACCCTGATGCTGTGTTCAAGTGCCTAAAGACAGACTCATTCCCTGTGGAAATCATACTATGGACTTTATATAACAGACATGCAACAACACACAATCAAACCAAATGATTCTCTCCTGGAACGCTTTTAAGAGCTGTCAGGGCAATGTCTAAAACAAAGTACCTTAAAGATGATTCATGTTGACAGCTTGTATCAAAGGATACATTTTCACCAATGAGCCAAAAAAAGCAGTATTTTTTGGTTTTAAACATAAACAAATGCTGAGCTTAGATCTAAAAATGTGAAATATGGATTGGGCATTCAAATTTAGAGATAAAATACTCGTGAACTAGTTATCCATGTAGTAGCTCTTTTCTTTTAGCACAGGTATCTGAGTTGAATAAAATACTTATTTTCTCTGTAACAAACTGCAATCACCAAACTGTGATGCAGCACATCATAATAAAACTGAAATCAAGAAGGGAATACATAATATTCCTTGAATTTTTCTTCTTCTTTTGTTGTAAAGTTCCACATAAGCTAAGTGGAAATTAATCTGGGGTGTCTCCTGGCTCTCCCACAAACCATACACTACACTGGCCAAAATTTTTTAAAACCTACTAAAGTAGAAAGAAAATAACAATAACAATAAATTGTCACAGTATTCATTTTTAAGAACAGCTTTAAAATATTTTTATTTTCCTAAGACAGATGCTCAGCATTTCTTTCAAAAACACTTACCAAGCATGTAACCCTAATACAGTCCATATTAGCATCAATATTAATTAAATTTCTACTTTTTAAAACTAACTCAAAGCCTCAGATACATAGTTGTTAAAAAGCAATAATGTGCCCTATATTTTCTGAGAAGTGCTCTCACTACAAAATCACTAACTGTTGGATAAATTACAACAAACATAGCTTAACAAACATTTCTAGAATCAAAGAAAGCGGCTGGGTGCAGTGGCTCACAGCTGTAATCCTAGCACTTGGGGAGGCTGAGGCAGGAGGATCACCTGAGGCCAGGAGTTTGAGACTAGCCTAGTCAACATAGCAAGACCCTGTCTCTACAAAGATTTTTTTAAAAATTAGCTGGGTGTGTTGGCATAAGCCTGTAGTCCCAGCTACTCAGGCAACTGAAGTAGGATCCCTTGAGCCCAGGAGTTAGAGGTTACAATGAGCTATGATGATACCACTGTACTCTAGCCCAGGTAACAGAGCAAGACACTGTCTCAATCAATCAAATATGAAAGAACTACTAAAGAATCACTACAAAGAAAAAAATTCAATAGAAAAGTGGGCAAATGACATGAACCCATAGTATTTCATAGACAAAGAAACATAAATGGCTCATAAACATAAAAAGAGGCTAAAGCTCCTTAGTGCTCACAGAAATCCAAATTAAATCCACAATGAATTATCAATTTATACCCATAAGTAATGAAAAATTAATAAGTCTCTAAATATTATACAAAGTGGTATCCTGGATTAGATCCTGAAAGAGAAAAATTACCGGAAAATGGGTGAAATCCATATAAAGTCTGCAGTTTAGTTAATTTAATGTACAAATATTAATCTCTTGGTTTTGACAAAGGTATGGTTATGTAAGATGTTAACACTAGGAGCAACTGGGTGAAAAGTATATGAGAGCTCTTGGTTTTATCTTTGTAACTATTTTGTAAATCCAAAATTATTTCAAACTTATTTTAATAAATGATTTAAAAATTAATAACTTACAATACTATTAAGGAAGACGTAGAACAACAAAAACTCATATTGTTTACAGACTATAAACTGGAAAACCACTCTGGAAAACACTTTGGCATTATTCGATAAATTAGAACATACCTTTTTTTTTTTTTTTTTTGAGACAGAGTCTCGCTCTGTCGCCCCAGGTAGAGTGCAGTGGTGTCATCATAGGTCACTGCAACCTCAAACTCCTGGGCTCAAGTGATCCTCCTGTCTCAGCCTCCTGAGTAGCTGGGACTACAGGCATGCGCCACCACGAAGCCCAGCTAATTTTTCTATTTTTAGTAGAGACAGGGTCTTACTCTTGCTCAGGCTGGTCTCAAACTCCTGACCTCAAGCGATCCTCCTGCCTCAGCCTCCAAAGTGCTAGGATTACAGGTGTGGGCCACTGCACCCAGCCTAGAACATATCTGTATTCTATGATCCCAAAATTCTATTCCCAAGTGTAAATCCACAGAAACTCTTGCACATATGTGTAAGAATGTTTATAACAGTGATGTTTGTAATAGCAAAAAGGTGGAATTGTCCACTGACTAGATTATAGATAGGTAAACTGCGGTATATTTACACAATGAAATATCAAACGCCACCCAATGAATCAACCTAGGGGGTGCATGCATTCTCAATGGGGACGCTATCAAGGGTGAAAAGTTTGAGTCAAAGAGACAGGAGAAATCTTAGATATTATAATGGTGTGCGGCCCTCCGAATGGCCACAGTACATAAACAAACATATTAAAAATTTCATGGGGGGAGGAAGGAGATGACTAGGGGATAAAAAAAATGTCTAGCAAGTATCTTTAGCAGAGTGATACTGAAAAGAAGGTTGAAAAAAAATGACGTAGGTGACTCTCAAACACATAACATTGAGTGAAAAAAGCAAGTTACAGAAGACAAATAGTGTGACACTATTTACATAAAGTTCAAAACATACAATTAATATAATTGTCTAAGAATAGATACATATGTAGTCAAACTATGATTTTAAAAAATTCAGAATTGGAATTACCCCTGTGAAGTGGATAGAAGCATATATAAATCTAGGATGGAAAAAAAGGAGATTCAAAAGTGCTAGGTATGGTCTTTTCTTAGACTGGGAAAGCAGATATATAGGAGTTCATTTTATTATTCCTCATCCCTTAGTTATTTATATATTTTTATTTTTTTAATTTTTAATTATTATGGGTACATAATTGTGTATCTCATATATTTTTGATAGTATATGTTTCATAATTAAGAACTATTTAAATGTACCACATATCAATTTACTATAAGTAAACTCTTAGCTTTACTTAAACCGTATTAGCAGCCTTTCCATTAATCATCATCCAATACTTTTATTAGTATAAAAACCTAGGCTGGCACAATTCACAATAGCAAAGATGTGGAAACAACCCAAATGCCCATCAATACATGATTGGATTAGTAAGCTGTGGTATATGTATACCATGGAATATTACTCAGCTATAAGGAATAATGAAGATACGACATCTCTATGGTTCTCCTGGACAGAGTTGGAACCCATTATATTAAGTGAAGTATCCCAAGAATGGAAAAACAAGCATCACATGTACTCACCAGAAAATTGGTTTCCCTGAACATCACCTAAATACACATCTGGGAATGACAACAATCAGATATCAGACTGAGGTGGGGGGTGGGGGAGGGGATGGGGGTATGCCTACCAATGAGTGCACTGCGCACCCTTTGGGGAATGGTAACGCTTGAAGGTGCTGACTCGGGAAGGGGGGGGTGGGGAAGGGAGGGATATATACCTACATGATGGGTGCAATGCGCACTACCTGGGGAACAGACACGCCTGGAGCTCTGACTTGGGGGGAAAGGCGGTACATGGGCAACGTATGTAACCTGCAATTCTGTATCCCCCATAACAATAAGATGAAATAAAAAAAATAAAAAATAAAAACTTTTTAACACATTAAAAAAAAAAAAAAAACCTAGGCTGTTAAAAACAACAAAAGACTTAGCCAGGTGCAATGCCACACACCTGTACTCTCAGCTACTCAGGAGGCTGAGGCAGGAGGATGGCCTGAGCCCAGAAGTTTGAGGCTGTAATTGTGCCATGATTGTGCCTGTGAATAGCCACTGCACTCCAGCCTGGGCAACAAAAACAACAACAACCAACAACAACAGCCTACTTATTTTTTAGAGAAAAGAGTTTTAATACGTAATGGCTCATACCCAGCCGCCTTGCTGAATGATGTACTCTGCCGCGTGGTCCTCCAGGTATGTCACACCAAATTGTAGCAGGGCACTCAAAGGCTCTTGACCACTTCTTGTCAACTCCAGAAGCATTTGTCGTAGCAAAACCAGAGGCACCAAAATCTTCAATGCATGGATGAGAGAATAAAAAAACCAAACTGAAATTCTTATAATGCATTTTATATGTTCAACTGCTAGAAAATTACACTCAGATATACACTATGGTATTTCATTTTCATTATAAAAAAGGAAATAAAATGCCAACTCCTGTTAGGATTTTTCTGAATATTGAACGTAGGTTTTATAAATAGGATGGTAGAAATAGTTATTGAAAATAATTGGGCATGTATGTGTGAAATAATTTATGTATAAGGAAATACACTGAAGGATTATTTATAATAGCAAAAAACTAGAAACAACCCAATGAGGATCAGTTAAATAAATTTTAGTTAGCTAGTAAAATACGTAGCTGTTAAAAAGAATTAGATTATTCTACCTAATCACCAAGATTTACTTTAAGTGAAAAAAAAGCAAGATAAAGGAGAGCATGTACAATATGGTACCATTTATGCAAAAAAAAAAATACACATGTATATATTAGTATAATCCTATAATATCGCTGGAAAAATACACAAGAAATTGGTAATAATGGTTGCCTAAGAGGAGGGGAACCAGGTGACTGGCAACAAGAGAGAAAACTGTTATTTTTCAAAGCATATCTTTCTGTACTTGTTGCATTTTGTACTGTATACTTTTATTATCTACATGAAAATAAGACCTTTTTAAAATTATGAGCTATCTTGTAAAGGTCATCAAAAGTCAAATGTAAAAGACACATTATACCCTATACCTAATAACCCTGTGGCTGAATATTTAAGTCATCAAAATTTACAACAGAAACTAAGTAGAGTCCCTTGCCTTCCTTAAAAAAAATTACATATTGCATATTGAAAAAAACTAAGTGTTCCAGCTATCCATCTGCAAGCAATCTCTTTTGTCTAAAACATCAAGAGGTCTCCACATGACTGGAAAAGGAATGCAGAAGGAAATGAAACCAATTCCAATTCCTTGTTACTGGATTGCCAAGGAAATAACTGAGGATGACAAAATATTTCTGCAGAAGAGAACAAACAAAAAAACAATGAGTTTGTATTTCATATTAATATTCTTTGGCTTTTAAGTAAAAGCGGCCTTGAGGGAGTCTATATCAAAGTCTGAAAGAAAGAATGCAACAAACACATATCTTTACTTTTCGACATTCTAAAAGAACTCCAGCCTAAAATACATTGAAACCCTCCCCTTCACAATAATGGAAGGGTATAGGCCATAAAGAATACATTAGCACATTCAGGAATAACATTAATCCGGTGTCAGGCAGAGGTTGGGGGGGAGGGGATGGGTGTATACATAATGAGTGCGTTGCGCACTGTCTAGGGGATGGACACACTTGAAGCTCTGATTTGGGGGTGGGGGGAGGAGGGGGCAAGGGCAATATACATAACCTAAACTTTTGTACCCCCATAATATGCTGAAATAAAAAAAATAAATAAAAGAGAGAGAGGAAAAAAAAAAAAGAAGAATACATTAGGCTTTTTCCACAATAAGAAAGCCTACTATACTATTAAAAAAAATTGTTCATATTTTGCCTTGGGCAGAAACAAGTAAGGAATGGCTCCTGAATCAACCTTGCTAATTCATACGAAATCAACTTCAAAGGCCTGGATGTTCTGTACAAAAACATTCTAAATTCCCATAATAATCCACAATAATACAACATTTTAAAGTTATTCATGTTTAAGCTTTATTAACTTGGGGAAATGAGTTGCAAACATTTTATACTTGCTACATAAAATAACACATCCTGTTATTTGTTCCAAATTTACTCCCTTCGTGTATCAAAAAGTAGATACCCTAGTTTTACTGTATAAAAATCTAGAGATAAATCTGCAATCTGCAATCCTCTTTTACTCATGTCTTAACCTTAGTCCTTGATCATAGTCACTGTGTCTTCAGGCTGAAATCTACTAATCTTGTAGTCTGTTCTTCACATGGCAACTACTCCGTTGCTTTGATCATTTAAGTTATCCTTTTCTGGATCATCTCCATTCCAATGAGATGTTTCTTGAAATGCAGTAACCACAGTGCAGAAACTTCATTTTACAAAACTAACATTTTCTGTTGGGTTGGTAATACTCTTCTTGGTAGTACAAATTATGTCAGATGATTCATTTTTCCCTCTCATTCCTCATACAATTATTAAATGACTACTCCATACTAGGCTTACCTATTTCACACATTATCTTCAGGAACCTGAATGATGACTTCCAGGCCCACTATCTTTTAAGTACAGTTTAGATTGCCTTTAAGTGGTTAAACCCACTTGCTCACACACAAAACTTCATGAGTTAATTCCACAACTGACCTTCATCAACTTGACATTTTACTGCCCACAAGTATTTTATATCATCTGTACACCTGATGTTTTTATACTTCCCTCTCCCATATTATTTTTTTAAAAATATTAAAACAAAACTGGATCCCCAAGCATCCACTCCTAGAAAGTCCCACTACTCAAATTTCTAGTAAGCACATAGTCTTACCCTTTGATTCTTTCTCTAAGTCATTTCCTTACTGGAAAATGGTAATTCCCACATCATATATGAATTATTATTTTCTTCAATTGATTTTGCAATGGAATGCTAAGGACTTTCGACCATCAAAAAGGAATACTTCCACTGGCTTACCTTTATCCACATACTTATTTAAATCTCGTGACATCTCCTTAAATGCACTTGGTGGCCTCTTCCTCCAATAGGTTAGAGATACTTAAATTTAATAATGTTATCCTTTTATTAAAGAATATATGAACTTACCTGGTGTAGAAATGAAGCATACTAATTTATACTCTTAGGGATATTTGTGATGATAATTTCATATTTTGGTCCATCAGTCTACTATTTAACCCTTCTGTGCCTTAACGATTCTAGTAATATCACATTTTGCAAATTTTGCACCTAACTCATTGATTAGGTTTGATTTTCTTTGACCTGTCTGCTTCAAAATATAATTTAAGGGATAACCAGACACTATGTGTCACCCAGTGTGCTGCAATAGGATGTAGATAAAACCACCAATGAAATATTCTTGCCAAAAAGGCTGAACCTAAATCTGATCAGGAAGGAAATACAGACACAGAAGAATATGTTAAGTGACCTCTCAAGAGATGTAGTCAATAAAATCCAGAAAGTAAGAATTTTAAAGAAAAAAAACCTGTAAGTAAATTAGAGAGAGAGAGAAAATAGGGAGTATAAGTCTATATATTAAAAGAGAGTTAAGTTACAATTATTCCATTTATATGAAATGTCCAGAAGAGACACGTTCATAGAGACAGAAAGTAGAGGAATTGTTGCCAGGGCTGGGAGGAGTATGAAATAGGGAGTGACCGCTAATAGGTACGGGGTTTCTTTTGGCATGATGAAAATGTTCTGCAATTAGATAGTATTGACAGTTGCACAACTTTGTGGATATACTAAAAACCTGTGAATTGTGTATATTAGAAGGGTAAATGCTATGGTATGTGAACTATATTTCAATTTTAAAAAAGGAAGGACTTAAGAAATGTATTGGCTGGGCGCGGTGGCTCACGCCTGTAATCCTAGCACTCTGGGAGGCTGAGGCGGGTGGATCGTTCGAGCTCAGGAATTAGAGACCAGCCTGAGCTGGTCTCTAACTTTTCTTTCTACTAAAAATAGAAAGAAATTAGCTGAACAACTAAAAATATATAGAAAAAATTAGCCGGGCATGGTTGCGCATGTCTGTAATCTCAGCTACTTGGGAGGCTGAGGCAGGAGGATTGGTTGAGCCCAGGAGTTGGAGGTTGCTGTGAGCGAGGCTGACACCATGGCACTCTAGCCTGGACAACAGAGTGAGACTCTATCTCAAAAAAAAAAAAAAAAAGAAAGAAATATATCAACCAAATGCAATACATGATCCTTGTTGGATCTTGATTCAAACAAACCAACTTTAAAAAATACATTTATGGGCCGGGCGCGGTGGCTCACGCCTGTAATCCTAGCACTCTGGGAGGCCGAGGCGGGTGGATCGCTCAAGGTCAGGAGTTCGAGACCAGCCTGAGCAAGAGTGAGACCCCGTCTCTACTAAAAATAGAAAGAAATTATATGGACAACTAAAATATATACATACAAAAAAATTAGCCGGGCATGGTGGTGCATGCCTGTAGTCCCAGCTACTCGGGAGGCTGAGGCAGGAGGATCGCTTGAGCCCAGGAGTTTGAGGTTGCTGTGAGCTAGGCTGAAGCCACGGCACTCACTCTAGCCCGGGCAACAGAGTGAGACTCTGTCTCAAAAAAAATAAATAAAAAAAAATAAAATAAAATAAAAAAAAATAAAATAAAAAATACATTTATGGCTGAGCTGCTGGTGTGTGTCTATAGTCCCAGCTACTCGAAAGGCTGAGGCAGGGGGATCACTTGAGTCCAGGAGTTTAGCCTGGACAACACAGCGAAACCTCATCTCTAAGAAAAAAATAATAATAAAATTTTAAAAATTAAAAAAATACATTTATGAGACAACTGGGGAGATCTGAATAGATTATGATCTGAGTAGATTATGTGATTATGTGATAATATTAAAGAATTAGTATTAGTATTTTTAGGTGTGATAATGGTATAATCAGTAGGTTAAGAAGGATACATTATTCTTATAAACACATGCTAATGTATTTTTAAATAAAATATGTCTAGTATCTGCTTCAAAATAATCTGGAAGGAGAATAGGAATGTGTAAAGAAACAGATGAAACACGATCAACCAAATATTGATAATTATTGAAGTTGAGTAATGGATACATGGGTGTGTTACACTATTCTCTGTGCTTCTGTATATGCTTGAAATTTTAATGAGACTTGAAAAGATTAGAGATTAATATTTCAAGAAAAATTAACACAAGAGGTCTGCACAGGACTGTCTCCTGGCCCTAGCCCAGGCGGTGGGGGGGGTCTGCAGCCGCTCATGGCCCCCACAGCAGGTCTCTGTGTACCGACATATCTGCATACTTATCAATAAAGCCTTTTGCTCCTTAAAAAAAATTAACAAAGGAAGAGAATTCACTTATCTTTGCTTTTTATTTTTCTAAAATCTGTTACACTGTGAACATCATGTAGTGACACTAACATTCTAGCTGTTTTTTCCTCTTTGATAGTCATTTTCTTTTTTTCTAAAAGCAGATACACACATAGGAAAAAATAATATCCATGAGGGTAAAAGAAAAAGAAAATCACCTACAATTCTGAGATAACTACTATATATTTTGTACCTTTTTTTGAGACAAGGTCTTGCTCTGGTGCCCAGGCTGGAGTACAGTGGAGTCATCATAGTTCACTACACCCTTAAATTCCTGGGCTCACGTGATCTTTCTGCCTCAGCCTCCCAAGTAGCTGGGACTACAGGCATGTGCCACCATGCCCAGCTAGGTTTTTTTTTGTTTTTGTTTTTGTTTTGCAGAGATGGGGTCCCAATATTGCCCAGGCTAGTCTCAGACACTCCTGACCTCAAGTAATCTAGGATTACAGGAGTAAGCCACTGAGCCTGGCCACTACTATGTATTTTGGCACATATCATTTCAGTTCTTTTTCTGGGCATATACATTCTATATATGCTACATTTATCCACGTGCATTTTTTTTTAACAAAAAGATCATACTGTTAATACAGGTTTGTGACCAATTTTTTTCCTACTCTTTTTGGGATATATTTCAAGAGCATTTTACCCAGATGCCTTTAACATCCCTTTACTAAAGAACTGATAATCAGTTTGCCCCAAACCTGGCATCCTTTGTGGACTTTTTTTTCTTTTTTCTCTGACAGGTGTTTCATCTGAGCCTCATTTACTTGACAGATAGCAAGATACATATGAATAATATCATCTCAGAATTTTGCCAACATTCATGCAAAATGTAAAATATGACATAATTACTTCAAATAAGCCAATCTGATTTTGATTGTGGTGGTAGAAGTGTGGAGATTTTCATGACTTGTTATCATAAACCAGGTTCTTTTCAGCCCTGGAGGACTCAGAAGGAGTAATACTGGATTCAGCAGAGCAAGTAATATTCTAACTGGCATGCTTCATATATGGGAGGTGTTCAAGCCACTACCTTGAAGGTCAACAGATGAGGAGCCAAAATGAAACGGTAAAGAGGATGGTGGTGGAAAGGGTGAAAAGGGATAGTAAAGACTGGTTTACTCAGTTTTTTTAGGATAACCCTAGGATAGGGGGGTGCATACAAGAGTTGCCTATAGCAGTCACTTAGACAGGAGTGACAGGAAGAGAACATAAAATACGGGAAGAAGGCTAGTAATATTAGGTACCTAAATATTTGATGTTTGATATACTAACAAATATATCATAACCAAACTCATTTTTTATTTACGAAATCTATTTCAAATGTCTACATGAGAGAATATTTTCTTTTTTCTTTCCAAAAAAGCAAATGAGGCAAATAGATATTTTAACAAATTATGTACCGATAAGTAACATACTAAAACTCATTATAATAAATGACTATTTGGGAACAAGATCCCATATGTTAAAGCTAATATAATACCTGCTGTTTACTGAGTGCTTACTATAGTGGCAGACAACGTGCTAAATAAGTATTTAACAAATATTATCTAATTTAATTCTAATAAAACTTAGGAGGTTAATATTTTTTCCATTTCATTTTTTTAAGTCCCCGCCCTGCCTATTTTTTCCATTTCACGGATGAGGAAACTAAGATTTAGAGAGCTTAATTAACCTGCCCAAAGACATACATCTCGTCCATGGCAAAGTTATGATTTGAAAACACACACACACAGAGTTAGGTACATAAGGTAACATGGTCTGACCCATATTGTAACAGTTCTGAGTAGAGAAGGCTATTTGTAAAAGTAATTTTACTGACTTTCTCATCCCTAACACTAGATCACTCAGGGTCACACTTCTTGCTCAAACTGAGCTGACCTACCCTATACTGCATCCCCTTAGACTCCACCTTTTCAAGGTGGTAAGTAGATAATACAGTCTAAGATAATGGATAAGCAGTATGGTACAGTGGGAAAAAAACTGAAGCTACTAGAATCAGAAGATCTTAGCTCTAGTGCTGGTTCCAATATTTACTAGTCAAGGTGTTCTAGCCAAGTCATTTAACTTTTCTTTCTGATTAGTCACCCAGCCTAACAGAACAAGACATAATAAAATCCATTCTGCCTTCTGCAAAGGGTAGATGGTTGGGATGATCAAATGAGATGTGACATGAGATACTGTGTAATCTATAAAACACAAATGGTATTCATCTAAGAGAGTCAGAAGAGGCTATCTTCCAAATGAAGTCCTTATTATTTCCGCCCAAGACATACTCGTTTGTTAACAAATAACCATCTGCAGATAAGAAATGATGGGAAATTCAGGACAGATATTGGACACATATTTTTGAGCCTAGCAGAACCTTGCAGCATTAAACAAAAGACAAGCTTAACCAAAAAATATTCACTTAACACAGATTTATGCATTAAATACCGAGCCCTAACAGTTTTCTGCTGCATGATGCTAGCAATTCTTCCTAAACTTTATAATTAACACACAAAAATCTTATAAGAGAAAAGATAATTTGATTAATACCTTATTCCAGCCGGTGGCATGAACTGTGGTCTCCAATGTACATTCCCGAAATGCCTGATATGTCACTGGCCTGTAGAGATTTTTTAAAAAGTCTGTGTCATAAAGAAGGAAAATTCTAAATTTCCAGATTAAAAAATATACAATCACTACTTTGTTGAATTTTTGCTAAAGTGACAATGATTATTCAACATATTACCTTAAGATGTGGCATTTAACATTTGGCATGTATTTTTTAAAGCATTTTATAGGCTAAGATGCATGCTTGGGAAAGTATTTAAAATATATTACAAGATAAATATATATTCTAATAAATTTTTTGGAATTGCTTGGAACTTATTTGATAAGATTTCTATGTGGCAGATAAATACCTGGATTATTAATACAGGATCAAAGAAAACAAATAAAAATGATCTTAGTAAAATTAAAAACACAATTTTAACTTTTTTAAAGGCAAAAAATCTAAAATAGGCCAGGCGCGGTGGCTCACGCCTGTAATCCTAGCACTCTGGGAGGCCGAGGTGGGCGGATCGTTTGAGCTCAGGAGTTCGAGACCAGCCTGAGCAAGAGCGAGACCCCATCTCTACTAAAAATAGAAAGAAATTATATGGACAGCTAAAAATATATATAGAAAAAATTAGCCGGGCATGGTGGCGCATGCCTGTAGTCCCAGCTACTCGGGAGGCTGAGACAGGAGGATCGCTTGAGCTCAGGAGTTTGAGGTTGCTGTGAGCTAGGCTGACGCCATGAAACTCATTCTAGCCTGGGCAACAGAGTGAGACTCTGTCTCAAAAAAAAAAAAAAATCTAAAATATTTTAAAACTAAAGAGACATGTCACTGGGGGACTTTTCAAATTGAGGATGCAGGGAGTTGGAATAAACAAGGATAAAAAATAGAGTCCTATTTTTAACTTGGAGTCTTATGACATAAGATCCTGGAAGGGAGAGAGAGAGAGAGGCCTTTCTGATTATTTGCATGTAAGTCCTAGTCATACCAAAACCTCAAATCACTAAATGATGTCAACACCACTCACTCACATATTTGTTGAGGGACTTTAAGTACTATATTTTAAGCACTGGTTTTATATGTAAATTAAAAAAACAAATTTAAAAACTTGTTACCAAGTAACATGAAGCTTGAATAATAGATTGAATAATAATAGATTTAATAAAACTATTCCCCCCCCTTTTGGGCAAAGTATTAACAGACATGTAAAAAAGAGTAGGAGGAGTCTTGCTTTTGTAGGATTTTAAAATCCCATTCCACAGGCATTTTTTGCTCTGACCACTCTGGTCTGTGATCTCTTTAGCTTATGAATATTTAAGATTGATAATGGCTACCACTTATTGGTAGCCTATTATGTTAGGTTTTTCTATTTTTATATATTATATTATATTATATATTATCATTTTACATATCAGGAAACCCAAGCTCAGAAAAGCCAAAAGATTATCCCAAAAGCACATAGCTGGCAAGCTGTGAGGTAAGGGATTCACACCCAATTGTATCTGGCTCCAAAGGCCACTACTTCCATTTCAAGCTAGGATTTTCACACATGCCATGACAATGTCTAGATGCCACCATGGCTAATGAGCACTAGAAAGGTGGCTAGTGCTGTGCTGAAAGTATAATGTACATGTGAGATTTCAGAGTTAGTAAGAAATAAAATATGAAATGTCTCATTAATAATTTTATGTTGATTACATGTTAAAATATTTTGAATATACTGAGGTAAATAAAATATATTACTATAAAAATTAATTTCATTTTACTTTTTTATGTGGCTGCTAGAAAATTTTAAATTACATATATGTGACTTGCATTATATGTATTAAACAGCACTGATCTAGATATTTCAGAAAACAGTTTTAGTGACATGTGTCATTCCTTTATACAAGTCAGTATGAAATCAATACTCCCGTGATGAGATACCAGGGATGACCTTTATAATGATGAGACGTATACAGTATATATTACCTTCCTGACATCAGATTCTTATTAAAGTAAGCTTAGTATTTTTTAGAAGCCTTGGGCTAAATAGTAGATGCCTGTAAAACTTGAAGCAGATACTATACAGTCTACCTACCTAGATTCTCCCTGAAGCTTTACTTGCGTCTATCAGTCCCTTCACTTCCTTTCCTGAACTGTCTGGTGCTGCTGTGGGTCACAGTAGTCCTTACTGGAAGTTTGTCTATCAGGCTAAAGTACTTTAGCACCCTTCAGAATGAAACATGATTTGAAACATTATATGTACACATATATATGCACATAAAAGATGCAGCAGATTAAAACAGTCAAAGGAAATCTAATACATAGAAAAGTAAGTAGCTGAAAAACCAGCCCTACCCAGTTAGCTATCAGAATAGGGGAGTGGGATAGCTTTTGAAATTGCTGGTATTATTCTACATAAAGAATTTAGGATTAATTTCCTACTTTAACAAAACCGTTTGGAGAAGTAGGTGGTATTTTCCACCTTAAGATACTGCCTTCAACCTGCATAATGCTTCTAGTTTATCAATTAGTTATTTTCAAGGTATTAGTAACAAAGCTTAAAACTTTCAAAGGTAGATTTCTGAAAAAAACTTATTCATAAAGAGACTTGACTTTGATATGCAACCAATTTCAAAAGTAATTATATTAATATTCAGGGTTTGGGAAAAAACAAATATTCATCCAAGCCAATTTTTAAAAAAATATAATTTGCAGTAAGAAGGTATCAATTTTTCCTGTGGATCATGAAAAGGACTTCAGAAACAATACTTCTTTTTTAAACTACGTAATACTGTTCTTTAGAGAGCTTATAATATCCCAGTAAAGTTAATTGAAATATTAAGGGTGAAATGGTTTGCCTAGAGCCACAGTTTGTACCAAAGTGGGAAATAGAACCTTCTGCCTATACCTCTCACTTAGTTATTTTACTTCCAGCCCCAATTGATTTTACAAGTTCTTTTGTTTTTGTTTTGGCAAAGCAGCAAATTTCTTTCTTCAAATCTTATATGTAATCTCAATATACAAAATATATGAAAGTACAGGTGCTCTGGTTTAGGAAGCGTGGAGAGGCCCTAGTGAGCCCACACACTCAATTTATCCCTCACCTCCTCGGGGGGCCTCTGCAGCAGCTCGTGCCTAACGCTCCACAGAACACTTTCTAAAAACCACTGCTATAAATGCAAATTGCCTGTACAAGTTTTATTTCCCCACACTCATACCCTTCTCTCTACAGTTATTTTTAAACTTTTCTATATAAAAGGTTAATAAAGTCCAAATGTGATTTCATTTCACCAAGTGTAATTAGGATTTTTACATTTGCCCATTTTACCACGCTATGCAGAACAAATGGAATTCTCCTAAACCCAAATTGCTTCCTTCTAACAAATGGTAAACTATAAACTTTGCCTACATGAAAGTAAGGAATTACTACAACAATAATTTGGCATCTGAATTTTGGCCCTTTTAGTGAAGAACAGTCTTCATCCTGTTTTACAAAGTTGTCAGTTTTCATTAAGACAAATATTTTTTCTAATCCATACCAATTTCTTAAATGATTCTCAACAAATAATTAGGAGAAACTGACTTTTAAGATTTACAATAAATTATTCAGTTGTATTTTAATATACTTTTGTTGTTACTGGTTTCTTGCCTTTAGCTTTAATATGGTCAGAACCATAGCTAGGAGAGAAGTTCCCACTATAAAAATGTGGAAGTTGTTGCATGGGCAGATGTGCAACCCCAAAGTTTAGCAGCATCTGGGTTACAGATACAATGTTAAATACAGACATCAAAAATACAGTAATCCCACATTACAATGCACAAAACCCTAGCCATTATATTTATATTGGCCACTAGAGGAAATGATAGTAAAAAGTGGTCAGGACAAGAGAAATGGTTTGTATTTACAATTTAGTAAAAGCATTTGTTGAAATCTGATAGCTCAACAAGTAAATACAAATTAACAAATCTATGCTGGAACAGCTAAATCACTGCTTTGAAGCAAAGTTGTCACTGAAAACACAGACTACTCAAGAGGCAGAGGCAGGAGGATCGCTTGAGCCCAGGAGTTTGAAGTTGCAGTGAGCTATGATCCCACCACTGTGCTCCAGCCTGGGTGACACAGCAAGACCCTGTCTCTAATAAAAAAAATTTTTAATTAAATAAATAAAAATCACAGGTAGAGAGCCGGGCGCGATGGTGCGCGTCTGTAATCTCAGCGATTTGGGAGGCTGAGGCTGGAGGATTGCTTGAGCCCAGGAGTTTGAGGCTGCAGTGAGCTACAATCTATTCCAGCCTGGGCGACAGAGCAAGACCCTGTCTCCAAAAACAAACAAACAAAAACAAAGCCTTAACCAATACAGTGCTGCATGAAAGATCCAGAGACTACTTAGAGAAGTACATTCCCACTCAGCAATGTAACTCACTGGCTGAGGAGCATTTGCAATGCTTTATGCAGAGGCTCTTTAAGTTCCTGAGACACTTTTTCTCCAAGATGGGCCAAGCAGTCTTCTATTGAGCTTTCTGGGTTAGCAGGGCTGAACACTGGAGAAGTGTGACGGTCAAAGCCTGTGCTGGTGAAGGCTGAAGACAGGGCAAAAGAAATGCCTAATTTAATAAACAATATCAAAGGTTGTGCTATCAAAGCCCAGGGGATTAAGACACCTATTATTAGGAACAAGCTAATAGTTAGTTATAAGCCACTTCAAAAGGTCAAATAATCATTATGGATATTATTTTTTCCTGGAACACAAAAATTGGTTAAATTTAGATTTTTTTTTTTTTTAAAGGAAAGGTTTCAATGGAAAAATCTTAGTTTTAAGAGAAGAAAACAACGAAACTGCATGTTAAAATATGCTAACCAATTTAGTTTATTACTACTCATCAATTCAGTATAAGAATTTTGAATGAGAAGCAACTCTTGGCTCTATCCTCACTCTCTTAATAGTTTGCTTTTAAAATTTTTTTTTTTTTTTTTTTTTTTTTTGAGACAGAGTCTCACTCTGTTGCCCAGGCTAGAGTGAGTGCCGTGGCGTCAGCCTATCTCACAGCAACCTCAAACTCCTGAGCTCAAGCGATCCTCCTGTCTCAGCCTCCCGAGTAGCTGGGACTACAGGCATGCGCCACCATGCCCGGCTAATTTTTTTTCTATATATATTTTTAGCTAGAAATATAATTTCTTTCTATTTTTTAGTAGAGGTGGGGTCTCACTCTTGCTCAGGCTGGTCTCGAACTCCTGAGCTCAAACGATCCGCCCACCTCGGCCTCCCAGAGTGCTAGGATTACAGGCGTGAGCCACCGCGCCCGGCCTGCTTTTAAAATTTTGTCTTTACCTTTATAACAGTGGCACTTCTTAAACCAGATTCTAGTCAGTTTATTCCACCTCAGAGGATGAATCCACTGCTTTCATTCCCTTATTAAAATGAACTTTCAAACTCAATATTACTTCACATGAACAAACTTTAAAACTCTGAAGGTTATACAAGTATAAAAAAAGTTGAGGCCAGGCGCGGTGGCTCACGCTTGTAATCCTAGCACTCTGGGAGGCAGGAGGATCACTCGAGGTCAGGAGTTCGAGACCAGCCTGAGCAAGAGTGAGACCCTGTCTCTACTAAAAAATAGAAACAAATTATCTAGCCAACTAAAAATACATATAGAAAAAATTAGCCAGGCATGGTGGTGCATGCCTGTAGTCCCAGCTACTCGGGAGGCTGAGGCAGGAGGATCGCTTAAGCCCAGGAGTTTGAGGTTACTGTGAGTGAGGCTGACGCCATGGCACTCACTCTAGCCCAGGCAACACAGTGAGACTCTGTCTCAAAAAAAAAAAATAAAAAAAAGTTGAACCTGTAAAAAGCAGTCATAATCTATTCCTTCCTCAGTTCAAACTACCATCTACTTCCTGATTCCGTGTTATAAAGATGTAGCCCGCTCAGCTGCAGAAAGGGTAGGCAGCGTAACTGTTGTTCCAGGGCACAAACGGGATGCAGGGTATAAAATCCCAGTAAAGCAGGCAGCCGGTACCCATTACCAAGAGCTATCAATCACCTTCATAAAATATTTATTGCATTAATTCAGGCTTGTTCCTAGAAGGCTGCAAATTTTACTATAGAATTAAGTATGTATTTCTTTCTAAAGCACTTGCCTCCAAGAAAGATGCAAATGGCTGCAAAGTTTACAAACATTTTGTTGTCCGAGCAAGTTTGAGGGCATCCATTTTAATGATCAGGCTTGGATAATACGGGGTTCAATAAGTCAATCTCCTTAATTAAGCCTTTTGTTACTCTCTTGTCTGCCTTTTGCCTATTATTTTACTGTGCAGCAGTACTGCTACCAGAATATAGATGAAGGCTTAGCAAAGAACTGAAAATTTAATCAGTTAAAAGTGCTGATAAAAGACTATAAAAGAGAAGACTAACATTAGGTTTCTGGATTATTTGTACAATTCTATTCAATTTCTTTCTCTACTAATATGGAACTGTTCATAAAAATTATTTATAATTTTGTTCATTAACAATTATTGGGCAATATATGTCCACACAAAAACTTGAACAAGAATTTTCAAAGCAGCATTATACATGACAGCTGAAAAGCAGAAACAACCAAAATGTCCATCAACTGATGAACAAATAAACAAAATGTGGCATATGCACACAATGGAATATTACCTGACTGTAAAAAGTAATGAAGTACTTATACCTGCTACAATATGGATGATCCTTGAAAATATCATGCTAAGAAAGAAGCCAGTCACAAAAGACCACACAGTGTATGACTCTATGCATGTGTCCAGAACAGACGATCCATAGAAGTAGAAAGTAGCTCAGTGGTTGCGTTGGGTGGGGGTGAGGCAGCGCCTAGTGGGAGTCGGAAGTGACAGCTGATGCCTATTGTGTTTCTTTTTGGAGTGTTAAAAGTGTTCTAAATTTAGATTGTGGTGACAGTTGTACAATTCTGTGAATTTATTGAAAACCACTGAACTAGACCTTTTAAATGAGTGAATTTTATGGTATATGAAATATACCTCAATAAAGCTGAAAAAAAATCACTGGGAAAAATGTTCAGTGCAATGTTACTTACGGAAGGTAAAACAGGAAATAACCCAAATGCTCCCCTCAATAGTAAGGGAGAAACTGCGTAAATATTCATTCAATGAGTGAAATTTCATGCGGTTAATAGAATGATAACTATTTTAAAAGATTACTATATAACATTAAGTGCAAAATATGTGGCTATAAAGCTATATATACATTATAATTACAATTATCTATAGCATACGTGCATGCAAAAATGAAAGAATCTTTCTTACTTTTTTCCCTTTAATGTTGTTATTAGTTATATAGATACCAAATATGAATCAAACCATATTGAATGGAAAGGACTTTAATATGACCATTTAGTCCACTACTTAACACCAGGAATGGCAACATCAAAACTGTTAGGTATAGTTGGGAAACTTTTATAACCATGTCCCCCTGAAAAGAAAAAAGGCTCCCTTCTAGTTTCACCCTTATAATCCTACAGCAATGAAGTTGTATAATGTTCAGAACACCTTTCTGTGAAAATCAAATTAAACCAACAGTAAAACACACCAAACAATCTGCTAATTAACTAGGAAAATAAGAACAGACCTTCAGAAATTTCTTTGTCCAGGGATTTTAGCTCTTCTTCAATTTCTGTTTTAACTTTTACTAAAACTTCTTGATCCAGAGATTGTGAAGCTACATCTAGTTGAACCCCTGAAACCAACAAAAAAGGTTACTATTGAAAGAGAGAGAGAGAAACCATTAGAATATAATAGTTCTGACTTGACTTTTTAGTCAGAAAATGCAAAATCAAAACCCATTATATATCAAGCCTAGGGAGGATAGGAGATACTTTTCGCAATAATTAAGGGGGAAAAAACGCTCAGTAGAAGTATTATCTATTTAAAGTCTGGTAAAAATAGAATAAATAGAATAAACCTCTGTCTTTCCAGATGTTTCTGCCAGGAAGGGAAAAAGAGCACAACTTTCAGAAACACATTAACTAAACATGAGATTAGGAAAAGACTGGCATTAATATGTACAAGCCCTCTTTTTTTGTATACAATGCATTCCTTGAAAAAAAAATATGAAAACTGAATACGATAAAACCAAATAAAAGAATTCATGTTATTTTAATGGTGGTGGGCAATGTTCATTACTCCCACTTCAAATTACATGAATCCCTAATGTTATCTCACTTTTAGATGCTTTTTAAGTTTATTTATTTATTGTTTTAGAGACAGAGTTTTGCTCTGTTGCCCAGGTTAGAGTGCAGTGGCATAATCATAGCTCACTATGAGCTATGATTAACATCAAACTCCTGGGCTCAAGAGATCATCCTGCTTCAGCCTCCCAAGTAGCTGGGACTATAGGTGCACCACCATGCATGGCTAATTTTTTAATTTTTTGTAGAGACAGGGTCTCACTATGTTGCCCCAGCTGGTCTTGAACTCCTGGCCTCAAGCAATCCTCCTGCCTTGGCCTCCCAAAGTGTTGGGATTATAGAAATGACACATTTTTAAGCCTCGACACATTTTTAAATGATATACTTCTTCTTTTTTTTTTTTTTTTTTGAGACAGAGTCTCACTCTGTTGCCCAGGCTAGAGTGCCATGGCGTCAGCCTAACTCACAGCAACCTCAAACTCCTGGGCTCAAGCAATCCTCCTGCCTCAGCCTCCCGAGTAGCTGGGACTACAGGCATGCGCCACCATGCCTGGCTAATTTTTTCTATATATGTTTTTAGTTGTTCATATAATTTCTTTCTATTTTTTTTTTTTTTTTTTTTTTTTTTAGTAGGGACGGGGTGTCGCTCTTGCTCAGGCTGGTCTTGAACTCCTGAGCTCAAACGATCTACCCACCTTGGACTCCCAGGGTGCTAGGAATACAGGTGTGAGCCACCACACCTGGCCTTTAAATGATATACTTCTATCATTTTATATGTGCTCTGTAATTCTCTCCCCTGCCCCGTCTGAACAGCCAATAGCTGCTTAAGTCCACAAAGCATACAACTGAGACTCAAGTTTCACCTCTTTGGGCATAATGATTTCTTTGTCTCAATCATATTAGGTTTATGAGAGTTATGTTCATTACTAGTCTCTTATGCTTATTACTGATACTTCCATTTTTCTACTAATTTTTTAAAATGCAACAAAATAGTTATATATCTGTATAAGCAATATGTACAAAAAAAGAAGACACTGCTGAAGACTGAAAGCAGTACCCCTGTCATTTGACAGTCCAGATTCAGATAAGTCAGTTTTAGCGATATCAATGCATAATAATAATTGCCAATACCAAGTGCCAGGCACTACAGTAGGCACTTTGTATATACATATATGCATGTATATGTATACACACACATAATTAAATCCTCATAACAACCCTTTGAGGCCGGGCGTGGTGGCTCACGCCTGTAATCCTAGCACTCTGGGAGGCCGAGGTGGGCGGATCGTTTGAGCTCAGGAGTTCGAGACCAGCCTGAGCAAGAGCGAGACCCCATCTCTACTAAAAATAGAAAGAAATTATATGGACAGCTAAAAATATATATAGAAAAAATTAGCCGGGCATGGTGGCTCATGCCTGTAGTCCCAGCTACTCGGGAGGCTGAGACAGGAGGATCGCTTGAGCTCAGGAGTTTGAGGTTGCTGTGAGCTAGGCTGACACCACGGCACTCACTCTAGCCTGGGCAATAGAGTGAGACTCTGTCTCAAAAAAAAAAAAAAAAACCCTTTGAGATAGGTATCATTATTACCCTCATTTTGTAGGTGTGAAAACTGAGGTACAGGGATGAGCCCTGACCAAGGATGTACAAACAGCAGAGCTTGGATGCAAACCAAGCAGTCTGGTTTCAAGGTCTGGGCTCTTAGCTATCACACAACATTGCCCCTCATCATGCTTGAAAGTGTGGGCTCTATAAAATCAAACACCCAAAAGTCCAGGACTGCCTCTAAGATAATGATCTAATCACAGCAGTTCTTAGGCTTTTTTGGATTAACCCCTTAGACAATTTGAATAAAAGAATAGCCCCCCTTCCCAGAATGTTCAGCAAGCAATTTCAGGGCATTCATGGACTCTCTCAGGATCTTCATAAGCCTTGATTTAAAAACTTCACTAATTATCACCCAATTCTCCTTCTTCCCTCTCCCTGCCTCCACATACCCATACTCATTGCATAATATAGTCCTGTCTCACTGGGTTAATGTATCACAGTTTTGTATTCCTGGATAACCTGACTTAATGCACAGTGGTCAAGGATCATCACTGAAGGGTTCCAGGGAGACCAATCAAGAAGAGCAACCTAGGCATGGAGGGGAGAAAACTAACAGAAGATTTGTATCCCAAGAGAACATAAAAGAAACCAAAAAGTTTCTCCTTAACATTAAAAGTGAGCAAGTTTGGGCATATAGCACCATAGTTCCTTTTATAGCTATGAAAAGCTTACATAAGCCTGAGCGAGAGTAAGACCCTGTCTCTACTAAAAATAGAAAAATTAGCTGGGCTTCATGGTGCGCGTGTCTGTAGTCCCAGCTACTCAGGAGGCTGAGGCAGGAGGATCACTGAAGCCCAGGAGTTCAAGGTTACAGTGGGCTATGATTGCACCACTGCACTTCAGCCTGGGTGACAGAATGAGACCCCATCTCTAAAAAACGTAATAATAATAAAATTAAAAAATAAAAAGCTTACATAAAAAGTTCAAGTTCTCACTATATTGTAATAATATTCTGTCTTGAAAAAATTAATTTTTATTCTTCTTTCAGATGCTTTCAGTATTATAGAGCAAAGATTTCCATTTGAACAAGGAATTTTCAATAAAAAAAGTCAAACCAATTGACACATTCAGGGGAATCCACATTCCTGGGACATAAGCCAGATTCACAATCCTAGCTTGTTTTTTAGCCAAAGGCATTCAAGGAAGTCAGGGTAATTCTGAGCCATTCTAGGAATCTGGCTTATTTCTGGGACTTAAATTGAAGCTTATCTGAACACCCAGAGTATGCGGAACTGGATACTTAGTGATCAAATTTTAGTTGAAGAGTAATTCTTCATTTCCCTAAAGAACTGAGATAAATAGTTACGAGTGACAATGAAGTCACTCCTTCTCTTTGCAAGAATCTCAGTAAAAGGAAAAGCACCATAATTTGGGCCACCAAGTTGTGGATCTACCTGCTATTAATTCATTCACTGGGAAAAACATTTCCTGAGTACTTGCTATTTATCAGGTATTGTCATGAGCATCTAACTAGCACAAAAATCAGTAAGATTTGTCTAGTCACTGAAACTGTTGATCTCCGAGGGAGTTCAAGAGGAACAGGAAAACAGCAAGCATTTAAAAGGTACCTGTTAATTGACAGGCACTATGGTAAACATTTCGTATGTGGCATTTTACTTAATTTCCATGTCAACCTTACAAGTGATAAAATAATAGTTCCATTAGAAGATGAGAAACTATGGAAGAGCTTTAACTAGAACTCAGGTCAATCCGACAACAAAACTATTAATCTAGGCTATGCCCTCTCCATCTTCTGGTTGGTAGCTAGGAAGGAAATATCGCAAAAACATTTTTGACCTGATTAAATAGTAATGGATCTAGCATCTCTTGCATTATGCTGGATAGAGTTGGAGCCTATTATACTAAGTATCACAAGAATGGAAAAACAAGCACCACATGTACTCATCATCAAATTGGTATTAATTTATCAACACTTATGTGCACATACAGTAATAATAATCATCGGGTGTCGGGCAGGTAGGGGGAGGGAGGGGTATATACACATCTAATGGGTGCAATGCACACTGTCTGGGGGATGGACATGTTTGAAGTTCTGACTCGGACATGGCAAAGGCAATAAATGTAACCTAAATGTTTGTACACCTGTAATATGCTGAAATTAAAAAAAAAAAAAGAAAAAGTAATGGAGACCGGAAAGGTTGTCTAGATCAGTGATAACATCTGCTGACACTGAGATTCGTAGTGCCTTATTTAATCTTCACTTCATACAATCTGCAAGTCAAGAGAAGGCCTATTATTATCAACAGATTTATATTCTCCAACTTAAGAAAACTATGAATATACCCAGAAGTACTGGGCACAAGCTAGTCTCATGCAATAAAAGGAAAAGGAAGGTCTTGGTCTCTTGCACAGAATGGAGAACAAAGGGGAACAGTCTGAGGAAGAAAATCAGACCAGATAACTCGACAATTTACTACTTTCTCCTGCCTCAGATATTTGGAGCAGAGCTTCATCATCTAAAATACTGAATCCAGAAAGAAATGACATCCTTCTCACTCAGAATACATCTGCAGACATATCTCCAGGACTTTTTCAGTTGTTCGCATCATTGTTTTCTACCACTGACAAATTTCATACAGAGAGGGGTTAGACATTTATATGTTTTCATTTTTTGTAAGCAAATTAAAGAATTCCAAATTCATGGATGGGCTCTGAATTAATCCTATTAATGAAAACAAAGAAACTTGAGCATTCTATCATCTGCGGGTATTAAAAATACCTTTGAAAAACAAAACATTAATAAACATTTCTATATATCACAGTTTCTGATTAGTTTTCCACTTTTAAAGTTAACAAAAATAATTTTCCTTTAAGCCACATAAAACACTTTTCATACAAGCTGAGACTGACCAAAATAAAACTCAGACCTTTAATATAATTTTTATACATAAAATTCCTTAGGTATTTCTAGTTGACATGGAACACAGAGTATCCCCTCAATATCATGATGAACAAGGATTCTGCTTAATGACATTTCACTTATTCCTGCCTATATAAATACTTTTGAAACTACATAAATAAAAACTTAAAAATGTTACATAAAACAGATACAATCTATTATGCAAAATTTGAGGCCAGTATATCCTAGAAAGATGATAATCTTTATAAATTCTCATAAAGCATTAAGGTCTACCTTTACAGATAGGCTTTTAATAAATCTCAAATATTGCTTATAATTATAATAGTTTTCCTTTTAGAAGCAATTTGTAGGCCTAGGTCCGTGGCCCACACCTATAGGCCCAAGACCTCGGGAGGCCGAGGTAGGAGGATCACTTGAGGCCAGGAGTTCGAGATCAGCCTGGGCAACATAGCGAGACTCCATCTCTACAAAAATTAAAAAAAAAAAAAAAAATTAGCTGGGCATGGGAATGTGCACCTGTAGTTCCAGCCAGCTGGGGAGGCTAAGGCAGGAAGATTGCTTGAGTCCAGGAGTTTGAGGCTGCAGTGAGCTATGATCACACCACTGCACTCCAGCGTGGGCGACAGAGCAAGACCCTATCTCTAAAAAAAAAAAACAGAAGAAAAAGAAGTAATTTGTAGTTTTGGGTGGCTCTGTGACAGTACTGATTAATATAACTGCACTAAGTAAAGCACCTCAGAATATATTGTGACATTATTAAGGCAAACACAGACTGGGAAATTAACTTAAGGTCAATCTGGTTTCTTACAATAAAATTTCCAGTTTCTTGGAAAGCAGCCTGTAAAACGTAAAATAAACTTTGGAGTCTTTCAGCAGATGTATGTATGGAAAAAAGAAATAAAGAAGGAAAAAAATACCTTTGGAGTCAGGCATTCTAACTCATCACTACATGTAACCAAGGAAAATAACGTTCTTGAGCCTCTCTTCTTATACAAAATGGGAAAATGTTACCTACAACAAAGGGTTTTTATCAAGTGTAATGAGATAAATTCTGAATAGACAGTAGCTCTCACTCACCAATCCTTTTCATTCTTTAAAATGTTGTAACTATTTGACAATTGTCTTTCCCCAACCCCCATCTCTGTGAACAGAAATCAGTTCATCACAGATTTCTATCAGTGAAGATTATGCCAAACCTGCTTTCCATACTGTTAAGAGTTAGGATCAGCAGGACAACTTTTTCACAGTTTAGATAATGCCAAGTGATTTAAAATAGGGCTGTTTTTAACATCAACTAGGAGAAATATTGATAGACAGCTACTCTTGCTCTTCAATTGCTGCTAGAAAGAGTAGCTTAATATCAACTGATCTAAAACTGAATTTTTTTTTTGCCCTAAAGATATGTCCTACAGAGTTTGATTTACATTCAAAAATTCGGAAGGAAAGCTAATTTGTTTTATTACTTAAAGGTATTACTAATCAGGGAAATTTTACTAAAAAGCTCCCTTCCTGACTACCAGATCTAAATACCAGATGTGCTATTATCTTGTTTCCAGGGGTGGCTTAGCTCTAAAAGACTTGTATTCAAATTTTTTCCAGCCTAAAATAATTTCTGCCATATGCAACAGTAACAATGTAAGAATTTTGATCTATCATTGTCCTGAGCTACAGTGAATGAAAGTGGTTTTTTTTTTTTTATTGCCCAGGCTGGAATGCAAATGGTGTGATCATAGCTCGCTGCAACCTTGAATTCCTGGCTCAAGTAATCCTCCCACCTCAGCATCCCATGTACATAGGCCTGGCTAATTTTTTTTTTAATTGTTTTTGTAGAGGTGGGATCTCGATGTTATATTGCCCAAGCAGGTCTTGAACTCCTGGCCTTCCATGTTGACCTCCCAAAGTGGTAAGGTTACAGGTGTGACACTGTGCTCAGGCTTGAAAGTGCTTCTGAGAGAAATCCTTCTTGTTCCTATTGATAATACTTCAAACATATTTTGTTTGACAGAAGTAGAATAACAGCCAGGTTGAAAAAAGTTTTGGTTAGCCTTTTAAATTCTACAAAGCATTTCAAACTTAACATCTGCTATTCTGCGGTTGACCTGCTCTTAATCAGAAACACAGAACACCTAAAACATTTTAGAATCTTGTCAGGCAATACAATCTATTGGAGCCAATTTTATATAAGGTTTCCTGTCATGACAGGTAGTCTCTGTTCCTCTGCATTCTAGAGTTGATCTTCATAATAAGCTGGACCATCAGAAAAGTATGTACATATAACCTAGGTCCCTTGATAGTGTGAACTATTTACTTTAACTGAGTTGCACTTTGGTGTCACTCTTACCTTTATCCAGAATCACATTAAGAGACAGTGTTTTGAAACTGACAACATTTTCTACACCATTTCTCTGTATCCTGTGTTATAAAGCTCTAAGTGAAAAAAAAAAAAAAATCTTTTAAAGAACTATTCTTCCCCCAAAAGAAAATAGTATAGCTTCTGATTATGGGGGCGAAAACACTCCTGGAAGCAAGTATCCCTCTATTCTTTACTTTTTGGCTTTGCCTAAGAACCAACTGCACAGCTCAGAGCTACTTAACTGTACAGGATCTCACAGACCACGTGCCTATGATCTGTTATTCCCACTATGGAAATGTACAATTTTCCAACTCCTGAGTCTAGTTATTATTTAGATTCTTCCATTAATCATTGTTATTATAAGCCACATTAAATCATATGTGGTGAGCAATTAAAAAATCATTCCTATTTTTATTCAGTATGAATTCACTGCAAATTTCTCACTATCTAACAAACAACATATGTTATGCTACATTTTCATCTAATGTGCACTGCTCTTCCTTTTCCTGAAAATTCAAATTTTGTTCATCTTTCAAGGACCAATTTAAGTCTCTCTACTTCTCAAAAATGTCTTCACTGATTACTAAGACTTTTAAACATTTATATCATTTAGTCTGTGCCACACAGCTTAACATTTAAACATATACTATCTTATATTGTTTGATGATTTTATATTTTATTATCATTATTCTGACCATATTACAGATACTTTGAGATAATTCCTTTGTCCTAGATTTGTGTAAAGCATGGGCTAAAAAAGTACTCAAAACACTTGATAGTGGTAGCTACCTCTGTCTACTGTGATGAAGACTTAAAGGATTACAGTGTACAGACATGTATGTAGAGATGGTATCCCCGCTGTGTCTGTATGTATACATGACAACCTCACTGGGGGGAGAAGAAATGTAGACAATAAAATAAAAGTTATATATAAATTTAGAAGAATAAAAGAACCCAAAGTTATCAGCATATTTTCAGGCTAGCTCAAATGACAAAAGTCAAAAGAAACAAAGAAAATGAGAAGTCATACTACATAAGAAGAGAACAGACCAATCACATACATAGGACAATAAACACACCATTTATTTGTGGTGATGGATTATGGTGAGAATACTGAGAAGGAATGGAAAGAATAAGACCTCAGTTATAAGAGTTTTAATCAATCACTCAATCATGGAATTTTAGATTTATAATAGATTTACAGTCTGTAAAGTCCGTCCTCATTATATGAAGAATATGAGACTCAGAGAATTTAGTAACTTGTCCAGGCTCCAATAAATCACAGAAAAATAATATGAAAAACTAGATCTTCTGGTAATTACTACTAAATCCTAGAAGATATGATTATAATTTTTTTTTTTTTGAGACAGAGTCTCTCTCTGTCACCCAGGCTAGAGTGCAGTGAACTCAAGCAATCCTCCTGCCTCAGTCACCCGAGTAGCTGAGACTGCTGGCGCTCACCACCATGTCAGGCTCACTTTTCTATTTTTTTGTAGAGATGAGGTACCGCTCCTGCTCAGGCTGGTCTCAAATTCCTGGCCTCAAGCAATCCTCTCACCTCAGCCTTCCAAAGTGCTAGGATTATAAGCACGAGCCACTGCACCCAGCCATAGTTTTTGATGCACAGTGACAAATAAGGAGTACATGAATGCTTTATTTACCATCTCCCTCTTTTTGGAAAATCTGCATACCTAAACCAAACATACCTTCACACATCCAAATCACACCACCATCAATACTATTACCATCCCACAAAGTGAATGACAATAATGTCTTGGTCACCATATGACTCACCCCACCAGATTAAAGAAAAGCATCTGATTGAAGGAGTGCCCATTCTCATGAGACTAACGTGATGCTGATTATACACGACAAGTTGTCATACTTGATAATAAACCATGTGGAAAACCTAAACCAGAAAAGTCTGCTGCTGTTAGGACACAAAAGGCTATTTATTCAGCTAACCAATGACACAGACAGATTCAGTGATTTTCATTTAATTAGTCCTCTCCACCCAGATTTTCTAAAGCATAAAGGGCCAATGCAGCATAAATCCAGCAATATAAACCAAGAGACAAATATTTCAAAGATAAACAGACCTTAGTACACTAAATCCCACCTACCTCAGCCGGAAATGAAGGTGAGTCAGCAATCATATTCCCACCCTGAAATTCGTTCAGAGCTTTCAAAGTGAAAATTATGTTACCAAGTTTAGACAAGTTGAATGGGCTAGACCTCCCAGAGCAAAATACTTTCTAAATCTATGGTTCCCCCCAACTGTGGGCACATTAAAATGACCTATAAAACATTAAATTACAGATTCCCGGGCCTCAGCATGGAGTATTTGGTTCTTTAGATCTAGGGTAGAGCTCCATGATCTTTGTTTTAGTAAGTATTCAGGCAACTAGCCTTGGCAAACTGTAGACTACATAAGTAATTACAATCAAATTAAAAATGTCTAATTGTCTGGTCTCCCAGTATCTAGAAAACATGTGAACAAGTTTCGAAACATGTGTTATGATTTTCATACTACCCTTGTGATCCTGATCTGGCGCATTTTTATTGCAAGATCGCAAATGCCAAGAAACATCTGGTACTTTGTGGTTAGTTTCTGTCATACTTCCGAGCATCCAGCCCTACGAGATACTGAAGACCAAGAATTTAGCATCAGAATATCTATGCACATGGTGGTCTAAGTGTACAAAATGTGAAATGCACTTAGGTCATCTCATCTTTTGTCAAGACATTAAACCATCTTAGATTGGAGTGTGGAGTATATTACGCTACATTTTGTATAACATTTCAATATTTATGCTCATAAAACCTAGTGTGTACACTGTGATATGCCAGCTCAAATCTAGAATAGCCACCAAAACCATGACTTAACATTTTGTTTCCTGGACAAAAGGGGTGAGGTAATGGTAGGAGTGGGTAAATAGGAACACTTACCAGTATAACTGCAATTCTGAAACATATTAATTAAAATATGCCTTAACATATAGTGAATTTCTAATTCTAATATTCAGTGCAACGGAAAGCATTTATGAGGATGGGAGTGCTAGCTAAGTTGGTAGATACCTGATTCTTCAGTGTTTGATTTTTTTTTCATCAGTTGAAGGGGGTTTTAGTTTTGTTAGAATTATAACCAAACTGTTTTCATATCATCCTGTAAGTTACTGAGTAGTATCGAACATGAAAGACATGTTCTTATTTTCCTTTTTCTGATTAAATATCTGATGCCTCTAATTTTTCTATAAGCAAACAATTGCTTTTATAATCAGAACGCTATATATTCTTCTAAAGGTCCTGCTACATCTAACTGGGTTTGAGAATCCATATCAACATACACTGTGTGCTTTTTGAAGGAAAGTGAAAATAAAGTCAATAAAACTGATAGTATCAAAAAGAATAGGAATACATTTTTCCTGTCCACAGTATGATCAAATAAAAATCAATCCTGAGAGACTGCGTTCATGTTTTGAAGCAGGAGATTCTCTTGAGAACTTGCTGGAGGTGGGAGTGGGGAGTGATTCACCATACTTGTGTTCTCTTCCCTCCCTTTATACATTTTATTCACAGGACTTTTAAAAGGGTTTCACTATTGTTCCTGAAAACTGAAAGTGCATTATTACAGCAGAATGTATTTGCAGGTAGTAATAACATTAAGAAATGTCCTCATGTGTAAACGCATACTAATTTTGATCTTGAAAGCTGAATTCCTTCAAGAAAAATAAAATAATACATAAGATAACATGTATAAAATAAAGGACTTTATTTACATATCACATGAAGTAGCAAAAAAAAAAAAAAAAAAGTCTACTGAACATACAGACAGCGTGGTTCAATTGTTCATTAAATACCCAAAGCACATACCCCAAAATATATGGGACCAGTAAGTAAAAAACCAAATTTTAAAAAACACAACTAAATTTCAAAATAGCCAATATTGATGTTAATTTTCAGGTTCTAGTGTTACCACGCCTCCAGGTATCCTGGAGATTGGGAGACAGATTGGAGGACAAATATGACGAAGAATGCAAAAAAAAAAAAAAAAAAAAAAAAACACCCACTGCACACCCCTCTCTCAAGGTCTGGCTTCATAGTGGTTAGGACCAAATATCTCCTATTCCTGACAGAAAATCTAAGAAAACAATGAAACAGTACACATCTCTAGAAATATTATGACTCACAATTTGAAATGGGGTTATACAAATCTGTCATGAAGAGTTGATTTGAGATGGCAATATTCCTCAAATTGATCTACAGGTTCAATGCAATCCTCATCAAAATTCCAACTGTGTTTTTTTTCCAGAAATGGACAAGCTAAGCCTAAAGTTCAGATGGAACTGTAACAGACACAGGATAACCAAAGCAATCTTGAAAGAGAAGAACAAAGTTGGAGGACTCATACTTCATAATTTCAAACCATATAACAAAGCTACAGTAATTAAAATAGTGTGGTATAACAACAGAAATATAGACCAATGAATCCATATATTTATAGTTAATTGATTTTTGAGAAATGTACCAAGGCAATTCAATTTAGGAAAGAATAGCCCATTCAGTAAATGGTGCTGGGACAACTGGATAGCCCCATGTATTATTCCATTTTCAATTGCTTATAACAGAATACCCCAAAATGAGTAATTTATAAAGAAAATGAATTTACTTCTTACAGTTCTAGAGACCAAGAAGTCCAAGGTCATCTGACCAGAGCCTTCTTGCTGGTGGAGATCTCAACAGAGTCCCGAGGCAGCACAGGGAACCACACGGCAAGGGGGCTGACGATACTAACCTGCTAGTTCAGGTCTTTCTTCCTCTTCCTACTAATATAAAGCCACCAGTTTTATTCCCATGAAATTCTATTAATCTATTAACCCATCAATCCATGAGTGGATTAAACTACATATGAGGGCAGAATTCTCATGATCCAATCACCTTTTGAAGGGTCCACTTCTCATTACTGGCACATTGGGAGTTAAGTTACAACATAAGTTTAGGAGGGGACATTCAAACCATAGTACCATGCAAAAGAATTTGGACCTATACTTCAAACCATATACAAAATGGATCAAAGACTTAAATTTAAGACCTAAACTATAAAATTCTTAGAAAGCAACACAGATGAAAATGTACATGACCTTAAATTAGGTACTGGTTTCTTAGATAAGATACCCAAAGCGTGAAAACTTTTATCAAATTAAAAACTTTTGTGTGTCAAAGGATGCTACCAAGAAAGTAAAAAGAGAAACCACAAAAAGAAAGAAAATATCTGGAAATCATATATATGATAAGGGTCTAGTATCCAGAATATATAAAGAATTCTTGGCTGGGCGTGGTGGCTCATGCCTGTAATTCTAGCACTCTGGGAGGCCAAGGCATGAGGATCACTTGAGGTCAGGAGTTTGAGAGCAGCCTCAGCAAGAACAAAACCGCATCTCTACTAAAAATAGAAAGAAATAGCCAGACAACTAAAAATAGAAAAAATTAGCTGGACATGGTGGTGCATGCCTATAGTCCCAGCTACTCAGGAGGTTGAGGCAGGAGGATTGCTTGAGCCCAGGAGCCTGAGGTTGCTGTGAGCTAAGCTGATGCCATGGCACTCTAGCCCAGGCAACAGAATGAGATTTTGTCTCCAAAAAAAAAAAAAAAAAAATTTCTTACAGCTCAACAATAAAAAGACAAATAACCCAAGAAAAAAATAGGCAAAAGATAGGAACAGATATTTCTTCAAAGATATATAAATGGGGCCAGGCACTGTGGCTCACACCTGTTATCCCAGCACATTGGGAGACCAAGGTGGGAGGACTGTTTGAGGCCAGGAGCTTGAGACCAGCCTCAGCAACATAGCAAGAATCCATTTCTTCAAAAAATTTAAAAATTAGCAGGGTGTGGTGGCATGCGCCTATAGTCCTAGTCAGTCATGAGGCTGAGGCATGAGGATTGCTTGAGCTCAGGAGCTTGGGACTGCAATAAGCTATGATGTCATGATCACACCACTGCCCTCCAGCCTGGGTGACAGAGCGAGACCCTGTCTCTTAAAAAAAAGTAATAAAAAAACAAGATATACAAATGGTTAAGTGCTCAATAAGATGAAAAGATGCTCAACATAATCAGCCATTAGGGAAATATAAATTAAAACCACAGTAGGATACTCTCAATGAGATTATAGCACACCCACTAGGATAATAAAAAATACAGATAATAGTAAGTGTTGACAAAGGTATTGAGTAATTAGAACTTTTACACATTTCTAACAGGAAAGCAAAATGACACAGCCACTTTGTAAGATAGTTTAGCAGTTTCTTCCAAAACTAAATATACTCTCACCATATGACCTAGCAACTGTGCTCCTTAGTATTTACCCAAATAAGTTGAAAATTTACATAAAATCTTGCAAACAACTATTTACTCATAACTGCCAAACGTTATTATCACTAGCTTTAATCATAACTGCCATAATTTGGATGTAACTGAGATGGTCTTCTAAAGGTGAATGGATAAACAAACTGTGGGACATCCATACAATGGAATATTACTCAGCAACAGAAAGAAATGAGTTGAGGCAGGCGAGGTGGCTCACACCTGTAATCCTAGCACTCTGGGAGGCCAAGGTGGGAGGATCGCTTGAGGTCAGGAGTTTGAGACCAGCCTGAGAACCAGTGAGACCCCATCTTTACTAAAAGTAGAAAAAATTAGCCGGCCAACTAAAAATAGAAACAAAAAAATTAGCTGGACATAGTGGCAAGCGCCTGTAGTCCCAGCTACTTGGGAGGCTGAAGCAGGAGGATAGCCTGAGCCCAGGAGTTGGAGGTTGCTGTGAGCTAGGCTAACACCATGGCACTCTAGCCCAGGCAACAAACCAAGACTCTGTCTCAAAAAAAAAAAAAACAACAGTTACTGCAATAACACTTTACAACCTTTAGGATAGCTATTATCGAAAAAACATGAAACAAATGTTGATAAGGACGTGGAGAAATTGGAACCCTTGTGTATTACTAACGGAAATGTAAAATGGTATGGTTGTGAAAAACAATATAGTGATTTATCAAAAAAGTAAACTGAAATTACCTATAATAAAGCAATTCTCTATCTAGACATATACCCAAAAGAATTCAAAGGAGGAATCAGATATTTTGTACACCCATGTTCACACTGACATTATTCACAATAGCCAAAACGTAGAAACAACCCAAATGTCCATCAATAAATGAATGGATAAACAAAATGTAGTATTTACATATAACAAAATATTTTTCAGTCTTTAGAATGGTAGGAAATTCTGACACATACTACAACATATATGAACCCTGAACCTTACTAAGGAAAATAAGCCGGTCACAAAAGGACACACATTGTTTGAGGTATTTACAATATTTTATATGAAATACCTAAAATATTCAAATTCATAGAGACAGACAGTAGAAAAGTGGTTATCAAAGGCTGGGGAGAGGAGAAAATGGGGAGTCATTATTTAATGGTTGAAACAAACCAGTATTACAACTACATGTACCTGATTGTCACATTACTAATTAACAGGTATCAATTTACTCTCATTCTGACCTAAAAAAGAAATACCTTATTAAATGGATATTATCACAACATGAAGGAGCTCTGTGTTAATATATGCTAAGATAAACATGACAAAAGTTATTATTTGGCATGAAATATGCAAGTCCAAAGGACTTCTATTAGTCAAAATACAGAATCCTGAATAGGGTTGATCGTATTCTGCATGAACTTGCACAGTCTAGAAGATTTAACTAGTTTTGGAAAAGTGTAGAAGAATTAACTATTTATGGAAAAGTAGGTACCTAATACAGACTCACTTCAAACATAATAAAATAGATATAATGTGACAAAAATTCTGAGTCATGAATAGCCCTACCTCCTTTAGCCACTCCTAACAATCAATGCTTGAAAAACCTGAAACGAAACCCTACCTAAATTATATAAGTGCTACAGTATATACTATTTATACTAGCATGGCATAGGAGTTCTACATCACATTTTAGATAGCACTATTTGCTAACTAAAGCAAAGACAGCAATAAGAAACTAATATTTACCTCTAAGACAGCGGTCCCCAAGCTTTTTGGCACCAGGGACAAATTTCATGGAAGACAATTTTTCCACGAACGGGGGTGGCAGGGGGGAGATGATTTCCAGATGATTCAAGTGCATTACATTTATTGTGTACTTTATTTTTATTATTACATCGTAACATATAATGAAATAATTATACAACTTACCATAATGCAGAATCTAATGCCACTGCAGATCTGAGAGGAGGCAGAGCTCAGGCAGTGATGCAAGTAAAGGGGAGCGGCTGTAAATGCTGATGAAGCTTCACTGGCTCACCTGCCACTCACCTCCTGCTGTGCGGCCCAGTTCCTAACAGGCCACAGACTGATGCTGGTCTGTGGCCTTCGGGGTTGAGGACCGCAGCTCTAAGACATTAGCCTACAAATGGTTGTACTTATGCCTAAATACTCTGTACATCGTCTTACAAAGAAAACAATATTAAAAACAACAATCAAATTTTGAAAACAAAACAATAACAACAAAGCAGGTAAACTCCTCAGATGCAGGATGATCAGGTGGAAGAAAATGCTATGCTCAGAAGAAGTCATCAAGATGGCTGACTACAGGTGCCCAATATTCATCTCCTACACAAAGAAGAACCAAAACAACACACAATGAAACTTCAAGTAGAGTGTCTAAGACAGAACACTGGAATCCACCAAGGACGTGACAAAGACCCTCCGAGGCAACAAAACTTGGAATAGCAGCATAAAGAAGGAAGTGAAGCTCCTGGCCAGGATTGGCTAGAAGCCAAAGACTCCCTATTGCAGAGAAAAGATAACTGAGAGATCACCAGAAGTCCCCATTACCACTGCAGATGCCTGCAATCCTGGTTACAAAACAGACCCACAGTCTTCACAAGCCCTAAGCCCAGTACAGGAGATGCCTTGAGTCCAGATGGCTGCATTGCTTCAGAGATAGAACTCACACTGGGTGCCCCCCACTCCCCAGGGCCATAGCTAAATGGTGTCATTTTGAGAACCGAGCCACTGATGAAGTGCATACTGCCTTGAGGCCCACAAGCCCCTGTATCTTCACATACCTAGGCTCCCACCATTGTCCCATCACACTCACACGAACAGATGAAAGGCCATGACCCAAGCTGAACTAAGTGGTATAACTGTGGCCCCGCCACCCAAGCCCACACATCACTCTATACTCCAAGGAACAGGTGGTCGAGCACAGCGGGAAGGCCATCCTCAGGACCGGGTGAGCCAACACACATGCTCCCCAAGGCCTGTGGGTCAGCTGCCCCATTCCTGATGCCACTGGTGAGCCACCTCCTTGACTGGCAGAGGCATCACATACCACATGTCTTCCCAGACCTGGAGATTGGCACACCTGGCAACCCCACCCCCTTGATCAAAGGAGCTGCTGCACCCAGGGTGCACACCCCACAGTGCCCCAAAACTGTCCTACGTGGGACACATGCCATCCACAAAGCCAAGTCACTGTCTCCATAAACACTCACAGTCTAGGCCCTGGAGGCATTCACAGACACCAAAGATGTTGATTACAGCCAAAGAAATCACACAAAGACTACACCACTGTGTTCACTCAGAACCAAAACCAAAGCACCCTACCCAACCAACACAATAGGACACATCTACAGAAAAGTCTTTCCCAAAGAAAGTTACACAAAAAGATTTGAAGAAGTGACTATTCGAACAAATGCAAAGATGTCAATAAAGGAAAACAAAAATCATGAAAAGGTAAATAAACATGGCATCTCCAAAGGAACATAATAATTCCCCAGTAATAGACAACAAGGAAAAAGAAATCTACAGAATGCCTAAGATTTCAAAATAATGATCTTAAGGAAACTCAGTGAGATACAAGAAAATGCACATAGAAAATTCAATAAAAATCAAGAAAATAATTCATAATCTGAATCAGAAATTCAAGAAAGAAATAGATATAATAAAAAAGAACCAAACAGAAATCTTGGAAGTGAATAATTCAAAGAATAAAATAAAAAATACAATTAAGAACATCAACAATAGACTACATCAAACTTGTAAACTTGATGGTAGTTTTTTTGGAATAACACAGTCAGACGAAAAAAAAAGAATAATAAAGAATAAAGAAACCCTATTCCTATGGCAACACCATTAAGCAAACAAATATTCAATAATGGCAGTTTGTCAGGGGAAAGAGATGGGAAAAAGCATAGCTGAAAACTTCGTAACTTTTAGGAGAAATATGGACATCCAGATCCAGAACCTCAAAAGTTCTCAAATAGATTCAACCCAAAAATACCCTTTCCTCTCCACTGCACAATATATTCAAACTATATTATGAAACATCAAAGAAAAAGAGAATTCTAAAAACAGCAAGAGAAAGTGTCACCACATATAAGGGAATCCCCCTCAGACAAACAGCAGGTTTCTCAGCAGAAACCTTACAGGCCAAATGAAAATAGAATGATATATTCAAAGTGCTGAAAGAAAGAAGGAAAAAAAAAATGTGAACCAAGAATACCATACTCAGCAACGCTATCCTTCAGAAATGAAGACAAAATAGACTTTCCCAGACAAGCAAAATCTAAGGGAATTCAGCACCACTAGACTACCTTTATAAGAAATGCTCAAGGGAGTCCTACATCTGGAAGCAAAACGATGACAACTACCATCATAAAAACAAATGAAAGTAAAAAACTCATCGGTACAGCAGATACACAAATGAGAAAGAAAACAGAATCAAACTTTATCACTATAGAAAACCACCAGAGCCAGATGCAGTGGTTCACGCCTATAATCCCAGCACTGCGGTAGGCCCAGGCAGGAGGATTCCCTTGAGGCCAGGAGTTGGAGACCAGCCTGGGCAACACAGTGAGACCCTGATTCTAACCAAAAAGTAAGAAAAATTAGCCAGGCATGATGGCACATGCCTATAGTCCTAGCTACTCAGAGGCTAAGACAGGAGGATTGCTGGATCCTAGAAGTTCAAGGCTGCAGTGAGCTACTATTGTGCTACTACCTGGGGTGACAGAGCAAGAGGGACAGAAGGAGGGAGGAATGGAGGAAGGAGGGAGGAATGGAGGAAGGAGGGAGAGAGGGAGGAAAGGAAAGACAGGAAAAGGAAAGGGGGAGGGGGAGAAAAAGAGAGAGAGAAAGAATGGAAAGAAAGGAAGGAAGGAAGGAAGGAGGGAGAGACGGAGGGAGGGAGGGAAGGAGAGGACAAAGAAAAGAAAAGAAAAAGAAAGAAAACCACTAAATGGCAAAGATAAATAATAAGATTAAAAGAAACATATGATATACAAAACGATCAGAAAACAATTAACAAAATGACAAGAGTAAGTCCTCACCTATCAACAATGAACTTGAATGTAAACAAATTAAATCCCCCAATTAAAAGATATAGACTAAGTGAATGGATTACAAAAAAAAAAACCAAAAAACCAAAACCCAAGACCCAACCACATGATGCCTAAAAGAACATACTGCAACAGTAAAGACACTCATAGACTGCAAGTGAAGGAATGGAAAAAAAATATTCCACACGAACAGAAACCAAAAATGAACATGAGTATCTATACTTATATCAGACAAAATAAACTTTAAGTCAAAAACTGTACAAAGAAACATAGTTAAATAACAATAAAGGGAATCAATTCAGGGAGAGAATGTAACAGTTTTAAATATATATGCACCAACATCAGACCACCCACATATATATGGCAAATATTATTAGATCTAAAGGAAGAGATAAACCCCAATACAATAATAGTTGGGGACATCAACACCACACTCTCAACACTGGACAGATCATCTAGACAGAAAATCAACAAAGAAGTATTGGATTTAAACTGCACTAATCTAACAGATATTTACAGAACATTTCATCCAACAGCTGCAGAATACACATTCTTCTCATCAGCACCCAGAACATTTTTCAGACAGAACATGTAACACCACAAAACAAGTTTCAACAAACTTAAGAAATCGTATCAAATATCTTCGCTGACCACAACAGAATAAAACTGGAAGTCAATAACAAGAAGAACTTTGGAAATTGTGCAAATATATGGAAATTAACATGCTTCTGAACAACCAATGGGTCAAGGAAGAAATTAAGAAGGAAATTTTAAAATGTCTGACAACAAATGAAAATAAAAACACAACATACCAAAAAAACCTAGGGATACTGTAAGAGCAGTACTAACAGGGAAGTTTACAACAATAAATGTCTACATCGCAAACAATCTAATCATGTTCCTCAAGACACTAAAAAGTTATAAACAAACCAAACCCAAATTTGGTAGTAGGAAATAAACAATAAAGATTACAGAAGAAATAAACAAAATAGAGACTATGAAACAACACAAAAGATCAACAAAACAAAAAGTTCATTTTTTGAAAAGAAAAACAAAGGTGACAAACCATTAGCTAGACTGACTATGAAAAGGAGAGAGAAGATGCAAATAAAATCAGACATGAAAATGAAGACACTAAAACTGATGCCATGGAAATACAATGGCTCATTAAAGACTATTATGAACACCTCTACACCAACAAATTGGAAAACCGAAAGGAAATGGATAAATTCTTGAACACATACAACCCACCAAGACTGAAGCAGGAAGAAACAGAAAACCTGAACAGAGGAATAACGAGTAGCAACAAGACTGAATCAGTAATAAAGTTTCCTAACAAAGAAAAGCCCCAGACTACAAGGCTTCACTGCTGAATTCTATCAAACTTTTTTTTTTTTGAGACAGAGTCTTGCTCTGTCGCCGGCTGGGGCTGGAGTGCTGTGGCACCAGGCTAGCTCACAACAACCTCAAACTCCTGAGCTTTTAAAGAACTAACATCAATTCTTCTCAAACTGTTTCAGAAAATCGATGAGGAAAGAGTTTGTCCAAACTCATTCTACGAGGCAAGCATTACCATGATACCAAAAGCACACAAGGACACAACAAGAAAACTACAAGCCAAAATCCTTGATGAATACAAATGCTAACATCCTTAACAATATACTAGCAAACCAAAGCAAATAGCAAATAAAAAGATTATACAACATGATCAAGTGGGAATTATCACATGGATGAACAGACGGTTAAACATATGCAAAGCAATAAATGTGATACATCACATCGACAGAATGAAGGACAAAAACAATATGATAATCTCAACAGATCCAGAAAAAGCCTTTGATAAAATTCAACATCCTTCAGGATAAAAACTCTCAACAAATTAGGTATAGAGGGAATGTACCTCAACACCATAAAAGTCATATATGAGAAATCCACAGCTAACATCATACTAAATGGGGAAAAGAACTGGAACGAGACAAGGATGTCCACTTTTACCACTCTTATTCAACATAGCACTGGAAGTCCTAGCCAGAGCAACTAGGCAAGAGAGAGAAGTAAAGGACATCCAAATCATACAGGAGGACGTCAAATTGTCCGTTTGCAGACAACATGATCTTACATATAGAAAAACCTACCTCAGGGTTCCAACCAAAAACTCTTAGAACTGATAAACAAATGCAGTAAAGTCGCAAGATACAAAATCAACATGCAAAAATCAGTAGTGTCTCTACACATCAATGTGATAGTTAATTTTAGGTGTCGACTGCATTAAGGAATACCTATAAACCTAGTAAAGCTTTCTTTTGGGGTGTTTTTGTGAGAGTGTTTCCATAGGAGATTATTATGTGAGCGTGAGTGGACTAGGTGGGAAGAAAGATCCGCCTTCAATGTAGGTGGTCTCCATTCAAGCTGCTAGGGGGTTCCAGAGAGTACAAAAACAGAGAAAAGATGAATGCCTTGATCTATCTCCTGGATACATTCTTCCTCTCCTGTCCTGACAACAACTCCAGGTTCCTCAGCATTTAGACTCCAGGATTTGCACCAGTGACCCCCCAAGTTCTCAGGCCTTTGGCCTCGGATTGGGAGTTACCCCACTGGCTTCCCTGGTTCTGAGGCCTTCAAACTTGAACTGAGCCACGCTACCAGCATCACAGGGTCTCCACCTCGCAGACAGCCTGTCGTGGTACTTCTCATCCTCCAAAATTACATGAGCCAATCCCCTTTAATCCTTCTCTTATATCTACGTATGTATATCCTACTGATTCTAGCTCTCTGGGAAACCCTGACTAATACAGATTTTGGTACCAGAAGTGGTTCTAGAGGAGAATTTTAAGGATGAGTTTCCTTAATTGGTTTGGGAGATTTTTGGAATTGGCTCTCTAATCTGATGAGACTTAAAAATGTAAGGGGCTCTACTTCTAATAGTACAGACAGCACTGGTGTGAACTGTATAGTGATAAGCAAAATAAATGTATTTGATACTAATTCACCACTTATAAGAAGCAGGGAATTTAGTGATTCTATACATGATATTAGGTTGGTGCAAAAGTAATTGTGGTTTTAGCATTGTTGAAATTTGCTGTTTGATATTGGAATATATTTTTAAATAAATGTGGTTATCATTTTAATGCGCATTTCTCACTTTATGTTTTTTTGCTAATGACTTTATTTCTTGCTGTTTATTTTATATTTATGTTAGACTATGGAAATGGTGTTAGACAAAAAGCAAATTCGAGCGATTTTCTTATTCGAGTTCAAAATGGGTCCTAAACAGTGGAGACAACTCACAACATCAACAGTGCATTTGGCCCAGGAACTGCTGATGAACCTACAGTGCAGTAGAGGTTCAAGAAGTTTTGCAAAGGAGACGAGAGCCTTGAAGATGAGGAACGCAGTGGCCGACCACGGGAAGTTGACAACGACCAACTGAGAGCAATCATCGAAGCTGAGCCTCTTACAACTACATGAGAAGTTGCCAAAGAACTCAACATCGACCATTCTATGGTCGTTCAGCATTTGAAGCAACTTGGAAAGGTGAAAAAGCTCCGTAAGTGGGTGCCTCATGAGCTGACCAAAAATCAAAAAAATTGTCATTTTGAAGTGTTGTCTTCTCTTCTTGTATGCAACAACAAACCATTTCTCGATGGGATTATGATGTGTGATGAAAAGTGGATTTTATATGACAACGAGCGACAACCAGCTCAGTGGCTGGACCAAGAAGCAGCTCCAAAGCACTTCCCAAAGCCAAACTTATACCAAAAAAAGGTCATGGTCGCTGTTTGGTGGTCTGCTGCCAAAGCACAGATTTTTACAGTACAGGAATAAACAAACTTACTTCTTGTTAGCAAAAATGTATTGATTGTAATGGTTCCTATTTTGACTAATAAAGATGTGTTTGAGCCTAGTTATAAGGATTTAAAACTCAGTCTGAAATCGTAATTATTTTTGCACCAATCTAATACTTTTGAATTTCTGTGGAAAACCAAGGAACATGATGTTAGTGGGTTTCTCCTAGCATTAATGGACAAAGTGATGGAAAAAAAGGATGAGCCCAGTAATTCGCCTTCTCTGTTCTAGCTCCCCATAAATGACCTAAGAATTGCTAAATGTGTCCTAGATCAGAATCTTTTCTCCTGTAGCCGCAGGCTGAAACTGCCAAAAATCAAACATAAACCCTGGTCATAAGATTGGCTGAGTTACAATAAAAGTTGAACGCTCAGCCTTGCAGAGTATATACTGGTAAAGTGAGGGCACTGATTGAAAAAGAATGGGATCCTGAAAGTTGGGATGGGGAGGTGGAAAGATCCTGATGGCTGGGTACATTGAGGTCCTAAATTCTGATGAGTCTTGTTTGTCAGAAGTGAGCTCCCCACCCCTACCCTCACCCCTAGACGAAGCAGCATCCCCACACACAATGGTATCAGCCTTTCCACCTCTGCTTGAGGAAATTAACACTGCATTGCCTGAAGAAACGGTAATTGGCTCCCCTGAGGAATTTTCCAATCAAGAGAATGCTGATTCTCCTTAGGAATTACACTACCACCCATCTTTGCTTCTAGCCCTGTAACTATACTCATGTTCCAACAAGCCCCCAAAGGTAAGATACTAAGTGTGATCCATGAGGATCTGCACTACACTCCGAAAGAACTACTTGAGTTTTTAAATTTATAAAAACAGAAATCTGGAGAACATATGTTGTGGCAATGGATATTAAGAATGTAGGATACTAGAAGAAAACAAACGGTTAATGCTTCTGGACATTGGTTTAGGCAAAGATGTTATGAATAAAACCTCGGAAGCACAGGCAATACAAGGAAAAATAGACAAACGGGATTATATCAAACTAAAAAGCTTATGCATGAAAAAGGAAAGTCAACACAGTTAAGAGATAACCTGTAGAATGGGAGAAAATATTTACAAAATATTCATCTGACAAGGGATTGATATCCAGAATATACAATGAACTCATACAACTTAGCAGTAAAAAACCCCAAATGATCCAATATAAAAATGGGCAAATGATCTAAATAGGCATTTCTCAAAGGAAGACATACTAATAGCCAACAGGCATATGAATAAATGTTCAACATTACTAAGCATCAGGGAAATGCAAGTAAAAATTACAATGAGATATCATCTAACCCCAGTTACCATGGCTATGATCAAAAAGGCAAAAAAATCACAAATGGTAGTGAGGAAGCAAAGAAAAAAGAACTTTTATACACTGTTGGTGGGAATGTAAATTAGTACAGACATGATGGAAAACAGTATGGAGGTTTCTCAAAAAGCCAAAAACAGAACTACTATATGATCCAGCAATCCCCCTACCAGGTATATATCCAGAGAAAAGAAATCAGTATGTTGAAGAAGTATTTGTTTATTGTGTGTTTACTGGACCACTATTCACAATAGCCAAAATATGGAATCACATAAACATGTATATATATACACAATAAAATACCATTCAGCCATAGAGAAGAATGAAATCCTATCATTCATGGCAACATGGATGAGCCAGGAGGACATTATGTTGAGTGAACTAAGCAAAGTATAGAAAGATAAACACCAAATATTCTCACTCACATGTGGAATCTAAAAAAGTTGACCTCAAAGAAGCTAAGAGTCAAACAGTGATTACTGGAGGGTGGGTAGGGTAGGGGGCAGAGGGAGGGGTTGGTTAATGAATACAAAATTACAGCTAGATAGAAATGATAAACGTTTGAGGAGATAGATATCCTAATTACCCTGATTTGATCACTATACATTGTATACATGCTGTGAAATATCACTCTGTACCCAAAAGACACTTACAATTATTATGTGTCAAGTAAAAATAATTTTTAAAAATTAAAAAAAAAGTCTATGGTCAAGCAAGGAAAAAGTTGATAAATACACACGTATACAATTGCTACGGTCCTTACAAATGTAGTAAATCACAGGGGTTGAAAGGCCTGGTTTTTGTGAAGCATTGAGTGCTACAATTGAGAAATATCATAAGTAAAATCTGGATCGGTAGGGAAGTGTGTATGTATTAGGGTGACCAACTTGTCCCATTTTGCCCAGGATTTCCTAAATTTTACTTAATCCTAGGCAAACTGGATGGTTGGTCACCCTATTATATACACATGGATGCTGTGGTTTGAATGTTTGTATCACCTAAAACATTCATGTTGAAACTCAAACCCCAATGCTAAAGTATTAAAAAATGTGACTTTTAGGAAGTGATTAGGTCACCCTGGTCTCATGAATGGATTAATGCTCCTATAAAAGAAGCCAGGTGTAGTGGGAGGCCGAGGTGAGAGGATCACTTGAGGGCATGAGTTTGAGACCAGCCTGAGCAAGAGCGAGACCCTGTCTCTACAAAAAAAATAGAAAATGAGCCAGGCCTGGTGGCATGCGCCTGTAGTCCCAGCTACTCCCAGCTACTCAGGAGGCTGAGTCAGGAGGATCCCTCAAGCCCAGGAGTTTGAGGTTGCACTGAGCTATGATGATGCCACTGCACTCCAGCAGGGGTAACAGAGCAAAACTCTGTCTCAAAAAAACAAAAGGCTAGAGGGAACCACCAGCTAGGTCCTTTTTTGTCCTTTTTGTGTTTCTGTTCCTTCCACCACGTGACGGCACAGCAGTTCATCTCCTCCAGAGGAGGCAACGTTCCAGGCACCATCTTGAAAGCAGAGACCAGGCACTAACCAGACATTGAACATGGCAATGTGTTGATCTTGAACTTTCCAGTCTCCCAAACTGTGAGAAAAAAATTTATATTGTATATTTTGATATAGTAGCCAAAGACAATGGGAGATATGTTAATTAGGCCAGGCTAGTCTATACTGCAGTAATAAAGAAAGCCAGATTCCTTGTTCATTGAGTGAGAATAAAAAAAAATTAAACAAACAAAAAAAAGAAAATAAAAAAATAAGAAAAAAAAAAAAAGAAAGCCAGAAATTTCAGCAACTTAACTGAAAAGTTCATTTCTCAGTCATGTTACATGTCTAACCTGGGGAACTAGAAGGCAGGGAGACTGCTCCACACAGTTACTCAGAAACTCAGCCTGATGGTTGAGTTCTGCCCTAGGGTGGTTCTGCCCTAGTAATTATGTCATTAGGAACATACGTTTCCAAAATGATATAGGTCAGAAACTTGGAACCATATAAAGAAAGTAAGGGGATTGAAAAAGGAATACTGAAGGGTTGCCTTTTATTTTTCTTATCTTAACTGATCTAACAGATAACAGTTTGTTCAAAATAATAATACCATCAATATATTTGATTATGTATGCTTGTGTTTGTATACATACATTACATATGGCTCATGTGTAAGCAAAATGAATAGCAGCAAAGATACAAGAGACAGGAGGGAGGAATAATGAATTTTTTAAATTTTATTTTCTGACACTCAGACAAATGTTGATTTTTTTAAATATTTTATTTTTTGTGACAGGGTCTTCTCTGTAAGCAGGCTAGAGTACAGTGGCATCATCATAACTCACTGAAATCTCAAACTTGTGGGCTCAAGTAATCCTCCTGCCTCAGCCTCCCGAATAGCTAGGACTTATAGCCCGGCTAATTTTCTTTTTTTAATTTTTTTGTAGAGATGGGGTCTCGATAAGTTACTAAGGCTGGTCTTGAACTTCTGGCCTCAAGCGATCCTCCCACCTTGGCCTCCTAAAATGTTGGGATTACAGGTGTGAGCCACCATGCCTGCCAGATAGCATTATTTGGACATGGAACTGGTTTAGTTGTACATGTATATTGCAAACTTAGGGCAACCACTATTTTTGTATATGCTAAGAGAGGAGAGAAAATGAAATTATATAAACTGCTCAATTAAAATCACAAAAGGTAGAAAAAGAGTAAAAGACATAAATGGGAATGAAAAAGGCAACAAATAGAAAACAGTATCGATTATGGTAGATTTTAATCCAACTATATCAATAATCACTTTGAATATCAAAGGTCTAAATGTACCACTTAAAGACAAAGATTGTCAATAAATCAGAAAAACAAGACCCAACTATATTACCTATAAGAAACCCACCGTAAATATAAAGAAACATATAAATTAAAAGTATATGGATGGGCCGGGCGCGGTGGCTCACGCCTGTAATCCTAGCACTCTGGGAGGCCGAGGTGGGCGGATCGTTTGAGCTCAGGAGTTCGAGACCAGCCTGAGCAAGAGCGAGACCCCACCTCTACTAAAAATAGAAAGAAATTATATGGACAGCTAAAAATATGTATAGAAAAAATTAGCCGGGCATGGTGGTGCATGCCTGTAGTCCCAGCTACTCGGGAGGCTGAGACAGGAGGATCGCTTGAGCTCAGGAGTTTGAGGTTGCTGTGAACTAGGCTGACGCCACGGCACTCACTCTAGCCTGGGCAACAGAGTGAGACTCTGTCTCAAAAAAAAAAAAAAAAAAAAAAAAAAGTATATGGATGGAGAAAGATATACCATGCTAACATTTATTAAAAGAAAGCAGTAGTCATATTAATTTCAGATAGAGCAGACTTCAGATCAAGAAAAGTAATTAGAGATGAAGGATATTACATTATGATACAGGGGAAAATTCTCCAAAAAGATATAACTAATCTTAATGTATATGTGCCTAACCACAGAGCATCAAAACATTTGAGGTAAAAACTGATAAAACTGCAAGGAGAAATAATTGAATCCACTGTTATAGCGGGAGACTTCAAGACTCCTCTATTAGAAATGGACAGATTCAGCAGGCAGAAAATCAGAGGAACATAGTTGAATTCAATCATACCCTGAATCAACTAGATATAATTGACATTTATACACTACTTTATCCAATAGCAGAATACACATTCTTCTCAAGTTCCCATAGAACATTTGCCAAGATAAACCACTTCTGGGCCATAAAACTCATCTTAACAAATGTAAAAGAATGAAATCATACAATATCTGCTCTCAGACCACAATGAAATTAAAATAGAAATAAATAACAGAAAGACTGCTGAGAAGTCCCAAAATACTTGGAGATTAATCAACACACATGGGTCAAAGAAGAAATCTCAAGAGAAATAAAAAATATTTTGAATAAAAATGAAAACAATATGAAAATTTATGGGATGTAGCAAAAGCAGTGCATAGAGAGAAACTTATAGCATTGAATGCATATATCAGAAAAAAGAAAGATCTAAAATGAATAACCTAAGCTTCCAGTTTAGGAAAATACAGAAAGAAGAGCAAATGAAATCCAATGTTAGCAGAAGAAAAGAAATAATGAAAATTAGAATAGAAACCAATGAAATTGAAAACAGGAAATCAATAGAGAAAAATCAATGAAACAGACACCTGATTCTTTGAAAAGAACAATAAAATTGGTAAGTATCTAGCCAGGTTAACGAAGAAAAACAGAGAAAAGAAGAAAATTACTAACATCATCAAAAAAAAAAGGGGGGCTGGGCCCAGTGGCTCACACCTGTAATCACAAGGAGGCTAAAACAGGAGGATTGCTTGAGGCCAGGAGTTCAAGACCAGCTTGGGAAACACAGTGACCCTGTCTCTATAAAAATAAAATAAAAAAATAAGCTGGGCACAGTAGCTCACGCCTGTAATCCTAGCACTTTGAGAGGTCAAGGCGGGAAGATCGCCTGAGCCCAGAAGTTTGAGGTTGAGTGAACTATGATCATGTCACTACACTGTAGCCCAGGCTACAGACCAAGACCTTGTCTCAAACTAATAAAATTATATTATAAAATAAGACAGACTAAAATGAAATGAAATAAATATTCTTAAAACTCAATGATAAGGAAACAAACAACCTAGTTAAAAAATGGGCCAAACTTAACAGTGTCTTCATCACAGACTCCCTCAAGCAAGCTGTGGGCCATGAAGCCATCAAACTGCTGGTGAATGTGGATGAGGAGGACTATGAGCTGGGCCAACAGAAACTCCTGAGGAACTTGACGCTGCAAGCGTTGCCCTGACCTCTTTCCCTTCTCACTTCTCACAGGTGGGACTGTTCTCACCACCCACCTCTGGAGCTTATTGCTCTGGGGTTTGTTTTCTTCCCTTCCAACCAATAACGCCCGCCTTTTTTTAAAAAAAAAAAGAAGAAAGAAAAGACAAAGGAAAGTGGAAGTGGTGTTCCCTACCCCTCCCTGCACCCATGTGCCTGGACTTCCCCTTTGTTTCCCTTTTCCACTTACCCCTAATGTGTGTCTCTACAGCCACCTTACCACTGAGCTGTAAGACAAATGTACAGGGAGAAGCAAAGTCTGTAAACCATAGTCTTTCTAAGGGATTGAAATGACACTGCTTTGGGGTGCACTGAGGGGTTATCAATACTTCTGGCTTTATGAGGGCTCTTAACTTTTGTCTAAAAAACCAAAGGGCTGTGAGCAAGGGAGCTATGTGGCAGGTGGGACTTTGAAGTGTATTTTGGAAATTAATCAATACCCTCTTCCAAATTATAGAATTTAAAAAATAAATAAGACCAGATGCAGTGGCTCACACCTGTAATCCTAGCACTCTGGGAGGTCGAGGCGGGAGGATCGCTCAAGGTCAGGAGTTCGAGATCAGCCTGAGCAATAGCGAGACCCCATCTCTACTAAAAATAGAAAGAAATTAGCTGGACAACTAAAAATATATAGAGAAAAAATTGGCCGGGTATGGTGGCGCATGCCTGTAGTCCCAGCTACTCGGGAGGCTGAGGCAGAAGGATTGCTTGAGCCCGGGAGTCTGAGGTTGCTGTGAGCTAGGCTGATGCCATGGCACTCTAGCCCGGGCAACAGAGCGAGACTTTGTCTCAAAACAATAAATAAATAAATAAATACATAGTTGAGATTACTCTATGTAACTTAACTCATAGACTAACTCTATGTAATTTGTGTCCCTATATTCTTCTTTCCTTATTATAACATAAGTGATAATATTTTTCCACATTATTTAAAAGTCTATATGTAAATATCATTCGTAATGGCCATTTTTCCATTTGGCAGGCTACCTCGTATTTTATTAAATCATTCCCCTACTGTTAGACATATGAGTCATTTCCAATTTTCTACTATAATAAATAATAATGCAATGAAAAAAAATGGGCCAAAGACCTCAACAGACACCTCACCAAAGATATACAAATGGCAAATAAGTATATGAAAAGATACCCCACATCATATGTCATCAGAAAAATGCAAATTAGAAAAACAATGAGATACCACTACATGCCTATTAGAATGGCCAAAATCCAGGGCGCTGATACCATCAAATGGTGGTGAGCTTGTAAAGAACAGGAGCTCTCATTCACTGCTGCTAGGAATATAAAATGGTATAACAACTTTGGAGGACAGTTTAGTGGTCTCTTTACAAAACTAAATATACTCTTACCATATGATCCAACAATGTCAAAACTTGGTATTAATATTTACTCAAAGGAGTTGAACACTTACATCCACACAAAAACCTGCACACAGATGTTTACAGCAGCTTTATTCATAACTGCCAAAACTTGGAAGCAACCAAGATGTCCTTCAGTAGGTGAATGGATAAATAAACTGTAGTACATCCAGACAATGGAATATTATTCAGTGCTAAAAAAGAAGCTATCAAGCCATGAAAACAAAAATGGAGGAAATTTAAATATAGATTACTAAGTGAAATAAGTCAATGTGCAAAAGCTACATACTGTATCATTCCAACTATATGACATTTTGGAAAAGGCAAAACTCTAGAGACAGTAAAAAAAAAAATCAGGCTGCATGTCGTGGCTCACGCATGTAATTCCAGCACTTTGGGAGGCCAAGGCAGGAGGATCATCTGAGGCCAGAAGTTCAAGACCAGCTTGGATAACATAGTGAGAACCCCATCTCTACAAAAAATTTAAAAAATTAGCCAGCCAGGTGTGGTGGTACACACCTGTAGTCCTAGCCACTCAGGAGGCTCAGGTAGGAAGATTGTTGGGGCCCAGGAGTCTGAGACTGCAGTGAGCTATGATCATGCCACTGTACTCTAGCCTGGGCAACAGAATGGGACACTGTCTCTACAAAAAAAGATTTTTGGAGCTATTGGGATGAAATGAATATATTCTGCATGTGAAGCCATGAATTTGAGGGGCCACGGGTGGAAAACTAAGTTGTCTTGCTCTAATCCACTGAGTCTTGATGTCTACTTTTGGCACCTATGGAGTTCTATGAAGTCAATGTAGAAAAGCCATGTATTTTTCATAAAATTAATTCCCAGAATCTTTACTCCCAAAATGAAATGTTGTACAGACATAATCTCTACCACAGGTGTGTGGTGTGCTAACCATGTTTTGCATTAGTCAAATGCAAATCTACCACTGAAGATGAATGCTAAGCCTAAATACCTGAGTCTTGGAACAATGGAATCAAGCATTTTCAGACATAATAACTACATTTTAAGGTGATATGTGAAAACTGAAAGACACGCTACAAGGTACGATAATTTGTAGGCTACATGTTTATTTTACATGACAATCTCCCCATAAAAATATGATTACTCTTTGATTCAGTAGTTTGCCTCTATTTAAGAAAAGTAAATAACTGATGAAAAATAAAGAAATCTATAGAAGAGCTTTTCATTGACTTACACTTAATCGATTTGAATTAAGTGATCCGCTGTAGTTTTTCTGTAAAACATATACCCTCATGAAACTGAACACATGTAGCTAACACTACTTTCCAGCATACTTGCCAAACTTGTGTGTGTACTAAGAGTCAGTTATTTTTCCTCCAACCTGCTTATGAAAGTTATCCTTGTCATTGAAATTATGTAATTTATTTAAAATCATGGACATCACTGAAATATGACTGTGCAGACACTCCATGTTTCTTTTTTCTTTACTAATTCCCTTGCTACCTGGAATAGAGACTTGATTATATGAAAGGCCCACACACCCGGCCTTCTGCTGCATCTACAAGCTTCTGAGCAAGCAACACGAAGGCTGAAAAATTGGCCCCCTAGGACACACTAACATGGCTGCAGCATAAGCTGCTCTGGGGCCTAAAATCAGGCATACTCAGCCCACTGCTTCCACCACAAGGGCCCCCAAACTGGCTCCTCTGGCATTCAAATCCCCAGAAAAACTTCACCACAACCTCAACTGACAATTGCACCTTAAGCCAACAAGGAAATCACAGATACCACTGACCCTGTGTACTCCCAAAGGAACCATACAAAAATCATACTACTGAAGGTACCCAAAATCAAAGCCAAAGTGTCGTACTCAAACAACACCACATATGCATCTTCAGGAAAGAATTCTCTCCATTGAAAGCAATTTCAAAAAATTGCAGGCACAGTGGCACGCACCTGCAGTCCTAGTTACTCAGGAGGCTGAGGTGGGAGGATCACCTGAACCCAGGAGTTTGAGGCTGTGGTGAGCTAGGATCATACCACTGCCCTGCAGCCTGGACGACACAGCAAGAGGCTGTCTCTTAAAAACAGAAACAAAACAAAACAAAACCTGACCATAATGGTGCAGAGTTTTTAACAACAACAAAAAAAATCAAAACAAGCAACTGCTACATCAGGTTCACAGATATCAATGGCAGGACACAGGAAATATGAAAAAGCAGGGAAATACGACACCACCAAAGGACCACAACTGTTCACCAACAGATCCCTATCAAAAAGAATTCCTCATAATGTCAGATAAAGAAGCTCAACGAGATAGAAGAGAAAAATAAAAAACAAAACAAAGATACCAGAAAATCAGTCCAGGATATGAATGAGAAATTTCCCAAGAAGTTAGATATCATTAAAAACAAACAAAAAAACAAACAAACAAATTCTGGAGCTGAAAAATTCACTGAAAAAATACGAAGTACATTCAAAAGCTTCAAGAATAGACTATACCAACCAGAAGAAGAAATCTCAGAATTTGGTAACAGATCTTTTAAAATAATTCAGTCAGACAGAAATAAGGAAAAAAGAATGAGCAAAGCCCTCAGCGACCAAACATATGAATTACCAATATTCCTCAGGGGGAAGAGAGGTTAAAAATTTAGAAAACCTATTTAAGGAAATAATGGATGAAAACTTCCCAGGACTAGCAAGACAATTAAACATTCAGATACACGAGGCCCAACAATCCCCAGGCAAACACATTGCAAAAAGGACTTCACCACAACATATTATAATCAGAATAACTAAAGTCGAAGTTGAAATACAGAATTTTAAAATTAGCAAGAGAAAAAAGCATCTAGTCACATATAAAGGGAACCCCATCAGACTATCAGTGGCCCTCTCAGCAGAAACCTTACAGGCCAGAAGAGAATGGGATGGTATCTTCAAAGTGCTAAAAGAAAACTGCCAGTCAAGAATTTTATATCTTCCCAGAATAAGCTTCACGAATGAAGAGAAGGCCAGGTTCAGTGGCTCATGCCTATAATCCTAGCACTCTGGGAGGCCAAGATGGGAGGATCACTTGAGGCCAGGAGGTCAAGATAAGCCTGAGCAACATAGTAAGACCCCACCTCTACAAAAAATAGAGAAATTAGCTGGCAGGGTGGTACACACCTGTAGTCCCAGCTACTGGGGAGTTTAGGGTTACAGTAAGCTATAATGACACCACTACACTCTTGCCCTACCAACAGAGCAAAACCTTGTCATACATTGTTTCATTCATACACACATATATACATATATAAGAATTAAATGGCAACATGACAGACAAAAAGAGAAAAAGAAAAAACAAATTATAAAACAACTAGAAATCAACTAACAATATGACAAGAACAAAGCCCCATATATCAATATTAACCTAGAATGTAAATGGATTAAATGTTCCACTTAAAAGATATAGATTGTTAGATAAAAAAAAAACATGATCCAACTATATGCTTATGGAAACTCACCTTACCCATAAAGACACATATAAACTGAAAATGAAGAGGTAGAAAAAGATACTGCATGCAAATGAAAACCAAAGCAATTAGGAGTACCTATACCTATATCAGATAAAACACTTTAAATCAAAAACAGTAAAAAAAAGACAAAGAGGTCATATAATAATAAAGGGATCAATTCAGTGAAACGATGTAAGAATCCTAAATATACATGCACCCATCATCAGAGCACCCAGATTCACAAAACAAATATTCCTAGACCTAAAGAGAGAGACAGGCAACAACACAATAATAGTGGGGGACTTCAATGCCTCACTCACAGCACTAGGCAGATCATCAAGACAGAAAATCAACTAAGAAACGTTGGACTTAAATTGGACTTTAGACCAAATGGACTTAACAGACATTTACAGAATATTCCATCCAACAATTATAATACATACAGCCTTTTCATCAGCACATGGAACATTCTCTAAGATAGACCACATTTTAGGCCACAAAACAAGTCTAAACAAATTTTTTTTTTTTTTGAGACACAGTCTCACTCTGTTGCCTGAGCTAGAGTGCCGTGGCATCATCATAGCTCACAGCAACCTCAAACTCCTGGGCTCAAGCAATCCTTCTGTTTCAGCCTCCTGAGTAGCTTGGACTACAGGGAAGCACCACCACGCCCAGCTAATTTTTTTTTTATATATATATTTTTAGTTGTCTGGCTAATTTCTTTCTATTTTTAATAGAGACGGGGTCTGGCTCTTGCTCAGGCTGGTCTTGAATTCCTGAGCTCAAATGATCCTCCCACCTCGGCCTCCCAGAGTGCTAGGATTACAGGCATGAGCCACCGTGCCCAGCCTAACAAGTTTTTAAAAATCAAAATCATATCAAGTAATTTCTCAAAATCATATCAAGTAATTTCTCAAACCACAGTAGAATAAAGCTAGAAAGTAATATGAAGAGGAACTTCAGAAACTATACAAACACATAGAAATTAAACAACATGCCCCTGAATGATCACTGAGTCAACAAAGAAATAAAGGCATAAGTTTCAAAATTTCTTGAAACGAATGAAAATGAAAACACAACATACCGAAACTTGTGAGAAGTTTACAGCATTAAATGCCTACATCAAAAAAGTAGAAGATCACAAATTAAAAACGTAACATCGTACCTCAAGAAACTAGAAAAACAAGAACAAACCAAACCCAGAGTTACAAGACGAAAAGAAATAACAAAGATCAGAGCAGAACTAAATGAAATAGAGGTCAAAAAAAGAGTACAAAGGATCAACAAAACTAAAATTTGGACCAAGACTCAAATAAACATAGTCAGAAATGAAAAAGGAGACATTACAACTGATACCACAGAAATACAAAAGATTATCAGACTATTTATTATGAACTATATACTCATGCACTAGGAAACCTAGAGAAAATGAATGAATTCCCAAAAACAAACAACCTACTGTGATTGAATCAGGAAGAAATAGAACTCCTGAATAGACCAATAACAAATAGTGAGACTGAATTGATAATAAAAAAGCTCTGAATAAAAAAAAAAATCTAAGGACCAGATAGATTCACAGCCAAATTATACCAGACATACAAAGAACTGGTGTCAATCCTACTGAAACTATTCCAAAAGATCAAGAAGGAGGGACCCCTCCCTAACCCATTCTAGGAAGGCAGGATCGCCCTGATACCAAAGCCAAGAAAGGATACAACAAAAAAAAGAAAACTATACACCAACATCTTCAATGAACATTTACATAAAAACCCTGAACAAAATACCAGCAAACCAAATCCAATAGCACATCAAAAGGATCATTCACCACGATCAAGTGAGTTCTATCCCAGGGATGCTAAGATGGTTCAGCATGAACAAGACAATAAATATGATCCACTACATAAATAGAATTAAAAATAAAAACCATATGATCATCTCAATAGGTGCAGAGAAAGCAAGGCATTCAATAAAATCTGGCATCCCTTCATGATAAAAACCTTCAAAAGACTCAGCATACAAGGAACTTACCTCAAAATAATAAAAGCCACATATGACAAACCCACAGCCAACATCATACTAAATGGGGAAAAGTTGAAAGCATTCCCCTTGAGAACCAGAACAAGATAAGGATGTCCACTTTCACCACTCTTTTTGTTTGTTTGTTTGTTTGTTTTGAGACAGAGTCTCACTCTGTTGCCCGGGCTAGAGTGCCATGGCATCAGCCTAGCTCACAGCAACCTCAAACTCCTGGGCTTAAGCAATCCTCCTGCCTCAGCCTCCCGAGTAGCTGAGACTACAGGCATGCGCCACCATGCCCGGCTACTTTTTATATATATATTTTTAGCTGTCCATATAATTTCTTTCTATTTTTAGTAGAGACGGGGTCTCGCTCTTCCTCAGGCTGGTTTCGAACTCCTTACCTCGAGCGATCCTCCCGCCTCGGCCTCCCGGAGTGCTGGGATTACAGGCATGAGCCACTGTGCCCGGCCACTTTCACCACTCTTATTCAACATAGTCCTAGTCAAAGTAATCAGGCAACGGAAAGAAATAAAGGTCATCCAAACTGGAAAAGAGGAAGTCTAATTATCTGTTGGCTGATGGTATGTTATACCTAGAAAACTCTGAGGACTCCTCCAAAAGACTCCTAGGTTTGATAAATGAACCAGCAAAGTTTCGTGTTATAAAATCAACATACAAAAATCGATAGCATTTCTATACACGAATGACCAATCTAAGAACCAAATTAAGAACTCAATCTCATTAAAAATAGCTACAAAAAAAGTAAAATATCTAAGAATAAATTTAACCAAGGATGTAAAAGATCTCTACAGGGAGTGTACAAAGAGTGACTACAAACCACTGATGAAAGAAATCATAGACAACACAAACAGAAAAACATCTCATGCTCATGGATTGGAAGAATTGATATTGTTAAAATGACCATACTGCCCAAAGCAATCTATAGATTCAATGAATTTCCTACCAAAATACCAATGTCATTTTTCATAGAATTAGAAAAAAACAAACCTAAAATTCATACGTAACCAAAAAAGAGCCCAAATAGCCAAAGCAATCCTAAGCAAAAAGAACAAAACTGAAGGCATCATATTACCTGACTCAAATTATACTATGAGGGTAAAGTAACCGAAAATGCATGGTACTGGCACAAAAGTAAACACACAGATCAACGGAACAGAATAGAGAACCCAGAAATAAAACCATAGAACCAACTGATCTTTGACAAAGCAACAAAAACATACACTGGGAAAAGAAAACATTATTCAATAACTTGTGTTAGGAAAATTGGCTAGCCAATATACCAAAGAATGAAACTGGATCCCTCTCTCTCTCGCCATATACAAAAATTAACTCAAGATGGATTAAAAACTTAAATGTAAGGCCTGAAATAATAAAAATCCTAGAAGAAAACCTAGGAAAAACTCTTCTGGACATTGGCCTAGGCAAGGAATTCGTGACTAAGACCCCAAAAGCAAATGCAATAAAAAACAAAATAGACAAATGAGACTTGATTAAACTAAAAAGCTACTGCATAGCAAAAAAAATAGTCAAAGGAGCAAACAGACAACCTACAAAATGGGAGAAAATATGCACAAACTATTAATATGTATCTGACCAAGGACCAATATCTAGAATCTGTAAGGAATTCAAGGCCAAGTGTGGTGGCTCACACCTGTAATCCTAGCACTCCAAGAGGCCAAGGCAGGAGGATTACTTGAGCTCAGGAGTTCGAGACCAGCCTGAGCAAGAGTGAGAACCCCATCTGTACTAAAAATAGAAAAATTAGCTGGGCGTCCTGGTAGATACCTATAGTCCCAGCTACTCAGGAGGCTGAGGCAGGAGGATTACCTGAGCCCAGGAGTTTGAGATTGCTGTGAGCTATCATGATGCCACTGACTGCATTGTACCCGGGGTGACAGAGTGAGACTCTGTCTCAAAAACAAAAAAATAAATAAATAAAAAGGGCCGGGCGCGGTGGCTCATGCCTGTAATCCTAGTACTCTGGGAGGCCGAGGCGGGCGGATTGTTTGAGCTCAGGAGTTCAAGAATAGCCTGAGCAAGAGCGAGACACCATCTCTACTAAAAATAGAAAGGAATTATATGGACAGCTAAAAATATATAGAGAAAAATCAGCTGGGCACAGTGGTGCATGCCTGTAGTCCCAGCTACTCAGGAGGCTGAGGCAGGAGGATCACTTGAGCCCAGGAGTTTGAGGTTGCTGTGAGCTAGGCTGATGCCACAGCACTCTAGCCCAGGCAACAGAGGGAGACTCTGTCTCAAAAAAATAAATAAATAAAAAGGAAACTGAAGCCCCCCTCCTCACCTTCCCCACTTCATATTAAAAAAAAAAAAAAAAAAAAGACTCAAATAACTCAGCAAAAAAAAAAAAAAAAAAAAAAATTAAAAACTGAGGAAATGAAGTGAACATTTTTGAAAAGAGATAAATGGCCAACAAACATTTGAAAAAATGCTCAACATCACTAATCATCAGGGAAATGCAAATTAAAACCACAATGAGATACCATCTTATCCCTGTCAGAATGGCCATTATTATAAAGTAAAAAAACAACAGATATTAGGGTAGATGCAGTAAAAAAGGAACACTTATATACTGTTGATGGAAACGTAAATGAGTACAACCTCTATGGAGATCAGTATGGAGATTCCCCAAGAACTAAAAGTAGATCAACCATTTGATCCTGCAATCCCACTACTGGGTATCTACCCTGAGGAAAAGAAATTATTATATCAAAAAGATACCTGCAGTCATATGTTTATCACAGAGCAATTCACAACTGCAAAGATACGGAATCAACTTAAGTGCTCATTAACTGATGAGTGGATTAAAAAAAATGTATATATACCATGGAGTACTACTCAGCGATAAGAAAGAATGAAATAATGTCTTTTGCAACAACTTGGATGGAACCAGGGGCCATTTATCCTAAGGGAACTAACTCAGGAACAGAAAAGTAAATGCCATATGTCCTCATTTATAAGTGGGAACTGAACTATGACTAGTCAAGGGCACACAGAGTGGTAAAATGAACACTGAAGACTCAATGGGGCCGGGCGCGGTGGCTCACGCCTGTAATCCTAGCACTCTGGGAGGCCGAGGTGGGTGGATCGCTCGAGGTCAGGAGTTCGAGACCAGCCTGAGCAAGAGCGAGACCCCGTCTCTACTAAAAATAGAAAAAAATTATATGGACAACTAAAAATATATATATAGAAAAATTAGCCGGGCATAGTGGCGCATGCCTGTAGTCCCAGCTACTCGGGAGGCTGAGGCAGGAGGATCGCTTGAGCCCAGGAGTTTGAGGTTGCTGTGAGCTAGGCTGACGCCACGGCACTCACTCTAGCCTGGGCAACAAAGTGAGACTCTGTCTCAAAAAAAAAAAAAAAAAGACTCAATGGGGGAGGGTAGGAGGAGTGGAGGGATGAAAAATTACCTATGGGGTACAATGTACAGTACTCAGGTAATGGGTACACCAAAAGCCCAGATTCCAATACGATACCATATATACATGTAATGGAATTCAACTTGTACCCCCTAAATCTATTAAAGTCAAAAAGAACTAATAAAGAAAAGGAACAAAAAAAACATTAAAAGTAGTTGCTTCTGGAAATGAACCAAGAGGTGAGAAGGGATGTGGTAAGGGATTAACCTTATTAGTATTAATCTCATAACCATACATATAAATTACTTAGGTACATATGCTTTTACATATGGACTCCTTATTACCACCTAATATAACCAACAAAAGCCAAAGATAATACCTTGGGGTGAGGAAAGATGTTGCTCTTGCAGCTTCTCCTGAGAGAGGAGTCCCAAGTAGCTGAGGACAACATACTTTGTTTCATAGTGAAATCCTTGAGGCACAGTAGTAGAGGACGCCATTGAATTGACTGGCAGAGCTCCAAAGAGGTCTACTTACAGATGTGCAATAAAACCTAAAAACATAGAAGTATTTTTTCAGTTTAAAGTTTTTACATGCCAGACATTTATTTTCGCATTGACTCCAATTATTCAACTAAATATCAAAATAAATGTTTCTCAGACTTTTCTTTCCAGCAATCTTAAAAAAAATATAACTGCTGGCCAGGCACAGTGAGTGGCTCATGCCTGTAATCCTAGCACTTTAGGAGGCCGAGGCGGGAAGATCACTTTGACCCAGCTTTGACAATCAAACAAGGACACCAATGCTAAAGCAACAAGACAGACAGACCAGTCTGGACCACTCACCTCTGGATTGTATTTAAGCCACTTTAATCTGAATTTCTACATTAGGCATCCTAAACTTGTACCCTAATCAATACAGCCACAACTCTCACTTTGTCATAAGGACCTGGCAGCTGCTTTACCTACTACATATTAATAATAATACTTTAGTGGTAGGTAAATGACTTGTGCCTCTCTTAAGAGTTTTCAAAATAACTGCTTTCTTTTTAAAACAAACAATATGGACTGCTTAAAGATCTCAACAAATGTCCAATAAAAGAGAGGTTCAAATAACAATGGGAAAAAGAGACAGGTAATGTTGGTGAAATTTAAGATCTGTGATAAGCAAACTAACATAAATGATAAACAATGAAAAAAATACACGCAGAATTTGAAAAATACAAAATAAAAGAGTGGCTATATAAAGATAACATGAAAATATGCTTGGAATGGTTAAATACTGCCTTTTAAGAAACGCATTCGTGGCTGCCATTAATATCACTGTTTTCTTAGGCTATGAAAAGAAATCTTGGTTTAACATTTAAAAGTCCCAATGCTTCTATCTTCAGGGAGCAATGCTTCTAAATTACGTAAAAATACCCAAGAAATCAAACAATAGGCCTAGGACTACCCTGTTCAAATTTGAAAATTCCCATAAACTTCAGAAGATATTTCAAAATGATTAATACTACTCCAAAGAAAGGGAAAATGTGTTAAAGTGTTACAGCTTACATCACAGGAATTAAAGTCCCATTCACTGCATTCTTCCAGGGTCTACTACTCCTGTTACCATTTAATAGTAGGAAGACAGCATTCCAAATTCACATATAAAAAAAGAGAAACTCATAAAAGTAAAATAAGCTTTTGGAGGTCTATCAGTCAGGTATCGGCCAGCAGCAGCACTATAATAGACATTTGACTTTTTAAAAATTTTTATTTATATTTTTGCCTGCCTGCCATCTAAACTGAATTTCCTATGTACAGATCATCCCATATTGTGTAAACCTTGGTGAGATAGAAATTCCGACACCTGGGTGAAAGAGTGAGACCTATGTCTTAAAAAAAAAAAATTGCAAAGTTTACAAAATAAAAATAAATAACAAAAATAATAAAAGTTTTTTGAACCACCAAAAAAAAAGTTTATAGAGTAAAAAAGTTACAGTAAGATAGCCATTCATTCATTTATTTAAAGACAAAATCTTACGCTATCTCCCAGGCTAGAGTACAGTGGCATCACCATAGATCACTGCAACCTCAAACTCCTGGGCTCAAGCAATCCTCCTACCTTTGCTTCCCAAGTAGCTGGGACTACAGGTGTGTGCCACCACACCCGGTTAATCTCTATTTTGTAGAGATGGGGTGTCACTGTTTCTCATGCTGGTCTTGAAATCCTGGCCTCAAGTGATCCTCCCACCTTGGCCTCCCAAAATGCTAGGATTATAGACGTGAGCCACTGTGCCTAGCCTATGTTTATTGTTGATAATATTTTTTTTATAAATTTAATGTAGCCTAAGCATACTGTCTTTATACAGTCCACAGTAGTGTATAGTAATGTCATAGGCCTTCATGTTCACTCGCCACTCACTCCCTGACTCACCCAGAGCAACTTCCAGTTCTGCAAGCTCCATTCATGGTAAGTGCCCTATACAGGTGTACCATTTTTTCTAATATATTTTTACTGTACTTTTTCTGTGTTTAGATATGTTAGGATACACATTTACCACTGTGTTCCAGCTGCCCACAGTGTTCGGGACAGTAACATGCTATACAGATGAGTAGCCCAGGAGCAACCGGCTACACACCCTATAGCTTAGGATTTGTGTAAGCAAACTCTACGGATATTCACGAGGATGAGATCATCTAAGGACAGACTTCTCAGAATGTATCCCCGTCGCTAAGCAACACTTACCCATATTCTCTTCCTGTAGCCTGCTCTTTGTTTCCTGCCCGTCTCTCCTGAGCCTAACTTTCCAGCTTTCCTATCCGTTCTGAGCTACTCAATACTCTCTCCAGAAGTCTTTTTTCAGCTTAAGCTGGAATCAGTTTGTGTTGTTTGCAACCAAGACCTAATTGGAATTAGAACCTAATTTTCTAAACTTTCTAAGGCAGTTCCCTGTCAATTATAACATACTACTTTTATTTAAAATTATTAGAATTTGTAGTTTAGAAAAATTTTCTAATTCTGCAGAGTCCTAGACTGCATATAGACCTAGTAGTATAATTACATCTAGAAGTATAATTACATCCTAAAATTGAAATAGAAGACAATGCCCTCTTATGATTTTCTGTATTCCTTTGATACACATTTCTTAAGATACACAGGCATTAGGCACAAAGGCCAAAAGGATAAATCACCTGCCCTCAGGAGTCTTCAAAAAAGTAGAGGAAAACAAAAATATATGTAACAAAATAACAGATGGGACAAAGAGAAAGGCAATGTTGGCAAAATTTAAGACCTGTGCTAAGCAAACTAATAGAAATGCCCTAGAATGATAAACAATGAAAAAAAATACATGAAGAATTTATAAAACACAAAAGAGTGGCTATATAAAGAGATAAAAAGAGACAAAAATATATACATAAAGAGGAATAAAGTTTTTTTTTTTAATTCTCACGATCAGTAATGAAAAGGAACAATAAAGTTCTCTGATACAAGCCAGTACTACAAGGGCCAACCTTGGAACATGAGAGGGTGTTCACTAATGGAACCAGCTGGGGAACAGGACAGGGATGAATTTACACATAAAGACGACTAGGAAAAGGCACAAACGCTGTTTTTTCTTTTTCTTTTTTTTTAACCCAGGCTGGAATGGAGTGCACTGGTGCAACCGTAGCTACTGCAGACTGAACTCCTAGGCTCAAGCAATCCTCTGGCTTCAGCATCCCAAATTACCTGGGACTACAGGTGCAGCTAATGCCACACTAATTTTTTTTTTTTTTCATTTTTTTAGAGATGAGGTCTTGCTAAGTTGCTCAGGCTGGTCTCAAACTCCTGGCCTCAAGCAATCCTCCCGCTGCAGCCCTGAGTTGCTAGGATTAGACATGAGCCACCATGCCCAGCTAATATAAAAACAAAGGCATTTGGCATGGGTGGCTCATAAGACACAAGGGGGATTACTAGCTCTGCAGGAGTGAGCAGCAGTCACCATTTGGTGTGTCTTGTATGCTATGGGATGCTAATATGGGTTTTAATCCTACAAGCCAGGAATTATTTTAACTATGTCCATGAATGGGCATCCATAAACTTCTAAAATTGTATGTACATTCTGGAGGCATGAGCACTTTTCTAGAGAGAAAAATCACTTCATATCGCTAGTATCTGAGTTTGAGTATCTAGACCATGATATAAAACAGGTTAAAAACTACTACAGAACACCATAATGAACTACTGAAAGGTTTTAAGTAAGGGAAGAATATTAAGAGATTATACTTCAGGAAAATCAGCCCAGAGGTAGTATGGAAGATAGAATGGAGACTAGAGGCAAGGAGACAAGTTAGGGGAATGTTGAAAAATATATAAACAAGAGATGTATGGAGGCATGAACTAATGTAGAAACACTGGAAAGGGGAGAGAGATGGATAGGAAAAAGGTTAAGAATTCAAAGATTTAACTCAGTGAGAGAGTAATCCTGGAAGCTGCAGGGAAAGTGGTATATTATTCTTATTTCTCCCATCCAAGTACTAACCAGGCCTGACCCTGCTTAGCTTCCAAGATCAGATGAGATAGGGCACATTCAGGGTGGCATGACCATACACTATTCTTGTTTCTCAAACCAGATAATATAGAAAGAGCTAGTTTTGGGAACAAGGATAACAAGTTCACCTTGGGGTATACAGATGGTCCCCAACTTATAATGCTTTGACTTACAATTTTTCAACTTTACAATGGTGAAAAAGTGATACGCATTCAGTAGAAACTGTACTTTGAGTACCCACACATTTTTTTCACTTTCAGTGTTCAATAAATTACATGAGATAATCAATACTTGATTATAAAATTGGCTTTGTGTAAAATTGGCAATTGTGCCCAAGTGTAGGCTAATGTAAGTGTCCTGACCATGAATAAAGTAGGCTAGGCTCAGCTATGATGTTCATCAGATTAGGGATATTAAATACATTTTCAACTTAGATATCTTCAACTTATGATGGGTTTATCAGGGTTTAGAGTGCCATGGCATCAGCCTAGCTGACAGCAACCTCAAACTCTGAGCCTCAAGTGAGCCTCCTGCCTCAGCCTCCTAAGTAGCTGGGACTACAGGCATGCACCACCATGCCCGGCTAATTTTTTTTTTTATATATATTTTTAGCTGTCCCGCTAATTTCTTATTTTTTAGTAGAGATAGGGTCTCACCCTTGCACAGGCTGGTCTTGAATTTCTGACCTCAAGTGATCCTTGGAGCACCTTGGCCTCCCAGAGTGCTATGATTACAGGTGTGAGCCACCATGCCCGGCCTGTACTGAATTTTAAAGTACCTGTAGCTCATCCAGGTAGAGATGTACAAGCAGTTGGACATATAGGTCTTAAACTAAGAAGATGTCTAGACTGGAGATACAAAATTAAAAATACTCTGTACAGATACAAGTAAAAAATTAAGAGTGAATGGAGAGCAATGATTTCCACTAGAAGAGGAGTGTCAAAATGCCAAGTAGGGGAAGAGAGGGCAAGAGTTTGAAAAAGCATCAATATATAGTTTCATACTTAGAAAAGGAAAATCATCTATTACTTTCAGATTACAAACTACAGAATGTAAAGCTCAGTAAATTTTCAATCTTCTTTGTAGCAATGATTCTCAGTGCTTGGATGGGGGGAATGTGTCATCGCCTGCACTCACCACTGCCACCGCGATAGGGGCCAGGGAAATATTTATCTATCTCCTTTTGATAAAGGAGACATGGGTTACAAAATATGTTGAGAAATACTGGTATAATCTTAAAAAGACTACTTTAGAATTCAGGGAAAACCAACATTTAATGGGTGGCCAAAAGATGTGAAACTGGCAGAGACCTCTCAGTCTAGACCGGAACAGTCAGAAAGGTAGAAAGAAAACCAGGAAAGAGTGTGGTTACAGAAGTCAGGAGGCACGAAGAAGATAGTGAATAAATGAATCAAATGTAATAACACATCAAGAAAAATAAAAATAAGAATCAACTGGATTTGGGCATTAGGAAGTCACCCACGGTCTCTGACAGAACAGTTCTGTTTGACACACAGCGGTGATGGTAAAAGACAGGGATTTGAACAGTGAACTGGAAATGAACATGCAGAGAAAGTGAGTTTTCATCTATTCTTTCAAAGAAAGAGCTTGATTTGAAGGGAAAAAAAGAATGGAGGCTGAAGAGAGACAAAGGGTAGGGAAAGGGAATTTGCTTTGTTTCTGTACACAATAAAAGAGAAGTAAGCGTGTTTACATTCAGTGGAGGCAGCCAAAAAGGAGATAGAATAGAGCAAGGAATAAATTATAAAGTAGAGCTCCTAAGGAGAGGAGGAAATGGTGGCCCACGCCTATAATCCTAGCACTCTGGGAGGCAGAAGCAGGAGGATTGTTTAAGCTCAGGAGTTTGAGACCAGCCAGAGCAAGAGTGACACCGTGTCTCTACTAAAAATAGAAAGAAATTAGCTGGACAACTAAAATATATACAAAAAAAAATTAGCCAGGCACAGTGGTGCATGCCTATAGTCCCAGCTACTCAGGAGGCTGAGGCAGAAGGATTGCTTTGAGCCCAGGAGTTTGAGGTTGCTGTGAGCTAGGCTGACGCCATGGCACTCTAGTCCGGGCAACAGAGTGAGACTCTGTCTCAAAAAAAAAAAAAAAAAGAGAGAGAGGAGAACAGATAAAATTAGCAATTTAAGCTTTTAAAAGTCTCAGTATTTCTTTGGTAACAGGAATAAAGAAGTACTTATATTTTGAATAATGCTTTAAATAAAAAATTTATGTGTTCTAATTTGTTGTATTCAAATTTCTTATATTTATCAAGAATCAATATCACTGAAGACACTTTCGGTCTTTCCTTGACTTGGAAGTCAGAGACAAAGCATAGATCACCAAGTTTCCAAATTTGATTTTTAGCCTAATGTGCTTCAAATATTCTTATAAAACCTGACTACATAATTATAAATGCTATCTTAGTCATGGATTTCATAATTTTCCACACGCACCACCTATTTGCTCTAGTATATATGTTAATGCCCATACAACTACATATTTGGTAAATGATATTTATTTATTTAAATTTAGTATACAGTTTTTAGACTTTAAATGTATACTTGGGGCAGGGCGCGGTGGCTCATGCCTGTAATCCTAGCACTCTAGGAGGCCGAGGCGGGTGGATCGCTTGAGCTCAGGAGTTCAAGACCAGCCTGAGCAAGAGCGAGACCCCCGTCTCTACTAAAAATAGAAAGAAATTAGCTGAACAACTAAAAATATATAGAAAAAATTAGCCGGGCATGGTGGCGCATGCCTGTAGTCCCAGCTACTCGGGAGGCTGAGACAGCAGGATTGCTTGCACCCGGGAGTTTCAGGTTGCTGTGAGCTAGGCTGTCGCCACGGCACTCTAGTCCAGGCAACACAGTAAGACTGTGTCTCAAAAATAAATAAATAAATAAATGCATACTTGGCATTCTGGTTATGAACATACTGGACCTAAACATAACAGACCTATGGTATAAAATATCCATCAACTTACTTAGTTTGAGCTTCCAACTGTATGGCAACGAAGCAGCTCATTCAGGCCTATGGTTAAGTGGGGAGTAGACAGATCCCAGGATTATAAACTATAGCACTTGTATTAAATTATAGGACAAAGGCATTAATAATAAGCCAAATGTAAACTCCATAACACTACTATCAGGTCAGATCTCTAAGGGCAATCTGGGGAGAGAGGACACCCACTTCCTTTGCAACATTCTGCAGTATCTGATCAGTATATTGCACAATGGACTCCTGCATTTCTAACATCATAAATAAATTACATCTTCATGAGATCTCTATTTCTAAATCACTTTTCCATGTGTTGTCACAGTAACCCTCTATGCTTGAATGAAAAGGTAATAGTCTCAATTTTATAGATGGAGAAAGAATAAAAACTTTATTTGCCTAAAATCACACAGCTAGTTATAGTGCAACCACTTAATTAGGTACATTGTCTTCAATTCTTCTTAGTCCTTAACTGCATTCATTCAGCACATATTTACTGCATGCCAGGCGTTCATTGCAGAGGTGAAAGCACTAACACTAATAATAGGGGAGGAAATGGTAGAAAAACAAGGTTGTTTTCATAATATCAGGCACCCAGAGTATAGAAAGCAGCTAATTGGTCAATTTTCAGAATGGACAGAAAAAAAAGGAAAACGATAGAATAGATGAAAGGTATGATGTGGGAATACCACCCAAAGCTTTTCTGGAAGTGAGGACAATGCTCCGGTCCATCTCACAATTGCCTCACCAACAGTCTATTTGTATCTAAAAGACAGGTATTTCAAGCTTCTTTTTAAATGATGAGAGGTACAGTTACCTTTATTCTTTAAATTTTATCTAGTAGGACCTTTTAGAATTCAAATTAGGTACAAGTGTTCTTGGTAACATGAAGTGATGAAGGCCTGTAATCCTAGCATTTTGGGAAGCCAAGGTGGGAGAGCTGCCTTGAGGCTAGGAGTTTGAGACCAACCTGGGCAAAACAGCAGGATACTAAAACACACAGACAGGCCAGGTGCGGTGGTTCATGCCTGTAATCCTACCACTCTGGGAGGCTGAGGTGAGAGGATCACTTGAGGTCAGGAGTTTGAGACCAGCCTGAGCAAGAGGGAGCTCCCGTCTCTACTAAAAATAGAAAAATTAGCTGGGTGCGGTGGTGCATGCCTGTAGTCCCAGCTACTTGGGAGGCTGAGGCAGGAAGATCACTTGAGCCCTGGAATTTGAGATAGCTGTAAGCTAGGCTGACGCCACAGCACTGTAGCCTGGGCAACAGAGTGAGACTCTGTCTCCAGAAAAACTAAACAAATTAATAAATAAAACAGACACACACCCATCTCTACAAAAAATAAAAAAATTAGCTGGGCTTGGTGGTACACGCCTGTAGTTAGACATTATCTCTAAAAGAAAAAAGTAATTAAATATATAGATGACTTACACACAAAAACTTGTGGGCGCGGTAGATCACGCCTGTAATCCTAGCACTCTGGGAGGCCAATCGCTTGAGCTCAGGAGCTTGACACCAGTCTCAGCCCTGAGCAAGAGGGAGACCCCCATCTCTATTAAAAGTAGAAAAAATTAGCGGGGCATGGTGGCACCACCTGTAGTCCCAACTATTTGGGAGGCTGAGACAGGAGAATTACCTGAGCCCAGGAGTTTGTGGTTGCTGTGAGCGAGGTTGATGCCATGGCACTCTAGCCCAGGCAACAGAGTGAGGACCCTGTCTCAAAAAAAATATAAATAAATAAATAAAAATTAAACAACAAAAACTCCTATCCTTTCCACAACTCACAATTGAACATTTTTATGCTACCCACCTGTTTCTTTCTCTGCCTTACACCTTTTAGTTTGTTCCTCTATTAAGTTGCAAGTAGAGTGCTCGCTTCGGCAGCACATATACTAAAATTGGAACGATACAGAGAAGATTAGCATGGCCCCTGCGCAAGGATGACACGCAAATTCGTGAAGCGTTCCATATTTTTGAGCTACCGCTGTATAACACAAACTCATGACTTTGTGTTTCTCTGGACCCAGTAGGCTCCCAGTGCCATCTGTGGGACAGGTGCTTGTGACTGTCAGAGTTTCACTGCCTAGATGCAAAGAAGAGTGGAAAATGAGTGTCTGGCCTTTTCAGTTTCTATAATATGAGGTTGATTCTGCCCCTTCCAAGACTCATAAGATCTCATGATATTATCCCAAATATGAGGAGAGAATTCAGATACTGAGCAGCTAAAAAGAATGACAAATGTCTACTGCATCTGAATTGAAAATTTCTGCCGTATTGGGCAGAATCACAAATGCTGAAACATTGTCAGATTATCAAGCCCTCTAGGTAGTCTACACATGTATTGTCATTTATCCACACCCTCGGCCAATTTCCCACAGGACACACACACACACACACACACACTCTACAAGAAGACTAAAATCACAGAGATACTTGTTCCTAAACTGTAACTGGACAGTTAATTTGTCTAAATGCTGAGCTATTCCATGAAAAATAGAAGGTGAATAGGTATCAATCAAAAAAAAAAAAAAAAAAAAAAAGTTGCAAGTAGAGTCATCCTTTGGTATCTGTGAGGGATCGGTTCCAGGACCCCCAGGGATAATAAAATCCTCAGATGCTCAAGCCCCTTATATAAAATAGTATAGTTATGAATAAAACCTATGCACATATATCCTCCCATATACTTTAAGTCATCTCTAGATTACTTATAAATACCTAATACAATGTAAATGCTATGTAGTTATTAAACGGCATTTTTATTTGTATTATTTTTATTGTTATATTATTACTTTTTATTGTCCGCCCCCCACCCCTGGATATTTTTGATCCAGAGGTTGGTTGAATCTGTGGATGTGTAACCCAAGGATAAGGAAGACCAACTGTAGTTGTCAGCCAGGTGGACAGCTGAGGAAGCTCAGGGAAATTTAATGCTGTGTTTATATATTCATTTGGTGGCATTTCCAAAACCAGTCACAAATAAAACATCCATGACCCTTCAGTAACAAATGTAATATCCACAATACAATTCTACAATAGATGGTTTGCTTTTTTTTAAAACTAGATTTCTATTACAAGTATCAGTCCAAATTCCAGGATGCTATTAGCACTGATTATACTGCAGGAATTAGGCACATTTAATGAAATATAATCAGAAGGTATGCAGCAGCTACTAAATCCTACTATAAATATTTTTTCTCTTTTTGATATGGAGTCTCACTCTGTCACCCAGGCTGGAGTGCAGTGGCACAATCATAGCTTGCTGCAGCCTGAAACTCCCGGACTCAAGCGATCCTCCTGCCTCAGCCTCCAGGAGTAGCTAAGACAACAGGCACGTGCCACTGCACCCATCTAATTTTTGTTTTTTGTAGAGACAGGGGCTCACTGTGTTGTCCAGGCTGGTCTCCAATTCTTGTCCTTAAGTGATCCTCCCATTTCGGCATCCCAAATTGTTAAAATTACAAGCATGAGCCACCACATCAGGCGCCTATTATAAATTCTTATGAAAAGCAAATCTACAGCAACATGAGAATCTTCCGTATTTGTTTCCCAAAGTTGTCACATCACATCACCTTGGATGTTTGTTGAAAATAGAAATTTCTGGCAACCACCTTAGACATACTAATTTAGAATACCATACCTATATATTCTTTAACTTCATAGAACTGTAACAGAAACACCTCATAATTTAACATATTTTAATAAAATCATTTCAAAAACCTGTTTTTAGACTATTTCCTTCCACTAATAAGGGCATTAAATATTCCACTAACACAGAGTTGAACACATCTATAATCCCAGTTTATAAAGAGAAAAATAAAAATTCACAAATAACTCTCACAAGTCAAAAATATGGAATTTTAAACACAAAGTGTCTTGGCTATCAGATCTTTAGCTTCATGACTCATTGGTGGCTTGAACAGTGAATTTTAAAATCCACAAATTAACATGAAGTAAAACAGTATTTTCTAATCCATGCTTTATTATCTCCTATTGCATTCTAAGACTTTCTCTGAAAGAAATAAAATAAAATAATCCTAATGAAAATAGTGAAATTGCAAAAATTCACCCCACTCAGCTGAGAAATGCAACTGAGCAAGGTATCACTTTTAAACTCAGCAGACATTAGTATTCTAGTATAGACTATCCCTTTCCAATTAAAACATGTTTAACTGAAACAGTCTCATTCAATCGTGTTAAGAGCTGCCCAAAAATATTTTCAGTCAGCAGCTGGCATTTGCAGATAATTCACAGAAGAATGCCTCACTATCACCCTGCCCCTAAACCTGACTTTCACTATAATTAGGTTTCCCATATATGTGTATATGGCTTGCGTAAAAGGAAGACATAAAATTCAGTTACTCTGTTCCACTTCTAGGTATATGCCAGAGAGCAAAGAAAACACGTCTACACAAAAATCTGCACATGAACGTTCACAGAAGCAAAAAACTGGAAATAACTGCACATTAACTCAACAGATTTTTAAAACGTAGTATATCCATACGATGGTATATAATGTGCCATAAAAAAGGGATGAAATACAGAGACATGCTACATCACGGATGAACTCTGAAAACATTACACTAAGAAGCCAGTCACAAAAGACCACATATTATATGATTCCACTTATGTGAAATGTCCAGAATAGGTAAACCTTTACAGACAGAAAGTAGATCGGTGGTTGCAAGGCGGGTATTTGAGGGGACTAGGAATGAAGAATGATTGCTAATGGGTCAGGGTTTCTTCTGGGATGAGGAAAACTGTGGTGGTGGGAGGTACACAACCCTGTGAATACACTGAAAACCATTAAATTGTACAACTGGTGAATTGTATGGTATGCTAATTATGTTTCAATAAAGCTATTAAAAAATCAGCTACTCTGACCCTTTTGTGGTTCATAAGCCTGATGATTGAGTTTTCACACTAATGTGTGAGATGTGCCTCCCTCAAACCTTGTTACCTTATCATCACATTACCATCCAACAAGCAAAAAGGAAAGAAAGGGCTGGGCACGGTGGCTCATGCCTGTAATCCTAGCACTCTAGGAGGCCAAGGCAGGTGGATCATTTGAGCTTAGGAGTTTGAGACCAGCCTGAGCAAGAGCAAGACCCCGTCTCTACTAAAAAAAAAAAATAGAAAGAAATTAGTCAAACAACCAAAATATTAAAAAAAAAAAAAAAAAATTAGCCGGGCATGGTGGCGCATGCCTGTAGTCCCAGCTATTCGGGAGGCTGAGGCAGTAGGATTGCTTGAGTCCAGGAGTTTGAGGTTGCTATGAGCTAGGCTGACGCCACGGCACTCTAGCCCGGGCAACAGAGTGAGACTCTGTCTCAAAAAAAAAAAAAAAAAAGAAAGAAAGAAAGAAAAAAGAAAAAAAGTCTAAAAATAGCCCTCCCATAATATATATATTAAATAGGACCTCTTGTTGACCATTTATTTGGAGTAAGATATAAATCAAAATCATGTCTGAAAAATAATGATAAAAGCAGAATGGAACTACTAAGTAATTGTTTAAAACTGTCTTGAACAAGATCTCATCTCAAAAAAAAAAAAAACACTTCTGTTTTGTATGTCTAAAATATATCAGAAAAATGTATTTTAAGAATGATTGTTGCAAATCACCTGTCCTAAAAGCTTAGTGTGTATGACATTTAATAAACGTTGATTAAATGATGCACTAGTGAACACACCTTTTCATTTACAAAACTGATTAGACTGAACCTTACACATCCTTCAACTGAATTCAACTACTGGTTACTCCTGCACATAAGAAAATGTGCCATTTTAAAAAAATACAGAATAGTACCTAACCATTCAGAGTAAAACGATTTTCAAAACCCTTAACTGCCTATTACCAAATGAATATTTCATAATGGCTTGAAGTACGAGTAGTTCATAACCACTTGCTTAATTTTCTGGGGGATTAAAAAAAAAGTTTTCTGAAGGGCGTGGCAACTCATCCAAGGTCACGCAAGTCAGGTCAGACAGCAACATTCTGGTTTATGCCAAACCTCCAGGGGAAACCTTACTAACAATTTCGCAAAAAAAAAAATTTTTTTTTACATCATAAAGAAAAATGAGGGGGAATGGACTGTCAGCTTGAATTAAAACTTCTCAACCGAGACAGTGAGATAGCTATTTTGAATAAACAAACACTTGTGCGGAGAGTGGCTAACAGCTAAACAAAGCTATCAGTCAACACCATGCGAACAACTGCCCAGATCTGTACATTTTCAACTCTAGGCTGGAGCCTCAACTCTAAGTCCAGTTCTCCCTCATAGTCAGTTAAGAAGGCAAGAAACCTGGGATCCCCTTAGAATGTTGACAGGAAAAGAATAAAAGGAAAAAACGACTCAGTGTCAACTGGATTGCCTCCAAAGGTAAGAGGGTAAGTTTTTGTGGAGGAAAAAAAAAACAGTGTCACAACAGCAGTGAATTAAGGCTGAGAAACTTAAGATTTCTAACGATCTGTGAGAAGGAACGACTAGACTGGCAAGGCCAATCTGTAATCATTCCAAGTGAATCGCATGAAACCCTTTTCCTCGACCAAAAAGAAGTCCACGTTCCCCAGTCTAGCCCTAAAAATGGGCCCGAGTTTTCCATGTGAAGCTATTTGTGGGGACGAACAGCAGTGTGGAGCAAGAGCCGAGTTCCTACGCCTCAGGCAGCCCACACAGGGAGAAGCCCAGCTCAAGCGCCCGCGGTGGGACCACGCGGGACAGGTACAATGAAATGGACTCCTTAAACTTAGAGAAGCCTCGGGCGAAGGAGCGCCGGTACACACACATACACTCACGCATTGTAGGAACCACTGGAGAGTGAGTCAGTGGCTCGGTACAGTCTCTGGACACCTTCCTACCCAGGTGCAAACCGCCTCCTCGCCCAGCTCTGTCTGCCCGGAGTCCCACTCCCCTCACCTGGCCCTGGCCCCTGCCCCAGAAGAGATGAAAGAGGCGGCGGCGGCGGCAGTTGCTTCCAACCGGGTCCCCCAGCGGCGGTGGCTGCTTCGACCCGCAGCCCTAATCTACCGCCGCCGCCATGTTGGAGGGTGAGGTCACCCCGGCGTGTCTCCGTCACGCCGGCGTCGGGGCGGGCCTGGGGCGCCGAGGAGCGCCGGAAGTGGGCGGCTCGAGTATCCGGAGCGGAAGCACAGACCACAGAGGCCTGGAGGTCTCTTCGCGCAGACTTGACCTGAAGAGCCGATTCCTTTCTACCCGCTCTTCCCGAGAGTCGCTCAAATCTATGATTCCTGGGATTGCCGAAGTTCCCTCTTCCTAAGTCATTTCCTGAGAAAAGGAGGTGGGATACTGGCGAGCCAATCCCTGTGTGGGGAGAGAGGGTGGCGATTCCGCGAGGAGAAGCACTGCTGCGTCCACAGACTATGTTCATTTCTACGAACATGTATTGAGGGTGTACATGGGGCGGGTTAAATAAGGGTCAGGAAAATCACGAGAGCTGCGGGGTCGCAGCCACTTGTCGGGGAAGATGGTCCCGGAAGGTTGGGAAGGAGTTCTAGGAGATGGGCCGGGATAGGGAGGTCGTTGTAGGCGGGGGACGCTGCCTGAACAGAGGCGCTGTGGCTACAAAGGAACTCTTACTGTAGCATTCCGGTTTTGTTAACAGCATCTAGCACAATGCCTGGCATAAATGTAGTTTGTGTTAATGGATGTTTGTTTACCTGAATTCAAGAGTTCTTTACAGCTACGGTCCACGGCCTATTAGGGACCGGGCCGCAGAGCTCCGCTGCGCTGCCTCCCCATTCCACCGTATCCCCATGGATAATTGTCTTCCATGAAACTTAGGAACTGGGATGGGGGCGAGTGAGCGGCCGGCCGGCAAGCGAAGCTTCAGCTTTGCCGCTCCCCATCGCTCGCATCACAGCCTGATCTCTGCCTCTCCCCATTTCTGTCCCCCACCTCCTGGAAAAACTGACTTTCATGAAACCGGTCCCTGGTGCCAAAAAGGTTGGGGACTGCTGCTTTAGAGGATTCACTGAGGTTTCTAGGCAAAAGGCTAATGAATGTGCTTTAGAGAGACCAAATTGCCTATGGTGTATATACTGAATGGGAACAAAGAGGACATTGAAGATGGCCTGCTGTGACGAGCCAGATCAGAAGTGATAAAAGCCTGATGGCCATTGACTGCCAGTGGGTACAGTGTTTCTTTTTGGTGTGATGAAGATATTCTAAAGTTGACTGAAGTGATGGTTGCACAACTGAATATACTGAAAACCATTAACTTGTACACTTTTAAATAGATGAATTGTATGATACGGAGCTATATCTCAATGAAGGTATTCAAAAAGAAGTGCTAATCTGAACTGGTTTTATATGGGTGGCAGAATTTAAAAGATGAGGGCTAGTGTCATAGAAGGCTTTCAGCCAGAGTGACTGTGGAAGCATGGTGCCAATAATAGAGAAATCATAGAGATTTGCCAAGGAAAGGCTTAGTGAGTTACAAAAACTAACAGTAATTCCCTAATAATACCTAATAACCAGTCCATATTTAAATTTCCCAACTATCCAAATAGTGTCTTTTGTAGTTTTTTGGGTTTTTTTTGGTTTTAAGCCAAGACTAATCTAAATTCATGTACTACATTTGGACTTATCTTTTATGAGTCTCCTTCCTGGTCTTTTTAATGACATTGACTTTTTGAGGTATAAGTATATTCATACTATTGAAATTACTCATCAGTAAAATAAAATGAACCATTGATATATGTGACAATACAGATTAATCTCAAAAACATTGCATTGAGTGAAAGAAGCCAAACACAAACATACATACTGTGTGATTCCATTTATATGAATTTCAGAAACAGGCAAAAATTAATCAATGGTGATATAAAACAGCTCAGTGTTGCCTGTGGAGAGGGGATGTGAGATTGACTGGGAAGGGGCAGGAGAGAACTTTCTGGGGTAATGGCAGCAGGAGCAAGCAAAAGCCATGAGAGGGTTGTAAATTGGGGACTGACTTGATGCCATCTAGGTTTTGAATCACTCTCTGCTGTGTGGAAATTTGGTTGGAAAGGGCAAAAAGTGCCTGGTACCTAAGTTAGAATTATTGTTTGGGGCTACAGTTTGATGTTTTCTTCCTTTTTAAATTAATTCCTCTGCTGAGTGCGGTGGCTCTCGCCTGTAATCCCAATACTTTGGGGCCCAGGAGTTCAAGGGTACAGTGGACTATGATCTATGATAATGCCACTGCATTCTAGCCTCAACAATGGAGCAATACCCCATCTCTTTAAAAAAAATAATTCCTCAACATTTAAAGAGAGATAATTTACATACATTTCCCTCTAGTCTTTTCCTCTTTGTCCTCCTCAGCAAACATACTGGAGAGTTAGCTTATCTATCCTGCTGACTCAATATCTAAGTAAACCATCCTGGGAATAGGTGAGACAGTGAGAGATCACAAATGATCTCTCCGTGACTAACCTGACAGGAATCTAGGCCTGTGATTTGGTGAAGCCACAGGCAAATAGGCTTATCTAGGAAGGGAATTTTGGGGGGATTTATCTGAAAATATGTTTTAAAGTTTCTCCACAAGACCTAAGGGTCTAGAAGAAAAATTGGATGTGGAAAACTACCAATCTGTTAATCTTTGCATGTACTCACAATAACTTTTTCATTGCAGAGGTGATCTCTGTAAAGCTTCCCACATTGTTATCAGACAGGTCCTGGCCTGCTCCTTGGTGGATCAGCAAAACTGCACAAACTGTAATTTTAAAGAGCATTAACATGGAGAGGAGGAGGCTGCACAAAAGGGGATAGTAACTATATCTATAATATGATTTATTTTAAAAAAGAAGTCTTCAGGTCGGGCACGGTGGCTCGGGCCTGTAATCCTAGCACTCTGGGAGGCCAAGGTGGGAGGATTGCTTGAGCTCAGGAGTTCAAAAGCAGCCTGAGCAAGAGTGAGACCCCATCGATACTAAAAAATAGAAAAATTAGCTAGGCATGGTGGCACACATCTGTAGTCCCAGCTACTCAGGAGGCTGAGGCAGGAGGATTGCTTGAGCCCAGGAATTTGAGGTTGCTATGAGCTAGGCTGACGCCATGACACTCTAGCCCGGGCAACAGAGCAAGACTCTATCTCAAAAAATAAATAAAAATTTTTAGAAAAAGAAAAAAAATGTGTACCATTCCCATTAAAAGGACAAACTAACATCATGTACTTTTTGATGTGATCACAATATCACATATGTAGTACTCCTGCTGTAATGCATAACCTGAATCTAATTTTGAAGAAACTCAAACAAGACCAAACTGAGGGACTTTGTACAACTGGCCTGTACTCTTCAAAAAATGTCACTATGAGGTAAGACAAAGTCTGTGGAACTCTTCCCTATTAAAGGAGACTACAAAGATTTGATTACTAATGCAGTAAGTGATGCTGGATTTGATCCTGGATCAGGAAAAAAAATTATGTTCCTAGTGAATCTAACGAACAGAAAAGTTAAAAAAAAATTTTTTTTCATTTGTTACAAAGGACATTAATAGGATATATGGCAAAATTTGAAAATGGACTATATTAAATAATAGTACCAACATTAAATTTCCTGTATTTGATCAATGTACAACCTTAGGTCTTAAGTCATGAGTAGTATGTATGCATGTATGAATGGAAAGTGCTAAAGTAGGCTGGGTGTGGTTCACACCTGTAATCGTAGCACTTTGGTAGACCAAGGTGGGGGGATTGCTTCAGGCCAGGAGTTCAGGACCAGCCTGGCAACACAGTGAGACCCCATCTCTGGAAAAAATGGAAAAATAAGCCAGATGTAGTGTTGTGTGCCTATAGTCCCAGCTACTCAGGAGGCTGAGGCTGGAGGATTACCTTGAGCCCAGGAGTTTGAGGTTGCAGTAAGCTGTGATGAGGCCATTTGCACTCTAGCCAGGGCAACAGAGTGAGATCCGGTCTCCAAAAAAAAGAGGTCACTGCAGTATTCTTACAACTGATTATATTTGAAATTTCTTCAAATAAAAAGCTAATTAAAAATGTGTGCACCATTTAATGATTATTCTACTACTAGGAGTCTATCCTAAAGATAAAGAAGTTTCCAAATTTTTTGCGTTTGTGATTGAAGGAAAAAAATCGGGGCTTGAAGAAGTCAATCCAAACAAATACAAAGCAAATGAGTCTGGGACAGTTTCTCCCCTAATTTTCCTCTAAGTGGGCCCTTGGAACGATGTTGAAAAATGGCTATTTCAAAAGAGTTCCAAATAAACTATGTAGATACTCTACCCTAAAGGAGGGGAAACATAACTCCTTACTCAGTAAGTCTGTGCTTCGCGTAGTGACTTCCTTGCAAAGAGTATGGAAAGCGGGCGACAAAAGAGCAACTTTACAGTGTAGAAACCTGACAAAACACTGCTTTATCCAGGTAATCAAGGTTGACATCAACAGCCAAACATAATTTACCTTGGATATGCCATGATGAAATGACACTGGACCTCTGTGATCTTGGTCCCCGAAACCCATCCCCTCCCATCCTCTCCACCCCCTACTCCCGCCCAATCAGGAGAAAAATTCCAATAGAGGCAAGTCCTTTAATATACCTAGCCGGTACTCCTCAAAACTATCAAGGTCATCAAAAACAATTAAAGTGAGCAGCTCATGGTCAAGAGGAGCCTAAGGAGACATAACTAATGTGATGTGGTATCCTGGAACAGAAAAAGAGCTTTAGGTTAAAACGAAGGAAATGCGAATAAACTATGGACTTTAGTCAATGTATCAGTACTGGTTAACTAATCCTAACGAATATAGCATGCTAAGCTAATGATAAGGAAAACTGTGTGAGGGGAAGGATATATGGGAACTCTCTCTTTCTGTAAATCTAAAACTGTTCTAAAAAATAACATCTATTAACAAAATATTTGTGATGAGTTAGCTTCCATTAAAGCCAAGAAAGTACAATTATAAGAAATTCTAGTTTGGATATAAATAAGATATTTAAACTTATAACAAACGCAAGAGTTGTAGGGCTTGGAGGAATCCAAACAGCTCGACTAATCTCATGTGCAAGAATTTGTTTTTCTCCCTTCTACAAACGACTGCCACAGTTTACGAAAACAGGCCAGGTCACGATTCAGCGACGCAAAAGGACTTAGGGCGGGGCGCACGCGCACGCGCCCACCAGCCTGGGCGGGGTGAGGGCGGGCATTTCCTGGGACCCTCTCTCATTCCATTGGCTGAGAAGGCTCCGGGGGGAGGGACTGAACGGTCACCTGGCAGGAACCGGAAGCCAGGGTTATAAAATAAAGGAAGCTGAGCCCTTGCCCTGAGTTTTCCTCTTTCCGTTCCTTCTACCGGTCTTTTGAACCTCAGGTCGATCCTGTTGCCCACCGGACTAGCATTGCTTTCGCCATGGCTCTCAGCGATGCTGATGTGCAAAAGCAGGTGAGGGACTGGGGTTGGGTCTCGCAAAGCTTCGGCGTCCGTCCCTGCGGTGGTGAAGTGGAGCCTGGCTCAGGGAGGACGGGGGCCTTGGGCAGCCCTGATGCTGTAGGAGGGTCCGCTACTCCAATTCCCCTGATCCTAGCGATCTATTTGCGGAAGGGAGATTTGCTGACGGGGGGATTTGCCCTGCAGCTCATGTGACTTCTGCTCGGGTCTTGCCCGCTGCCCATTTGGCCTGCGCGTCGCCTCCCTGAAGGCCCTGCCTCTTTCCTCCCATCTCTGCAGTCCCTATTTCCCCGGGCTATTCGCTGTGCTTAGTAGGACAGAGATCTGTGCAAGAATTGAAAACAGCCTCTTCACTTTTAACCCTGAGGGAAGGGCTCACGGTTTACGGTAGAAAGAATCCGTGCCTAGGGGAGAGACCTTCCAACCAGTGTTCTTTTGAGGTCATTCACTTTATGCTGTTAATCTTTAGGTTGGGGGCGTCTCTTCTATCATGAATTGTAATGGCTGATCTCCCACTGGTTTGTTAATATTTGTCAAATGCGAGACCTCTTTTTCTTACAGTTATGAGCCCCAGTGGCTAACAGTGGCACAAAGTAGGTGAGTCAGGGTTCATTAAAAAAAAATTGTTATGGAAGTCGTGAACCTACGTCAGTTTTGAAAGTGTATAATTATTCCTGGGAAACTGTTTAGTTTTTAAAAATGTACCATACCTTCAAGTCCGTAGGTATTAGGAATACTATAATGCAGAATCCTCTCAGGGAAATATAGTGGCAGTTTATAAGCCTATAACATGAGAAAAAGTGGTTTCCATTTGTCCTGCCAATCGATATCCTGAAACCAGAGTCCTTGCATTTAGTGGTCATATTGTCAATAGGTTTTTCAGAGAAGGAAGTTTTTAAGACTGCAATTTAATCTGCACATAGTTTAGAGAACTAAGCCTACTTTTTCCCCAAGTATTGTACTGGGAAAATTATCTGACTAAAGCACACTCACTGGCTTATGAATCTCCCTAGATGAGCAATGAAACATTTTTTTCCTTGGATGTTTCCATTTCCTTGAAAATGTCTTTCATTTTTTTCTTAACCTAATATGCACTAGGAAAAGAGGAAATCCTCTTCATTTTATGGTTCTTGTGCTAATCACAAAGAGGAAATAGGGTTGACAAAAATAGCATCTATGGAGAAATTTAAGAAATCTTAGCAATATTCTTACAGAACAATGAGATTTTTGAACATTTATCACTGCTTCTCCTGGCTTTTGATATAGGAATATCTTGATGCAGTGGAAAAGTACAGCGTCCTCCATGTACTCTTAGTAGTCACAATACTAATTCTCTTCTGCTTGTTCCTTCTCTTCTCCCCTTGTTATGATATGTTGAAGACTAAGGCCTCCACAGGGAAAATATAGCGTACAGGTAGAGCAGTGTATTTCCTTGGAATCTAGACCAAGATTATTTTTTCTTACATAAAATTGAAAGAATGAAGAAATCTTGTCTGTTGTCTGTACCCCTCCTTGAGTACAGTGTGTTTTGTTCACTGTATTCTCAGCTGTGAATAGGCCAGCCACCGAGCACATAGTAGGTACTTAAAAAATCCAGGATTCCTTGACTTCCCCATTATATTAAAGTATTTGTGTATCTTTGCTTTTTTGTCTGGGGAGTATGGTCATTTATTTCATCAAACTTGTGAAGGAAGCTGACTCCAAAAGCCTTAATTGCTGGGTTAGCAGGCAAAAGAAAAATATTTTTTAAAGGTCAGATTTTTCTGTTTTAGAGGTAAAGTTAAAGGTCCTTTGCTGAAAACATCAAGTTGTAAAGAATACAATAAAAAAATAAAAAAAAAATAAAGTTAAAGGTCCGTCCTTAAAGGGTTGACTATTTCTCTTGAAACTCTTAAGGAACATGATCATGTTGACTGTAAATAGGCTTTGCTGATCTGGGTTAAAAGTAGTGTGTTTTGCTCTAGGCTATGCTGCTCTAATCAAATCTTGGTAGCCAAGGGTCCAGCAGAGTAATAAAGGCAGATAATACAGGTTTGAATCAGAGTTCACCTTTAGAAACCAGACATGTCTTGTAGCATTTATAAACACCAGTTTTGATTACTGTATCTAGTTAAACTACTTTTAAAATTCCAGACAAAGTACAGTGAGGCTTCAAACATAACTTGTAGAGCCACCATTCCTTAACCATGACACCCCCACACACATACCCAAGACTGTGGGGGCTAATCTTTTCAGCATGGTCAGTGATTTTTCATACATGTAGCTCTGGATAAGGTACCCTAAATATTTCAAGGCTTAAGATTGTGTAAGTATTGTGTTGTCTGTAAAACAAGCTCTGATTATCACAATTTTGGGGCTGCTCAAAAGTAGGGTAGGAACAGGATGGCAGCCGTGGAAGTCGGAATGCACTAAGGAGTATGTAACCACTCTCCTGCTGAAAAATAAAAAAGGAAAAGTAGAGTGGCTTCCAGGAATTTTGATAAAAGAATGAATCTGTCTCTTCTAAAACCATACTATATTTTCTTTAAGACTTTGATACTGTAAAGTTGTATTCTTTTTTTTCAATTTTCACTTTTTATTTCTACCTCTTATTTAAAGTCAACAATAAAGTGACAATTGTAAAATGAATGCATTTAAAAACACAAAAGGTACATTTCAATGACAAAAAAATGCAATGATCATGAAAATCTACTGTACATCTTACCAAGGTCAAAGAATGAAAGACAATATGAAAAGGTCATATTTCCTTAACAGAAACTCTCTCTGAAATAGTAAAATCATTTAAGTATTATTAAATATTCTTATCATTTAAGTGTTCTTAAATATTAAGTATTCTTAACTCACTTTTTAAGAAAATTATAAGAAACATAAAATTTGCCATCTTAACCATTTTTAAGTGTAAGTTCAGTGGTATTAAGTATATTTGCATTGTTGTGAAACAAAACTTGTTTTGTACACCTATGTATACCTTAGATTTATGATACCCTTGTGTTACATGGAAAAGCTGCTATAAGAATTGTACTCCTCAGAAGGCTTGAAACCCCCAGCAGATTCTCATGCATTCACAGATGTTTACTGAGCACCTATTAGGGTGGTAGTTTTTCCATATTCTGGGTTTACAGTGGTATAAAAGACAGACAAGGTCCCTGTACTCATAGAGCTTACCTTTTCGTGGAAGAATTAATGAACAAGCAAAATTAATTAATGACCTAGAGGTCCTATATAAATTTTTTAGCTTTTTTTTTCTTTTTGGATTTCATTACTTCTTTCAGGTAGAGCCCCTATAAAATGAAACTACCATCCCATCCCCACTACAAGTGAGTTTGATTAGCTGTTTGTTTAGATTTTCTCTTGAGTATATTTTATATCTGCCACTAGAGATGATAGTTCATTTATGAGTCTAAGTTGGATCAACCACCCCAAGCTCCATCCAGAATTCTTCAGTGGGCTTTATTCTCCAGTTGTAGCCAATGATCTAAAACCCTTTAACAAGTTCCTAGCCTCATAATCCACTTGAACATAGGGACAAGTAAGCAAGCAATTATGAATATATGTTTAGGTTCTATGGCAGAGGTGGGGGCAGAGTGCTCTAGGTGCATGTGAGTGAGACGTTCTGGAAAGATTTCCCCTAAGGAGCTGATAGTTATGCAAGTTGAGGCCCAAGAAGCTAGCTCAGTGAAGAGGGGAAGAAAGAATGTTTCAAATGGAAGGAAGAGGATGCCTAAAATCTTGGAGATGAGAGACAGAATGGTGAACTCATGGACCTGAAATAAGTTTAGCGTGGCAGGTACTAAGTCTTAAGAGTGGTGAGTAGTGAAGGATTTGTTTCATATGATGCTTGAAAGGTAAGCAGTGATAAGATCCTGTACCTTCTAAGATCTTTATCTTAAAGGTGTAGGGGGGATAGAGTGTTACATGATAAAATAGAAATTTGAAAGGATTTCTCGGCTGCAGCATAGAGTAGATTAGAGGGAACAAGACTGGTGGCAAGGAGACAAAACTGGAAGCTGTTGCAGTAATTCAGCTGAGGGACGACGGCAAGGACTAGGGTAGTGGTTCAGAGGATGGAGAGATGTGAACAAGTTGAACGACCATTAAGAGAGAATTGATAGGAGTTGGTGAGTGATTGGGTATGAGAACTAAGGTAAGAGGAAGAGCCAAACTATCTCATGTGTCCTTGTACTTAGTGCCTGCCACATAACATGGATTCAACAAATGATTGATCGTTGAATGCATCAGAAAACATACTGTGTTTTCTTCTCTTGCTGAATTAAAAAATAATCTTTTTTTCGTTATAGATTAAGCATATGATGGCTTTCATTGAACAAGAAGCCAATGAAAAAGCAGAAGAAATAGATGCAAAGGTGAGATCAATTTTCTAGTTTTAAGAAGTTATCAAAATTTCATATTGTTTTGCTTTGCTAACTGATATTATTAGTAAAATTGTTTAACAACACACTGCATAGGACTAATAAGAATATGTCTGTATCTTTAATGTTAAAAAAAAGTCAAGGCCCGGCTCTTGACCACATTTTATAGGCATTAATCTAGATCTTTTAAACTCCAAATTCTAGGCCAGGTATGGTGGCTCATGCCTGTAATCCCAACAACTCAGGAGGCTGAGGACAGAGGATTGCTTGAGACCAGGGATTCAAGACTGGCCCAGGCAACATAACAAGACCTCGTCTCTAAAAAAATTTTTTTTTAAACTAGCTGGGGGCCAGGCAAGGTGGCTCACACCTGTAATCCGAGCACTCTGAGGGGCCGAGGCAGGAGGATCTGTTGAGGTCAGGAGTTCGAGACCAGCCTGAGGAAGTGTGAGACCCCCCCTCTCTACTAAAAATCGAAGAAAAAATTAGCCGGGTGTGGTGGTGCTTGAGTGTTGTCCCAGCTACTCGAGAGGCTGAGGCAGGAGGATCGCTTGAGCCCAGGAGTTTGAGGTTGCTGTGAGTTAGGCTGATGCCACAGCACTCTAGCCTGGGCAACAGAGCGAGACTCTGTCTCAAAATAAATAAATAAATAAATAAATTTATTTTAAAAAAATTAGCTGGTAATGGTGGTGTGCGCCTGTAGTACTCAGGAGGCTCAGGTGGGAAGATCCCTTGAGCCCAGGAATTTGAGGTTACAGTGAGCTATGATGACACCACTGCACACCAGCCTGGGTGACAGAGTGAAACCCTGTCTCTGAAAAATAAAATAAAATTAACTCCAAATTCTGTGTTCTTTTCATTAGCCCACTAATAAGCAAATGGATTAAATTTAGAATAATAATTTTTTTTTTTTTTTGAGACAGAATCTCACTCTGTTGCCCAGGCTAGAGTGAGTGCCGTGGCGTCAGCCTAGCTCACAGCAACCTCAAACTCCTGAGCTCAAGCGATCCTCCTGTCTCAGCCTCCCGAGTAGCTGGGACTACAGGCATGCACCACCATGCCCGGCTAATTTTTTCTATATATATATTTTTAGCTGTCCATATAATATCTTTCTATTTTTAGTAGAGATGGGGTCTCGCTCTTGCTCAGGCTGGTCTCGAACTCCTGAGCTCAAACGATCCACCCACCTCGGCCTCCCAGAGTGCTAGGATTACAGGCGTGAGCCACCGTGCCCGGCCAAAATAATTTTTTTGTGAACAGAATCTTCTATCTAATTATATCCTTTGTAACTGGGTACTATTGATCAAATATTTATTTCCTGGTTCATTGTTTATAATTAAAATCACTGGTCTTTCCTTTTGTATAAATTAGAAATAGTCTTCAAAAACGAGTCACAATAAATTTTCTGTTTTACATATGGAATAAGTAATCAGAAGCAAGTACTCCTGGTCACCAGCTGTTTACAATAAAACTGTTCATCAAAATCTGGTATAATGAATTAATATTAATTAATTCTGTAGGCAGAAGAAGAGTTCAACATTGAGAAAGGTCGGCTTGTGCAAACCCAAAGACTGAAGATTATGGAATACTATGAGAAGAAAGAGAAGCAGATTGAGCAGCAAAAGAAAATGTAAGTGGTTCCTGGTCACAGTACTAAGCTGAGGAAGCTTTCCAAAGTCACTGAGAAGCTGTGCATAATGGCCCATGACTGTAATCCTGGGAGGCTGAGGCCAGGAGTTTGAGACCTATCTGGACAACATGGCAAGACCCCATCTCCACAAAAAATAGGAAAATCACCCAGGCATGATGGTGTGTGCCTGTAGTCCCAGCTACTCAGAAGGCTGAGGCAGGAGGATCACTTGAACCTGGGAGTTTGAGGCTGCAGTGAGCTGTCTGTGATGACGCCATGGCACTCTAGCCTGGAAGACAGAGTGAGACCCTGTCTCAAAAAAAGAAAGTCACTGAAACAAGGCAGGTGTTTGGGAGTCAGGTAGATATGGGTTCAGGTCATAACTTGACCACCAGCGACTTATCTGACAGTCGTTTAACTTCTCTCCTTCTTTCTTTCTTTGTGAAAATGGAAGCCTCATAGGATTATTGAAAGATTAAATTGCAGTAACTGATATGAAAGTGCCTGCCATGTGGTGAGCACTCAGTATTTTCTTATCTTTGAAAATAAGTTGGTAGAAAACATTGAATGCATTTCAGTAGGTTTTCTTTGGTCATTAGGAAGAGAAGTATTTGTTGTTTATCAAATCTTCATTGTATATACACAGGAAGCTATATATTTCTCTATAGTAGTTGTTTTTTATTCTGTACTGATACTATTTTTCCATGCATTTTTCAGTCAGATGTCCAATTTGATGAATCAAGCAAGGCTCAGAGTCCTCAAAGCAAGAGATGACCTTATCACAGTGAGTAATTAGCTCCAATAGTTATAAAATTATAAAATATTTCTTTATTTGCCTACTATAGAGGATCATCAGTTAACATTAATTAAGGAATTGAATAATTTTTAGAGAGAAAGCATTTGTTCAGCAAATCATTATACTAGTTATTATGATAAATACAAAAATGAATAAGATCCTAGTTACTCGGGAGGCCAAGGTGGGAGGATCGCCTGAGCTCAGGAGTTCCAACCCAGCCTGAGCAAGAGCGAGACCCCGTCTCTACTAAAAATAGAAAAATTAGCCAGGCGTGGTGGCACATGCTTGTAGTCCCAGCTACTTGGGAGGCTGAAGCAGGAGGATCGCTTGAGCCCAGGAGTTTGAAGTTGCAGTGAGCTAGGTGAACGCTGTGGCACTCTAGTCCGGGCAACAGTGTGAGACTCTGTCTGGAAAAAAATTAAAAGGGACTTCATTTTACTATATCCCTAGTACTTAGTTTAGGGCCTACCATATAGTAAGCATTCAAATATTTGATAAATGAATTAATGAATCTGAATTTTAGGGGTCAAGTTTTTAGAAAATTAGAAAAAATAACTAATAAAATAAAAATAAACGAATGAAAAAAGCAGGGCAAAGAGAAAATAAGAACAAGAAATAAGTTAAAATTAGAAGTGATGTCAAATCTACTAAACCAGTGGGTTGTTTGATCTGGTTACAAAAGCCAGGTATGCCATTTAAGATAAGTGTAGCATCAGAGAATATATCCTCAAAAGCATTTCTATAATATATTAGATGATCTTTCTTAGAATCCATCCCACATTTAATATCATTAATCTTCAAAAAAGAAGCATATGGCCAGGTATGGTGGCTCACTCTTGTAATCCCAGCACTTTGGGAAGCCAAGGTAAGAGTATTGCTTAAGGCCAAGAGTTTGAGACCAGCCTGGGCAACACAGTGAGACTCTGTGTCTATAAAAAATTTTAAAAATTAGCTGGGTGTCATGGCATGTGCCTGTAGTCCTAGCTATTTGGGAAGCTGAGGCAGGAGGATCACCTGAGCCCAGGGGTTTGAGGGTACAGAGAGCTATGATTGTGCTACTGCACTAAAGCCTGGTTGAAAAAAGCCAAGACCCTATCTCTAGAACAAACTAAAGGCAGCATAAAAAGACAAGCCAGATAAGAACACCTAATTACAAAACCTATTAACTAGTCAAGATTATTACCTTTTGCAGTATATATTATAGCCCTTGGTACTCATATTAAGGCATGTTGCTGACACATTAACGTTGAAAAAAGGAAAAAGAGAAAGTATTTGAAAAAGAAAAGTGAGAAAACTAATTTCTGAGAGTTAGAAAGAACCTTAGTGGACTCTCATGCCTTGACAAAACATTCTTCTTCCTTTAAACGTAAGGATGACATTCTTCACATTGCTGTTGTCATTACTTCTCTCTGCCCCTGGCCTAACTCAGAATTATAACCCCTGTCTTCAGTCTCCAGGCCTTTGCTGAGGCTGTTTCTTGCTGTGCTGGTTTAGTCTGGTTTGTGCAGAATATATTTGGGAATAGCCATTGCTGCAGGGGAGATTTCGAGGCTGTGCCTCCTTGAGTCTTCAGGAACTGGAAAAATCTTAAAGCTAACCACATATAATACAGTGAAAAGGATGTTGCCCTTACAATGTCTGTATTGGGCTCCTTTAATGGCAGTTGTCAAAGAAATACCTCTGTCAGCTACATGCTTAAAATAAAGCTGGCTAAGGCTTGATAAGAAATAGAAGCAGAGCTGCAGAGCCCAGCATAACCAGTAAGACAGTCCCACCAGTGGGGAAAGACAGGGATGTCATCTAATAATGACGTACTTAGAAAAAGAATGATTGTATTGTATGGACATTTTGTTAACTTTAAAAGAACTTGGTTTTGTTTGATAGGTATATTTAACAAAACTTGCCTACTAACTTGTTTTAGGCTTCAAACTGTGATATTTTGCTATAACTTGGGTCCTCCTCTTAAATAGGACCCTATTAGAAAAGGACTTCTACTTGGGGTTGTAATAGGGAAACAGCAAAAGACCATTTTCTATCCTTTTTTGATTTATTAACAAACTAGAATCTTGCAAACTGCCTTGGGAATTTTAATCACTTTATCAGTTTTGTGCATAATGTAATAAAGAAGCAATTTTTTTTGGAAAAATTTAATCAGTATACTGAGACTGTATTTTAAAGTAATTATAGTACAATATCCTACTTTTTCTCCATCTGTCAAGTGGTGTGCTCTATTTAAATTTAACTTAAAATATAGTTGTAAACAAGTGAATATATGATTCATTAACCAATGAATAGCATTAAATCATGTTTGGTTTGGGGACAGAGTATATTATAATGAAAACTGAAATATTAGAATAAGTAAACAGTGCTTTATGTGTTAAAAGTTTCTAAAGTAGGGGCCGGGCACGGTGGCTCATGCCTGTAATACTAGCACTCTGGGAGGCCGAGGCAGGCGGATCATTTGAGCTCAGGAGTTCGAGACCAGCCTGAGCAAGAGCGAGACCCCGTCTCTACTAAAAAAAATAGAAGCAAATTAGCTGGACAACTAAAAATATATAGAAAAAGTTAGCCACGCATGGTGGCACATGCCCGTAGTCCCAGCTACTTGGGAGGCTGAGGCAGGAGGATCGTTTGAGCCCAGGAGTCTGAGGTTGCTGTGAGCTAGGCTGACTGCCACGGCACTCTAGCCCAGGCAACAGAGCCAGACTGTGTCTCAAAAAAAAAACCAAAAAGTTTCTGAAGTAGACAGACTACATTCATCACTTGATATTTGGAATCCTTGTATTTTGGGGTTAAGGTTAACTGGTTTATTTTTATCATTGGGGGAAGAAAAAAATTCTAATGACAGAATAAGAGAGTTAGTGTAAGTATTTCTCTGCAAATAACTCACTGTAGGTGGTTAGTCTTTGTTTCCAGGTAAACAAAAAACCAAATTGGATATACCATCACTGTATTAAGGCTGTAGAGGGGAAGGGCCACCATTCTTATTATATAGCATGCTGGGTAATGCTGTTGAGGTCTTTGTCTATTTTACTTTTTATTAAAAATTGGACCTTAAAGTGAGTACTCCTGATTTTTAAAAAATCTTGTTATATTGGCACTTAATAGGCATCAAAATGAGTAAATGTTTGCTTGAAATTAGATGTGTGAATGAGTTTCTGACAGACCCCACCAGGAAGGATGGTCCCTAACCTCGGGTAGAGACGATGTGAGTAACAGCTGCCCTGCGCTGCCGATGGCGCGTGTTCCAGCTGACTCTTCCCTACCTGAGCCTGAGCAGACAGAAGTTAGACTGGGAGGCACTGCCACGTTTGGGATTTGAGTCCCAGCTCTCACTTGCTCATTGGCTTATATGCTTTATATACTTATAGTACTTTAGAGATATAGACGGTATTTTATAATGGTTAAGTTGTGTCCATGGTTTACTGTTATACATGACAGTTGTCACATACCATTGCCACCACAGAAGTGTCATGACAGCGGTCATCTATTTTAATCAACTGCTGTGTTCTGATCTGAGAATAGTGAGGCACTTGGTAAATAAGACATTATATTTCTAAATAGTTAGTACATTGACTTGGTACAAAACCCAACGGGTACAAGAGTGCAGTGAAAGTCTCACTTGCCCTGTTCTCTAAGTACCCGCTGTTACTGCGGAGCAGGAGCTCCTGCAGGTGCTGCACACCTGTGGTTCCCGGGGGGTGAGGATTGGGGTGACTCTCAGAACCAAAGAAGGGGCTTTTCAACACAGAGGGCCACTCCCTGCTCTCCAGCCTCTCTCCCCAAGTCCTGATTCACCTCTGTAGGCAAGCATGCATCTCTCTCTCTCCTCCTTAAAATACCAAAAAAATATAACTTTCCAAAGATCATATATATTAAGTAAAATAATCTATATAGAACACTTAATTAACTAAATATACCTGACACTGTTAGGTGGCCAACAATTGAATTCAGGGCAGTATCTGTCCCTTTTAAAAGACTTGAGTTTTCTTTAGCCAGTAAGCCAATAAACAGTTCTTACTTAACAAATAATTTCCAATGTATTCTCAATGATATGAGATGTGTTTTCTAATAATCCTTTTTAGTTTCTATTTTAGTTTTTGTTATAGAAGTCAATGTTTATTAGAGATAAATTAGAAAATACTAGCATAAAGAAAGTTGAGATTATTCATATTCCTACCTCCTAGAAGTAAATTGTTGGTATTTTGATCTACATCCAGACATTATTTTTTCTAATGAAAAATTGAATCATCTTGTAAAATTGTCTTAACAGTTTGCTTTTCAAAGCTATGTCATGTACATCTTTCCATGTCAGATGTGTAGGTTTTTGAACCAATTGAGACCTGAGCTATTTTTCTACTAGACTGTGAACTTCCTGGGAGCAAGGATGGTGTTTCATGCTTCCTTGTATCAGTGTACCTAGCACAGCCTCTGCTTTATCATATATCTCGGGGAATGTGTGTTGAATGAAAACCATAAATGTGCAGCTACTGGGCGTGAGCCAGGACCAGCCTGGGGATGGCTTCTGAGCTTGACTGCTGAGATGTGTAGGTAACTTTTCTTTTCCAATCTTTGTAGGACCTACTAAATGAAGCAAAACAGAGACTTGGCAAGGTGGTAAAAGATACAACCAGGTACCAGGTGCTGCTGGATGGACTGGTCCTCCAGGTAGGTACCCTTACAGGCCAGGTCTACCATTTATAGCCATAGTTTGGAGAAAATTTACAGGATCTATTAGGGACCAGCTCTGTTTTTCCTGTTTTCTCATCTTAGCTTTTTTGTTTTTACTTGCTACCTTGTCTAAAATGTGTGCTGCATAGGAGGATAGTATTATCTGTCTGGTTGGGTAAGACTTCTAGGCCTACTGCTCTTTTATAGTCTTTTTAGTCCTTTATGATTCAAGGGTCAAATTTGCTTGCAAGGCCAACTGTAAACTTAAGTGTTAGTAATTTGATTTTACCACTTAAAATACTTGCTTTAGATATTAGGGTTCAGACCAAACACTTTATACATTTTCATTGTTTACTGCTGGCACACGAATCCTTATTTTACTTATGTTAATTACACTGATATTTGTCCTCAACCTGGTTGAGATAAGACTTCCGTATGAATTTTGTTTCGACCATCAAAGCATTGGTCACATTTGTCTGGTTTGTGACAGAAAGATGATCTTTCTGCGTTCTCATATGGTGTATGCGACCTTTTAGAGGAACTTACCGGGGACGTTTTTCCAAACTAGATGAAAGAACTATAAAAACATTTCATTTTGCTGTTGCTTTATTTTATAGTTTGCATTTTTTTACTAATTGTATCTGATTATTTCCTACAGGGTTTGTACCAGTTGCTGGAGCCCCGAATGATTGTTCGTTGCAGGAAACAGGATTTACCTCTGGTAAAGGTAAAGCACTTAGAAGAAGAAATCTCTCTCTCTCTCTCTTTTTTTTAAACATCAAAATGTTAGGATCAAATGTGTGTTCTAATAGATAACAGCTCAACCATGGGATTTGAAAGAGTCTTTTTTCTTTTTCCCCAGACAGAGTCTTGCTCTGTTGCCCGGGCTAGAGTGCCGTGGCATCAGCCTAGCTCACAGCAACCTCAAACTCTTGGGCTCAAGCGATCCTCCTGCCTCAGCCTCCCAAGTAGCTGGGACTACCGGCATGCACCACCATGCTCGGCTAATTTTTTCTATATATTTTTAGCTGTCCAGATCATTTCTTTCTAATTTTAGTAGAGAAGAGGTCTCACTCTTGCTCACGCTGGTCTCGAACTCCTGACCTTGAGTGATCCTCCTGCCTCAGTCTCCCAGAGTGTTAGGATTACAGGCGTGAGCCACCGCGCCCGGCCTTGAAAGAGTCTTAACACATTTTAGGTAGTACTTTAAGTATACTTAAGTCTCTAATTTCTTTCTTTAAAAGAAGTCAAGTTGCCATCCAAGCTAGTACACATTCTTTCTAGGAACTTGGTAATACCATAATATTAAAATCAAATAATAAAAGTTGTACCTCCTAGATTGGAGCACAGATAAACTATGCCATCTTAAAGGGGTAACCTATTACCAGACAAGCAAGGCTTGGCTTTGACGTCATTCAGTATATTCATTCACATACATAGAGGAGGAATATGGGTGCCAGAAGCAGTTGGTCTGCTCTGATTCTGTTATCAATTAGTTCTTCAGATTAAAATCCTGCCACGTAGCTTGCTTTAGGGCAAGGATGTGAGTGCTCAGTCACCTGGCAATTACATTTCTTATTTTATGAATTAATACATTTATGGTATATTTGTATTTGTAATTACATTTATTATTGTCTAAGTAACTTGTCCACTAGCAAAGAAAATGTGCCAACCAGAGAACATAGATATTCATTCTCCACTGTAATAAATTGTGATTCTAGTTTATAAGCAATCTCAGTAACTCGACTCCATGATTGTGCTGACAGTCTCATGTATGACCCCGTGAAACAGAGACATTCACCAGAGTGACATCATTCAATGGAGAGTGGTCTTAGATGACAACTGGCCCTCACTAGATGACACTATATTTCTGGGTGACAAGCAATCTTTTTCTTGAAACTTCTGTCAGTGTCCAGTGTCAGTCATTAGCTCTCCAAAATGGGGCTATATTATATTTGAGAAGCAGAGAATTGTTGAATATATGCATCAATTTGTTCAGCAAGTAATACTGCCAGAGAAAAATATTAAAGTTCCTTCAACTGCTTCAAGAAAATGTTGTTTACATGGCTAATTGAGTGTGCACATATTTTTCAAAAACAGAACTTTCTTAAGAGAAATGTGAGTTGTATGTAAAAAAAAAAAAAAAAGACTTTCAACTAATTATGTTTTGCCACACTAATTGCTATATAGCAGTAAAAATTCATCCTTTCTTTTCCTCCAATGAGCTAGTTTTTTTAAAATTGTAGTCAAATATACATAACATAAAACTTACCATTTTAAGTGCACACTTTTATTGGTATTAACTACATTCATGTTGTTGTGCAACCAGTACCACTATCCATCTTCAGAACTTTTTCATCTTCTCATACTGAAACTCTGTGCCCGTTAAACAGTAAGTCCCCACTCTCCCTGTTTTATTCCAGGTGCCTCACATAAGTGGAATCATACAATAGTTTTTCTTTTGTGTTTGGATTATTTCATTTAACATAATGCCTTCAGGCTTCATCCATGTTGTAGCATGTGTCAGTATCCTTCCTTTTGAAGGCTGAATAATATTCCATTGTATGTGTACACCACATTTTGTTTCTCCATTCATCCATCCGTGGACACTTGGGTTACTTCTCTTTTGGCTGTTGTGAATAATGTTGCTGTGCACATGGGTGGACAGATGTCTGTCCTGCTTTCAATCTTTTGGGAATATACCCAGAAGTGGAATTGCTGGATCATATGGTAATTCTGCATTTAATTTTTTGAGGAGCTGCCATGGTATTTTCCACAGTGGGTCCACCATTTTACATTCTCACCAGCAGTGCACAAGGGTTCCAGATTCTCCACATCCTCACCAACACTTGTTGTTTTCTGGTTTTTTGATAATAGTCTTCCTAGTGGGTGTGCAGTAGTGCCTCTCTTTCTCTTTTTTCTTTTTTTTTTTTTTAAGACAGGGTCTTGCTTTGTTGCTTGGGCTAGAGTGTATTGGTGTCATCATAGCTCACAGGAACTTCAAACTCCTGAGCTGAAGCAATCCTCCTGCCTCAGCCTCCCAGGTACCTGGGAATACAGGTGTACATCACCATGCTGGGCTAATTTTTTTTTTATTTTTTGTAGAGACGGGATCTTGCTTTCTTGAACATATTGTCATCCAGACTTTTTTCCCCCTCCCTTCTCTCTTTACTTTACTCACTCCTTCTAATGCTCCTAGTTGGGGTGATAATGTAGCTTTCTCCTGCTGGTTCATGTTTCAAACCTGACATCTGTCCTGGTGTGTTTAATCAACTGCCAAGCCCTATTGATTCTTCACAGAAATTGCTGGCATCTCCTCCCTCCTGCATGTAGGATCTCATTTTATCTCATTTTTCCTTGGTGGCTGTGTCATTTTACATTCCCACCAGCAGTACATCTATTCTTTTACTTGAAATAAATGGAAATATTCTTGCTTGTGTAGTTTGTTGATTTTTTGGATACCTGCTCCATAGTTTCTGTTAATGCCCCTCATTGTTTCCTGTTTTTCCAGGCTGCAGTGCAAAAGGCGATCCCTATGTACAAAATTGCCACTAAAAATGATGTTGATGTCCAAATTGATCAGGAGGCCTACCTGCCCGAGGACATGTAAGGAATATTCCTGCTGCTAACAGCTTCTCTCCCTGGGAGAATACCCTTTATATGGGCCTTTATTTTAAAGCATATTTTTTCCGATGTACTCTTAGCCACAAGAATAGAGCCGTGGTTGTGTTCCACTTGGAACTGGTGCTGTTTTTCTGCCCTGTTGTTGTTCTCCCTTGTGAACCAGCTAAATATACTCTAAAAGTCTAGTTTATGGTCACTCCATTCATCCTGCAGAGGTGGCACCCAGAATTTAAATCTGGGTCCAGATCTCTCTGTTAGATTCTGAGGAAAATAATTCCTACTTCTAAGAGGTTATCCAGAACAAGAATTGTTACTGTGTATAGCTAATAATTAGGTTCCTTGGAGATGGAATTGCAAGTACCAATGGTACTTCTACTGACTGTGAGGAAATGACAGAACATTTCCGGACCAATGTCACTGGTCAACTGCATGCGTCGGGGTAGGCAGTAGAACCCCTGACGAGGTTAGCGCCTGGGTCATCTTTTCCATCTCACCTGCCTGTCCGGTGCCGTCGCACCACACCGTTGACTGACACTAAAGAGAGTCCTCAGGACACATTATGGACTTACTTGATAGAGTATCACAGTTAGGACTGTAAGACCTAGATTTGAGTCCTGACTTGGCCTTTCACTAGCTACGGGACCTAGAAACTGAATCCATCATCTGTAAAATGGGACCTATGCTTTTTGCTTTTTTGTTTCATGAAGTGAAGAAGAAAGATGAGGTAGTATGTGTGAAAATGCCTTATAAATGGAGAAGGTATATACTCGTGAACGTTATTGTCAAATTTAGGTTTGATTTCCATTCTGCTGCTTAACTAGCTGAGTAATCTTGGACTCTTTATTCAATCCCACTGAGTGCCCTAGTCCATTTAGTGTTTCTGTAACAGTACTTGAAGCTGGGTAATTGATAAAAAAGTTTATTCGGGTTACGATTCTGGTGGCTGAAAGCTCAAGGTTGGGCAGCCGATCTGGTGTGGGCTGGTGGGGTGTGGGCGCGTGCAAAGCTCATGTGGTGAGAGAGGAAGCAAGAGTCTAGGAAGCAAACTCATTTTTATAACAAGCCACTCTCTGGTGACTAATCCAGTTCTGTGAGAGCTAGAACTCACTTCCGAGGGATCTAATCTGGAGGGATCTGCCCCCAGTACCCAGACATCTCCCAACATGGCCACATTGGGAATCAAACAGTATGAGTTTCTGAGGGCAAACTGAAACCATAGCCCTGAGCCTTGGTTTCCTCCTCTTTAAATTGGAATGGTAGCAGCTACCTCAGAGAATTCTTGTTAAGCTTAGATAATGTCTAGACAGCCCTTAACACAATGCCTGGTACAGGCTCAGGGCTCAATATACAGTTATTCCTCTGTCAAAAAATCATTGTGGAGATTGAGTAAATGGTATATAAAACATTTAGTTTAAGGCCTGGTAAATAAAGGTTTTATCAAAGACCAACTGTTCCTTATCTGAACCTTTGGGGCCGGATGTGCTTTGCATTTCAGAGTTTAGAAAAGTAATAAAGTACATATTTGGCATGTTATGTAATATTCCCACAGGGTCTGAAGCATCCCCCCCACAATCAAATATACTAGTATTTCTGAATGGAAATAAGAATATTCACACTACATGGGAAATAAAGATTTGCTAGACATTTTCCGCCGAGTGACTGACTCTAGAGGTCAGTTCAGGTTTTAGAGCGACATGAATTCAATTTTTTTTTTTTTTAGAGCTTTTTGATATTCAGAGTTATAGATAAGAGATAGTGGACTTACTATTGCAAATTTAATGTGGCATTTTAAATATTATTGTCTGGACAGTTACTTCATCATTTTATTTGATGTCTTTAAGCCTGTTTCCCTGTTACAAAACAGTGAGGACAGTGACTCTCAATAGGGTTATCGGAAGCGTCAGTGAGAAGTGATCAGAAGCCCCTGGCTTCACATTTGGGGGAGCCCGGCACGCAGGGGGCATCCTCCCATGGTAGCGCTCTTCCCTCCCTCTCCTCCCTGCTGGACGAAGACTTGCATTGCAGGCAGAGGGCCAGGATTTCAGCCAAGAACTAACCGTGCCCTTAGGAAGGATACAGTCTGGTTACAGAAGCCAAAAGTAGATGAACTATAGAAATGGCGGGGGGTGGGGTGGGGGGGGAGTGGACTAAGAAAATAATATTAATGTCATAGTCCATGAAAATTTGTGAAACCTTTCCCAGCCTATGTCTGATAGCCTGCTTATTTGAAGAAATTTTTGATAAAATGAAGTTTATATTGTAGCAAGTAAATTTCATTTCCTCAGGTTGCCTGTAATAAAATTAGGCCTGTTTACCTTATGTCTCTAAGCACTGAGAAACTTTGAGGAAAGGAATGGCAGAGTGAGGTGTGGGGCCAGAGGCAGGACTTTGAGGGAGAATTTGGCAGAAGGTAGCAGTGGTACCTTTCATCTGATCCACATGCAGTCGTGAGTGGTGCCTCACCAGTACCTGCCCCGCCCCCCCATAACGAGCAGGATTGGAGCCTTAAAAGCATTCAGATGAGGACTGTGCTCATTAATAGACTCTGTCTGTTGATTTGCAAACTGCAATATGCAGTCCTCCCAGTTTCATTTTGTTGGGGAGGGCTGGCTGTTAGAATTCAGTTAGGGGCTGTAACATAAAATCAAACTGACAGATAGCAGTCACATAAATGACAGTTATTAGAATATTAAGTATGTAACGTGCAACTTCTGTAAGTACCAAGTGTGACAGTTGATAGTACCAACATTTCACTTTGACACCTTGTTTGGTTTTTTTAATTGTGAAGATACATCCTCATTTTTTCAAATGCATGTTTTAGCTTATGATTATCTTTCAAAGTTTTTCTTAGATCAATTTTTGTGAAACCATGGATAAGTCAAAAATTCATGTTATTTTCTACTATGAGTTTTGTCATGGAACCAGTGCAACACAGGCAACCCAAAATATCAACAAAGTGTTTGGGAAGGATGTGGCTAATGAACGCACAGTACATCAATGGTTTGAGAAGTTCCATTCTGGTGATTTTAATCTTGAAAATGAGCCATGTGGGTGACCTGAGACCAAGGTGGATAATGATGAGCTGAAAGCTGTAGTGGAAGCAAATCCATCTCATGCTACACGTGAATTAGCAGCAAGGTTTGATGTTACTATTCCAACAATATTGGACCATTTGAAACAAATGGGCAAGGTAAAGAAGCTGGATGGGTGGTTCCACATGAATTAAATGAATATCAGAAGAGAAACCGTTTCGAAGCTTGTCTTTCTTTGCTGTCACGACATAACGGTGAACCATTTCTACACCGTTTTGTTATGTGTGATGAAAAATGGATTCTTTTTGACAATCACAAGCATTTGGCACAATGGTTGGAAAAAGATGAAGTGCTGAAACACAGTCCAAAACCGAATATTCATCAAAAAAAGCTAATGGTGTCTGGTGGTTCAGTGCTGGTATTATCTACTACAGCTTCATGAAACCTGGTCATTTAATTCAAGATTGGACGTTTCATATTTAATATCTTAATATTATCAACAAGAATATAGTCAGCCCTCTGTATCTGGGTTCCCCATCCATGGATTCAGTCGACTGTGATTGAAAATATTTTGCATGTGTACTGAACATGTGGAGATGTTTTTTTCCTTTTCATTATTCCCTAAACTATACATTGTATTAGCTATTTTTATTAATCTAGGGGTGATTTAAAGTACACAGGAAGAAGTATGTAGGTTATATGCAAATACTACACCATTTTATATAAGGGACTTGAGTATCTGTGGATTTTGGTATCTGTGCGGGTCCTGGAACCAACTGACCATAAATACTCATAAACTTGTTGAATTTACTTCAAGCCTATTGCTTATGTCGTGCACTGCACACACCAAGATAGCTTTCTTCTAAGGGAATAAGGTAAATGTACCGTGTGTGTGTTTGTCTTCCTGAAGTCTATAAAAACTGTGATTTCCTGTGTTCTTTGTAGAGCTGGTGGCGTTGAGATCTATAATGGGGATCGTAAAATAAAGGTTTCCAATACCCTAGAAAGCCGGCTGGACCTCATAGCCCAGCAGGTGAGTGTGAGTGAGGGTGAACACCTCTCAGGAGCTGGTCGGCTGCCAGCTTTGCAGTGGTACAGAGAACACCTGTCCACTCACTGGCATTTGGGATTTGTCACTCGCATTCCATATTCTTGATGTTTTCTTAAAAATAATGAGGGTTTCCTGAGGTAGTACAATTTGCCTGAGGGAGGATTTGGGGTCAGATGAGGGTTTTGTTTACCTAGGATTCTAACATGTACATTTTCCTACACATGGAAATGCCGAATGAAGGTCTTTCTCCAGCAGGACTGATGCGAACCAGAGTTGATACTTGTTGAGAGGAATTATCCTAAGGCTGCTGGCTCTTTAGATGTTCCCAGATTGTTTTGTACAGATGAACTCCAGGAAACAAGCCAGGAAAATTCCACCTGTTCTAAAATGCTGGGCATCTTCTAGCAGTGGTGGTCTACTGCTGTGACTGCCAGCCTAGTTATTCCCTGACCTAGAAGTGCAGTTTACTATTTATGCAAATTCTAGTCTTATAACTGAAACACTTTCACCCTGCGTATCATATTCTGGTCACTTAAACCTTAGAGCTATGTTTTCTAGTAGCCAGTGTCCTGTCTGATACGATAGCCGCTGGCCACTTGTAGATATTTAATTTGATTTTCTCTTTTTTTGAGACAGAGTCTTACTCTGTTGCCCAGGCTAGAGTGCAGTGGCGTCAGCCTCGCTCACAGCAACCTCCAACTCCTGGGCTCAAGCAATCCTCCCGCCTCGGCCTCCCAGAGTGCTAGGATTATAGGTGTGAGCCACAGCGCCAGGTCATACTTTGATTAAACTTGTAAAATTCAGTTTCTCAATCTTACTAGTCAGTCACCTTTCAGGTGTACAATAACCACATGTAGCTAGTGGCTACCATATTTGACAGCACAGCGTTAAAAGTTTGAGGTTAAATTCTCTTAAGGATTTTCTAGTTGTTACAACAAGTGCTTTAGCCCAAATTTGCATTATAAATATTCTGTGTGGTCAATCCTGGCACAGTAGGCACTCGATAAATGTTTATTGAAAGAGAGAATATAAGTGGCCCAGAATATTATGATGAGATGATACTGTTAATGGACCCATCTGTTCTACCAACATCACAGTATAACAGAGGCCTTAGACAGTAATGACTTCAGATTTTTAATTTTTTTTTTTCTTTGTCCATTTTGTAAGCAGTCTTACCCCCAAATTTGGAATTAGTTAAGTTTCTCACCAAGGATTTTGTTACAGTGCTTCAGCTAAGTGAACGACACATTTGATGCATTTTGCTTTTGATTTCCTTCCCACCCATGTTAGACATTAATGTCTTTCTGCCTGTGGTTAAAATGTGCAGTTTTTTACAAGTTCTCCCATTAACATTGCGTGTTTGTTAAATTTTATGTTCACAGATGATGCCAGAAGTACGGGGAGCCTTGTTTGGTGCAAATGCCAATAGGAAGTTTTTGGACTAGGCCTTTGGGAGACAGAGTCAGTCCACCCACTACTCTACGGCTACGACATGGAAGCTTCTGATATTTAAAGAAACGAGAGTGTCTGTGTAGCTTCCTCCTCTTTGCTGTCCTAGTGTTGCTCTGCATTTATCAGTGGATACCCTTCTGTGGCTAATGCCCTTGGCCTAGTTGTTAACAGTGGGAGAACATTCCCCTCGCTGTGACCAGGACCCACCTCTAGTTCATCTCAGAATAACAGCTCCCAGCTGGTCCCACAGCATTAGGTGAGGGGGTCAGATGGCGGCTGCACGAACTTCGCCGAGTCTCTTCCTCTTTCTCCAGCTCCCAGTTATCTAGTCTAGAGGGTGATATGTATGGTGTTCTCTGCCTTGAAGTCTCTGCTCCTTAAGTCTAAAACTCATGTGGCACACGCATTCCTCCCAGCAGTAGCAGCTTCACTGTTACCTCTTTCAGCCTAGACATTTTCCTCATCTGTAACTGTGATTTGAAACCTAAGCCATGAATATGCGTTATTTATTAAAACAAAAGATTTATGTGGATTCAATTGTAATTTCTTGCGTAAGGTACTACAAATTTATGATTTAAGAGAGTAAAGTTCTTCCTGAGGTACCTAGAAAAGATTATTAATATTTTCCAAGTCCCTACAGCATTTGACAGTTTGCAGCTGTCAGTACTGAAACCCTTAACCGTGTGGGTGTCCTCTGGGCTTCCTGCTCACTTTGGGCAGACCAGCCCCTCATGGTGCTCGTCCAGCCCGTCACCATTCTCCACGGTGGCTTTGGCATCACCTCTCCTCCATAAGGGTTGTACAGCTTGATTGAGGAAATAGTTTTACTAGTTTTGGCAGAGTGGTTTTTTTTGGGGGGAGGGGGTTACTGTGTGCTGGGCCCAAATCCTTAATGAGGCCCTGTGTCCTCTCACTCCCGTGCTTCATTGCTTCCTTAGGTGACTAAGAGCTGCCCATAGCTAGCAAATGGCAGAGTGAGATCTGTGTCGGGAGCCTGTACTCAAGTTCTCTTATGAGGCCACCAAGGCTGATCATTTTAGCACCATCCTGTTCCTCATTAGCCCAAGTTTTAGGTAGGTGGGGACTAATGTAAATACCAACTCCTGCAACAGCTGTTTTTTCCTTGGGTGACAATTCTTTCTCTTCTCTATAGCAGCCTCAGGTCCCTCAAGGTAATGCAGTTACAAAGTGATAGAGTCCAAACTTAAAGCCCAGTGTAACTAACTTAGAAATAAAACATCCTTGTGGCTGTTCTCCGTCCCCATAAGTAACAGTTTGAAGCGGGATCGTGACCTGGGTCAGGGCTCTTTTTTTTTTTTTTTTTTTTTTTTTTGTTGAGACAGAGTCTCACTTTGTTGCCCAGGCTAGAGTGAGTGCCGTGGCGTCAGCTTAGCTCACAGCAACCTCAAACTCCTGGGCTCAAGCGATCCTACTGCCTCAGCCTCCCGAGTAACTGGGACTACAGGCATGCGCCACTATGCCCGGCTAATTTTTTTTCTATATAGATTTTTTTAGGTGTCCATATAATGTCTTTCTATTTTTAGTAGAGACGGGGTCTCGCTCAGGCTGGTCTCGAACTCCTGACCTTGAGCAATCCACCCGCCTCGGCCTCCCAGAGTGCTAGGATTACAGGCGTGAGCCACCGCGCCCGGCCAGGGCTCTTTTTAATCTGGTTGGTTCTGAAGTAGACATGGAGAGGTAGGTGACAGACCCTAGTCATTGCAGCCTGTCTGCTGTGCCCACTGATTACTAGACGAGACTTAACTATTCAACCTTATTTCAGGTCGTGTTCCGTGGACGCTGGGAGGGGTGGGTCTGAGAGCCGGTGCCTCGGGAGGAGGGCGGGGGCGGGATGGCTGCCCCGACTCGGCCGGCTGCGCATCGGAGCCTGCCTCATCCCTCAGCCTCGGGATGTGGAAGGGCGTGTGTGGTTTGAAATGAGGGCTTTCATGGTCCCCTTGAACTTCTGATCCTCATTTTCCCCAAAGTCAGTGCTAGGACTAGCCATAAGTTATTTAATTCAAGATTAACAAAACTAAATCCTCACTGGGACTCAAGTATGCTGAATTTGAGTACGAAATAGAAATGTTAAAATATAGAAACAACCCTTCCATCTTTGCTACCTGTTAAGGTCCAGCAATTAATATGTCCAAAGCAAGTGCTATTTTTGTCATTGTAAAGCAGGTAGTTCAGGGGCTTCTGAAAGTCCCTGGTAGCTGTACCCCCAAAGGAAATGAATGTAGAGTAAGGCTATGCTCAACTCACTTATTAGAATGGGGTTGTTTCTTCCGAGATTGAGGTAGGACTACGAGTTAGGGGACAAGATACGCCGTGGGTGGGCCGTCTAATGCTTATCCCCTCTAAACTACATAGAGTGGGCTAGAGAGGTGGCCACGAGCACAGGGACTGAGCTCCAGGCCTGTCTACTCAAAACACTTTAAGACGCGCTCTCCGATGCCAATGAAGTAGACGCCTTGAGCAATCCCGAACAGGGGAGCTATGACAAGGGCCCGGCATCCTGCTCCTTTCATGAAGGCGGATGGTCCCTCCTGAATCCAGAGTTTCCTGGAGGGAAGGAAGAGCCATCAGCTGGGGGGCGGGGCACCCTGCACCGGGTCCTCCGTGACCACTTCTCAAATGTGTGCACGTCCTCTCGAGAGGGGACTGCCCAAGCCTGTGGGAGCCCCTCACCCATTAGGCCCATGTAGTTTGGTTCCTTAGCAACTGGGCCAAGGCCTTGGGAAATAGGCTCGATCTGCCTGGAATCTTCGTGGGAGAGATGCTGAAGCTCAAGGAAGAAGAATCTCCCAGAGCATCTAGGTTTCTTTGAGAGGTGAGGGAATGGGACAGATTTCAGAGAAACCCAGAGCCCAGCAATGAAATTGGTCTCTAGAGCCAGCGTGGGCGGACACCAGTACAGAGGAATCTGTCCCAGCCGCAGTCTGGGGGGACCCTGGGCCCTCACCTGGCACAGTCGGCAGTCCCGCTGTAGATGGCCTCACCCTGGCCTTTCTTGAGGGTTTGGATTCGAGTTTTCAGAACTAAATCAAGCAGAAGTTAAAATAAGCAGTGACCATCTTGCTTTTGGTGTCTTCCCTTGAACACGAAGTAGCTGGGCTCCCTTTTAGAACCAGCGTATGCTAAACTGAACCATGATAACCATCTGTAAGAGGAGCTCGTCCTCTCCAAGCCTCCTTGATGAAATGAATGAGGTTGCTTCAAGTGGCTCTTGCTATGGGAAGTCCACCTGCTGCCGGGCAACTGGAGGTGGCCCTGAAGGCGGGGCAGCACCGTCTTCTCACCTGGGGCTTAGTTCCTGCCTTAATCACAGCTCTACTGGGGGACAAAGCTAGTGAGATCAGCTTTGAGGGGATTTTTCAGTGATAAAAAACAGGGTCTCCGTGGCCGTGCTTTCTCGGTGAGGACGTTTAGTGACCTGCCAGCTGCACAGATAGCGACCCAGAGAGGGTTTTCAGGGTTGGGGCAGTTTCATCGCTCCTAAAAGTGCAGAAGTTCTGTTTACCCAGAGACAACTATACAAACGCCTGATCAGTAAAGCAAGTCAACCTTGAAACCCAGATTCCCAGCCCCTACATCTCCACGTCCTTACCGTCCAGAGGTGTCACTGTGACAGCGGCTACGGAGCCTGCGACACAGCCCGACATAAAGGAGTGAGCAAAGGAGGCCTTTCCAGTAAGCTCCTGGAACCCCAGGTTGTTAAGGTTGGCGAACAACGGGAAGTAGATGATGGAGAAGGGAATATCTCTGCGGAAGAGGAGGAAGAAACGCTGAGCTACGTGCAGCTCTCGGCTTCCACCCGGGCTCCGTGAGCCTTTCCCATGAGCTGTGGCCACTCATGGGTCAGAGGTGAGCCACAGAGACCTGTTCCCACCCTGGCACCCCCTGATAACACAGGGTGATGGGCAGCATAAGGGAAAAGGCCTGTTGTCTTCCGTCCCTCCCTCCCAGCTCATTCCTCTGCCGTACAGACTGCAGCCTGTCCGCGAGGAGCGGGACGCAGATTCACAGTGACGCGTCCTGGGCCAGTCGGGGCAGCCGGGGCAGGGAACGGTGCTGGCCAAGGCACATGGTGAGCTGGGGCGTATTCACGCATATATTTACACATTTTCTGTAGTCCTTGGTAGACAGCATTAAGTGCCTTTGGGCACAAAACCCAATCCTCACGTGGCCCTGGGCACTGGAGAAGGGGCTACAATCTTTCATCTTCCAGGTACCCATTCCGTGTGACCATGGCCAACTCTGGATGACACAGGAAGCATGGAAACGGTTTGCTGACCTGGGCTTGAATATTCTTAGAAGAATTCAGCGGCAGGCAGAGGCAGCAATCCTCCGGCCCTCCATCCCGTCCCCCTGTGCACTGGTCCCAGGAAACAGGCCTGGCGGTGTCCGCAGGGCAGGAAGAAAGGCTCACCTGAGGAGAGTGGCACCCAGCCCCTTGTAGAGACCAGCCACGCCCTGGGTGTGGAACAGCTCCCAGGCGATGCGGGTGGCAGACGGGCGCTTGTGGGTGGAAGCCGAGCCGGTCGTGTAGGGCCTGGAGGAGGACGGTGCCGAGGCCGCACCCTGGTGACCGACGGCTGGAAGGAAAGGACAGACTCCGTCACAGCCCAGGCCCCGGCAGGTGTGGCCGGACACTCCCAAGAGTGTGACTCCCATTCCTATCCTTGGGACAACTCAGAGGCAAGGGTTAAGATTGTCCTAGTTTTAGCCGGGCGTGGTGGCTCACGCCTGTAATCCTAGCACTCTGGGAGGCCGAGGTGGGCGGATCGTTTGAGCTCAGGAGTTCGAGACCAGCCTGACCAAGAGCGAGACCCCATCTCTACTAAAAATAGAAAGAAATTATATGGACAGCTAAAAATATATATAGAAAAAATTAGCCGGGCATGGTGGTGCATGCCTGTAGTCCCAGCTACTTGGGAGGCTGAGACAGGAGGATCGCTTGAGCTCAGGAGTTTGAGGTTGCTGTGAGCTAGGCTGACGCCACGGCACTCACTCTAGCCTGGGCAACAGAGTGAGACTCTGTCTCAAAAAAAAAAAAAGATTGTCCTAGTTTTAGAACATTAATTTTTGGGTCCAAGGAAATCTTCCCTCAGTCTACAATTATCTACCAAGCTGCCCTGCCGTGAGGGACACTGTGCCAGGGCCCGCCGCACCCCTGGGTTCCTTGTCCTCCTGTTAAAACTTAGGTCTGTCTTCCATCTCTAAACTGTCTCTGAGCCTAGGTAGTTTCACGCTCGAAGCACGTTGGGACATAGGGACCCCGTGTGTCGCCTGATGTCAGGAAGAGGCACATTCGCCTTCTGGCTTCCAGGGCCGCCGCCCTCGCGCTCCAGTATTAGGGGACAGGCTTTTTATGCCCTTCACCATTGTTACAATTTCATCCTTTGGATGCCAGCTCCTTCTAGTTGAATAAGTCAGAGCCCATCATTTGTTAAGTTCAATATCTAGTAATTAGAATGGAATTTAAAATGTGAGTCCTGTTAATGACCACAGGATTTAACGCACTGAAATTGTGTGAATATTTAGTTTCTTAAATCTCAGTGTTTGAGAAGCTTTTGATGTCGCAGTTTTGTTTGGTGCCAGCGGGGCCACGTCCCACACTAGGAAGCTCCGTGGCTGTGCGCGTTGTCTCACGGTGAGCCTCTAGGTGCAGGCCCCCATTACCTTCAACAAGTTAATCAGCCTGAACGTTGTCATCTTCAGACGCACACAATTCATCCATATCCTATCTTTTACTTCTTTTTAGATGTTTTAGGGATACTAAAACTTCTTACCTGGCTCGAAAAACTCAGCACTGCAGGCTTCCACTCTCTGTGGATGGAAACGCAGTGAGGCCGTCCAGGGCCTGTGTTCTTCCTGCAGTTTCATCTACCTGGGGCTGGCCTGACCCAATCCAGAAATCCGGCTGGATTCTGGCACAGTGCGTGTGCACAGCTGGACTGAGGAGGGGAAGGGCGCCCACGTTTGCTGGGCACCGTCTGCTGCCTGCCGGGTGCTGCGCTGGGCCCACCACGCGTTAGCTTACTCAGTTTAGACGTTGCGGTGTCTGTCCTGCCTCGCTAGATGGCTGGCCCTGCTCTACTGTACACGTTGGCATCTACACCTCTCTCTACTTCAGGGAGGACCTGGATTTAGCAAAGGGCCAAACTTCTCTTCCAGGGAAAACCCAAAGAACAGGAATGGCGCTCTTCTCCCTTGCGATGCCTTCCTGGTGCGGGCCAGCTACACCGCCCGTGACAGGTGTTTAGCAAGCAGATCGTGGACGTTTCTTAAAATCCTTAGGAAATTAAGCCTAAATATCAAGAAAATATGATAGAAGTATAAGGTATATTTTCTGTCTCTCCTGAATCAAGATTCTCATTTGCGCTATTTATTCTAGATCTGGCAGTGTTGAAAGGTGTCACCAAAACTAGACTTCTGCTGACTGAGAAAGCTGACTGGTCACACAGTCTGGCAAACGAGGGTGGGATGTGGGATGGGATCCACGCCAGTGCCACGGGAAGCTGGGACAGGCCTCACCCAAGCGCCCAGCGTCCTGCAGCTGAATCTTGAGCATCTCCATGGGGCAGGTGACCACCACCTGGCACACGCCAGCTCCACAGCCGGCCAGCATCTCCATCTTCAGGTTCCGCTGCAGCCTGTGGACCAGGAGTCAGGCCCCATCAGGGGCGTGGATGTTTAGCCCTGTCACCCTTGGCTGCCACTCACACCTGGCCCTCAGGCTGAGCCTGCTACGGACGGAGACCAAATGGAAACGCTGCGAGGGCGGCAGCACCCACACTCAGGTTGAAAACAGCAGCAGTGAAACTGCCCAGGGCAGGGATTTGATCTCCCTGGGGAGGCACAGAGGGAAACAGAAAGTGATTTTTGCAAACGCGTCAGCTGGGTGATGAGCACATCTGTGCTCTCTCTGTGCTAGATATTACCTACCACCCCAACCGCCACCAGCTCATTCTCTCCCTTTACCCTCCATCTACCAAAACGCACACCAACCCTCACCCACATGCCCGCACACACGCGCGCACGTGCTGCAGGGAGCGCAACACGGCAAGCCTCTCCCCAAACCAGACACAGCGAACGCCTCCGTCCCCGCCCCACCTGGCCATACCCATCTTCCATGAGCAGCTGCCGGAAGAAGTCGTTGGCTGCCAGCTTGATGGCCTTCTCCGGAGTGACCAGGGTTAGGTTCACCGCAGCCCCTGGAAGCGAAGGGTGAAGATGAGGCGCCAAGGCATCCTGGCATGTGCTCAGCCAGCACTTCGCAGGGGTGGGGTGTCGGGGGACAAGAGGGCTCCTTCTTGGCCTGTTTCACTGAATCAGTTTTTGTTTTCGTTCCCTCTCCCCGCCACATTCTCCTCCTTTTTGCATATTTGTTGCTTTGTGGACTCAGTCCAGTCATCAGGACGTCATGTTATTTTTGTCCTTCCTTGCTGGTGCTGCCACCTCCGCTGATAAACAGGACCCTGGGTCTCGGGGACAGTGTCCCAGCTGCCCTGTGCTACGCCAGCTCGGTCCCACTGGCAGCGTGGCGGTTCCTGGAGGTTTTATTTTATTTCTCAGGGGTACTGGCGTATTGGCTCTGTCTCAGCTCCAGCTTTGGGTCCATTTCCCACGGCACAGTCATGGTGGGGACATGGCCCGGGAAGAGCCACCCTGTACTCCTTCCCATTCTCTGTCCCTGTCAGCCTCTCCCTCTTCTGTTCTTAGTAGCTGGACGTCCTGGAGACAGGCAGGGAGGTGCCAGGGAAGGACTAAGAGGGAGGCAGGGACGTGGGGCCCACTGGTTTTCATGCCCCGCAGGGAGGCCGTGCGGAGCTGGGGGGACCCGGGGCGCTGGGCCCAGCGTGCTCGCTGAGGTCTCCGGAAGCCTCACACAGAAACACAGCCACCTCTGTCTCCAGCAGAGGACGGAAGGCCTGCGAGAAGCTACCAAAGGCGTCACGTAGCCCAAGGTCACCCAGCAGCTCCTGGGCAGAAGGAACACCAATTCCCACTGTCCCACCAGCTCACGACGTCCGAGCCTCTGTGCCCCACCTGCTGTCCTCCCTGGCCCAGGCCCCCTTGCCTGATAAGCCCACCTCGGTACATGCCCAGGAAGCCCTCGGCCCGGGCCGTCTTCGTCAGGCAATCCATCCTGGAAGCAGAGGCGTGAGAGACGTCGGCGGTGGGGGCTGCTCTGTCACTGCCCCTGGCCCTAAGGGGCTGGCACGTCCCAGCGGGCCCCTCCCCAACCCACCCCCACCCACAGCTCCCCACCCCCGCCCACCCCCCACTGACACCTACATTCCCTTGTACATGGCTTTCCCGTGCTGGTTCTGCAGCCGAGTCTTGGCCAAGTCGATGGGGAACACGCAGGTCACCCCCACGAGCCCCGCCACGCCGCCATTGATGAGCTTTGCTGTGATACTAGGCCGTGGGGAGAGAGGCAGGCGGTTACAGGGCTGCGCCCAGTCAGCCCCCAGCGGGGAGCAGGGCAGGGAGCAGGCAGGATGGCGACGGCGACCAGGTGTCCAGAGACCCCTCTCCTCAGCCGCCCGCGGGTCCTAGCGCCAGGCAGCAGGCGGGACAGACCTGCACTCACCAGGGCTGAGGCATCTTGGCTTCCAGAGCTGGGACGTGCAGGGGCTTCTGGGAAGGGCCAGCTCTGCCCCCTGGGGCCCCACGCGGGGACAGCAAGTCCCATGGCGGGGCCTCCCCCAGCTCCCCGGCCCATGCCCTGCCGCTCCTCGCCCTCCCAGCCAAACTGCAGCTCTGTTCCCGGCCTGAGCTCAGGCAGGGCTGAGTCAACCCTGCCTGTGCTGTCGCCTCGCCCCTCCGACCCTAAGGCCACGTGTGAGGATTAAGTAAACTAATGCAATCGCAAACGGCAGCTGTTGCTGATGACAAGAGAACACACATTTCTGACAATGAGGTCTTCTAGTCTGCACGAGATGCCAGGGCTGAAGCACTGAGATTATCTCATTCTAGCCGAAAGTGAAGTCGTAGTTTAGGTGATGTGGCCGCGTCACCCTGGTGAATACAGGCACTTTGGAAGACTGGAAAGTGGAACATAAGTCTTCCTCAGATTCCTCGGACCTGGCAAAATTTCCTATCTTTCAGGCCAGACACAGACTGTGAGCTAAATATTTGGGGACAGATTACCTGGAAGCGGTAAGAGTGGATAATAGGTTTTTCCACAAGTGACCCATGACAGGCAAACGAGAACTCTGTGACAGCAGATAGAACTGCGACTTAAATCTGCAGTCACAGAAGTTGGTCCAAGCAATTTGCGATTATATTTAACAATATTATATGTGTATTCATATATATGTGTGTGCATGTGTATATATATTTATCCCTACATATTAACATATAATATATATATTTGGGGGAAAGGGGCCTCATTGCCTTTCCCTAGGACTCAACCAATTCTTCAGCAACCTGGCAAAGGCGCCGAGTGATGTGCTGTGGCCACAGCAACTCTGCCCCGGCCGGGCCCAGAGAGGTCAGGCCGTGCCAGACAGAGCTCACCTCAGGTCCTGCTGGGACATCCTGCAAGGGCTGAGGCCTGTGGGTGGATCCCAGGACACAGGGCTGCTCACTCCTCGGGGCGGCTGCTGCCTGGGCTGGCGGAGGCGGAAGCAGTGGTGTCCGTCTCCCGGACTCCGGCCCCCTAGCAGAATGGACAGAGCAAGGGTTTGCGGTGCACGCCGGCCCGAGCTGCCTTCCCAGCAAGGCACAACCTTCCTGGGCGGCAGCTTCCTCCCTTGTAAAGTGGTTAGAACAACACCCACCTCAGGGCGTGAAAAAACATGTATGTGATAGGACAAACATTATATATTTTTTTAGAGACAGGGTCTCACTCTGCTGCCCAGGCTGGTGTGCAGTGGCACAATCATAGCTCACAGCAGCCTCGAACTCCTGAGCTCAAGCAATCCTTCTGCCTCAGCCTCCCAAGTAGGTGGGATTACAGGCGCATGCCACCATGCCTGGCTAATTTTTCTTATTTTTTTAGAGACAGGGTCTTGCTATGTTGTTCAGGCTGGTCTCGAACTCCTGAGCTCAAGTGATTCTCCTGCCTCAGCCTCCCAGAGTGCTAGGATTACAGGTGTGAGCCACTGTGCCTGGTGGACAAACATTATTAATGGATTAATGCTGTATGCTTGCTCTATTTTTGGTCCCTTCCTAAACTTTTGGACCTTTGGGATTCAAATCAGAATCCTCACTCTTTTGGACTTTGGGGCCCGGATAAGAAGGAAGGGGATGAGAAGTGCTGGAGCCCAGACTGAGGCTGCAAGAGAGGCGTCCTGGCGCGAGCCGGGCAAGGCCTGGCGCGGAGCTGAGGGTTTTGAGGAGAGTCGCTATGGCCTAGGAATCCCTCTCATAGAGTCCAAGGACCACAATAAGACACTTAAGATATTCTTAAGTTACTCTTTGGCTCTTAAACTGTGTTTTCTCAACTTCATGTGACCCAGTGACAGACCAAGCTGTATAATGTCCCTGGATTTCTTTTTTTTTTCTTTTTTGAGACAGAGTCTCACTCTGTTGCCCGGGCTAGAGTGAGTGCCATGGCGTCAGCCTAGCTCACAGCAACCTCAAACTCCTGGGCTCAAGCGATCCTCCTGCCTCAGCCTCCCAAGTAGCTGGGACTACAGGCATGTGCCACCATGCCCGGCTAATGTTTTCTATCTATATTTTTAGTTGTCCCTATAATTTCTTTCTATGTTTAGTAGAGACGGGGTCTCGCTCTTGCTCAGGCTGGTCTCGAACTCCTGAGCTCAAACAATCCCCCCACCTCGGCCTCCCAGAGTGCTAGGATTACAGGCGTGAGCCACCGCGCCCGGCCTGGATTTCTTTCTAATTGTCACGTATGGAAAACACCAGGAATGGCGTTCAGGGAGTGGAAGTTACGACAATGGTAATTGCGGCAGCTTGTGCGGAGGGGCTGCCCTAACGTGAGGAGTGGCCGCGGCTGGCTGCGCTCCTGGACACCCCCCCCACTCCCGGCAGGTGCTTTAGGGTCCCCCAACTCTCTCACACTCCTCACTGCTCCCCGAAATTCTTTCGTCTGTCTCCAGGTATGTTGTTTGGGGGAAGAAAAGAGAGAGAGAGAAAGAGGGAGAGAGACCAGTCTTTCTCTTGGCTGCATATTGACCCATTCGAGGAAACATTTATCGAATGCCAGGCGCTGCTCCAGGTCTGGTGCCGCAGCAGTGAACAAAAGACTAAAATTCCAGTTCTCAGAGACTAAATTCTGCAGGAGGAGACGGATGATGAATGGGATGAGTCTTACGGCTACCAGAGTGGCAAATACGATGGAGAGAGAATTCAGAAGGAAAGGGGCAGAGGAAGTGCCAGTGGGGGCAGACTGGGGACCCTGGGGACCGGGGAAGGACCCCGGGGGCTTCTGAGGGGAGTGTGTGCAGAGTCAGGCTAGTGAGGGGCGAGCAGGGTGAGGTTGGCAGAGAAAGTCAGAGAGCTGGGGGGGGAGGTGACCATGGAAGGGCCCCTGAGCTTTTGGCATTTATTCTGCATGAGACACGGAGGGTTTGGCGCTGAGGCATGCCGGAAGGCACTCTCGAGGGGCCCACTTTGGCTGCCGCGTGGAGACCAGACAGCACAGGGTCCAGGACAGGAGAGGAAGACCACTGAGTCATGGAGCGATCCCGGCAGGGGTGCAGGGAGTGGGGCGACAGGTACCCCGCCAGGGCGCGGCTAGGAGGCAGGGCAAGCGGGCCTTCCTGGCGCAGAGGGGACAGCGCCATGACACACGAGGGGCATGGCAGTTTCCGGTCCGAGAAACCAGAAGGACGGGCCTGTCATACGGTGTTCGAACCTGTAATAAGTAAAACTTGGATCTGTTGGTAAAGGAGAGAGAGGAAGCTGGTCTCAGAGAAAGACACAGAAACGCCAGCCTTCCCTGAGCTGGTCTAAATGCCTGCTTCCTGTCCATTCCTGAATGCCAGTGGCCTTCCTGTCCTCCTGCAAGATGCTCAACTGTCCTGTCAGTAATTTTTTGTTCAAAGACAAGTTCTCACTCAGTTGCCCGGGCTGGAGGCAGCGGCTGGATCAGAGCTCCCTGGAACCTTGAACTCCTGGCCTCCCGAGTAGCTGGGACGACAGGCACACACCACTGGGCACCCTGCCAGGAAACTAACCTTCTTGCTTAACTTGCTAGAATTGGTTCCTGATACTTCTAATCAAAATAGTGTTATCTCCAAAATTAGCAATGGGAGTGAGAATTTTCAAACTGAAGACCCCAAACTGTGGAACCAGCTGAGAGAGGAAGCAGGGCACAGGCTGTGAGGAAGCCCCATCCCAGGCTGGGGGGCTGGCAGTTTTTGTGCAGTGTCATCTGTCATCTCTGGAAGCTCAAACCATGTGCCTACAAAAGCTGGAGCTCTAGGGGACTTGATGGCAAAATGTCAGGAAATTAAAGTGTGTTTTCTTCTCTTTGAGATATCAATAAGTGGTTATGAGAGGTGGACATGCTCTAACTCCAGGTTAGCTACCTTAAAAACTGATCGGACACAGCCCTCTCTGTCCGAAGCCAGAGAGTCAAATGATTGATAGCACCGCAGCTGCCTTTGTAACCAGATTTCCTGCTATTCCTGGATTTAAATTATTACTTCCAAAATTGTGGTTCCCTGGCTACTGGAATGGGGGTATTTAAGAGAAGCCAGAAAACTTACGGACACCCCAGTCCCAGGGCCACTGCCTGGCACCTCCACTAGCGAGATGTGAGGGTGTCCAGCCACAGGGAGCATTGCCTGGCATGGCGCGGGCGTCTCGGAGCACCCAGCCTCACTGCCCCAGACTGAGCCAAGCCACCGTAATTCTAGCCCTGGAAGTTCCCTGTAGCAGCCTTGGGTGATCAAAGTTTATGATTTGACGAGACTTCCGGTACTGGTAAATGTATCAGTAAACAGAGTCAACCAAGAGGAAGGAAACCGACAGCCAGCCAAGGTTTTAAAGGAGTCATATCACCTTGAAAACCCCAAACCTGGCAAAGGGCCCATAACTGCTCAGTCTCTAAGGCAATCCATTCGCCTGAGTATTAGTCACTCTACAAATATTTGTTGAGTGCCCACTGTATGCCAGTCACAGTTCTAGGCAGCAGGGATGCAGCTAGAGGCAAAACAAAGCCCTGCCTTCACAGAATTTAAATCCTACAGGTTCCAGCACGCACAGAACAGACTGCTGAAGTGACACGGCCCACCCTACCACAGGGAACCGCTCTCCCCACACAGGCCCTGAAGGATCCCCGACGAGGGGAATTCTTCCAGCCAACGGTCCAGGCAGCCGTTTGCCTGCCGAGGAATTTGGGGAGCAAAATCTATCACTTGCGGTTCACTCTATGCTTTAGACCACTGGCCACTGGTGGCATGTCTTCTACCTTCTTTTCTAGATGGGATTTAGGAAAAACAGAGATGCTGGGAGTGTGCTGGGCGGCTAAGACCAATCGTGTGAGCCTGGGGTGCAGAACCAAGGTGCCACTTCTGGAATTCTTTAGGACCACAGTGGGAAAAGACTGGGGCAAAAAGTCACCTGGAAAACAGAGGCTCCACGTCACTTTTTCTGGATGCAGTATCCAGTCGTGACATGGAGTCATTTCACATTGGGAAGATGAGTGCATTTACAATTTTACATGTGATAATTGAACCCTTTCAGGAAGAAGTTGTTTGGATGTAGGGAAACGGCGTATGTTTCCATGTTTTAGGCATCAAAGGGTGGAACGCAGGGATAATTATTGTATCTCCTCACCACCCCATTTCCAGGAACTACCTTCTTCCCCTGCACATTCTAGCTGGTTGTGTGGGAACCGCCGGCCTCCCAAAGTGTGACTGCAGCCCTGGCCAATGGTGACTATCTAGGGGGGCTCCCGAGTTATTCACTCCCTTTCATAGGAGTTTTAAAAGAGAGTATATAGCTTCTTTCAAAGAGGTTTTTTTAATCTAACATACAAAACTTAGGACCTAACCCAAACTTGTCATAGGATTTGGGAAACAGAGTATAAGAGAGATGAACAAAGCGGACCCCCCGAGATAAGGAGATGGGAGAGACACCTGGCGGTGCCCGAGCTCCCAACTGCACAGGGACCCCCTCATCCACAGGGATGTCCCACTACCTTCTCATGAATTGACTTGTCTTTTGCTAGTCAGAGTTAGTTTTTGTAACTTGCGAACCAAAGCGTCCTTAACTAATGAACATGTTTTAAGCAAAACCCTCAAATTCCATTTAGTAGCCATTGAGTGACGTAGACAGCGAGTGCCATGAAGGTTCCGGGTTGTGCGGGGTCGCCGTGGGAGAAGGGAGAAGGAAGGAGACCTGGGCGTTGGAGAACAGGGACAATTTTGAAGGAGAAGCAGGGAGGCCGCCTGGTCGCGGACCATGGAGACTGGCTGCAGGGGCCGGTCAGGCCAGGTGGGGGCGCCTGGCGTGAGTGAGTGTCCCCCAAAAGGTGAATGTGGACGTGAGCCTGGAGGCAGTGGGGAAACATGGAATGGTTTCAAGGGGAAGCATCCTGTTGAATGGGGCACGAGGACAACCGTTCTGGAAGAAGGGGTCGCGGGAGCGGTCAGTTAGGCCTTTCCAGAGCTACAAGCAAGTGGAGCAGGAAGGAGAGGGGCGGTGGACAGGGTTAGCTGGGAGGGAACTTTCTAAAGAAGAAAAAGCCCTGGACTTGGTGACTGTGCAGGGCTGAGGAGGGGAGAGCCGTGGAACAGTCTCAGGGTTGAAGCAAGAGGGAGGTGAGTTAGCAAAGGCACCTGCACGAGGGGAAGGAGAGAGAACGGGGTCACTGAGGCGCAGCGGGGCAGGCAGGCAGGCGCCGGGCATGGCAGTCCAGCACCCCCTGCCCACGGCTCCTGCGAGCATGCGGGCCTGGACAGTCCCGGCCCCCAGGGCCCCGTTGCCAGGAGTCTTTCCAGGCACTGGCGCCCACCCCCCCACCACGCCGGGCTCTATTCGCAAATGAGGCGGCAGCTGAGGGCGGTCATGGCGGACGGTCAGGAGCAGACGGGTTGGGGGGCTGGGAGGAAGCCAGAGTGTGAACCCCTCACATCAGAGCAGACCTGTGGCCCGTCCTGCCTGCTGGGCTAGAGACGGCTGCTGAACACTCAGGGAATGATCAATTCCTTTTTGTTACTAATGAACATTTGTTCTATTTCTTGAAGTACTTAAAGTAATAGAAACAAATTAGAAAGTTCAGAAAGTATAGAAAATTGGCACAGTGGCTCACACCTGTAATCCCAGCACTCTGGGAGGCCGAGGTGGGAGGATCGCTTGAGGTCAGGAGTTCGAGAACAGCCTGAGCAAGAGCAAGACCCCGTCTCTACTAAAAACAGAAAAAATTAGCCGTGGTGGACCGTGCTTGTAGCCCCAGCTACTCGGGAGGCTGAGGCAGGAGGATCGTTTGAGCCCAGGAGTTGGAGGTTGCTGTGAGCTACGATGATGCCACTGCACTGTAGCCTGGGTGACAGAGCGAGACTGTCTCAGAAAAAAAAGTACAGAAAATCATAACGTAATTCTTAATACACTGTTCCTCAGGATCCAATTTTGAAGGAGACACAACTATTTAGAGAAATGATTCTAGCTGGTGAGCTGCAGGGACCCCAGGCCAGGGTTTTCCAAGCTCCCTGGATCGTACCTTTCCGTTCTTCCCATCTTAAAACATTCCATTCTCTCGACTTCTGTGACTCAGGCTTTCCCCTGCCAGCAGCCAGTGCCAGGTCACCCCAGATTGTCCTTTGGAGCGCCCAACAGCCTCCAGCCTGCTCCCCTCAAACTGCTCTCCGCACAGCCACACGGGGAGGGCGTGCCCAGGCAAGGGCCTCGCGCCTTCCCACTGCTCCCAGGACAGGCGCCTGCTCCTCTCCCTGCCCCCTCTGAACTTCTTTTGCTTTGGGCACACGTCACAGTCCTGCATCTAAGCCCTGCACAGACTGTCCCTTCTACTGAGGACACTCTTTCCCCATCCACACCCAGTGAATTACAAACTGTTCTTTGGGCTTCAGCTCAGACGTCACTTCCTCCTATCAGCCTTTCTGAAGTCCCTCAGATCTTGGCCAGGAGCCCTCTTCTGTGATCCCATTTGATATTCAGTTACACACTTAACACACTCCGTCGCCACCGCTCATTTACTGACCTGCATTCCCATCGAAACCGTGAGTCCTTTGAAAGCAAAGACAGTCTCAGGGCTGTGTCGCTGGGCCCGGGTGCAGAGTGGCGTCCAGTGAGTGTGGTTGCATCAGGGAACCAGGAGTGGGGCTACTGCCCTGACTCTGCAGTCAGTCTCATCACAGGACAGTCGGGGTCTCAGGGGTGAGCACCATGTCCCTGCCCGCCTCCTCTTACAGCAGAGTAAGGGGAGTCTCCCAGGGCTGAGCCCCTCACCTCGCAGCCAGGAGCCAGTTCTTTTTTTTTTTTTTTTTTTTTGAGACAGAGTCTCACTCTGCTGCCCAGGCTAGAGTGAGTGCCGTGGCATCAGCCTAGCTCACAGCAACCTCAAACTCCTGAGCTCAAGCGATCCTCCTGTCTCAGCCTCCCGAGTAGCTGGGACTACAGGCATGCGCCACCATGCCCGGCTAATTTTTTCTATATATATTTTTTTAGCTGTCCATATAATTTCTTTTTTTTTTTTTTTGTGAGACAGAGTCTCACTCTGTTGCCCAGGCTAGAGTGAGTGCCGTGGCGTCAGCCTAGCTCACAGCAACCTCAAACTCCTGAGCTCAAGGGATCCTCCTGTCTCAGCCTCCCGAGTAGCTGGAACTACAGGCATGCACCACCATGCCCGGCTAATTTTTTCTATATATATTTTTAGCTGTCCATATAATTTCTTTCTATTTTTAGTAGAGGTGGGGTCTCGCTCTTGCTCAGGCTGGTCTCGAACTCCTGAGCTCAAAGGATCCGCCCACCTCGGCCTCCCAGAGTGCTAGGATTACAGGCGTGAGCCACCGCGCCCGGCCCAGGAGCCAGTTCTTGATCACCAACGGGATAATCTGCTCCCTGGCTGAGATGTCCCAAAGTCGGGGGTGGCCACTCCCTCCTGCCCACCCCCTTCCTGCTCTGCAGCAAAGAAGATGGGAGACCCTGTCCCGCTGTCAGTTTATTTGCTAGAAGAGTCTTTTCCCACCAACTCTACGCTTGATACGGACAGACAAGACACTTACCTGCTTTCAGTAAGAAACTTCTGCCTTTTTAGGAACACGAGATACAGGCCAGATCACTGCTGAGCTGCAGGGAAGAGTTGGTTTGCAATGCCAGCCGGCTGGGCTGGTTTTTCCTTCTGTTTAGTGTCCACTGCAGTTTCTCAGACCCTCTCCCCACTCACTGCACCTTCAAACAGGCTGGTTTGAATCCAACCCCCCAGAGGCTATTCAGGTGGCAGGCAGGTGGCTGTTCACTTGCTTGCTAGCATGACTCGGACAAAAGTCCAGGCTGGGAAAAGATTTGAACAGGGCAGCCCGGGGGTGAGGGGAGACTCGCCACCCACTCAGAGACCGGGAGCCAGGGAGGCGGACAACTGAAAATCAATGCAATGCAAACACTTCTACAAGACGCTGGCTGCCAGAGGTCATCTCTGCTCCTCAGTCTCATGCACTTGTCTCATTGCAGATAATCAGCCATTTCAATGACTCTGGAAGGCACGCTCCCTGCAGGAATACATTTTGTTCATTTTGTATTTGTCCAGGGACTGCCATGTGCTCAGCTGTAGGCGGGGGTTGCAAGGCAGTTTTGGCACCTTCCCTACCCTCAAGAATGTCACAACTGAGTGGGGAGCCCAGTGCTGCAGGAGTTTAGGATTTCTTCCAGTTTGGAGAACTGAAAAGGTTTTGGGGAGAAAGTGCAATTGATTTAGGGCTGGAGGAGAGAGTTAGATGTTGATGGAATTATAAAAACAAGGGCAGAGAGGTAAAACTGAAACCCAGCTTCTCTTTAGAGGTAAATTGTCTAATTTGGGGCGAGAGAGAAGGCAGTACACGGGCAGAACAAAGCTGGTACACTGTGTGGGGTCCAGACAGTACAGGGCCTTGTTGCCAGACCAAGGATCTGGGAGAGATGAGGAATCAGAGACCCAGGTTCGAATCCCAGCTCCCAAGTTATTAACTATCTCACTTTAGTCAAGTTACTTAACTTAGTGCTTTCTTCATTAAAATTAGCGGATGAGATGCCCACTCAGTAGGCTTGTAATGAGGATTAAATGAGGATATAGACTGGACCTTGGAGTAAAACTGCTTTTGAACAAACTAGTTGAATCCTAGCTTACTGCTTACTAGCTGCGTGATCTTAAACAAATTACTTAACTTCTCCGTGTCTGTTTGTTCATCTAGGAAATGGGACTCTTACTTAGATGTAGCTCACTTCGTGCCAGGTGCCTGGCACATAAAAGGTATTCACTAAATGATAATTTTTTCTCCACTTTTCTTGTGGGCAATGGGAAGCTGATACAGGATGCTACTGAGTGGAGACCCAAGGGCACAATTTAGGCTCATGGCAGTGCCAAGAGGTTTGGACGGGTCAGGGAGATGACAATAATCTAGGCAAGAGATAAAATGAGAGCCTGCACACAGGAGGGAATATGTTCGAGAAAGAGCGGCACCACTGCACCCCCACTAGGAAGGCTAGTAACAAAAAACCAGAAAACAAGTGCTGGTGAGGACGTGGAGAAACTGGAACCCTCGTGCACTGCTGGTGAGAATGTAAACCGGTGCAGCCACTGTGGAAAACATCATGGCAGTTCCTCAAAAAATTAAACGCAGAATTACCATATGATCCAGCAATTCCACTTCTGGGTGCATTCCCATAAGACTGAAAGCAGGACAGACATCTGTCCACTCGCATTCATAGCACCATTATTAACGGCAGCCCAAAGGTGAAAACAACCCAAGTGTTCACTGAATGGCGAAACAAAATGTGGATACAATGGAACATTACTCTGCTTTAAAAAGGACACATGCTACAACATGGATGAACCTTAGGACATTATGCTAAGTGAAATAAAAGTCATGAAAGGACAAATATTGTATGATTCCACTTATACAGAGGTACCTAGAATATTCAAATTCAGGGACAGAACACAGAAAAATGGCTATGGGGCTGGGCAAGGGGGAACGGACAGTTAGTGTTTAATGTGCACAGCGTCTCAGTTTGGGAAGGTGAGAATGTTCTGGAGATGGAGGCTTACAATGGTTGCACGTCAACATGAATGTACTTAATACCACTGAAATGCATCCTTGAAATGGTAAAGCTTCTGTTATGTATATTTTACCACCATAAAAGCAAGAAAGCCAGGTGAGCAATGAAGCTAGTAAGGTTACATTTAAACGTAGTTGTATGACACGGGTGGGGGGGGGGCGGGGGTTCAGTGTTATTGTGCAGTATAATAAAGTGGTTAAGAAAAGATTTAAGATCAGGCACGGTGGGGGCACACCTATAATCCCAGCACTTTGGGAGGCTGAGGCGGGAGGGTCACTTGAGGCCAGGAGTTCGAGAACAGCCTGAGCAAAAGTGAGACCCCATCTCCACAAAAAATAGAAAAATTAGCAGGGCGTGGTGGCATGCACCTGTAGTCCCATACTCGGGAGGCTGAAGCAGGAGGATCGCTTGAGCCTAGGAGTTGCAGTGAGCTGTGATGATGCCACTGCACTCCAGCCTGGGCAACAGAGCAAGACCCTGTCTCAAAAAAAAAAAAAAAAAAAAAATTTAAAAACACTAGGCGAGCTACAGGAAATAGTCTGGAAATTAAATTGTAAGATCATTTTAGTAATAAAAAATTTAAAACAGTGGCAAATACATACCACAAAGCAATGGCAACAGAACATGTAGGTGGCAATGTTCAATGGGAATGTGGAAAGGGTGACCAGCGCATGACAAGGAAGTCTGCAGTAAGGACAGGCGTGCGGTTCTGCAGAGCGGGAAGGAGGCTGCAGGGGGAAATGACACCACCCAGGGAGAGGGGCATCCGAAGGAGAAGAGAAGGGCCTGCCTTCCCCTCCTTCAGGAAGCGGCAGAAAGGCCAACGTGGAGACCAAAGAGTGCAAAGGAACTGCGAGAATGTGGCCTCCACGGAGGGTCGGTCCCACTGTCGGATGCTGCACAGGGAACTAGAGGCTGTGGCGTGGGTCTGCTGAGGCTTCTAGAAGGGAAGGGGGGATCCCAGCTGCAGGATGGCAGTAGGGAAAGGCAGCGTTCTGCCCGAGGAGTGTGTGCGGAGGGAGAGACACCTGTGTCTTATTTGTTCTCCGCACTCCGCCGTGAGCTCCTGTGTCCCGCTTACACACGGCAGAGCAGAGCAACGGTTCCAGGGAGAACCGAGGAAAAGGACGGGTCGGCTGCTGGGCTTTAGCTGGCTAGAGAGGAAAGGCTGGAATCAAAAGCACAAGCGAAAGAGCTGGGGGCGGGACGGTAGGCAATGACAGGGGAAAAGGTGTAGATTTGGAAAAGCAGATAAAAGAGGAATGCATGACGTGACCTCTCTCTTTAACGTGATGTCATCGCAAGGAGGGGTTTGAGACCTCACGACTCTCTCAGGCCCCACCCCAGACCTAGAGAACCAGACTCTGACCTTAACAAGACCGCCCCCCTCCCCCCATGGCACACGTGGACATTCAGGTTTCCCAGCCGCTGGTCCTGGCTAGTGCGCCGCCGTGACTCCACAGTAGAACTACCCGGGAGCTGTAACAAACCGAGACTCAGGCTGAACCCCAGACCAAGTAAAACAAAACCTCTGGGGGTGGGGCCAGGCATCTGATTTTTTAAAAGCCCAGGTAACTCTTAATGGGCAGTCTAGATTGGCGACCACTGGTTTAGCGCAAAGCCAAGTCTGAGCCGGCTAACGGTTGAATCCACTGCAACGGCAGCTGGGGGAGACGCCGTAGGGAGAAATGGGCGCCTGGTAAACAGCGGTGACATGACTGACATGTCATGACTGCAGTATGCACCTGGCGCTGGCACACGGCTGGTCTGTTAGGATCAGACCCCAAAACCACCCGACAGCCCAGAAGCTGGCATGGACAAAGCAGACACTGGGAGCGTGATCTGGCGGAGGAAGGTGGGAGCGCAGGGCAGGGTGTGGTGAGGGTGGGTCAGTGTGGGGGGGGCAAGGCTGTGTGTGGGGACAGAGAGGCTGGGACGAGGAGGGCGCAGGGATTTCTCATTCTTGCAGCCACTCTTACTCTGCTCTCCTCCCCCAGGCATGGGATAGAGGGACCCCAATTACCTTGACTCCATGTTAATTAACCAGCACAGTGCAGGTAAATTTCCTGCGGTTTATTAGAAGAATGCTGGGCTATCTATCAGGTCTGAATGAGATGTTCCGCTCAGACTAGCTGTGCCTGAGGACTAACATGTAAATGCCAGGGCCATTCCTACCGGCCTGTGTCCTCCAGCCTCAGTTTGCGTGGGGTGCACAAGAGGGCGAGTTACAGCAGACTGCTGGGCCCTCTGAAGGCATCAGTCTGAGTAGGTCTGGGGAGGGATGCCAGAATTCACATTTGTGACAAGTTCCAGGTGATGTCAATGCTGCAGGTCCAGAGGCTACATTCTGACAACACGAGAGACGAACTTGCTAGGGAGGGCTGAGGCTGTCCCCTCAGTCCTTTCTGCAAGTTGCAGTTTCTGCAGATCCATGCCAAGCCTGCATTTTCTGTACTGTTACCATCATCTTAGTCTAGCCCAGTTAGAGTAGAGCCAGGGTGAAAGGAGAGACATTCCAGCGGGAACAAGGAGTCAGAGAAGACTAGGTATGGAGACTGCTGGATGGAACAAGCTATCACATGGCTGTCCCCAAACTGATGAGATCCTAGCTGTGCCCAAAGTAAATGGGCAGAGCACATCAACACCCCACTCTCCTGCTACGATGACATCGCAGGGAGGGAACAAAAATACCTTTCCTTAACCTGCTACCTTAGCTAAGCAGTGTACTCCTTCTAGCACCTTACTGCAGTCCAGTTTTTCTGTATTCTAATTCTTCTCCCTCTAATATGAACTCTGTCCAGAGGATGCTATCTTCCTTTTTGTGTTCTTGGTAACTAGGCAAAGAGGCATACAGTGGATATTTAATACTTACTGAAATCTTGACCGCGAGTTAGTTAATCTTCATCTTAGTTCTTGGGGCAATCACAGGCCAGGCTTCACTTGGATCTTGTCTTTGCCTTCCTACTGCGGACTCAATTCCTTCCCAAGGCAACACCCCTGGACATCATCCAAGGAACTGGCTCCATTGCTTTTAAAAACTCTGTCCAGCTTTAACTGGCTAGAATAGGGCTACTCGTCCTTGTCATATGCCGTCCGGAATGAAGCTCAAATCCAGGATTCTAGGAGCAGGCTGTGCTTTCCCTAACCTGAAGACTTCTCAAGGGCACCAGAATTGATATGCATGTCATGGATGCAGAAGGGGGTTGGGATTTCAGCACACAATAGCCCAATCTGGGGATTTTCCAGCTGCCTTCTTGGCTAGTATTTTGCACTGAAGGTTTTTGCTAAAATCGCCTAAAGGGAGTAGAGGAGCAAGCCTTGCTGGCAGAAAGGGGACTAAAATAGATGCACAGACATCCTTTTAAAAGCCCAAGAGAACACGGTAAGGCCTGGGAAACAGACCTGCAGGGGTGGGGAAGCACAGTGAACGCCTCCCTGATAACAGGCTCTGCCTCAGCTCCACGGCCACCCAGGAGAGGTCCAAGGGCACCTCTTACATAACAACTTCACAACACAAGCCATTCCCTCCCCAGGTGGACTCCAGGGTCAAGACTGGCCTCCGAAAGAGCCCGTTTTATTTTCTCAATTCTGTTGATAGCACTCTCAGACAAGGTAAAGATTATAGCAAAACGGAGCCGCTACACGGGCTGTTTATAAAATTAAAATGTCTTTCCTACCAAAACAGGAATTGGTTTAGAGACAAGATGTTAATCTTTAACCAGAGAAGCACCTTTGGATACCTGCAAATGTCAAAATGGAAAGTTCAGATTATCAGATTTTTTTTTTTTTTTGAGACAGGGTTTTACTCTGTCTCCCGGGCTGGAGTGTAGTGGTGTTGTCATAGCTCACTGCAACCTCAAACTCCTGGGCTGGCCTCCCAAAGTGCTAGGATTACAGGTGTGAGCCACTGCGCCAGGCCTAACAGTAGTTTTTGAGACTAATCCACAGTAACAATATATGGCTTTCTTTTTCCCTAAGTCTTGCCCTACTAGCTTTCTTTTTATGCTCCAATTTTAAGAAATTCACTGCGTAGGATAATCTTTGGACAGGATGTGTTACCAATGGCTTAACAAGTAATAATGTGAAATAACAACAACTTCAAAAATCAAGCTGGATTAACACTGCCTACTATACCAAGATTCGAAACAGGTGACCAGTGGAAGATATTAACTTTTGCTTTTTTGTTATTTTGGGTCATAAGAAGATAAATCTAGAAATACTCTAAACGGCACTCAGCTGAGTGCTAAGTTTATTATAAAAAATAAAGTTAAAGCTTATCATTAGCTAAATCTGTCCAAAAAAGTCTGGTTTTTGGTGAGAAATTCATGTCATGGTAGGAGGGTTTCCAGTTGAGAATCCAAAAGAAACCCAAGGTTACATGTATTTTAAGGATGTGATGCCAGTATGCACAGTCAGTGAAGCTGCTGATGTCACTTAGGCCAGTGACACAGCTGGGGCAGACTCTGGATAAGTTGGCAGGACAGTGAAGGATGCCAGCCCAAAGTGTCCTGCCCACTTGCCCAGCCAAGGCAAAAGGAAGCACTGGGAGTCTCAAACAAGATGAACAATTTGACTAGCATCACACATCCGATCTGGTGTTTACTCGTGATTTTCACTTTATTTTTTTCGTCTCAGGAACTATATGGAAATGGGCCGGGCGCGGCAGCTCACGCCTATAATCCTAGCACTCTGGGAGGCCAAGGTGGGAGGATCGCTTGAACCCAGGAGTTTGAGGTTACAGTGAGCTATGATGATGCCACTGCACTCTAGCCGGGGGGGCGACAGAGCATGACCCTGTCTCAAAAAAAGTTAGCCAATAATAGTGTATCAATGGGGATAATTTGCCAGCAAACAATTGACGATCAAAAGGGAAAGATCTATTACTATCCTAAAAAATGATAAGCCTAAGTGGAACCAATTTGGAAATCGGTACTACTTGTGGTTGAATTTTTATGGAACGAACATGACTTACCAGGCCAATTACAGATGCTCCTTGACTTCCAGTGGGGTTACATACAGCCCAATAAACCCACTGTAAGGTGTGAACAGCTTAAGTTGAAAATGTATTTGATACACCTAGCCTACCTTAAGCATTCTCAGAACACTTACATTAGCCTACATTTGGGCAAAATCACACAAAGCCTATTTTATAATCAAGTGTTGAATATCTCACGTAACTTTTTGAGTATTGAATGGTTGTGTGGGTACTCACCGCATGGTTCCTACTGAACATGTATTGCTTTCACACCATGGTAAAGTTGAAAAATCCTAAATCTGACCGTCATAAGCCAAGAACTATCTGTACTGAAGGATAAAACAGGCTAGGAGTTTTACCTGCCTGGTAAGAGTATGGCTGCTTTCAATCTATTCTCCAACCCCAGCTCCACCCCTCCCCATGACAAAAAGCCTCCCAGGAACTGGAAATAAAAATGAAATAATGTGGGCCAGGGTAAAGCACCTACTCATTATGCCTGTGGCGCCCTCTCCTGGCCACCTGGATGTCACAGACAGCTCCCCCCACCACCCCACCACCCATGCTCTTCACCTGCCCAGTCCACCCTGGACCGGGATCAAATTATGTGGCACAGGTGGAACAATGTTCCCAGAACAGGTACCCCTGACCCCTACCGGTGACGTGCCAAGGGCTGGGGATGGCAGACGCGCACGGCGGTGCTGACAGTATCAGCCGAGCGGCGCACTCTACGCGGACGTGCAGGACAGCACGCTTTCCCAGTGTTCTGCCCTGTGCAGGCCTGCGCCGGTGCACACCCTGCCCACCCAGCTGTCTCAGATCCTTGTCAACCGGAACCAAGATGGGGACGGCACTTTTTGGGGGAATGACACTGTGGCCCAGTTCACACCTTTGTCCTGATGGGGCTCTGGGTTTGCCCTGGTGATGAAAGTGACACGTGGACACACCACACACACACCAGAGCCTTGCTATTTTAAGAACGTACTTTATACAAAATAACCAGTTCATACGGAAATAAATCTACAGACCTCCAAGGATCAAAAAGCTTTTTAAAAAGTTCTTTTAAAAATTATCCAACACACAATATTGAACTAACTATTGAGGTAAGTGTCGCTCATCAGTGAAACAGGGAATCAGCAGACCACGACAAAATATACACAATATAAAAATAAATAGCCTTCCCCTTTCCAGCGCTGGCCAGGAAGTTTGGCACGGCTTCTACAGCAGGAGCTAAGACTTCTGCACCGCGTGCCGGGCTGGTGGAGCCTGACCCGGGCCCAGGGGCTGCACACGGCAGGGGAGAGGTACCTGAGCCCCGGCTAGGGAAAGGCAAGGGCCACTCAGCTACTGAATGGGGGTCAGCACTTCAATAACTTACGCAGTATCCACCCCTGTTCCCACCCTTCCCACCCCTTCCAAAAACACATGCAGGACAGCCAGCTGGTTATCAGGCATTGCTACTTAAGTCAGTTCTCTTCTGCACAGTCAGAGCAGAGACCAGGTAAAAAGTTCAACCCAAGCCCAGAGGCTGTCCCTTCAAACGTCTGTGTAGAGCAGAGGGATCAACACCCAGCCTGGAGACAAAGCTTCTGTCACAACTTAATTTGAGAAATGGGATGCAGCCATGTTCATTTAAACTCTGCTTTCCCAAAGGGAGAGCAGGGCGAGGCTGTGTCCTGAGGCTGCACGGTGGAGTCCAACCCGCTGAGAAAGAAAAGGGAGCCCAGCTTCTCTAGCAGCAAGCTCAATCACATTCTCGGTTCCCAGAGACGTTAGCCCAAGAAGAAAAGCCTCTGCATGCTCAACCAAACTCCACTCGTCCTCAGTACAGTCGCCGTCCAGAGGGCTGTCCGCCGGACACCGCACCCCGTAAGCCCCAGGATCAAACAGCACATGACTCGCTAATAGATGGAACTGATTTCTGCAATGGGGGTCCGAGAAGAATCTGCAGGGGATGAGCTGACTGGCAGACACAAAAGGTGAAAACAATACTAGAAAATCCTAAGCTTTTCATTTCTTTGAACACCAAGATCTCTGGATGCATGTCAGGATTCTGACATTGTGGAAGTTGTCTTGCCGAGGGATTGCTGGATTAAGCATTCCTGTGAAATTTCAAATTAGGTCTTCAGGGCAGTATATTATTTACAGATGTAAACCTCCATAAAAAAGAAACAAGCCCAACCTAGTGTTATAGTATGGATTGCAAGCTTGTTTCTGACAGCTGTGTTGACTGCAACTCGGATTTCGCAGGTTTGGGATGACACTTAGCAAACTCTTTGCAGGAATTAGCACAGCTGAGTGAGTATCAGGATAAGTAACAGTAACAACATAGCAGGTAAGCGCCAGGGGATCCTGATGCCCAATGGCCAGCCCCAAGAAGCACCTGAAGGGTCCGGCCAGAGCAAATCGACATTTAGAGCCGAGGCTTGACCCAACCGAGGGGCACAAACCACAGGTCTTAAGGTGTTCAATAAACATAAAGATGGGCATGGAAAAATTTGCCTTTTGAGAGCAGTCTGACCTGGGCTCGGTGAAATAGAAGAACTGAGTAATAAGCTCATGTGTTGTACCAGAAGAACTAAACCTACTTGATTTAGGAGAGGTGGAATGGTTTTAATTTTATTAAGAAGTGGGATGGAAAGTTATATAAAGAAGATTCCTGCATACTTTTTCCTTACTTATTCTCCACTTTCATCCACCATAACCAATTTTGGCCAATAGCTCTGGCCACTTTCATGAACAGACTCAGTGGGAGGGGGTGGGGGGTAGCCAAAACCCCCAGCTCTTATAAAAGGCTATACTTTTCTTTCTGGATTTTTTATTGCTCTCGGATTCAGGCCTTGAGGAAACAGTTTCTAGCGTAACAACTCTAATAAATGTTATCTGTGAATGTCAGATCAAAGAGGTGTGAGGCTATTTCCAATTATCCATGGATCTCAGCCACCCCTTCCTGGGGATCACTGAGAGCCAGCACACTGAGAAGTGACAGAGACCGACAGGGTGAAATGTCCTTTTAGCCTGAGAGCAAATCTTTTCAAGACACTCTTCCACACTACTTTCTAATTATAACGCATCACACAGCCGTCACTTCCCTAATGGAGAAGATGGCAAATGCGTTTGCATCTGCATCAAGACATTGCGTCTGCTTAAGACACTTGGAAAGAAGTGCTAGAGGAGGAAGAAAAGGTGAGAAGAAAGATCCTGCATGGGGTGAGTGGATTAGGGGTTCACAGCAGCTGTCATTATGTATGTTCCTGCAGTCGTGCAGCTCCTGACAGCTGATAGCAGACCTGCACTTCAAAGACCAGCTGAGGCTCAGGACGTACCATGGACAAGGGGTGACGCACTGGTACCTGCGATGCACGACCGAATTCCCACATAGGATACAGCAAGGCTGCCAGTTGTGCTGTTGCTCTTGTTCACAGTGTTATAATGTAATACAGCAGTTCAATTTCCTATTGCTCTTCCTTAGTATCTCCTCATCTGTCTAAAAACCAAGAAAGCAGACTAAGGATGAAGGAGCTAATTGATTTTTTTCTAATATTGTTCACAGTATCTTTCTAACAACAGGTAATTGGACATAGGGGGCTGGGGGCATGGGGAGACAGGGTTACCTTGAGCAGTGTACACGTAGTTGCTCAAACACCAGGAGGGCAGAAGGAAAGGGTACAACCAGCTCCACTGTTAGTTACAGTCCACGGCTACCCAGGCCTCTGGGTTATTCAGCACAGAGCAACCCCGACAGTGTGAGCACCATGGGAAATGGCCCTATGGTTACTGTACTCCTGGGTTAGGGAGAAGTGAGCAGCCACCAATTCAAACCAGCATTAACAGGAAAAGAGAAAGTGGCCAAATACTCTGGGCCTTGACCAGGTCTAAGCAGCCCCAAACTATTTTTTTCCTTTTCCCTGCTTTTGCACAAACACAGAACTGAAGTAGTAATGTTTCGACCATGTTAGTTTATACTACCTCAAGGGCAGACCAAGATACATCCATAATCTGACCTTTTTACTTTTCTAAAAAAAGAGTTGCCAGTGATAGGTTTCTAACAATTAAGATACAATGAGAACACAGGCTCCAAACTCAATCCACTTGCAAACATGCCAAATTTAAAATTAGTCTCTGTTAGAGAAAATTCATATTGTTGTGCCTCACACCTCAGAGGCATCTGTGTTCCCTACTCAACTCTGCCCAAGTGCTAAGAGCCACCACCAAGGTTAATGAGCATTCACTTATTGCTATGAATTCTTATTATTATACTGCAACCAATGTCTTGGGCTCCATCTCTGTAATATGGATGTTTCCAATTTGTTTCCTTTCCCAATGATACCATGTTTAGCAAAACAGAAATGTTGACAGTTCCATGTTTCATTAAGGATGTGAAATGGTGGGGAAAGATCCTACTGCCCCCACCCCCAGGTGAACTTATAAAGAAACTAGGGCAGATTAATATTTGATGGAGGCTTTTCTACTATGGCAAAAGCATGCTTAACATGCGCTATTCTTTATCAAGCCCTATCATTTCAGGACATTTTTCTTATTTTTTTCCTTGTGGGATATTCAAAAGTTCATAACATGGATCCTAACTTTGGTGACATCTTAGCTAAAATCAAATACAGAATGCTAAACGGGGGATTCCAGTGTAACTCACTTCTAAACCTGTAATAAAGCAATTTAATACTGTAAAATTGTTTCCTATCACAGATACAAGAAATAATTTCCAAGAACTTGTTCTTGATAACTATTTTAAATCACCATGACTGATTTTACTATGATTCACTTAAAATGAATAAAAACTATATATACTGAAACATCCCTAAATTCAAACTGCCAATCTATAGAATACATTTTTCCTATTCAAACCTGTGCAATTTCTTTATTGATACTAACATAAAAACCTGAGTAGTCACTTCCACAAAGTGTGATTCATGCCAGAACGCTTTGTGTGATGTCTTCTACATCACAGTCCTGACAGGTGTGTGAAGAGTACGATTCAGTAAGTGAAACACCCTAGTGATCCCAATTCCTGATACTGGTTTACGACGGTCTGGTAGGGCTGCTGGCAAAACCAGGCAGGAACACGGCTTTCTCAAATGTAGGATTTGGACCACCAGAGTGAGAGAGCAGCCCGTTCTTGCGGGGTGAAGCTTCTGGTAGGCCACAGGGGAACCCTCTGCCTCCGAACGGAGACAAATGGATAGGGGACAGTGTAACTGTTCTCTCTCAGGCTGCTTAGAAGGAAGGCCGTTCGCTCGGAAAGGCTGGCCAGCCACTAAGGAAGCACAGTCAGTGACATATTGTAAGATTAAATCTTTCCTACCGTCTTATCCAGCTCCCGCAAGTATGCAGTGTGACATGATTGTAAACAGATAACGATCACTCCAGTGCTGTGTGCCCACCACAGTTAAGACTCCCCTTTCTTCCACATCCCCACCCACCCTTCCCACTTTATGTACAATACATTCACCACCAACAAAAATTATTTTAAAAGGCAACATGAAAATTCTGTAAACTGGACCCAGCTCCAAAAACATTAATACTACGAGTAGTCCCTTCCCGAAATATATACCTGAGTTTAGCTGCTCATCAAAGTTTAAAAGCACCACTCCATTCTTGAGTACACCCCCCCCCCCCCAAGTTTAAAGTGATTTTCCCTGAAAAGAGTCTCAGGATTTGGAAAAGTCATCAACTTCAGATTCACTTGTTCTTCTCGACTGTCCATACCAGCTACACAAGTGATCCCGGACCCAGGACCTCTGCTGGCTGTGTGAGTCATCTACGGAGTGTGCTTCCAGGCCGGTGAATGGCTCCGGGCCGGTGAGTCGCTATGAAGGATGGAGCAGAGCAGGGTGACAGGAATAGAGATGGGCAAGGGTCGTCCCCCAACTCTCCATGTCCCAGTCTTCACGCGCAGCTTTTCCATTTCCTGGGTGGTTATTTCCTCTCCTTGGACTAGCTCTGAGAGAAACAGAGAAAACAAAGACATTTTAAAGAATAGGAAGAATTGTGAGAGCTGTTAAAAGAGTAAGCCAAAGAGCTCTCCATGCTCCTCTGCATCTGGGAAAACTGGATGATTGTGCTTCACCGGCCACAGTCCCCGTCCAGCGGGCGGGCTCCAGCGCCCTGGGCTTCCGGCCGCAGACCCCAGCCCCACTGAGATAGCCGCAGGACTTCCTGCACACTGGGAAATGCTGACGGTGAGGCTGATGACAGCGATCACTTTATGGTGCTGAGGAAAGGGTTAAATGAGACCCTGCATGTGGAAGCTCTTAGCACGGGACCTGGCAGAGAAGCAGCTCTCAGAGGCAGCTACTGTCATTCTAAAACCTGAATGACGAGTCTCTCCCAAATGAGGTAGGTGGGAAGGATAAATACGCCAGGGATCATGGCAAAAGAAATGTTGGTACCAAATTTGGACAAACTGTGTTTTAAATATTCTCCAGACAGCTAGTTACCACAGAAAAGCAGGAACCTGGGCAATATAGGAAGACCACTGTCTCTACAAAAAAGTAGAAAAAACGAGCTGGGCATGGTGTCCCCCCTCACTTACAGTCCCAGCTACTTGGGAGGCTAAGCCAGGAGTTTAAGGATGCAGTGAGCTATGATGATGCCCCTGCACTCTACTCTAGCCTGGGCAAGACAGTGAGACCCTGTCTTTAAAAAAAAAAAGTAAAAGGAATGCAAGAGAAGTCACTTCTGTGGCCTCTGCTCTTGACCTTTCTGGGCGTCCAAGGCAGCTGGGAGAACACAGCCTCAGGGGAATCTACCTGGATTGCCTGCAGCACATGAAGCATTTTTCAGGAAAACTTCCTGTGTCAACAGGACACATTAAAATGTTTTTTTCAGGCCGGGCGTGGTGGCTCACGCCTGTAATTCTAGCACTCTGGGAGGCCGAGGCGGGTGGATCGCTCGAGGTCAGGAGTTCAAGACCAGCCTGAGCAATGAGCGAGACCTCGTCTCTACTAAAAATAGAAAGAAATTATCTGGCCAACTAAAATATATATAGAAAAAAAAATTAGCCGGGCATGGTGGCGCATGCCTGTAGTCCCAGCTACTCGGGAGGCTGAGGCAGTAGGATTGCTTAAGCCCAGGCGTTTGAGGTTGCTGTGAGCTAGGCTGACGCCACGGCACTCACTCTAGCCTGGGCAACAAAGCGACACTCTGTCTCAAAAAAAAAAAAATGTTTTTTTCAGAATAGTAATGAGGTCATGCACTTATTTCCTACCACATGGAGGAATAAGAAAAACTTTAATTTTTAAAAATTCTTACCTGATCCAGAGGAAGTGTTGGGGGCTTGTGAGGTGGCAGCTCCTCCTGCGATCCTGCTGGTGCTGGGGTCTTTGGGAAGGAGGCCTGCGACTGGACCGCATGCATCTGCATTCTACAGCCACAGGAAAGGAATCGTTAAGCATTAATGAAGACATATTAATTACAAAGACAGAGAGATACTTCAATCATGAAGACAATGCCTTAATTATCCAGGTGATCAAACCTGGAGTCATCAATACTGGGACAATCCCTCCGGGCGTGATGCAGTAAGCAGCAAGTACCACCACCTGTGTATAGTCCTGACAAGCATTTAATCTAAAGCACCAGAGGCCAGGCATGGTGGCTCATGCCTGTCGCCCCAGCACTTTGGGATCATGGCAAAATGTTAAATGGAGGAGGAGCAGCACACTGGTTTTTATGTTAAATGATCTTGGTTTTAAGACTAGGCTTTATAACTTTAATATAAATAACTTCATCTAACCCTCTTCTACATATCATTAATTTGAAAACTTCCTGGATGGCTGGTCACCTAACTGGGTCTTAAAAGCATCAGTATACAAGCATGTTATGAAAGAAGTCTCATGGAGGTAGCAGCTGACTTGTTCCAATTCTGGATAAACCCCTTTTATTCAATGATTGGGGAAGAAATGAGAGATATAGAATAATACTGTAATATTATATACGATCTCCACTATGCCCCAAGGTAGACCTATTTTACCTTGGCCAGAGTGTCTGAAATCAGCAGCAATGTTAACAGCCTCGCCTACAGCTCTCAAACTATGGTTATCAAGTTTATAAACATCAAAATCTAACTCAATAGTCACTTAAATGTCAAAGATAAAATTGGGCTTGAAGATCAATTTCTGCATTTTTTTTTTGGTCACCCTAAGTAGAGTTTTTGCATTTTTCTTTTTTTTTTTTTTTTGGTCACCCTAAGTAGAGTGCAGTGGCATCATCACAGCTCATAGCAACTTCAAAATCCTGGGCTCAAGCAATCCTCCTACCTCAGCTTCCCAAGTAGCTGGGACTACAGGCGCGTGCCACCACACCCAGCAAATTTTTCTATTTTTTGTAGAGAGGGGCTCTCGTGCTCCTGACCTCAACTGATCCTCCTGCCTGGGCCTCCCATAATTTCTACTAAGTTTCCAAATTCAACAATTAATATGATTTTCATGGTCCTAAGGCCATTTTTCTTCTGAAAATTAACATTTCTTTTTAATTATTTTTCAATATCGAGGATACACACTGTAATACCATGTGTTCTTCGCCCCCCCCCCCAGAAAAAAGAAAAAAAAAAAAAAGGCACCAAAAAACCCAAATCCTAATGCAATCTTACCCTGATGGTCTGTACATTTCCTGGAAAGGTCCCCTTACTCCACTTCCACTGCCAATCTGTTCCATCATTACAGCTTGAAAGTGACCCAGGCCCTCTTCCTGGCAGCGATAGACAGGGCCCTCTGGGGAGAGGCCATTGGGCTGGGCGGCTGCTGGACAGTGAGGGGGGTGCGCTGTCCCAGGAGCAGAGTAAGCCCTGGGCTGGAGGTGACCGGCCGGCTGCTGGGGGGCATAAGGGGGCCCCGCTTGCAACATCACACCATGGGGTGGAAAAGTAGGCGAACCAAAACCCATTCCTGAACTCAGAGGTGGAGGAGCAGTTCCATAAAGGTAATCGCTGGCTGATAACGAACTCTGTCGCTTGGTAGCCGCATTATGGTTGTCCAGGTCTAAAAATTCTTTGGGACTCTCCGGCCTTTCCATAGACTCATCCAGCTTCTCTTCCTCTGGACCAGGATTTTGCCCGTCAGTTGGGACAACTTTAGCAGCCACTGCATCCATTCGGGTTGGGGAAGTTAAGGCAGCATTCAGGGTCTCGCAGCCTTGCAGATTAGCCACGGCAGGCTTATCCGAGAAGAGGGAAGGTGGTGGGGGCGGCTGACTGGCTGGGGGGCCACCTGGGCTTCCCTGGGGGTGGAGGGGTCTCTGCCAGTCAGAGAAGCCCTGTGGACAGGTATAATACGGAGTTCGCTGGTAGTGATGGTAGGAAGCCTGAGGGGGCGGATGGTAGGAGTATCTCATGCCTTGGTGGGGGCGATACCGGGGAAAGACTCCAGAATGAGGACTGTTAGACTGGAAGCCCCTAGGAGGGAAATGCTGCGGGTGGGACACTGAGGACGACTTCCCTCCCACCACAGGGCCCAACCCTGGCAGGCCTGGATTGATGTGATAATGGGCAGCTGAATTTGGGTATTCCAGGCCAGGCACGTACAAGGGGGAGAACTGGCTTATAGCACCTCCCATCAGACTGGGGTCTGTGTGGGGAGGTGTGGTTGCGTTCTGTCCTGTACACGGCATGGTGTCCTGCATTTTGCCTCCGGGGCAGAGCGGCTTTTCTGAACTGCTGCCTCCAAGGCCCTTCGCCTCTGATCCACAGGGAGAGGCTTCACCGACGACTCCATTTTCGGGCAGAGTCCCTCTGTCTGCCACAGCAGAGAGGTCTCTGAGACACCCTTGGGTGGCTGGGCTGGTGTAGCTGCTATCCGAGGGCCAGGCAGTCTTGCCCTTGGCTGCTTTACAGTTGTCCGCAGATTCTGAGGAGTCACTTTTGAGCTCTGGGACCACTGTCTCCCTTTCTCGTGGTGAGCTCTGCCTGCTGCAGTCGGGCTGCAGGGGAGGGGCAGGGTGAGGTAGTTGTTTGAGGTACACCCCTCCCTCGGAAGCAGCGACGCTGGCTGGCTTCTCTTCAAGTCCAGGCCGGGGCTCTAGTGCAAAATGAAGAAGAGCAAAGTAAGAGTCACTCCGTAGTGGAAATGACAACATTAACGGAGGTGGTGATGAAACAACCTGAGAATCAGGGTTACGATGGATGGTGCTTCAAGCCTAATGTGGAAATTATGTCTAATCCCTGAAAGGGATCATGATGCCGCGGTCCTTGCACACTTCCTTTCCCCACTTTCACGGACCTAAGGTAAAACCTAGCACCTCTGCAGCCACTCTTAAGGTGCAGAGAATGGAAGCCTCCGTCCTGTGTTGTCACAGTCAGATGAGTAAGAGGGTAAGACACAGGTCATGGCTATGGACTCTAGGTAGCTGCATGTGCCACACGGTAGGAGAGTATGGCTGTCATCAGAATTGCTGGTCAGGCTGGGAAGCTCCAAACACTGACCCAGTAAGAAAGACCAGCACACGACAGGCAGTCAGGAAGGCCAGACCCCCGATTCTGCCCCATGAGAATATAAGCTCCACAGCACCAGGGACGTTGCCCCTGTACTCTCAGTACATGCACCAAGTGGGATCTTAACCAAGATTTGCTTAATGAATGAATACGTACTTCTTGTCTGGATGTCTTAAAAGCAAGATGCCTATAAACTCAACTCAAAAGGCATGTTTAGAATATTATAGAAATTTAATAAGCCCAATCAAATCAATTTGCTAGACGCCAACGCTTGGTTATAATCTCAGAAGCTTTTACCTTACTATTTTATCAACCCATAAATATGGTCTTAAATTAAAAGACTATTATTATATGTGTATGATATATATATATAAAAACATATATAAAAATTAATCTTTCTAGGACAGAGTTGTCTAGGTGTGATCAAATTATGAATCTGAAGGAAAACATTTAAGATTCATAAAAACTTTTAAAGTAACTACTAAGACAGTTCAGGCTACCTGTGAATTGAAGCTAGTCTTAAAGGTCAAAGGTACAAATTGCACAATAAAAATTTAAAACCATACTCTTCATTGTTTAGTCAACATAAAACTCAGCAACTGTTAAACAGACTTATGAAAGATTTAACTAATGGTATTCTTGTAAAGCTCTGAATTCCAGACATCATTTGAAACCAGTATTAGATATTCCGCTAGAGTTGGTGTTCACCAGATAGGCCTTTCCACAAACCAACACCAACAGTGAAGCTTGAGTTCCAAGCCTGCCATCAATTTTACGTGGGTTCTTCATCATCTTTTACAAAGTCCCAGTATCTCCATTCTCTAGCCATGTAAGGAGTAAGACTATACACAATATATGCTAGCTACCTATTCTTGAAATAAACATTGACTACACAAAGTATTTTTTTCATCTTTCTCCTTCAGTTTAATGTTTACTCCCCTTAAATGGAATTTGTAAGAGACTGCTTCAAAATTTCCTAATCTCACAATTTGTAATTCTTGGTAGATACAGACATATATCCAAGGAATAAAAGGATAGTAATAATTAGAATTTGAAAACTTATTTCATAGTGATAACTTTTAAGACAGTGATTTTCCTAAAGCCATTATGATGATGTAGCAGTTAAAAAGCACGGAAGCTGGAGCTAATCTGCTTGGATTTTTTTTCTTATTTTTTTTTTTTTTTTTTTTGAGACAGTCTCTTGCTCTGTTGCCCAGGCTAGAGTGCTATGGCATCAGCCTAGCTCACAGCAACGTCAAACTCCTGGGCTGAAGCGATCCTCCTGCCGCAGCCTCCTGATTAGCTAGTACTACAGGCCTGTGCCACCACGCCCAGCTGATTTTTTCCATTTTTAGTTGGCTTATTTCTTTCTATTTTTAATAGAGACGGGCTCTCGCTCTTGCTCAGGCTGGTCTCGAACTCCTGAGTTCAAGCAATCTTCCCGTCTCGGCCTCCCAGAGTGCTAGGATTACAGATGTGAGCCACCGCACCTGGCCTGTCTGGGTTTAAATCTCAGCTTCATTACTTACTAACTGGACAAGAACAAATATTCCATTACTCTGTGCCTTGGATTTTCCATCTGTAAAAACAAGGGTAATAATGTAGCTACCTCAAAGGCTTGTCCTGAGAACTGAATGAGTTAATGTATATAAAATTCTCCAACAGTGCCTGGCTCAGCGGGTACCTATCTGTGCAGCTACCATTATCATCACCAGAAAGGCTCTGGGATCTTCAGACCAAAACAGGTGCTATGATTGGCCCAACCCTGAGTAGTTTAAGAAAAAGAGGCTGAAAACCAGTTTCCATTGGTTTGATAGTCTGTGTGAGAAGATTACTCATGAAATACCAGCTTAAAGAGCCACAAGTCAGATGAAAGTGACAATGTGAATTACCTCGGTCATTCTCAGGCTCTGGTGTTTCACTGTTATCCTGTGACCTCCCAGGGTTGCCCAAGGCAGGCTTTGGGGCTGGCACACTGACTGATGCTGAGTGAGCTACCTGTGGGAAAGGGCCAGGTATATGCGGGGGAGCAGGCTGGTGGGGGTGGTAAGGCACACCTGGTGGGCAGACCCGGGAGGACAGCTGCTGCATGGCGATCATCTCTGGGCTGTCCATCATGGAGTCCCCTCCCTGCACCCCCCGCAGAGCCTGGGAGGGTGCTCCAAACAGAGAACTTGGTGCTGGAGGTGGCTGTAACCGATGTCCAGCAGACTTACAGGGTGGTCGTATATACCCTGAAGAAGGAACTCCATGAGGTAGAAAGCTTGATTGTTCAGTCCACTGGCTTGGGGGGATAGGTGGTCTCATCACTCGGGAATCCATCATGTGACCAAGAGTGCGAGGCTGGTGAGAGGGTCCTGGTCCTAAGAGAGGCTTCTCTTCTGGCCCCAAGGGTCCTGGGTTAGTAGGAGCACCATGGTTCCCATTCCAGACAGCAGAGTGTACTCGATTCAGGTACTTGTATGATCGATACACGTGGCTGGGAGGAATTTCTGTGCTTTCAGGAAAGTCTGGGGGTCGGGCTGGAACCCCGCCATGCCTGGGAGGAATAAATCCTGGCTGGAATTGAGCTGGAGGATACAAGTTTCCATCCTGACTAGGGCCACTCATCTGCCCAAGCTGCAAGGATCCGGGATGTGGTGCCATGTTAGAAAGGTGCGCCAGCCCTCCACACATCTGCTTGTCTTCGGGCGGGCCTAGCCCGGGTCCTCGGTGGCTGTTAATTCCAACTGGAGGCTGGCAACAAGAAAAGGGCGCACAGCAAAGTTAACCAGAATCACAGAGCAAGACAGACCCTGTAATGTGCTACATCTATGGAGACAAACGCTTCATGACAAGAGACAATAAACTGAATTTAACCTGGGAACAGACTGTATTTCTGAAACTCACCCTTTGCACTTACATGCTCTGAGTGGGCTGCTTACCTGCATGGAAAAAGGTTGATGCTGTTGTACAACAGGCTCTCCAGGGTGTGGTTCTGGGACTCCGGAGGAACCATATAAACTGGTAGGATCTGATCCTCGAAGAGAACCAAATGTTCCTGGTACTGTTGGCCTCTGGGAAGCATCGAGTAAAGCAACAAGGGAGGAAAAGAAAAAGCACAGGTATGACATTGAGAAGGGGTTTTCCTGAAGATGAAACTACTACTAAAAGAGCACACAGTGCCAGAGAGGGGAGACCGCGAGCTCGTGGGCTCTCCTGCAGCAGGACTGGCCCCTGAGCCAGAGCGATTTCCCTCTTCCTCCCCAGGAAACACAGGATTAAACTGGTGTTTCTCAATCTCTTTTTTATTAACCTTCCCTACAGGTCCCCCCACACAAGTAGCCTTTTTAGCCATTTTCCCCCAACTGTCCCCTCCCATGAAATTTTACCAACACAGATATAATGTACCTCTTATATATCAAAAACACAAAAAGAGTTAAGTTGCTTATCACAATTTTTGCCCACATTGAGAATACATGATTCAAATTATTGAGAAAAAGGAGGATTTAAAATAAATAAAAGGCCACAGTGTGGTGGTTCACGCCTATAATCCCAACACTCTGGGAGGCCGAGGAGGGAGGACTGCTTGAGCTCAGGAGTTTGAGACCAGCTTGAGCAAGAGTTAGACTGCACATTTACTAAAAATAGAAAAAATTAGCCAGGTGTGGTGGTGTGCACTACTTGTAGTCCCAGCTACTTGAGAGGTTGAGGCAGGAGGATCAAATTCAGCCCAGGAGTTTGAGGTTGCTGTGAGCTAGGCTGACGCCATGGCGCTCTACTCAGGGCAACAGAGTGAGACTCTGTCTCAAAACATAAAAAATAAATAAAATAAAATAAAGGACTAATGGGAAAAAAGAAACTTTCTACATACAGAATTATTTTGTAAGCAGCGCCGACTGAATAGCCTCTACATCCCCATGAATTCACCAACTGGGTGACGCCACAACAGAATGGCAGCAGCTCCTTACCATCTGGTTTAAAAAGGGCGCCTGGCTGGGCATCCCGCCACAGTGCAGGGGGCGAGCGAAGCCTCTGCCGTTGGAGGTGCCCACCTCCCGAGGGGGCTGTGTGGAGCCGCTGCCTTGCTCATCCCCGGAGGCGGTGGCTCGGCGTGCAGGGGGCAACGACTTTCCTCCGTTCTCCACGGGCTGCTGTTTCCTGCTGGGCCCTTCGGAGTCCCTGGAGCGGGTCCAAACATGGCTTCCACCACTTCGTCCGGCCCTCCCCCGTCTCCTCTCCCGCTTTTCATCCTCTCGGATCCAAAATTCTTCATCTGTGTCTCCATCTTCGCCAGGAAAATGTTTCATCATTGCCCGATGGAAACACCTCTCTAAATTATCAGACATCTTGGTATACTCTATAGAAAGATATAATGTAAATGTAATTTTTATAGACCACAAAAGACAATTCTAATAAATAAAAGATGCAACTGGGGTGAAGCTTGGGGTTTTTTTTGTTTTGTTTTTTTTTATTTGTTTTAAAAAAGGTCTTACTCTGTTGCCCATGCTGGAATGCAGTGGTGTGATCCCAGAGCACCAGAACCTTGAACAGCTGGGCTCAAATGATTCTCCCACCTTGGCCTCCCAGAGTACTGGGGTTTTAGGTGTGAGCCACGGTGCCTGGCCTGGGGTAAACTTTAATTCACCGTTATGGCACATTATGTTGTAGAGCTATGGACACAAGGTGAAGAAGACAACAGTTTATGTTGTATGGCTGGGACAGTGACTACAGGAGTATTACCTCAAACCAGTTGAATTTTAACTCTTTTAAGGCTAAATCGAAGAAATACTGAATGTAATCACTGAATCTGCTTAGTTTTTAAATAAGGCATCTTGAGTTAATGCATAAATGACTTCAAGGTTAAGTACACCTGGAATCCATTTGTACCTTGATATTAGAGACCTACTATGCTAACTTCTCCAAATGGTTTTACACTGAGCTCCATCTAGGCTCACCCCTGCCAGTGGTGAAAGAGGTACAGTACAACTCAGATCCGACCAGCCTCTAGGGTGAGAAATAACCTGTGCCCAGTTAGCCACTTGTCCCAGGGGACAGGAGAGAGTTCCTGGTACACACTTTGTAAGTGGCTGTAACGGCCAATCCCAGGGCTCTTAATACACATTCTGTTCGTAGTTCTCAAGAAGTGTCTGAATCCCTAGGATGTGTATTTCTGAAAGAGAAGCCATGTTATTCCTGATTATAAAGGTACGGCAGATGTGCATTTGGTGCAAACTCCTTCTCCACTTACCACTACTTTCCCCATTATATTTTCGACAATTCCTGAACATAGTCTTCATGTCATTGACAAACTCCTCCTTGGTACAGTATAAACCTCCATTCAGTTTCTTCTCCATGCTTGAAATATCCATGGGGACCTAAATAGGACACAACTCTAATTAAAATATGCTGGAGAGAAAAACAACTCCTAGTCCCTATGAGGCAAAGAAATCATGACACTGTGAGTTGTTCAAGAACCTGGTATGTATCTAGCAATGCTGATCCTTAAGGAACAACACATAAACAAAATAAGACACAAACAACAAAACCCAAGAAAGATACATATGCTACAGTAAGTACAATCGCAAAGACAGTCTCTACCTTAATAATCTGATAATAGTTAGGGGCATAAGATTCATCCACAGGTTCCAAAAAGGGCCAGGAATCCTTGTGAGCCTTCACCACATCTAGAACTGAGAGCCAAAGAAGAGAAATTCATCAACACACTCACACAGGAATACTTCTATAAGAAATATGATAGCTGAGTGAGCACCCACCTTTATACATGGCAGTGAAATCGTCATCCAACTCAAAGCTGTAAATCACAAAATAAGAAATTAATAGTAACTCTGACCACCTTCTCTTAGCTCTGTCAATCACAGATACACAGCTAACTGAACTAAGATTGGGAATAGTCCTAATAATTTTTGTTTTTAGATAAGCCTGTAACACTCATAAAACTCTCTGCAAACAAGATGAGGGACAGTATACCTCAGCAAAAAAGGGGATATCATTACCCTCATCTCTAAAATGATGGGGTTGGATCATTTAGATCCAGAACTTTATCATTCTATAACACTGGTTATTTAATAGCACATTCTTAACCAGGCCTCATTTTTGTGATCTAAATAATCCGTAAAAGCACACAATAGAATGAGCTTGCGAATGCTGAATATTTGCTTGCCTCTTGAATTTTTAGTAAGGAGACACGATACCTACAGTAACACCCTAAGTAGTAAATTTTTTAAAAAGAGTAAACTGCTATTCACATTTCCAAGTAACAATTTTACATAACAATCATTCATTGTGATCCATTAAATTAAAGGGTTGGGGAAAGAAGAGCTTTGTGTCAAAGTCTCACTTGTGCTGCTTTGGCATGTGATGGCAAGAATGTCAGAGGGCTCAGAGTGTCTGTGCGTGCGTGGCAGGAAAGGGCACTAGAGGTAGCTGTGAGTCTGATGCCCACCGCTGGCACTCGCTATGTTTTCTCACCTTTCAAGTGGTGATACTATTACCTGCCACATGGGGTTGTCAAAAGGATTCAATGAGAAACGTGCTCAGCAGTACCGGAGCGCTTCAATTGCTACTGTTGTTGTTATTAAATACTCACAGGTGCTTGGTCTTTTTTTCTTCCCTCATGGGGGAACTGGGGTCCAGATGGGAAAGTTCTGGAGGGAGCTCCTTCCCTTGTGCCAGCAGCCATGCCCTTTCTTCCCTGAGCTTTCTCCTCTTCGCGCGATCTACAGTGAACACACAGCATGGTGGCATGAGTGAGTTAAGTACACTCTAGACAATTACATGTTCATTAATCATTGTGACAGGAGGAAGAATGAAGACCACCAAAGCAGTATCACAAAATCACGTTTGTTCCCTTTGCCACTCTCTTTTTGGTAATTATGATGTTTCTATAGGTGGAACGCTTCATGCAACTTACCAACTAGTGGGACCTGTTTCCTCATACTGAGCTCAAGTTGGAGGATGAAGATGCCCAGGGTGGAGGGTGGGGAGAAGGGGAGGGAGCAAGGCAGAAGAAAACAAAAATGAAAGTAGAAGAAAAAGAGAGGCCATTCTTCTCTTTCTCTCAAAAAAGAAACACCCCTTTTTTAGGACCAGACTCTCAGTCTGAACAGGCACAGGATTCTCTACATGCACACTCAAGCCCTTGAGCTTTTGCATTTACAAAGGTGTCCGTGCACACCAACTGTCTGCTCTCCACCTACCCCCACTGCGGGCAGCAGGCCCCTACTGCCAGCGGTAGTAAGAAGTTTGGCTGGGAACAAGGGAAAGATGCCAGATGGAGCTGGCGAGGAGCTGGAAGGCAGGGATGACTTTTCTTCTGGCTCCCAGCCATGGCCATGAGAAACACACTTGGCATTCCACTCCTGGCCTGATGGGGCATTGCTGCTAGCAAGAACAAGGAGGTCAGGAGCGAAGGATAGGCAGAGAGATGAACACCACACTATCAGACAGCAAGACAAAAATGGACGTGAGGAGAAGCCAGGGCAGAGCCTCTGTTTGCGCTGCCAATTCCAGTTCCTGTTCCGTGAGGAGTAAGCTCCACGCCTGCCCACTGCCGTGAGCACGACAGGACCCTGCCAAGTGCTCTCCCTTCGAGCTCCCTTTGACTTGTGTTTATGTTCCTAAATTATTTTCATTTATAAATTTAGAGTAATCTGATCTGCTTTAATCAAAAGCACTTTACTATCACCAATTTTTAATATTTTTTAGGAAGAAAAGAAGAACAATTTCAAGTTTAAAGTGTAAATTAATCCGTCAATCTGAAAGTTTGTCTTAGTAACGCCAATACAGTATTCATTGTGTGATCATGCCACAGCTTCACAGTCCATTATCTAACCGATTCCAACTTCAGAATTTTGTAAATAATACTATAATGATGTTTTTAAAAACACGTCTTCTCAAGCATACGTGTAAGGGTTCTCTCGGAGACAAACTCAGCAGTGGAATCACCAGGCAGTAATTACTACGAGTATAAAGTACAGAGAAACTATAAGGCACTTTCAAAAAGTGCTATCCAAAGGTTTGTATCTACTCTTCAAACAGCAATTTCAGTTACTTATATATGATAAAACAGTTGCATTTTTGCCAAACTGATGGGTATAACATAGAATTTTGATGTTTTCATTTGTATTTTCCAGATTGGAGTGATACTGAACATATTTTCATGTTTACTGGGCATTTAGTGCTCTCCTCTGTGAATTTCCTGCTTATATACTTTGCCTCCTTTTCTGACCATATATCGTCAGAGTTCATATTGATTGAGAGAAGTGCTTTAAATAATCCGGATAATAAAGTCTTTGATTACACGTTAAAATTATCTTCTTCCACTCCATGGTTTGTCTTTGACTTTGTTTACAGTGTTTTTGTCATATGTAAGTTTTGTAACTTACATTCTTTCTTAACATCTTAAATTCACCTTATCTTCTTCAAAAAGGTTTTGGGCTTTTGGGTATCTGTAACTTATTCTTACATAAGCATGTACTTTCCCTCCCCCATAACAAACAAGTTAGTACCACCTTTTTTTTTTTTTTTTTTAAAGAGACAGGGTCTTGCCCAGGCTGGAGGCAGAGGCGTGACCTTAGTGCACTGCACACTCAACCCTGGGCTCAAGTCACACTCCTGCCTCAGCCTCTCCACTAGCTGGGGCTACAGGTGCGAGCCACCACACGCACCTCACCACTTTTTGAAAACCCACATTCTCTCCCAAGGTCTGTTTCTGGCCTCACTGTCTATCTCTATACCAATACCATTTCCTCTCCTGCACTGTAGATTGATCCCATATTGTTTTTGAAAGTTATCTTGGCTATCCATGGCCCTTTGCTCTTTTACATGAATTTTAGGAACAGCTTAGCAAGATCCATAGATTCGTAATAGCAAATATTCAGTCAGGGATCAAATTTTTCCACTTGCCCCATAATGTTTTTTTTAAAGTTAGTTTGTTCGAATCAGATTCAAAACAGTCCATATACTGCACTTGGTGGCTATGTCTCTTAAATCTTTAATTTCTAACAAGCATCCTCAAAATTTATTCATTGGAAAGACTGGGTTATTCTGGCATTGCAGCATTTCCCACGTTCTGGATATAGCTGACGGCATCCTCAATGCAGTATCAATGTGTTCCCCTAACCCTTATATTTCCTATAAACTGGCAGTTACACCTAGAGGCTTTGATGAAACAAATTTGACTTTTTTGGGCAATAACATTTCATACATGGTGCTGTGTACTTTTTATGTCATTGTGTATCAAGAGAAATAAATCTGGTTATATCTGGTTATCTCTTTTTGTGATATCAATTATTATTTTTTGGGACAGAGTCTTGCTGTCCAGGCTAGATAGAGTACAGTGGTGTGATCATAGCTCACAGCAACCTCAAACTCCTGGGCTCAGTGATCCTCCTGCCTCAGTCTCCCTTGTTACCTGGGACTATAGGTGCACACCACCACATCCAGCTAATTTTTTCAGTTTTTGTAGATACGGAATTGCACTATGTTTCTCAGGCTGGTCTTGAACTCCTGGGCTCAAGCAATCCTCCTGCCTTGGCTTCCCAAAGTGCTGGGATTACAGGCGTGAGCCACGATGTCAAATTTTATCAGTGTTTTCAGGAGCTGGCAGCCTGAACTTTCCATTATGAAGTATCTCATCAGTCTTTTACTTAATGCTTTTAGCAGCCTCTGATGATTAAACAGAGTTCCAAGACAGAATTAACCTGCAAAGATTATGTAAGTGACTATTTTCTCATTCCTTCTACAGATAGCATACATCTAGCCCCTCTCAAGATCCATAGGAGAGAGGTTAATTCATCACATACAATGGATGTTATTAGGGCAGGGGACTGAAGGCAACAAACTGCAGCACGCAGGGCAGCTATCTGCTTTGTAAATAAAGTTTTACTGGAACAAAGCCCTGTATGACTTAGAAGCCAAAAGTATTTACCATGTGGACCTTGACAGAAAAAGTCAGCTGACCTCTTCTTTAGAGCACTAGGCCTTAATCATTTCCTGAAAGCCTGGGTTGGGAAAAGCTTTGCCTCGACCCATGTTTTCATCACTTGTTCTTCTAATTATTATTCCTGCTGCATTCGTTGACCAAATTCTTCTTTTCCTACTCAATTATTTACATATTCTAAAATAGAGTACGTAAAAAAAAGGCTTGGGTCTTTGATTCTATTTTACTATTAGTTTTCAGAACAAGTTGTCTTATCAATTTCCTAAAGTGACATTTTTAACAAGTATTATTATGAACTCATGAATTTATAACATATTTGATGTTTTTTAATCACTTGAGGTTTCTGGTTTGTTTTTTCAATGCTCAAAATGATCCATCTTAGGCCAGTGAGAGACCCTTTGGGCCACCTTCTTTATTTTTAGACAGGACATCCAGTAGCCCTGATGTTTCCTTGCTTTTCTGTTAGCAAATGGTCCAGGCTCATCTTATATTTCTTGTCCAGCATTGGAATTAGTCATTTTCAAAGAGTCTTCGTTCTCCTTCTGGTGGGAAAGTACATTTAGAGACCACCCATTGGTATTGAGTAATGCTATCTTTATGAAAAGTATTCGTATTGACATTTATAGAATAATAATGAATCTAGGTGCTTGGCTGAATTCTAATTCAGTTGTAATACTTTACTGAATCATTTTCTTGGAGTTTCAAATCTTTACATACAAACATATATCCACATTTTTCTTTGTAAAACGAAGCTCCTACAGTACAATACAGAATAGAAGCGATGACAGAGGAACATTGGTTAAGGAAGTTCTTTTGCATACCAAGTCTGCAGAGACTGCTATCAATACAAGCCAGGCAATGCCAGAAACCACCAGAAGCTGGAAGAGCCAAGAAAGGTTTCTTGCCTAGAGCTTTCATAGAGTGTGACCCCATCAACACCTAGATTTTGAATTTCTAGCCTTTAGAACTGAGAGAATAAATTTCTGTTACTTTAAGCCGCCTAGTTTATGTTAATTTGTTATGGTAGCCCTAGGAAACTAATACAACATTCAAGCCCATTTTCTTTGAATTCAACAGTTGCTCCTAGAAGTCTGCTATGACTATTATAAAACATCCTCTACTGTCTTTTCCAAATTGGTTGTTTTGAACTTCTGTGGGCCACGTATTCTATAATTTGGTTCTATGTGTCTACATGTGATTTATATCCAGTTCACATCTCTTCTTGCTTTCTGTATCTGAGGATCTGGGGGTTTTTCATCAAATCAAAAAAATACTCAAATATTATGTGTCAATGTTCTCTTGGCCTCAACGTATTGATTCTTTCCTTTTAGAACTAATAGTGAACACATATTGGACCTTTCAAGCTATCCACCACCTGAGTCAGTTATAAAGCTGTTTCCGTCAGTTCCAAATCCATCTTCCAGGTTCTGCTTTGTGATACTGGGGCAGGAATCCTGCAAGTATCATTTCTCCACTCTCGGTTGGCTTTATATTCTGCTCAAAGGGAGCACTAAAGGGACAACGGGAGGCGAGATGAGGGAAAAGGGTGACTTCCTGCTTGCTGCAGCTGTTCACCACCGCACCAGCACTGTTCTCTCACCAGGGCCTCCCGGTGGTCTCCGAAGCAGGCTCGCTGCCTGCCTCCACCGGTGCCAGCACAGGGCAGCGGCACCCACCTTCAAGCGCCTGAGGTCCAGCTCTGCAGAGCCCCTCCTGGGCTTCCAGATGCTGGAACCCCCTGAGCCCCCGCTGCAGGACTGCCTCCCGTGTCACTGCAGGGAGTCCTTTTAACCTTTTTATTTTTCTAACTCACATTTAACCAAACACCCAGAAGCAGTTCTCTCTGTCGGTTTTTGTGACTGGACCCTGACTTCTTTTTCCACAGCCATCCTCTTTATCTCAGAGCTGCAATCTATACAACTTCCCACATCTATCTTCCCTTAACTGAGTCTCATGAGAATCTAAGTATTTAACCCAGTTATTACAATAGCCATACTTTACCTTTCTAGAAGTTCTAGTAGTTTCTTTTGAATCTGGTTATTTTTCTCCTTTTGAATTCCTTCTTTTTTATAACGCAAAATATATTTCTTTTCTTTGCAGCCAATTAACTATTGTTCACAATGGAGGTTCCTCATGTGCTTTGAAATTCTAATTGCCTATTCCTTTTCAGCAGGAATTTATCCATGACCAACACTCCCTGATCAAAGGTAGAGTCCCGAGACTGACCACTCCCCACCCACCCTGTCTGCCCTTTTCAGTTCCAGTCCTACCTTCTGGCTCCTTCTTGTGGTAAAGAATTAAGCTAAGCTCTTCAGACGGATACTTATGCAGTTATTAGGTAAAGTAAAACTTCTTCTGATCATAGGTACACAGAAAATTTAAATAATGTAACATACATGTACATAACATATACATAATATATTATAAATAGGATTTCCATTATCTGAAATAGAAAGTTTAGATTACTTATCAACCATACTGACAGAATGAGTTAGTTTCAATAATGTCTGTTACCCTCCTGACTTCTCTGACTCAGCATGAACACTCAGGTCATTACCCAGTCTTGCAACATTTTTTTATATACAAAGACTAACCTAATCAACAGCAGTACATTTATTTTCCCCTTTATTTTTTTCTGTTGTGGTTTTTTAAATTTTTGGTAAAAAATACATAAAATGTACTGCCTTAATCACGTTAAGAGTACATTATCTACATAAGCAATGATCCAATTCCAGAACTTTTTCATCACCCCAAACAGAAACTCTATATGCATAAACACTAACTTCCCATTTCCTTCTCACTCAGCCTCTTAGTATACAGTATCTGTCCCTTTGTGTCTTCGCTGATTTCACTTAGCATACTATCTTTAAGGTTCATCTATGGGTAGCATGTTGCAGAATTTCACTCCTTTTGGAGGCTGAATAATACTGATATTCCATCGTAAGTATATACCACATTTTGTTTATCTATTCATCCACCGATAGACACTTAGGTTGTTTCCACTTTCTGGCTTCTGTGTTTTCTTCATCCACTTCCCTCCTTTCAAATTTCTTTAACCAAATAAAAGCTATGAGCCTTCCCCTTGGAATTATGCATTCATACCATACCACATTAGTTTTGCAAACACATTCAGGGGACTCCCACACCAGCGACTGCAGCACTATTGAGATGAGAGTATAAACAGAGGCATGCAACAGAGTAAAGCTAACTGGTATGTTCTTTGCTACATTTACCCTCAAACACAGATAAATATTATCTTAAAAAGACCCACAGAATGAAATCCTCTTAGAATTTAATGTCATACAGAGCTTGTTACTCTGAATAAACTGTTATAATTTAAAAATTCTCCTATTAGTACATAATCCATTATTTGCCTTTTTATAGTTAGAAGCAACTAAAAAGTCTGTAAGTTTATTGTTGTAACTATCTTATAGCCTGTAATTCTTTCCACAATAACTATCCTTCGTAATTTGCTGTGTGTTTGGGACTGTCCTGTTTTCATTTAATCCTTCTAACAGGTCTGCACAGCCCGACCTGATCTGGTGCCTGGTCACCTGCAAGGCCACAAGCCCAGCCAGCCTGCCCTTTGCTCACCTTGATCCAGCCACACTAGTCTGCCTGCTGCACATTCCCGTCTCGGCACCCATCACGCATCCTTCCTTCTGCCTGCAATGCTCTTGCCCCCTCAGGTATTCATGTGGCAACCTCATTCACTTTTTCAAATGTCACATCTTCAAAGGGAACTTTCTTGACAAGTCTATGTAAATGTCACTTTCATTGTGTTATTTATTTATTTATTTATTTTTTTAAGACAGTTTTGCTATGTTGCACAGGCTGGACTCACACTCCTGGGCTCAAATGATCTTCCCATCTTAGCCTCCTGAGTAGCTAGGGCTACAGGTGGTGCCGCCATACCCAGCTATGTCAGAACCCTATTGAAAAATGAAATCCCATTTACAAATACAAAGAAATAAGTTGGGTGTCATGGTGTGCACCTGTAGTCTAGCTACTCAGAAGAGGCTGAGGCAGGAGGGTTGTTTGAGCCCAGGAGTTTGAGATCAGCCTGGGCAATATATAGAAACCTTATCTCAAGCGGGGGGGGGGGGGGGGGGGGGGGGGGAAGAATAAAGAAAAGCCAGTTATTACATCTTTTTTTTTTTTTTTTTTTTTTTTTTGAGACAGTCTCACTCTGTTGCCCAGGCTAGAGTGCCATGGCATCAGCCTAGCTCACAGCAACCTCAAACTCCTAGGCTCAAGCAATCCTTCTGCCTCAGCCTCCCAAGTAGCTGGGACTACAGGCATGCACTACCATACCCAGCTAATTTTTTCTATATATTTTTAGTTGTCCAGCTAGTTTCTTTCCATTTTTAGTAGAGATGGGGTGTCGCTCTTGCTCAGGCTGGTCTCGAACTCCTGAGCTCAAACAATTCGCCCACCTCGGCCTCCCAGAGTGCTAGGATTACAGGCGTGAGCCACTGTGCCCGGCCAGTTATTATATCTTGAGGAATTTAAATCTAGCATCAGAAATAGGACATATTAAAGATCTTACGAGTATTACATAATAGGATATAGGCTAAATCTATAGATGATACACACTAAAGGTTTTAGAATGAAGAAATGATCTTGGAAGAAATGGGGTTAACATATTAAGTAACAGAAGGTACTACTTAGAAATGGGAGGGAAAAAGTATATAAGGCCAGGATCCTTCAATTTTCATAGCTAAAATTTACCTAAATTTGCACTGGAACACAGCATTAAAAAAGTCAAATCCATATACTATGTTGTTTTATTAAAAAATTAGAAAGATTCAATACATTTATTTAAAAGAAAAGATTTGGAACATGAATTCTCAGCCAAAAAGAAAAAGAAAAGATAAACTTTGGTCTATATTCAACCATGTCAAATGATCTGTTTTCATATGGTATTATCAGGTACAGCTTATAAACACAACTGTTATCTAAGAAAACATCTAAGGACAGTTGTTATCCGTACCTTTGTGGAACCACAAATTGAAGAAAAATCTCATTATCCTAAGACCAAGACACAGACCTGGGTCTGAGCAAACCATTTGCTATAATAACATTAATGGTAATATTCTAGACTTGAACAGTGCCAAATCTAAAAAAACCTGAGGCTTAAATATATTTATCTCATTTGTGTTCAAAATTATATCTGTGACACCAGTTCTCATTAATATCTTATATTTTTTTCTATTCCACCCAGGGGGCATAGCAGAGATTAGAATAAATAAAGACAATGAAAGGCACACCAAAAATGACAAATATAAGTGCTTTAGAAGGAATAGAAAGGCAGTGAGATTGGATATAGACGAATAAACATGACAAAATACAACGAACAAAGTATATAAACAGACATTACCGGAATGAGCTCAGATATATGGTGGAACCTAGCCTGACTGGGCCGTGGTTGCATGGGCACTGGTCCACACCACACGCACCTCTCCACACTGCACTGAAAGCCACGTACCTTCCACCGCCTTGACCTTCTCCTCCAATTCCCGTTTCCTCTCTTCCTTCAGCATCTGCTCCTGCTCCTTCTTCTGCACTGCCAGAAGAATCTGACGTTCTTCCTCCTCCTCTTTGCGCTTCTGTTTTTCTATTCTGGTAAGCACAGGAGTCTCCTGTGTACACAGGAGTACACATCAGTGCACAGTGAGATCAGTTCTTCCCTCTCACATTCAATTTTGAATTCAACATATTCCACAACTACTACTAGATACCTACTGTTAGCTGGAGGATTTATTTCATGACTACAAGCTGATTTTATTATTTGTAGAATATATGTATGGATATACAAAATCATACTAACATAGACACCATTCTTTTAGATTTAATATTTGATAAACTTAAAAAAAAAAAAAAAACCTTCCTCTAAGGACACTAAGGATGAAAGACAGTCGCTGGACAGACCACATACTCCCAATATCAGCAATACGCACAATTTTCTTGTTTTCCGAGACACAGTCTCGCTCTGTTGCCTGGTAGAGTGCCGTGGTATCAGCCTAGCTCACGGCAACCTCAAACTCCTGGGCTCCAGTGATCCTCCTGCCTCAGCCTCCCCAGTAGCTGGGACTATAGGCATGCACCAATGTGCCCAGCTAATTTTTTTCTATTTTTAGTTAACCAGCTAATTTTTTTTCTAGTTTTAGTAGAGATGGGGTCTTGCTCTTGCTCAGGCTGGTCTTAAACTCCTGAGCTGAAGCAATCCTCCCACCTTGGCCTCCCAGAGTGCTAGGATTACAGGTGTGAGCCACCATGCCCGGCCCCAATACACACAATTTTGAAACTCTTACCTTTTACACTTTTCATTACCAATAAAATAATAAATGAAACTGGGGTTTTAGTGGTAAGGGCCACAGTTTTAGCTTAAGACGCAAAGAGATAAAGAAGACTATGAGAAATTCATGAAAATTACACAAAGATTGGCTATCATTTTCCTTTGTTTTTCAAGCCAAACAATGTTAGCAAAGATTTCAGGTAGTTGCTGTGAACGTGATTGCCTAAGAAATCTAACAAAAGAAAAGGTAAACAAAGGAAAACAGGACAATTATCGTAACAGAAGTTTTACAATGCACATTTTCCAGTAAAACTAGTTCTGAGCCATGCTATAGCCCAGGACACTGAAGCTGCTTATTTTTAATATCTTCCCTCAACTTTTGTGCTGATGTGAAAGCTAGAACTTCTCTCTTTTTTAAGTGTTATTGAACAGGTAACAACTATTGTTTGCAATACACAACATCCATAAGTTGCAGACAGACAGAAAAATGAATCAGGTGTCAACAGAGGGAGAATTCACATTACCCTCACAGAAAAGATATTAATTATCCGTTTCAGGTGAAACCTAACAGGAATGTGAAGCTTTCTTTAATAAACCTTTACAACAGGGAGAAGACCTAAGAAACTTCTGTATCAGATAAATTTTCCAAGGTTTTATACTGTGTACGTTGTAAGAGTGGTCTTAATGTGGGGGGAAAAAGATGAATGCAGACTGCTATTTATACAAGTTACCATTAAACACTGAAACTGCTTTTGATTAAAATTTTGTATTATTTTCTTTACAGTTCTTAAAACCAGTTTAGATTCTCATCTGACTCAGAATTTAGACATGCGTCTTGTCTAGACAGTAGACTTTTCAATGTCATTTTTGCTCAATTACTCAAATTCTATGAGCATAACTTTAATTAAGAGTTGTTGACAAGGTAAACCAGGAGAGACGAAAACAGAGAATTAGCCATTGTTAATTGTACATGTAACGGTGTACTCATACGGAGCCTCAGTAGAATAAACAGAATTCAATCCAGTTCCCTAAAATCTTCATTATCATATAACCAGAGCAGGTAGTTAAAATATGGTAGATGCTCATTCTGAAATGAGCATGCGATGGACATTCAGCAAGGACAATTCTTCCAAGGACTGCAACTCCAGCCACCAGTTCCTAAGTAAATGCCAGTCCAGCACCTTCCCTGAATTCTGCCAACACCCCTCACCCCCATCCCACTTCCCAAGTCCCTAATTATTCCAACTCTTTGGCAACATCTTTACCCAGCTGACAACATATGAGGAAACTACAGTTAACAAACCAACCAACCAAAGTAAAAAAAAAAAAAAAAAAAAAAAAAAATTTACCTTTGCTTTCAGTCATACGTTGACTCAAAAACAAACAAACAAAAACAACAAAAAACCTGCATCAATTGATTAACAAGAGTAGGGGAAAGGGAAGAGATGTGAGGAAAATGAAGCCTTGTCAAAGGAAATATTTTATTCAAAGAAAATAATGGCGATTTCTATATGTTAGACACAAAAATGAGAGAAAAAGCAGGCATATATAACAAATGTGAGTTATTTAAATAACATAATGTACGTGTATTCTGCCCCTCCCCACAGAGAACAGCTGGTGTAAATACGTGAAATATTTTCCCTTCAATCATTACAAGAGTATATTAAATAGGATCAGCATTTTAATGAGGACTGGAGGAAATGCAAGCCAATTACTTATGAAATATTAAGTCACTGAAGACTTGATTATCTAAGTAGACAAACACGGGAGGTATTTCATGTGTTAAGTCAATGCAAGGAGGTAATGGGAAAAAGAGCCAATTACATAACTCCTATTAACATCCATTTAACTTTTTTATAACAAATACGACAATGACTTGTTATTTTTAATATGTAGAGAGAAATTACAAATCAATAGTGCTCCCCAACAAATGGAACATGAACATGAAATTCACAGAAGACACAGAAAACGTGCATGTCTCAGAATGTTCAATATGATCCCATAGAGAAAAAGGCGAAAGCAAATCCATGAAAATGTCAACAGTAATGATTCCTGCACTGTGGGATCACCATGTCTTTTACAGCTTCTAAATGCAGTCTCCAAGTTTTCTATAAGAACATAAATTCTTTCGGACTTACAACAATCCCTTCCAAAATAGACTAGAGAATCAACTAGTATTACATGTTCTCAAGTAATCTAATTTTTATTAACTTTTTACTCCCTCATTTGATACCTGTTAAAAGTCATATTCAAGTACCAAAAGGTTAGAACTTGTGCATTTAAAACAATTTTTTTTTTTCAAATTTATTTAGAGACAGGGTCTTTCTTTGTCACCCAGGCCGGCATGCAGTGGTATGACTGTGGCTCACTGCAGCCTCCAATTCCCCAGTTCAAGTGATCCTCCTCCTCAGCCTCTGGAATAGCTAGGACTACAGGCGCGCACAATGTCCAGCTATTTTTTAAAAATTTTTTGTAGAGACGGAGGGGCGGGGAAGGAAGTGGGGAGTCTTGCTATGTTGCCCAGGCTGATCTTGAACTCCTGCCCTCAAGCCATCCTCCTGCCTCAGCCTCCCAAATCGCTCAGATTAAGGGTGTTGGCCACTGAGCCAGTCCAGCCAGTTTTCAAATTTCTGTGCTAATTTTCAACCCCTTGCCACCACAAGGTAAAGCAAGTGCTAATGACATACCACTAAAGGACAGGATTCACTGTGTAAGGATACTTTTGGTAGGTCTTAACCATTAAAGAGCCAGCACAACCAAATGAATGATAATCAAATAAACCCTAAATAGTTAGAAAAAGAATATACTTAAAAATCTCTATAATGCCATGGTTTCTTTTATCTCAAACTAAAAAGCAGAATAACAAAACACAAAACACTGCCAAGAATAAAAGAAGAAATTTTAGTGTATGATGTTAGACTTTTGCTTGCAGCAATGAAGAACCTCACAGTCTGTTCCGATTACTATGCAATCTGAAGTGTAAACAGGCATCTAGGGGCAGTGAAAAGAAAATAGGGAAGCGAGCTTCCCTGCAGGTGTTAGCTGTTAAGGTGATAAAGACAGTGGAAAGAACCCAACAAGGCCAGGAGCTAGAAAGCCACTGGGGCAGGGGGGAGGATAAATCGAAGTATAATGAAATGAATAAAAATTTAACAGCCCAGCCAAAGACATGGTCTAAAGTAAAACTACTGTCTTCTAAGGTAAAACTTTCTATGACCACTGAACTGTTTAAATATTCAATAAAACAGTGCTCAAAGGAGATAAATGGTTAAAAAATAGAGAGAATATGAGAACTGGCCAGCACTAAGTCTGAACTTGAGAGAACCCAGTTAGAACAATGGAGAAAAGCCTTCTGTGGTTAAAAAAAACAGAGCAGGTGGAGGCAGCTGAGAAGGTGCGCGCATGTGCTTCCTGGACCTTCTGAGAACAAGGAGCACGGATGTTCAACACTTCTACTTTGCTGCTTCTTCCTTAGTCCTGGCTTCTTCCTTTATTTCACTCTTCTTTTTGTCTCCATGATCAAACATATCCTTCCTAGCAATCTAGGTTTCTTGTGGCTCATATCTCGCTCTCACCTTGTTTATTTTAAATCTCAATAAATACAAATACTGAATTCATCCCTTCCTACAGTATGACGCTAGATAATGTCATTTCTCTACTCTTAAGCTATATTATTATTAATATATTAATAGAAAATGAAGCACCTGAACATAGTTGGGTCCTGGGTGCTGCTTGGAAAACCCTTCTATTAATAACGAGTTGTTGCTCCAAACATTCTTTTTTCACCTAACATCTATCTCAAACTCCCTCCTGAGGTCCTCTCTCTCTTCATGGGACCTAAACATTTCCTGCCCCTTCAACTGATTTGTGTCTTTACTTATCCTTTTTTGCTTTCCTTGAGTCTTAGGAGAATTGTGACTGACTGCACCCCTTGGCGAGGCCTTGACGCTTAAGCACTTCATGTTACCCGACAGCAGATCCATCCCCCTTCCCGTTCACGGGCATTTTTCATGCCCAGCTGTTATCTCCAGTTAGAAACAAAACAAACAAACTTGCCACAAGATTTCCTTGTTTTTTATCTTTACTTTTTCATTGTTTTCTTTCATGGTCATACTTCTCAAAAGGACAGGTAACATGGTCATCTATAAAAACTCATCTTTTATTCACTCCCAGCCCCCCTCCACCTGACCTTTATACCTATCATTCTCTACTGAAACAATCCCCCCACCCTCTGGGAGTTGTCGTCTCCTCCATTCTAGTCCTACATTTCCAGTCACAGCAATTTCACTGCTAACTCTTGCTGGGTATTGCTCAATCTCACCTTCCAGTTTTTCCTTATAAAGTCATTTGCCACAGGGTGACCAGAGAGGTATCTTCCTAAATTAAAGATCTAATGACATAACTTTCCTTCCCACTGCCTACTGAAGATATAAGTTTGACAGGGGACTACAAAACTCCATCATTCCAGCATTTTCTTATACTATTACTATATGTTACAAAATATGCCAGCCACATCCCAATATACACTATCTTTGGACCACATTCTACAATGTCCTGCCTCTGTGCTTTTGTTTCTATTATTCCTGTCCTGTGGGATGCCCTCTGCCCTCACCCTCTATGTCCCCATCAAAATACTAACCATCCCACAAGGTGGAGGTCAATGACAGCTCTCCCTGCCACAACTCCCCTTTCTTTGCCCAGCTCTGAATGCTTCCATCTTTGCATTCATGAGCTTCTGTTACACATACATCTGTTATAGTACCTATCATTCTCATACATTATTGGATAAAATCGAAATGTGCCTATCATCCCAAAGGTAAGGAGACTGACTGTAAGATCCCTAAGAGTGTGGCCTCATGCCTTATTTTTATAGTTCCTTCTCTTTCTAGAAAGTATAAGAATGCTCAATAAAGGTTTGAGATTTAGGGAAAAAAGGAGGTAAAATAAAGAAGAATAAAAGAAGTACATGAAATAAAATGTAACTATCCTTTCTGAACACATAAACCTCCTCCTGGCTACTCTCACACACACTCACCTCTTGCTTGATGGATTTGACGGACAGGTGGTCAGACATCCACCTAGGTTGCAACTCTGCCTTTGTGCGCTGTGGACGTTTTCCCTATAGTTAGAAGTGAGGAAAAGAAAGGAAAAGATAGATTAGGGTGTTCTCAGCTACTGCTACTGCTGCTTCTGCTGCTGCCTCCGCCAGTAAAAGAATGCCTGTTAAGGTGCACAGGAACTGGCTTTACCTAAGAGGGAGGGCCCAAGCATACTCAGGACAATCAGGGAAAACGACCACTCAGCTGTGCAAGGTACTGAGCCAGTTTATTCTCATAAAACAACAAAAACCAAAAGAAGTTACAGCCAGCCAAGTGTCTCCTTCGACAGGCTTCATTACTGGTAAGAAACTCCCTTCACTGTTTAATCATTAAAAAATATATATTTTTTCCCCTAATTATTACGGGAAAGCCAGTTTTTATCACCTTCAGCTGAAGAAAACGGCTCTGAAAAAGGGACTTATGAGCAGCTGAGGGTGGACCTCCCCTCACAAGGCAGTTCGGTGGCGGCAGTGAGAAGCGAGAGCAGCTGCCCAGGCTGGGAAGGAAAGGCAGTAAGCAGGAGTGAGGAAAAGACCAGCGATTAGGAGTCAGTGCACCTGAAAGGTCAGAGCTCTGCGAAAAGGCAACAGGCTTGAAAGTAATGACTGTAGGAAATTTCAAAGAAGGAGTTTTGAGATCTAAACTAGGTAATTATTTTGAAGGCCAAAGTTTATTAGCACATGCAAGTTCTGGAACTTTTGTGGGACGAGCTCCATAACTTCACCAATTGAAACCTGGTATTAAAAGGGGGTAAGCAAGAGCCTTCACTGTAAGACAATGTAATTTCACTGACTTCAGCATCAAAAACAAGCCTTTTCTGGATTTGGCTTTGTCGACACTTAATCCAAACTCTTGACTTCTTGAAGAATCAATGAGGTCAGGAATCAAAGGACAGAAAATGGTAAGAGGTGGCTTACAAAACAAACATATTGCAAGGCCATGGGGTAGTATTACTGGGTCAGCAGCTTTAGAAAGCATTTCTAAGAGAAAGAAAGACTACTTCCCAGTGCAGATGCAATGCCAGTTATCAAAAGATGGCATGACCTTCTTTAAGTACTTTTCCCCAAAAGCTACCCTAGAAGTTTCCTCAAATAAGCCTGTAAGTAAGCAATTCTTTTATAAGCTTCAAGACCCTAATAGGAAGGTAATCTCAACTTTCAACAAATGTAAAAACTTACCATGGAACTGTCTTCCAAAGGGATTACACCAGTTACCGTGATAATAGCAAAAGACAACAAAATTCCCACTTCAACTTTGCCAAACGAGAGGAAAATTTACTACAGAGGAACGCACTATTCAATACAGAGGCTGAAAGTGCTTCCTGCCACACTTACCATCACCTTCTGTGGAAACTACCCTTAGTCAACTTATTTATTAAGGACCTAATGTTTATAAAGCTGTCTAACTATTACTTTCTGTAACACTAGCTACAAACACTTCCAGCAGTCTACACCCTCATTAAAAAAAAAAAAAAGGTTATTAAAAAAAACTTTTATATGGTCACAGCAGGCCTTGCCTTCTGATTTCTTTTATTGTTTCAAAGTCTAGAGGGCTATCACATCTTCAAAGATGCATCAAATCTTTTGACTTTCTTCTTGCATTTATTTTGCTAAGAAATGTGGATTTAGTTTTCTACCAAGGTTCCTCATCGCGTAGACAATGGAAGAGGACCAACCGAGTGTCTGCTGATTGCTAAGGACTGTGCTATGTACACTGACTTTTGTTTAATTCCCACAAAAACATGTTTGAAGTGATAGCATTTCATTTTATTAATAAGAAAACTGAAATTGAGGGGTATCAAGTATATAATAACTTATTCAAGGGACAGCTACAACAGGGCGGCACCCTAATTCAAGTTAAATTTCAAAGAAAGGCTCCTGACTTTTCCACTTACCACATGCACCCTTTCCCACTGCCCAGTTCCTCGTGCCTCCATCACATGCTGTATTTTAATATGTCCTGGTGTTGATGTGTGAGAATCACATTCTTTTCTACTAATCTATGTTTGAATCGTAGGCGTTTTTCATTATTAGAACAAAATCTCTCTTGGTTGGTGTGTTTACGATGGGTAGTGTTAACAAAGATAAAGGAAGGAATTAAAAAATGTACATACTTCAAGCAGTTATTTATTTATGTATTTTTTTAAGAGAGAGGGTCTCGCTCTGTCTCTTGCCCAGGCTGGACTGCAGGGGCATGAGCACAGCTCACCACAGCCTCAAACTCCTGGGCTCAAGAGATCCTCCCTCCTCAGCCTCACAAGTAACTGTGACTACAGGCGCTAATTGTTAAATTTTTTGTAGTGATGGGGTCTCCCTATCTTACCCAGGGTCGTTTCAAGGAATCTTCCCACCTCAGCCTCCCAAAGTGCTGGATTATGGGCATGAGCCACTGTCCCCAGCCTTAACTTTTCTTCTCTTGAAAAGAATCAATTCTTGAAATTTTGAATCAAAACTATCAGTTTTATAAGTTTTTTCACTTCTTTCTGCTATCCTCCAAAATCTTGGGTTGAATATTGCAGTAAAACCAAAATTATGAAAGGTTTAAGCTGATCAGGTAAATTTATAGATGACTTAATGTGCCATCAACACGGTCATACAAAGTCATAAAACTATTGCTGTGTATCATAGTTACTTTAAGAAAACTAAATGATGTATTTCAATTTCTAGAAAAATTGGCACTGTGTTAGAGATCATAAAAACTAAATGTAATTATCTTATATGGAATTAAGTGTATTGATGGGGACATGCTGATTTCCTTGATCATCCATGACTATGTGAGTCATTAAGCACTGTTTTACATTCCTGCTATTGTGGAAAGGTAAATTTCTAGAACTTTCTCTAAAGTATCAACCTGTTTAAAATCAAACATATCATTAGATCCATAATAAATGGGGTAACAGATTTGACATTTTGTACTTTCCTGTAGGTAATGCAACAGTAATTTATAAATACTTTGTCTTGAGATTTCATTGGCAAGTGGTCAAATATTTCTGGTGCTCAGTTAACATGTATTAATGATCACAAGTGTTAGCATTATTGCTATGCAATAAGCAAACGGAATGATTATTAAGCATCCACCATAGAAAAGGCATTACATGGGGTACCACGGGTTAAAAAGACGAGTAAGACTTAGTCCCTGAGCCAAAGAAACTTAAACTCACAACGAAATAAAGTAAGGCACAAGGAAACATGTTAAGGAAGAAAATCCTAAAGGCTAGGAAAAATGAAGACAGTTCATGGGCAAAGTGACTTTTAAGTGGGACTTTTGAGAGAGTACTTTTCAAATAGCTAAGGAAATAGAGGGGGAATGATGTTTGAAAATGTCATGAATTAAGGTCTGTATCCATGAAAGTATAAGGCATACAGGTGATGAAACTATAACCTGCCCTGACATTGGAGAAGAGGGTGGAGCCAAGCAAGGAGCTGGCATTAGAGCTACAAAGACAAATGCTCCTCAAAGTTTGTTGCTTAGTAGAAGAGACAGACCCAGAAGATGATTTTTTTTTTTAAAGCATATAAATAGAGGTATGCACAGGGTGACATGAGACACACCTGGGGGCTCAGGGAACATTCCCTAGTGAATCCACAGGAGAAGGAAGTTGTGAAAAGCCACTGTAAGTACTGGTGGGCACTTAGTCCTTCTGGCAGGAGATCCCACTTTAACACAGCAGCTCAGAGAAGGTGAAAGCCTGCACTATTTTCAGGACAGTGGAATGCACTTGAAAGTTCTAATTAATAATCCTTAATGTTCCATCATGCATAACTGAGGGGAGCATCAGTACTCGTGTTACTGTATGTATACCTTCTGGGCAATCATGTTGCAGATCTCAGGCAAGAAGTCCTCACTGAGGAGCTTATAGAGCTGCCGTTCTCGAAGGGAGGTCCTCTCTCGAAAACTCTCAGTGACCTGTCTCCATTCTTCTTCTGTTTGGCACAGGAGCCACCAAGTGCCTTGGCCTGGCCCTTGGGACCCTAGGAAAGAAAGGGATGGATTCACTATAATAGATCCCACTAAGTAGGACCTTTTTCATATTTATTCTCAATTTTATTTCTACCCTGGGTCATAACTAAAACAAAGGAGTCAGAAAAAAAGACTTATTATGGAATATCTAAAGATAATACAAATATAACTACTGTGACTTTAATTAGATTTTAATATCCTAGAAATGCTTAAAGGCATCTACTTTTCTATAAAAATGGCTTACAGTTTGAGCCTTTGCAGAGTTTGCCTTCTCTCACTTACACTGTGATACTGTCAATTGGCATTTCCTTCCTAAATTTATGCTATTTGGATTACAGAATTAAAAATCTAGGTAGGAAACCAATATTTGGCACTGACCATAAAAACCATAATGCCCTGACATTTTAAAAAGGTAGCTCTTTGAGAAGCTGCTCATTCATTCAAATGATTAGGTGTCTATTACATTGTGCCTAGTTAACAGACCATTAGTAAGAAGAGCTAGTCCTGATCTTGAATTGTCCGTCAGATGAACAGATGTGCACAGGGTAAGGTGTGAGGAAGAGAGAACTGAGGAAGGGCAGGAAGGCTAGTTCAAAGGCTAGAGTCACCATCCTAATTTAAATGAATTGTGTTTACTCCATTCATTCTAAACTCCAGCAAATAACATTACCATTTCTTGCCTGTGGCTCAGATGCCAAGGATTTTTCTTCCTGCTTTTCACTGAAACACAGGAAAAGGAGGCACCAATTAAAACAAAGACATGTCCAAAATTGTTCTATGCTTCCCCAAGAAGGTAGACCCAGCTAACTTAATACAGACAGAGAGAATGCCAAGGGAGTAAGGTAAGCAGAGGGAACAATTCTACTAAATAAATGAACCCTAAGAGGTAGGCATGCTGGTGTAGATGGTTAAGTACTGACATAGCTACCCAATGGCATGGCAACAACAATGTGTAAGAAAATATTAACTTAAAAAAATTTGGGGGGGGGGGGGAATCAAACAGATGAATTAAATGTTAACAGTTAAACACCAAGAAAAACTTTCGGGATTCCAATGTCCTCCTCCCTGATTCAGGGCCATGCTGCACACAGGCATATTTAATTTAACCTTACATAAGGTAGAGGTTATGAGTCAGAGTGCCTCCTGTCAACATGTGCCACTTAAAATGTGACCTTGGGAAAATTATTTAACTTTCCCTAAAATGGGGCCATTAACAGTGCCTACCCTCATAGGAATGTTGGAGATTAAGTTACAAAATGCAAAAGGGAATAACACAATAGAATTAAGTATCATTTTCATTCATATCCCTGAAACAGAAACTCTTTGGATATTTTGTTTTCAAATTTCTAAGTGGTACTGTTCAATGTAACTTTCTGTGGCAATGAAAATGTTCTATATTGGTGCTGTCCAATATAGTAGCCACAAGTCACATGTGGCTACTGAGAACCGGAAACATGCCTAGTGTGAATGAGGAACTGCATTTTAAATTTTATTTAACAATACTAAAACAGTGCCTCAGATAGACAGCTATACAGGAATAAAGTCACCAGTAGAGGGTAGCACAAGTCCCTGTACGCGTCTTAAAATGATTCTGTATTCCCAACACTAAGGTACTTTAATCGTTGATACCTATAAGGAAATAGAGATAAACGTAACACAACTTTCTGAATAAAGGAGGACCTATGGAATGCTAGCCAAATCCAGATACAGACTGTGTGTATACAGAACACAAGTAATTATAGGTCATTTCTCACAGATGCTGCTAAGCCGGCAATAGGCAGCTGTGATCTGAAGTCAAATTTCTGGAAAGTTAAGTGGAATGCTGATCAAGTTTGGAAATCTAAAAATCCAAATTGTGAATGATCTATAATTATAATCTTATTTCCTAGAAATATTTCCTAGTGGTTAAGAAGCAACACAGTCAAATCTGGCCAAATTCAAGCATTTAGATTAAGTAGTTTAGACTAAAAGCTGTTTGTGTTCTGTGTTATTAGAATTTTTAAGAATACAGCCTCACTTCAAATCGGTCTATTTTGATAGATCTGATCCCTAAGTATCAAAATTCACATGGCGGAATTTCCTAAAAAATGATCTAAGAAAGCAAATTTCCAAAAAAATAACAGAATCTTTTTCTTTGCTAAATTAAATATGAAATAGTAAAATAGAAGAATATAAAAAAATTTTAAGATTTTACATTTTCTTTATTGTAGGAAAATTGCATTAAACTCAAAATAAAGCATGTTGGGCATGTTAACTATTAAATTCTCCTTAATGGGAAAGAATTCCTAAACTCAGATATGATACATCATTCTTTTAAAATGCTGATTATTAGTCAACACTTAACTTAGGAATTAACTTGCTCCCCCCTTCTGTGAAAAAAGTATAGCATAAAAAATTTTATGACTTAACACTGAACACATTACATTGTCATGCTCTGTCTTGTTCAATATAATCATCATTAAATGCATAACCACAGTCCAATAGAAGAACACGCTTAGAGAGGGTAGGTAACTTGCTAGAAGTCATGCAGCTAGGGCTTTCTGTTTTCTTAGTGCACACTTGCTAATTTCATGAGGACTCTGATTCGGGTTTCTAAGACGTAACTCTCTTGCGCTTCCCATAACACAAGCAAAAATCAAGGATTAAGGAACATTGAAAATTAAGGTCCCTTCCAGCATGCCCCTTCTATGAAAAGAGACTAAGAAGATTTTCTTACCTCAATATAATTTCCTCCTGTAGTTTCTTCCGTTTTGGGGGTCTTCCTCTTCTTTTTCCTGTTTTTCCAGGAATACTTGAGACATTTTTCTGTCCTTTATTTTCCCTAAGAAATAGTGAATAGAAATAGAAATGTTCCGGCATAAGACTGACATGTTACCTACGATTTAAAATTAGTAATTATAGTACTTCTGGCCATGATGTTACAAAAAACAATTGAATGTAGCAGTAAAAGGGAAAGGGCCGAGTAACTTCCAGTTCTTCATTATTAAAATGTGGAACTGACGAAAGCTGAGATTTTGCGGTAGTAAAATGTGCTTAGGATCTAACGCCTTTCTAATAGTGAGCACTGCTCCTAGCAAAAGAAAGCCTAAATAAGAGGTTAGCATCCTTCTGGGATGCTTTGGGAATGAGGCCTCATTCTCTCTTAGAAAGCACTTACTAAAGCTTATGTTTCAGGCACCATTTAAGGCTCTCCTCCTGCTCTTAAACTGATGGATCCTAAGGTTCATAAAGCAGATAAACAATCATAGTAAAAAAAAAAAAAAAAAAAAAGGAGCTCTCAAGGATTGACTATGAAAGATGAAAGCCACTACAGTGAAATGACTGGACCGCTGAAAAGAAACCTGCTGTATAAACTGGACTGTGGAAAGGGTAGTGGCACTCCTTGGGAACCTCCTATGAAGAACTTCAGATAAAAAGACAGTATCTTTCATCATTCTGGTACCAGAAGATTAATCCTTTTTATTTTTACACGAAATAACTCCTTACCATCTCTTTGCAAGGCGTGTCAACACAGTTAATTCCTCCACTACGCAAAAAAAATTTGTGCTGTAGTATTCTGATACATTTAATTTTAATAATATTTTAATATAGTAGCTGCCATAGCCCTGACATTAAAGGAGATACCTGCTCAAAGAGAGTTCTCCATTGGATTTTCCTCCTACTGGGTCCTCTTTGTACATTCGTGTTCCATAGAAATACCAGTAGAGTGCTCCAGAATTGTCTTCACCCAGCGGTTCCACGCGGAGACTGTCTGCATCCAGACCCTAGGGAGAACAGGAAAAAGGGATTGGGGAAATGAGGAACAAAATACAACAGGAGAAAACTAAAATGAGGATTCAAAATTTACACTCAGACATGCCTCATATTTTAAAATGCCCACGTGTCTTATGTAATTTTCAATTAAGGCATACGCAACACAGACAGAATGGGAAGGTGGTACCTTCTTTGTATAACAAGACACGGAAATATTTCAAATGCTCCCTACCCGCACCATTGCCCCCTATTCATCAATTAAAAAGAACCAAAAGGAATACTGATGAACATTTTATCTGTTTGGTTTGGAGTTATTGTTATTTTATGTGTGTACACATGAAAAGAAAGACAATTACAACAGAGTAGAATCGGATGTTGGGAAGGCTTTATCCCACGTGACCCTCTATTGTAGCTCTATCACAACCTATAGCAATTCTTATTCCAGCTGAAATCCAGCAGGATAGCTCCCAGTTCACCCCAGGGTCTGACCTTCATGGGCCTTCCCAATGCTATGACGTCCTTGAGCCCTCAGCAAAGACTGTGCCAAATTACACAATGATTTTTATAATGTGTCCATGTGGGGAGCTGAACTGAGAAGTCATCAACACATTTAATCATTTACCTCTGAACAGAACTAGAAAGTGACCCCCCTATGAGTGAAAGCAAAAACCCACACCCTACCTCTGAGATGCATGTCTAAAATAGATAATGACAACAGGATAAGGGGGAAGGAGAGATATCTACATCTTCCCTCCAGCAGTTTTTTTGTAATGTGTACGTATGCGTACAGAGTATGAACTTCACTAGCACACATGGTTTCAAGTCCTTGCAGTTTTCAATAAATATTTCAGTTATGTTCAAATGAAATTCAGTGGCTAATTTGGTTGCAGTTTTGGCTGATGACAGGAGAATAAATAGGTGCCTCTGGTTGTTCCTACTGCAGCTGGAACTCAGTGCATGGAAAGGAAGACAAAACCAAACTAGAAATTAAACCAAAATAACATACTTCCATATAGATGTATGTCTCCATTTCCTTGGCTACATAGTGGTCATGGTTTCTATATAGTGTTATGGTCAATGAAGAGTCCCAAGACTCTAATACCACAAGCGTTGAACTCTGGCTTCTCTTAGTATCTTTGGATTTTACATTCTGGCTACGTTTCTGATTGCTGGCTTTTTATTGCTCTAGGGAAAGGGCTTGGCAGTTAAGCACCTTGAGAAGATCGAAAACATCATCTGCATCGAGCCGATAATCACAGAGGCGGTGTAGGATCTCCACTCGAGTACGAAGAGGCAGGTCTTGGAAAGTGGATTCTCTCAGAGGGTTGGGTTTCCCTTCTTCAAGCTCCCAACGGTAGTTGATGATGTCCTCTAGGTAGCTGTGGAATGTCTGAGGCCTAACCAGATGGCCCCAAACACAAAAACACATTAGTATGACATAGAGGTAGCTGGGAAAATGAGACAAAGAACTGATGGTTTGACTGCTGGAAAATGTTAACAGAAAGCAGAAATGAAAAACAGTAACAGGAAGCCCCTCACTGAAGCTTCATGTATTAGACTATCTACTTGGATGTTGTAAGTTGCCAAATCTCAAAGAAAATAAATGCATTAAAAGGGATTTTCACAGAACAGGTTGTTTTACTTTAAAGCCCAAACAGCACATTCTGGTGGAATGGATAAAAGTTTTAATAATCAAGATTATGAAGCTGAGGCAACAGTCTCACCCTCTGCTCATCTTATGCAATTCAGATAGATATTCAGTACAAAATTGGGTACATGACCCAGAAAAAAGAAAAAGAAACTGTTAGTCTGCCTAGCTTAACTTCTTAAATTTTAGGTTAAGATACAAAGGTGAAAAACTTCTCCAGAATACAAAGAGATACTCTGGTACGCAAATATATGTATTACACACACAAAATAGAGAGAGAGAGGGAGATTCTTGTTCTGTTGCCCAGGCTAGAGTACATTCATCATTCATACATTCATTCATACATTCATTCATTCATTTTTTTGGAGACAGGTTCTTGCTCTGTTGCCTGGGCTAGAGTACACTGGTGTCATCATAGCTGCTGCAACCTCAAACTCCTGAGTTGGGCAGGGGGAGAAAGAGAGAGAGAGGTTCGTGCCCTGCTGCCCAGGCTAGAGTACAGTGCCATCATCATAACTCACTGTGACCTCAAACTTCTGGGCTCAAGTGTTTCTCCTGCTTCAGCCTCCCAAGTAGCTGGGACTACAGGCATGCACCATCACATCAAGCTAATTTTTTTTTTATTTCTGTAGAGATGGGGGTCTTGCCATGTTGCCCAGGCAGGTCTCGAATTCCTGGTCTCAAACCATCCTCCTGCCTTAGCCTCCCAAAGTGGTAGAATTACAGGTGCTTGTGAGCCACCATGCTGGGCTATAATTTCATATTCTATCATAATATGGATAAACTTTAGGGCATGCTACAAAATACTGTATTCTAAATTTTGAAAATACTCTTTCTATAGAAAACATTTAAGACAGCTTGATGGCAACTTAAAATTTTTTCTTGGCAACTTAAAATTTTTTTTTGGCTAGAGTTTGATTGGCAATTCTATGAAGGCATTAAAAAAAATTTGTTTGTTTTTTAATGAGACATTGTCTCACTATGTCCTGGGCTGTGTTCAAACTCCTGGGCTCAAATAATCCTCCTGTCTCAGCCTCCTAAGTAATTTGGGACTGTAAGTGTGTACCACCATGCCCAGCTATAACTGCATTTTGAGTAATATCTAAATGTGCCATGCATATAAAATGCTATTTCTTAGATGGTTATTCTACATCTCAACTGTTTAAGTATCTAGATATAATTTAACTCATGCTTGATGTGAATTTTTTTCCTTACTAATAATAAAGAAGAAGTCTAAAGAAGTTGTCAATATCATTTAAAATTAAGGCATGTACCATGTTGACTTATAATCTATGGTAGTTATATCTGTAAAAAGAGTCAAAGGAAATACTCATGGAGAAATTGAGGAGACTCAGCAAATAAGAAAGTAAACATTTTGCTTTTTCAAATACAGAAGAAACCTCTTTCCCCCACTATTACTATCTCACTGGGGAAAATGTGAATCTGTTAGTTTATTAAAACGCAGCATAATGGTTCTGAATATCCAGGTTCTCACAAATTTGATTTGATTACAGCACTCCCATTCAAAGCATACGCACTGGCCTATTACTACCCGCTTGAACCTTGGAGGGTTTGGACTGGTTCCTCTCTCCACTGTCTCTGAAGCTGGTGCTGCCCCTTCAGGAGTGAGGAGCTAGGCAAAGAATACTTCAAAAAGGTGGCAAAAAGCAGACAGTACGGTAATGGTGAATTTGAAAATAAAAAGGGGTGATTTCTTTAAAATTGTTTCTAAGGAGCCAGGAGTGTGAAGAAGATAATCTCCCCTTGGTAACAAATCTCTTTATCTACCACATACTTTTGAGAATTTCTAATACACACCAAGTTCTGCAAACAATAAGCCCTGTTCTTTTTTCCTGCAGTAAAACAAAATAATGAATCCGGCGCGAAGACCATTTCCCTAGAATGGCAGCTCCACTGGAGGACGCTGCAGAAGGCAGGCTGGACCAGACCGGGGAGCCCTTTCTTATTCCAATGTAGAGTAAAGAACACACAGGCACACCAGCCAGACAAACACTGTATGTGTATAAACAGTGCTGCTCTTTGTGCCTGTATCTGTCTGAAAGCCCCTGCTTGTCTCAAAGAATTGCATGTTTCAGATTCCTTCTGAACAGCCCTATTACCCTACTCAGTTTCAATTACATCACTCTTGCTAAAAGTTTTCTTAAGGCATCTCCATGCCACCATAGCCAAGAGATACTTCGGGGCTTACAATACAACACAATTCAGTTTCCTTCTGAATTGTGAAAAGTAGATAAATCTTCTGTCATAAATCTACATCTCTTTTTCTTTTTTAATTTTGGGCTGAGTGTGTTGGCTTACACCTGTAATCCCAGCACTTTGGGAGGCCAAGGGGGAGGATCAGTTGAATACAGGAGTTCAGGACTACAGTGAGCTAGGATTGAACCGCTGCACTCCAGCCTTTCTCTCTCGCTCTCAATCTCTCTTTTTTTTTTTTTTGAGACAAGAGTCTCACTTTGGTTCCCTGAGTAGAGTGCCGTGACGTCAGCCTAGCTCAAAGCAACCTCAAACTCCTGGGCTCAAGCAATTCTCCTGCCTCAGCCTCCCCAGCAGCTGGGACTACAGGCACCACACCCAGCTAATTTTTCTATTTTTAGTAGAGAAATCCTGACCTCAAGCGATCCTCCTACCTTGGCCTCCCAGAGTGCTAGGATTATAGGCGTGAACCACCATGCCCAGCCTACATCTCTTTCTTTTAAACATCAGAAAATAAAGGGAGAAAAACAATTTGAGTGTAAAGATACTAGCCAAAGGTAATTTGACATGAAAGGGCTTCAGGAAGGTACATATCAGGTTTTAATCTTCTATAGGACATAAACCTCTTCAAGAATTTGATTAATACCATATACTCTCTCCCTGCAAAAAATGAACACATAGACAATTTGCATGTACTTTCAGATTTTGCTATTTAAAGGAAGAAAAGTGTAGTCGCATTGTGCTTCTAAAAACTGATGTATATTTGTATTTCTAAATTGCTAGAGTTTAAATTACATAGAACACTGACCGATTTACTCATCCATTCATCTCAGTGCAATTCCCTCCTAATGACTTAAATACCTTCTATCTTTCTGAAATGATTCTGAATTATAATGAAACATTTCATTTAAATATGGTAAACTAGAAGTTCTGAGCACAAAGTCTATTTTCCTTCTTCTTGTCTAGCAAAAATTCCAAATACTCTCAAATGATCTATTTTTCTCATTCATTTTCCATCCTACAAAACAGTAGGAAAGACCACTGGCTATTATTTAGCATCCTATAAGGGAAAAGATAGACCAGCTCTTAATTATCTCTCTTTTTTAATAGAGAGATAGAGAATGAAAATAAGATCAAGTCAGCCACCTTTCCAAAGGCCCAAAGTTAGCCAATTCTTAGAGCCCTAGCAGAGAATTTCTCAGCTTGCTCCAGACATAATAGGTTTCTAATGATGAGACCAATGTTCGTCCCGGAGCAAGCAAGGATGGCAAGACCTGAGTAAAATACTTTAACAAAGATCTCAGTTGGCTGGAACTGGCAGAACTTGGGACTATGCAGGACAACAAATTTCTAATATCTGCAACCCATTTGGGAAGATCACAGATAAAAAGAAGGCTCTTGAGTTCTTTGAGGCGTATGTCAGGGACATGAAACGGCATCCACAGTCTCCTTATAGGAGAGCACTTAAGGCGTGGCATCATGCTTAGCAGAATGGAGACCAAAGGAAAAATAGACTTACGTCTTCCCATTTGTAATAACTATTTGTAAAGCAAATGAAATATACGTACACACAGTTAAGCCAGATTTAACACAAACGCTGGACTAATAAAAAGGTTTTAGTTCCAGTAAAACAGCAAATAAAGAGGTTTTATAATGATATTTGATAAAGCATTTATTCTTGAAGATTATAAAAAGATCCAGGCCAAAATAATTAAAATAACAATTCTTCTCAAGAGCTTTATAATAGCTCCCATATCCAACATACCTAAAACCAACATGATAGCCAAGATAAGTTAAAAATCATGGCTATTTCAAATTAAAGGAAAATATGATCAAGTCAAAATATCTATGAGCAGAGAAAAATGTACATAATACAGATTTTACATGTGTTCTGTTTATGTTGGATAATCAAGAAAAGAATAAAACCAACATACAGTAACATTAAAAATAATAAAACATTTTTTTTTTTTTTTTTTTTGAGACAGAGTCTCACTCTGTTGCTCAGGATGGAGTGCCGTCATGTCAGCCTAGCTCACAGCAACCTCAGACCCCTGGGCTCAAGCGATCTTCCTGCCTCAGCCTCCTGAGTAGCTGGGGCTGTAGGCACCTACCACCACACCTGGCTAATTTTTTCTATTTTAGTAGAGACAGGATCTCGCTCTTGCTCAGACTGGTCTTGAACTCCTGAGCTCAACTGGTCCCCCTGCCTCAGCCTTCCAGAGTGCTAGGATTACAGGCGTGAGGCACCACGCCCAGATGATAAAGGACTTTTTTAATAGAGCTAGATGGGACCGTAAATACTGTTTGTGTGAAGTGGGAAGTCTGAAGTGTCAGGTGTGAAGAGGTATGAAAAGAATTCTGAATAGTTCTGGATAATTTAAAGATGCACATTGTTAGCCCTACAGCTACTAAAATACCCAAGAGTAAGAAGCCAATAGCAGAAATAAAGTGATATACTTAAAAAATTTCATTTAGTCTGAAAGAAAACATTAAAGGACCAACAAAGGAACAGAAAGCAGAAGGAAGCAAAGGGAGAGGTGCTCAATGTTAGGAATATGGGAAACGAAAACCAAAGCCACAGTGAGATGCCACTTCATGATCATTATGATGGCAGATGTTAAAAAGACAGATAATACCAAGTGTTGACCAAGATGTGGACAAAGTGGAACCCTCATACAATGCTGGTGGGAATGTAAAATTATACAGCTGCTTTGGAAAGTCTGGCAAGTTGCTCAGAAAGTTGAAGAATTATTGTATCATCCAGCATTCCCCTCCTAGATATACAGCCAAGAGAAAGGAAACCATGCATCCACACAAAAACTTGTACACAAATAAATGTTTAAAGCACCATAATTCATAATAGGCAAAAAGTAAAAAATGCACAAATGTCCATTAAGTGAGTAAATAAAATGTATACCCACAAAATGGAGTACTATTTGACCACAAAAAGGAATGAAGTACTGATTCATGCTACAACAAGGATAAAACTGCAAAAAATAATAATGCTAAGTGGAAGAAGTCAGATACCAAAGGACATTTACGGTATGATTCCACTTAGAAGATGTATCCACCATAGTCAAATCTAGAGAGACAGCAAGTAGAATAGTGATGCTGGGGATTGGGAGTTAGGGGAAATGGGAGTGACTTCTAATGGGTACAGATGTCTGTTTTGGGGTAACAAAAATGTTCTGTAATTGGACAGTGCTGATGGCTGTAGAATTCTGTGAATACTCCAAAAACCAATGAATTGTACACTTAAAAAATGGACTAAATATCCCAATTAAAAGCAAGACCCTACCATAGGCTGTCTATAAAATATGATTTAAATATAAAAATACAAAGATTAAAATGATAGAAAATGGTATACCAGGCAGAATGAGCATAAGAATGCTGATTCCAATATTAATGAGACAAACCAGATGTGAAGACTGAGTATTACATAATAATAAATGGACCAATTAACCAGGAATATATAACAAAGCTATACATATACATCTAATAACAGGACACCAAAACTGATGAAACAAAAATGGGCAGAACTAAAGGGAGAAACAGATCCACAATCACAGCTAGAGATTTTAATATCTTTTATCATCAATTAATAGATCAAGTAGACAAGAGGAATCAATAAGGAACAGATCTCAACAATACTAGCAACCTGACCTAAGTGACATTTACAGAATATGACACACAAAACTGCAGAATATATACTCTTTTCAAGTGCATGTGGAACATTCACCAAGGTAAACCATATGCTGGGGCATAAAATAGGTCTCCATAAGTTTCAAAAGGTAGAAAAGTCACCAGGTATAAAATCTAAACATTTGGTATTAAATTAAAAATCACCAACACTAAGATACCTTTATTTTGGGTTACAGAAGAAATAAAATAAATTAGAACATGTTTTAAATGATAATGAAAACATCAAAACTTATAGCAAACATTTGAAAGAAATTACATAAACTCTTTCAAGAAAACAGAGCAGAGAACATTTCTGGACCCTTGTGCTGAAACCTTATAAAGATTTGCAAGAATATAAAATTATAGACTAATATACCTCATAAACATTTATGCAAAACCCCCAATAAAATATTAGCAAATCGAGTCCACAATATATAAAAGGGATTACACTTTATCATGCTTAATAGTGAAAGATTGAATGCTTTCTTGCTAAGATCGGGAGCAAAAGTGTGTTATTAAAAGTGTTAGCCACGGCCGGGCGCGGTGGCTCACGCCTGTAATCCTAGCACTCTGGGAGGCCGAGGCGGGTGGATTGCTCAAGGTCAGGAGTTCGAGACCAGCCTGAGCGAGACCCCGTCTCTACTAAAAATAGAAAGACATTATATGGACACCTAAAAATCTATATAGAAAAAATTAGCCGGGCATAGTGGCGCATGCCTGTAGTCCCAGCTACTCGGGAGGCTGAGGCAGTAGGATCGCTTAAGCCCAGGAGTTTGAGGTTGCTGTGAGCTAAGCTGACGCCACGGCACTCACTCTAGCCTGGGCAACAAAGTGAGACTCTGTCTCAACAACAAAAAAAAAGTGTTAGCCAGTACAGTAAGGCAAGAAAAAGAAGTGCAGGGACATAGAATAATGAAAGAAGCAAAACTATTTTTATTTGCAGGCTACATAGAAAATCCTCAAAAATCTACAACAAAACCAGTAGAACAAAAAAATGATCTCAGCAAGATTGTAAGAATAAAGTCAATAGATGAAAATAACTTTGTATTATATATAATAGCAACAAATAGAAAGTAAAACTTTAAAATACTTCCATTTATAATATTAAAAATTATAAAATACTTAAGAATAAATGACAAGATAGCCAATATATTTATGCTGAAAACTACAAAATATTGTTGAAATTAAAGAAGATAGACAAATGGAAAGAGATGTATCATGTTCATGGACTGGAAAACTCATTATCATTTAAGATTTCCATGTGCACTTGCAGACTTTAAAATGCTTTTGGGTAGGGCATAGAATAGGCAAAACAACTAAAAACCGAAACAAGTTGGTGACCTTACACTACCCAATTTCAAGACAAGCTGGTTGTGCATAAAGATAAGACATACGGATCAATAGAATAGGGAAGAGAATCCAAAAATGAACAACATATATGATATCTGTAAGGAAAAAAAAAAAAAAACAAGAACACTGACTTTCTACCTCAAACTATATACAAACACTAACCAAAATGCACCATGATGGCAACTATAAAAAGCTAAAGCTGTAAAACTTCTAAAAGAAAACTTAACACACAAATGGAAAAGGCCACCTACAAACCAGAAAATATTCACAAATCATGTATCTGACAAAGAGCTTATATCCAGAATACATAGAATGCTCACAATTTTTTAAAAAGGTAAACATCTCTAATTTAAAACAAGCAAAAGATGAGCAAATATTTCACAAAAAAAGACAGACAAATGAGCAGTAAGCACAGAAACAAATGCTCAACATCACTTGTCATCAGTGAAATACAAATTAAAACCACAATCAGTTACCACTTTAAACACAACAGAATCAGTAAAATTAAAAACAGCAAACACTGGCAAAGATATGGAGCAAATGGACTGTTCAGATGTTGCCAGTGGAAACATAAACGTTGCAAGTGTTTTGGAAAATAGTTTCACTAGTTTCTTAAAGTCAAACATACTTTTACCATATGACCCCCAGCAATTACCAAGAGAAATGAAAATGTTATGTGCACAAAACATTTGTATGCAAATGTTCACAGCAGCTTTATTCATAATTGCCCCAAATTGGAGGCAACCTAAATGTTCATCAAGTGAACATATAAACAAATTGTGACATCGTTTTCACTAGAATTTAGTGGCCTACTCCCTGCAAAAGGGACAAACCGCCATCTGACACAAACGGCAGTGTGGATGAATGTCACACAGACATTATGCTGACTGGAACAGGCTGGGTGAGTTCATCTCACATTGCGTGATCCCACTCATACAAAATTCTACAACAGGTAAAACTTCATCTACACTGGCAAAGATGAGATCAGTGGTTGCCTGATAAGCAATGTTTGCATGGGGGAGCATGGACTGCAAAGGAAACTTACTGGGGAAATGGAAATGTTTTAATTTCTTGAGTAGAATGGTGACTACATAGTGCATTTATTTGTCAAAAAGACACTGGCCTGGATATCTCAATAAAGCAAAGTTCAAATGAACACATTTAATGGACGTATTGTAATTTCCAGAAAGGTAAAGGATGTTTCTATATAGAGAACAGATGAGACCCCCAAAACACTACATATGTTTATTTTTAACTGACCTCAATCAGACAATCTATTATAAAAAATGCTGGATCCATAATTAATCCTGAAAAAGTAAATTTACAATTTTGATGAATTTCCATTTAGAGTGTGAACCACAAGAAAGCACAATGAAGCACTAATTACTCTGGGGTATATGGAGAACACTATACTAAAGATAAGCTGATAAAAGGAGGAGGAAAATCTTCTGGTGTCAAATACTACAATGAGCATTTAAGGAAGGATATTTTTATACTGCTTAGACCATACATCAAGATAGAGTTTGATTCCATTTTCACTTTGACAACCAAAAGCAAACTAGAAGTTCCTAATTTCCAATTCAGTGCTCAATTATGCCAAGCTACTTCCCAATTAAGAAAAAATATGCTGTTGAAAGATCAACTAGTTAATTTTAAATTTCTGAAGTACTTTTACTGATATAGGCCCATAAAACCAACTGGGCAGATTTGCAATTGGCGAGAATATGGTCATCATCATCACCTGGAACTTACAGGGAATGTAAACTCTCAGGCCCCCAGACCTTTGTGAATTAGATAGCAGTGGGGCCCAGAAACCTGTTTTTTTTTTTTTTTTTTTTTTTTTTTTTTGTTTAAAAACAACCCTCCAGGAGATTCTGGTGTTTCCTAAGGTTTAAGAAACACTATGTTAAAGGCTACCACTTCTGCTTATCCCTAGTTTTAGCCTTCTCCCTAGTTACCAGGTATAATCTTTCCTGAATTGTGTTAAGCATTCCTTTGATTTTCTTTGTAAGTGTTCCACATATATATGTATCCTCACTTACAAAAATAAATCACTGGTAGGTATGTTTCTATGACTTGCTTTATTTGCCTAACATTATTTTTTGCCCTGATTCACCCTGGTCATATACACACCTGTGATGAGGCTGCCCTCAGTTCCTTGAGGCCCCCACCATTCCTAACATGTGGCTTTCCCAGCAGGGCTGCTTTACTTCATTCAAGCTGCAAGGAGAGTCTCTGGAGTCTGATGCAAACATAATCTCAGGAATGACATCCCCTCAATTTTGCCAATATTGTGTTGGTTAGGAGCAGGCCCTGTCCACACACAAGGGAAGGGGATCACATAAAGGCAGAGATGATTCCACAGGATCATGGGGGCTGCCTCGGAGTACAACCGCCACACCATCACCCAAGAAAACACCACCTTACCTTGGCAACAGAATGAACAAATGATAAATGTCTCTCAGGCTTATATCAGCTTTGCTTTGCCTTAGTTTCCTGAGGTAAGAAAATTAATTGTACTAGATGGTAAGGTTCCTTTCATATTTAAGATGCTAGTTCTGAGCTGTAGATTCATTTGAGATTTTAAAAAACCTTTTAAAGCAGAGGTCCACAGATACAATTTAGGTGGTACATGAACTTGGCCAAGAAAGTATTATATTTTTATTTTAATCTAATAACTGAAATTTTACATTTCCTTCAATTATGAATGTAGTCAACAAACCACAGTGATTTTAGTAGTACTTGTATATATTTCACAAGTAACAATCAGATATTTTGACATCAGATAGATACTGCAGATATTGCAAAATAGCATTTATGCTCATCAATACTTGAAGACAGTAATTTTGGGAAATCAGACCCGCTGCCAGAGTATATAATTTAGTGAGTTAATGAAAAAACACAGTAACTATATCAAAAATTTGATTCTTTAATACTTTACTATTTTTCAGTATAATTGGGTTCTGTTGTAATTATTTCATTTTGTGATTTCAAAACATTATTCTTAGATGGGGTTCATCAGTGTGGCAAAGAAGAATAGATCACAAAAGAGTTAAAAATCCTGTTTTCAAGGAAAACCTTTCTATTATACTTAACGTTTCTCTCATTTACAGCATGGGAGCTGGGGGGGGGGAGTAGCTGGAGGTCTAGGGGCCAGATCTGTCCTGTCAATTACTAGCTGTGTAACCTTGGGCAATTTATTCAACCTCTCTGTGCCTCAAATGCCTCATCCTCAATGGATGAATGAGAGGGGACTTTATATTAGAAGGCTGTCGTAGGATTAAATGAGAATTCCTGGAAAGCATTCAAAGCAGTGTCCAGGACACAGGACATGTTGGCTATTATTTCCATAAGGAGACACAGTATTATACTGTCCTGTAAGTGCATAAATCTCAGATTGGAGAGTACAGTTAAAAAGAAATGTGGGTTCCATATCTTGTTTAAAGATTTGATTGAGTTAGTGGAACTAGAATAGTAACCTAGTTAATTTCATGAAAACGGGAGCTGGCAAACCATGGCCTGAGGGACAAATCTGGCCTAACATCTGTTTCTGTACAGCCTGTAAGAATGGTTTTATGTTTCTAAATGGCGGGGCGGGGGGTGCGGGGGGATAAAAAGAAAAATAATATTTCCTGGCATGTGAAAATGATATAAAATTCAAACTTCAGTGATCATAAAGTTCTCATAAAATAGAGACTATCAGTCATCACATATTGCCTGTGACTGCTTTCACACTACAATGACAGAGATGAGCAGTTGCAATATATCATATGACCCATGGCACCAAAAATACAGTCATGCCTTACGTAACAAAAGGGTGAAAAATGCGTCATTAGGAGAGCCTGTTGTTGTGGGAACGCCGTAACAGCGTACTTACACAAACCTAGACAGCACAGCCTGCTACACAAAAGGCTTTATGATAGAGCTTATTAGTCTTAGACTACCAACCTACACATCATGTCACTACCGTAATGAATGCTGTAGGCAACTGGAACACAATAGTAAACATTTGTGTATCTAAACATAGAAGAACTACAGTAAAAGTAAAGACAAAAAATTGTACACTGACACAGGGCATATGCCATGCGGAGAATGCAGAACCAGAAGTTGCTCTAGGTGACTCGGTGAGTGGTGAGGGAATGTGAAGGTCTGCGACATCGCTGTACACTAGTGTAGACTTTTAAAACACTGTATGTACACTTAGGCTACACTAAATCTATAAAAAAATTTTCTTCTTCAATAATAAATTATGCTTAGCCTGCTATAACTTTTTTACTTTATAAACATTTTTATAAAGTTATAAGTTTTTAACTCTTTTGTAACAACACTTAGCTAAAAACACCAACACACTGTACAGCTGTACAAAAATATTTTTCTTTATATCCTTATTCTGTAAATTTTTTTCTACTTAGAAATTTTTTTTTTTTTTTTTGAGACAGAGTCTTGCTCTGTTGCCCAGGCTAGAGTGCCGTGGCGTCAGCCTAGCTCACAGCAACCTCAAACTCCTGAGCTCAAGCGATCCTCCTGTCTCAGCCTCCCGAGTAGCTGGGACTGTAGGCATGCGCCACCATGACCGGCTAATTTTTTCTATTTTTAGTTGTTTGGCTAATTTCTTTCTATTTATAGTAGAGATGAGGTCTCGCTCTTGCTCAGGCTGGTCTCGAACTCCTGACCTCAAGTGATCCTCCCGCCTTGGCCTCCCAGAGTGCTAGGATTATAGGCGTGAGCCACTGCACCCGGCCAGAAAATTTTATTTATTTACTTTTTGCTTTTAAACTTCTTTGTTAAAAACTAAAGACACACACACACATTAGCAATGCCTTCTTTTGGAGTACCTCCTGAAGGACTTGCCTGAGACTGTTTTAGAGTTAACTTAAAAAAAATATTTTTTAAAACAATTTTTTTTAAAAAAACAGCATCTCACCAAGCTGCCAGGCTGGCCTAAAATTCCTGGGCTCAAGCAATCCTCTTTCCTCAGCTTTCTGAATAGCTGGGACTACAGGTGAGCACTACCTCACCTGGCTTCTTTTTTTAATAAGTAGAAGGAATATACTCTAAAATAATGATAAAAAGTATAGTACAGTAAATATATGTTTCTATACATGATAATGTACTGTATACATTATCAAGACTGTTCAAAGGCTTCTCATAATTTCTTTTAATCCCCATAATATTAATAACTTTACTGGGCGTTGTTACTATTCCCATTTTATGGATGCGGCAAGTTATGCACAGAGAAATTAAGTAACCTTATAGGTATGTCTGAGAGCCAGAAAGGGTAAGTATCCACTTATCCAAATTTCTCTTTCTTTAGAATGAGATAAAAGCAAAACTTCAGAGAATAATGACTTGTGCATTCATTCTAACTGCATGTGGATCATCACTGACTGGACAAGACAACTATCACTTCTGGCAACTCCCTTCAGTGAAAAAAGTAAAATAGAGAGTAATGTTCTTTCTTGTCTGGGGGCTCCATTATACACGTGTATTCAGTTTGTGAAAATTCACTGAGCTGTATAATTAAGAAATGTGCACTTTCCTGCATGTATATTACACATCAGCATTAAATGTCCAGAGATCACAGCCTTGGAGCTCGACAAACACAGACTCCTGACCCACAGAAACCGTATGATAACAAATTTGTGTTGTTTTAGGTTGTTATGCTTTGGGGTAAAATTTGGTACATAACAGTGGATAACTCATACAGACACAAGTGTTAACACTGAAAGGAAAGAGAAATGATAATCCTAGAAAATCAAGAGAACCAACTTAAAAAAAAAAATCAAAGCCAGTAAACTGCAAACTCAAGACAGATGAAGAGATATAGTATTCTGTTATTTCAAAAATACTTGTAATGTGAATGTGATTCTAGTCCTTTTAGGTTATAAAAAATTTTATTGGCCGGGCGCGGTGGCTCACGCCTGTAATCCTAGCACTCTGGGAGGCCAAGGCAGGAGGATCGCTCAAGGTCAGGAGTTCGAGACCAGCCTGAGCAAGAGTGAGACCCCCGTCTCTACTAGAAATAGAAAGAAATTATCTGGACAACTAAAAATATATGTAGAAAAAATTAGCTGAGCATGGTGGCACATGCCTGTAGTCCCAGCTACTCGGGAGGCTGAGGCAGTAGGATTGCTTGAGCCCAGGAGTTTGAGGTTGCTGTGAGCTAGGCTGATGCCACGGCACTCACTCTAGCCCAGGCAACAAAGCAAGACTCTATCTCAAAAAAAAAAAAAAAAAAAAAAAAATGTTATTGACCCATAATAGTTATAAATTCTATTCTGAATAGCAACAAAAATTAAATTAGCCAGGTCTGTGTCTGACCTAAATTAATAAAGTTGTAACTTTTTACTGAGTGATATTACGGGCAAAATAAATCTCAATATTGTAAAAATGTCAATTTTGCACAAATTTCTTCACAATTTTATTTGATTTTAGTAAGAATGATAAGGGGATTTCTTTTTCTTTTTTAAGAGACAGGGTCCTGCTCTGTCACCCAGGTGAGATTGCAGTGAAGCAATCATAGCTCACTGCAACCTCGAACTCCTAGACTCGAGAGATTCTCCTGCCTCAGCCTACAGAGTAGCTGGGACTACAGAGGTGAGCCACTATGCCTGTCAGATAAGATTTCTTATAGAACATCACAAAATACTCTAATCATTATCTGGAAGAACTAGCAAGCAGAATTAGTTAAGACCAATTTTAAAAAGAAAGACAAATTAGGGGGACACACGCCCTATCACAGAGGAATCTCCTGTTAGAGGTAACAGCCCATATGAGAAGGCTTAGTTTACAAATCACTTTCTCACACCAAGTTATATGTCTGTTGACAGACTATTTTTTACTTCTAAGGACTTACTGCTGTAAGTGTATATAATTTGTAATCACATGATTACAGTGATTACTAGTGGACTTCCTCATCCCACCCCAGTACAGTAAACTCTATGAGAACAAGGACAGCGTTTGTCCTGCCAGCACCTACTCGCCCGTGTCCAGAGAGCCGACTAGGATTATGGAACCAGGTGCCCTCATGCACTGATGGTCCAAGGATAAATGGAACCACCTCTGTGGTGGGAAGCCTGCCATTTTACTTTAAAAAAAAAAAAAAAAAATTATAACCAGGCATTTCTTTTGACCAAGCAATGGCAATTCCATAAACTTACACTAAGAAGATAAAAGTTTGCACACCTAGTGAATTCTACATAAAGCTATGAATCATGTTTATAATGGTTAAAAGCGAGACATAACTGTCAACTACCAGATTGGATTATCTGACAATCACAATTAGAGAAAAGTTGATTATAAGAAAAATGATTACTAGAATGAAAAAAATTCCAGATATTCAATGTGAAATTACACACAGTACAAATACAACAGTACTTAAAAAACACATAAACTCCCAAGTCTACATCCCAAATAGAAAATGGAAAAAAATATACTACAATTTATTTTACTTGTATTTGTATTTATAAATACAACCTGAGTATTCTAAGGGGAACAATCGTTCTTTTGAGTCCAGGAGCAATAACGCTCCCCTAAGGAGTACAGACGTCCATCCTGAGAAAAGCGGCAGTTAGTCCATCTTTCTTACCTTGTATGTAAGTTCATTGCACATTAACATTGGGTATACTCTCCTAGCCCCAACAGATTAAATTCATTAGAACAAAAATATTTGAGCTATCGTCTTTAACTCTCCAAAAAATATAAACCATCTGAGGGCAAGAGACTGGGAAACTTGTTGTGTCTCTCCTGTTTTTGAGTTTGCCTTGTACTTCTGTTCTGTTTAGAAATGTAGCAAAGAAAACGCATATACCAAGTTAGGGTGAAAACAAGGGGAGAGATCATATCAGGAAGCTCCTTTATTTGTCCACATAGATGAAATTTTGGTCCAGGTTTCTATACATCTCAAAGGTACTGGAGAGCGGTGTACTTGGCAGTTACAGGGTAAGGGAGCCTAGAGGCTCCAAGCTAATTATGCTGCTACTGCCAGTTGTGTGAACAGCAGAAGACACTCAACTGGCAGAAAGGTAGTAAAATCTATTTTAATTTGTTAGGCAATATTTTACCAATAACACAACCAAAACTCAGAAAAAGGCACATATTAAGAGGAAGAAATTCTATACTCAAATATGTTAGCTGGTGTAGCCAAGAGTAAGTGATACACATATAAGAGTAAAATAAACTCAAGGATTTTAACAGAATAAAAACTCAACTGCAGAATGAGCCAAACACAGGGCTTAGCCTGAGAATCTATTCGTATGTGCTCAGCCTACACTGTTACGTAATGGCTGATGGTCAGTTCTGGTTTGTCATAGGAAACAGGAAACATCACTATGACTAGTTAATTAGTTCCCTGTGCAAGAAACACTTCGTAAAAGTCAGGATTACTCACGTGATATCCCTTCGTTGATAGCAGCCCTGAAGCAAGCAGGCAATCAGGTCACTGATAAACTCCACATCATCTCTGTGAAGAGCTGCTTCTAACTCCTGAGGGAAGGGAGAAGGAGAGACGGACACTGAGAAATTAAACAGAGATTTCTTAAAATCCACCTGCTCCTCACCACCACCACCACCACCACCACCACCACCACAAGTCCCAAGCAACTGAATGGTCAGTGTAGCAGAAGGACTCGCCTGGGATCAACTCTCCCTTCCCTCCCACAGTCATGGCTAGAGAGCAACTGAGTTCAGCTTTTTGTTTTTTCCCTGGGATTATTTCTCCCATTGCTGTTTACCAAGCCCCATTCCTTTTACCTGCACACTAGAAGAAACACAAATATTTCTTTTTTATAAAGCAATGCTAGTTTCATAATCAAAGAGCTTAACTCTGACTATATAATAAAGTATAAATATAAACATGCTGTATTGCTCTCTTTTTTAATGGCAAGAGAAAATAAAGGAGCAATCATGTAACTGATTATAAAGTATTCTTCATTTCCTAGTCTCTATAGAAAAACCATCTATAACAGCTTTAAAGAACCACTGTATTTTGAACTAAACAGCACTGGTAGTAAGCAATATGGCAATTTTCATTTTGGAGACACTATGACCAATGACAGGAGATTGCTAGAACTAAGATTAATCTCACATCATCTGGAGAGAAATGAGGAAATGTCTATGTTAATGGTCTAATCCTAGGTGAGATGCATTTGCATTCCTTAGGGTTCAAGCAGGCAATGTAAAGATTTCACTAGTCTCAGCACAGTATTCTACAAAGATTAGTTTGGACGGGGCCATTAGATAAAAAGTGAAAAGTAGGAAACTTTAGGTGATCCTATTTCTCTCAACACCTCAAAACAAGCAGATATTTTATGAGATGACAGAATATTTTCTAAGTCATCAAGTCTTACTACTACTGTTTGCCTGCATTCTTTGAATCAGAATGCTATGTTCTGCATGCAAACCATTTCCCAAGAGTCTGCTACACGTATGGTTTGACCACCTCATAACCAGATCCAGGATTCACAGGAAAATCATGTTTGAGAATCTTAAGGGTTCTGAAAGTAGAGGAGATGTGCAAAAGATGTACCTTCTGATAGTAACATCAATATGTGGTAGTTTATGCTAAAGAATGTATTCTACTTCTGGGATGAGATTAATAAAGTTCCTTTGTAAATTATTTTAATTGTTCCATTTATTATTTTATTTTGTTATTTCACTTTTTAAAATTCCTAAGCTTGGAAATGGTCACTCTAAAAAAACTTCACAGGACAAAAAATTGCTAAGCATAATAATAACTGGCACAAACTATAAACTATTAATAATACTCTGAGGCAGGTTCAACTAAAAAGGAAGGGGTCCCATGTCGCCTTGAAAGCTCAGATAGATGAATACTCGAAATTCAGAGACAAGGCTCAAGCCTGAAAACATTTTGCTTGTCTTAAACACTAACCTCGGAATTGCTAACACATGTATGGCAAATGTTCTTATTCTGATATTATCTTATTAATTCCAGTGGGCAGACTTCTTCCCTACATTCCAGTTATGGGTTACTCAGAAAAATAAGAAACCTCACCAATCAGAATTAACAAGGATTTTATCTATAATTAGCCAGAATTCATTCATTCAACAAATATTTAGTGGGTACCTACGCTATGCAAGATAATACAGTACTTCCTAAGTACTAGGGAGCTTAATTTACTTAGGGGAGCTAAAACGGTACAGAGAATAAAAACGAAGTAACAAGTATTCTTCGGTATGGAAGTGGTGCTATGGGTGCTATTGGAGTTGCGAGGAGATTTCACAAAGGTGGCGGAAACTGAGATGAGAAAACTGTGACTGCGTGACAACAGGGGAGGCAGGGCGCATAACCGGGTGCAGGGGCAACACAGCAAAGGCGCCAAGAGGCTGTGAGGTTCAGTTAAGTATTACGTGAAGGGGAGTAATGTGAGCTAAGACTGACAGCCGATACTGGATACCAAGCTGTTGAGTTTGGCCTTTCTTTGGAGGACAGTGGAGATCCACTACAGTTTATTTTTGTAGAGGAGAGGCAGTGAGATGCATCTAGCTGCCGTGTATGTAAGATGAATTCTAGCGGCACAGAGGGTGGGGGGAAATGTCTGCACAGGCAACAGTGCAGGAGAAAGGTTCTGAAGGACTCACTGAAAAGGGAAAGAGCAGGACCTCACAGGAGTAAACAGGCAAGTGAAGATTTGAATGGCTCATATTTTAAGCCTGGTCACTGGGGCAAGACTCCAAAGTAAACTGGAATTATGACAGAAGTTATTAATAAATCCTTGAAGCAAAAAGTCCCAGGCCACTTCGTTTGATAGACAAGCCAGAATCACTGAATGCTAGAGCTGGAAGGTAAATTTAAAGATAAAGAAACTACGTCCAGAAAGGCTAGTGACTTTTTCCAGGGCACTCAGCAAATCTGTGACTGAGCCAAGTGAAACCCAGGCCCCCAGTCCAGTGTTCTGCCCCCAGAAGCTGCTGCTGTCTATCTAGAAAGGCCTGATGGCATCAACAACCACAGTCACAACCCAACCATTCTCTGTTTTCTCTAAGCCATCACGTGTCCTTCTCCCTAGGGAGAAAGCCCCCCGACCCCCAAATCATGCTGTAGTCCCTGACAAGAAAAACTTTATCTCCAAAGCCCTCCTTGCCAAGCTCCACCTTGCTGTCCCCTCCAGCGGCTTTGCCATCATTGCAGCACCCACACATTTCCACCAGTCCTCGCTCTGCCCTCTTCTCCACCTGGGGACATTAAGAGCACAATGTGATTCTCGATTAAAGGTGCTGTGATCTGCACTAACTCATGTCTTCTAAGGTTTTTAAAGAACAGAAGTGACAAATTAAATGATAATAAAGACCACATTTGAGGAGACGAGGTAAGAACCGGGAGGCTGTACAGAAAGAAGAGGGGACTGCAAGAAGTTTGTCACAGGATCGACATGGCCCCTGCTTACTCTACGGTTTCTAGGAAACCCAGTTACCTTTCTCTTCCATCTCTGCCTTCAGCCCACAGACACGCTCTTCTGGTTTTTCCTGTCACTGCCAGAGGCAGGTTCTAGCTGCCTGGGTAGCCAGAAAACTGTTCTCTGAGGACGCGAATCTAAATGTTTTCTGTGCTGTAGCAACAGCATCACGAATGCCCTTTCTGCTCCTTACAACACAACAGTGTCAGTTTCACTCACCTTCTCTACATAAGCTGCTTATGAGAAAGAAAAATTCCTGTCTTCTTCTCTGTGGCCCTTCCTATAACATTAGCACAGAATTTAGCAAATATTAACAGTAGGTGGTCAAATAATTCAACAAAAAAATATAGTACACCTACTATTTGTCAGTTTCCAGGGATACAATGGTGAATAAGAAAATCCCAGTATTATTACAGGAAGGAGGGGGGGAGGGAGGGAAGAAATGTTAACATGTTGCCAGAAAAGGGAAATTCTTCTGGTTTTTTATCTAATGTATTCACTGCTGTCTCCCCAGCAACTAGAACATTGCCTGATGCACAGTAGACATTCAAATATTTTCTTGACCAAATGATAGCAAATACTTATAAGAGTATGTGATACATGCTATATTAAAAATACAAAGTGATATGGGAAAACTAAAGAAACTGAGGAATATGTGGAGTAAGACTTTGCCAGGGAGGTAAGATTTGAGTGGGGCCTTGAAGGGAAGAATGGCACCAGGGAGAGGAACAGTGAGAACAGTGTGAAGGTTCACAGCAAGTGTGGGAAGCACCAAGTGCTGATGAGAGACACTAGACGAGGGTGGAAGGCAGGTTAAGTCTGGGCCCTTCAGAGGACCTGGTCTGAAAATCACACTAAAGAGAGTGGATGTCACCCCTCTGTAACTTTTTAATCCCTGCACCTGGATTTTCAAAAATCCCCATGGGTGGTAGAGACAGGAGACTGAATGTGAGAGATGCATAAAGATCAATACTGATGATGTTCTAGTTCCTATGTGGAAACTATTTTCACAGATGATATTACTTATAAATGAATGAATAAGGCAAAACATTCAGAGATCAATGATGAGACTGTAATGAACCAAGGATTAAACTTAATAAAATCTGTGAACAAGGGGTTTATATTTTTTTAAAAAAGAAGAGAACAAAAAGTTATTACTATGTTTTCTGCCTGCCTTACTAACCAGGTTTCACTGCTCATTCAACCTAGTTTTCTTGACAGCATTAGCAGAAACTGGGACTAACATTCCTATAAATTACACAATCTTGTTCTTTAACCCAGCTGTGGTGGGTAGGTTAAATGGGATTGGTAGAAACTTCTCCCCGGTGAATCTGGGTTTGCTTTTTCAAGCAAAGCCATGATTTAGTGAGTTAGCAACTGGGGAAAGTTGTTAAATAGAAGAGTAGAATATCAGGGATGTTGAACTGGCTGAACAGCTTTGAATGGTCTCTCAAATGACACAAGTATTGAGAGGAACTTTGCATCACATATAAAATACCCCAACCACTCTCCCTTGCCTACCATTTTCCCCACTCCACCATCCTTGGAAAATAGTAACTAACTCATAAAGACAGTAAGAAAATGGGTTTCAAAATATAAAACTGCACTATAAATATAATTCTATGATATTATGCTTCATATATCAGAAGCTACCTGGAAAACCTACCCCCAAATTTGCAGGCTCAAGCTAACTTTCAAGACGACAAAGTTATCAGTGAACTTTCTCCCTCTAGCTCAGCAGAATTTAAAATCCAGAATCAATAAAGATTAGAACTCATATAGGTGACGAATCCCCTGGAGAGCAAAGCCTTCTCTCTTTCCCCTTAGTAACTGTAAACCCCAGAAGTTTGTATCCAGTGGATAAACCAAGGCATAGTAAGTAATACAATCCTCTTTTTGCCACCCTGTGGTGAAATACAGAGTAAGAATTTTATAGAAAAACAGCAAAGAAGAAAAGAAACAGGAAAGCTATTTTTAATCCTGGCAAACAAAAGAACTGGCCAATCAGTTAAAATTTTTATGCATTGTTTAATAGGTATAGAGGTTCAGATTTGGAAGTTTGGAAGATCTATTTTACAACAATGTGAATATATTTAACATTTCTGAAATTATATACCTAAAAATGGTTACTACAATTAAAAAAAATATTTTTGACATTAAAAGTGTCTACCTCCAGGGGTGGTTGTAATGATTAAATGAGGCAATGCTGTGCCTGGCACATAGTAAATGCTGCATAAAACGTTAACAGTACAATTATTTCATCTTTCTTACAATGATAGTTCATGGGAAAAGAACAAAGACTGTAAATGGATACAAAGTGTTCTTTTCAAAATTTGGAGAAGGTTTCCGAATAGAAATTCAAATTCTTTTGATACATGGCCTGCAGTGTTAATGCACCAATAAAACTATCTCCAAGAACTACCTGGAAATCCAGGTTACTACTTACAAAGCTTTACTACTTAAGATTTCAACTCAGAGTTTAAATCTTAGATTAGGACAATCAGAGACTCTACTAAAAATCTCCACCCCAGCCTTTTTTTTTCTTCTCACTTTCTCTCCTCCCCTTTTGTATTTCCTTTTCACTGTGAGCATTGAGCTGTGAGCACAGAAATCTGAACTTTGCCAAGATGCTCTGGGACAGAAGAGGAAGGCGGAAAAAAAACAGCAGAAAAGGCAGCTAATCAGCATAGAGAAGGGAGACCCCGTTACTACTGCTTCTCTGCAGCTTCAGAGAGTAGCTGAAGGGAGTAACAGGATTTGCCGCCTTTGCAGCTGGCATCACAGTTCATTAGGGAAAAGTCTGTTCAACATCCTTCCACCTTCTCTACCCTCAAGAACAAACCCTTCGAGTCATGCAGTGGCTGCTGGGAAAAGAACTCAGAACTGAGCATGGAGAACAGCCTAGCCTCTCATAGGCAACGGGAAAGAGCAGAACAGGGCCTTTAACATACATCTTAGAAAAGTGCTTACCGTGCTTCACTTTAAAAAAAATCCTGCCTGTCTAATAAACAAAGATAATTCCCAGAATGGAGACAGTCAAATGCCACAGAATATTACTGAATTCCTTTAATGTAACCCCATAACCACCCACTTAACACATCTTTTCTTAAAGCATTACAAGTACTTTTTCTTGTTTGACACATTCCTAATCCCTATAGAAATTTTCTTTAATCTTCTGCTAAAGAAAGTAGTAAAGAGAGAAAAACTTGCTTTTCTCCAACTTCCGAGTAAGGATCAAGATCATAGATCTGCACCACTGCCATGCGGTCACTATAATTCCTTTGAGTTTATTTAAGGAGGGGAAAATGTCTAAAGAAAAAAGTCATGTTTGTTGTATTTGATTTTAGAAGTTTACAAATCTTCCTAATTTGCACAAGGACCAACTACTATGCAGTAGTAGATCTGGCTTCTGTACAGGACCCGGAACTCCGCTTACACAAAGGAGATGCAAAGCAGGCCCTCTTGAAGGACTATCCCAGCTGCTATCCAAGAGAGAATGCCTGGAGTGTGGGCTCAGAATAGAAAGAGAAAAAAAGCACACCAGCCTCCAGAAGGCACCTCTGACTTTGGCAGCTGATGCTTTCTAACTTGGTGTAAATTAATTTAATCCCAAAGGCATACCCCATGCCAATTTAGACTGTAAAGTATAAATCAGCTGAAGTGGGTATAATGGTGAGGGACCTGAAGCCAGCTACATAACACTTTCAGGTGGCCAAGAGATTGAGCCCAAGAGTCCCCAAAGGCCAGCCAGCTCTGCACTGCTGCCCTGCTGCAACCACACCGCTCCTCGACCTTCCATCAAACAGCTGTGTCACTGGCTAAGAAACGAAAGGAGACCAAAACACCACGTCCCCTCAAATATGACTGCAACTCTAAAACGTTACGTTAACTGGAAAATACTAATTATACCAATAAATGTGTAAATCTAGAATATGATTTTCTGAGAATGTGTAAATTACCAAAACTGGCTCCAGAAGTTAAAAAAAAAAGGCTAAGAAGAAGTTCCATGGGTCTTCTCCCACAAGAAAATGCCCTTATAAACAATTTCTGAGCACCAAAAACGCTGGAAAGCTTCCGATGTTCTGGGAATGCACGTCCAGCATACTGGACAAGCAGAGCCATGCAGAAAAGAAATCTGGAAGAGCAGGTTTTCGACAGACCATACACAGCCTCAGACACCAGATCAAGTCCTCTGGACTTCACTGCTTAGACCAAGGTTTTCCAATTAGAGCACGGGTGTCCCCTGGGTTCCACAGTGTGTGGTCAGAATACAGGAGACCACAAGGTAAAGATGGCACAGGTTCCTAGACAGTTAGACTTTGACTTTGTTTTTTATTGTTGTTGCTCGCTGTTTGGGAAGACATTTTTAACTCAAATATTTGCATGACTTTCAAAGATAAAAATAGGAGACTCTATCAGAGAATTATGTTTGGAGCTACTTCAGACTATAGCTCTAGGTCTCTGAGGTTATATAATCATCATTCTCTGCCATAAGGAGCTCACTGCTGAATTAGCTGGAAATTGTTTCAGGTCGCTGGGAGTTACCAAAGACTTGAACAGGAAAAAGAAAGAATCATCAAACCTGCAGGACAAATAGTTAGGGAGAGAGACTGGAAAGTGAGAAGAATCCCTGGTCAGTCCAGGAAGAGGTGATGGGGCCAATGCTAGAGAGATGACAGTGGAAAGGGAAAGAATGAGATGAAAGGAAAGAATCTCAGAAGCAGAGTCAACAGGGTTTTGCAACTGCAGGCGAAGAAAAAAGAATGAGGAAATTTTAGATATATTTTAATCTAGCTCCCCCCCCCCAAAGGTTTTACGGTCTTTAATGGATAAATAAAAACAAGGAAGATAAGAGGCTGGGGGAGTGGCAGAGATAACAAAGAATGATGCTAGAGATAAGGTCCTAGAAGTCTGAAGTGGGACATAACCTTGCAGTGTTCCAAGTCCAGTTGTTCATATCTGACTGTGTCCTGGTTTCCTGATGAATTGCGAAAATGTGCATACACAGAAAATTTTACATACAATTTCAGGGTGTGTGCATCTCTGAGTGTGGTAGGTTCCTATGATTGAATCAATTCAATCAGTTCACCATCTTACGGACCTGTGACAGGGGGTGTCACACAAGTGGAAAGGCAGCCCTGGCATCTGAAGACACACTATGTGCCAGGTTCAGTGTTAAACGCTGGGGGTGCGAAGAAGAAAAAGAGAACCTTGCCCTCAAGTAGCATAAAATCTAGCAGGGAGGACAGGCACAAAACAATGATATGTTCAATTCAATAGGAGGGACACCACAACAGAGGCACAGTCAAAATGCTGCTAGGGAGATTAGCAAAGGCTGAGGATCACCAGGGACCAGCAGATGCACACACAGAAGACAACAGCAGCAAGGTGCTCAAGTAAAATGTAGTCACTTCTATGAATGAAATATTAAAAAGATTAAAATTTTATAATAAATTGTGTCTAAATCCCTGGTACTTTTACTGAGGGGCATTGTGTGTCAAAAAACAAAATAAAAAAGTAAAAAACCCAAAAACAAACAAAGGAAGGAATGAAATAAAAAAAAAAAAAAAATCAATCCCTGGTACTGCCCAGTACCTCCACAGAGTGGGTGGTCATGGTGTCCACCAAGAAAACTGAAAGAAATTAACTATCGGGAGGCGAGCAGTCGAAAAGATGAATGTGTGACTGAAGATTTTCAGAAATGGGTGAAATCCGCTCAGGAAGAAATCTGGAAAGACCAGAGAAGATATAATCAAGAAAAATTGAATTCTCATTGAAAAAACAAAGTTACAATCAAAAGGGGATAAACTGTATGCTATCTATAATGGGAAATGGGTCCCAAGACAAAGAATATCCAACCCGGTCCTGGGGGAGAGACACTGATGACACTTTGTTGTGGGGCAGGAATATTTCATCAGCCCTGGGAGAACATATCCCCACAAAACCAATTCATTGTCTTCTGATTCTCACCTCCTGGGTTAGCACATTTAGCACGTGCGTTTATCAGAAGGGACGTGTGTGCGTGGCAGGTGCGAATATGAGGGCCATGCAAGTTTACTGCTATGGTCTCAGTGTGGCCCCGAAGTCCAAGTGTTGGAAACTGAACCCTCAATGCCACAGCGTAGGGAGGTCAGGCCTAACAAGAGGTGATTAGGTCATGAGGGCTCTGTCCTCACAAATGGATTGATGTCCTTATCATGGGAACGGATTAGTTATTGAAAAAGTAGCTTTGTTATAAAAGGTTTTCTGGCTCCCTCTTGCTCACTGGCTCTTACCCTCTCTTGCCCTTCTGCCTTCTGCCATGGGATGGCACCGCACGGCAGCCCTCGCCAAATGCTGGCAGCCTCATATTGGACTTCGCAGCCTCAAGAACTGTGAGAAATAAATTTCTCATCTTTACAAATTACCAGGAACACCCATCCTATTTTATAGAATAAGATGTTGCCCAATTAAAAAAAAAAAAAGAATTCCCCAGTCTGTGATACTCTGTCATGGCAACACAACGAGGACTAAGACAGTTACCTATTCAATTTTAAATACACAAAATGTCATTCTGAGACTGGGGGCCTATGAATGTAAATAAGTTTATAAACCTACAAAGGTGAGGGCCAGACTCGGTAATCTAAAAGCAATCACAATAGAGCAAGACACAGACTAAACAGGCATGGAGTAGATGGACTGTGTTAAGAAAGGGACTGCCAAAGCAGCACTAAAACAGAACATACAATACATAGACAAAAGATCTCAACCAGGTAAGATTTTTAAATACAGTTCCCTTATCACTAAATCTTAGAACAATCAAGATGTCCTAAAGTTATGTAGAATAAATGGAAATCAAGTAGCCTGCTTTTTCAGAATCACCGCAATCCACACTGGCTTTGTTCTGGACATAGAGAAGAATTGCTTTTGCCCAAAAAACTAAACGCCCTGGGTGTTCAGCCATAACACAGAGCATACCTCTCCGTTCCTTATGCCTTTCTTTCTCCTAAATGCAAAATAGCAGGTAAATCATTAATTTATATTTGTGTAACTATTCTGCCTCTCACAACCATGACTATGAAATGCTCTCTTTTACCCAAGGTATCTCCATTTTCTTTTAGACTCCTTGAAAGATCCCACCACATGAGCCCATACATTACCTATTTTCAGTAAGATGTTTAAACAACAACAAAACGGCATATTCCTCTTTCTTCCACAAACCCTTCTGTATTTTAAGTACCTCTACAGCAAAAACAAAAGACAAGCCCCAGTTTAAAAGTTTACAAAAGACTACTGCCCTCCTGCTCCCTACTTCTAGCAATAAGAACCTAATTAATGTCTCTCTTCTAAGAAACTGCTTCTTGGACAGTCTACAGACCATACACAAAGAAGAACAAGTTTCACATCAGTTCATGGTCTCTTAAAAGATCATATAAATTCTCAGCAGTCCTCTTTCTGATAACCCATGGGGGAGTATAGAACACAGAGCAGAAGCTAACTCCTCTAGATTGGTTTGGTTCTCATCCTCATTCTTTATCTTCATTATCATCAATGACAAAGCAGCTTACAAGACAGAAGGGTAGGTTCCAGTAATGTATGCACTTCTGGATTTTCTGCAAAGAGATGTAAGGATTGGTGTCCACTATTCAAAACACTGAGTGGACAAGGTTAGAAACCAATATTACTGCCTTGAGGACTTTTGGCTTAGAAATTTCCTATGGTTACAGATTTTTAAGGGTAGGACAGACAAACAGTTGATTTTTCATGCTGCATTCTGTTATGACTATTTTCCTCTTACTTTTACAGATCTTCTAACACAGATTTCATAAAGCAAAAACTCTCGGCTCCACTCCTCAAAGTTTCTGTCAGTAGCTCTGGAAAAGAGGTCCAAGACTCCTCCCCTCACCTCTTTTTTTTTTTTTTTTTTTGAGACAGAGTCTCCCTCTGTGGCCCTGAGAGCGCAGTGGCATCATCATTGCTAACTGCAACCTCAAACTCCTGGGCTCAAGCCTCCTGAGTAGCTGGGACTACAGGCGCCTGTCACTATGCCTGGCTAATTTTTCTATTGTTTTTTAGTAGAGACAGCATCTCACTCTTGCTCAGGCTGGTCTCGATCTCCTGAGCTCAAGCAATCCTCCTGCCTCAGCCTTCCAGAGTGCTAGGCTTATAGGCGAGAGCCAAGACTCTCTTTTTTTTTTAGCATGCAGGGTGAATGAATCTGATGATCGGCTGGACCTGGGAATCACTACAGTGAGTAACCACCAGACTCAGTCCCTTTCCCCTTGCTCATCCCTTAAGAATCTTACTATCCTGTCTTAAGAGTTTAACTAGCATCTATCTCTAAATATTACTCAAATGTAGTTACCCAGCGGAAACAGATTTAACTGTTGTTCCAATTTTTTATTGGTCTTTCCATAGAGGATTATGGTTCTTATCATCGCTGACATCGGACTTGTTCATATGACTTGCTTATGAAAATTGCTTTGGCCAGTGAAACATGAATGGAAGCAGTATGTGGCACCTCTGAGCAGAAGCTTAAGATTATCACATTGTTCCAGTGTAGCTCTTTTCCCTTTATCCCAAATAAGAACTGCTCCTTTAACCTAGACAACAGAAGGAAGACAACTAAGAGCAGCGCCAAGTGCTGATCCTGCCAAGAGCTGATCCGCAAGAGATGTTAAACATGAACCCCCTCCCCCCAAATCATCTTTTTGTGGCTGCAAACTACTGAGCTTCTAGGGCTAATCATTACTGTGGTGTAACCTTGCAAAAGCACATACCGGCATGGAGGAGAGAAAAGCTGAATGCAAACAAAAAAACACAAAAGGTTTTAAATAACAACAGCAGTTACCAGTTGGGGACATACAGGAGGCTTACATTCATTAGCTCATTTACCTTTCAAAGTAGGTATTAATATCACCATTTTACAGATAAGGAAATCATGGGCTGAGGCAAAGAGTTTTCAGCAAAATTATCTTCCACAAAACAGAGGTATCTTCAGTGTAAACGCTTACCAAACTTCTATTATAAGATGCTCAATTATTTTATTTTTGGGTAACAGAAATTTGGGTGCTTATAGAAATTAAGGAAAAGATAATAAATACCTTGAAACAACCTCAATCAACGCCAGTTCTGGATGCTTACAGAGGTGACTGGATTCAATCCATTTTATTTCATTTTATTTTTTCATGTATTTTTTTTTTTTAGGGACAGGGTCTTGCTGTCTTGCCCTGGTTGGAGTGCAGTGGCCTCCCAAAGTGCGTTCGGCATGAATCCATTTTAAAAGAAAGGAAAAAACCTATCGAGTGATTAAGTGAATGCTCTCAGGGTATGATATCAATGACAAGTATTATACTATCATTGTAAAAGTCACTTTAAATAGAAACATTTAAGCATTTATGTTGTAATGATCATGAATACACACGTACAGAGCAACTGAAAAATCAAACCATCCACTGTTAAATGAACAGGCACATGTGATGGGGGATAAATTTTTTCAGAAAACATTGTCAGCAGATTCAAAAACTTAAGACAGAAGTGAAGTTGAAGCTCTCTAGAAAACTGTACTTTGGGGCCGGGTGCCATGGCTCATGCCTGTAATCAGCACTTTGGGAGGCCCAGGAAGGAGGATAGCTTGAGGCCAGGAGTTCAAGACCAGCCTAAGCAAGAGTGAGATCCTGTCTCTACAAAAAAAATAGAAAAATTAGCCAGGCATGGTGGTGTGCATCTGTAGTCCCAGCTATCTGGGAGGCTGAGGTAGGAGGATCACTGGAGCCCACCAGTTTGAGGTTGCTGTGAGCTACTATACTCTAGGGCGGGCAACAGAGTCTCAAAAAAAAAGAAACCCAAAAACTGTACTTCAAAAAGAAGTTCTAGTGATGATGAAGAAAGTGTTTCTGGAAATAGGAAAAGAAGCAAGAAAGAAGCAGCAGAAGCAATTATTTCTAAATTTAAAAACTTGAGTTTCCATAAAATGTCCAAAAGAAATTAGACTATTTCATCTCCATCATTAAAAGTTTATACATACTATGGTAAGTCAATATACCCCCAAGAGTTTTACTGAATCATCTCATTGGGAAGATGGGGTACTGCCTAGATTTAAGTGTGTGTGCTAATTTATATATGTTAATACCACCAAGAAAGCAACAGAGAAGATTCCTAATTCATGCTCTTTCCATTTTACCAAAGGGAATCACAACTTTTATAAAGAGACTATAAAAGTCTGAAAGGGGGAAAAGGAATGGAGAATAATATTTCATAATGACCCTATTTCTTCTAAAACATAGCCTTACTGGGTTCATTATATTTTTTTACCCAACTTCCGAATAGGTAAGAATTACTACCTATATCTCACCCTATACCCCCTGTCCAATACTCCATTAAAACAAGTTGTTACTATGCACCCTTCCAGTTTGTTGGGTCCTAATCCAAAAGGCATCTCTGTAATTTACAAATCTCTCCTCTCCATTTCTGTTTTCCATTCCATCCTCTCTCAGTCCTTCCACCTAAAAATTATATTGTGTTTTCTGATCAAATTGACTAGAAAAACAATCCTCTATTTTCCAATTAGTTTTATCAGTATCTGTAACGGGAAAAGTCAAGCTCATAATGGGAAGGAGCTGAAAGGTAACAAGAAAAAATAGTTGGAATCCTTGAATATTATTAGGTAGAAGACATTAGATTTGATGAAAGAATTTGATGCAAAGAATTTGGAAGGCTAAAATAATAATAAAGGCACAAGACAAAAAGGCAGATTATAGATATGAAAGGGAAAGGACAAAAACCAAGAAATATAGTTACCAGGTGATCTTAACAAAAATATTAGATACATATACTTTAGAATAATGGCACCATTTTGATGACATTTAGATATAGAATAAATTGATATTTCCAGGAATGCCCAGGACATGAAACATACGAACTGTTGAAAACCACAGGCTCATACATCCACATAAGACTTTTATTCCTAGAGGCTGAGGTGGGAGGATTGCTTGAGCTCAGCCTCAGGAGTTTGAGGCTGTAGTGTGCCACCATGGTGACTGTGAATAGCCACTGCCCTTTTTTTTTTTTTTTTTTTTTTTTTGAGACAGAGTCTCACTCTGTTGCCCAGGCTAGAGTGAGTGCCGTGGCGTCAGCCTAGCTCACAGCAACCTCAAACTCCTGAGCTCAAGCGATCCTCCTGTCTCAGCCTCCCGAGTAGCTGGGACTACAGGCATGTGCCACCATGCCCGGCTAATTTTTTTTTTTTATATATATTTTTAGCTGTCCATATCATTTCTTTCTATTTTTTAGTAGAGATGGGGTCTCGCTCTTGCTCAGGCTGGTCTCGAACTCCTGAGCTCAAACGATCCGCCCACCTCGGCCTCCCAGAGTGCTAGGATTACAGGCGTGAGCCACCGCGCCCGGCCGCCACTGCCCTTTGAATAGCCCGAGAGTCCAGCCAGAGCAACATAGCAAGACCTTGTCTCTTAAAAGGAAAAAAAAAAAAGACTGCCAATATTAACTGAATTGGGCCACTGAAAAGAGGTACAGCAAGCAAAGATAGTCTCTGTCGAACCCCTAACTCCCTGGTATAAACAGCAGAGAGATAACGACTGTGATTCATGGTCACTTCTTTTGACAACTTAAGAACTGGAAATTTTCTTTTAATTATGTGGACAACGTTTAAAACTTGTTATTAGTCAAGAAATTTCATCATTTGGCCTTCGTAAGAGAAGAAACTCCTGCCTAAGTAATTATCTGTCTCAAATTGATGAAACACAGTTCACTGCTTATAGTGAAACCATCCACTAAAATAACTGAAACCTCAGGGATGTACGCAAAGTCTCTGCAAAATCTTATTGGTAATAGTAGTGATGCAAACAAATTTTCATCCCACCATTCTACTGGAACCAAGCCAAACCTAACGAACGGTTCTCAGCCCACATTATACTAGGTAAAATACAGCACTTAAACTGATGATTCCCTCTATCTTAAAACACTGTCTTCTCTTGGCCTTCACGACACACTTACCTGCCACCACACGGGTATTCCTTTACCTTCCCATCTTCTCTGCTGGTTTCGCCGCCTCCTCCAACTCTAAATGCTGGAGAATATACCTTGGAGCCTCTTCTCTTCCCTGCCCTTCCTTCCCCTGTGGCTCCACACCCACTGAGCCTGGACGGCTCATTCAGCCATCCAGTACGCTCATGGCTCATTTATACCTCCACACCTTTCTGTATCTCTCCTCAGAATCCCAGAGTCTGCTCATCCAGTTGTGTGCCTGCATCCGACATCAGCCCTGAATGTCAAATAGGCAAATCAAACTTAACATAACCAAAACTGAACTTTTGATCTCACTTCAAATCTGCTTCCCTCTAAATTCCCCCATCTCAGTTAATGGCATCCTCTTTCAGTTGCTCCAACAGAAAAGTTGAGGTATCCTTGACCCTTTTTCTCTTATCACATCTAATCAGTTAAATTTTGTTGACTCTATCTCAAAACAGCTTCAGAAAACCCTCTCTCACACATCTTTTAAACTACCCATTGTCTAAGCTTCAACTATTTAATGGCTTCCTAACTTAGCTCCCTATTTCTAGCTTTGCCTGCTCTTCATCTTTAGAAGGTAGTGAGCCTTCTAAACTTAAGTCAGAGCATGTCATCCTTTTGTGCAAATGCCTCCTTTCAAATTAAATTCAAAGTTTATACTAAGACCTTACCTTGTATAGCCTCCTGCTTACACTCTGATATCATTTCTCACTACTCTTCATCCTTGATCACTCCCCTGAGTCATGCCAGCCTCTTCCCTGCTCCTCAAATATCCTCAGGGTGCTCCTGCTCAGGGCCTGCTGCACTCCTGCCTGGGATGCCCTCCCCCGCCTGCATGGCTTGCCTGCTCACTCTCTGTAGCCCCCACTGCTCTCTACTCCCTCTACTCGCCTTTATTTTTCTAATTAACGTACCACCTATTTATTATATGCGTTTATTTTCTTTCACTGTTATTAGGTATAACTCCTTGAGGAATTTGCTCTGGTTTTGGTTTGTGGCTGTTTCCCGCAAATTGTATTTGCCCCCTGTGAGATTTTAGTAAATATTTTTTAAGAGAAGTTAGCTGGTTCCCATAATCCAAGAATCTAAGAATACATCCCAGTAAGAGAAGGCCTAAATTTTAGCTATTATGAGATAATAAGTAAAAAATGTGAATAACATTGAAAAGCACATCATGAAAATGAAGCATCTGGAATATTTTATGACTACTCTGAAGTCTGTTCTAAAACAGTTTAACAATTACCTAGTCTGTGAAAACTATCTTCTCCAAAAAATTAAATCAATAAGTACAGGCTGAGAATCCCTTATCCAAAATCCTTGGGACTAGAAGTGTTTTGGATTTCATATTTTAAGATTTTGGAATATTTGCACACAATGAGATTATCTCAGGGATGAGACCCAAGTCTTAACATGAAATTCATTCATGTTTCACACACATTTCATATACATAGCCTGAAGGTAATTTTAGACAATATTTATTAGTAATTATGTGCATAAAACAAAGTTTTCACTGCGTTTTGACTACAATCCGTCACATGAGGTCAGGTGTGAGATTTTCCATTTGTGGTGTCATGTCAGCCTTCAAAAAGTTTCAGATTTGGGACTATTTTGGATTTTTGGATTACGGATGTTCAATGAATGTCTCTGTCCCTCCAAAATTCATGCTAAAACTTAATCCCCACTGCGGCGGCATTAAGAGGTGGAGCCTTTGGGGAAGTGATTAAGTCATAAGCACTCTGCCCTCCTGGATGACATTAATAATATCATGATAAGAGAAGCTTCGGAGAGCTGCCTGGCCAATCCATGTCTTCTGCCAGGTGAACTAACGTGAGAAGATGCCTTCGATGGAACAGGACATCGCCAGACACTGAACCTGTTGGCAGCGTGATTTTGAACATTCCAGCCTCCAGAACTGTGAGACATAAATTTCTACTATTTGTAAATTACCCAGTCTGAGGTATTTCTGTTAGAGCAGCAGTAATGAACTAAGATAGGTTTTAATAATCAAAACTTCTCACCTTGACTTCCAAAGTGGTCTCCCACATCCAACACAGACTAAACTGCTGCCCAATTAAATTTGTTTAAATTCAATTCTGATATCACTTTTATTCCAAAGACTCCTCCTCAAAGTCTGTATTCCAACTCCTATGGCCAACATTCAAAGCCCTCCCAAATGACCTCAACCTACCTTTTCAGTATTATCTCCCACTAACATAATGTGGAGAACCAGTTGTTTTTTTCAAAAATAACAGACATATCCCAGTTTTTACTCATGTTGTTTCTCCTGGTGGAAGAGGCATCCTTCCCTCACTTACACCCAATCCCGTCACAGAGGACAAACATGGCCAACATCTGGAGGAGGATGGATTTCTGTGTACTTAGTGCACAGAGCCTTGCTTGTGAGGAAGGCTGGCCTGAGTTGTAAGTCTGCCTTGGTCGCTAGCAGATTCTGGCTAACAGGAGAATGCTAATTGCTTTCACCTGGCCAAATTTTACTGATAATGAAAGCCACCAAATTCATAGCCAGGAGTTTCAACAGAGCCTCTCAAATCATGGTAAATTTTAAATGAGCCCTAACCCCTAAACAGGAAGTACAGATGGGGGTGGGGAGTACAGGGAGTGTTCTGTATGTATTTTTCTGCCTGAGGCATCAATCAGCTTTGAATATTTGAAAATAAAAAAAAACTTAAAAAATATTGGTTGTCTCACAGAGAATGTTTAAAAAGACATCAAGGAAATAACTTTTTAAAATTGTTTTGGGAGTTGGTAGGAATCAAAGCTACTGTCAGTTAAGTTGAACTGCAGAAGTCGTTGCTTCGGATAAAAAGAACAGGATTGACTAAGACCTGCAATAAACAGAATTTCCTGCTTCTGCAGACAAATAACAAGAGCTGCCAGCAGACTCCAAGTTACAAGTGTAAATAGCTAAGTGTCACAGGTGAGGAGTTACTGAAGACACTAGACTGCCTTCTGGGCTGGAAGAAGAGGGTATGTCTACAAAAGTAAATGAAGCTGGGTGTGGTGGTGGGAGCCTGTAGTCCCAGCTACTTGGGAGGCTGAGGTGGGAGGATTGCTTAGCCTGGAGTTCAAGGCCAGCCTGGGCAACACAGCAAGACCCTGTCTCTTAAAAAAAAAAAAGGAATAAGAAAATAAATGAATCAGTAGGGTGAAAGGTGCTGACTCAAGTAACTTTGGAAATGACTAGAAACTGAAAAACTAAAAAGGCAAAAGAAACTGTACAGAAGCATCGTATTCCACTTTATAAAGTTTCACAATGGTTTACAGGCTAATAATTCTGATACTGATATACAATCCTGATGTTGCTGTACAATCCTGATGCTATATGTGTAAGCTGAAATTAACAATTAGGCAAATGAATGGTCAACGGTGAGAATCAGGTTTCCGCTCTGGGAGTGGGAGTTTACAGATAAAGCAAGGGGAGGAGGCTACAACGATCCACATGATAACAGGTTAGAACTGGAGACATCAGTATGACCTAATGTTTAGCTTACTATGCATACAGATGGTTACATATAGAAATATTTATAGATGCATGTCTATACACAGGTTAGTACATACACATGTATTTCCTTGCTCTGTAAGTAGAGAGGACCCAGAAGCAAAAGAGCACATCCAGCACCCAGATTTCAGTTTTTAATACTATTCTCCTAAAAAAGGAACCAGAGCTTCTTGGAGAAATGGCTGATTCTAGGACCAGGGCAGGAAATAAGACAAGATGAGCCTGGAGCATCTTTTAGTGTCTAAAATAAGGAAGTACTAAAAAACCACACAATGATAGCACTATGTCAAAGAGATACAGGAGCCAAGTGAAAGAGCTCCCAATGGCCAGAGCTGGAACAATTTGGTCAACAAAGTAAGTGTCAAGAGTATAAAAGTATAAAACAAAATAAATATTCATGAATCCACAGAGATATAAATTTTTAAAACAGTGAGTCAAATAAAAAACTCTTGCTAGCTCAAACCATGTAATCTAATATATATAATAGTATAACATGGAGGAGTGGAAAGCTATTCCCTTTCCCTCCCTACCCACTTTAGTACAGAGAGGTCTGAATTAGAAAAGACAAATGAGCAGGCAGAAGAGTGGTTCAAATAACTCAGGAGCAGCTCTTGACAAGGCGTAGGATTTTGGCTGTAACAGGCAGACTGTCCCCATGAGCTGGAACAACCTGGGATGAAAAAGGAGGCAATTTAAAAACGAAACACTCCATGGATTTCCCTTGCATTAAGAAGGGACTGCTGTCTTACACAGAATTCCCTTGAGGGGCTGGGGGGAAGGGACTGGTAGAGTTTTTTGGTGTGTTTGGAGGATTTTTATTTCTTTATTTTGTTTCAATCATTTATGCTCTACTATGCCCCTGGCAAAAATAACCTGAGAAACATCTGAATAGCAGACACTAAGTTGTTACTGGTATAAATACATGGAGCTCTTCGTAAAGACAACTTACAAAGTTCCATGCTCAGCTTAAGGAGTGCTTCTGAAGGATTTGCTTCAAGAAAGAGTTGCTTTAGGTTCCATATTTGGAAAACCCATGAGAAGCCGGTTTTCCTGCACTGACGATTTTCAAAAAGGGTGAAGGGTACACACCACACTTCTGCCCCAAAGTTGTTTAGGAGTTTGAAAAATGGCTATCAAGAAGCAGCTGTCATTATTTTGACTGTGTGCAGCTTTCATTGTTCTCTTCCTCTATCCATCTGCTTTTCTATATTTTTGGCAGTAGGAAATTGCATTTTTGCTCTAGATCCTTTTTCTATGATACAAGCCCAGGGGGTTCTTAGGGTCTGAGTCATACCACTCTGCAGGGTCTTACTGTAACTGGCATTAGCCAGCACAGAACTAAAATCAAAACTAATCCTTTGGAATTTATGCTTAATTAATGTAACTTTAAGTTCTAGCCCTATCACATGACAGGGGTTAATATGAAAAAAGCTTCATCCTTAGATGACACTCCTTAGTGTAGAAAAATGTTTCTAAGGTAGACAGAATGTCTAAAGTCCAGTTAGCATCCTTGATCTGTCCTTAAAATACATTTGTGTAGCTCAATAACTAGAAGGGGTAAATATGCTTAGGCTAAGCAAGGATGGTTCTCTGTTACTTTTTCCAAGTTTGACTTAGTTTCCTTTCAAACTGATATAGATGATAATTCATAATTAACGACTCATTCTCACAAAAAATACAAGTTACTATTCTTTGAATGTGCTAATAACCTCATTTGTAATTTTTAAAGCTCCTAAAGTAAGATTTTTTGCTCCTTTTAAAGGTGTTTTAAAACTAAGTACCTAAAATTAGGTTAGGCACATAAAGTAATACAAACAAAGAACTTAAGAAACTTCAGCTCCTATCTGACGTATTAAAAAAAAAGAAAAAAAAACAAACAGAAATCTCCTTAATAGAAGAAAAAAGCAAACTAAGGCATATTTTAATCAGTGCTTTCAAAGAATATTTGATAATAATCCTATAGCTTTAATTCTTTTATGTATGACCACTATATACATTAAGTACTTTCTATTAGGCCTTAATATTCATTGTTTAAAAAAATTTTGGGGGGGGGGGGAAGTGGAGGAGACAGGGTCTCGCTTTGTTGCCCAGGAATGAGGGCAGTGGAATGATCATAGCTCACTGCAACCTCAAATTCCTGGGCTCAAGTGATCCTCCTACCTCAGCCTCTCAAGTAGCTGGGATTACAGGCATGCACCACCACCTCCAGCTAATTTTTCTATTTTTTGTAGAGATGGAGTTCTCACTATGTTGCTCAAGCTGGTCTCACTCCTGACCTCAAGCAATCCTCCTGCCTCGGCCTCCCAAAGTGCTAGGATTACAGGTGTGAGCCACTGCACCTGGCCAAAACCAACTTTTTTTTACTTTGAAAATAAAGTAAAATTTACAGATTTACAAATTACAAAAAACCGTACTGGGAGGTCCCACGTAATCTTCACTTCGCTTCCCCCAATGGTAACAATTTGCATAATTACAGCATGGTATTAAAAATAAGAAAATGACACTGGTACCATTTCACCATGTTCAGATTTCACCAGTTTTACATGCACTTGTGTGTGGGGGCGCACATGCACGTAGTTCTATGCAGTTTTATCATGTGTATTGACTCATGCAGCCGCCACCACAATTAAGATGAACAGTCCCACCATCACAGGACTTCCTTGTGCTACTTCTTTACAGTTACATCCACTCTCCTGTCACCTCGTCTCTGATCCCTGGCAACCACTATCTGTTCTCCCTCTCTATAATGTTATTTCAATGATGTTGAAATGAAATGAAATAATACTGTATACAAGCTTTTGAGGTTAGCTTTCTTTCACTCAGCATAACCCTCTGAGATCCATGCAAGCTGTTTTATGTGTCAGTGGTGTGCTCCTTTGTATTGCTGAGTAGTGTTCCATAGTATGGCTGTGTCATGGTTTAGGTTTACCGGGTGAAGGACATCTGGGTTATTTCCAGTTTGGGAACTGTAACAAATAAAACTGCTACATGTGTTTGTGGACAGGTTTTCCTTTGGGATAAAGGCCCCAAGAGCACAACTGCTGGGTCATACGGTAAGTGCATGTTTAACAATGTCTACTGAGTACTTACGTATGTGTGAGGCAATGATCTAGGTGCTGGGCCTACAGTGAACAAAACGGACAAAAATCTCTGCCCTCGTGGAGCTTATGCTTACACGAATAGATCCTGGCAAGAAATAGGCTGCAGCTCAAAAATTTTTACAGAACCATAGAATTTTACAAATGAAAGGGATTATATGAATGAATTGCTAAAATATTACACATCAAGAAGTAGAACTGAGTTCAACTCCAAGACCCTACTGGTCCAGAAAGGGCTAGACGAAAAGAACAAGATAAAACTAAAAAATATAAATTCCAATTATATTTTGGTCCAATAACTTGACCAGATAGGGAGCAAATGGTATTAACAAAGATTAAAAACATAAATTTGTATTACATGAAATATTACCCTTATTCCAGATGTGTCCCAAAAAGTTTTGCTCATTTTTCTTTTTTATATAGAAGCGTGCCACTTACCTGTTTTCTGTATTGTGATAAAAGCATGGGCCTCAGATGTAGAGTAAAAATTTATCTTTGTCAAGATGATATTTTTGTTAACCGTGTTTCATTCTAAGAGATGAATTTCTTTTAGCCCATCTCCATATTGTGCTGCTGTAATACATGCAGGCACTTTTACCCCAGGGTCAACACAGAACAAGCTGGCAGTCTTTATAAAAAACCATGCTGGGGGAAAGTTGTTACTTTGTTTCTAGAAAAGATGTTTCAGACAATTTCCTAAGGAAAATAGAAATTTCTCAACTATACTTTTTGAAGTATAACCTCTGACATACTTTTTGAAACCATAAAAGAAATCCGTAGTCTTCATTGTGAAACAAATGGTTACTAATGTGGCCAACTTTAAGGGCTCATGGCAGGCAAAAACTCTAAACCTACACTGTTTGAAATTATGAAAGACAAAATATTAGGATACTGAAAAAATAGGTAACTGCAAAAAACAAAACTGACTGTAACAAATTTCACGTTCTATGTTGTCATTTATCTCTAAGAAGAATGGCTGAGAGGAATTTGGAAACGAATGAGGAACTAGCATGGCCAGAAAATAAAGCATATTATAAAACAATAATAAAAGTATGTTTAAAAAGTATGATATTACATTCTGGGAGGCCGAGGCGGGAGGATCGCTTGAGCTCAGGAGTTCGAAACCAGCCTGACCAAGAGCGAGACCCTGTCTCTACAAAAAATAGAAAAAGTTAGCCAGGCAAGGTGGCGCAGGCCAGTAGCCCCAGCTACTCTGGAGGCTGAGGCAGGAAGATCATTTGAGCCCAGGAGTCTGACGTTGCTGTGAGCTAGGCTGACACCACAGCACTCTAGCCTGGGCAATAGAGCAAGACTCTGTCTCAAAAAAAAAGTATGATATTAGCCACCATGGAATACTATTCAGTCATAAAACAGAATGAAATCATATCTTTTACAGCAACATGGATGGAACTAGAGGCCACTATCTTAAGTGAAACAACTCAGATACAGATACCACATATTCTCACTTAAAAGTAGGAGTTAAATAATGTCTACACGTGCAAGTAGAGTGTGGAATGATGTATAATGGAGACTCAGAGGGGGGTGGATGATGGGAGGTTGTTTAGTGGGTGTGTGTTGCTCCAGTGATGGATGCACTGAAGGCCCTGACTTCACCACAATGCAACATATAAACGTAGCAAAATTGCACTTACACCCCATGAATATATATGCCCCCAAAAAGGTAACATATTGGCATTATATGAAATGGAAGAGAATGGAAAATTCAAGAGTAAATTCAGCCATATATAAAATTTTAGAATTAAAAGAGCATTTTTATCAATGGTAAAACAGTAAACTATTCAGTATGTTGTAACAATTGGTTAAACATTTAGGGGTAAAGTTTTTATTATTCCTACCATGTGTCATGGGGATTAAAGAGTCAAATACTTAAAATACAACTATGAAAATGAGAAGAAAGTAAAGGTATCACAATAATTTTGGATCTAGTGATCCCTCCCCAGTTGAACCTTGAGATGAGACCAAAGCCTCAGATAAAACTCTGAACTGCAGCTAAACTGAGAACTGACTCTTGAGCCATGGAAACTGTGAGGTAATAAACATGTGTTGTCGTAAGCTGCCATGTCTGTCTCCATTACACATTGTTACACATCAACAGATAACTAACTAATACAAGCCACAGGCAAGAAAAGAATTATAATGATGAACCTTGGAACTAAAATGGGTCAGGAGGATGGGTAGGACGTGAATTTACAAACAGAAAAGGTAAAGGATCAATGTGTGTAAATCCTGGGGACATGAAGACCACCAGAGAGACTGGCTCCAGGAGTGAGCTGGTAATAGGGTGCTTTGCTTAAAATTAAAATTTGTGGGATTTTCAGTTTGTAAATGACAAGGCCTAGCTAGGGCTTTTTTCTCTTTGCATCACACTCATAAAATACTACTGTGTACTTGTACAGCCTCTTCAAGGGCAACAGATTTGTTTTTTCCCTGATGACTCAGGCTTGCCTGGCTGCAGGGGTTAATATCGAGGGCTGGGGGATCCATTTCCTAGCCCGACTATTAACTCATGACACCCCCCCTGGTAAGCTCTGGCCTAGAGTATGAACATGTGAATGAGAGGCTAGAGTAGGAAAACAAGTTCACTGCTAGAGAGGAGGGCAATGAGCTGAAAGGATAAGGCTGGAGTACTGGGTCAGAGTATACAGATGCTGCCATATCTAGGACGTATAGCAGTATTATAAGAGAGCTCAATAGTGAATTAAATCTTCAAGTAATAAGGGGAAGTGACAAGAAGGTCTATAGATGACTATAATAACGAAAAGCAGTGGTAATTAATTACAAACTTAGGGATTTTAGAAAGAAAGACATTGGAAAGGTCTGGAAGTTGCAATGGGGAGCAAATGGGACACCAATTCCACTTTTAGGCCCAGTAGAAATAGGGCTACAGTAGAGTAAACTGCCGCCACTGACAGGGCCATAAAGGAAGTGGTGTCCTCATGAAAGAACCAGTTTTAGAACAAAAAAGCATAAGGAATATTCAAAAGAGACTGATGAAATAGGGGATTTCACTTATGACTGATGGTGATTTACAGAAGACACAGTAGATGTTTCAGGATTTAGGAAGCATGTAAATCAATGCACTATTACTTCCCTGAGAAAGTTACTATGAAAAAAATGTCAGCTGAACTAAACAGTACAGTTAGTGACATTAACTGACTGAAGTTCTGGGGAAAGCTTCTTATCTTCTGTAGACAGGGAAGTAACGTCAATGTCACAGACCAGCAGCGGTCCATGGACCATGCTTGCCGCAGCACTGGTTGAAAGGATGAAGGTTGGCCTAGAAGTCTTAAAATGACTGACATAAACAAGAAATAAAGGGCCTAACAGAGTAGTTCTTTAAGGTCAACTGGATGGATGGCAAGTGTTGGCATGATTGAGGGCAAAGAGGGCATATGCCTTTCCCAGGAACATGCAGAGTTCTAGAACCTTCTCCTCCCAACAGTGTTATGGAGGCAGAAGAAGGGGAGGACTATTTGGCATCTCTGGCTCTCTAAACACCAGGAGCACCTGCAGTTACTATTACAACCAAAACCAGGACCGCGTATTTCTAAATACTCCCCAAGGAGAGCAGTGCCATGTCCTACTGAGAACCATTACTCTAGAACTCAGGGATATGGGTTCACTTTCTTTTCCATTTAGGGATAGATTCTTTAGTGGAAAAATTTAAAAATCAATAGAAAAATCACTTTTGGCGTGGAGATACTCATCTATAAGTAACAAGGGAAAAGAGATTATAGAGCTCCTAATTTTATTAAAGATAAATGGATAAAGCAGGGTTACAGAATATAATTTCTTAAAATTACGTATTTTCCAAAAATTTAAAAACTAATCATAAGTCATTGTGTATTAGTTATCTATTTGTGTGATATACTACCACAAAACTCAGTGGCTTAAAATATTAATAACAAACATTTATTGCCTCTCACAGTTTTACTGTATCAGGAATTTGGGGGCAGTCAGCACAGCCTGCTATGGCTGAGGGGCTCATGAGATTGTACCAGGCATTGGTCATCAGGGGACTAACTGGGAGCGAAGGCTCACTCACATGGCTGGAGTCACCTCCTTATCACCTGGCCTCTCCACGGCTGCCTGAGTGTCCTCACACCTTGGGATCCACGTACGTGCTTTGTGTCCTAGCCTCAGAAGCCACACATTGTCCTTTCCACAGTATTCTACAGGTCACACAAGTCAGCCTGATTCAGCATGGGAGGGGACTATACTCAGCATGAAAGCCAGAGGGGAAAAAAATCTCATGTCAAGACGAAGTTTCTAAAATCAAAATATAATTCTTGTGCCAGTTTGTCTAAAAAAAAAAAAAAAAGTCTAGAGTGCCGTGGCATCAGCCTAGCTCACAGCAACCTCAAATGCCTGGACTCAAGCAATCCTCCTGCCTCAGCCTCCCAAGTAGCTGGGACTACAGGTTCAGGCCACCATGCCCGCTAATTTTTTCTATTTTTAGTAGAGATGGCATCTCACTTTTGCTCAGGCTGGTCTGGAACTCCTGAGCTCAAGTGATCCTCCAGCCTTGGCCTACCAGAGTGCTAGGAGCACAGGTGTGAGCCACCACACCCAGCCAAGTGACCTCTTTTTTATCTCACTCCCTCCCTAAGTAATCTCATCCTTTCTCATGGCTTTAGCAATCAGCTATATTCTGAAGGCTCCTAAAATCATCTTTCCAGCTTACAAGTTAAGACTCTATATTCAGCTTCCTATTCAACAACCACTGTCTAATAAAATTTTCAAACTTAATGTTTCCAAAAACCAAACAGAGATATCACCCACCCCTCAAGTATTCCACCCCATTTTGGTCAACGGTACTTTAACCTCCATTCTTTCAGCTTCTCAGTTCAAAAGCTTTGGTATCATTCCTTAATGTCTCTCTCACATTCCACATCCAATCCAAAAGCAAATCCTATTGTCTCCACCTTCAAGAGATCAATTCTCATTACCCTTCCCTCCTAGACCTGAGGATCTGTTCTCTCCACATACTCCAGAGAGATGACCTTTTAAAAGACTGCCACCACTCAGACTAAAATTCAAACTTCTGTGATGGCTTTCAAGGTCCCAAATGATCTGCTATCCCACAATTTCTAGTCTCAATTCCTGTTATTCTCCTTGACTTACACTGGCCCACTGGACTCCCTGTGGGTCCACTAACATCCCTGCATTGGTCCCAGGGCCTTCACATTTGTTTCATCAACCTAAAACCCTCCTTCATTTTGAGATATCTGCATTATCTACTCTTTTTCCTGGAGAACTATTCAAAAGATAGGTATGGAAAGCCATGCTATTCACATACATTGAGGGCTGGAACTCTGGTTCATTGCTATATATCTAATACATTTTTAATGCAAATAATCTGGGTAATTTTAGAGAAAGAAGTCTTGCTGAGATGACATTTAATCTGAGACCTAAAGGATGTGAAGCAGTCAGCCATAGGAAAAGTACAGGAAAGAACTTTCCAAGCAAAGGAAATGACAGTTGAAAAGCTCTGAGCTTTGGTGGTCTGAGGAACTGATGAGTCTTGGGAGGCTGGAGTGGAGTGAGCACAGTGAAACCTAGTATGAGATGAAGTGGGGAGGGCACAGATCACATGGCGAGAAGTCTACCTTCTTTGACATGAAATGGGAAAGTATGTAAGTAGGAAAAAGTCAGGATCTGAGTGAGTGTATTACTCTAGCCACTGGATTAGAGGGGGGGAAAAAAAAAGGCAGACCAGTTAGAAGGGAACTACAATAATCCACATATGAGATGCCGGTGGTCTGGACTACAGTGGTAGCAGGGTATGAGATTCCAGATTGATGCTGACAGTGAAATCAACAGAACTGTTGGTAGGTGGCAAGGTACATGGCAAAAGAAAAGCTGGAAGCTATGAAGACTTTGGTATAGGCAAAATTTCAGGGAATAATGATGCCATTTATTATAATGGATAAAGCTGGATTAGAGGTTGGGGATATCAAATTGAGAGAGTAATTTACTAACTATGTTATGATGATGGTTATACATGCACTGATTATTTTTGGAAAGATACATCTGAAGAGTGGTTAATGAGATCGTTTCACTGCATGGGCTTTTGTACTGTTTCAGTGTTTTAAGAAATGGAGTTAATGTATCACATTGTCCTATTAAAAACTGATTTTAAATGATAAAAAATTATGCCATTCTTTTCCTTCAAAGAATCTAAATTGTTTCCATATACATTTAAAACCAAAGACTATTTAAAGTCCACGTCAGAAAACACGAAGAAATTCAAAAGGCTCAGAGGGCAAGTTCAAAGAACCTGCTAGCTATTGCTCCCATTCCTTATAGGCAAGAATGGTCTGTTTCTTGCCAAATCCCTGCATCTGAGGGTACCAGCAGTTTATTCCCGTTCATCTGCTTTGTATGGTGCAGTGCTGACCGTCAGGAATGTGGCCTTGTACATAAATAAGTGAAATGTGTGGGCTTAGATTGGGGAGGCTGACGTTTCACGGGGAGATAAGTATCAGACCACTGCAATTGTCTAGATGCTAAATAAAGTGCAGAACAGATCAACAATGTTAGAAAATAAGAACTGGTTACCAACTAGATGTGCAGGACTAAGGAAAATGGGAGAACTGAGGAGAGAATTCCTGAGACTCTGTCTTAACAAGATGAATGGTGGTGCCAGTTACCAAGACAGGGGAGACAGCAGTACGGTAGTCCTGAGGGTTAGGACTTTTTCCCTAAGTGTCTTGAGAGGTGAGACCATCCAGTAAGGAGTGCAGAGCAGGGGAGATGGAGTTTGTGTTCAAGCCAGGGTCTTTTGCTATAGTTTCAGAGGTTTTACCACCCTGGGCATAAAAGAGAATGTTAACATCTAAGTGGTGGATAAAAGGAGAATGGAAGAAGACAGACAGGGGTATTAGAGGGCAGCATCTGGGAATCCAGGACGGAGGGAATGACCAGCTACTGGCTGTTAAGTGCTACAGAGTTCAAGATGAAAGAAGACAGATCTGGCAATAAGGAGTCATCAGCTCTAGAAAAGACATAAAGTTGGACAAAGGAAAACAACAACGGATGGGGCAGAGGATCAAGAATAGATCTATTTAAGTTGCAAATTATGAAGATACTGTTAATACTGTTACTGTCTCTTACTGAAAAACTACTGTGTACATAGTGTCTTAGGGACTATTATATATACTACTTCATTTAATCCTCAACAATACTATGAGGTATTATTAATTAACCATATTTTACATATGCAAAAACAGAAATTCATCAGGAAAAACCAAAGGTCATATAACTAATAAATGGAGACGCTCACTGTTGTTTGATGCCAAAGTTACCTTTCATCGTATCACTTCCTTCCACGTACCATACAAAACAAATTATATTAACTACATTTACAAAAACCAAAATTAATGATAAAATTATAACAAGACAATCTGAAAACTAGACTATTTATATGACCAATGAACCTTGATTTTTCACACTAGCATGCCTAGTTATTTGCTCAAATAGTCATACCTAACCAGTTTTTAGTTGTAGACATGTGCTACACATCACTTTTTTGTTCTTTGAGCTAATTATATATGGTAAAAGCATAACTGATTGACTTTATGTGAAAAGGAAATTTTAACCAAAATATAGATGTTTTTGCACAGCCTATTCATCTCCCAGTATCTGAATATCTATTTGTACTTTTCCCCAGAAAACTATTTTAAAATGGTATAAACCCATTCCCTAAAGTTAAAACCCTCTAAAAACTTATAGCAATTACCCAGAAAACTCTTGAAGTATTAAGACAGAACTTTCTCTGACTGAAGGATCTGTATCTGTTCTCTAGTAGCTGTGGCTCACATTTGGCTATTTGGACACTTGAAATGTGGCTACTATGACTGGGGAACTAATCTTTATATTTTATTTAATTTAAGGTAAGATAAAGTTATATAGCTGCTAGTAGCTAATATATTGGACACTACAGTTCTGGAACAATGGTTCTCAACCTTGGCTACACAATAAAACCACCTAGGAGAACTTTTTAAAACCCAAGAAGTATAAACTAATGCCTTTTTTTTTTTTTTTTTTTTTTTAAGACTCTGGCTATGGGACCCAGGCATAATATCGTTTTTAACCTTAAGTGATTTTTTTAATGTAGCCAAGTAAAAAAACAACCACTGATCCAGAATGACTCTCAAACTTTAGTGTGCACAGAAATCTCCTTTGGAACTTCCCAAAATGCATATTTTGATTCATCTAGGTCTGAAGTGACGAGCTCCTAGCTGATGCGGATGCTGTTGATGCAAGGGCTATACAGTCAGCCCTCCTTATCCATGGGTTCTATATCTGCAGATTCAATCAACCATGGATCAAAAATATTTGGGAATAAAAACTAAAATAACAATAAAAATAATACAAACTAAAAAAATACAGTAAAACAACCATTTACATAGCATTTGCACTGTGTTAGGTATTATAAGTAATCTAGAGAGGGTTTAAGGTATATTGGAAATGTACATACGTAACATGCAAATACTGTATCATTTTATATAAGGGACTTAAGGAATTTTGGTATCCACAGGCATCCAGAACCCAATCTCCCCCAGATACCTAGAGAGAACCGTACTTTGAATAGCAAGGCTCTAAACTGGTATGGCATCTAATTCTTCTAAAGGAAATGAAAACCTGTAGATCTTAAACCATAAAGTATAATGCTTCCCTTAAATACGACAGACTTACAACTTAATATTAGGTATATGAATAGTCTTACAAATCCAAGTTGTTAATATATAGTATTCAAAGGCATTTTAAGAACACTAAAGTAGGAAATAAAGAGAAAAATTAATTTTTACCTATTTGAGAAATCAAAGATCAAATCATTTCTTCAACAAGAAATCATCATATATTCTTTTTCATCTTAAGTAAGGACACTTGGTGAGTTTTGTGGAATATCCTTTTGAGTGTAGCTATTGGGTTAACATCTGTATCATCTTCCTAGGAAAGTATTGCTACTGTCCTGACATAATTAATACAGTAAATTCAAGTGTGCTCCTACTGGAAGCTTTCACTAATCCTTTGATTCTGATATAGAAGAAAAACATCTATTTCTGGTTAAGCCTTAGCTGGCCCTGACTAGTTCTTTCAAGGATTAGTTCTAGGCAGAGTTTAGTTTGGTGTGAAGAGGGCACTATTACTATTTTTCATTCTATATAACTTCCCCCATGGGAGGAAATCTTAGGATAGTGATGGTGGCTGTTCAAAGCTATTTTTAAGTACTCCTTCCCAGCCTGACAACCTAAGAGTTGCTTATTCATGTATCACCTGGTGCTTCAGAAGCCAGCTGAGGGATTAACACTATCAGTATCAGCCAGCAACAACTTTGCTGTCTGCAATCAACTATGGAAGTATATTGTGAAAAATCACCACGAGGGCCTGAAAGAGAAAGTGAAAAGAAGACTGAAGTGGACTCAGCTCCATGGGAGACCATCTAACCAAAGGCAGGGGGGCACCACTGGTCCCTATAGAAGTACCATTAAGGTGCGTATGTGTGCTTATACATGCATCTACCTGGGAAATGGTTTTGAAGCCTGAAGGGTTTAAATAATCTTTTAGTGGATCAAAAAAGGTGAATTATCCAAACAACCTTGCTTTTAAGTCATCAAATTCTACTTCTTTACAATATGGTTGTATTGCTTTTGTTCTCTTTTGTCCCATATTTCACAATGTTTTCCTGGGCCAAATCTTTGTGCCTCAATCAACTTCTATACCTTTCCTCCTCTACACAGCAGGTCAGCCAAGAGCCTCCTATGTTAGAGTTTCACCCCTAAATGCCTAAAAAGGTAACCTAAAAAGATGAAGTAGGCTAAACCAGGAAGGAGACTGGGAGGAGTGGGGAGTCACCCAGAAGTCACTCTAAAGAAAACAGAGGCAGGTACACAGAACAGGCAAGGGGAGGGTTTTGCTGCAGAGAAAAGATATTTCTCACTGCTTACTTCTGAGAACTTAAGCTGCTAAGCCAAGAGTCAAAGGAGCTGCTGAAAAGTCTCTTTAAGCAGTAACGTTTTTTTTCTCCCTTCTTCTGGGTCAGAATTAGAGGTGAGTAAACACTTGGGACTGAACATGATCTTGTCTCCTCCCTATTGGTTTCTTTCCACCATCTGCCCTTGGCTCCCAGGGAGCCTCTGTAAGATTCCTGTTGCTTAAAGGGATTCTGCGCTTTATGCCTTTTCTGAATCCTTCAAGATTAATTTCAAAGATAGTAAAACTATGTAAAATATGATTATAATTATTAACAAACAAAATTTTAATAGGGGAATTACCCAGAGCAACATTATGACGTGGTAAAATTAAACATGTAAAACTACCTAAAAGCACACCAGTTCTAACTTGATGCTCAACTTTCTACATGCCTTTTCTTCCCCTGCATTACAGATACAAAGATTTATAGAATGGTTGGGTGAGAAGTTTGGTTTGTTTTTTTGAGAAAACAAGCTAGAAGCCAGGAAAGGAAGCTCTGAGGTAGATAGTATAAAGGAATACATGCCACTAGCAAGACTGCACAGAAAATAAATGGGGCTTCTTTCCTGTTTTTTCTAGAGAAAATATCTTTAAACAAAAAAAGAGAAAATAAATAAAGCCCAACTAAAGAATGAAAAAGAGGTTCCATTCTTCCAATGGAAGAAAGAGGTTTTTTTCAAGACAAAGTTTAAAAAATAAAACACTTGATGAGAGAGAGCATTTAACTAAAAAATAAAGAAAAATAAACACCTGAACAAAATATCAGCAAAATTCCATTAACACCTATGACTCATTCAGTCATTAGGCAAAAACTTGAATGATTCTATGGAGCATGTGTACTATTAATATTATCACTAGTAATTTTAAAACTTGTTTGTAAATCCCATCAACATTCACTTATAAAAATATGACTGCCTTATGCAAAAGATATCAGGTGACTATTACATGATATGAAAACCTGTTATATACAGTTATTATAATTAAGTTAGGGTAGTGCTGGCCTAAGTATAAAAGTAGATGGATGCAATAGCCATGATATGTACTTTCATACTCATGGTAGCATCCAATCAATAGAAAAAGATTAATCAATAAATGATCTGGCATAATTGGTTGTCTAGAAAACGTCAGATTCCTATCTTCTACCACATATTAGAACACAATCCTTACAGATTAAAGTAATTAATTAAAATCATAAAAACATATTGAAATAAGGAAAGTTTTTCTAAGCATTCCATCCAAAGAAGAAACCTTGAAAGGCCTCCTATAACCCATAAATAAAACATAGAGGCAAATACTATTAAGTAAAACATTGCAACTTAGGACACGTGGTTGTCTGGTACATAAGAAGTTCTTTAAACTCAATATGAAAAAAAAATTGAACGCCCAACAGAAAAATGTAAAGGACAATCATAAAAGAAGAAATGGGGTGAAAAAAATTACTGCTATTCCATCATGAGTATTAAAGAAAAATAGTAGTTTCATTTTTGACTATTAACGTGGCAAGACAGCAGCTTATATTATTTTTTTCCCACATTTCTATAATAAAAATACTTTTATGAACAAAATATTATTAAAATGAATACGAGAGGCTGGGTGCGGTGGCTCACGCCTGTATTCCTAGCACTCTGGGAGGCCGAGGCGGGTGGATCGCTCAAGATCAGGAGTTTGAGACCAGCCTGAGCAAGAGCGAGACCCCGTCTCTACTAAAAATAGAAAGAAATTATCTGGACAACTAAAAAAATATACATAGAAAAAAAATTAGCCAGACATGGTGGCACATGCCTATAGTCCCAGCTACTCCGGAGGCTGAGGCAGAAGGATCGCTTGAGCCCAGGAGTTTGAGGTTGCTGTGAGCTAGGCTGATGCCACGGCACTCTAGCCCGGGCAACAGAGCGAGACTCTGTCTCAAAAAAATAAATAAATAAAAATAAGTAGAGCATTTAATAACACAATCCACTTCCTGAATCTGTATAATTTTAAAGAGAAGAGAATCAGATTCTAGGTAGAAGATGTTCACTGAAAATGAGGTCAACAGGTCTGCCATCCCCTTTCTGCAGAGAAATAAGTTTAGAGCATCCAAATTCTTTCCTTTTGAGAGGCAAAATCGTAAGTATGGCCTGGCATGACCTCCTTATAAAACTTTATTTTATATTTGAATATTTTCTACATAATTCTTACCTCAAGGTGAATTATAATATATCAATCATATTTCTGTAAAGTTTTGTTTCATAAAGGACTTTAGCCAAACAATTACTTACTACCTAAGTCTTCTTCCCATGTAAAATTCTTCGACCTAGAAATATATTAAGACTAGGAAAATAACCTCTTCACAGATCCAGGACTGAGACATGTAGCTAATTTACCCTTAATTTATCTTCTGGCAATATCCTCAAAAAGAAGAACATTCACTTACTCAAAAGGAGGGTGGGGGAGGGATCCACAGAGTAAGACACAGGGAAACCATTTAACCCCTGATGAATCTCCCCAGGCAACTTTTTAAAAGAAAGCTTTCATCAGGTTAGAATAAATGATGCATTATTCTATACAAATAGTAGGGATTGGTTTAAAACTGCCACACTACAGTACAATATTATTTACTAGACTACAATAAAATTAAGAGGCTCTATCTATTGAGATTACCATCCAAGTATACTTCATACTTGTTCCTTCCATTACATTCATTTTTGTGCCAGCAAGAAATGTCTAACCCGCCAGTGTCATTACAGATTTCCAACAACAACCAGTATTCGCTACCTAAACACATACCATTTGAATGTGCTGATAAGACCCAATGAGCATCTGAATAACTATAAAATTAGTAACATAACATCAAGAGATATAGGTAGTAATTTCTTGAATATCTGGGTACTAAATAAATATGCCAGAAAACAAAGGATATGTCTCCAATATTGTATAACTGTCACGTTGAGAGGGGAGCAGAAGGGGTGGGGGATGAGGGGGTGATAGCCCAATTTCCATTCCTAATAAAACTGTTGAGAGACTACTGCAATAAAACTTTCTTCTTTTTCTTACATCTCTTTGCTATATAATCTTCCCTCTCATTTCTTCACACGGAAAGCTACATTTTGTATAGGATCAGGTACCAGATCAAAAATCAATAGAGAAGCCCTAGGGTGTCAAGAGATAGGGATTAGACAATGTGGTATATAGGAGAATGTATAATGACAGATCTAAATTCAATTCAAATTTCACTTCGATCAGTTATTAGTGAGATCTAGAGTCACCATTTCTCTGAGGCACTTTCAGTTTTTTCTATAAACTTTTTGTGCCATGAAAACAGGGAGAGAAAGATTTCAATTACAAGCAAAAACAAAGACAAGTAATCAGATGTACAATAAAGGCAAGCATACTTTATAACATCAAATGGGAGCTAGGCAGCCCTTTGACAAATTGCTAAACTTTTAGAGCCTGGGTGACTGTTTCAGTTTCTCCCTTAAAATTTGAATAAACATAAATATATACAGGTACACAGAAATACACAGTTTTCTATAAATTCAAAAGGCAATCATACTATTCACTCTGGGGATTTTATGTATTTTTTTCTTTTTTAACTTTTTTTCCTTTCTTTACTCCCTACACTTCAATATTCCCCATGTTAATAAACAAGTGTATGTGCATCCTTTCTTGTTTTTCCTCAATGTAATCAAATACATAATTCACAGATACATACATACATGCAGACACACACATAAACATATAACAGTAGGCCTTTTTTAAGAGATTGATATTACCTGTACTTCCCTGCATATTGCTTTCTTCACTATCTTATGTAAATCCCTCCAAGTCAAGTGGTATAGCTCCATTTCATTCTTTTTAAAGGCTAGCTAATATTCCACAGTGTGCAGCTAACATATTCTATCTATCTACTTACCTACTGATAGATTTTCACTTTGCTTTCCATTTTATGGCACCTGAAACCATGCTGCAATGAACTTCCTTGTGCAGGCACCACTGCATGCTGGTTGTTTTGCACCTGTTGGCTAAAATTCCAGGAGTGGCATTACTGGAGCAAAGACAGTATATATAATTCATGTATTTTTAATTTTAATAGGTGTTACCAGATTATTTTTCAAAAAGGTACTATCAATCTCCTTTTCTATTAGCAATGTATTAGAGTACCCTTTTCTCTTCCAGTAATAGATATATTGTAATTTTTGCCAGTCAGATCTTTTCAAATATTTTTCTGGCCATTAAGATGGATTCTTTCGTGACTTGTATCCTCCTTTCCCTACTGTTCTACTGCGATGTCTGTATATTTTAGTATCAACTCTTTGTCATCTGCTTTGCCAATACTGTTTTCTTAAATCTCTTGCTTGTCCATTGATTTAATGGTATCTTCTACTATACAAATGTTTTTAAATGTTTATATGGTCTAATGTCTGTTTTTTTAATACCTTGGGGGAGGGTCAATACACTAGGGTTTGCCTCCTGTTATTATAAATAAAGGTTTATTGAAACACAGCCTTGCCCATTCATTTATGTGGCAAAGCGGAGTAACTGCAACAGGAATTATGTGGCACACAAAGCCTAAAATATTCAATATCTGACCCGCTATAGGAAAAAACATTGCCAACACTTGCTATATAGAACGTTGAGAAAATGGGAGTATTTCTCCCCCCTACCTCCAATAGAATTTAAGATCCAAAGGATTTTTGTGTTTTATTCATTGCTAGAACAGTACCTGGCAAGTAGTAAAATACTAATTTTCAGAATTAATGCAAGGTCTCCTTGCTTTTATATTCTTAATATAAAACAGAGCTAAGTATTAATGATATTTTACTACTATTGTTAATATAAGAAAAAAATATTTTTTCTTAGCAATGTACAATTTTATTATATAAAATTTTATTGTGAAAAAAATCAGTAAGAAACAATGCACTGAAGTTTTTTAGCCAAAAATCATCCCAATTGATATGGGAAAACATTTTGGGCTCATTTTTATGTCAAAAGTCAATAATTTGTTTTAAGAGACTATATATGAATCAAATCATAGCACGCAGGACAATTTACTCTTATTATAAACTACTTTTCAGTTGGCAAGTCTGTTCAAAGTGATTAAATATTGTCAACCTAAAGCATCTAATGAGGAGGGAGAATATTTTTTCCACTAAACTTGATGATTTCTAACACTGTAGAACTTTAGGTTCTGGGCTCAGCTTGTCTACAATAAACACAAGATAAGCCGTACTCAGGTTAAAGCAGGCTCATTTTAGAATTCACACTGTGTGTAACACATGTCGTATGGGGTATTTTTGGTGTTAACTTTGCTTCCAAGCGTGATTTTACAGTATGCTGTGATATTACTCCATGTTTTATTCAGCTTGGTATAGAAATAGCTTTTTAAAACCCAAAATATAATGTACAATCCTTTCAACTTGTACATTTGAAAGTTTTCATAAGAAAATATTGGCAGGAAATATTTCAGGATCAAAGAAAAAAAATCTCATTAACACTACAGTCTCATTTCTATTACTCCACAAATAAATTTTGTCCTTTTAAACTACTAAATTACAGTAAGCAACATCCAACATCCATTTTTCAAATTCATGGTCAACACTGGCTCACATTCACACTAATACATTGTTAAGTCTGAGAACATTTTTCCTTTTACCTTTTTAGGCACCTTGGAAAGCATAATATTCACCTTGCACTTTTAAGTTTAACAAACTGTAAAATCTTTTTAAATCCATATCATCTATAGATATTTCTACTTATAGTGAACAGTGTGACATCAAAAGAAAGGACACCTTGACAACTCAAAACATCTCCAAAAAGTTGCCTTATGGACGCAGGAACTTCTACTTACTAAATCTATCTATAATAATCTACCACCCAGAGAGAGGTGCAGTAGAAATGGAGGAAGTACAGAGAATGGACAAAGAATAACAAAGAGAGAATAAAAATCTATTTCCAGATCCTTAATGACTGGATATGGAGGAAAAAATCTGTAATGAAAAAGAAACATCATATGATCACATACATGTCAAGAAAGAGTATATTGTGCAAGTACAGGGTAATTACAGTTCCAATAAGCTGGAATTTAAAATAAAAAAAGTTGAAGTAGCAGCAAGTAGATGAAAGGCGGCCTCTTTCACATTTGCTCCTGGAGTCCAGCAACTCTCAGCAGTTGGCTGGAGACTAAGCTGGACGATCCTGTGGAGCTCCAACAAAGGGACGAAACAAACTTGAGTCCCCAGGGCCCCCCTCCCGACAACGCGTGAAACAACTTGATAAATGATTGCTCTGTCAGGGGACCAGGAGATGGAGACGTCTGGGAGCAGAGGGGGAATGTATCTAATTTAGGAGGCCAAGGGGGAAGGGGGAGACAGAGAAGGCAGGATGGCAGACAGGGGCAAGACCACCTTATAACACAGACATTCAACCAGAGAACCTAGATACAAACACCACAAAACCCAACAACATCTCAAAGAATGGAAGTCATTAGACTTTAACAAGAGACTTCTCACAATCTACTTCTTCCCAAGTCACTAGCATTTTAGAGGGAAAGTTTTCACCTTCCATAGCCCATTCTCTAGCCTCAAGTCCAAGCTTAAGAAAGCACTGCTCTTATGTTACTTCATTCATTTGGGGATGACATGAAATACAAAATCCTTTCCTGTCACCCCCAGCCCATGCCTAAAGAATGCTGATTCAGAATTGAAGGCCAGAAGCATAAGGGCCCAAAGCTTAGCTCAATTTAAGGAAATATTAATTACCCTAAAACAAAAACAGAAAGAGTTCACATCTGGGGCCCAACACTTAAATTCTCCTCCTTCCTCTCTTCTAGAGTGTGTGCACCAGCTATTTACACAACCTCTTGCTCACTGCAGATTGACACTGGTCCCACAGGACCTCCCTGTTTGGGGAAACTCATTGGTGACAAACTCAGCACTGCACAGGCATTTCAGAAGTGGACACAGAAGCCACCCCAACTTGAAAAGGGGGTTGTCAGAATTGGCAGTGGTATAAACATCAGTTTTTCAAAATCAGTTACCCAAAGAGTAGCTAATTCAAAAGGGACATTCTTGTAGCTTAAGCATCTCATGAAAGACCATAAAGACCATTAAGCCAGTTTACATGTCAAAGACAGGAACAAATAAGCAGCATGTAAAGAATTCTGAACTGAACCAAGTCCTTCTTATGATACTCCAAGTTCTTATTTGATTAACTAGAGACAGGTAACACTGTTCCTATAATAAAGGATTGTGTGTTGTATTATCGCACATAAAACTTTAAAAGCTGAATTGAGATTGGACATAAATTAGCATAATTAAAACAAACAGCAAATTGTATACCAAGAAAATGAAGTCAGAGAATTTACCTTTTCTGATGTCCAGTGCTCTTGGAGGATTACTTATAATTCATATGCTACGGCCCCGAATCTATTACAGTATATTTCAGAACATCTGATATATTAATGATCCGAGAGGCACTATATAGTCTAAGAGGCAGAACAACCATGAGAAAAAAAAAAATCACAGTTCAGTTGGGTTGAGGGTCCTGCTCCTATTAGTTTAATTTGTCTTGAGGGTAAAGAGAGATCCAGTCAGGCTATTCTAGGAAAACTATATTTATGGCCTTCCTAGAATTTTCATTAGATTAAACAAAAATGGGTATCATGAGAGCAATCTCACTTGCTAATCCCCCAGACACCGTCCTTGTCTGGTTACATACCCCCTAAAAGGATCCTAGGGCTTCCTAAAAATCTGGAGATGAGACAAGGGGTACTGAACCACGGATCTTACTTTGAGATGAACTAATACTAACCAACAACTCACAGAAGTACAGTCTTGGAATTATACAACCCTGTCTCCAAATTCTACATGGCTTTCCAATCTTTCTGCCAAGATCTGGGTCTTACAAATATAGGTAAATTCCTGCTCATGAACTGTCTACCTTAATCATAGAATTTCAGAATTTGAAAAGATTTATGGGTTAACTCTGTGGTCCCCAAACCCCCCCCCACCCAACGATGGCTACCAGTCTCTGGCCTGTTAGGAACCTGGCTGCACAGCAGGAGGTGAGCAGGCAAGTGAAGCCACTTGCTCATCTCCCCACTGCTCTCCTCACAGCATAAACTCCGCCTCCTGTCAGATCAGCAGTGGCATTAGAGTCTCACAGGAGTGAAACCCTACTGTAAACTGCGCATGCGCGGGATCTAGGTTGCGGCTCCTTATGAGAATCTAATGCCTGATGATCGGAGGTGGAGCTGGGGCGATAATGCTAGCGCTGGGGAGTGGCTGCAAATACAGATTATCATTAGCAGAGAAGTTGGGGACAGCTGGGTTAAGTAGTCAGAGTTTCATCTGATACATAAGAGATACAAAATTTCATCTGATACTGCAAACTGCTAGGATGCACGAATGTTCATTTGGATCTGCAGTTTTATCTTTCTTGTTTTTGTTTAACTGACTGCCCAACATTAAAAAAAAAAAAAAACTTTGGGAGAATTTGCATAAAAATCCAAGTATCTCCCTTCTCTTCCTTCTCTTGAAAAAAATCAGTTCTGATTCATGGTTCTTCATGATTCTGCTGGAGCTAATGGGTAACTACCCACGTTACAGCCTGGACATGGACCCTCCAGTCCACCAACTGTATACATCAGGCCCACTCCCTCATCAAGTTACCTGTCCGACCCTCTAGGGTACCGAAGTTTGACATTCAGCTCTACAACTTCAATGAGTGATGGGTTAGCCTGTACTTAAACAACTCTCAGTATGTGTTCCTTTCCAAGTTACACATTCAAGGTCCTTTCTTTCCATCAGTCCCAGATAATGTGAGTTGCTCTCATCTTAAAGTCCCCCTTGACTTAACACTACCATTTCACCTGTAACACCCAGGATTTAAAAACATACTCTCTGACCAGTTAAGACAGGACTCACACTGCCTTTATTCTGAATAGCACTAGGCAATCGTGTTCCATCACCCAAAATGGCTACAAAAGAAACTGCTAAATAAAATATATATATATAAACAGAACATAAGCAAGACAGAAGGTGACAGCTTAGCTAGGAAAGAAAATGGAGTTCTAATCCACGGTTGGGGTGAATTTATTTCTAGGTTGCAGAAAAAGGGATTAACGGTGCCGGCCTAATGAGTTCATGTTCACAAAGTAAAGTTAGACTGGTGCTTGCCCCTGAAAAATTTCTATTGCCACCATTTAAAGCAGTGTGTCCTAAAGCAAGATCCTTAGTCTACCTGCATCAGATCTCCAGAACCAGGTTTCAGAAGCAGCATTTTAAACAAGCAACCTAATGGTTCGAAAACACACTCAAGTTTGAAAAATAACTAAATTCTACTAAGGCTGCCTAGAAGGGTGGGTGGTCAGGCCTCTGTAAGACTTCTGCAGAGAGAAGCAAAGGCTCTTTTCAGTTTTTTTTTTTTTTTTAACTCTCCTGGATAGTAGAGTGCCTGGCACATAGTAGGCACTCATTTATTCAATAAAACATTTTTTCACCTCTGTGCTTCACTTTAAACACTGGAGAATGAACTGTGACTAAATGATTTCTTTTTTTTTTTTTTTTTTTTTTTTTTGAGACAGAGTCTCACTTTGTTGCCCAGGCTAGAGTGAGTGCCGTGGCGTCAGCCTAGCTCACAGCAACCTCAAACTCCTGAGCTCAAGGGATCCTCCTGTCTCAGCCTCCCGAGTAGCTGGGATTACAGGCATGTGCCACCATGCCCGGCTAATTTTTTCTATATATATTTTTAGCTGTCCATATAATTTCTTTCTATTTTTAGTAGAGATGGGGTCTCGCTCTTGCTCAGGCTGGTCTCGAACTCCTGAGCTCAAAGGATCCGCCCACCTCGGCCTCCCAGAGTGCTAGGATTACAGGCGTGAGCCACCGCGCCCGGCCAAAATGATTTCTAATAACCTTATATTCTACCATCTCTGTTTTATGCATTAGAGAAGTATTTTTCAGCCTATTTTTCATTACCATCCCCTTAAGGAACCTGATCTCCCCCCCCCCAAATTGTCTCTAAACCATGAAATTTTAATATTACAGGTATAATTTATATATACTGCAGCCACAGCCATTGTAATAGCAAAGATTTTTTTCGCCATCCTCCCTCCTCCATACACAAAAGAACCAATTTTCACCCCATCAGGAGCACTAACACCCCCTTGAGAATGCATTCAATTGTATTTGCGTATTCACAGTAATAATGCAGTCACAGAAGAGAATGAAACTCTAATTTTAACTTCTTAGACCAAACCAACCATGATTTGAGTTGGTATGTGTTACTGAAAAAGTTTAAAATCAGTTCCACACATAAACTTTCCCTAAGCTAGGTATTACACTAACAGTATCCCTTTTAAACCTATCAACTATCATTGAGACAAATTACATATGAAAAGTATTTCTAAAGATTTTTTAGATGCAGCAATACTAGGCCTTCACACTCATGGCGATTTTAACCAGTAAGTGCTATGGCTCATATCAGTTCAAAGGATTAACCCTCCTGCTTGCCAATGATATGTGTTCCAGCCCAAATGTTAGTGCAGCACTTAGGCATCAGAAAAGTACCAGAAAAACACCATGCAGACTATGTCATATTTACATCACTACAGCATCTGTCATCAGGGCCAATACAGAAAAGTCTATGAAAGCTATAATCAAAAAGACAGATTAAAAACAAGTAAGTGTTGGCAAGGATGCAGAAAGACTGGAACCCTCATACACTGCTGATGAGAATGTAACATGGTTTAGTAACTTTGGAAAAGTTTGGCAGTTACTCAAAAGGTTAACCACATACCCAGAAATTTTACTCATATACACACACACATACACACCCAACACAAACATATACACACATACACACACCCCCCCAAGAGAAATGAAAAACACAAAAACTTATATATGAATATAAATAGCAGCATAATGAATAATAGCCAAAAGTGGAAACAATCCCAAATGTCCATCAACTGATGAATGGATAAACAAAATGTGCTATTAGCCATACAATGGAATATTTGGCAAAAAAGGAATGAAGCCCGAATACCTGCTTCAAGATGAATGAACCGGCCGGGCGCGGTGGCTCACGCCTGTAATCCTAGCACTCTGGGAGGCCGAGGTGGGCGGATCGTTTGAGCTCAGGAGTTCGAGACCAGCCTGAGCAAGAGCGAGACCCCATCTCTACTAAAAATAGAAAGAAATTATATGGACAGCTAAAAATATATATAGAAAAAATTAGCCGGACATGGTGGCGCATGCCTGTAGTCCCAGCTACTCGGGAGGCTGAGACAGGAGGATCCCTTGAGCTCAGGAGGTTGAGGTTGCTGTGAGCTAGGCTGACGCCACGGCACTCTAGCCTGGGCAACAGAGTGAGACTCTGTCTCAAAAAAAAAAAAAAAAAAAAAGATGAATGAACCTTACAAACATTGTGCTAAGTGAAAGAAGCCAGTCACAAATAACCACATATTCTACGACTCCATTTACAGGAAATGTCCAGAACAGGCAAATCCAGAGGATGTAGGGGTGGGGGAAGGGAGTATGACTGCTAAAGGGTGGGGGGTTTCTTTTAAGGGTGATGAAAATGTTCTAAAATTGTGGTGATGGTTGCACACTTTAAATATACTCAACCATGGAACTGTATACTTTAAATGGGTGAGTTGTATGGTTTGTGTGACTATCTCAATCAACTATTCACCCCTGCCAACCAATGAAAAAATACAAGAGATGTCAGAAAATGTGTTCAGTATTATAACAGGCACCAGCAAGAATTACCTTTTAGTCTTTTTTCCATTTTAAGTAATGTTCCAATGATACCTTTCCAAAATATAAGTATGGTTCTTTATGCTTATATTTTAAATTACTGAATTCAGGTCAAAAAGTAGTATATAAAAGCAAAGTACTGATAACAGTTTTAAAGATCTACATATAAATAATTTTATGCTGTGGCTCCAGATGAAATGAACTACCTTTAAAGATGAAGTTCAAGCACAAGACACTATGTTTTGGAGGGTGTTCTAGACGGTAAATTTACTGACAGCAGGAAACTGTATGTACAATAACTTCTGTGTCAGGCAATAAGACTGATGTTTTACGTATACACTATTTATAATCCTCCCAACAACCTTGCAAGGTAAGTACTACTGTCTTCATTTGAAATAGCTCCAAGAGAGAACAGTTCAATTAATTCGTCTAAGGTTCAGTTTCCTGATCTGTGAAAGAACTAACAATCCTACATACATCAGAGTTGTAAGAGTGAAATGAAATAAGGTATGTTAAGTGCCTGATTAAACAAACACTCAAATTTCAGTTTCTTTTACCCCAGCTTCAGCGAAACAGATACATTTAGGAAGCTTGCAGAATGTGTTATGGATGATCAGAGTTGTGATGAATACTCAAAAGATCCTCCCTCAATACTGTCATGTTCACCAGGGTTCTCTTTAAGTTATGAGCACTTTATCATGTAGCACAAGCAACAAACTATTAAAACAGAGCACTCACGGAGGTTATTGTTATGGTCAAATAAAACTAACAGAGTGAATTTGTTTTAATGATGTACATTATTATAATTATGCAATATAATTAAATATATATATAGTAGGCAGTGATTAACTTTATTATGATTTATGTAGCCAAACGAATTGTCTCCAGGGTCATTTGAAAGCCAAATAGCTGTTTTTTAAACCAGCAAAAGACACTGTAGCCACAACCCACAGGGATGATGCAAACTTGCTCTTCTCCCCACTGGATGTTTTCACAGAAGCCTTGATTGGACGTTGAGAAACAAGTCAGGCTGTACAAAGTACAACGTAGGCTTCCCCAGCATTAAAATCCGACAGGGCAGCCTTGCCTGTAGAGAGCCAGCAGGAGGGGAAGATAATCAATCACAGCCTGGGAGACAAGAGCACTGGGGTGTGTGTTGGGGGTGGAGGTGGGAGAGGGCTAGAGATAATTGAGTGTGATGAACTACAAGGGCTGATGGAGTATAAATTGGCTGATAGACCATCTTGAAGAATTAGGGGGTAGAATAAGCTTGCCAGATGGAAAGATGGCCAAAGGACATGTGGGGAGAGAAGAAGGGACAGGGCACAGAAAGGTAGGACCACTTCTGTATATGCACATTTGCAATGTTTATCAGGAACCCCCATTGGCCCATTCGCTTAACAACTATGAGCATAGGTTACATACAGTCTTTCACATGGGACCATACTGAGCAGTCTGACCAGTGTAATAGGCCTGAAAGATGTAATGCAGATAAAATGGTAAGAAACAGCAGTATTCCAGAAGCCAAACATCACTAACTAAAGAACAATGAGAATCAAGTTTCAAGTTTCACTGTACCAATTACAAATCTAACAAGAAAAGAAAAATTATCATCAGCCCTGTGGGAAAGAATGTCCCCTACAGGAAACAAATACTCTCATACACTGCAAGTGGGGTACAAACTGGCTTAACCTCGATGCACAGCAATTTGGCAATATTCTCCATCTCTTTGACACAAGTCTTTCTCCTAAGGACAAAGTTCTTCCCTAAAGACTGCAGAAAAGTTGACTTATTCTTCCACTGGCCATATATTGCTTCTTACTGACACTGTGACAATGAATGAAAGCATCCTGAGGCTCCGCAATCCAGCTCTAATTCTGTCACTTCCTGTTATTTGTCAACCTTCCAATTGTTTCCTTGTAGCTCTAATCTTCTCTCCCTCCTACTATCAACCTAAATGGTTTTGAAATCCTTACCTACAACTCATCCAACACTGTATATTCCTTTTAATCTTTAATAAATCATGTCCACCAAACTGTAGCACCCTACTGCCCTAACTTTACTCTGTACTACTGTACAATCCAGCGATGCTGTCCCCCTGCTCTCAAATCCTCACCTCCTGTGCTTTACCCTACTACATCACATGTTGTTCACGTCCAAAATGCCTACTCTGAATACACTGGGATCTCTAGTCCTGGTAACACTACATTTTCTCCCAATCCAAAAGTTCCCGCCATCTATTAATTATACCATACAGTTACTGAGGCCCTTCTTTGTACCAGTCACTGTGCATTTCTCTCCTTATCTTCAATCACTCTCCGCCTGCCACCACCAGCCACCACCTGGGTCACTCTCCCTATGATTCTAGACTCCCCTTCACCCCTCCAATCCCTCTTTTATGCCTCCATGCAAAATCCCCAAACCCTGATGAACAATTATTGTAATTATTGTTCTCATATACAGTTATATGAGCACTAGAAAAGAAAAATGAAAAGCAACAGATTCACACATGTACATTGGTACCACTATAAACTATCTCCATCATCAACCAAAGCTCCACACCACTCTCCTGTTCTCCTCGTGGCCATTACAAACATTTTTGTCTCTTAAACACATTACTCCACCACATCTATTCCCTGATCAGTCTCAGAGACTCTGCCTCATTTACACACACCCTCACACCTATCAGACATCTCCACCCCAAACATTATTTTTCTCTATGAAAGAAAATATTTTGAAAACTAATAAGCAAAGAGGGAAATAATTATGCATTTATCTTGCCTTACTTATATGAACTGTATCTCAGGTTAATCAAATGTTTGATGAGGAGAAGTTTCTTTATAAAGATATTCCAGCTATCTTGGAAGGAATGACAATTAAAACAGCACCATTGTGCAACCCCTAAACAAATAATGGATGTAGGCAATACTCATCAATGGCTGCTAACATCTCAAAGAGACAGCAGACACTATGTGTGTTACTTCCACCACTATCTATTAAGAATTCATGGCCGGGCGTGGTGGCTCATGCCTGTAATCCTAGTACTCTGGGAGGCCGAGGTGGGCAGATCGTTTGACCTCAGGAGTTCGAAACCAGCCTGAGCAAGAGCGAGACCCCATCTCTACTAAAAATAGAAAGAAATTATATGGACAGCTAAAAATATATAGAGAAAAAATTAGCCGGGCATGGTGGGGCATGCCTGTAGTCCCAGCTCCTCGGGAGGCTGAGACAGGAGGATTCCTTGAGCCTCAGGAGTTTGAGGTTGCTGTGAGCTAGGCTGACGCCACGGCACTCACTCTAGCCTGGGCAACAGAGTGAGACTCTGTCTCAAAAAAAAAAAAAAAGAATTCATGTCCCCACAAAATAAAACTGAATTTGATCAAACTTAACCACCAATTTATAGAACATATAGGGGACAAAAGAATATGTTTAATGATTCAATGGGGATAGAATCAGCAACTTTCAAAATAGGAAAACCTATAGAAAAAGAGGCCTACAGAATAAAAAATATTTAAAAGATAGAACCATTTACAACATATGGACTTTATTTGTATGCGACTTCAAACTAACTGTAAGAAAGGAGAGAACTACTAGGGAAATTTGATATTAAAGAATTCTTTTTAATATTTTTATGTGGAATAATATATTGTGGGATTTTGTTTTGTTTTTTAAAAGACCAGCATCTTTTGGACAGACAAATGGATACATTCATGATGAAATGATATGATGTCTAGGATTTGCTTCAAATAATATGGGTGGGGAAAAACAGATCAAACGAAATTGGCCTTCAGTTGGTAACTGCTGAAGCTACATGATGGGTACCTGAGAGTTTATTTATTAATCTCTCAACTTGATATAAGGTTGAAAAGAAAATTCCTCCCTATCCCAGCCACTCCAGACAGAATCCTGGAAAGTAGCACTCAATCTCAATCCTTTCTCCCTCATTCTCACCTTGAACTAGTCACTAATTTCTGCAGATGCCATCTCTTTTTCTTTCTCTTTAATGTTTCATTTATGGCCTTCATTCTTTATTCCCACTGTAGTTCTAAGTTATCATCATCTCTCATTTAATTATTATGTTAACCTCCTAACTGGTCCATCTCCAGACTAGACCCCTGGCCTATCTCCCTAGACTAGAAAGCAACAGTCAAAATTGTTTCCAGAAAGCGTTTTCTCCTAAGTCACATTAGCTTTGTCCAAACTAACTGCTACACTTGCTTCTTCAAAATTTAACTCAAGCTCTGGTGTCCTGGGGAAGCCATTCTTGATTCCAAGTATCATTTAGATGTATTTGCTCTCAATATGCCCAAGGTATCTTCTGCACAGTTCTATTCCTATCAAGGCCCACATACTGATTTAGTTGTCTTTATCTTATTTGATTCCCTATATTGAGAACCTAAAACCTGATATGTCACAGGCCCTCGGTAAATATTTATTAAAAGAGTTACAGAGTACAAGAAAGAATGGGACCAAATGGGGGTATAGTAGAAGATAGATGTGTGGCTTTAGAACACAGTGTTCTCATTCCAAGAGTCAAGTGCGGCTACATATTCAACTGTGTTCATGTACATGAGATGAAGTTCCTTTAATCAGAAAACTACATGCCATTTATGATCTCTAAACACCATACATTTGGACTGTGAAAGCAGAAGCAACCACATTCATCTTTCTAAACACATTTACCAACAAAATCACAACCTACAAGAAGTGACAAGAAAAAAAGCACAAGAGACATTGTCAGTGTTTTTTAAAAAGGCAAATAAACACATACTTCACACAGAAGCCAAGCTTCAACAATGAGACACTGTATAGAAATAAGCCTGAATTTTAGCCATCAGATTATACCATGCGGAAATGCAAAGACCACGCCTCATCTTTGACCCCTCTCTTGTCTGGCAAAACACCTAGTAAAGAGCAAGCAATCAGTAATTATTCCTTACATTAATAATGTCTAGGACTGATGCGTAGCTTTAAAAGTAATCAAAGCTAATCAACACAATTGATCAATCTTAAGATCAAAATAAATGTATAACATCACTTTAAAACTGACCTTTATTCTTGAAGGTCACAATTGTCTTCTCAAAATTCATTTAATTCCTTAGCATATTCTGAAAACATGCTATAATACAAAAATATTTTCAAGATGTGCTTACCATAACAGAATCTCAAGGGCTGTAAGGTTCTGAATAGAAAAGACAGGGTAAGGGAAAACAAAACAACAGAACAGAAAATATTAAGGTGAAAAAGACAAAACATTATTTACATATATAGAGGTTTTACAATAGTGATAAATGGGTTTCTGCTAACAGAAAGTAAAAACCTGAACAAATTGAAAAATCTAAGAATCTATATCAAAATCCCCATCAAACAGCTGAGAGGTCACAGGGCAAACCACTGTGCCTAAAACTGGAGACAGAGGAACACGGAGCATCACAACTCACCAGAGCAGACCTCGCAGGAGACCAGTGCTGGGGCAGGGAAACCTAAACTGTAGGTGACTAACTGCGGGGGCTCAGTGTGGACAAATTTGAGAGTTAAAAACTCCAGGGGAAGGAACCCAGTCGTGCAGTGGAGGGGTGCAGCCAACTTTTCTGAGATTTATCCTCCCCGAGTTCTACCAGGTTATCACAGTGAATATCTGAGAAAAATCCCTTCATGCTTCAGGCAGCAGGAGAGGGAAAGAAACCATTTTGAAATAAGCCAGGGCACTTTGTTCTTAAGGTCTGCTCTCAGGAGAAACTATTTCATCAGAGCCAAACCCCCTAGGGTTTTATCAAAGCCTAACTGACCTGGGGGAAGGGACATACCCAATGCCAGCCCACTCCAGCCATCCTGTCCTAAGGCAGGGGGATAACTGATAAGCATTTGTGAAGTTCACAGTCCACAGGCACAGTGCACTGAAAGGTGAGACCTCATCACAGAACTCTTCCCCTTTTCCCACACCTCGCCACCACATTACTACAGGCCTATTTACAGCAGTTCCTTTTACCCAGTATATCATGTAAAGCTGTCAAGAAAAACTACAAGGCATACTAAAAGGCAAAAACACAGTTTGAAGAGACTGCAAGTATCAGAACCAGAACTAGACTCAGATATGGCAGGGATGCTGGAATTAATCAGATGGAAAACTTAACTATAATTAATAAGCTAAGAGCGCTAATGGGTAAAGTACACAGCATGCATGAACAGATGAGCAATGTAAGCAAAGAAAAAAACCTAAGAGAAATGCAAAAGATCAAAGACATTATACGGCCAGAAAGTTGGCTCATGCCTGGGAGGCCGAGGTGGGAGGATCACTTGAACCCAGGAGTAAAAGGCCAGCCTGAGCAAGAGTGATACCGGCACTACCAAAAATAGAAAAAACTAGCCAGGCATGTGGTGTGCACCTGTACTCCCTGCTGCTCTGGAGGCTGAGGCAGGAGGATTGTTTGAGTCCAGGAGTTTGAGGTTGCCGTGAGCTGTGATAATACTACTACTGCACTCTAGCAGGATGACAAATCAAGACTCTCACAAACAAACAAACAAACAACACTATAACAGAAATGAAGAAAATGCCTTTGACGGGCTCATTTGTAGACTGGACTCAGCTGAAAAAAGAATCTCCAAGCTTGAGGATATAACAATACAAACTGAAAAGGAAATAGAAAAAAAAGACTGGAAAAAAAAAAAAAGAAGAAGAAGAGAATATACAAGAACTATGGGAAAGCTACAAAAGGTATAATATAAACATAATGGGAATACCAGAAGGAGAAGAAAGAAAGGAACAGAAAAAATATCTGTTAACAATAATGGCCAGGCACGCTCCTGTAAACCCAGCACTTTGGGACGGTGAGACAGCAGGATCACTTGAAGCCAGGAGACCAGTCTGAGTGGTACATGAAGACTCCATCTCATAAAAAAAAAAGTTTAAAAATGAGCCAGGCATGGTGGCCACAACAAGCTACTTGGGAGGCTGAGGCAGGAGATGGAGGTTGCCGTGAGCTATGATCATGCTACTGCACTCCAGCCTGGGCCACAGAGTGAGACTCCACTTCAAAAAAAAAAAAGACCGAAAATTTCTCCATATTAACGTCAGACACCAACCAAACCACAGATCAAGGAAACTCAGAGAACACTGAACAAGGTACATGCTCAAAAAACTACTAGGCATATTCCATTCAAACTTCTGAAAATCAAAGATAAAGAAAGGAAGAGCATCAAGGAATAAGTGAAGGTAAAATAAAAACTTTTCTTTGTTATTTGCTAACAGATAAGTTTATTCAATATAATAGCAATAGTGTATTTCCTTGTATGTTTATGTGTACATACATGCATATGCATAAGTGAAATGAATAACACCAATGACACCAGGAGGATTTAGGACTATTTTGTTACTATAAGGCTCTTCTTGTTGGCATTGTTGAGACACAGTCTCCCTCTGTTGCCCGGGCTACAGTGCTGTGGCATCAGCATAGCTCACAGCAGCCTCAAACTCCTGGGCTCAAGCGATCCTTCTGCCTCAGTCTCCCGAGTAGCTGGGACTACAGGCATGCGCCACCATGCCCAGCTAATTTCTTTCCATATATTTTTAGTTATCCAGCTAATTTATTTCTATTTTTAGCAGAGGCGGGGGTCTCACTCTTGCTCAGGATGGTCTCAAACTCCTGAGCTCAATCGATCCACCTGCCTCAGCCTTCCAGAGTGCTGGGATTACAGGCGTGAGCCACCGCGCCCGGCCTACTGTGCAAGGTTCTTACACTCCCTGTGAGTGTGAGGGAGGAGGAGGGGGTTATAAGAAATCCCTGTACCTTCCTCTCAATTTTTGCTGTGAACCTAAAACTTAAAAAATAGTAACAAAATGACAAATACCAAAAAAGAAAAAGGGATAAAAATGTAAATACGATGAGCAAAAAAAATCCCTTAATCAAAATGTTGAGGTGCAATTATACTGTTTCATCATGCTATAACATAACCTCATTTTTATATAGCTGAACCTGAAGCCCAGAAGGACCAAACAATACTTAAAGACAAATTTCCACGTAATTCTAACTAATTTAGTTATAATGTTTCACAGTTCAAAGCTAATTAGAAACAGAAAATTACTAGGAAAGCATATGCAAAGTGACCCAAGTAAAAAGTAGTTAGTGGTCTGATGTGAAGTGAAGAGCCAGAAACACTGTCAAACACTCCTTTTAACAGGTAGCACCAGAAACATCCTCCTCTCCAATACCTAAGCCTGGAGCTACTGAAGTTCCATACATAGCTCAACAGAACCAAAATGAATCGCTGGGCTGCAGTGCAGTAACACATAGGCTTAAGGATGCACAATTATTGGGACTAGATATAAGCTTACCCCATACACTATATTAGGCTGGAAAGGACACAGGAATACATATGGTATGATTCCATTTATTTTCTAGGACAAGCAACTCTAATCTGTAGCGAGAGAAATCAGATCAGTGATTGCCTGGGCCAGGTATGTGTGGTAGGGCAGACCTGGCTGCACCAGGCATTAGGGAACTTTCTGGAGGAATAGAAATTAGAATATTTATATTTTGTTTGGGGTGGCGATTATAAACATGTATACAGTTGTCAAAACTCAACTACATATTTAAAATCTGTGCACTTAGTAGTATTCAAATTATACTGCAATAAAGTTGAGTTTTTTAAAAAAAATTAAGGATAATATATTCTATGAAGATTTCTTCTCGAAATGGGCAAATTAAAAATCGAGGGCACCAGGAAGCTGAGGTGGGAGGATCACTTGAGCCCAAGAGTTTGAGGTTTCAGTGAGCTATGATCAGGCCACTGCACTCCAGCCTGGGTGACAGAGCCAGACCCTGTCTCTTAAAAAAAAAAAACTGAGGCCATAGTGGTAAAATGCATTAAATGGAAACCTTGGCTATCCATAAGATCTGCTTCGAAGTAAGTTTCGGAGAGCCAAAATTTTATCATTCACCCTAAGGAGAGACTGTAGCAATAACACTTTGCACCTAATTATTTTTTTCTCCCTTTTTGCAAGATTTGTCAAAACTTGACCAGTGATTAATATTACTTTCGCTAACTGTAACTTATTAAGTTATTATAAAAATATTTCTGCCGGTCTTTCCTTGCAGCAGCTGCATAAGAGCAGAGTATGAGCTGCAACGGTGGGAGTCACAGCAGGACAAGCATTTAGAAAGTTTCTTCCGCTGTTTGACAGAGTATTGGCTGAAAGGAGTGCAGCCGAAACTGTAACCAAACGAGGCATTATGCTTCCAGAAAAACCTCAAGAAAAAGTACTGCAAGCAACAGTAGTGGCTGCTGGATCGGGCTCTGAAGGAAAGGGTGGAGAGATTCAACCAGTTAGTGTGAAAGTTGCAGATAAAGTTCTCCCAGAATATGGAGGCACCAAAGTAATTCTAGATGACAACGATTATTTCTTATTTAGGGATGGTGACATTCTTGGAAAGTATGTCGACTGAAATAAATCACTATTGAAATGGCAGTGACATGAAGCCCATTCCACAGAAGTTCTGAAATCTTCCCTCACGTAAATAATTTCCATGTCTTTTATAATAAACTAATGATATCTAAATTGCTCAAAAAAATTTTTTTCTCTGGGAGGCCAAGGTGGGTGGATCACTCAAGGTCAGGAGTTCAAGACCAGCCTGAGCAAGAGCGAGACCCCTGTCTCTACTAAAAATAGAAAGTAATTATCTAGACAACTAAAAATATATAAAAAAAAAAATTAGCCGGGCATGGTGGCGCATGCCTGTAGTCCCAGATACTCCGGAGGCTGAGGCAGAAGGATTGCTTGAGCCCAGGAGTTTGAGGTTGCTGTGAGCGAGCCTGACACCACGGCACTCTGTCTCAAAAAAAAAACAAACAAACAAAAAAAACAACTTTTTTCCTTCCACAGAACTAAAAGAAATTATTTCCACATCCTCTCTACAAAGCAGGTGTGGTACAGAAAACTTCCCATTTTATGAAGTAAAACTGAACTATCAAGAGGTGATCCTCAAAGGAAACATAATGCTGGTCAATGGCTGTGGCTAAATCTACATTTAAATTTATCTAAATGCTACTTCTACAAAAATGCATACAACAGAAACTTGTCAAATACATGGAATAAAGCCAATTAAGTTTCTTCAAGAATTAACAAGGGTAAACACCTACCAAACTGTATGTGATAAAGCAATTTTAAATTCTTAAAAAAATAAAGAATATCTCTTTGTTGTAAGGGAACACATCTGACAACATTGTCAATATGACACATGTACCAAGAGACTTTAAAAAGATTCATGTTTCCACAATTTTAGGAATCTATCATATGGAAATAGTCATAAATGTATACATTTGGTATCTACTGGTGGTTTATTTAAAAAAGAAAAAATCAAAGTCACTGAAACAATCTAAGGGTCTAAACTAGAGGAATAATCAGATAAATCATGATCCATCCATAATAGTATGACCAAGATTTGAACCCAGGAAGCCTAGATTTAGAGATCAAAATTCCAACTAACACACTATATTTGGCTTTACCCATTTCATCATTCACCGCATTAATAAGGAGGAAGGAATTTATCAATATTTGAGGGCAAAGGAAACAAATACACAGAAGGTCAGGGACAATAAAGGTCTAGGTCCTAGGAAAAGAAAACAACCAAAGGGCTATCTACTCTATCTTCTTGACTCACAAAGGAAAAAGAAATTCTAAATTCAGTACTGGTAATCATTCTGAGGAAGTAATAAATATAAATCACTACCCATTTTCTTTGTGTCTCTAGGTTACCTTTTCACTCTAGATATGCCAATATATTTTACATGAACTCAGTCACTATTTAGGGAGCCATACTGAAAGGTTCCCTTTAAGTTATTTAAGCAGGACACTCAACTCCCTTGGCACTAATTGCTGGCTTCCTCTAACTCACCATTTTTTAACCATCTCTAACACCGAAATGGGAAAGTTTGGGGAATGTTGAAGGCAATCCTAAAAAACAGTTTCTTCCCAGAAATCATGAGGATACTGGGAAACCAGGCCTCTGGATGTAGCGATGAGGCCCCAAATCTCCAATGAACAGGACTACAGACACTGAAGACGAAAAGGACCTAACCTATTTGAAGTAAAGCACAATTTCCTTTTCCTATTTAAAGTAAACAAACCTCAGCTACATTTATAAAAGTTAATACCAGGCAATGTAGATAACCTATACTAAAATTCCGAATGATCACAGTTTTCTTTTTACCTTATTCAAATCACTTTACCAGTGCCATTTTCTGGTAGTATCACTAAGGTTAACCTTATCGCCGTTACATACCTTCGCTACTGCTTGTGGCCATCATAAAATATACATAAGAGGAAAAGTCAAAACACTTTGAGGTAATCACAACTGAATACAGTATGTGACTCCCACACTGCATTATATAAAATGGCAAATATATCAAGAATGGTAGCATACACTCTCTCACTCAGTTAAGATGCAATACAATTGGTTACTGTGACCAGCAAGCCAAAGAGTTGGTTTTTTTTTTGAAGAGGAGTTGGGGATGGGGTTTGAAGCTGGCAGAGCCCTTAATTGAGTATATCACACTTCACTTATCGAACCCTCAGTTTCCCGACCTGTGAACATTAGAAAATAAAAAAATATGGAACACTTCACCATCTGCATGTCATCCTTGTGCAGGGGACACGGCTAATCTTCTCGGTACTGTTCCAATTTTAGTATATGTACTGCTGAAGGGAGCACACGGCTTTGGTTTGGTTTTTTTTTTTTTTTTTTTTAAGTAGAGATGGGGTCTCACTCTTGCTCAGGCTGGTCTCCTCAAACTCCTGACATCCAGCGATCCTCCTGCCTCAGCCTCCCACAGTGCTAGGATTACAGGCGTGAGCCACCGCGCCTGGCCAAGCATACAGTTTTAATGTATGTTCTGAACCAATCTATCAACAAAAATACATTATAACAAAAATTTCTTTGTATACCTAGTGGTTAGGATATAGATGTCGTACCATCAGGATTTTCTAGAATGCAAAATGCTGGGTTTTTGGATTTTTACTAGACTTGAAAGTATTACACATTACATTTTTTCCAAGAGTTCAGATACACATAACTACTAAATTATGTCATTTCAACTGCAGCCCCAGATATTTCACACACGGTACTAAATGATAATCTTACTGTACACTAATACATTTTGGGGAGAAAACAAGATCATCTCTTATCATATACAAACATTTCACTTTGTCTTATTCTATTTCAGAGTGAAAAGAGTGATTTCAGATTTTGTAGAGTACTTTAGTTTTGTTCCCTGCATTCTTTTATATGGATTTATTTCTTAAGGTGAATTTAAGTTTACCTTAAGTGCCTGAGTTTCACAACACCATAAAATAACTGGAAAAACCCTAGGATTCTGTAAAACTGAGGATTACAAATCACTGCCCTGGAATCACCCAGAAAACGTTGTTTGTGAGTATTCTCTGGAAGAACATATAAAATATGAAAGAAACTATGGGCCATGCTATACTGCCAGTGCTCTAACAAATTGTGCCTCAAATGCCAGTCATGTACCAATTACACCTGAATTACTCTGTTTAAGTCACAAAATTCTTTATTAAGAATACACAGCTGAAAGTAGTTCATCTAAGGTTCCTGCTTCAGCAGCATACTGAGTGAAAACACTGGACCAAAAGAGCAGGGCAGAAAGCTGACTCAAGAAGGGGAAAGAAGTGAATCTTAAATTCAGCTGGTTAAAAATAAAATGATAGAAAAGTCACTAACTTAGACTAAAAGCCAAATGTCTACTAATAAGGTTCAACAGTAAATAAGGAAAAAATCCTCATTTAATCATTCATTCAAAAACTTCTTAAGTGCCCACTGCTAAGCACTACAGGCACCAACACAAACAGCTTCTAAGTGAATTAATTAGCCATTCATCTTATACACATTCCTACCCCAAATAAGAGACAATTTAGTAAAAAAAAAAAAAAAAAAATTGACATTGTCTATAATCAATTCTCATTTTATAAACCACACTTCAGAAATTAATCATTAGTTGTAAATAGATGCCTTAAACACATAAGCACGCCCCAACAAGAACATCACTACAAAAGGCCAATTATACACAGGGCCTAGAAAGTAGCAGCTACAATCCACTCCCACCCACCTCCAACCTCCACTCCAACTCCTCACCCCAATCATTTTTCTCCCAACCTAGAGAGCACATGAAAATGTGAGTGAGAATATTACAAAAATAACCTTGAATCTGCTCAAATTAACTTTTTTGGTATATTATTTGACAATTTTTTTTGGTAGCAAAGTACCTGCAATATGCTTCAAAACTTTGTCATTGAGAATCTCTGTCTTCCCAGGGATGTACATACAGTGAGTGATTAATAATCCTTCCTCCAACGTACAGTACATGAAATTTAGACCAGCTATAGACCACACATCTAGCCTACAGAGCAGTTTGGAGCGCAGGCCCAAAATGTGAAACTGAATACCAAATGAAAGACTAGATGTCAGGTCCTGCAGCAAAGATGGTCCTGACACCAACATTTTGTTTTTCCTGCTGCTCAGATCCACAGGTCTGAACAATGCTAAAGGAGTAAGCAAGCTAAGTAACTGCAGCAATAGTGAGCTTAATTAAATGAGGCAATCATAGCCAAGATAGAGCAATACATTAAGGACATACTTAAGAACAATTATAAGCAACCAAAATAGACTGACTCTAGATCCTGAAGGGTTATTTGCCTGGAAACAAAGACATCTTGCAAAGGAATAAGTCAGGCCCTCTGCTGCTGCCAGTACACAATTTACTCCTGTTTTCCTCTACACTTTAGCTTCCAAGGTCAGAACTATAAACCTGCTTTCTTTGTTCTCCAACCTGTTCGCACAAGAACAATTTTGATTCGGCTCCCTTGATAGGAGGTCCACACCCCACCACAGATAAGCCTCCTCTAAAACGAGCCTCACAACTGGCTACAGGAAGAACTAAGGCAAAATGAAGATTTCCAAAAAGATCAAAGAAAGGTGTGTGTGGCCCAAGAGAGGGTCAGACACTCTCAACCTCAGACTAGTTTTAAAGAGGGTATCAGGCATTTCCAGAAGAATATTTTAACAATGACTAATCAAAAATCAGACTGCAGCCTCCCTGCAAAAAGGGAACATCCTCCTCAAAGGACAGAATGTAGATGCACAAATAAATAAACTGGCTACACCCAAAATGCCACAAGAAAGGAAAGGGGGCAGCCCTGGACGGTGCCTCCTGAGGTGGCCTTGGTTCCACTCCCCCTCTCCACATAAGACACAGTACACCACTGATAGAGACTCAAGTCATATTTAAGCTTCAAAAATTACTTCAGAGAGCCTTTTAGGCAGGAATTCCAGACTCAATTCCCTCAACCCCAGAAGTCCTAATTTACCTTTTGCAGAGTCTCTGGAACAGGGGCTCTCACCTTTCCTCTGACCCTAGAAATATCCTTCTGTCCATTACCTTTGTTGAAGGTCGGAAGGGGAGCTGAAACAGCCCTCATCTCCCTCCCCCAGTGTGAAAATCAGCAAATGCTACAGAATTTTGAGCTGGGAGCCAAAGGCCTCTTTAGCTCTAGGAATGGGAGCTAAGCAAAATCCAGGCCTACTTTAAGCACACACACAAAAAAGCAGCTGCAGAGTACGCAGTTGGGACAAGGAATTAAAATGGGGGAAAAAAGCTAGAAACAGAAAATGAAGTGAAGCTGTAAGAAACAGAATCGACTTTACCAACTGGACTTAATCACATTATTAAGAATCAATGGTGACAGATTTCTATAATTGTACTTTGGGAAACAGACTGAATGAACAGAAATGACCCTTTCCTAGTCATTTCTAGCTATCATAACTAGAATACCAGAACGGTAGCCACAGCTATGGATCATCATTTATTTGACACACAGAAGAAATAAGTCAAGTTAATTAGAATAGTAGCCATGATATTATAGAATATTGACCATTAAAATAGTTAAAAAATTAACTGGTACATAAGCTTGAGAATGGAAATTCCACTGTAAAGTTGTATCTTAAGGAAAAGGTAACGTACACACATACACAAAGATGCATCTTAGCATTGTTAGTTTATGTAAAACTGGAAAAAAATTCAATGCCCAACAATAGGGAACTGGTTAACAAATAATGGCATACCCATACCTGAATTATTATGACACTGTAGATCTGCATATTAACAAAAGATATTCATTCATTAACTAAAAAACCATAAATCATTTTATATCATATAATAATATATTGTGACACCATATATTTAAAAAATATGTATCAGCATATATATAAATAGACCTATACAGGCTCAAAATTACTAATTAAAAATAATCGTCTATTTTCTTCATTTTGCTTATCTCAATTTTCTAAAGTTTTTACAATAAACTTTTTTCGAGAAGGTACCATTTTAAATTTTGACATTTACTTAAATTTTAAAAAATAAAAAGTTAAAACAGAAATCAAGATGCCAAGAGTCTGGATTTTACCAGATAAATGGGAAGAGAAGTCATATATTAAGGACCCACCTAATCCAAGTCTTCAGTTCTTCCCATCTTGTCTATACACCTAACATTTCCAAGTCTATTTGATCCAACCTGATAATTACTTTCAGTGAAACCAGCTTTCACATCCTGTGTCCATTACATCACATTCTTGCACTCAGGGGAGGCCCAGATGGATCTTTCACACTGGATTGGACAGCAGGAACTGATGGACTCGTTCCAAAGTGCTAAGCCACCATCTGCAGCCTTCTGTTAATTCTCTCCATCTCATCTGTCCCATTCCCAATTCTTTTTATATACCCATTGCACAAGTAATCAAGATTTGCCCTCCAGGTGTCCCTTCCCATAAGTCAGGTAGAAATAGAACATCAAATTAAATTATTCTCAAATAATTCACATTACTCTCTCAACCCAAAAATATTACTCTGGGCCTAATGCTAAAGCCCATGTAAGATACTAAAAGAGTATGATATAATACATGGTCACTAATTACAAAGAACTTAGGGATCCAACTGATAAAACTAACTCATAAATATGGAAACAATGAGAAAATGATTAAGTCTTAAGCTGCCTACTAACTGCTAGGCTTGGCTCTCCTTGTTCTAATCCCAATTCAACCCGCTACCTATCGTATGACCTTGGGCAATATCCTCATCTGTAAAACTGTGAGTTACACCTAAATTATCTCTAACATCCTTTCCAGCTCTTACCTTCTATAGTTCTAGAAACAATAGATAAGAGAAAGGAAACATAAATGTGAACTTCCAGAATGTGTTACAAATTACCTAGGAAAAGACAACAAGGAAGATTAAAAAACCAAGTGAATTCAGCAGGGAAAAAATTTTCAATCAATAACAGCTTGTTTTTATTTTATATCAGAAATAAAAGGGTGACCAGAAAGTAAATGAAAGAAAAGTATATTATTCTCCTTGCACTAGCAAAGTCCTGAAGAGGTCTATTATGTAAGCAAATCTACTGTCAGTAGAAGGGACCAATGACAAAGAAAATAAAAATATTAGATCAAATATTTGTTATCTACTAAGTGTGAAGAAGCTCTTTACTAGATACAGTTAAGAATACAAATATGGATAAAACACAGTCCCTGCTTTTATTTTATTTTATTTTTTTTAAACGCTGGTCAAGTGAAGCAGTGGAGTCCCTGCTTTTAGAAAGATTATTTCATTCATTCATTAAATATTAAGTACTTACTACGTACAGGGACAATTCTAGGTACTACAGATGCAAGAATGAATAGGATTGACAAGATCCCTGCTCTGACAGAACTCACATTTGTAAAGTGAAAACAGACAAAAACAGTAAACCAAAAAGATAACTCCGGAAAAAGAAAACAGAAAAAGAGTAGTAGGACAGTAGACTGACTGGGCTGGGAAGAGAGATGAGGGTACTACTGTAAACTGGGTGATCGTGAACTACAGAATGTTAGTCATTATTGAAGCTGGGTCATGGAAATTCATTGCTATTCTCTCTATGACACTTATTTACAATTACTAAAACAAACTACAGATAGATAGGATGATCAAGGAAGGTTGCATTCATTGAGATGACATCTCAGCTGAGACCTGAAAACCAGGACCAGGTGCAAAGGCCCTAAAGAATGCAGTCCTTATGAGAATAAAAGAGAACTGATGTGACTGGAACGAGGGGGAGAATAGCACAAGGCAAGGCGACAGATGCAAAAAGACTTTATAGGCCCCTAAACAAGGTAAGGGATTTATAATAGAATTTATTCTAAATGCAAGAGAAAGCCATAGGATTTTAAGCAAGAATAAGAACATAGAAAGATACTGTACTTGTTTTTGTTTTACTAATTAAAAGGTAATACAAGTTATGTGCTAAATTAGGTAACCTAAAAAATGTTTAGCAATGGGGTGAATTAATATTTTGGAGGCTCCTTTAACCTCTCTAATCATTTTATTTGAGCTGATACTAACATTAACTTCTAATTCCAAGCACATCAATTCAAAAACACTAATTCAGTATCTGGAAAAATGGTTCAGAATCACTCTGGGTGAGAAAGAAATCAGTGTAAGATTAAAAATTCTGTTTCAGATGCCCAACAAAACGCTGAGCAAACATGTGAGATAAAATTTCAGACTTTAAAGAAGAATGGCACCTGGCTACTGTGATAGCTGTTCCATAAATAAAAAGGAAGCTGAGGCTCAGGACAGATGAATGACTTGCCCAAATCACACAGCAAGTAAGAGGAAGAACACAGAAGCTGGGATGTGAAGTTCACTCTCCCAACTTCCTGTCTGGCGTTCTTTCCAGAACATGACAAAAAAGCACCACAAAAAAATTTTGAATCCATAGAGACAGAAAGTGGTTGCCAGGGGCTGGGGGGAGGAGGAAATGGAGGGTGACTGTTTAATGGGTACAGGGTCCTCTCCTTTTGAGGTGATAAAAACATCTTGAAACTAGATAGAGATGATAGTTGCACAACATATTGAATCTACTAAATGTCACTGAATTGTACACTTTAAAATGCTTAATTTTGTTATCTGAATTTTTCCTCAAATTTTAAAAATGAAAAATAAAAATAATAATTTAGAGGTGATTACCAACAGCTGATGACAAGATTTTATTAAGTCACCAAAGGTAGAGTTTTGGAGATCCACGTTCTAATCAAAACTCAAGTTGGCTTCCGAACAGGGTTTCTCAAGCTTAGCAGTACTGACATTTTGGGCCAGATGATTTTTTTGTTCTGAGGGGCTGTCTTATGCATTGTAGGGTATTTGGCAATATCCCTGGCCTCTACCCACTAGCACACACCCCCCTTCCCCTGAGCTGTGGCAACCAAAAACATCTCCAGACGCTGCCAGAGTCCTCTGAAGGGGCAAATCATCTCCTACTGAGAATCACCATTAGACAAAATGCCTGACTTTTTTGCATCTTAATTTCCTCAACCAACAAGTTTGCCCATCTACAAAAATAGAGCTGAAATAAGGTCATCTTTATTCAAGGTCTATTTCAATTCTGAAATTCTAGTCCATATTTTGTTCATCACCTATGATTTGTAATCCAGTGCAATCTTCTCTTTCTCCAGCCTTTCTCTCTATAATTTAGCAGGTTGTTACAAGCACATGTTGAAATAACTAAGGTTTATAAGATTTTACAATGAAATCTCCTCAAAGTAAAACTGGCTATGAAGAGGGTTTATCTTAAACTTATATCCAAAAGAAGTACTGATATAAAAAGCTTTTCCATTAAGACCCTAGGAACACTGTTAACAAAATACTCAAGTTGATGAAGGACTATAGTTTCTGAACCGCTATTTTTTGTTTTATTTGTACTTAGTAAGCCTCTTAAATAAGGTACTTAGCTTTGAAATTGACTGAAACATCTGCCTGGTAACCTCACCAGAGTTTTCAAGAAGGATTTTAGGCTTCTCCATCTTCACACAAAAATACCCAAGGCATGCCGGGCAGTAAAGGGTTAATTTAATTAGTTCTGTGTATGCTCAAAGAATTACAAGCAACTTCATTTAATTATTAAGTAGCCAATCAGGTAATCTCTGTGGTTGATTAGTGCACTAATGAAATAATGTCTTCCAGTTCAAAGCTGTCATTCCAATCAGGAGACTGCTCTTCAACTACAGGAGAAAGCTGGCAGGATTTCCAGACTCACGCTATGAATTTGGAAGAGGGAAATGAATCCATTTCATATTTCATCCCTTTTGTATTAAAAGATAAAGAAGTTTCTGAATTGACATTTATAGAATACTCAAGCCAACAATAGCAGAATACACATTCTTTTTAAGCGAACATGAAACATTTACAAAGAGACACCATATTCTGGGCCATAAAACAAGTTTCAATAAATAGGATGCAAGTCATGCAAAGTATCTTGTCCAACCAAAATGGAATAAATTTGAAATCATTAACAGAAAGTTCCCAAATATTTGAAAACTAACATACTTCACACTTTTAATATATTCATGCTTCTAAGTAACTCATAATTGCAGGGAAAAAAATCAACATGAAAATGGGGAAGGCCTAAATGCTTTTTCCCTAAGATGAGGGACAAGATGAGAATGTCTACTCTGGCCACTTCTACCTAACATTCCTACAGGAAGTTCCAGACAGTGCAATAAGGTAAGAAAAAGAAATGGGGCATCCAGTTGGGGAAAAAAGGAAGCAAAACTGTCTTTATTCACAGATAACATGATCATCTATGAAGAAAATCCAATGAAATCTACCAAAAAGTTGCTAAAAGAAGTTGAGTTTAGAAAAGTTACAGATACAAGATCAATATATAAAACTTAATAGTATTTCTATATGTCAGCAATTGGAATTTTTAAAAAATGTACAAAATGTATGAAATACTTCAAGATAAATCTGACAAAAGATGGGAGACACCTGAACAGTGGAGAATAAAAAACTTTTCTGTGAGAAATCAAAGAAAACATAAACAGAAAGACATACCACCACCATCATAGGTCAGAAGATTAAATAATGTTAATTTGTCAATTTTCTACAAATTCATCAATATATTCAACATAACCACAATCAAAATGTCAGCAGGCTTTTTTGTAGAAACTGATAAATTCTAAAATTCATATGGAAGTGTAAAAGCTATAACTTAGAAAACAAACAACAAAATAAGAGGACTAACATTACTTAATTTTAACACAGTTATTAAAACAGTGTGGTGCCGTCTCAAACAGAACAAAGCAAACAATGAAATAGAATATATAGAGTCCAGAAATGAACCCACATGTGTATGGGCAATTGATGAAGGATGCTCTTTTCTACAAATGGTGCTAGAACACATAGCTCCCTCCCCTTCCCCCTCAAAAAACAAATACCTCATATCATACACAAAATGGAACACAGACTTAAATGTTAAATCTAAAACAATAGAACTTCTAGAAGAAAACATAAGAAAAAACCTCTGTAACCTTAGATTAGGAAAAACAAAACCAGAATATATAAACAACTCAACAGACAACCCAATTTTAAAATGAGCAAAAGATCCTAACTGAAATTTCACCAAAGACATAAATAGCTAATAAACACAAGAAAAGGTGCCACTGGTCCTTAGCCTAGGGGTTGGGACCACAGCAGATGACCCTGGACTCAGAACCATAAAATTTTAGAGCTAAAAGAGAACCTGCTTCACCAAAAGATGAGAAAATGAGAAAGAAAAAGACCTGCCAAAGTCCAGGTGCTAAAACTTGGGAGCTAGAGGCAGGATGAGCATATGGTGTTCCACCTCCTGAGCCTTTTACTACACCATGAATGAGGCCTCCAAGTTATCTACCCCTGCTGAACTTGACCAGCTCACATCTCCAGTGCTTCCCATACTTTAATGTGCCTAGTGATCACCTGGGGACCTTGTTTAAATGCTGACTCTGAATCAGTAGAGCTAGGGTAGGGCCTGAGAGTATGTATTTCTTACAAGCTTCCAGAAGATGCTGAGGATGTTGGTCTGAGGACCACAGATGGAGTGCAACAGTATCTGATTCAATCCTATCCAACTGAGGCTTATTGCTTACTGTATTATTTATGACTCTCAAATCTATAATTAATCTTCCTAAGCCTCAATAATCTCATAAAAATATTGTTTTTAAGGACCAAATGAGATAATTCATACATTAATTCACAATTCTTGGCCCATATTGAATGGTGAACAATAATGGCTAATTTGAATACAACTAGTAAGTTGGCACAATTCGGGTATTTTATAGGTTTTCAGGCATTTAATTCTCACATTAACTTAGTGGACAGGTACTGTTTTGTTCCCATTTCTGAAGATAAGAAAACTGAATGTAATAACTGTTAAGTAAATTGTTCACTGTCGCACCAGGAAACAAATCTACACTAGATCCAGAATCTGTGTTCTTCACCACCACTTCTCTCAATAAATGTAAACTTATTTTCTCCCAGGAAAGAACTCTGTCCTGTATGCCAATCTCCACTCACAACTGTTTACTGCGTAACTCATGTACTTACCACCTCAGACCCAATCCTTTTTTAATTTTCCCATCTCAATGAAGAGTAACAACAACCAGGCAGTTAACAAGCCAGAAAATCCTAGGACACACCCTGGACCAGTGATTCTGTAACTTTCTCAGACCCAATACTCCTTCTTTATAACACATAACTTTTATTAACCCTCACCCCTTTTTTATCCTGAAATGAAATTCACAGACAACAAAACTTCCTATATCCATAAATATAATCAATATTTTGCTCAACTGTAATCAGAAGCAGACATACCATGAAGTATATAATAAAACATTTCAAAATGTAAATGCTTAAGTACGACCTCACCAAAAGACACAATGAAGTACTCAGGTGTTTGTTCCTACATGTAAAAGCTAACAGTACAAAACGCAGACTGACACAATGTTGTATAAACAATTCCCACATGACCAATGATGAAGGTGATGATATAATATAGGATTTTCCAAAATGGTGAAATACTCTTATTAAATACTAATGTTCCAAGCCACACTAAGTATAATCTTTCCTAGATTCACACCATAGGTTCAGTCCTAAAAATTGTGATTTATGTTAAAACACTGCAAAAATTTTGTGCTTTCATATCAAATGAAGTTTAGATTTAGATTCAAATGAAGATTTTTTTTTTTTCACCTACATGAAAGTTCTTAGGATGGGGGCAAAATCTTCATTGCTGGGAATGTCCTATGCACTGTATAATGTATCCAGCATGCAGGCCCCCCACCCACTAACTGCCAGTGATGCCAGGAAATCCCAGAATGCTCCTTGGGGATGACACTGCCACTGTGCTAGACTATTCCTCTCTTACAAGCCATTGTCCAACCATGTCCAGTTAATTTTGTCTCGTATTCTCATAACCAACCTCTCATTAAATCTGTTATCCTTTCTGCACTTTAGGTCCTATATATAATCTCTCACCTAGCCTTGTAACTTGTCTTTCTGGTTCCTGGCGGCTCATTCTACACTAACAGCAAAGTGAACCTTCTACTCTGCAAAGATTATTTTTCCATTCAGTCAACAAATATTCACTGCACACAGGTTATATACCAGGAATGTTCTAAATACTAGAGCACATCACTCACCCCTTCTTAAACTTCAATTCCCATTACCACAGCAATTTTCAAACAGTGCTTCACTTGTATCTATTTTTTCTATTGAGTTTCTGCATAAAATTTCCTCTTAAAGTGATTTGCAGCTTTAAAAGAAGTTTGAAAATCCCAACTGTCAGGCAAAAATCTAATTTAATCAAATAGCCTTCCTATCTAACCATCAGCTCCCGACTGACATGGCCTGATCTCTTGCCACTCCCATCAACCTTCCAGATACACTCCTTCTGTACCTGATATTCCCTACCTACCTACTCTTTCGGACATGTTTCCACACAAGCTGTTACTAAGCAACCCTCCCTACCTATCCATCTGTCAATTCATAACCAGCCTTCCAGGCTCCATTCAAGCTGTGAAACCTTCCCCAATTCCCCTAGACGGGTTTGGCTGTTTCTTCCACTGTAATTTGCACAGAATTCCACTGAAACAAGCATCTTATCGCACTACAATAGTCTGTGTGAACATCTATCTCCATATTTTAAATTTCGTGGCAGTGACCATTTCTTTTTGTCTCTCACTCCCTCTCTGGCACCCATCAGTGTACAGAGCTATCATCTAGAGGTCACCTGATTGAGAAGAGAAACTAATCACTCAATCAAAACAGTAAGTTTCAGCTGGGTGTGGCGCGGTGGCTCACAATTATAATCCTAGCACTCTGGGAGGCTGAGGCAGGAGGATTGCTTGAGCTCAGGAGTTCGAGACCAGCCTGAGCAAGAGCAAGACCCCATCTCTACTATAAATAGAAAGAAATTAGCCAAACAACTAAAAATAGAAAAAATTAGCCGGGCATGGTGGCACGTGCCTGTAGTCCCAGCTACCTGGGAGGCTGAGGCAGGAGGATCGCTTGAGCCCAGGATTTTGAGGTTGCTGTGAGCTAGGCTGGCACCACGGCACTCTAGCCCTGGCAACAGAGAGAGACTCTGTTTCAAAAAAAAAAAAAAGGCAAAAAGGCAAGGGGACTATGCTAGATTAAAGGAAAGTAGGCAGGGTATGGTGGCTCACGCCTAGCACTCTGGGAGGCCAGGGCAGGAGGACTGCTTCAGCTCAGGAGTTGGAGATCAGCCTGAGCAAGAATGAAACCCAGTTTCTACAAAAAACAAAAAATTACCCAGGTGTGGTGGTGTGGGCCTGTAGTCCCAGCTACTCGGGAGGCTGAGGCAGGAGGATCGCTTGAGCCCAGGGGTTTAAGGTTGCTGTGAGCTAGGCTGACACCACAGCACTCTAGCCCGGGCAACAGAGTAAGACTCTGTCTCAAAAAAAAATTAAAATATAAATAAAAAATAAAACAATTCCAGCGTGAGTAACATAGCAAGACTGTGTCTCTAAAAAACAAACAAACAAACAAACAAAAGGCAAAAGAAAAGTATTGGAGAGAATGTGGGAAAAAAGGAAATCCTTTGTACGATGTTGGTAAGAATGTAAACTGGTGCAGCTATTTTGGAAAACAGTATGGAGGTTCCTCAGAAAACTAAAACTAGAATTACCACATGATCCAGCAATCCCACTTCTGGGTATGTATCCAGAGGCATTGAAATCAGTACTGTCGAAGAGGTATCTGCAATCCCATGTTCATTTCAGCATTATTCTCGACAGCCAAGCTATGGAAACAACCTAAGTGCCCACCAATGAATGAATGAAGACAATGCAGTATATATACACATGGAATATTATTCAGCCTTTAAAAAAAAAAAGGAAATCCTGTTATTTCTGACAACGTGAATGAACCTTGAGGACATTATGCTAAGTCAAATAAGCTAGGCACAGGAAAACAAATTAAGTACATATCGCTTATATGTGGAATCTAAAAAGTCATCAAGTACTCAAGGAATCTAGCATAAAATAAACAAAAAAATGATTGTCTTTGCTTTTTAAATTATCCCGTACCAACTATTCTGGTGGCTCGCTCTTTATTTTCATCACCAAATTCGATCTGGGACCCCAGAGCATATGCATGCCAAACTGACACACTGTCATGCCGACTGGTCTCCAGCACCACCACAATCAACTAAAAGGGAGATGTGGCTTTTGCAATGTAGACTGATTCTCTATGCTCCAGAATAGAGCTGGAACAGGAAGTCAGAACTTTGCCTGTAGTGTTAGCCCGCTAGACTGTCCCAAAACAACATGGTTCCATACAAATAGAGAAATACCACCTACTTCTTTGAAATTAAATAAATAGTAAAAATACCTTTTACAAATTATCAACAAAAACATTTCAAAAGGAACTTCAAAAGAAACCATAAAACTTCCAGAAAAAAAACACAGACGTGGCCGAGTGTGGTGGTTCATGCCTGTAATGCTAGCACTCTGGGAGGCTGAGGCAGGAGGATCCCTTGAGATCAGGAGTTTGAGTTCAGCCTGAGCAAGAACAAGACCCCATCTCTACAAAAAATAGAAAAATTAGCTGGACATGGTGGGGTATGCCTGTAGTCCCAGCTACTTAGGAGGCTGAGGCAGAAGGATCGCTTGAGCCCAGGAGTTCGAGGTTGCTGTGAGCTATGCTCACACCACTGCTCTCTAGCTGGGGCAACAGAACAAGACTGTCTCAAAAAAAAACAAAAAAAACCTCTGTGATCTTAAGCTAGGCAAAGATTTCTGAAATAGGACTCCAAAAGCTCAATCCATAAGAAAAAAACTAGATAAATTAGACTTCACCAAAATTAAAAGTTTCTGCTCCTTAGGAGACATTATTAAAAGAATGAAAATTCAAGCTACATACTGGGAGAAAATATTTGCTAAGTATATATCTGATAAAGAACTTGTATTCCCAATTCATAAAGAACTCTGAAAACTCAGTATTAAGGAAACAACTCAATTTTTTAAGTGAGCAAAAGATTTCAAAAGATACTTCACTGAAGTATATGGATGCCAAGTAAGCACTTGAAAAGATGTTGAGTATTATTCTTCATCAGGTAAATCTAAACTCAAACCACAACACCACTATAATCTTCTTAAGATAGCTTTAAACAACAGCAGCAGCAACTGACAATAACAAATACTTGATGCAGAGGAACTGACACTCTGCACACACAGCTGGTGGGAAAACAAGACACTGCAAAACCGTTTTCCAAAATTAAACACGCATTTACCATATGACTCAGAAATCTTATTCCTCGGTGTTCATACCAACATCTGTATATGAATGCTTAAGCAGCTTATTCACGATCACTAAAATTCAGAAACAATGTTATCATTCTTCCATTAGTGAATGAATAAACAAACTGTGGTTAGTCCCAACAATGGAATATTACTTGGTGATAAAAAGGAACTAAGTGCTGATACATTCAACAACAGAGATAAATCTCAAATGTATTATGCCAGGTGAAAGATACTAGACTGAAAAGGCTACATATTATAGGATTCCTTTTGTATGACATAGGCAAAATTATAGGGATAGAAATCAAATGAGTGACTGCCAAGGGCTGGAGGAAGGGACTGACTACAAGAGAGTATGAGGTAAATTTACTGAGGAATAGAGCTGTTCTCCACCTTGATTATGGTGGTTATACAACTGTGAAAAGTCACAGAAATGTACACTAAAAAGGTGGCGGAGGGGGTCTTAACGTATATAAATTTGGAAAACTGTTGGCAGTTTCTCATAAGCACACATTTACACGTGACCCAGCAATTCCACTGCCTGGTATTTACCCAAAACAACTGAAAACATGTCCACACAAAGACTTTTATGTGAATATACTCAGCACTTTTATTCATAATTGCCAAATCCTGTAAATAAATGTCTATCAATAGGAAATGAAAACACCACAAATGTCTATCAACAATAAAATAAACTGCAATACAGCAATGTAAAAAATGAACCACTGAATATGATTTTATGCAGCATAAAATCATTATGCTGCATGAAAGAAGACAGACACAAAAGAACACATCAGATTCTATTCGTTTGACATTCTAGAAAAAATAATCTACAGTGACACAAAGTGTATCAGTGATTGCCTGTGACCAGGGTGGGGCCGGGGGTCAAATGCAAAGGGACATAAGGAAAAATATGGGGGCAAGAAAAATGTTCTATTAGCAATAAAACTGCTTTTAAAAAAGCAATTTTCAGTAAACAACCTGAAAATGAAATTAAGGAAAAAATTCCATTCATGATAACAACAAAAAGAATAAAATACTTCAGAATAAATTTAACAAAAAAAGCACAAAATTTATACTTGGAAAAGTACAAAACGTTCAAAGAAATTAAAGATCTAAATAAATGGAAAAACATCCCATGTTCGTGGATCGAGGACTTAACAGTGTTAAGATGGTAATACTCCCCAAGGTAATCTATAGATTCAGTGTAATCCCTATCAAAACCCTAGCTGATATGTTTGCAGAAATTGATAAACTGATTCTAAATGGACTCAGAATAGCCAAAACAATCCTGAAAACGAGCAAAAATGGAGGACTCACACCTCCCGATTTAAAAACTCATTACAGAACAGCATTCAAAAGACAGAGTAGTACTGTGTCAAGGACATACAGACCAGTGGAATAGAAATGAGAATCTAGAAATAAACACATAATATCTACAGTCAACTGTTTTTAACAAGACCATCCAATGGGGGGAAAGAACAGTCTTTCAGTAAGTGGTGCTAGGATAACTATATAACCATATGAAAAAGAATGAAGTCGGATCCTTATCTTACACCATATATAAAAATTAATGCAACATGGATCAAAGACATAAACGTAAAAGCTAATAATATAAAACTCCTAGAAGAAAGCATAGAAGTAAAATCATAATGAGATTTGGCAAAGCACTATTACATATGACACCAAAAGTAAAAGCAACAAAAGAAAAAAAATAAATAAATTGGACTTCATCAAAATGTAAAACTTTAACCTTCAAAGGACACCATCAAAAAAATGAACAATCTACAGAATGGGTAAAATATGTGCAAACTGTATAGCTGACAGGGGACTTGTATCTGGAACATATGAAGTATTCTTATACTTCAATAATACAAATACAAATAGCCCACTTTCAAAATTGACAAAGGAACTATGAATAGCTGTTTCTCTAAGAGACACATAAAACGGCCAATAAGCTCATGAAAAGATGATCAACTTCATTAGTCATCTGGAAAGTACAAACCAAGACCACACTGAGCTACCATTTCGTATCAACTAGGATGGCTAAAATCAGTGAGTCAGACAACAAGTGTTGGCAAGAATGCGGACAAATTAGAATGTCATATACTGCTGATGGGAATGTAAAATGTGCAGCCACTTTTATAAACAGGCAGTTCCTTAAACAATCAAACACAGTATGTCACCATACTACGTACGTATGACCCACCAATTCCAGTCCTAGGTATATACCTGAGAGAACTGAAAACATCTACCCTCACAAAATCTTGTATATGAATGTTCACAGCAGCATTATGGTAGCCAAAAGGTGGCAATAACCTAAATGTCCATCAATGGGTAATGAAAATATAGTATTACATACAATGGAATATTATTTGGCTATCAAAAGTAATTAATTATTGACCTTTCTGCAACATGTATGATTCCTAAAAACACTATGCTAAGTGAAAAATCTAGTCACAAAAGGCCACATACTGTATGATTCCATTCATTATAAAAGCCCAGAATAGAGAAATCTATAGAAACATAAAGTAGATTAGCGACTGCTTAGGGCTGGAGATACGGGGGTGGGGAAACTGGGGGGATAGGGGAGTAATAGCTAAAGGCATTAGCTAAAGTAATACTAAAGGGTATAGGGTTTCTCTCTGAGGTATTATAATTAAAGAAAATTGACTAGGGCGATGGTTGCACCTATCTGTGAATATACTAAAATCCACTGAATTTAACACTTTAAATGGATGAATTTTACATTATGTAAATTATCTCAATGAAGCCTGTTTTTAAACAAAAACATTTGTAATCAGCTATCACTTTAATTCACATAAGCACAATATGCTTATTTTTTACAATTTTACATCATTGTACTTTGATTTCAAAATAACTAAATATAAGATCATATAACTTGTTAGTTAATTCCTTTCTCCCAAATGATTCTATTATAATATTCATATTGTCACCATAATCAAAATCTAAAATGAAAAAAAAAATGTAGTAATAATTACCAGTTGTTGAGATCTACTTGTGCCAGGCCCTCATATGCATTAGCTCATTCGAATCTCATCATAAGCCTATGGAATAAGAGATGAACAATTTTGCAAATAAAGAAGCTGAGGCTCACAGAGGTTAAGTTAAACAGCTCGTCCAGACCTTGAGGATAGCTTGGACTGGAGCCAGTATTATTTCAATAAACTCTCTCTTTTTTGTTATTATTTCACTGATACACTTGTAGCTTGAAATTTGAATCATTTTACCAATTTTTTGCTACTATTAGGATAGCTGAATTAGTTTCAAACTGCTTAAAAACGACTGTCCTAACAATTGAACAGAATGTGTGAACCAGGATGGAAGTATGGTACAAAATGTATAAAAGATATTGTGGAGATAAGTGAGGAAGTTTGAATATGGACTGCTTACTATTCATAGATGTTATTAATATTATAGAATTATTGCTAATTTTCCTAAATGTGAGCATGATAATTGCCGTCATGCTGGAGAAGGCCCTTATTCTTAGGACGGGCATGCCAAAGGAAGAAGTAGTCAACTGTTATCACATAGCCAACTTACGTTCAAATGGTTTACCAAAAAAGAAAACATAAACCTAATATGGCAAAACATTAACAAGTGGTAAATCTAAAATAAAGAGTACATGGGGTTCACTTATAGGTTTGAAAGTTTTTCAAAATATGGCCAGGTGCAGTGGCTCACGCCTGTAATCCTGGCACTTTGGCAGGCCAGTGTGGGAGAATCACTCGAGGCCAGTTCAGGACCAGCCTGGGTAATATACTGAGACTCTGTCTCTACAAAAAAATTTAAAAATTAGCCAGGTGTGGTGGGGTGCCCACCTGCAGTCCTAGCTGTGGGAAGGCTGAGACAGGAGGATCCCTTGAGCTCAGGAGTTTCAGGCTGCAGTGAACTATGATAGCACCACTGCATTCCAGTCTGGGTGACAGAGCAAGAGCCTGTCTCTGGGATGAAAAAAAAAGAAAAAGAAAAAGAAAGAAAAATTTTCAAAATAAATGAGATCTAAAGTTTAAAAAAAATAATTTCACTTTCTGAATATTGTTGTATCAGTGTTTATCCACGTTAGATGAATTTTCCAAGAAAATCAAAGACTTTTTATAAATTATATTCTTATCAGATACTAAAAACAAACAGTTTTGAATCAAACACTTAAAATCTATGAATGCCAACTCATAAAAGGAATGATGGAATGAGAAAATCATTATTTGGCAATTGTGATGTAATGACTGATTCAGGCAAAGAATCACGCATGGATTAAAATTACTAATGGGTGAAATTCTGATGAGAATCAGAATATTTACATAGTCTCACCCCACAGGATACTTTATAAACGAAAAGTAGTAACTTCACTGGGGAAAGACCTGGCAGACATAACCTTATCCAAGTGATCAAAGTAACAAAAACCAATAATGGGCCCAGTCAACATAATGTAACTTCTGATATGAGGTACTAAGGACACACCACTTCCTCAGCACTCCTACCAAAAACACATGACCTGAATTATCCTGAGGGACATCCAACAAACCCAAATGGAGGGACAGTCAATAAAATAAATGGCTTGTGTTCTTCCACAAAGGTCAAGATCAAGAAAGACAAAGACTGAAAAACTGCTCCAGATTAAAGGAGACCAAAGAGACCCAATAGCTATTAATAAATGCAATGCACGTTCCTAGACTGAAAACCTGAACCAGAAAAATAATTTCTAAAATAACATATTAAAAATTCATAAACATAACGTATAAATTGTACATATTACTGAGTCAACTGGCAATATTTGATATGATACTATGATCTATAGATCTTATTCAGTATTAATTTCCTGATTTTTGATAACATGTACTATGGTTATACATGAGACAACCTCCACATTTTTAATGCATAAAAACACTGATATGTTGAAGGGTAAAAAGGCATCATGTCTGCAACTTGCTCTCAGTGCAGAAAAACAATAATCACATGGGTAGATGGCTAGGCTAGCTAGACAGGCAGACAGGCAGACAGGCAGACAGACAGCCGGGGGGCGGGGGGGGGGGGGGGGGGGACCAGAGGAGAAACAGCCAGGAGAGGAAGGGGAAATAACAATAAAACAAATGGCGCAACATTTAACACTTCGGGAATCTGGATGAAGGGGGCTCAGGAATTCTTTGCGCTAGTCTTATGACGTTTCTGTAAGTTTGACATTACTTAAAAATAAAGTTTTTAAGAAGCTCTAGCCAATGTTGCAGTACAGTGTGAAAATGATAAAACTGATGAACTCTTAAAAGGTATTGACATATTTTGCACATATTTTAAGCAATTAAAAGAAAAAATTGAACTTCTCTCACTTCTAAAATATCGTGGTTTCCTGACTCACTGCACTTCATAGTTTGCTTAAAAGATTTCTTTCTAATGCCACAATACTAGGTAAAATTTAGCCTCCCCTACCTTCCCACACACCCCTAAGTAACTCACTCTGGCTATCTACTTTCCTCGCTCACGGCCCTACCACCCATGTCACTCACCAATAAGTGCCTCAGCATTTCACTGGAGTATGGCCGAGTTCAGGCCCAGATTCTGCCACCTGCTGGCTATATGGCCTTGGGCAAATCACTTCACCTCTGGGCCTGTTTCCTGCAGAGTGGGATCAAGGTGAGACCTCCCCCATGGGGGAATTAAAACTAGGTAAGCTGATACGTGAGAAACACTTAAGGCAGTGCCTGTGGACCACCAAAATTCATGTAACTTTTATAAAAAGTTAGACAAAAAGTGATGAAGTGAAAATTCAAAACCCAAAACCTCAAACATAAAAGGTAATAACACAAGTCTAATGACTAAAAATACTAATCCTATCTCAGAAAAGAAAAATCTTCCTGTTCGTGGTAATAATGATAGGAAACAACTAAAAATAACCTAAATGCCCCATAGAAGATTGGCTAAATAAATTACAGTACATCTTAATTCAGGGAATATTCTGCAGCTATTAAAAATCAGAATGTACTGTGATGAAAGGCCATTCTATGTCAGGTAACACTGTTAACTGAATAAAACAAGATTCAGAAGAGAAAGTATAAGCTGGGTGCTGTGGCTCACGCCTATAATCACAACACTTTGGGAGGCCAAGACAGGAGGATCACTTGAGCCCAGGAGTTGGAGGCTGCAATGAGCTAAGATTTGTGCCACTGCCTAGGAAACAGAGCGAGCAAGACCCTGTTTCCCGCCCCCCCCCAAAAGGTATGTAAAAGTATGATCCCATATTTATAAAATACTTAATATATGTGTGCATAGAGAAAACTGAAACTGAGGACATGTTTGGCTCTTTGGGGGATAAGGAATGCAGATCCCCAGGTGCCTGGGTTTCTGCTGGGTACACACCAGTGGACTGAAGCTGGGGCCTTCCCATTAAATCCTCTCAGGCTGGGTCTTTCAGTTTTTAACAGATATGTAAAGATGTTGGCTTGCCGTGGCTTCTCACCATGACCTTTTAGCTTCTTTCCACACTAACTCGAATAACCCTCATATTTCCTAGGTTACACTCCCAAGAACAGGAATTTAATTGACTCCGTTCATCTTTTCTTGCAAGATCTGTTATAGATTACTGGCCAAGATATGGATTTACTTGAGGGCGGGGAGGAGCGGGTGAAGTGGCTGGACAACCTCCAAAAATTTTTGTAGGACCAGTAGGGCAATGAGACAAAGAAACAAAAGAGGTCTTTCTGTTGAGTAGTAACTTCCTCTGGCATGGGGAACCTGTTATTAAACAGAACAACACATAACTATCAATACCTGAACAGCTTATGTGTACACAAATTACCATCACAAAAGTTTCACAAAGTATTATTAAAGAGTAGTCTTACACATCATTAAACATTTAAAAACTCTGAAGTATTCCAAACAATCAATAGTAAAGGCGAGAGTAAACCTAAAATTCTAATGATAGAAAGGTACATTTCTGTGTCCCGATTTTTATTTTCATTTTACTCAATAGGAACCTAAGATACTGAGCAACTGACAATCCTAGGACTGGGTATCCACACCCCAACAATCGGAGAGGGACAGAACAGAGAAGAGGATTACTGGTATAAAACGTGGAGCAGAGGGGGAGGCTGGCACCCTCTCTGCTGGGTCACTGACCCACCCAAGCGCTGAAATAAAATTTAAAAAAAAAAGAAAGAAAAACATGGAGCAGAATTTAGAAACAGGCTGGTTTTCCTTAAGGGGGCCTACAACTGATCTTCAATACAACACCAAGATCTTAACCATGAAGGAATTGGGATTGATTTAATTTTTTTCTCATTACAATAGCTAGCTATATGTTATTCGTGGAAAAGCTTAAAAAAAAAAAAAAAAGCTCTCCCCTTTTCACCATTCTCTTAAGCTTCCTGGAGAGCTCTACGCCTTCCTCCCTCCTTCCAGGAGAAAGAAATTTTAGTCTTAGCCTCTCCCTCTTCCACCACAGTAACTCAAATTGCCTTCTTGAAGTCATCTTTGACCCTTCAAATCACCAACTCAAGGCTGTTTTCAATCATAATCATTTTCCTGTATGTCTCTGGATCACTCAGCAATGCAGACCCTGCTGCTGTGAAAGCCATCCTGTGAGCACAAGTGGCGCCAACTGAGTGCCCAGTGACATCCGTCACTAAGCTGCCCTACCTGCTGGGAACCACCTTCCTCCAGTTTACATGATACAGGATAATCCAAGTGTTCACCTTCTCCATGTGCTCCCATACCGGGGGTCATCTAGTCCTACCTCGCCTTTCTCCAATAATGCCAGTGACAATGTCCTAGTCCTTCCCTATCACCACTGCCTTCAGTGTTTCACACCCTTTCCACTCTAATACAGGCACACCTCGTTTCATTGTTCTTCGCTCTAAGCAAGTCTATCGGCACCGTTTTTCCAACAGCATATGTTCACTTTGTGTCTCTGTGTCATGTTTTGGTAATTCTCACAATATTTCAAACTTTTTCATTATTTTATCTGTTGTGATGATCTATGATGTCACTACTCTTTTAAGTGTTTGGGGGCATCAAGAACCGTGCCCATATAAGACAGCAAACTTGATAAACGTCCTGTGTGTTCCGACTGCTCCACAGACCAGGAAGTTCCTCACCCCTCTCCCTGTCCTCGGGCCTCCTTATTCCCTGACACACAACAATATTGAAATCACGCCAGTTAATAACCCGACCACGGCCTCTATCTATGTGTTCAAGTGGAAGGAAGAGCTACATATTTCTCACTTTAAACCAAAAACTAAAACTAATTATGCTTAGCACGTCAAAAACTGAGATAGGCCGAAAGCTAGGCCTTTTGAGCCAAACAGCCAAGTTGTGAATGCAAAAGGAAAAATTCTTGAAAGAAATTAAAAGTGCTACTCCAGTGAACACAAGAATGGTAAGAAAGCAAAACAGCCTTATTTCTGATATGGAGAAAGTTTAGTGGTCTGGATACAAGATCAAACCAGCCACATTTCCTTGAGCCAAAACCTAATCCAGAACAAGGCCCTAACTCTCAATTCTACAAAGGCAAAGAGGTAAGGAAGCTGCAGAGGAAAAGTCTGAAGCTCGTAGAAGTTGATTCATGAGGTTTAAGGAAGGAAGCCATCTCCAGAACATAAAAGTGCAAGGCGAAGCAGCAAGAATTGGTGTAGAAACTGCAGCAAATTATCTGCAAGATCTAGCTAAAAATCATTGATGAAGGTGATTACACTAAACAATTGACTTTCAATGTAGATAAAATAGTCTTCTATCAAAAGAAGATGCCATCTAGGACTTTCATGGCCAGAGAGAAGTCACTGGCTGGCTTCAAAGGACTGGCTGACTCTCTTGTTAGGGAATAATGCAACTAGTGACTTTAAGCTAAAGCCAATGCTCATTTACCACTTGGAAAATCCTAGGGCCCTTAAGAATTATGCTAAATAAATCTACTTTGCTTGTGCCTACAAATAGAAAAACAAAGTCTGGATGACAACACATCCACTTACAGCATGGTTTAATGAATATTTTAAGCCTACTGTTGAGACCTATTGCTCAGAAAAAGAAGATTCCCTTCAAAATATTACTGCTCATTCACAATGTACCTGGGTCACCCAAGAGTTCACATGGAAATATACAAAGAGATTAAAGCTGTTTTCACGCCTGCTAAGGCAACGTCCATTCTTCAGCTCCTGGACCAAGGCACAATTTCAAGTCTTACTATTTTGGAAACACATTTTATAAGGTGATAGGTGTCATACGTAGTGATTCTTCTGATGGATTTGGGAAAAGTAAATTGAAAACCTTCCAGAAAGGATTCACCATTCTAGATGCCAAGACAAACATTCATGATGTATAAGAGATCAAAATATCAACATTAACAGAAGTATGGAAGAAGCTGATGCCAACTCTCTTGGATAACTTTGAGGGGTTCAAGACTACAGTGGAGGAAGAAACTGCAGATGTGACAGAAATAGCAAGAGAACTAGAATTGGAGCCCTTATTGCTGAATTGCTGCAATCTCATGATCAAACTTGAACAGATGAAGAGTTGATTCTTATGGATCAGCAAAAAAAAAAAAAAAAAAGAAGAAGTTTCTTGAAATGGAATCTACTCCTGGTGAAGATGCTGTGAATACTCCTGAAATGACAACCAAGGGTTTAGAATATTACATAAACTTAATTTGGTAAAGTAACAGCAGTGTTTGAGAGGACTGACTCAGACTTGGAAAGAAATTCTACTGTGCGTAAAATGCTATCATATAGCATTGCATGCTAGAGAAATCTTTCCTGAAAGGAAAAGTCAATTGATGCACCAAACGTCATTGCTGTTTTACTTTAAGAAATTGCCACAGCCACCCCAGCCTTCAGCAACTGCCACCCTGATCAGTCAGTCAGCAGCCGCCAAGATGAATACAAGACCCTCCAGGAAAAAGATTACCACTCAGTGAAGTCTCAGATGTTAACACTTTTTAGCAATCAACTATTTTTTAATTAAGGTAAGTACATTGTTCTTTTAAATATAATATTACTGCATACTTCGTAGACTACAGTATCATGTAAATGTAACTTTTATATGCACTGGGAAACCAAAAAATTCAGGTGACTCGCTTTACTGTACTATTCACTTTATTTTTTATTTTTTATTTTTTTTGAGACCAAGTCTTGCTTTGTTGCCCGGGCTAGAGTGCCGTGGCGTCAGCCTAACTCACAGCAACCTCAAACTCCTGGGCTCAAGCAATCCTCCTGCCTCAGCCTCCCAAGTAGCTGGGACTACAGGCATGCACCATCATGCCCAGCTAATTTTTCTATATATACACACACACACACACACACATATATTTTTTAGCTGTCCATACAATTTCTTTCTATTTTTAGTAGAGATGGGGTCTTATTCTTGCTCAGGCTGGTCTCGAACTCCTGAGCTCAAATAATCTACCCGCCTCCGGCCTCCCAGAGTGCTGGGATTACAGGAGTGAGCCACCGCGCCCGGCCTGCACTATTCACTTTAGTGTGGTGGTCTTTAACTGAACCTGCAGTATCTTCGAAGTATGCCTGTACTTTCTAGTCTTTGTTCCTCCACTCTGTTCTATCCCAGCTACCAAAACCAGATTTAGCCTAAAACATTTAGTACACAGAAATTCTTACTCTAAAACTTTATTTACTGCCTGAAGAAAAATGATTAACACTAGTGAGCCTGGCATTCAAGGCTTGCTGCAAGGTTGCCTCTAGTATCTTCTCTCCATTTCTACTAGCCCCTCGTAAGAAAAGAACTCTCTTACCTAGGCAGATACGCTGATTACCTGCTTTCTGCAGGAAGCATTTCACTCATCATCACTGTCTTCCTCAGAACTCTTACAGCAATCACATTCCCTATCACTGATATGGCACACAACATAGGTTTTGCACTATATCACTGCCACCCTAAACTCTAATTCCCCAGGGCAGTGGGAGAATAGGAATTGTCACATACCTCTGCAACCTTAATATTAATAATGATGACACTAACACAAGGGAGGCTGATTGGGATTTCAGGTTTTCCACTTTAAAAAAAAATAATAGTTCAACTTTAAGGCTGGCACAGTGGCTCATGTCTATAATGCCAGCACTTTGGGACGCCAAGGTGGGAGGATCACTTGAGTGCAGGATTTTGAGACCGGCCTGGACAACATAATGAGACCCTGTCTCTACAAAAAATTTAAAAATTAGCCAGGTGTCATGGTGCACACCTGTAGTCCCAGCTAGTTGAGAGGCTAAGGCCAGAGGATCACCAGAGCCCAGGAGTTCAAGGTTGCAGTGAGCTATGATCACACCACTGCACTCCAGCCTGGGAAACAGAGCAAGACCCTGTGTCTAAAATTTAAAAAAAAAAAAAAAAAAACCACTTTAACTTTTAAAAGCTGCATTACAGAAATCTAAGTAGAGTCTTAGTTAATGAAGATGGGCATATCACTGAAGATGATGACAATCCAGGATTATGAGAACACAAGCATGCTCAATGTCAATTAAGTATATTCCCCTCCCAATCCTCAACATCTTATAAGATGGGCTGGGTGGCTGCTTTAACAACACAAAGGAGAATGAGGTGCGAAGTCTTTAAGAAACAATGTGAGAAACTTAGTACCATTCTCTAGGACACTGATCCAAATCAATACCAGTCTAAGAGTGGAAAAACTCCACAATCAAATCCCTTAATTATGGCAACAGGTGAAAATTTTCTTTAAATCACCTTTCCCCCATACAGCAGTGTTCCCCAAACAAAGAACTCCAGGACTCTGTTATAAAAATTGTCCTCACACCTAAAAGAATTCGCCAACAACCATTGACGAAGACAGAAGACACACAATGGGAGTGGAGGAGAGAAAGGATTTGCTAAAGAAGTAGATCTGTTAATTTAACACATTTTCTGTCAAGCAAATCAACTGTCCTTAGTGCCATTGTTGCTGAAACAATGAACACTCAGGGAAGGGGTGTTCATTAAAAGGAACCGGCCAGGATAAAAACACTCTTACAGTCAACAAGACTGCTTAACAGCATTCTCAGCTATACTTATTCCATTCTCAGGAATTATTAATTGGATGCGATTTAAAAGTTCAGCACTAAAAAAAGTGAAGCAGTTAGTGTAACTGTGGCCCTATCACTTCTTCTATTTTCACTTTTTTTTTTTGGAGGTTACGGGTGGGGGGAGGGGCACAGAAGGATGTGCACACAGTCTGGTGTGACAACCCTTCACATGTTTAATTCAGGTGTCCACATGCCTTAGTGACATATTGCAAAGTCAGACAGTTACTCCGGCAAGCCCACTCCACAGGAGGAGTAGACCTGACTTGGCCCCTAAGGAGTCTGGGCTGCAGAATCAAAGCTAAAAGCTGACCATTACAGTGTGAAAGTTAAAGCAACATTACATCATTCAAATCAGCCAAATATCTTTCATAAAGGCCAGCTGAGGTCAGGGACTTTGAACAGGAGAATGAAACACTATCTTCCATATATTTTTACATAAAACACATCACATTTTAAATGGATGTGTGGATAACAAAGTACAAAAGAGAGCACATGAGAGAATTATTCTGAGGGGTCATCTGTCCTCTATGGAGGAGATAACTGATCTTGGCTGCAAAAGTGACTGACTTCACACCAACTTATTTACACAAATTCTGGGATTTAACACCTTGATGCAGGCCAGAAATTCTACCCCTTCTCCACCAAGGCCCAGAACAAACCCTAGGCCATCAGGAGATGAGCACAACAATGGAGTAGGAGAGAAAACAAAAACGTGGCATGACCTTGGTTCCAGCCAAAAAAGATAAAGAATAAAAAGTAAGGTGTTGGGTCTCTGTGGGGACGAAAATAAGGACTTGGGAGACGTGCACTCTCAGTGAAAGACATCTTCAAAAGCCACAGGTAAGTGATACCATTTCCTGGAAGTCCTACAGTCTTTCCTCCAAGCAGCTCAAAGCCCTTCACAGTGCACCAGACTGCTTAAGTCACCATCACAGTAACAATTCACTCCCAAAGCAAAATAAAAATCTATTTAAATCCATAAAATATCTCACCACACTTGCTTGAAAGAAAAATCAAATGGGAAAAATCATGAAAATTATTTAGAGCGGCCTCAAGAAGGGTCCTGTGGTTGGTGTGTTCTACATTGAAAAATATGATGTTAGAATAAACTTTATATATGCCTATGTCCGGACTAAACACACACACACACACACACACACACCTTCAACATAGGTCCCACTGAACTTTTGACCTGGTCATGGATAAACCCCCCTTCCCCAGTTCGCCACTGTGCAATGCTTGAGAGATCTGTCAAGAAGAGCCTTGTGCCCTGACAGGCGATGGCAGCCGCTCCAGCCGGAGGCGGCGGCACAGGCCCCTCCACCCCTCCTCCACCACAGCACCAGGCAGCCAGGCCCTGCCTGAGGGAGGCCTTTTGTGGAGGAAGGCCTTTCTTTTATCAAACCCAGTCAGCCTCAGAATTCTTTCCTTACTACCCCTAAACACTCTTCTTTCCTTAAATGACTCCCCAGGAAAGAAAAAAATTAATAAAACATCTGTTTCCCAGGTTTCTGACATGTGCAATTGCTGATGACATGCACATCTGGGAGCAACTTTAAACTTCCTCCAATTCCTATAACCAAAATATTAGGTTTGTGTTTAGGGGGAAAAAATCACCATCAGAAGGAAAAACGCACCTACCTCAAATGCAGTGTGCCTTCTATGTAAGGATCCTACCTACACCGTGAAGTAGTAATTCTCATGGGGGCACTCCTGCCCCCCAGGAGAGATCTGGCAATGTCTGGAGACATTTTTCTCATGACTGGGGGTGCTATGGCACCTAGAGGGTAGAGGCCAGGGATATCACTAAATGTACAAAGCACAAGGCAGCTTCCCACAACAAAGGTTTATCCAGCCCAAAATATCAATAGTGCTGAGGTTGCGAAACCCTGAGCTTAAAGGAACCCACAGATTCTTGAGCTCAGTATTATTATCCAACCATTCCTTTCTCAACTGAAACAACTCTTTAAAAAAAAAAAAAAAAAAAGACTACCCCCAAGTCCAATATAAGCTGATTAATATTTGTTAGAGCTAATGTAATGAAACTATAATAAAAGCATCCAAGGAACAGCATCCAATGAAATATGCAAATATGGGGGAAGGGCAAAATAACTATCTGAAAAGGTTGCAATGTCAAACCAAAGGCAAGCCACAAGCCAGAAGCTCTAAGTGGATTTTATCCAAAATTCTAGGTATAAGCCTGAGAAATTGCAAGACCCTGTCTCTACAAAAAAAAAAATAAAAAATTTAGCTGTACATGGTGGGGTATGCTTGTAGTGCCAGCTACTTGGGAGGCTGAGGCAGGAGGATCACTTAAGCCCAGGAGTTTGAGATTACAGTGAGTTGTGATCATGCCACTGCACCCCAGCCTGGGCAACAGAGTGAGACCCTGTGCCCCCTCAAAAAAAAGAAAAAGAAAAAAAACTAGGTATAAATGATGTTAAACATAAGAAACAAAACAAGTAAAATGAAGCCAGGCACAGTGGTGCTCCGGGAGGCTGAGATGGAAGGATCATTTGAGTCCAGAAGTTCTTGAGTCCAGCCTAGGCAACATAGCAAGACCCCATCTCTTTAAAAAAGTTAAAGGAGAATAATAAAATTCAAAGCCTCATCCTTCATAATTCCTCAAAATCTCAAAGTACAAAATCTTAGGTCAGTTTGAGAACACTAGAGATAGTGAAAATGTCAATCTTCATGTCTCAAAAGCTACTTTCAAAGTAGCTTATTTGCAGACAAGATTCCAGAGAAAGAGAAAAAAATTCATATAATCTGTAAACATTCCATGTATAGATATTTGCAGCTTTGCCTTCGTACCAAATTAATTTGTAAAACATGGATCCTAACCGGTGAGATCAGTGATTTTTCTGAATGAACTAGTGCTATGCAGGCTGAGAAACATTCCTAAAATCATAGAACTTTAAACCTAGGAAATACCTAGGAATTATCTAAAATTCCCATTTTATAGATGAGGCACCTGAACCCCAAAGTGATCTGCCTAAGTTAATGACAGAAGTGGGCCCACGACACAGGTTTCTGCTGGCTCCCTTTTGAAAATGTGTTCAATTGCATCAACTAGATCTAACAACTAGCTCCCCCTTGGCTCTGTCTACCCACTGCATTTGTACCCTTGTGCCTGCAGTTTTTAAATACTGCCAGTGCACCTCATTCTGGACCCTAACACACCATAGAATCCAACACCAAGTCTCTCCTGATCAAAGGGACAGAGAGTTGGTAGTACCAAATGCTGCCAAGTTGTATTTTAGGCTTTCCTATCTGTGCTCCAGAAAATTAAGCAAGACCAAACTTAACTTCCGTTGTAAAGCAGGCCAGGTGCTAACACAGACTGTCCTTCAGAGAGGGTAATGCCCTTTCTAAACTGTAGAAGATCCCAACTGCCCCTCTGAAGCTTCACAGAGTAGGCACAGGAAAAAAAAAAAAGAAAGAAAGAAAGAAAGAAGACCTTCCCTTTCAAAATGTTGATATAAATAGAAAGGGGAGCAGGCATTTGCTTTTGGAAGTTACAGCATGAGAACATTCTCCCCTTTCAGGATTTCAAACTGCATAAAGATTTGGTCTTCTGTAATTCAAATCCTTTTCTTGGGCTTTCCTCCTTAGAGGAACAGATAGATCCTGAATCTTTATAAGACATTTTATCACCTGATATCTTATGTTAAAGAGATCGGTGTGACAAATTACTAATTTTTAAATCGTTTTAAATCAGCCACCTCCTTCAGTCCCACTCAAATGCCATTTTCTCACCCTATTTAAAATAGCAACAACCCATACTCTCAACTTGCATGCCTCCACCCTACTTTACTTGTGACCCTCTGACACATTATATATGTTGCTTACAAATTTGCTTGTCTCTCATTCCACTAAAGGGGACAGGTATTTCTGTGTTATGTTCGCAGCTGTACCCCCAGCACCTAGTACGTTACCTAGCATACAGTAGGTGGTTAATAAATATTTGCTGAAAGAAATGAATGAATACATGAACTTGTTCCTCTGCACTTAATTTAGCAGAGGTTTTAAAAGATCTTCTCCACCCAACATTATTAAGAACCAATGAACTCTAGATGTGCACTGTGGAATCTCAGCCATTACTTACAGGTAGGCCCCTCATTTTATAGATAATGAAAACTGAAGTAGAAATAGTATGACGTAGTTAGTAGCAAGACCAAAGAATCTGGAATTTAAAAAACCTGAGATCCAGGTGAGAGTCCCTGTGCAAGCAACTTAACCTCTCTAAAATTCTAATTTCCACATCTGTAAAATGAGGACAACCCCTACCTCATGGTTATGGTTAAGGACAGTTAAGGGTAAAATGAGATAACATTTTGAAAATGTACAAAGTAGTATGGAAGTGTCATTTATCACTAGGTTATTTTGACTTGCCCAAGGTCACAGAGCTACTTAGCGTCACAATTAGAATACAAGTTTCTTAACTCCTCATCCAGTACATCTTGTGTCATGAAACTAGGCTTCTGATTCCTCTGACAAAGGCCACCTTATTCCTTGATCTAGTTCAAAACCTCTTAACCTTTGCATGGTTGGGGACCTCTTCCAGAATGTGACGAAACTGACAGGCCTTTCCCCAGCAAACGGCACATACACACACCAACACAAAGTCTCCTATAGGCCATCCCTGGGCACCAGGTTTAGGAACCACTGATATGACTGATGTACTTACAAGTTTCTCTTAGCAATTTCTATTTCTTATTTTAATGTTTAATTCATGTCTTGATTCTCTTGATAAGGGATTGGATCCAAGGAAGCACCAAGTGTGGAACTCAAGAATCTGAATACTTCCCCCAGATCATCACTACCAGAAAGGAGATACAAGGTAAAGAATTAAGTACTCAAAGGCAGGACACTCAGGGAAAAAAAACAGGACAGTCGTTATTTCGATCACGCTGCTACTATACAAACCATCCAAATGATTCTCCAAGACCATTTTCAAATAGTCACCTACAGGCACCATGCCAGCCCCACACCCATCGTGATTAACTTTAGATTAGGTCACTGAAAACCCTACCCTCCCTTACCTCACTTTAGTGGAGAGAGACACTATACTCACTGTAAAGAAAACTTGGCTAGGGAAAAACACAGCAGTAAATCTTTGGGGGAAATCAAGTAACTGTTTTTGCTCTTCTTGAAGGACAAAATTTAGTCAACCTAACCCACTAGAATGTTAAACAATTATAAAATCCTTGATTTGATTGAAGTGGTATACAATTGCTAGTTCTGAAATATTAACATATAATGAATCTTCTGAGACAAAGGCTAGTTAAAAACTTCTTTGGTAAATCCCCAAGTTCCTTGCTAAGTACACAGTAGGGTCCTTAACGATACCAACTATTGAATTCAGTGTCATTAATCTACTATTGTCCAGCTATATCTCAATCTTCTCATCTGGAAAATAAAAACACCACCTAACCCATGGCAAGAATATATTGTGACCATATTTATGAATTTTTAAATATGTTAACAGTTAATATATCCCTGAATGATGATTAGGGGTGATTTCAATTTTTAACTACATTTTACAATATTTGCAAGTTTTATATAATGTTTACGTACTATTTTTAAAACTAGGAATTTTGAGCTCAAATAAATCATCATTATTATATACTCACACATTTTCAGTCTCATGATTATAGAAGCCTTATTTGGGGGCCAGCAACATACAAGTCCTTAAACATATCCTAAAACCAACCAAGAATCATACATGCTGACTCTTCCAAAGAAATCCCCTACATTCAAAGTTGAGTACTCCACTAGGGGTAAAAAGGTTTTTTACACACAAAAATAAAAATGTCCACACTTTGGGGACCAGTTCTCTAAGTGGGAGGTCTTAACCTCTCGCAGAATTGCTGCATGAATCCTCCCAGCCCTTCTTCACCTATCTTAGAGATTGCTTCACTTTAGATAAATAGAAGCCAAGTCCTTGAGGATTCTACTTCTTAAATTTTCTATAAATCCATGGGTTCAGCCGGGTGGTCAAGGATAAAATGAGATCTTTCCCACAGTTGAAAACTGGTTTCCTGAAAAAGCTGATATCCAATTTCTACCATTTGGTATTATTCATCATTCCTACCTTTTAAAGCTGTAGTAAATTAAGATTTTAAGTCCTTTCCACATGGCCTAACAGGTAAAACTCAGCATTAGAATTGTTCTTTTCCTTTTATAAAGGTCTTCCACTGCTTCATAAAGTCTAACCAAGGGATTGTTTCTCAAACTGTCAGGACAATAAACTATTTGATTTTTTTTTTAAATCACCTAAAAAAAATAATTTACTTATACTTAGAGAATCAAAATTGATAATGTCTTCAATGAGCTCTACACTGTCAATGAGTTAAATTTGTCAGAAGTCTATAAATTAATTTTAAAAATTTTAATTTTTTGATAACTACTGAAAACCTTAAGTTAGAATTTACATTATTAGCTGGGCCAGGTGGCTCATGCCTGTAATCCTAACATTTTGGGAGGCTGAGGTGGGAGGACTGCTTGAGCCCAGGAGTTTGAGGTTGCAGCAGTGAGCTATGATGGACAACACCACTGCACTCTAAGCCCAGGTGGCGGATCAAGACTGTGTCTCAAAAAAAAAAAAAAAAAAAATTTGCACTAGCCACATTAACACATACCTAACATGAAATAGATTATACAAGAACTGTAGGGGGAAAAAGTCACTCTCATTTGTTATCCATTTACTGAACATCTCCAAGTAAAGCAGGTGTGGACAGTTCTTAAAATGTGTAAATGCTGGAATCCAAATATTCATCTGTGTTGCATGGATTTCAAATAGCATATATTTTAACAAAAAAGTCATTTCCAAGAAATACTTGAATCACTAGAGAAGAACAGTCACATAACCCTGATCAAATAACCCTCATTATCCACCATGTAAGCTGAAATGATTTTTTGTTTGCTTACATTTCCTTTAGAAATTAAACCAGCTAATTCTCAGAAACTGTAAGTTTATTTTTTACAACAGAAAACAAGTTATTTATAGGTTACTCTACATATGTTGTAGTACTGAAATCAAAATGAGTTGCCTCTATTTTTCCATCAACGAAATGGGAATATATGGATTTTGAGAGATGAGTGAAGTTTTTCCAACAGTACTTTTAGAATGATCCTTAAACCCTAAACTTGTAATCTCAGCATCACCTCAACTTTACTATCTTACAAGGAAGAAAAAAGGTTAAAGGACAATTTACCAGCACCCAAGATGGCACTGTCACAGTCAACACCTCCCACCACAGCCACCATTTTGAGCGGCAGGATAGAATTAAACTATTCACGGTTTTACACCAACTAAAAGAAAATGCAGGACATCAGAATAATCGTTAAACATCTCCTGACTTTTAAGATTCCTAATCGTTAATTTCTGTGGTAGTTTTTCTTCTTTAGTCAATATAAACAGTTGTCTCAAATAAATATTTATTATAAAAACCACGCTTGTACCATTCATGTTCAAACTTTGAAAACAAACGCTGTGGTACTGCGTAAAATGCCTAAGCGATTACATCTTCCTAAAAACCAGAGAAGCCCACGATTTCATCACATTGTTTTAATCAGCTTAAGGAACTAAGAATCGCCAATAGCCAGCGAGTGGACCTAGTTTATCAGTCTACATTCCTCTTCACTCTCCCATCCCCAACCCTTTTGATCTTTTTATTTTCCCGACTTCATTAACTCCGACGAGAGCAAGTTCCCACACTTCATTCATATGAGAAGCAAATGGTATTTCAACAAACACGACTGCATCTAAAAATAAAGGTGAGGCAAAGACCTCAGAAGTAAACGAATTAAAGTCAACCCGAAAATGGCAGAAAGTAAGATACAAGGCGGTGGGGAGGCAACACGATTTCCTCCTCCAAAAGAGTGATTCTAATTTTGATGACTCCGTCGGCAAACGCGCTGGCAGAACTGGGAACAAAAACTGACCAACACAGTTTCCAGTCACCTTTGTCCAAAGGTGAAAGGTGAGTCACTACACGTCTTGCCCTAGAAGAGAAAGCAACTCAATCTGCCAACCAATCAACTATTTCACACCCCTTCCAAAAATAAAAATAAAAGAGGATGCTTGCTGGGACTGGCTGCTGGTTTGAGCCATCGTGTGCATTCCGTTCCTCCAGCTCCCGCCACCATCCGTGCTCCTGGGACCCTCCGATTTCAGTCCAGTTATCACAAAGCCTCGGGTCTCAAAGCACCTTCGGCCTGGCCAGAAAAAGCCATCCCTTTCCTCCACGCTCGCCCGCAGGGATAATGGTGGCGAAATCAACTCAAAAGAGCTCCCGAGCTCCCGGAATAAAGAGGGCTGTATATTCCCAGAGGAAAGGAGCTGTTAAAGAATAACGGAGTCCCAAACTTTCCCTCCGCAGCCTCGGAGCCCTGCGCAGGGGCTCGGCGCCGGGCGGCTCCCCCAAGGAGAGCGCGCCCCCGCGTCCAGGCCCCGTCCCCGCCGGCCCGAAGTTGGCCCGAAGCGCCCCCCGCGAGGTGCTGGCCTCCGGGACTCGGCAAAGTGCGGCGCCCCTTCGCGCGCCCGCCTAAGTGGGGGAGCCACTCCCGGCTCCGCGGGGCCCCCACCCCGCCGCCTTCCGCGAGGGTCCGAGCTAATCCCGCGCCGGCGCCCCCCCGCACCGGTCCCCGTCCCCGTCCCCGCCCGAGCAGCTGGCTCGCCGCTTCAATGGCACCGGGAGGGGAGCGCGCACGCACTCTCGCCCCACACTCAGCCCCTCCAGAGAAGTCCCGGGAGAGCGCCCGGTCCCACTCCCACAAAAGCGCCGACTCGCGCGCCTCCCCGGAGCGCCGCCCGGCACCGCGGCCGCCCGAGCGAGCGTCCCGAGCCCGGCGTCCACACTTGGCGCCCGGGGCAGAGCCGGGCGGCCCCCGCCGCCCCCTGCCCAGCCGCGCCTCGTGCCCTCGCCTCCCAGCCCTCCTCCCGGCTCCGACTCCCGGCGAAAGTCTCTCGGGCCCCCGCTCCCTCCCGCGCCGCGTCCCCGGGACGCTCGGAGGGCACCGGGAGAAGAGGGCGCAGCGCGCGCCGCCTCGCCCGCCCCGCGCGGCCACTCACCTCGATCTCAAAGTCGGGCAGGCGGAACGCCGTGCGAAAGAGCGAGCAGAAGTGCGCGATGGCCGGCACTTCCCACCAGGAGCGGAGCTCGCCCAGCCCGGCCGCGCCGCGCTCCTCCGGGCACATCTCCCAGCCGCGCCGGCGGCGGCCCCGGGCTCGGAGCGCGCCTCGGCGGCCCCACGCTGCCCGCGTTCGGCCCGCTCGCCTCGGACTCCCGCCGCGGCGCAGCGCCTCAGCGCTCGGCTCCTCGGGCGGGGGCGGCGGCGCGGCGGAGGCTGCTGGTCCCGCTGCTGCCGCCGCTCGGCTCGAGCATGAGCCGGGGGCGGGCAGGCGGCCGGGCGGGGGCGGATCGGGGGCCCGACTCACTGAGGCGGCTGCGGCTCCGGCTGCCGGCGGGGTCCGCGCACACGCCCCATCCTGCGGCTGCCTCGGCCGCCCCCGGTCCCGTACAATGTAATCAACTCACCGCTGGGGAAAACAGATGGGGCTGGGGGGCGGGGGAGGGGGGGCCGAACAGAGGGCCTGGGGGAGGGGCCGCCCACGAGGAGGGGGCGGGGCCGTCCCTCACCACAACAACAACCCCCGCCCCCACTCCCCACCCCCAGCCCGGACAGCTGCACTGGAACAGAAGGGGGAGGGGAGAGGGGACCGAGCACCCCAAGAAGCAAGAAGTGCGTGACCTGAAGGGAGCAGGCTGTCCCCCGTGAACTTTTAGGAGACGCACTGCGCTTCCCAGGTGTTTGAGACTGAGGAGTTCAAGGACTTTGCTGAGGGAGGACAAAAAGGGTCTCTCCCACCCCCCACTTGTCCTTAGTGGTCGCGTCCTTTTAAAGGGCCCGCTGGGTGGTGCTTTCCTAGGGGCTAGGTCCAGAAATGTGCACGTGTGGGAGAGTTCAGTTATTATTGATGTTGAGGGTAGTACCGGAGAATCAGGGGCTGGCCACGCTAGAAATATGAGGCCCAGCGAAACGGAGTGGTTTCCACCTGTTCTTGAACGCTTTTATTCCAGCCAAGAACGGTGCTTCAGGGAGCTCTATAGTGGCTCTATTCTCTGAGGGAGGAAGGTGGTGGGGCTGGTTAAGCTGGAACTAAGTAGGATGGAGGCTGGAGTGCGGCGGGAAGGGTGGGGTAGGGGGAGGCACCAATCAGCAGCCTAGCGGGAAGAGCGACCCCCCACCCCCACCCCCACCCCAGGGAATGGACACGTGTGGCCGACCTAGGGTAGACGGGCTTGGAGCCCTGCGACTGCCCGCACTGGAGGAAGGCTGCCTGGAGAGTCTCGCCATGCGGTTAGGAAGCTGGGGGGATGGGGAGAGGAGTCGGGGACCTGGGGGTGTGCTCTGGTGGGGTGGAGACCTGCACGCCTAGGCCGAGGCAAAGGGCTCGGGGGAAGGGGGTTGAGCGGTGTGCTTCAGAAATGTTAACGGCTATAGTACGTTGGAATTCTGCTAAACCCAGTGGGGCAAAAAAGCACTTCGAAAACAGACGAGAAGTTTGGAAAAAGTACCTTGCATGCTCAGATGTTCGTATTGGTCATTGCACTTGCGTTCTAGGGCCTCACCTGGGCTCTGTAGTCCGCCTTTCAGAGAGCAAACACTGTCCCTCCAAAATTAATCTGAGTGACAGACAAAATCACAAAGTGTACAGTGGTTAAACCAAAGATCTTCTACCTGTAAATAGTGTAAGATCTGGAGAGAATGGCAAGCGTGATGAACGAATTTACGTGAAAGATTTTGGAGTGGGCGGTCTGGGTAATTCCCCACTCCTCCCTCACCATATTTGATAATTTTAATAACCTTTTGTATTTTTAGAAGGCAGCATTTAGAAAACATGTTTTAAAGTTTTTAAGGAAAATGTATATTCGCATGTATCTCAAAATACTTCATCTTCTAACCCTCGTCTTCTGCCTCCCCCTCTCTCTCCTGGCAGAGAAACAGCCCCAAAAGTTCTGCTCTTCATTACCTGGAGCTATTTTGATGATTTAAAATGGATCCAAATTCTACCATGTGTTTTATTTATTCTTTGACAAAAATGAGCACACATCTGAAAGCTCCTAAAGAGCAAAGACTATGTTTTTGTGCGTTTATAAACCCCAGCTACTCTGTAGATACTCCAATAATAGATAGGATGGGAAAACGGTAACAGGCAACTGTGGAATTTATCACATAACCTGCATTAGATGTTTTCTGGACTTTCTTATTCTTTCTTCATTTCCTCAGATACTTAGATTTTCCACCCCTTTTGCTCTTGTCTTTTTTTTTTTTTTTTTTGTTTTGTAAGTATTACTGCTTTTTTCTTTATCTTTTGTGATCCTTTAACCTTCTTACCTGGCCCCAGAATTGTAACTACTGGCCAGCATAGTAATAATAGCACCCACGATGTTAACAATACCAGGAAGCAGGTGAGAATATTTGTCTACTCTGTACTTACCTGCAGTATGTTTGAATGTGGTTACAAACACACACACACCCCACCCCCATTTACAGGCCACTCTATTGTCCTCTTCCCTCTTCCACACCACTGCCAAGTCCTGTAAATCAACAAGGCTGTCCTAGAACTGGAGGTGCCCCCTGGTGGTGGTCACAGATTTCTCACTGTCCTTTTCTCTGCACCTTTTCTTTGCCTTCCGTTCAGCCATTTTCTCCTCAGAGTCTCCTCTTCCTGTTTATCTGAACCAGCACAACAACTTTAGACCTATTTCCTTCTATCATTCTCTAACTCTGATTCAGTCTACGGGATTTTGCCTGGCTCTTCCCCTTTGCACTCCACCTACAGTCCGGAGCCAATCTTGGCTGCAGGAGCTAAGGAATCTCAAGTGTCTTGGACTAGGCCGTAAATCTGGACCCTGAGTTCCCTGAGTTGGGGCTCCAGCTACAGCTTTCCATCTGGACTCCTGCCTCTGTCCCTGTGGGAATTAATACCCTGAATCTTTGACCCTGCTTTGAACATTTGTCCCGCTGTTCTCCTTGAACTTAACTGCCTCAGATCTATTTTCTAGAGTCACTTCCAGCCTAATCTCCTAGAATCTAGATTAATGACCCCTGTACTGATATGTTGGTCCTCCTTTTTTTCTCCCTTTGATACTGAGTGATATTTCACTCCTGGCTTTTTCCAGCCTGGCTCATTCTTTCACCCTCTCAACACTGGTTGTATCATCCTCCTTAAAAACACACTCAGCTCATACTTTCTTTCCCTTTCCCACCCCCTGTGCCTTTCTGTTTGTGAGTCAGTGCCATTAACCTCAGATGACTTTGAAAGTACCTAGAAGTAATTCTTTCATAGTCTCTACAACCTTCAGTTCCATATCTTCTTACAATTAAAAGTTTTCCATTAAAAGTCTCCACGATAATGAGTTTGGTTTTTCTGTTTTGCTTATTCATTAGTGTTGCAAAAATATATGTATTTCTCATTGCAAAATATGAAGTAATTTGAGCTATGTTGGGATTTATATAGGTTCCTGAAGGATAATCTGGGAAGCTAACCACCTTTTTATAAAATTGTTTCTTTGGAAAATACATTGCAAATTCCAAATGATCAACTAAAAAATTTATGACTTGGTTTATTACTATTGAACCTTGGAAGAGATGAGGCAATCATTTGGCTTCTTCCATAACCACTGCTAACCAAGACTAGCATCTAAATCTTCTAACTATTCATTCAGTTTCCTCTCTATTGGATTATACTGTTTGTTTCTATTTACACCGCCCCTTCTCTCCCTTTGTCTACGAGCCTGATCTGGGTACTTCTTGTTTCAGTGCCAGAATCAAATTGGAGCTGGAGTGTAGTAAAACCATTATTTTAGCACTTTAGTTTACTGTGTATAATTGAGGTCTAGGTACATATTCTTGACACCCCTCAACATACATCTCTACTTTTATCATTAGAGAGCTGCATTCCACAATGTATCTATTCCTGCAGAGGGCTATATGCCACACTAATTTAAAATTTTAAAAATTATAGAAAGCAGATTAGTAGTCAGGAAATTTTGGTTCTCTGTAAGAAAAGGCTCCCACTCTCTCTGTACCTCATCTGTGAGAGGAAGGGCTTAAATTAAAAGGTCCTGAATTCTGTGGTTTTTGCTTTTAAAATAAGGCCAGATTAACATTCTTAAAATTTAAATTCAATCATGACACTCCCACCTGCTCAAAATTTAATGACTCCCTTGCTCGTGAGAGAAAAGTCCCAACTCTGGCAGATTCTTATTTAAGGCCTGCCAAAATTTGGCTTCAACCTTCCTTTCCAGCCTTATCTGCTGTCCCCACCCCACCCCATCCACCAGTGACTCCTTTCCTCCTACCAAACTGGTTCACTCACTCCCTGGATCTCCTTCCCTCCTCTTTTGATCCTGCCCTGTCAATTGCCTGGAAAGACTACAGCTCAGCCTCTCTGATCATGACCTCAAAACTCACTTCCTTTGTCAAGCTTTCCTAAAACACCCTAGCTTGGGGGTATCTCTCCAGGTACTCTTACACAAGAAGTTACTGTATGATTCACCTATCAAGCACTTGCTTGGGTCATCTTTCTCTTATTTATTTTGAAGTGTTACTTAAATCTTTTACTGTAATTGAAGTTGGTCTTTTCTTCTCAACCAGATTAGACTTTGGTGGGGGGAACCCTCCCTAATATGCACCAATTAAATGATTAATTTGATTATATAAGATGATGTAAGTAATGGCATAAAACCATAAGGAATTCAGAGCTCCTTTAAATGCCTGGTATGGAGCTGCCTTCCTGCTTTCTCCCTCGTGGGACTCACTCACTGCCACAGCCTTTTGGGTCATGCCTTTCTCAACACATATCGTCAGCTGCTTCTCTCTAAGCTCCGATGTCATCTCGCCAAATACCACTTGCTTTCCCAGCACCTTAAACTCGACATGTTAAAAGAAAGAAAAAAAGATAATAATCTTAATTATTAAAACTAAATTCACCTTCTTAAAATTGATACACAGTTTTAAGAAGATAAATCTTATTATATTGGGCAAGATAGAGTAGATGGGGGAGAAATTAGAGGAAAGAAACCCAGTCAGGAAATTTCTAAAATAGTGAGATGAACACGACCTGGCTCAGGGCACAGACCAGGGTTATCAAAAGGAAAGGGGATGTGAGAGACATCATGGAGGAAGAACCAATAAGACTGTGATTATTAGCCAGGAGAAGAATGAGAGGAAAGAGTCATGATGAGCCTGGGCATCTGGGAATACGATGGTTTTGTTAAAAGAAGTGAGAAGTTAGTGAGGGTGTAATACAAGCTACGGAGAAAAATGCTGAGCTCTTTTTTTGGGGGGGGGAGGGGGCGGGTGTATATTCTTGGGCATATTCTTAAATCCAGTCTATCCAAAATGGTATCATTTCAACATATAATCAATACCAAAAAAAAATTAATGAACTTTTTTTCTCATAGCAAGTCTTAGAGCTCTGATACGTACTATATTTTATATTTACAGGACATCTCAATTAGGACTAGTCATGTTTTGGAGCTCAATCCACCACGTGTGGTTAGTGGCCACTGTACAGGGCAGTGCTGGTCTACAGCAACCAAAATGATAAGTACTCACTTGGCTCCTCTAAATTTAGTTCCTGGCCCCTTCTTAAAGATTCCGGCCAAGGCTTCCCTAACCCGTCTGGCCTACCACAGCACCTCTCAGCTTTCCTCTTTCATGAATGCTTAATCTCCCTGACTAAATCACAGCTCTTCCACTAGGATCAGCCCATAGAGCTTCCATATTTCTGTCTTCTCCCTGCCCCCTTAGAGCAGTCTAAGAATAATTGGTCATAATAAGTATTTGTGGAGCAGATGTGTTGTGTATTACTAATCTGTAACATTCAGAGAAAACACTAGTCTCTATTTTTTTTAATCATAAAAGGTCTGCGGCCAAATGCAGATTATCATTTTTAAAGTGTCAACATGCTTGCTATTGCTATGAAATCTAGTTGACCACCAGATTTTACGATTACTTTCAAGCCTCTCACATAAACTTGATTTTCTGTTTTTACTTAATTTCTCCACTTTACAGTGACTTCCATCATACTCGATGAGATTGTTTTCTCCATCCTGATTTTTCCCTCACATGGTGTCAGGCTTTTGGTTTCTATTTTCATGTCATCAAGTTCCATACACCTCTTCATTTCACATGGCTTCAAGCTAAGTACCGTACAAATGAAGCCGCAGAGGAATGCGTTCTTACTTTTCGGGTAAGGGCCGACTGCGCTGCCATGGGATATGGGGCACACATGGGCAGTAACAAGCAAAAGGGAAGTCACAAAGGGATGAAACAAAATTTCCCTTTCTCATCTTCAGGTCAGCCTTCCAGCCTCTGTCCAACCCTCCTTCCCAGCTGCCACAGAGCCTGTGGTTCTAACACTCTATTAAGTGTGTTGGTTTGGAATATTCCGTGAAGTAAGTTTGGAAAGTGATGTGTGGGAGGATCCAAAGGATGGATAGGCCACTGGTTGGGGAAAAAAGTGACAGAGACTATAGGAGAGAGAAAGTGGCAGAAAGTTAAAAAGAAAAAGAGTATATTGGGGTAAGTAGCCAAAGTCACTATAACAAGTCACTGTGCATAGAGAATCAGGGTCAGAAACCATATTGTGCTCTGTAAATGTCCCCCCATTTCCAGAGATTTCTATAAGCATCTCTCCAGCTAGTTACCTTTCCTAAACCCAACTGTATTGGAAAGTGCCCAGAGTCCCGGGGTCCCCTTTTTACCTGTTCGCAGCACTCCTTAGAGCAGGAACTTTCACTACTGTGAATTGTGGCACTTGCAAGCCTCGGCGTCCTTCCACAGCACTTTAATGACAGCTGCAAGGCTGCCCGAGACTGAGGCTGCGTGAGCAGCTCTCTTTATTTTTGCCCTTAAGACTGGTAATTTGTTATTGCCATGAAACCCAAGTGTCAAGCTTGAAACCCTCCTGACCCTTCTGGAGAAAGGCTGCTGGCACTCGGAGAGGTTCAGCACTGAGGAGAGAGACTCTTGCTCTCTGGGGTGTTGCTTCTGTGCTCCGGTTTAAACCAGCTTGGACTAGAGCTGGGGGCTGCATCCTAACAAATACTGTTCTAACACCACATGTGGCCATAAAGGAGATCCGTACAAATGTTAGTTAACTTAGTACCCAGTGGGTGAGACTAAAACGGGGGCTGTGGCTGTTCTCTCTACCGCAGGCCCAAATCCTTACCATATTTTATTGTCTGCTAAAGAGCTCTTGTTCAATTCTGTTCTAAAACCTGTATCTAAGAACCAGCTCTTTTGCTGCCTCTGGGTTGCTTAGTCCATGTTTATGCTGCTGTGTACCAAAATTCTTCTCTGAATTCCTGGGGTGTCCAGCTCTGGCCTATCTTATTGTGGCATCTCCCCTTGTTCTTGACACCAGGTCAAATAGCTTTGTAGCATCTCAATTCTCGGTGCCATTCAGAAGCTGGTGAATCTTAATGAGTTCTTCCCCTTAATCTCTTTTCAAAGGGGCTACACTCCTTAATTTCTCTAACTTTCTTTTTAATTATTTTAGCTCCTTGTATCATTCCTTTGCCCTCAAACAGTCCCTACTCAGTTTAAAGGTCACATTATTTTGGTTGACAAAGTGCCCAGGGTTGTGTACATCTGGCCTCAAACTCCTTAGCTGGGCCTTGGTTGTCTCTCCAGTTTGTTTCATTTAACATGGAAAGATACATTTAGATACAAAATTCAGTCTCCGGCCTCAAGTAGTTTCTAATGCAATTGGTAAAACAGTAAGATTATCTATGTGTTATACATTGTAAGTGTTACTACATAGTGTTAAAGTTATAAAGGGGTATTAGAAATAATCTAGACTAATTGCTCCTTTTAGAGACGAGTACAGAGAAGAAAATATTTTAGTGTGAGCTGGAATGTTTGGGGGAAGTTTCAGGAGGAAGATGGATCTTGAATTGGTGAGAAAGTTCACTATCTTTATCCAGAGCTTAAAGACTTAAATATCCCAGCAACTCGGGAGGCTGAGGTGGGAGGATCCCTTGAGGCCAGGATTTCCAGACCAGTCTGGGCAACGTAGCGAGACTCTGGCTATAAAAAAATAAAGATAAAAAACAGCCAGGCATGGTGGCTCCTGCCTGCAGTCCCAGCTACTCAGGAAGCTGAGGTGGGACGATCTCTTGAGCCCAGGTTGCAGGGAGCTGTGTTGATGCCACTGCACTCTAGTCAAGGCAGCAAAGCAATATACAGTCTCAAAAAAACAAAAACAAACATACGTTGGTATGCTCTTGATTTCTTGATCTGAACATGTATTTTCTTTTTTCTTTTTTTCAAGACAGGGTCTCACTCTGTCACCGGGGCTAGAGTGCAGTGGCATCATCATAGCTCACTGTACTCTCAAACTCCTGGGCTCAAGTGATCCTCCCACCTCGGCCTCCCAAAGTGCTAGGATTACAAGTGTGAGCCACCATGCTTGGCCTGAATATACATTTTAAACAGGAACATGGAAATTAACTTCTCTTGATATTAACTTACAATGTAGAATAAACATTTACATTGTCTAAAGTTTTCTGCAACAATCATAGTAAACACTATTCATTTTATTACAAGTTCAGACTGTGACCTTGTATAAGCTAAAACTCTTTCTTTTACGACTAAGAAAAATTTTTTATGAATAAATTTTTCATCAATAAAACTGTGAGATCAACATTGTTTTCCAATTTGCTCCAATCATCTTTCAGTAAATATCACTGAGCAGCTACTGTGTTTTAAGCACTGCTGTGAGAGTAGAGGACCTAGAAATTCCCATGAACTTCAAATCTATTATGTTTATGGTTTCATTAGGTTTAAAGTTAACCAAGCTTCCTGATCACCTCCTACCTCACTGAACGACTGAAGCAGAGCCTGTGAGGTTGTTGCCTTTGCATAGCTGAAAATCTAAAAGGAATAGGAAATTTAGGAGGAAGAGACCTGCTGGTGAAAAAGGAAAAGTGTGGAGCGCACTGTGATAACTGTGTGATATTGTATAGATTTAGACATGAATAAACTGTTAATCAAACAACAAGACATTCCGGGTAAAACACAGATGGTCCAGAAGACAGCTTTAGTTCTGTCTTCCTAGACCACCAAAACGTTAGGAAATGTCATGTCCTCTAAAAAGGTTCTGATGTAATGGCCCATCCCTGCAAGACTAAGTAACAGAAGTTATCAAGCTTCTTATTATAATTAATGGTAGAAAAGACAAATCTCCAGGTACGATGCTACTGCCAAGGTTGAGAACTCTGAAAATATCTCTAACAGTTCTGGGTCCCAAATCGGTCCCTCTGGCCTTTAGAGCATCTTATGTGTCCATTTGAAACCCAACCTGCAATCAAGCTTCCTAGCTAAAGGCTGGATGGTGAGCTGTGAAAGATAAATTGATGTCATCAATCCATTTGTAGGGGTAGAGTGTCTGTGCCTTGAAACCCATAAAACATGGCACAGGGCAGCATTTCTCGTTGGCAGTTCTGACTGAGGCCGAAGTCAAGGTGACAGAACAGTCCAAGGGAGGTGCTGGGGTTATCATCAGCCACTGGTCAACAGTGGTGGGAAAATGAAAGATTGCATATAAATGAAAACACATTATTGTTACTCTAAGTTAGGACCGAAGCCCATTGGCTGGACGAGTGACAAAGGCCTGCACAACTGCTATGCATTTCTTGCCTTCTTGTGTGGAAGTGCAAGGACTTAGGATCTCCAGGTGTCTCCATCCGATTGTTCTTTTCTTGGTATACCAGAATTCGTTAATTCTAACAAATACAAAGACACCTTGTGCTGCTTGACGCTGCACTGGTATCTGGGGCATTGGCGTAAGTGAGCCTCAGTCCGCAGGTTGTAGTCACGTAAGCAACAAGTGGGCAGTTCTGTGTTGTGCTGCCTTTCGGTAACTATGGGAACTATTAAAATGATATTATGGACTACTAGATTGATTTCTTCCTCATTGGCTTTCCAATCCAATTGACTCTGAGATGAGAGGATGATTCCCAACTGCTGTCAATCCAATTGGGATATGAAATATCCAGCTGTGTTTTTCCAGCTCTTTCATCATCATCATCTGAAATAAAGACTCTGCTTGGATTGTTAGTGAAGAGCCAAGGCACACAGAATCAGATCAGCTGCACACAGGTGTTAGCGGTATAGATGAGCTTCTAGATATGTTTACGCATAATAGGGACAGGTTATGAATGAAAGAAAATAAAGTGGGAAGAAAAAAATGATACGTATTAAATCTTTGAAATTACGGTGTCTGAGATAAAGACTCCACTGTACAAAGGGTGGTTAGTAAGAAGGAGCACTGAAAAGAACGGAAGTGGGAAGTACATCATGATTTCATGGTCCAGAGATGCCTTCAAGGGCACTTGGGCCAACCTCCCATCCACTGAGTGCCTCCTGTGACACTGCTGAGGAGACGTCAGCCTTTGCCTGCTCTCTTTCCATTTACAGCGATGCGGGGTCACTGCGTCAGGAGCCAGACTGTTCTAGTTTTGATCAATTCTAATTATTCAAAAGAATCTTGTTTTACAGTGAAGTGAAATCTGCCTCTCTGTAAATTTAACTCAACGATTGAAGAGCAAGATAAAAATGTATTACTTCTCTTCCACCTAATAGCCCCTTGAAGACTCTAGTCATTGCCACTCTAAGATTTCTCTCTTCTCTAAGTAAATACTCCCAGTTCATTTATTCAGTATTTATTTGTTCATTTATTCAGAGCAGGACCCAGGTCTGAATTGCTCATTATTGTATTTCTAGCACCTAGAGCAGTGCTTGATCGCAGCAAGTGGTAAATAAAACCAAAACAAAAACAAAAATCATTTATTGAAGGCCTTTTCTGTGCCATGTATGGTATCCAGCTCTGGATTTAAATTTACGAAGTTCAATAAACCAGGGTCCATGCACTTCAGCAATTAAAGTCTGGAGAGAAAGGCAAACAAATAAATCAAGGATTAGAGTTTTAAGTGGAGGCATAATGTGCTGTGGAGCACAGACGAAGAATATCCAAACAAAACGAGGACACCAGCGGATACTTCCTGGACAAGGAGATGCTCCAGTGGAGCTCGAAGGACAGAGTGCATTTGGGTGGAGCACAGGGGCACAGTGGCACACGGTCACGCATCTCAGAGTGCCTGGTGTGGAGCATGTTGGTTGCTTGTGGCAGAGGAAGGAGGCTACAGCTGGAGGCAGATCGTGAAGGGGCCATTAGTGCTCAGCTCAGAGTTGAAGCTTTATGCTAAAACATTTGGGGAAGTCATTGAAAGATTTTAAGTGAAAGAAGGATATAAACTGATTTTTATTTTCAGGACATTGGCAGAATTATGGAGAATGGCTAGAAGAAGCAAAGGGAATAAATAGATTGAAGTCAGAAAAACTAGTTAGAAAATAGACCTAAGTCACAAATGCTGAATTCAGTAATTCATGCAGGAAACAGTGAGGTCCTAACCTAGGGCAAAAGCAGAGGGAATGGAGAAAAGGGGAAGTCAGGGTCACATTGTGGAGCTAGACCCTACAGGCTTTGGTGACTGACATGCGTAGTGCTTGAGAAATAAGTGTCCTAGATGACTTCCATGACTGGGCAAGGGATAGTTTCACTGCCTGAAATGAGGAATATCGCTTCTGAGAGACAGTCGATGCAAGCAGGTTTACACGTAGTAACCTTGAGGCACTGGGAGCATTCAAGGGTGGACGTCCCATAGCAGCTGGGCGCACAAGACCAGAGAGAGGTCTTGGTAGAGATACAGCCAAGGGAGCGGCAGCAGGTGTGAGGCCTCGGTGTGGCTCCCCAGGCAGGACATGTGGCAAGGGCTGAGGACAGGGCTTTGGTCCTCTCCTTGCTCCTTTCTCACACATGACGTGGACTTACAACTTCTTAAAGTCCTATTGAGCTTTGTCAAGGTTCTTCTTGGGTTTGTACATAAAAAAAAAAAAAAAAAAAAGCAGAAGTTTTATTTCACCAACGCACAGTACAATAGTGTTGCTTCCTTCTCTTGATCTGATAAGCATGCTTACCTGTGACAACCAAGTTAGCATTAGTTTTTTGGCAGCTCATCATGCCATTGCTTCATATTGAGCCAATGGACAGCTGAAACCCCCCCAATTTTAAAATAAACTGTCAAGCCAAGGGACCCTCCAATTAATTTTCTATAATCAATTTTTGAAACCCGGTTACACAATTTTACACTTACCTACTAGAAGTTGACCCTCTCAACCCACATTAATCAGGCCTTTACTGCTGTCAGAAGAAAGGTGCCACATGTTAGTATCAAGCAGAGAAGGTAAAGAAGTTTCAGAAAGGCGTTTGAAAATAGGACCTAGGGGAAGAGGCCAATGAGATGATGGTACATTGTTGTTGCTGGAAAAAAAATCGCGCTTTGCCAAAAACAATCAATTATGATTTTTCAGTCTCATCTGGGTGCTGATGATGCTCAGAATTCTTTCCTGAGTACCTACTTAACACTCCCGCTCACACAGAGACCCTACTGCAACCAGGTCTAAGGCCCCCGCCCCAGACTCACCAGACACCGGCATCTGCTGCTAAGAGCAGCGCGGCATCAGTCAGCGGCTCCCTGACTCTCTTCCCGACCTTCAGTTTTGTTCCTGTCATCCTCTACTCCTCCTTCCCCACCACAGGAGGCCCCACTGTGCTTCTATCTTCAAGGCCTGGCTCTGATCCTGTCCCTTTTTCTGAGACCTTGCAAAGGAGATCTCAATTATGGAAAGTAACATTCACAGAAGGAGGAAAGAATATCAAAATGTTAACAGTGATTTTTTTTTCCTGGAAATTAGAGTCTTCTGAGATTTTTAAACAAACAAATGTGATTTTTTTCCATTATAAAAGTAATATATGATGGCTTGTAAATTATATGGTCTTCTTCTTTTTCTTCTTCTTTTTTTTTTAATTAGAGACAGGGTCTCGCTATGTTGCCCAGGCTGGACTCAAACTCCTGAGGTCAAGGAATTCTCCTGCCTCAGCCTCCTAAAGTGCTAGAACTACAGGCTTGTGCCACCATGCCTGGCTGTAATTTATATTTTAATAAAGCTTTTTTAAAAAAATGTAATACATGATTCTAGCTCAATCATTTATCATTTCCTCTTGGGCTAGTTTCTTAATACATTGACTGCCATGTGAGTTGTATTTATCTCAGGCTAGTTTTGAGCCCAGGGCCTTGCGAAGCATGTGTAACTCACACGTGTCTTCACTTTGGCAGCCATGAGAACTGTTTTTCAAGTTGCATATAACACACACACGCACAGAAAACAATACAAAAAACAAAATTTTCATTAAATTAGGATCATTTTGTTTTTGAAGTTTTTATTCTATTTTTGTAATAAAACACTGTGACCTCAAAGAAATTTTTTTTTTCTAGTGTGGCAGTCAATGTGTTAATCTCCCTATCCCTCAATTTGCTAATCTGTAAAATTAGTAAAGTAATACTTTACACAGTTTTGTTGTGAGGATTAAATGAGCAAATCATTCTTGGCATATGATAACTTTTTTTAAAGTAACTATTATTATTAAAGAGATATAACAAAAATATCATCTCTCTATGTGCTGTGTAGCACTGATAACCTCTTCCTAACCTTCTTTCTACTTTTGTGCATTTGTCAAATATTCTATTATGATTATATGTTACCTTTACAAGGGAAAAAGAAACTTAAATGTTAGCAGAAAAATAATAAATACCTACTAATGGAGAACTTAGACATAAACTAAACAAAATACTGTATTAAAAAAATCACCCATAATCCCACTATCAGAGACAACTACTAACATGTTGATATATTTCCTTGCACTCTTTCTACATAAATATTTTTTAATAGAAATGAGATATATAGTATATGTAATTTTGTATCTTTTCCCCTTAATGTTTGTTATAACATGAACATTTTTATGGATGATTTCAAATTTTTCCCCATTTATATATTTTTGTGTTTCTGATGGTCTTCCATAATGACCACGTGTTATTTTTAAAAATCGCACACTTTTTCTAATCACAATAATATATGTAATATAGTAAATAATGGTAGAATAATATATAATATATGCTCAATATGTAAAACTTAAAAGACGCACACAAGAAAGCACATGAAAAAGAAAAACTGCCTTTAATACCACAGATTACGGTGAACATTTTTGTGTTTGTCTTTCTAGGTTTGTTTCCCATGTTTAACCTTTCCAGTTGGAAGAGCAAATCTCTCCACGCCGCTGCCTCTGCTCCACCCGCTCCCCACTCCTGCCTGTTGCTCATCCTGTGCGCGGAGGCCTGGAATTGTGTTCCAACTGGTTGCCCTGCCTTCAGGCTCTCCCTCCAGGCCACCTGCACACTGTGTTTCTGAGTATCTGATGCTGTCACTTCCCCACTTAAAATGACTTCCTATCTCCCCGTTGCCTGCAGGGTAGGTTCCACGCAAGGTCCTCGTTGCTGATCCCAAACCACCTGCCTGGCCTCTCACTGTCTCCACACAGAGCACACACTTTCCCCGCCTCTGAGCCCCAGAGTTCCTTTACTGTGTATACTTGATGAAATTGTATTGTCTTTCACAACTCATCTCAGAGGCGACCTCTTTGCGCCTCGCCCCCAATACTCATCCCGAGGTGCGCACCTCTTCTGGAGTTTTTATTGTGTGGTAGCGCCGTGTGCATGTTCATCTTCCTGAAACTGGGCAGCCCGCCCCCAGCGCCGTCCTTCTCACACCTAGACGGTGCCTGGTGTACGATATCTTGCTAGTTGAAGAAAGGAACGCCTGACTGTATGTTTGTCTTCCACTCAGCTAATCCAGCAACTAGCATTTCCAGCAACTAGTATGAGCTCATTGTGTGTAAGGCACTGTAGAGTTGTCAAAAGACTCAAATAACTTTTTATTTAAGCAACAAAGATTTTTTAGTATTTACCGTAAGAGTATCAAAGCAGTAAAAGGCATGCTTTCTAGTCTCGAGAGAGACTTTCAATCTAAGTAGGGAGATACAACTTTGTCCCGTGAAACAAATATAAACAGTACAAGCAAGTTACATTAACTGTAAAGACAAGTGGAAGAGCAGTGGCATAGTGTCATGGACATAGCACTGGACTAGGAGTCGGAGGTCTGGCTTGTTTTCTCTTCTACCACTTACTGGCTGAATAAGCTTGGATAGATCACTTAATTAGCTCCTTGAACTTGTGTTCTCATTTGGTAAAATCAATGCTTTGATTTCATTGCTCTCTAAGGTCCCTTTCAGCGCTTTGATTCTATAACTAAGTGCTATGGGATGACTGTGAAGGGAACAATCATGTCGCTTAGTGTTGGAAGAAAACTCACAGTGCAGGTGAACTCTGAGCTGAACTTCAACTGTAGGAGAGATTTGGATAGCCAGAGAAGAGGTGGGAAGGCATCTCAGATATGGGGAACAACATAAGCAAGGGGCAGGCAGGGGCAGGATTGGGCAGGTGTGCTGACAGGGTGGACTAGACAAGGTTATCCATGGTGGAGAATGTTTGTTCAGGAGGATTGGGAAACAGCTCGGGCTAGGTTGCCTAAGGCCAGGAAGGACTTAAGACACACAGAAATCAGTGAAGCTATTTTAAGATACTTGCAAAAGACAAGAACTAGATAATAAGGGCAAAGATTAGGTTTGCACCAGTGGGAAGTCAGAGCAATGGTTGAAGCGAAGTTGCAAAGATAGAATCAGGAAGCTGGCTTGGCTCTGCAGTCTGAAGGAGAGGAAACGAGTCAAAGACACCTCTTAAGTTATATACCAGAGAAAGTGAATGAATCAGGGTCTAACCCACATTTCAGTGCCTCCAGAGGGGAGGATGGGATGCCCCAGAAGTAGGGGCGAGGGCTGCTGCAGCTCTTCTATACGCCAGACTCCTGAAGACTTCTCCGAAGAACAATGTGGACTCACTTTTTTTGCTTTTGTTTTTATAGGCGAGGTCTTGCTGTGTCACCGGGCTGCAGTGCAGGGGCTATTCAGAGGCTCAGTGCGCTGCAGCCTGAAACTCCTGGGCTCGAGAGCAATCCTCCTGAGCAGCTGGGACTACAGGCCCTGCCACCACGCCCGGCTCACTTTTTTGTTTTTTAATAAGAATGTTAGTGTGCTTTGAAGTCTTCTGAGTTTGTAATATATTTGGAAACGTCTAAACTTTATCTTAATTAGGGAACTCATACAATATCCTTCAGACTCCTTAGACATTAAGATGCATATTAAATCTGCAGCATCCAAATTTAAAGACCTGGAGGAATGTGATCATTGATTTTATATGTATGGATTTTATTAAAATGCTATTCCAAACATTATCTTCCTCAGGAAGGAGATCTGGGTTGCTATTGGATAGAGGTGAGAAGACATATTATTTGTTCCCAATAGAAGACCTAAAATAAAAAGTCTAAACTATTAAAGCATTGAAGAGAAATATCTTGTTGGTGTCTTACATTTATCAGTTAACATGTAGTCATTCTTCAACAGATACCCGTGTAGCAAAAATTATGCTATGATGCTATAAGCTGTAAAAATGGATAATGTTCCCTGCCTTCAGGAAACTTATAATCCAGGAAAGGAGGCAGAAGTAAGCAAACTGTTATGCTGTAATTTAGCAGTCACGGTCTCAGGATACAGGGACACGCTCAGAAGAGGATGAAATGAAGGACTTTTTACAGAGGGGGAACAAAGCCAACAAGGGACGAGTCAAGGGAACCAACAAGGGACATCGAGGCACTCGGGAGCCAGAGACAGCAGGGCGTCATTACCACCCATAGGCCTGAAGGGACAGGGGTGGCAACAGTGTTGATGGAGAGAGAGAGAGAGAGAGAGAGAGAGCGCGCGCGCGCGCGCACCAAGGGAGAAGGGACCTTCCTGCCAGGGCAATAGTCACAGAAAAATGTCGTCAGTGCCAGAGCTAAGGTACGACAGCAGGGACAGAGCAGAGTAAGAAACATCTCCATCCCTCTCTCCTGCTGCCCTCTGATTGATTGGTGGTGCCTCCAAGTGGCCCAGCCTCTTAGCACCCAGCTGGCAAGGGAGCCTGAGTGATAGGTATTTAGGGGTCAGCCTGTTGGGTCACTTAACGGGATGGAGAAGAGTCAGAGAATGGATGGCAGGGGTCAGAGAACAACCAGCCCACAGTGTGCTATTCTATGATAAAAGGCATAGAGGACAGGAAATAAGGAGAGGCAGAGCTCAGGGACCCTGCACAAGAGAGACTGGGTAGCCAAGAGCCAGAGCTGAGGCATCGCTTTGGGAACCGCGCTTATGAGCAGAGACACAAGCCTGGAGTGACGGGGCGCTTGCTAGACTGAGGTTCAGAATGAAGCTGGCTGCAGGTAACAGCAAAGACAAAAGTTACTTAAATAACATAAAAGTTATTTGCATAAAGGAGGACAGAGCAATGGAAAACAGGTGTGGGGCTCTACAATCGTTAGGGGCTCTGCCATCCTCAACACACGGCTTCTGCCTCCTGATCCCCCAGCCGTCACCTCTGTGTCCACCAGCAGGAGGAAGGAGCAGTCATGTGCCCAGCGAAAAATCAGGGCTTCTCTTTTGTAAGGGAAGAAGGAGAAAATGGACATTGAAGTGTTTGTTTCTATAGGGCAGGGAAGTGCTGCTATACCTCAATTCCCACCATTCTGCTCAGCCCCCAGTTACACACCAGAAACCCAGCACTGTAGAGATTTTTGGCGTAGATTTGGAACAGCTTTGCTATATAGATGGACTATAACCCTAGTGTTTATGCAAAATTAGCTTTAGACAATTCTAAGAGCGGATTACATTGGTAAATTTCTGACTTATGGAGTATATGTATAAAAATATGCCGTGTTCATAAACTCAGAATAAGAAGTATATCAAAGGAAGATAGGCTTGGTGTTTGGCATAATAGAAAGGTAATTGAGGCCGGGCGTGGTGGCTCACGCCTGTAATCCTAGCACTCTGGGAGGCCGAGGCGGGTGGATCGCTCAAGGTCAGGAGTTTGAGACCAGCCTGAGCAAGAGCGAGACCCCGTCTCTACTAAAAATAGAAAGAAATTATCTGGCCAACTAAAATATATATATAGAAAAAAAATTAGCCAGGCATGGTGGCGCATGCCTGTAGTCCCAGCTACTCGGGAGGCTGAGGCAGTAGGATCGTTTAAGCCCGGGAGTTTGAGGTTGCTGTGAGCTAGGCTGACGCCACGGCACTCACTCTAGCCCGGGCAACAAAGCGAGACTCTGTCTCAAAAAAAAAAAAAAAAAGAAAGGCAATTGAAATAGAGATTCCCTGCTGGGCGAGGTGGCTCACGCCTGTAATCCCAGCACTCTGGGAGGCCCAGGCAGGAGGACTGCTTGAGCTCGGGAGTTCAAGACCAGCTTGAGCAAGAGCAAGACCCCATCTCTACTGAAAATAGAAAAAAAAAAAGTAGAGATTCCCCAGCTTGTCGCATAAAACAAAGTCAGGAAGATGCTAGAAACTAAAGGAGAGTCTACTTAAAAGTGCAGAAAGCATGATTTGGGAGGAAAGGAAAGCAGGAAACAGTCATACAGCATGTGAGTCTCCATGGTCCAGCTCAGAACAGCCTGTCGTAGGAGGAGACGCGGAAACACGGCCGGGGCGGCAGCCGTGTTGCGGTAGGAATGAACCTCCCGACGCGGAGCACTGGGCAGGGGGAAGAGAGCCGGCTCCTTTCTTTCCCTGACATTTGCAGGTGACACTCTCTTTTTTTCCCTCCAGTTTTACCTCATATTTCTTACTAAACCAGATCAAAAACAGGAAACATAGATATCCATTTCGACTGATGTTCTGTTCCTATGGGACTAAAAACCACGGGCTGAACCTTGCCATCTGGTCCCTAGAGAACAGCCACTGAGCAGGAGCAAATGCGTATTTTGTATAATTTGACTCCACCAGGATGAGATTAGAACTGAAGTTACTGTCAAGAATTTAGGAATATTCTTCCGTGAAAAAATGCGTAAGACTGTCAGACCTGGAGCCATTTGATTCCGTTCAGCTTAATTCTCCTCAAAAAACATTTAAGCACCTAGCACCTGTGTGCTAGGAACTGAATTAAGCTCGAGGAGCACAGAGATGTATCAGATGTTATGCTCACACAGCCTGGAGAATCAGGGGGAAGACAGATACATAATTCAAATTAACTATTATATAGTGCGTATAAAGGGTTCTCAGTATTAAGGCAAGTAGAGGGTATGGTGTGGTCCCAAGAAATAAGCCTGGTAGGTAGTAACACAGACATTTCGCTAGGTAAGCACTGGCCACCAGCTCTGCACGGTAGCACGCTATCTGAAGACGTAGGATCTGTCCATCCCAGAGTGGTTTTGTGATTAGTGGTATGATAGAAACAAATACCTCATACCTCCCTGGTCTGTATTCGAAGACCTCCATCCGAGTTCCCTGAAGTCACCGACTCTCCTACCCTGTAGCATCTAGAAACAAATGTTTTCCAAGTGATCTAGGCTCTGTTACTGTGGAATATAAACACTTTAGTCAATAACAGCTCTGAAACAGACAAACTCTTTGAGCTGCTGGCGGCCTGCTATCAGTCACTGCTGTGGCTGGTGACAAGCAGTGAGCCTGGGGTGGTGTGTCCTGGAGAGGCTCAAGCGGCCCAGTCAGACTTGCAGGCTCTGACGCAGCCTGCCTGGGTTGCGACGTGGCCCCACCACCTCCCTGTACCTACTGGCTGTGTAACGGGGCAAGTTTTTTTTTCCTCTCAAACGGCAAGGACCAGATGGGGCAAGCCATTTACCCTGGATGCTTCCAGTTCCTCATCTGTAGAATAGGAGTAGCAGCAGCACCTGTCTCGTGGGGTTTTGTGAGGACTCTATGGTAACTACACGTAAAACACCCGGAACAATGCTCAGCACATGGTGAGCTTCCCAGAAGTGACAGTGATTATTGCTGGTACACCTGGTGCAGGGAATCTTGTTCGTACACTGGGCCAAAGGAGGAAAGTGTATGGTCCTCATTTCAGTGAACTTAATCCTATTTATATGAAGCTACAGGGTGATAATGGACTCTAGTTCAGCACAGGTGTCATTAAGACAAAACAACGTAAAACCAAACAAACAATTAATAAAAGGGAACGAGAGAACTAATTTCTTTTATATTTATTTATTTATTTTTGAGACAGTGTCTCGCTCTGATGCCCAGACTGGAGTGTAGTGGCTAGATCATAGCTCACTGCAGCTTCTAACTCCTGGGCTCAAGTGGCCCTCCCACCTTAACTGCTCAAGTAACTAGGACTACTGGCGTGTCCCACCATGCCCAGCTATTTTTTTTTAATTTTTTTTAGAGATGGGATCTTGCTGTGTTGCCCAGGCTGGTCTCAAACTCCTGGCCTCAAATGATCCCCTTGTCTCTGCCTCCCAAGGTGTTGGGGTTACAGGCATGAGACACTGCACTTGGCCCTAATTGTACACTTTTATTAATAATAAGTGAATTGTATGGCATGTGAATAATAAAGTGCTTTAAAAAAAACACAAGGTACCCAGCCAGGAAGCATTAAAGCCTGGATTCCAAATGGGGCCAGGAGGATGACAGCGAGGCCCAGGCTCTTTCTTTACGTCATCTATCTCTCACACAGATTTGGTTTTGTGTATTTTTTTTTTTTGTCTTTTTTAAATTTTTTTTTCCCTCGGGTAGAGAGATGGGGTCTCACTGTGCTCAGACTGGTGTCGAACCCCTGAGGTGCGGCGATCCTCCCGCCTCAGCCTCCCAAAGCCAGGATTACAGGCGTGAGCCACCGCACCGGGCCTCTCACGCAGACTGGGAGCATGGATGTCTCTTCACATAAGGCACTGTGTAGAAGAAATATCCTTGAACGTAGGGATGGGAGGTAAAGGAGAATACTTAGGTGCCCGAGGAGATGAAAGTGGGGGGCCAGCAGCCCTTCTGGTGGCTCATGGTTTCTTAGGAACAGCTGGAGATTGGACCCCCCAGCCTGCCCCGGCCTGCGGAGCAGCGGTCCGCGTGCTGTGCCAGAAACCAGGAAATGGCGCGGTCAGCGAGTTGGCTATTCTAAGCTCAGAAACCTGTACATTGTCTGTCAACTCTGTTATTTTTGAATTTCTCTTGTTTATTTTCCTTTTGGCTTCCCTTAATTTTTAGGAAGTTCCTCTGGCAAATTCCCACTAGTCCCCAACTGTCTTCAGGAGAGACAGGAAGATGTGTTGTTTTCCAAGCCTGGGGCCAAAGGGAAAGGAGGAGACGGCCACCGCGGGCCCACAGACAGCCCAGGCAGCCAGGATCCGCGCAGCCTGGACCCAGCCCCGCCGTGTGCCGACTGAGACGCTCCCCGCACACCGGGTGACCTCACCACAGCCCACAGCAGGCCTCTGGGAGGAGGGGGGCGATGTGAAGACTGCTCCCTTCACGACCCGGGAGCCACATCAGAAGGGCGGCCATCATTGCTGTGTTGGCAAATTCATTTCCTCGGCACAGGATAATGAAGAGGAGCCCAGTTTTGTTCAAATTATTTGACTACGGAGGCAGAATTTGGAAGTGAGCACTAAGTTAAAGCCAAACTAACAGTACTGGAACTTTTTTTTTTTTTTTTGAGACAGAGTCTCACTCTGTTGCCTGGGCTAGAGTGCCATGGCGTCAGCCTAGCTCACAGCAACCTCAAACTCCTGGACTCAAGGGATCCTCCTGCCTCAGCCTCCCTAGTAGCTGGGACTACAGGCATGTGCCACCATGCCCGGCTAATTTTTCTATATATATTTTTAGCTGTCCATATAATTTTTTTCTATATTTAGTAGAGACATAGAAAGAGGGTTTCCACTCTTGCTCATGCTGGTCTCGAACTCCTGAGCTCAAACGATCCGCCCGCCTCGGCCTCCCAGAGTGCTAGGATTACAGGCCTGAATTTGAATTTTTAAACATGAATTAAGTGTTATGCATTCATTAGCTGTCCCTGTATATTATTAATACCTGATTATCTCTGTATGTGCTTACTGTTCAGAGTCGCCACTGGCAGTAAGTACCGCCCAGACATTTGAATGTGAAGATGTCTCTGACCACCTTTTGAAGACTAGGAACAAGTCAAGGCTGGTTGCCCTTTGGTTTTTTCAATCTGCCATTGGGAAGCCTGAATCAATATTGACAGTCCTTTGTACGCAGGTTTTACCCCTGTGCTGGCCAAAGCTGCCCTCTATTGTTGCGTCAACGAGCCAAGCAGGTTTGTCGGCTGCTCCTGTTTCTCAGTGTGACAGAACATTGCTTCAAGCCGAGCTTTGGAGGACGGCCCACGCATTCGCTGTCCTGTTTCCCACAGCAGTTGCTCTGTGTGCTGCTCTTACTCATTCTCGTTGTGTCAGCATACGCAGCCGTGGAATTGCAAAATGCCTTGCTTCTGTGCGGGTAAACCAGTTGTGCTCTTCCGCCTTTCTTTTCGGTGATCTTGTCTTGTGCATTAAGTAAGTATGACTCAAGAATGAAGTTGATGAAGCTGTTAAAGAAATTAGATATGAGGGCCAGAGAAGGCAGAATCATACAAACATAAAACCTAATAAACCCTTATCTGGGCTCTGTGGGTCTTTAACATAGTCTGAAATTATAGGTCAGCTACGGTGACGCCACACACCTGGTGTCTCTGCCAGCTCCCCCGAAGGCAACACGGCCCTTCCTCAGGATGTTTTCTACTTAGATTTTCGGTGCATGCTTGGGCCTTACTTACGTTTGGGAACTGTTTTCTCAGATCTGAATTGCTTGCTTACTAATGTCCTTGGCTTTATGTGTTTTTCCTTATCATGTCTCCTACATTTTTTAAAAATAGAGTTTATTTTTTAGAGCAATTATTTTTCAGACTTTATTTTTTAAAGCAGTTTTAGGTTCACAGCAAAATTGAGCAGAAGTATAGAGATTTCTCTTATTACCTGCCCCCCCACACATGCACAGCCTCCCACATTATCGGTATCTGCCACTAGAGTGGCACGTTTATTATAATCGATGAATCTACATTGACACATCATCACCCAAGGGCCATAGTTTACGTTCGGGTTCACTCAGTGTACATTCTGTGGGTTTGGGAAAATGTGTAATCATATCTCTCCACCATTATGGTGTCATACGGAGTGGCTTCACTGCCCTAAAAATCTCCTGTGCTCTGCCCATTCACCCCTCCCTCCCCACAAGCCCTGGCCTTTTTCTTGTCTCCATAGTTTTTCCTTTTTATAATATAAAATATCATATAGTTGTGTATAGACTTTTCAGATTGGCTTCTTTCACTTAGTAATATGCATTTGTTTTTTCCATTTCTTTTTGTGGCTTGATAGCTCCTTTTTTTTTTTTTTTTTTTTTTTTGAGACAGAGTCTCGCTTTGTTGCCCAGGCTAGAGTGAGTGCCGTGGCGTCAGCCTAGCTCACAGCAACCTCAAACTCCTGGGCTTAAACGATCCTACTGCCTCAGCCTCCCGAGTAGCTGGGACTACAGGCATGCGCCACCATGCCTGGCTAATTTTTTTTTTCTATATATATTTTAGTTGGCCAGATAATTTCTTTCTATTTTTAGTAGAGACGAGGGTCTCGCTCTTGCTCAGGCTGGTCTCGAACTCCTGAGCTCAAACAATCCGCCCGCCTCGGCCTCCCAGAGTGCTAGGATTACAGGCATGAGCCACCTCACCCGGCCGAAAGCTCCTTTCTTTTTAGTACTGAATAGTATTCCATTGTCTGGATGTGCTACAGTTTATCCATCCATCTACTAAAGTACATGTTTGTTGCTTCCAAGTGTTGGCAGTTATGAATAAAGCTGCTATGAACATCTCTGTGCAGGTTTTTGCGTGGACATAAGTTTTCAACTCCCTTGGGTAAATATAAGGGAGCATGATTGCTGGATCAAATGGTAAGAGAATGTTTCATTTTGTAAGAAATGGCCGAGTTGTCTTCCAAACTGGCTGAAACATTTTGCATTCCCACCAGCAGTGAATGAGAGTTCCTGTTACTCCACACCCTTGCCAGCACTTGGTGTTGTCAGTGTTCTGGATTTTGGCCATTCTAACAGGCATGTGGTGGTATCAAACTGTTGTTTAATTTGTATTTCCTTAATGATATATGGTGGAGCAAATATTCATAGGCCTGAGTCATCTGTGTATCTTCTTTGGTGATGTATCTGTTAAGGTCTTTGGCCCATTTTTAAATTGGGTTGTTTGTTTTCTTACTGCTGAATTCTAAGAGTTCTTTGTATATTTTAGACAACAGTTCTTTATCAGATATGTCTTTTAGAAGTATTTTCTCCCAGTGTGTGGCTTGTCTTCTCATTCTTTTGATAGTGTCTTTCACAGAGAAATTTTTAATTTTAATGAAGTCCACAAACCCGAGCAAGAGCGAGACTCCATCTCTACTAAAAATAAAAAAAATTAGCAGGCATGGTGGCGCGCACCTGTAGTCCCAGCTACTCGGGAGGCTGAGGCAGGAGGATCGCTTGAGCCCAGGAGTTTGAGGTTGCTGTGAGCTAGGCTGATGCCACAGCACTCTAGCCCGGGCAAGAGAGCGAGAGTCTGTCTCAAAAAAAAAATAAATAAAAGTTTTGCATATTTACATCTGTGATTCATTCTGACTTAATTTTTTGTGAAGGGTGTAAGGTTTGTGTCTAGATTCAGTTTTTTGGTTTTTTTTTTTTTTTTTTTTTTTTGAGACAGAGTCTGGCTCTGTTGCCTGGGCTAGAGTGCTGTGGCATCAGCCTAGCTCACAGCAACCTCAAACTCCTGGGCTCAAGCGATCCTCCTGCCTCAGCCTCCCGAGTAGCTGGGACTACAGGTGCGCGCCACCATGCCCGCTAATTTCTTCTATTTTTAGTTATTTGGCTAATTTCTTTCTATTTATAGTAGAGACAGGGTCTCACTCTTGCTCAGGCTGGTCTCGAACTACTAAGCTCAAGCAATCCTCCCTCCTCAGCCTCTCAGAGTGCTAGGATCACAGGTGTGAGCCACCACGCCGGGCCTAGATTCAGTTTTATTTTTTTGCCTGTGGACATGGGGATGTCCAGTTGTTCCAGCACCTTGTATTGAAAACACTCTTTTCTCCATTGAATTGCCTTTGCTCCTTTATCAAAGATCTGCTGACGTATTCATGTGAGTCTATGTCTGGGCTCTCTGTTTGGTTCCAGTTGTCTATTCGTTTATTCTTCCACCAGTACCACCCTGGCTCTATTACTGCAGCCTTGCAGTAAGCCTTGGAGTTGGGTAGCGTCAGTCCTCTGACTTTATTCTTCTCCTTCAATACCGTGTTGGCTATTCTGGGTCTTTTGCTTCCCCATATAGACTTTAGAATCCGTTTGTAGATATCTACAAAATAACCTGCTGGGCCTTTGATTGGGATTGCATCAAATCTATAGATCAAGTTGGGAAAAACTGACATCTTCCCATCTGTGGACACATATTAGCTCTCCATTTATTTAGGTCATTGTTTGGTTTTTTCATCAGAGTTCTGTGGTTTTCCTCACATAAATCTTGTACATATTTTGTTAGATTTATACCGAAGTATTTCACGCTTTAGGGTGCTAATGTCAATGGTATTGTGATTTCAATTTCAAATTCCACTTATTCATTGCTGGTATATAGGAAAGTAACTGACTTTTGTATTTTAACCTTCAGCCTTGCTATAATCACTTATTAGTTCAAGGAGGTTTTTTGTTTTGTTTTGTTTTGTTTTTCAATTCTTTGGAATTCTTTAGATGGACTATCATGTCATCTGCAAACAAAGAGAGTTTTATTTCTTCCTTCCCAATCTATATACCTTTTATTTCCTTCTTTTTTTTTTTTATTGCATTAGCTAGGCCTTCTAAAACGACGCTGAAAAGGAGTGGTGAGAGAAGACATCCTTGCCTTGTTTCTGATCTCCTTTTATTTGTTCGTCTGTCCTAATTTTTCAAAATCAGCTGCAGACATCTGATGGATGATTAGACGTGAAAGCTTAACAAGAAGGTGGCTAGAACAAAGAGGCAGAGTGGGATAGTAGAAAGAACAAAAAACTAAGATTTAGGAAACCAGGATTCTTGGCCAAATTTTTCCCAATATTTTATTATGAAATATTTCAAACATACAGAAAAGTTGAAAGTATACAGTGAACATGTATATACCCACTACCTGTATTCTACAATTAACGTTTTGTTCTATTTCATTATCACTTATCCATCCATCTAGCTATGTATCAGTCGATCTTTTTTTTTTTTTTTTTTTTTTTGAGACAGAGTCTCACTCTGTTGCCCAGACTAGAGTGAGTGCCGTGGCGTCAGCCTAGCTCACAGCAACCTCAAACTCCTGGGCTTAAGCAATCCTTCCTGCTTCAGCCTCCCGAGTAGCTGGGACTACAGGCATGCGCCACCATGCCTGGCTAATTTTTTCCATATGTATTTTTAGTTGGCCAGATAATTTCTTTCTATTTTTAGTAGAGATGGGGGGTCTCGCTCTTGCTCAGGCTGGTCTCGAACTCCTGACCTCAAGCAATCCACCCGCCTCGGCCTCCCAGAGTGCTAGGATTACAGGCGTGAGCCACCACTCCCGGCCCGATCTTATTTTTTGATACATTTCAAAGTAAGTTGCAGACATTAGTACCCTCCACCATGGAAATTAATAGAGTTCAATTGTTTATGGTTCTTTCATTTCGGTAAAATTTGCATACAGTGTTAGAAACAAATCTTAACTGTACCATCCACTGAGCTTTGACAAATGCAAACAATCATCTCTGTAACCCAAACTCCTACCAAGATATAGAATATCACCTTCACCCCAGAAAGTTCCCCCATACGCCTTCCAGTCATTCTGCATGCCCACCCTCCAGAAGCATTTGCTATTCTAATTTTTTCACCATAGATAAGTTTTGCCTTTTACAGAACTTCATATAAATGAAATCAGACTGTATTTATTTTTTTTGTGTAAGGCTTCTTTCATTCAGCATGTTTCTGAGATTCATCTGTGTTGTTACATAATTTTTTTAAATTGCTGAATAGCGCTCCATTGTTTGAGGACAGCAGAGTTTGCACATCCATTCTCCTGTTGATGGATGCTTAAGTTGTTTCCAATTTTTGGCCATTATGAGTAAAACTATCATGACCATTCTTGTACAAGTCTTTTTGTGAACATGTGCTTTCATTTGTCTTGGATACTGGGTTTATAGAGGACGTATATGTTTTGTTTTATAAAAAAATTGTTAAAATTTTTTTCCAATGCAGTTGCACCATTTAACACTCCCACTAACCATATATGAAAGTTCCTGTTCCTACATATCCTTGCCAACATTTAGTGTTGTCAATCTTTTTAATTTGATGGGTATATAGTGATATTGCATTATGGTTTTAATTTGCATTTCTCTAATGACTTATGATTTTAAGAATCTTTTCATATTTTTATTTGCCTTTTACATCTTTCTTTGTGAGGTGTCTTTTCAAATATTTTGTACAGTTTTTAATTCAGTTGTTTGCTTTTATTTAGTTATAGGTATGGCATTCTTTATGTGTTCTGGATACAAATCATTTGTCATTATATATATATAACATATATATATAAACGTTTTATTTTGAAACAATTTCAGACTTAGAAAATATTGCAAAAGTGGTACTAAGAATTCCCATATTCTCTTTACCCATATTCCCCAAATGTTGCAATTTACCCTTCTTGTTTTATCAGTAATGCTCTCTGTAAATATACACATATGGCCAGGCATGATGGCTCATGCCTGTAAACCCAGCTACTTGGTAGGCTGAGGCAGGAGGATCACTTGAGCCCAGGAGTTTAGGGCCAATCTAGGCAACATAGTGGGACTCTGTCTCTAAAAAAAAAATTTTTTTTAATTAGCCAGGCATGGTAGCTCTCACCTGTAGTCCCAGCTATTCAGGAGGCTGAGGTGGAAGGATCCCTTGAGCCCAGGAGATAGAGGATACAATAAGCTATGATTGTACCTCTGCACTCCAGCCTGGGTGACAGAGCAAGACTCCATCTCTAAAAAAATAATTAATTAATAATAAATTAATTAAAAATAAATATACACATATATGTGTCTATATAGAGAGAGAAATCAATTTTTTTCTGATGTGTTTGAGAGTAAGTTTCAGACATGGTGTCTTTTTACCTCTAAATTTTTCAGAATGTATTTCCTTTTTTAAAAGTGCATCTTCTTACATAACAGTACAACTAACAAAATCAGGAAATCAACATTAATATAATAAAATTATCTAAACTTTGGCCTTCCTCAAGGTGCACCCACAGTCCCATTAATATTGTTTTATTTGGTCCTAACCAAGATTGCATATTGCATTTAGTCACTAACGTCTCTTTGATCTCTTGTAATCTGGAACAGTTTCTCAGTATTTCTTTGTCTTTTACAACCTTGATACTTTTGAAGGGAACAAGCCAGCTGTATAAATTTTCCTTCATTTGGGATTTGTGTGATCTGTCCCCATGATTAGGTTGAGGCTATACATTGTGGGGCAGAAACGCCACGGAAGGAGGCTGGGTCCTTTTCAGTGCATCCCATCATGAGGTACATGGCGTCCATTTGTCCCATAACTCGTGATGTTACCTTCGGTCCCTTAGTGAAGGTAGAATCTGCCAGACTTGTCCGCTGTTAAGTCACTAATTTTCTCTCTGTAACTAATAGATATCTACTAGATATATGTTTTGCAGATTTTTTCCTCAATCTGTGGCCTGCTTCTTCTTTTCTTCACAGTATCTTTTGCTGAGTGGAAGTTTTTAATTTGAACAAAGTCTAATTTATCAAGTTTTTCATGGCTCTTGCTGTCTCTGTCCTCTCTATTTGCCTACCCTCAGATCACAAAGATATTCTCTTACTATTTTCTCTAGGAACTTTATAGTTTCAGTTTTTACTAAAACGCTATGTATAGTTTAGGTGTCTAATCCATCTCAAATTAGACTTCGTGAATGGAGTGGATTGGGGTCAAAGTTCAGCGTTTCCTCAGGTGGATGTCTAGATGTTCCATCACCGTTTGTTGAAAAGACTTTCCTTTCCCAGTTGGATTTCTTGGCACCTTTGATGCAAATCAAATGACTGCATTATGGGTCTATTTCTGAGTTCTCTGTTATCTTTCCTTGATTTATTTGATTATCTTTATGTCTGTGCCCAATTTTTACACTAACTGCATATTGGTCAATTCAACATAACTCCTCTGGGCCTCAGGTTTGCCATTCACATGATGAATTGTTATACTTACCTGGTTGAGAGGCCCCTTGTATCTCTGAAATCCTGTGGCTCCTGGTTCTCAGCATTGCACTCTTCTCTTTGTGCCACCATTTTGGTATTGATTCTGTAGCTCACTGGGGAAGAAGTTTTGTCAATGTGAGGATCTGCCTGAATTTCCTGTCTTTCGAAGCACTCTGGTCTCTTATTTCTACCTCATGATTTCAGAAACATGGTTCCCATGTGTTTAATATTGAGCTAGTAACCACCCCTGCCATGTCCACTGGTTTCTCTGGCAGGAGTGTTTTGTAAACAGAAAAATCTGCCTAAAATTAGGATGAGCTATGATAGTTGAGTGTTCTCAATTGTAAATAGGGTCACCATATGCTTTATATTTTAAACTAGGGCACTTTTGTGATTGAAAAAAGTTATTATTAACAACTCTGCCAGAACAACAGGTATAAACTAGGCCTGCCCTGAAATGTGTGGTAGTCCTGCCAATAAACCTCTTTTTAGAACTCAACAATGTCACGCATTCACTAGCCATTTTTCAAATGCGCAAATCCTAAGCATGCTACTAGGTGCTGGAGATTCTAACACAAATAAACTATAATTCCTGCCCTAAGAAGGTTTTAGTATAGCTAGGGAAGCAAACAAAAATCAGACAATTATAATAAAGTATTTAATTTCCACGATAGATATTTACACAGGGTTCCTGGTGAAGCAGGTAGGAAACGCAGGTGATTGAGCAGAAGTGTAGTCAAACGGTTATTGGGGGTGGCAAAGGGTATGTTGAGGAAGGCTTTGGGGTACCAAATGAGCAGCTGGGATAACGAGAATAACAGTATTAATAAAAACAATTTAGATTTGCTTAGCCCTTTAGAGAGCTGTCAAGAATGAGGACATTTGCATTCTGTAACAAAGACACATGTACCCGAATGTTTATAGCAGCACAATTCACAATAGCAAAGATGTGGAAACAACCTAAATGCCCATCAATACATGATTGGATTAGTAAACTGTGGTATATGTATACCATGGAATATTACTCAGCTATAAGGAATAATGAAGATACGACATCTCTATGGTTCTCCTGGAGAGAGTTGGAACCCATTATATTAAGTGAAGTATCCCAAGAATGGAAAAACAAGCATCACATGTACTCACCAGAAAATTGGTTTCCCTGAACATCACCTAAATACACACCTGGGAACGACACCAATCAGATATCAGACTGAGGTGGGGGGTGGGGGAGGGGATGGGTGTATGCCTACACAATGAGTGCATTGCGCCCCGTTTGGGGAATGGTAACGCTTGAAGGTGCTGACTCGGGAAGGGGGGGTGGGGAAGGGAGGGATATATACCTACATGATGGGTGCAACGCGCACTACCTGGGGAACAGACACGCCTGGAGCTCTGACTTGGGGGGAAAGGCGGTACATGGGCAACGTATGTAACCTGCAATTCTGTATCCCCCATAACAATAAGGTGAAATAAAATAAAAAATAAAAAGAATGAGGACATTTGCATGGAAGAAAATAGAGAGCCTCAGTGTTGGCACAGCCAGAAGAAACCAGAACAGCAAGCAGCCCACACAGGAGCCGCACATCCAGCTCCTCCTGCCGTTTCCCTGCAGGCCAATGCACAGCTGCTCCCAGGCCTCTGTTCTCCACCCACTTCTCTTTCTCCATTCCCTCTGGATGACCTTCTCATGCGCAGGGCTTCGAAGGACAACTACCTGCTGATGCTCCTAACACGTGTGCTGGCCTTGGGCTTGTCTGGAGAACTGCAGGTCTAAACAGTCGCCTGCTCAGTGGCCAGCCCCACCTGGAGCACACTCAGCATGTGCACTGACATTTCTCCCTGTGCCCATCTGCCCCCCTCCAGTGTTCTCTGTCTGCAGAATGACCTCTCTGTCTGGCCCATTGCTTACATACCAGAAACCTGGGAACCATCCTATAAATCTCCTGTTAGCTCCACGGCCTTCTGAGTCCACATTCCTGTGTATCTCCCGAACCCATCCTCGGCTCCATTCCCACCTCACTTGGTGTGGCTCTTGTCACATCCAACCAGGATTGCTGCCGCAGCCTCTGAACTTCCCTGCCTGTGGCCAATCTGATCCCCATCCAGTCTAGCCTCCCCCCTGCACCCAAAGTGAGTTTCTAAAATGCACACCTAGGCGCTTCACTCCCCTGCTCAAAACGGTTCACTGCGTCCCCACATCGCTCAGGGGAAGCATCACGGGCCTCTGCTTAGCAGCTAGGGCCCTTGCCAGTCCAACCATGCCTGTCTCCCTGGCCTCGTTCCACATTCCTCACTCGCCAGCGTTCACTGGTCTAGCCGTCCAAAACACTCGTCCTCCTTCACCCATTTAAACTGCTCCACACCCCTACGCAGCTCACTTGCTGTTCCCTTTGCCCTCTCACCCCATCCTCCCTTTAGAATCCAGCTTGGGCATCTCCCTGCTCCTTCTAAAAAGCCCTTCAGAAGCTACGCCTCCAAGTTTCAAGAACACACCTTCCATAGCACATTTGAATGTCTGTCTCTCTCTCCCACTAGACCAGGGTTTCTCGACTTACGCACTGCTGACATTTGGGGACAGAAACTTCTTTGCTGTGAGAGGCTGCTCTGTGCATCGTAGCATGTTTAGCAGTATTCTTGGCTTTACACACAAGGTGCCAGTAGCACGCCCACCCCCAATTTTGATAACCAAAAATGTCTCCAGACATTGCCCAATGTCCCTGGAGAGTAAAGTTACCCCAGCTAAGAACTGCTGCACCAGACTGTGAGCTCCACTGGGGCAGAAACCATGTCTTATTTGACTCACCTCCCTAGTGCTTCCATGGTGCCTGAGAGGCAGTAGACATCATGTTTACATGACGAATGAGAGAAGAAATGAGTGTTCTCATTCATTGCTGTTGGGACAGTTAAATGGCACAACATGCAGTGAAGGCAATTTAGTGATATCTATAAAACTTACAAAGTAGTACAGCCTTTGATGTAGCAATTCTTCTAAACTATACTCAGACACATGCAAAATTATAAACGTTCCAAGTTATTTATTAAAGTGTTGTTTGGTTTGGTTTTGGGGGCAGTTGGTGTTTTTGCTTTGTTTGGTTTGGTTTTTTTTCTTTTGTTTTCTTTTCTTTTTTTTTTTTACTGATTGAGAGTTTTAATAGGTTTTTTTTTTTTTTTTTTTTTTTGACAGGGTCTCCCTCTGTCATCTGGACTAAAGTGTTGCAAAAGACTGGAAGCCATCAGAGGGACACTTTAAATAAATCATAGTCCTTCATATAGTGGAACGGTATGAAAATAGAATGAGAAACCTATATTCTGATATGGAAAGACCTCCAAGATGCATTATGAAACTTTATTTTATTTTGTTTTGTTTTATTTTATTTTTTTAGAGACAAGGTCTCACTCTGTTGCCCAGGCTGGAGTGCAGTGGCGTGATCATAGCTCACTGCAGTCTTAAACTCCTGGCCTCAAGCAATCCTTCTGCCTCAGCCTTTCGAATAATTGGGACTACAGGGGTGTATCACCACACCTGGCTAATTTCTTACTTTTCCGTAGAGAGGGGGATCTCACTATGTTGCCCAGGCTGGTCTTGAACTCCTGGCCTCAAGCGATCCTCTTGCCTTGGCCTCCCAAAGTGCTAGGATTGCAGGTGTGAGCTGCCATTGCCTGGACCATTAGGAAATTTCAAAAAGCAAAATGCAAAACAGTGTGTATACAGTATGTTACCATTCATGTAAGAGGGGAGGAGGTAAGAATATCTATTTATACTTATTTGTATATGCACAATGAATCGCTGGAGGATGCATGCGATACTAGTGATAGCGGTTGTCTGTGTGTGTGTGTGTGTGTGTGTGTGTGTGTGTGCCGGGGCTGAGTGCATCTGGGCAGCAGAAGAGCAAAGGGTGAGAGGAAGATTTCTCACCATATATCTATTTATATGTTCTAATTTTTAAACCTTATAAATGAATTGTCTACTTGAAATAATTATTATTACAAGAAAGGCAGAAAATTGTAATGAATTTACATGTAGTAAAGCATACAAAATTCTAATAATTAGTTAATTTAACAGATAAAATTTCATTATAATAATTATTACTACAAAGAAGAAAAAATATAATATAACCTTTTCCAAACCCATGCTCACTCACAATCCATGTAAAAATATTGGGGTTATCTAATTATAATAAAGTTTGCCCTGAGAAAGTTTCTGTGCAACAATTGTTTTCTCTAGTCCAATGTGATGATCAGTAAGTTGTTTATTCTTCTTTTTTCTTGTTTTTCAATTATACTTTCAAGTAGCCATGACTCTTCACATCCCCCTAGTGCTTACTGAGAAACCACTTGGTGTAGGACACAGCAGTGGAGTTTTGAGAGATCTGAAATGAACAAGATACGCTCCCATGGAGCACGCACGGCCCCATGTCTCGACGCTTCACTTTGCTTGAATCTTTGCTCAAGCATCACCTTATGCTGTGACCCCCCCTCTTTAAAACAGCTGCACCATCTCCTCTTCCTCCTTTCCCCTATGCTCACTTATTTTTCTTTATATCACTTACCACTGTCTGACAAATTGCACATGCATTTGATTTTCGTTCATCCTCTCCAACTAGAACAGTGCCTGCCCCATAGTGGCTCTCAATAAATGTTTGTCCAGTGAATAAGTGAAGGAGTTAAGCAGAAAGGAGAGGCTGTGGCATCCCATATCTAGGGGATGGTGTGAACAGCACACAGGGTTAAACAAGATAGAGCCATGTAGCCTTGAAGAAGTGGTGATCACACATGAGCTTGAGAAGGAAGGACCGATGAGTTGTCGCAGTGATGCAGAGATCCGAGGTCTTCTGTGTGTTTCGCACTGGCCAGAAATAATCCTTAACCAGCCTGGAGAGGGCCAGGTGGGGTCTGCCCGACAGAATGTAGACCTGAATTCTGGTCTGAGATCATTGAGTAGAATCAAAAATTCAAGCCAAAGCAGTTGAATACTAGTGCCCCAGCATAAATTGACCTAAAAACTCAATAGCCCCCAATTGTCCTTGCAAGATAATGTTCTATTATCGTAATAAACGGGAAGTAGAACTCTCAGTGCTGCTTAAGCCTCTTTCAATTCCCTTGATTGTAATATCCCTTTCTCCACCTTTCTTTGGCCTCAGCTAAAGAAGAGAGCCGAAGCTTTCTTTCGATTGCTCTGACCTTTCATTAAAGGATCAGTCGGCGGACAGTTGGGGTTTGGCTTACGTCCTTTTCCAGCCCCCTGAATGGCAGGTTGAATGGGTTTAATGGATCTAAGATGACAGAGAAGGCTGATGACTAATGCATTTAGCCACTTGTTTCCAGAACAATCATATGAGTGAAAACCTTCTTGTCACACTTGACCAGCGCTTGTTAAAGGGAGCAGGACAGGTAAAAAGTCCAGCGCGGAGTGTGTGCTTGTCCTTACACACTCCTGGGAAGTCAGAGCCTCATTTTAGGATCTCCCTTCCAGGTCTCGGTTCATGGTAATGATTCTCATTCTGCGTGGCCTGTCATCAACACTGACACTTTGGCCACCCTGAAACTCCTTTATCCTTTCATTTCAATGACCCAATCCTCTACCACTACTTTAGAGGCAGAATAGATCGGGGTTAAGCATGTGGCACCGGGTGCACACAGAATGTGTTTGACTCTGGCTGGGAGCCTTGCTGTGTGAGCTTGGGTAAATTGCTTAACCTCTCTGACTCTCAGTTTCTTCAAGTAATGCTACTTACCTCATTAAGTTGTGAGAATGACATGCACTGATACATGTACAACACTTAGAATAGTGTCTGGAACATAATAAACACATAATCAACATTAGTTACAATTATTTTGTTTTTGACTTCTCTCTCTCTCTCTCTGGCTCCTTTTCCAGTTCCCTGAATATGACCTAAAATTTACCTTTTTAATTTCCATGTCTCTGGGCATTTTCTTTCCTTTGGATGTGTAACCCTCCCCACAGCTCACGTGGCACTTGCATGGGAAGTTCTTCCATGGGAAGGACTTTCTGCTGGCTCCGACCTTCCTCCTGAGCTCCAGCCATATTTCTAGTGCCTGCCAGACACTTACCGTGCTGTCTGGACAGCACCGAAACCAGCACACCTGCATCCCAACTCGTCATCTTGGGAAAACATATTTTTTGATGCCTCCCAAGTACTCCATGTGTAAATAGCCAATGAATCCTGTGTGATCCTTTCCTCATCTGTTCCTTTCCGTCTCCAGCGCTGCTCCTAAGTTCAGCCTTGCTCCCCTCGCCCCGGGCTATTCCAGTGGCTTCTAGGCTTTCCTTCCCGCATGACACCACTGATTACTCACAAACTGTGCAATGAAGGCCGTGTCATTCTCTTACTCCGAAGCCTTTCGGCCCGCCCCTTGTCTAACACTGAAGATCCAAACTCGCGGCCTGGCGTGTAAGGCTTCCCCGGCTCTGGCTCCCGACCGCTTCTCCCTCCTTCTCCCCCCACGGCTCTGCACGGACCTCGTGTTCTGACCATTTGGCTTCTCCAGTCTGTGTCCCACATACCTCGCCCAGCCCAAGGTGGCTCCTCATCCAACTCCAACTAGCGACACCCCTCATCCTTCAAGGCCCGAGTGCATACCGCCTCCTCCAGCAGGCCTCTCCCGATCTCCCACTCTCTTACGCTGTTTCAGACGTTCTACCGTGTTAATTGTGCTTATCACACACTGCCTTGTACTGTAGTTATTTGTTTCCCCGGCTTGGCTTTCCTGACAGATTGCAACCTATGGGCGAGGGTCCTACTCTGTGTATATCTTTGCATCAGTCTTACTTTTCGTATAGTAAATTCGTAACAAATGTGAGTGAACAAATAAAATGATTGTGTTTTGAGCCTAGGTCTATCCGTATCTGCATGTAATTTTTCCAAAAGATTTGATGGTAACAACTGTGGCCACCAAGTGATAATCTAAACCAGAAAGTACACTTTAGAGAATAATTAAATTTCCTTGGCTCATTAAATCTTGTAACTTGGGAAGTAGCTTCAGTGATGTGGTCATTTTTTTCAGCTAAGCCCCAAACGCAGACCGTCAGTTCATGGAGAGTCAACATGTGGAAATGTTTATCAGCCACCGACTACCAACTTAGACACAGTGGTTGTGCTGCTCCCAACAACCAATCAATCAGAGCGTTTTGTTCTTCATCCTCAGGGCCCAGAAGCCCATATAGGAATTATGAGAGATGTAAAGAGTTTAAAATATCATCATTACAAGGAGGCTTTTGATCTGATGGTGAGAAAATCAGCATTCTTGAAATAAGTTTAAAATAAATAAAGCTAATATGTATATATTGGCAATAAGTGTCACAGGAATCTAGATAAAGATAAAAGTGATAATAGTTAATATTTGAATGCTTAGCATTTGCCAACTGATTACCATTATTTTGTTTACGTGCCCCCCAAATCTTATGTGCTAATATTAATATTCTCATCTTACAAATGTAGAAACTTAAGGTCAAGAGGTTAGGTAACTTGCCCAAGGTCTAGAAACATAGCTAGAAAATGCTGCTGCGTACCAGACGGGTTTCAAAGCCATGTTCCCCTGCTTCCAGCCAGGCGTAGCTTTCTGCAGCCCACTCCGAAACTCTGCTTCACTCTTCTGCCAATGCTTCCGCAGTTTTTTAAGCAATACTATCCCAACTTCTATATGTGGCATTTAAGGCCCTCCACAATGTGTCTACAACAACCTACCCTTCCAGCCTGGTGTCCAGGTACCTCCCACCCGAACTCTGGTTAAAGGGGCCATCCCGGACCCCACCTCTTTTCATAAATTCCGATGTTTAAGCCTCTGTTTCTTAGTCAAACAGTTTTGGTTCTAAGTGACGGAAACACACACAAATAAGCAAAAAAAGGAAATTCTATAAGGATCTGAAGAAATCTCATAAAACCCACGGGCAGAACATCTGGTCGAGCTTCACAAGGAATTGGCACCCGGGCCTGGGACATGCTGGCCACTTCTGCAGAGCGGTGGCCAGAGCCCCTCCTTTTCTTTTTCTTTTTCTTTTTCTTTCTTTTTCTCCTTCTTTTCTCTAGAAAACAAGTCAGAGCCCATCATCCGCCCTTCCGGAAGCATGGGTTCCAGTCCTCCTCTCCTCCTGCATGCTTGGCACTTGGGGGGCTGCTGTCCTATGTTCCCAAGGTGAACGTCTTCAGCTGTATCGTACAGACTGGCCAGCACGCTTGAGCCCCAATTCCAGATTCAGAAGATCTGAGCAGCAGCTTGTGTCAAGCGTCATTTATGGCCAGGGAGGACGGGGGATGGGGTCTTGTTGCTGTTGCAACCCTTCCCTGTGTGCGGGGGCACATGTGGTGGGGGAGGTGTCTCTTGACAAAGGTGACTAAAGGCTAATCCACTGAAACAGACCCACCGCATTCTACCTTGCCCACCTCACCCTAGAAAAGTCCTGACCCTCCTTCTAATCCCAGCTCCGACGCCACTTTTTAGAATTTTTTCCCCCTTAGGAAGACCAAAGCTATGTATTCGTCCGCTTTATGACCTCCCTTATCACAGTTCCTTGCACATAACAGTTGCTGCATGAACGCTGGTTACGCTGCGTTGAGCTAGAGCGGTAGAAGAAGCTCTTGTGGTGGGGGGGCTCTGGCTTGGGCTTTAACATGGGGACGTGACTGTCATCAGCGGAGGGTTGTAGAGGACAAAAGGGGAGGAGCCCAGGAGCTGGGCAGCAGTGAAGAGGCTACTCAGACCGGCAGAGGACTCATGCTTGATGCCACAGGCTCCTGGGAGGAGCATGACAATGGAAAAGTGGCTTCGTGAAAGAGGGAGGCCATAAGGGAACACTAGTCTGGCCATGTGTAGACACAGCTGAAAGAGGAGGAGAAGGCGGCCTGCGGGTGGCAGAGCCAACGGGGGCCGGGAGACTGGCTGGAAGACCGTGCCAGAGACTCAGGTATGAGCCCCCGAGGCCAGCCCAGGGACGGCCCCTGGCTGAATGAATGGGAAGGAAAAGCCCGAAAGAGATTCCCAAGAAAGGAATGGTAGGACAGTGTCTGTATAGTCACTGCTGTGACTGTTGATCCCACTCCAGTTTGGAGGCGATTTATATAAATCCTGTTGGCACTGTAAGGTAAAGTCTGTTGTCCCCTATTTACAGATGAGGTGACTAAGGTCACACAGATAGTAAGTAAGAGAGTCTGGGTTTGAACCCACACCTGACTAAGTCTCAGATGCTTGCCCCTTCCACTATGACATCCCACCTGGCTGTCATTACTGAGTTTCCTCAGAGCTGTTGAGTCGAGGCTGGGAGGCTGGCACAGGGAACCTAGGTTAAGTTCCGTCACATACTTGCCATGTGGCCCAACAGGAGACACGTCCCCTAAGCCCCAGCCTTCTCCAACCAGCTTTTCATGTGTCACCGGAACATGGAGAGAGGGGTGTGAAGGGCTCTGAGCAGAGGTTCAAAGGGTGGTTCAAGCAATGGGTCATGGGTTTCTGGGGCTTCTCGGAAGGCAGGTGCAGAGTGGGGTGAGGGGTAGGAGTAAGAGAGGCGAGGAGAGCGTGGGAATGGCTCAGTGCAGGCAGCCTTTTCGAGGGAGGGCCTGCTCCTCGGATACGAAGAGTTGAAAGTTGAGCATGTGTTCAGGAGTGAGGCCTGTGCGCCACACGGGGGCCCGGGTCTCGCTCTGGCGCCCAGGCTGGAGTGCAATGGAGTGATCACAGCTCTCTGCAGGGCTCAAGTGATCCTCCCTCCCCGGCCTCCTGAGCAGCTGGGAGTACAGGCATGTGCCACCATGCCCAGCTTATATTTAAGCTTTTAAATGTTAACAAACACATGTAGCACTCACTATGAGTTCATTTAATCCTCATTATAACCTCATGAAGTTGGTACTAATAATAGCCCCTTTTACAGATGAAGAAACTTAGGCACAGAGAAGTTAAGAAACTTGCCTAAGAAACACCGCTAGTAAGCGAAAGAGCCAGGATTTGAACCCAAGCCATCTACTTTAGGTCTGTCCACCATGCCTACTTCTCACTCATGGTAAAATTCTTCTAATCTATTATTAAAAGTTAAAAAATTGGGGTATTTTACACAATATCAAGATTTTTGGCTTCTCTGAAAAAACTGAGAAATCTCGTAGCATTGTAACTGGCTTTTCCCCACGAGGAACCATGGGTGGCCACCCCAGTAGATGGGACGTGCCCTCTGGTTCATCAGAGTCCCAAGCCAGCCCCTCACTCCCTTGTGTTACCTGCCTGGCCCCTGTACATACTTGTGTTTTCTACCTCTGGTCTGAGCTGTTACATCCATACTGTTATTAGGATCAAGCCAGAAATCCTCCTAATTCTATTAATACATGTAAACCCTTTATGCATAGGATGTCAGCTGAACATCAGGGGAGAATTGAGAAATGAATAATAATGTTCACTGGCCTCAGGTGACAACCCAGCAAGAGAGTGACCACTTGGTCAGTGACGTATTACTAAATAAAAGATGAAAGTCACAATGACAGTCGTAACACAGATGCTATAGAAACCCTGAGAAGAGAGCACTGGATCCTGCCAGGGCCTCATGGAGGATTTACGGTGAAGGAAAACTAACAGGAGGACAAAATGTGGCCAAAGTTAAGACAGAGGGGAAGTTTAAGGCATGGTCAGAGGACAGCAAGCCACCTGGTCTGGTTGACCTGTGGGTAGGTGAGCACAGGTTCCAGTTTCCTAGGGGTGGGCCTGTCTGTGCCCAGGGTCTTGGCACTCGTAGGAATGGTGGTCCCTCTCACTCTTACACATGTCCTGGTCTTGATGTCTTGATGATAAGTTATATGGTCACCGTACACATAGGGATTGTTTTTACACTGCAGTCTTACCTGACCAAATCTAGCAAACCTGTGTCCCAGCACTGAATCCACTGAAGAAGCCCTGGTCACTACACGTGTCTACATTGTTACAGGAAGGGCAATGAACAAGTGAGCACGACAGATGTATGAATACCACACAAGGAAAGGCACAGCAACTCCCAGAGTGAAGGGAGAACAAGAAGTAAGTTCCCAGAAGAGGAAGAAGATGGAAAGAGACCAGTGTTAGCTGGTGGGCCGCAGCTCAACTGCAGAGTGGCGCTCCCCTTCCCTCACCGTTCCGCGCAAACCCAGGCACCTGCAGCCTCACCCCTACCGTGTGGGACAGTCTTCAGAAAACGGTCAGGAGAAGGTGGCGGCAATCCGGTGAATCACCTCATCTTTCTGGGCCTCCGAGCCTTCCTCCACAAGGGGGGCAAAAGTGACGGATGTCACCCCCAAGAGCAGACTAAAAAACCTTGACTCATCCTGACTGCAGCCTAACGAGCGGCCCTGAGCCGGAATCACCTTCTCAGCTATGCCTGGATTCCTGGCCTTTAGAAACTGTGAGAAAGTAAGTATTTCTTGTTTTAAGCAGCTAAGTTTTGGAGAATTTGTTACACAGCAATCGGTAACTGATACACTCCATGAGCTGATAAGACTCACAAGAATGTGACTCAGTGTGGACAAGGGCTGGGAAAATTTTGCTTCTGGTCCCTGTTAGTGCACTCTGGAGGGATGTTAGGACACACGACAGAGGAAACGGCTCACAGAGCAACTCGCCCAAGGTCCTGCAGCTGGTAATTGGTGGACCCAGGATTCAAACCAGCAGCTGGATTCCAGACAACGCCAGTTAATGCCGGTGAACAGTCACAGCCGTGTCCTTGTGGCTGACTGTGCAGAGCGAAGCAGCCAGGACATATATCCCCAAGAAAGCAGAGTGGGACTTCGTTGTCCACAAGCACGCGGCGCCTTGCTCTCTCAGGCTTCCCAGGCTTTCAGAGTTATTTCCACGGCCAGTTTCTGGAACACCCCAGAGAGAGCATTAGAAAAGTATCACCTTTAATCCTCCAGCTAAGTTTCCTGATATATTTTCCAGATCAACAAAGATAATGGAGCTCAAACCAGCTGTGGTTCCTTTGCTGTTTAAGAGAACTCTTAAAAGGGAGTAGTGGGACTGTCACCCAGGAATTACTCCTTCATTTAAAAATAAAACAACTTAAAATACAAACAAACAGACAAAATATAGCCATTGGGTCAGATACGTCTCAGTCCTTTATTTTTTTTTCTTTCCTTATACACACGAGTGTCCCAAGGAAAACTAAGTAACTGCTAACCTTTTCCAATTAAAACTTTGAGCTTCCTAATAACAGGCCCGTAAGTTAAAGTGTCCAAAATTATTAATCAGAGGCAGAGACCAATAACTTATTAGAAGTCATCCTGTTTCTCTTCCAGACATTTGGCCTTTGAAGGCCTTTGAAGATGATACCTGACTACTATCTAAACAAGCAAAAAAAAAAAAAAAAAGCAATTAACCTGGTTCCAAGGAGACGATCACATGTTAGGAACAGGCAAGAGATCACCCTGACAGGGTAAGGGTAGAAGAACTTAAGTCGGAGTGAAGGAAAGCTTCCCCTCCACCTCGTTCTCCTGAGCTGCATCTGTTCTCTGAAAGTAGCCTGCTAGCCCAGGGCTTTGGGGTGGTGTGGGGTAGCCCCTGACCCAGGGCTTCAGGGTGGTGTGAGTAGCCCCAGAACCCAGGGCTTGGGGTGGCATGGGGTAGCCCCAGAACCCAGGGCTTCAGGGTGGCGTGGGGTAGCCCCAGAACCCAGGGCTTCGGGGTGGCGTGGGGTAGCCCCAGAACCCAGGGCTTCGGGGTGGCGTGGGGTAGCCCCAGAACCCAGGGCTTCGGGGTGGCGTGGGGTAGCCCCAGAACCCAGGGCTTCGGGGTGGCGTGGGTAGCCCCAGAACCACGCACTTGAGAGCTGGGATCCATGCCGGAGATCAGAGAGGCCCCCGGAACCAAGATGCACTGTTGCCTCTCAGGAGGTTCAGCAAGAGCTTTCCTTAGAATTGAACATAACAAACCTACACACTAATGTAATTATGAAAAAATTATTAAGCTTGATTTAAATCAACTTAGACTATTACAGACTTGGTTGACCATAGATTCATAAGATTTTTAGATCTGAAACTGAGTTGTTCTTTTGTTTCATTTTGCTGAGACAGAGTTTTACTCTCTCGTCCAGGCTGGAGTCCAGTGGCTCGATCATAGCTCCCTATAACCTTGAACTCGTGGGCTTAAGCGATCCTTCTCCCTCAGCCTTCTGAGTAGCTGGGACTACAGGCTCGAACCACCATGACTGGCTACCATTATTATTATTTTTTTTTTGTAGAGGCAGGTCTTGCTATTACCCAGGCTGGTCTCGAACTCCTGGCCTCAAGCGATCCTCCTACCTGGGTCTGCCAAAGAACTGGGATTACAGGTGTGAGTCATAGTACCCAGACTGAAACTGAGTTTTAAGGCATCTAGTTCAATCCCTTCATTATGGAAAGGGAAAAATGAGGACAAATGACTTGTTAAAGGTCGCACAGCAGGGCAGGGAAGGGACTCTATGTTCTCCACTTACAGTTCCGTTTTCTTGGATAAATCACTCTGCCTTCTGGCTATGATATTCTGAGTGCTTCCTTTTACGACCGTAGGTTACTAAGGCCTGGGAGCCGTCTTTTCCAGAGCTGGAAAATGGGTGTGATTTCTTCTGTAACACAGATTAGCAGTTTTGAACTTGCTAGAAAGGAAGCAGGGAGGAGCAGGAAAATTGAAAGCCGAAAAATGATCTGCTTCAGGTTAAAGTTAACTCTGTAGTTACCAACAAGTTATTGTGACGCCTGCAGCTACCACCTACAGTAGTGGCACATTCTACACTCTAGTCTTCCTAGCGTGGCACAAAAATTTGGAGAAATGGCCGGGCACGTGGCTGGGCATGATGTCTTTTTTAAATGTGCTGCACCAGCCAGGCGTGGCAGCTCATGCCTATAATCCCAGCACTCTAGGAGGCTCAGGCAGGAGGTATGCTTGAGCCCAGGAGTTCAAGACCAGCCTGGGCAACAGGAAGACTTGTCTCTACAAAAAAATAGAAAAATTAGCCAGGTGTGGTGGTGCATGTCTGTAGTCCCAGCTACTCTGGAGACTGAGGCAGGAGGATTACTTGAGCCCAGGAGTTCGAGGTTGCAGTGAGCTGTGATCATACCACTGCTCTCTACTCCAAGCAACAGAGCAAGACTCTGTCTCGAAAAATAAATAAAAGTTTGGAGAAATGACCCAATCCCCTAAAATCACACAAAGTCCTCCCAGTTTCATTTTGATAGATGCCGATCGTGCACGAGTGCGAGGCACTGTTTTTGGCACAGCAGAGGGCGAAGAGATGAAAAAGATGCAGTCATTGCCCTCCAGGTCTCTCAGCCCAGTTATAGAGATAGTCTAACAAAAGAGGATGAAAGTCAGCGCCAAGCAGAGGGAAAATCAACACGCTGAAGTGCCCAGAGGTGGGAAGAGTTCGAGTTCATTCCCAGAGTAAGTAGGATTCGCACAGGCAGGAGCAGCTGAGGGACCCGCGGGGCGCAGAGTGCCGGAGAAGCCTGGGAGACACCAGGAGTCAGCCTCTTCCAGCCCCTCATTCCACTGCGGCCTGAGGACAGTTAGGACAGGTGACTGCCATGGCCACTCCCACATAACTAAGGGTCCTCTTGTCCCGCTCTGACTCTGATGGGAACTGGAAACGGGCACGGACGGAGCAGCAGCTTTCGTGTGAACCCAGGAGTCACAGGCTGGCCGTGGAGTCCCAGGCAAGTGCACAGGCAGCGTCTGGAGGGATTCGCCAGTGACGGCTTTTCCATGTTGAAGTGAGATACTGAAGAAGTCACCCAAGGCACCGATGCCGAAATGCCCTCAGCCCTTCCCAGGCTTCAGAACCAGGAAAGTCCACCAGGCCCGCGCTGCCTGGATGCCCCTGCACAGTGTGCCTGCCCACAGCGTGCCGGCCTGCGTGCTCGCCACCCCCCCCACCCCCCGTGCCCTGCCTGGGTGCTCACCCCCCCACCCCCCACCCGCCCGTGCCCTGCCTGGGTGCTCACCCCCCCACCCCCCACCCGCCCGTGCCCTGCCTGGGTGCTCGCCACCCCCCCCACCCCCCACCCGCCCGTGCCCTGCCTGGGTGCTCGCCACCCCCCCCACCCCCCGTGCCCTGCCTACGTGCTCGCCACCCCCCCCACCCGCCCGTGCCCTGCCTGGGTGCTCACCCCCCCGCCCCCCACCCCCCGTGCCCTGCCTGGGTGCTTGCCACCCCCCCCACCCCCCGTGCCCTGCCTGCGTGCTCACCACCCGCCCGTGCCCTGCCTGGGTGCTCACCCCCCCCACCCCCCCACCCGCACGGGCCCTGCCTGGGTGCTCGCCACCCCCCCACCCCCTGTGCCCTGCCTACGTGCTCGCCACCCCCTCCCACCCGCCCGTGCCCTGCCTGTGTGGTCGGGAACTATCTCTCTCTCATTCTTTCCTGCCCTCTGGCCCTGGGAGACCCGCAGAAGACTGGAGGGTGGGAGGCAGGAAGAAGCCAGGGTGCCTCCTGCATGACCCCAGCTCTGGCTGGGCATCGTCTCCCGTCCTGGTCCCAGCTTCCCCCTACATTACCCCCATCCCCTAACACGGAGCCCAGGCTTCGGGAGCCTGGTGACATCATCTCCTCCTGTGTCCTTCTAACCCTGGGGTAGGCAATGGCTTCCTGCTGTCGCCAGTCCCTCGGCACCCATGTAACTGGTTTCCTGCACGGCAGCGTCTGTTTCCTCACCGAATGCAGTCTGAGACAACGCGGCACACGGCCGCAAAGGGGAGACGTCTTTGCTATATCATGCATTTTGCTTAAAAAGTCATGTGAATTTCGCATTGTATCCCATGATTTATCTGTGTTTGCCTTAACATGAAAATAATGTTTCCCGCCAATCTCAGCATGAATTTGAAGCTCCAGAAAGATGCCTCATGTTAGCTCTGTGGGACTACGTTCCCTGCTCCTTGTGCACCAGCAGGATCTCCCCAGGCAGTCCCTGACCTTTGCTAGTGATCTACTTGGGCTGCCATAACAGAATACTACAGATTAGGGGCTTAAATGACAGAAATTTATTTCCTCACAGTCCTGGAAGCTGAGAGTCCAAGATCGAGGTGCTGGCACGGTTGGTTTCTCCTGAGTCTCTGTCCTTGGCGTGCAGAAGGCCACCTTCTGTATGTGTCCTCACACGGTCCCTTGTCTGTGTGTCCACACTCCTGACGCCTCTTCCTCTTCTTAGGAGGACACCAATCCTGTTCGATTAGGCCCCCTCCACCTTGTGACCTCATTTAATCTTCATTGCCTCCTTAAAGGCCCCATACAGCCACACGGGATTAGGGCTTCAACATATGAATTTGGGGGCCGGAGGAGCACAGTGTGGTCCATAAGACCATCCTTATACTCTCTAGGCAGAACTGCAGAGAATTCGTTTCCATTATAAAGCTGATCATTCCAAGATTTCCAGACCTTTTACAATTCCAGTAAGCAGAACCATTGCCTCCCCAAAGGCCACTACTAAAAATGAAATTGCTACCTAGAAGTACCCAGTCTAGTGTTCTCCTATTAGCAAAATCCTTGATTAGCAAATTGCTACACAAAGTGTATACCCGGGAAGAGAGGGTTTATTGGGGTGGATGTGGGCAGGATAGGAGTGAGGGCAGGAGGAGGGGGTAGAGGACGAGTTGTTTGGGCAGCAAGAGGGCAGGCTTGATGGGGCATGGATGGGACTATTAAATATCCTTTCTCCTTTTTCTTCTCTAGATTTTTCCTCTACCCTTTTGTCTTGCTTTGGTTAACTCCTGGTGTGAGGAGCAGCACACCGAAACAGGGAGAGACCCTCACAGGCACTGTTCTACGGGGCAGGTCACATGTCTGCCTGCTCTGGGTCACTGCCACACCTCCGGCCGGGTCCCTCCCTTTCCACCCAACAGACAGTTACTTACAAGACAGTGCTTACTTGCAGGCCCAGCCTGGGCTCCAGCCACACAACGGCAAGAGCTTGAGGTCTTGAGAAACCCAACTCCCTCCTTGACTATTCCAGTTGGGTTCTTTTAATTCAGAATGTGAGAAAGTCAACAGAAGAATCTGTTGAATCCCTAAATGAAATTATCCATTGTCATTCTTTTGGGAAAATAAATCAAATCGAAAATAATATAAAGACATAAAGACCGTGTAGTGCTAGTGCTAGTGTTATCTTCTCACTGGGGTATTCATGAAACTCTTAGCCAGGATAACTAGGGGTAGGCTTCTGGCCCAGTATAGTTGTTTTGACATGGCCACAACCCACAGTGATCTGGCTACTTCTCTGTATTGGTATTTATTGCAGAGACATAATTGTTTATGGATTTTCTGCCTTCATCAATTATGTTTCTATTTCTGGCAGTTCCTGTTCCTGATTTCGGTTGTAGAAGTGCTAGAGAACTCTCTAATGCAAATGTGTTTGGTATGGAGCGGTGGGGTGCCCAGCGTTGGGGAGGGTCTTCCCAGGTCACATGGGCCCCACACACAAACAATATTTCATTATCAAACAGTCCTGCTAGTTACAGCAGCAAGGGGCAAATGGTATCTTTTTATGACAAAATATCTGGGCACTCACTGTTTTCTTGTGGGTGTCCTGAGTGCTGGGGCTCGGTCACCTGGGCTCTGCGGGGCCCACTAACTCCAGTCTTCTCTTGGGAGTAGGCTGCTGAGTGCCAAGTGCCAAGGCTGAATTATACCCGCTGCCTCTCCCTGATTTCGTATTCTACTTGCATTTGTCTTTTACACATCTTTTTCTTTTGTATTATACTTTTAAAGCAAATTGGGTAAAGTGAAATATGTGAACTTCAAGTTTTAACCAAAAAAATAAAAATGGAGAGGAACCAGCAGTAATTGAGCACGAACACGGTGCCGGGCATCTCACTCACGTTGCCTCTATTTCATAATCCCTGCAAGGCCGGGAGATGCCGCCTCTGTCTGACAGCTGAAGACTCTGAGGTCCAGGAGGGTGACAAGCAAGCAGGAGCAGAGCCAGGACATGCAGTCGGGGGGGGTCTGTCTGCTCAGGTTTCTGTCCCCACGGTCCCAAACAGGGGTCAGAGCTTGCTTCTGTTTTCCGGCTGGACAGAAAAAGGTTTAGTAGCGTCACCAAGGACTCATAGCTGGTGAGCAGCAGCCTACGAACTGGGAAAGAAATCAGATCTTCCGACTCCCAGCTTGCCATCAAACTTTCAAACGCAGCTCTCATCCTCACAACTAAAACTACTTTCTGCTTTTCTGTATGAAATAAGTGCAAAGCCAAGTGGCCTGTGCCTCGCACATTGTTGGATAGTACACGGCATGTACTATCGTACTTCAGAAAAATGATATTCTCTTTTTTTTGTTTTGACATCATTAATCAAAACCTCCCAGACCAATATTTACAGAGACATATATAGAGATGCGATGAAAATAATGAGCAGTATCTGATCATTGACATGATACTCCCCAAATTTGCTCTGCTCTTCCTAGTATCTTATGTATATTTGGGGAGTGGGTTAAATAAACAGCATTTTAATTTTTGTATTAATAATCCTTCATTCTTTCAATGAAACCTAACACTTACAGACCGTTTTCCAGCTTAGGAATTGCCCCATCTCTGAAGCAACGTGAATTCATGGTTTTCCAGTGATAACATCATACAGTGGTTTAGAGAATATTCTTGTAAGGCATCTTCGTTCTGAGAGTATGTTGTTTACCTCGTCATGTGTTTTTTGCGCTGGAGCAGGGTGAGTAACGTATTTAAAATTCAGTCCCTCGGTAAGAGGAAACGGGCAGCGAGCTGCCGGCCCTGCAGAAGTGGCCTGAAGGGCAGCCTCCCATCAGTGGCGGAGACCAAGGGGGGCCACTTCCTTCCAGAATCCCACTGGCCACTTGGCTGCTACGGCAGGAGGTGGCAGGTGGTGTCATTTCACCTGGACACACACTGATTTTGGAGTATGGTGAGGCACAGGAAACTTCCGATGCTCCTCGTTTATAAAAATAAAACTGAACAAACCTATTTGCTAACCTTAAACTTATTTAGCATAGTTTACAAAAGAGAGGTTATGTAAATATAATATACACATACATACATATATTTGACTTCCCTATCTTTACTTTTTCTGTTTTTGCAAAACTGAGATTAAAATTTTGTCAGGATTCTTTGGTTATAAGCAACAGAAATGAATTCTGGCTAACCTGAGGGGAAAAGGGAGTGGGAAAGAGAGAAGGCGTAGGAAGGACGGCTCATAGAACCCAGGGAAAACGTAACCACCAGGCTTTGAAAGGCCAGGTCCCGGGCACTGAGGGGCATCCTGGGCTCTGGCTCCAACTCACCCTCAGCCCCCGTGTTCCTGCTCAGTGTTTAGATTCCAAGGAAACAGTGTCTGGCTGGCTTGGGCTGGGTCAAGTGCCACCTTCATGGTAGGAGGGGGAAGACCCCTACGATTGACACGCCCACCAGAATTAGATGAGATGGGGGTCTGCAGGGTGGAGTGGCTCCCCTGAAGAAAGGATGCTGGGCTGAGTAAGGAGAAAGACGCAGATGCCCACTGCGGCCAGTACACAAGGTGCAGCCGTAGTGAGGACGAGGGGTGTCCCAGACAATGGCACCAGAGGAAGCCTGAACACAGTCTCGCAGCTGCAAGTCATTTGTAACTGAACTTCCAAGGCACGGGGCAAACAGCCTCACCACTTTGCGGTGACTTTGCAGGTCCAAGAAGAAAGACATTGACTCTCTTTGCTTCTCTCCTCTGGGGAGGAGGTTTGGTGGGTGCTTGTTTGTGGAGATTGCGCAGCAGGAGGTCGTGGCTCTGTCTCTGGGGGGGCGCAGGACCCGGGCCGGCCTTCCTCCTGGCTGTGAGCAGCTCAGAACTAACGGTGGCCTGACGGGCACAGCCCTGCTTCGGCCAACCCCGGCCGCACCGACCGAGGCCGTGGAGGGTGGAGTCGTCCGGAAGCCCCTTTCGACATTAACCTTGAAGTGTCTGTAAAGACACTCTCTAAAACCCTGTTGTCCAGGACAGTAGCCACCAGCCACTGGCAACGTGGCCAGTTCAAGTTGAGATGTGCTGTACATGTAAAACACACGGATTTTGAAGTCTTACTGTGGAAAAAAAATCACACATGAAATAACTTATTACATGCTAAATTGACATTATTTTGGAAACATGGGTTTAATAAAACATTAAGGCCAGGTGAGGTGGCTCACGCCTGTAATCCTAGCACTCTGGGAGGCCAAGGCAGGTGGAACGTTTGAGGTCAGGAGTTCGAGGCTAGCCTGAGCAAGAGCGAGACCCCCGTCTCTACTAAAAATAGAAAGAAATGATTTGGACAGCTAAAAATATATACAGAAAAGAAAATTAGCTGGGCACAGTGGCACATGCCTGTAGTCCCAGCTACTCGGGAGGCTGAGACAGGAGGATCACTTGAGCCCAGGAGTTTGAGGTTGCTGTGAGCTAGGGTGACACCACGGCACTCTAGCCAGGGCAACAGAGCGAGACTCTGTCTCAAAAAGAAAGAAAGAAAGGAAAGAAAACATTAAAATTAATGTCACCTGTTTCTTTTTACTTTTTTAAAATGTGGCTACTAGAAAAAACTACAGGTGTGGTTAATATTAGATTTCTCCTGGACAGCTACATTCTAATATCCTAGTTTTTCTTTGTAGCACAGTTTGGTTTTTTATTCATGTTTGTTGCCCCTTAATAGGTCAGTGCCTTGCAGAGAGTAAGTGCTCAATAATTTTTTGTGGGACAGATTAATAAATGATTGCATTTATTCAGAGCAACGTTTGTGCCACATGTAGAGTTCTTCACTTGGAGTAATGAGTATTTTTTTTTCTTTTGAGACACTCTGTTGCCCAGGCTGGAGTGCAGTGGCATCATCATAGCTCACTGCAGCCTCAAACTCCTGGGCTTGAGTGATCCTCCCACCTTAGCCTCCCAAGTAGCGAGGACTACAGGCATGTGCCACCACGCCCAGATAATTTTTAAGTTTTTTGTGGAGATAGGGTCTCACTATATTGCTCAGGCTGATCTTGAACTCCTGGCCTCAAGTGATCCTTCCACCTCGGCCTCCCAAAGTGCTTGGGATTACAGGCATGAGGCACCGTGCCCGGCCAACAGTGAGAGTTAATAAGCCATAGAATCAGTGCTTATCCTATGCTTGTTCCATGAGGTGTAGCAGTAGGAGGAGTAAACCCTTCTGGAAATACCCAGGCTAGTATGCTTGAACTGTGAGGCTGGCAAACTATTGTGCCCCTCTTTTAGATCTTCCGCCTAGCACTCTCCCAACTGAGCTATTTCGGCTGCATTTGTGCCCCTTCTTTTTTCTAAGGCCCTTTTTTATTGGCCCCTAAACTCGCTCTGCTTTAGCAAGAAGGCAATCCCTTCAAGGTTTAGCGAGCTTAGCTAAAATGTGTGTTGTGTGTCAAATAAATGTCTTTATGGAAACGAAGAAGTCTCTATAAACTAGGTTGTTGAATTACCAGGATAGACGAGGTTGTTTTCAAAGCACTCTGAGGCCTGGGGAGATTAATTCGGTGAACAGCCCAAGGCCACACGATCAGTTCCTGGTAGGGCCAGACTAGACTCTCTGACTCCTAACTGAGATGACCTTGAACTTCACAGAGAAAGGAGAGGTTGTCAGGTGTGAACTCCCTCAGCTTTCCTCCCTGCTACCTGTGTCTCAGAGGAGGAAGGGAGTCCTTACTACTTTCCAGACCTAATCTCGCCACCTGTGGCCCTGCCCGGCCCCTCCCACCCACCTGGGGCCTTGCTCCAACAATTATCTCCTGTCTGTAATGTTTCCTCTCTCTATCCACAGCTTTTCCATTGCCTTCAATATGCCCAAGACCTTGCCCTCAAAGCCACCGTCACCTTTGCCTTGGCCCTGCAATCCCTCCTGCTCACTGCCCGCTTCCTTTCTGTCCCTGCCCCTCCCTCTGCGAGCCAGGTCCAACCCCGCTCTGCACGTTCTCACTTTTCCGTCTTCAAGCTCTCCTGGGATGACTCCACAGCACTAGCTGCTGCTTCCCTTCTCTCCCCACACTGATTTCCCACGTCCTGCCTGAGGTTTCCCACGTCTCACACAGCGCCGGGGGTCCCTCCCCAGATCTGCCGTCCTTCCTCTGTGCCCCGCGCCATTTACTCAGGGCCCCGATCACATCCCTCCGACTGTCTCTGATGCTCGCCCTCCTCCCTCTTCCTTCCTCTGCTCTTCTGCTGGCAGCTGTTGGGTTCTCCCATCTCTTCCAGACCCGTTTATTCATCCCGAACTTAGTGCACTGCCTGCTGAGCCCCGTGGGGGGCTCTGAGGGTGCCCCCGTGAACCGGACAGGTGCACTCCCTGCCCTCAGAGGCCCCGCGTGGCTACAGATGGGCCACAGGCAATCGCAACACCGAGTGACAAGTGCTTTGCGGAGGGCGCGCAGGGCACTGTGGGAAGGGAGCAGAGGCGCATCTCACCTCCTCTGGGGGTTCCTGACAGCAATAGGAAGAAGTCAGCAGAGACCGGGTGAAATGGCGAGGGGAGAAATGAAGGATGTTGCCAGTAAGCTGAAGGACCAAAGGCAGTCAGGACGGCGGGCCACATTTGGTGAACTAACGGCATTCACTAGGACCAGAGCTTAGAGCTCTGGGGCACAGTGGGCATGAGGATTAGCTGGCCAGACCACAAAGGACCTTCTAGTCAGGTGAAGGAGTCTGGAAGTCATTCTGAGAAAAACGGTGAGCATTTGAAGGGTCTGAGGCCGGGAGAGACGTGATAGGATCTGCGTGTTAGAAAGGTCCCTCTGGTCTCACCTCCAAGCGGCAAACAGCAGGGAGGGAGGCGAGACTCCAGGTGGACTCCCAGTCATTAGGTCATGTCTAGTCATGTGAAAGTGGACGTAGTTGAAACTGGACTTGGCTTCGCCTGTTCCTGGGAGACAGGCTCTGTGGGGCCCAGGAGTCCAGCTTGCCACTCACTGAAAAGGCCACACCTGGGACTGCGACTTAGCGACACCTGCTCCCCAGAGAGCACGCCCTGGAGCCAGCCCTGAGTCCAGAACCTCCCGTTCCTGACCCAGCATGCATTTGTCCAAGAGTTTTGGTGCCCAAGGATTTGTTAATACGTATTTTATTATGATTGTTTTCTCTCCTCTGACTACCTGGCTCCTGCGCTCAGATTCTCTCCACTGGTTCTCCCGCCAGGCCCAGAAGCACCTCAGTCTTCACCACTGCCCCAGACAAGCCCTGCCCTGGGCCGGAATTACCCACGGGCTGCTGTCTGCGCTGTAGGTGCCTGGAACACACAGAAGGTGCTGCGTGAACACAGGAGCCCGTGAGTCAGTCATGCCCTCTCCCCAGATCATTCCAGTCCTCAGTGGCCTCCGCCTCTTCTGATTGCCCACAGCATTGTGTCCTTTCCCGTGGGTGCCGAGCACAGCGCCGGCTTTCCCACCGTGCCTTCATCTGCTCACAGGTAAGATTTTGCTTAGTGGCCGTCACTTCCCCCTCTGATGGCAGATCTTCCATGCGGCCTCCGTAAGGCTCTTCAAAAGCACAAATCTGGAGGGCACAGTAGCTCACGCCTGTAATCCTAGCACTCTGGGAGGCCGAGGTGGGAGAATCACTTGAGGCCAGGAGTTCCAGACCAGCCAGAGCAAGAGTGAGACCCCATCTCTACAAAAAATAGCAAAATTAGCCAGGCGTGCCCCTGTAGCCCCAGCTACTTGGGAGGCTGAGGCGGGAAGATCACTTGAGCCCAAGAGTTTGAGGTTGCAGTGAGCTGTGATGATGCCACTGCACTCTACCCAGGGCAACAGAGCAAGACCCTGTCTCCAAAACAAACAAACAAATGAACAAATAAACGAACAAAAACCAAATAAAGTGTAAATCTGATACCATTGCTCACTTGCTTAAAATCTTACATAGTAGCTTGTCTCTCAAGAGATAAGCCTAAGCCCCTGGCATGGCATACAAGTGTCTTCAAAAGAGGTTCCCTGCCAACCTGGCCATTGTAAGGTTTTTTGGAGTGACCAGCACCAGAGAACGAAAGACGAGCAGAGTTGAAAGGGATAAGTAAAGAGGCTTTATTAGGGCGCTCTTGGGTGAGGGTAATGGGTCCCAAGAGAGGGGCCCGGGCGAGATTCTCGGGTCCCAGGTGGGGAGAGGGGAGAGAGAGACAGAGACCCGAGAAGTCGCCTTGCCCAGAAGTCTGAGTGGGTTTATATAGTTTTTCAGGGCTGGGGAATGGGAGTTTTTCCAGAGGGAAGGTTTCAGCAGGAAGAGTGAGGAATTTCTTTGTTACAGTTTTAGGGCGGGTATTGAGGAATAGGAGGGGCTTCTTCTTTTTTCATTAGGGAGGGGAGGGGTGCCCGCCACCAGCCTTACAGCCAAGTCTGCCTCCATTTCCACAAGACTGAAGACATTTCCAAAATACACTGTGCTTTTGCCTTGCACACCCTTCCTGCACACCTTGTCCGCTGACCGGCCCTCATTCAGCATCCCGCACTCCGCCCAAATGCCCCCCAAAGAGGCCCTCGTTGATTTGCTCCCGGCAGTAGCACCGTCTCTGTTATAAAACTTACGCTATTATCATATAACACCATGTAGTACTGTTTACAGTCCTTCCTCCACTGAATAGTGAGCTCCTTGAAGGCAGGGGCTGTGTCTCTGAGACCCCAGATGCAGCTCTGTGCCCGGCTGGAGGGGCTGAGGAGGCTCAGAAGAAGCGAAAGGAACGGCCTTGCAGGAGCTGGGACGCGGCAGCACCGGTGGGAGCTGGGGCCCCTCAGAGTTCTCGAGCTGAGGCTCGAACCATCAAACTGTCAATGTTTATCTTCATTTTTCAATGCCTTGTCGATCTTTTCTGCCTCCTCCCACCCTCTCTGCCTTCCTGACATACCACCCCTCCTTTCTCTGAAATCTCCAGTTGCAAACTTCCTGGTAAATGCACCCATACTAGGGTATCAGGACTAAGGTACAAGGTATGTGGTCGTATTTGCAATTCAAAAATAAGGATAATTTGTCTTATTCATTATTTCATTGAATTCTTACATAAATCATTTGTGGCTGGATGATGAGCCCCGCCTCTCTCTCTTCTTGTGGACAGTGCCATGGAGAGGGAGGGCCCGTGGCCAAGAATTTAGTGGAGGCTTCTGAGAACCATAGTCTCTAAGCTTCTCTTTGTGCAGCTAACAGCGATGTGTCTGGGCTGTGCAGCCCAGGGAAGGCCTCTGTCTTCTCACCAGGTCGTCTGGAGGGAAAGGGTGAGGAGGGACGTAGCGAAACGCAGGAAGGAGCTAAAGGCTGCCCGCACGAGAGCCTGAGCAGGCTGCCTCTGAGGAGACACTCACAGCCTGGGTTTAGGCTGAGCTGCCCAGAAACTGCCTCTTGTCTGTCCTCAGGTAAGGTCAGAGTGCGCGTCTGGTGCAACAGCGCCCTGCTGGAAAGTGGAGGGCGGGTGCCCACACGGACACTCAAAGCCACATTGGAGAAGAGTCCCTGGCTCAGAGGCTCACACCCACCTGGGACCTCGCTGCACAACATAGCACAGATCGGCCCCCAGACAGCTGGGCGGGTCCCGGGGAGCCCGAGTCCCTGATTGTCCAGAATGCAGGATGAGGAGTCGCACTGTAGGGGGACAAGAGGTCCCTCCTGGAGGAGATCACACCTCTGGGCCAGGGTGGGGTTTCCTAGGTGGGAGTGGAGAGGTGGAATATGCAGGTGTTCGGACACGGGAACAATCCTCAGGGAAGGAGTCAGGTAGGACAAGGCGGCACTCCAGGGACCTTCCACCTTTGAAGGATCTTGGGGGTTGGGTCCTTTTTTTCTCTCCTCTAATGTAATTTCTTCTAGTTACTCCAATTTTGAAACATATTTTGATGCCCACATTCAGCCACATGCAGTGGCGATCATGGACCCAGGAGGGCGAAAGGGCAGGTAAGCCTCCACTGTACCCTGGAGGAGCTGCGCCCGGGGGCGGCCACACGATGGTGGGGTGCGGTGGGGGGCCCACGGCACCGGGGGCAGCTTCCAGGTGGTTACACAGGAGGGCCCCGGGGAAACACCTGCCTGCCACTGAGGACCAAGTGCTGCCTCTCACACCGTGACCCACAGCCGGTTTAGTGGGCCTCAGTCAGGAAGGTTTTTGTTGTTGTTGTATGTAAATGTAAAAATCAGCACTTTATAGAAAACAAGGCAGAACTGAATAGAAAATATCCAGCTGCGTGCTCTAGTAAGACTATTATCTTATAAAACTTTTATTTAAGTTATACATGTGTTGGATTCATGATGTAAAATATGTTTCTCATCGGAAGTTGGGATTAAAAGTGTTTGAGCGGCACGATGCTGAGGGGAGGTGGCCTTGGAGCAGGGTGGGCATTCTGCTGGCTGGGTGACCTGCATGGGACTGGCAGCGCCGCAGCGCAAGCTCCACTTTACAGCCAAGCAACCAAGGAAGCTGCGAAGCACACTCACAGCAACCCAGCGCCTGCCCGTCAGAGCCCTGCGCCCTCACCTCGCGTTACTTCGTCTGCTTCTCAAGGTGACTTTGCAACGCTGCCCGTCGTATCCCCATGTGCAGAGCAGAGCAAGAGTGTGAGTGGCTTGCACAGGGTCTCGTAGGGCTGAAGGCTTTCCCCAGGGCTGCGCGGGGTTCTTCGCTGCTCAGGGCCTTGAGCTGTAGCGGAGGTGACCCAATGAGGATAGGGGAATGCATGTATAGTGGTTAAAGTTCAGGCATCAGGGGAAGGAGCCAGGAAAGCCTCGCCCCTCAAGTCACACTTCAAAGATGACAACAAACACTTACAAGTAAAACTATCCCTGCATGGCTGGTTTGTGTGGGAAACAATTCATGGGTCCTTTTCAGGTTGAACAGAAAGTACTAGGAACATTAACACTGAGAGCAAGGGATGTCCCTGAAGGTCACCCAGAAGTAGAGAACAAAGGAATAGCACACAGGTATCTTTACTCATAAATTGTTCTCAAACACTGAGCCAGTGTTTATTGGGAACCAGTTATGTGACTGCTACCATGATAACACACATGGGGAGAGTGAAAACACACAAATCGCAGGCGATCAAGGCATCTCCAGTAGCATGCGTGTGTGCACACACCCGCAGAGGGGTGTGGGGAGGAAACTGCAGGGAAGTGTCAAGCCGGAGTGAGGACGAAGACCTAATGCCTGGATGTAGGGGGCAGATCTGCAATGCTGGAGAAAGTGCTGCGAATCGTCTTGGGCTTTTCAAACTGACAACATTTCAGCTATCTGTTGTTAGTGAGTGCAGTTTAGGTTTTCCACCTCTACTGTCTGTGATAAGACTAGGAAACTCTCCCTGGGAAAATGTTTAGTGATAGCAGCAAAGAGGGTGGTTAAATGAGCTAATTTATCTGGGAAATTCTGTGATTTATGAGATATCAAGAAAGTGGTTCTCCCCATAATGTTAGGAGCCTGGGAGTGTTGACTTGTAGTTTTCCTGACCAGCTCTGTCCTCCGCATGGAGAGTCACCTTAAGACCTTCCTCCCACCTCGGGCCCATCTTTCTTGACTGCTGGGGGCTCCACCCCTCTCCCTTGAGCCAGCCTCCGCCTTCACCCCCCTGCACCGGAGCAGTCCTTCTCTCTTCCAGAAGTGAGGACTCGGGGACCCGGCACGCCGTGTGTCCGGTAGGTCAGCGCTCTGTATCTCACTCTGCTGCTGTGTGTGCCCGTGTCAGCAGCACGTTGCTGCACGCGGATCGATCGTGGCTCCACAGAAGCTGGAGCGATTGATCTTCCTTTCTGTCCCAGACCTACCTCCCATGCAACGCCCAGCGCGATGAATACCAATTGGATTATTAATGCAATCTTTGCTCCTTTTGTAAAGCGGCGACCACAATTGCCAACAAAGTGGTTTGGTCATTACGGGGAAAAGAGTCACATGAAAGTAAAGTACTAACTTACAAAATACTTCCCTTTACAAAAAATCTGTTATACTTTTCCTTTTGTGGTTTTCTGTATCACATGAAAAAACTTCACTGTAATTTGCATATACCCATGAATATAAATATAATCATAAAGTTCTAGGCAACCACAGCATCTGAACCTGACATTGTAACTTTGTTTTCAAAATGAAAATACCCCTTCCTTTTTTCTTTTCTTTTTTCTTTTTTTTTTTTTTTTTGAGACAAAGTCTTGCTCTGTCACCCAGACTGGAATGCAGTGGCTTCAGCCTAGCTCACAATAACCTCAGACTCCTGGGCTCAAGTGATCCTCCTGCCTCAGCCTCCCAGGCAGCTGGGACTATAGGCATGCGCCACCTTGGCTAGCTAATTTTTCCATTTTTAGTAGAGAGGAGATCTCACTCCTTGCTCAGGCTGGTCTCAAACTCCTGGCCTCAAGCAATCCTCCAGGCTTGGCCTTCCAGAGTGCTAAGATTACAGGAGTGAGCCACCACACCCTGCTCTTTTCTGATTAATTAGTATTAGATTTGATCAAAGTCAGTAAAAGCTCTCTTAGAAAATAAACATGGTTTCTTTGTGTTCCAGAGCCTGTTTTGAGTGTTGTTTTATGCACTCTACAAATGGTATACTTTATATTTTCTCTCTATTGTATTTTTTCAACATGGTTTTAGGATGTATTTATATAGGTACATACTCTGTTCTTTAGTAATAACAACTGCCATTTATTGAACACAAACTGTGTGGCACACGTTTCACATTTCACATACTCATTGATGCCTCTCAATAATCCAGGGAGGTAGGTGTTTCTGGGCGGTGTGTGTGTGTCCCATATGAATTCTTATCAAAAGACCTCCATGTCACGAAAGGCTGTAAATCTGGTGGGTGAGGTGATCTGCCCTGTGGATGTCAGGGAGCCTCCTTCTCTATCACCCCTGGGCTTGTGGATTGGGCCCAGGAGCCAAGGTCACGGTGACAGGATGGAGACCTTGTATGATACCAACAACACCAGCTACCTGGTGGCAGGTTGGTTACAGTGCGCCCCTCCATCAGGAATGGTGCCTCTATTTGTCTTCACTGGAGTAGATGCTTACCCTGGATTTGTGTTCACCTTCTTTGATTCTGCTAAACATAAAATGTGAAGTCAACAAATGCCTTAAAGATCACCAAGGCATCCCACAAACATCACTTTACAGTGGAAGAAGCAGGAAATGGACTTCTGCCATGAGATCCAATAGTCTTGTCATGTATCCTATTATCCAGAAGTCTGACAGAACCGTGGCATGGCATGGGTTACCAAAGACATAATTACAACACTGTTGGAGATGGTGTGCTGCTACGTTGCAGGACATAGCACATGCTTTGAATCATGGTTTGGTCCCTCCCATAGCCAAAGTACGGAGCTAAGAAGCAAGAGGTATAAGTGGGCGTAATCACACCCAATGACCTGCTCACAAATGTGTTTGTTTCCTACCCGCATGAATCTATTATCTGCCGGTTTAGAGGCTTTATCGATGTACCCAAGGGAGAAATGCTTCCACCAGGAGACGTACTGAAATGGAAGCTAATACAGCGGCCTGGTATTTTGTCTCCTTGTGTCATCAGGCAAACAGGAAAGCGGGAGTTGGAGTGTTGGCTGGGTCACGGATCCCAGTTATCAAGGGCAGCAGGGTTGCTCATAGACAATGTGGACAGAGAGAAGTATGTCCTCTGGGTGCTCTTCCTGGGAAGTGTTAAGTATAGGAGGAGGGCTGAATGTGGATATCAGGCAATGAAAGGGTGGGCTATAGTGGACTTGGGTCATGGGTTTGGTTGCCCACCCCCCAACTCACCATCCTGTTTTGAGTCTCCCCCAGTGAGGGCATCCTGCAGGGGAAGGACCCTATCTGAACCAGAACTCCCTCTTCCCGGGGAGTGTGGCATGGGCACACAGCCTAGGTTAGCCATGGGAAACCCCTGCCTAAGCCTCTGAATCTGGAGGTGCCACAGATGTAGAGGCGGTTAGAGTTTATTCACAGAAGCGAAGGCGAGTGTGCTCTAGAGGCAGTGCCCACAGGGGCTTATCAGCCAGACTGTTCCCGAGGCAGCCGGGTTGGTGTCCTGGGTGCCCTTCCAGCCTTGGTTTGGGCCCATTGTCAAGCCTGGTTCTCCAGTCTTCCTGAAGATCAGCTTTTGGCGAATTCCTCTAAGTTGTCCATAGTTGGTTCTGTTGTTTTCACCCAGTAGCTCCAATTAGTCCAAAGGGGAAGCAGCACAAACGTGAATCCACCTTCTTGTACTGTGGTTCAGACCACGCATGCTTCCTAAGCACTGGCCGCTTGGATCACTTCGGTTGTGCATAGATGGGGGTAGAATAAATCCTGTAAAAATAGTGCTGAGAGTAGAGAAGAAGTGAAACATTAAGACATGATAAGGAAATCTTTCCGATAATAAGAAGTCCAAGGTTAGCTAATACACATCCCATTACACCTTACACCTAGACTCAGCTATCAGCCTAAAACACCTCAAAACAGCAAAAACAACAAAAGAGAAAGAAAAAAGCAAGAACTTATAGGCTAAGCACTGAATTGAACCCAGATATTAGATTTCATCTCAATGGAAAATGGAAACAAATTTTTATTTTAAAAAAAATTTCTTTGAAGAAGGTTCCTTTCTTTTTTCCTTCTCCCATCTCCTGGTCCTTCTCCTTCACCTCATCTTCATCTACTTTCCTTTCCACTTACACTGTTGTGATGTAAATACTGTTCTCTTTTCCCTCTGTCTCTCAACAAGCAAGATTCTGCTTCTCTGGCTAACAGCTTTTGATAATAGTCCTCACATTTATGTGTGCTTATAAGCACTCCCAAACATGTACTTCCCCCGAAGCGTTATTTACCTGCTGTCACTCTCTCCCAAACAAAGCTGACTCTCTTTGGAACCACGAGGACAGGGACTGCTGGTGAAATGCAGTCCCTTCTTTCTCCTAAAATTAGACTGTGTGCCCAGAAGAGTTCTGGAACTCGAAGTGGGTGTTAGAAATGCCAATACCACAGTTGTTTGAAGGTTTCCTTGGAGGATGGATGATCGCTGAAGATGGAGAGGAAAGAACTACCTCGAGGGGAGGGAGAAGTGAAGGCAAAAGGGAGAGAGACTCCACAGTTGCTGGAGGAAACAAAGGAGAAAAAGAAGAGAGCCGTCTCAAAGAGAACCGTGGATGAAAAAGCAGCTGTTTGGAGAAACTGGCTTCTGAAGGAGGGATGATGTAATTAGGGTCCAGGGAAGCCATGAAAGAGGTCCATTAGGAAACACGCTAGACAGTATGGAGCAAATTTCATCGGGCCCAGGGGAAAGAGCACGGGATGGGAAAAGAGTGGAAGGGAGGCAGAGCAAAGCCAGAGCAGCCTGGGGCAGAGCAGCCCTGGCCCAGAGGGGTGGCTGCATCCAAAACCCAGTGGCCCAGCAGACGGGGAGCTCAGTGGCTGCCTCAGAGCGGAGGGAGGGGCAGGATGCAAGGTCAAAAGAGTAGATCTTTGTGTTCAAACTAAATGCACCTATAATGATAATAATGGCTTATTATATAGAGTGCTGCAAAATTTATAAGCCGTTTTCTGTTACATATTCTTAATTACTCTTCATACATTTCCCTCAAGGTTGGTATTATTATCTTCATTCTATAGTTCAGGAAACTGGAGCTCAGAGGCTCTGGGACTTGTCCAAGGTCTCCCAGCTCAAGAAAGTCCGGCATCCGCGTTCTGTCCCTTGCCTAGAGACTGTGCCCTAGAGACTTCTCACACCACAGTGAGACAAGAACCACAGAGGAGAGACCCTGCAGAGAAACAGGGAAAAGGTGCCTGTCCCCACACCCAGGGGGTCTGAAGGGACATCCTTGCTGTCGGGTGATGCTCCCAAAGGAGTCTCTCTGCGGATGTGCCTGGCTGGTGTCCTCGCCTTGGGTTTTCTTGCTAGACCCGAAGATCTGTAAGACCAGATAAGTCCTAGACCTTGTTCTTTACAAGTGAGAAATATGAAGAAGGCATTTTGAAAGTTTGCTGAAATCTTTCTTTAACATGGAAAATTTAGTGTTTTGTGATATTTTCCTTAATTGATTTCATAAGCTTAAATCTGTCCCCCATATCTATGAGTATTTCTTGCATAATTCCACAAATGGAATGCACCGGTCATTTTAGTCCCATCAGAACCCATCAGGGACTTACTGTGTTTCATTTTAGGGCAATTTTACAAATAGGGTATCTTAGTTATGTCTTAGCACATCCCTGGGAGGTGGGTATCCTGTTCCTGGTGGGATAGGTGAGGAGACTGAGGCACCACCTGAAGACACAGCTAAGGAGGGGTGGAGCTGGTGCCTGGGACCAAAGCTTAGGTCTCTGAATCCACGAAATCAAAGCGCACATTTCGAAAGGCACCTCCTTGGGGTTTAAAGGGTGGTGGTGCTTGTCGTCCCAAGTTAGGAGGATCGCTTGAGCCCAGGAGTTGGAGGTTGCAGTGAACTGTGATGACACCACTGTGCTCTAGCTGGGGCGACAAAAGCAAGACCCTGTCTCAAAGAAAAAAAAAAAAAAGAAAAAGAAAAGAAAGCAAATATGTTGTGGTCAGAGATGTGGCTTCTATCTTTAACCACCCTGAACACCTAACCAGTGCTTGTTAATTGTGTTTTTATTTCCTAGAATTTCTCTATTTGAGTCTTTGAACAAGGCAAGAGGGCAGAATGTCCAGGCCTTTGAAGTTACAAAAGCTACTGTACTCAGTTCTGCTCTGTGTTTTGCAAAAGGACACACCTATTTTTATAGGTGCTGGGACTTAAGTTGCCATGCAAATGGCACTTTCCATAGGAATTCCTATTTTAGGGATGAATTTCAGTTCACAATTATACACCAATTCTAAAAGAGTGTTTTTTTTTTTTTGGAGTGTTTTTTGTTTGGCTTCTTTGTTTGTGGGTGTATTTAACTATCTTTTATTTTGGGGGATGGCAGCCAGAGGTTGCTGAAATTTTCACTTGCTAGTGAGATAAGCATCAGTTTTCGTCCCCCCAATAGTCTAGGTGGTGTGACAGATTTTGTGAAGGGCAGACCTCATTGGAGCTCAGCTTTCAACAGAGCGAAGGGGATCCTCTGTGTCAAGGACATTTTAATTGGCTGTCTGCTTTGTGCGGACTCATTAGGCAATTGCCAACCTTCTCCTTCACTTCGCCTGTGCAGACCTGGCTGGCTACGGAAGACAGCGCTGGGAAAAGAGATTAGTAAGAGGAGAGGCTGTTGGACTGGAGAGCTCCGGGCGCTGGCTGAGGGCTGCAGAACCTGCAGGGAGGGGTGGGCTGGAACACAAAGCCTAGAGCTGGGGAGGGAAAGAGAGAACCGGAAGAGAACAGCGAGCATGGAGGGCTCCAGGCTGGAGGTGGCACTGGAAACTCCCTCAGAAAGCAAGGTTCAAAGGAGACAATGAAAAAGTATAAATGGACAAATAAGATCGGGACAGACGAGAGAAAGCGTTGACAGAAGTGGATGGTCACAGAGAGCAAGCAGCCTGCCAGGGAAGAGCAGGCTGGAGGGGCCTCCCCTGAGAGGTGACTCACTCACGCCCTAGCAAGCTGTTTGTCCCGAGGGCTGCAGAGGGAAGCGAGAGCTGGGGGGGGGGGGAGGGCGGCAATCGGAGTTCCAGCCCTGAAGTGGTCAGCCCAGCCTGCCACGAGCACAAGGGAGGGTGGGTGTCAGGGGACGCAGAGGGCAGTGACTCATCACCGTGTTGCACCAGGATGGGACCCGGTAGGAGGGCTGGGCAGGGGGCTGAGGCTGTCAAAGCATGAGGGGGTCCAGCTCAGGAGCAAATGGGCCAAGACTTCAAATAAATGAAAAAAAAGAATGAGGAAGAAATCCAACTCACATTAAGTTCACCTTATAAAAAAGTCACCCAAGGTATAATAGCAAAAAGGAAAAAAAAGGAAGAGGTAGAGGGGACCCCAAAACATCCATCAATAAGGAAGTAATTAAATAAATCACGATTTCCAGACTAAGTAATACTATGAAGCAGGTAAGAACAAAGAGATAGCCCCATATACTGGAAGGCAAATTATTTGGTTAAAAGAAATCATAGGGCCGGGCACGGTGGCTCACACCTGTAATACTAGCACTCTGGGAAGTCGAGGTGGGAGGATCGCTTGAGCTCAGGAGTTCGAGACCAGCCTGAGCAAGAGCGAGACCCCACCTCTACTAAAAGTAGAAAAAATTAGCCGGGCATGGTGGCGAGCACCTGTAGTCCCAGTGACTCGGGAGGCTGAGGCAGGAGGATTGCTTGAGCCCAGGATTTTGAGGTTGCTGTGAGCTAGGCTGACACCACAGCACTTGCCCCAGGCAACAGAGTGAGACTCTGTCACACACACAAAAGAAAAATCAATCATAGAACCAAGGTATGGTTCTACTTGGTATGTGTATGTGTCTGAGTCGACACGTGGGAGATGCACACTGAACTGTTGCCAGTGGTCCTGCGCTGGGATGGGGCAAAAGAGTGAGACAGCAGAAACAGGCGTCAAAGCTCAAACCTGCAAGATCATCTGCAAGGAGGGCAGGAGGGTGCCCGGAAGTGTGGGTGGGAATCTGGAGGAGGGCGTGTCCGGCTAAGTCTGGGAAGAGAGCAGGTGTCCTGTCCTCTAAGAAGGCTCTCCCTGCCCTGGCGTGGGTAGAAATGAGAAAGAACGTGCTGCCACTGAAAATGACAATATGCTGGATCTTGACTGGGGGTCTCAGCACTTGTGAGGCTCGTGCCTCCTCTCAGCCCTGGGAAAGGGAGGGCTGCAGTCAGGCCACACTGAACATTTGCGGAAAGATCTGAGGGAGAACCGAGCTAGAGCCTGCTTGAGCACATCGGCTCCTGCTGTCTTCGCGCTTTACCTCTGACAGCCGCCCAGAAGACGGAAGAGGTGCAGTCCTGGCTGATTTCTGTTCCTCTCAGCTTAAATGGCACTTCCTCCCAGAGGCCTTCCCTGACCCCCTCAAATCTCCTTCCCTTTGCTCCTCATTTGACTCATTTTCATCGAACCCTGACCCTTTTCTTCATGTACCCCCTGACTGTCACCTGTCACGCTGTGTGTGGGTTTGCAGCACCTCCCTGGGTGCGCCAGAGCAAGGGCCGCCCCATCTGACTTAGTTCCCACTGCACCCCTAGCCCCACAGCGAGCGGTTGCTCAACAGACATTTCCAGGGTGCAGAACTGCCGAAGCTAGTGCAGGCTTCACTGAGATTCCCTGTCCCAAACCTGGCATTGAAAACTTGGTGTTAAGTGGGTGGGATTGCCAGGAAGGTGTTGAAACAAAACCCTGCCCTGCATTTCCTAAGCAGGTCAGCAGGTGAGCACTTGAGCCCCAGCCCAGCCCTGGAGACGGTGTGATTCAGCCCCCTTGGCCTGGCCTTCAGCTGTTTGGTGAGGCCAAGGCCCGCCCAGGCCCAGGGCTCCGGGGCAGTGCTGCAAGACTGGGTGGATAGAAGGGGCACTGGGGCAGGCCCCCCGGGGAGGGCAGGGCGCAGGTGACTGTACTGTCTGCGGAGAGCCTGGCCAGGCACTAGGGAGCCAGAGAACAAAGGAGGGGTGTTGCCGAGGAGGGCGGATGTCACTCCTCCTCCCCGACCCACGACCCACGCAGCGTGGGAATGACACCCTGAAAATCCCGCTCATAGGCCAAGAGGAGTTTTCAGCTTTTCCCAGTTACTTTGGAGGAGGATTTGCCAAACTGCTGTTTGGTGTGTGATTCAGCTGAGCCAGGGGGGCTGGAGGGCACCACCGTCCCTCCCTCCCCACTAAGTAAGGGGAACAATGGCAGAGAGCAGATGTTTGCCCCCAAGCTCCTCAGGGTGGAGGCGGCCTCTCCAAGGCTGCCCCTGCGTGGGAGCCCACCAGAGGAGATGATGCCTCCCGGTGGGTGGAAAGGAGGGAGGGGCCTGCAGATCTAATGGAGATGGGGAGATGGCCTAAAAGGCCCCCCAGGGGTTGAGAGGAAAGTTTCTGGGAGTTTCAGAGGCTACGCATTGGCCTCACCCTTCTGTTACAGCTCGGGGCATCTTTGCCATAGAATGCGGGGGGTGAGGCTGTGAGCCTGCGGGCCCCACCCGTCCCTCAGGCGCAGCCCCGGGAGCCCCCTCCTGCACCCACACTGCCCGGCCTTCCCTTCCTTCAGACAGGCCTGGGCTCTGACAGCTCCAGGTTAGGGACATCTGTCGGCGAAGCCCACCAAGGCCTGCTCGGGCCACTGGGAAGGACGTGCTGCCTGCGGCCTCTCTCGCTCCGGGGAGGCTGCTGATTTTCTTCCTTCCCTGACTTCACTCACCTCAGGTCACAAGCCGAGAGTGACACAGCTGGAGACCACCAAGCCTTAGGACTCCAAGGTTTCTTATGCCTCTGGCTGCTCAGAGAGGAACTTGCTTTGATTTTCTGTATTTCAAATGAGAAGCACTTTGCCAGCCAGCTGAGCAAGTCTAAGAGTGCCATGGCTAGTGGGACCCCAAAACCAAAGGACAGGAGTTTAGGGAGGCAGGGGTATGGATTCTTTGTGTGGGTCAAGAAAAGATGCAGATTTTGGGGGGGACCCAGGAGCACCTAGACCTGGGGAGGGGCCTGGGTAAATGGACTATGCCCTCCCCTGGACGGAATTGGAGGTGCCCCTGTACTCCCCAATCCCCTGACCACTGCCAGGCGTCAGTTTATTTTTTCTTGAGATAATGGGAAAGCACTTTTCAAAGTTACTTATAAAACTTCAAATCATAGCATTGTTGGATATCTGAGAACCACGAATCACTTTTGTCTTGCTATAGGTGAGGTCACTTTTCAAGAAATGTACATTTTCTCAGCCAGGCACAGTGGCTCACGCCTATAATGCCAGCACATTGGGAGGCCAAGGCGGGAGGATCTCTTGAGGCCAGGAGTTCGAAACCAGCCTGAGCAACATAGCTCCAGATGCTCAGGAGGTTGAGGCAAGAGGACTGCTTGAGCTACGATGACACCACTGCACTCTACCCGGGGCACATTTGTCTCGAAAGCAAGAAAAAGGAAGGAAGAAAGAAATTTTCTTAGAAAACATTAACACAAGGGAAGAGACAAGGCATAAAACCATAAACTGGCACAGACTGAACCAAATAGCTCCAGGACCGAAAGGTCAGTGGAGGCGTGCTCCCAGGACGAGACCCCACTCCGGACAGTCACTCCTGGGTGGCATCAGACTCTAAGCCCTCGCAGTCCCCTCTGGGGGGGCGCTGATCCCCCTGTGGTGCGGCTGCTGAGGGTCAGGCGGCCCTCCGCGCTCTGGGCTGCTGTCGTTCTGCGAGGCAGTCCCAGACTCAGCAGAGCCGGCCTGCTCTAGCCCCACCACAGGGCCCGCTGTGCCGCTCACCAGCCCCCACTCACCCTCTCTGAGCCTCACTTTACTCATTTACAGCCCGAAGTCTCCACAGAATATTTATGACTAAGTAGAATAATGTGAGTTTGAATGGAGCTCATTAATATTTGTTTATGTATTTGTTCCTTTCTAAACCTTCCTCAAAGAGCAGTCAATCCTCGCAGGCCTCCAAACAGCATCCTGAGTCCGCCCCGAGACCCCTGAGCCTGCTTCTGCCGTAGGGACGGTAAGTAGATCATCTCAGCCTCGCAAGAGGTCAATGTTACTATTCCCATTTTTGCTGCGAAGGACACGGAGGTGCAGCAAAATGGAAGAGTGTGTCGAATGTCACAGAATACCCACTGGCAGAGCCAGACTCAGACTCCAGCTGTCTGACATCAATCCCGTTCTGTTCACCCTGGACGTGCTGCTCCCTCCCATACCGCCGGAGCAGAAAGCTGCGCAAAAGGGTGACGCACACCCAGCTTTACAGCGGGCAGACCCACTCCTGCGCCCCAGCTCAGGGAGAACGTCGGCACTACTGCTTTTCTGGGGGGCCCAGCACACACACCCCCACCCCCCACGCCCACCGCCACGCACACGCGTGACCAGAGCAGTCTAGGGTGAAGGTCAGGGCTGGCTGAGAGCGGGAGTCATCTCGGCCGTGTATTTGGCTGTTACGGACTCAGGGTCAGGCTGAAATACTGAGTGCTTACTGAGGGTGCAACCTCTTCCCAGGAAAGGGTGGGGGCCGGGTGGCCAAGCTGGTGTATGGAGATGGGCAGGGAGAGGGTGGGCAGGGACTTCCACGCCTTCAGATCCGGTGCTGTTCCCGTAAACAAGTGCAGCCCTCAGCTCCCAGGAGGGCCTGGGAGCAAATGTGCACGTCTCTGCCTCTTTCCCGGCAGCTGTTCGAGGAGGCCGCGGCCTGCCATCCCAGCCGGCCTCCCCAGCCCCCAGCTCCAGCCCCAGGAAGTGGAGCTGCTGAGAACCTCTCCTCCAGTCTCGCCTCCTGCCGAGAGTGTCCTCCGCAAGAGCATTTCCTGGCCTAATTAAGCTGGGTAATGAGTAGCTAAGAGGAGGGGATAAAAGCCCTAGGCGGCTTAAAGCTGGGACAGTTTATGACAGGGGCGTCTGCAGCTGGTGACATTCCTAGGAAAGTTATTTCTCATAACCCTGGGAAGCTGCATGCTGTTTCCTCAGCAGAGTGAGCCCGAAGGTAAGCGCAGGGAATTTTGTGTCTGAAGGGGGCATGGATGGAGGGTCCCGGAGGTGACAGGTGGGGGCGAGCTCAGAAGGACTGATCCGAGCTGCAGAGCAGTCACAAGCCACCCGGGCTAATGCCCTTAGCTTAGCCCCAGGCTGGGCTGTCCTTGGCGACCAGGTGTGACTCCCGAGGCCGGGTTTTATGTTTCATCTGAACGATAGGACTGTGCACAGCTCGCAGCTCCTAAGACTTTGTCCAGTGCGGAGTTGGGAAATCTGAGCCAGACGCTCTATCCTGACTCCCCTTCAGCCCTCTTTTGAAGGTGCTAAATATTGTGCCCTGGAAAATATCAGGGCCCCAGCAGCCAGGCGTGGGTGGGGGAGGGGAAGGCTGGCACCGGGAGCTCTGGACTCCAGGGTCTGCCCTTTCAACCGGAGCCAAAAGTCATCCATTACCCACCCCCCTGGAACTCAAACCCTGCCCCCACCCCACAGCCACAGCCTCCACCCCCCAATTCTCCTGCTATTGTACCTGTGCATCTGTTTTTGTTTTTAGATCGCTTTGCACTCTGCACTCCTTGCTTAGTTGGCCGGGGAGTCTCGTGGCCTGTGGGTGGAGCAGGGCGAGGCCGGGCTCTGAGCCATCCATCCCCAAGTCCTGAGTGAACCTGGGGGATCAGGTGGCCTCTCAGCTGTGGTTTTCCCGCCTAAAAGTGAGGGCATTGGTGATGCCCAGTCTCCAGTGCGTTAGCAACCAACCTCCGCTTGTCTGTGGGTGCTGACGGAGGCCAGGCAGGCCTTTCAAATTAGCAACACCCAGGAACCACTTGGCCGCAGTTACCCTGTAAAGCAGAGTCGTAGCTACTGAATGCTTATCACTGGTGACGGGAGGGCTCAGTCTCCACACTGCTGTCATCAATACTGAATTTTTTCAAATTTTCTAAATCCGACCTCTCTGGGGCAAGTCGTCAGCACCCTCTTTCCTCCATTGCACTCTCGGTGGCCGGAACCAGAGCAGAAGGGAATTCACGGGGTTCCTCCTGTCCCTCTGGTCATTTCTCCTCTGCCCTTCGCGCTTTCCCCTCGCTGTTCTCAATCCCACCTACTCTCTCGGCCTCCTGTTTCTCTGTCTAAACGAAAAGGGAATATCTGATCACAAATAACCTGGTGTTTCCCCTTTTTCCCTCTGGATGTAGCTGTCCTGGAGTGGAAGGAGATCTGGCAGCCAGACGCCCGAACCAGAGAGGGCACGCCTGAGCTGCCCACCGCGGCAAGGACAGCCAAATTCTTGGGGGAGGGTCCCTGGAGTTCAGACTTGAGTGGATCATACCAAGAAGGAAGAGAGCAGGCCTGGAAGCTTCGATCTGTGACCCGGCCCACCTTCTGGCTGGGAGGGCAGGCCAGGGCAGCCACTCGCTCTGCATGTGTAATCCTGGTTAGAAAGAGGGGAAAAGATCTTGCAATTTCCCAGGACACAGACGACTGAAACCTGATACTCTTGTCAAGGGCGTCCTTTCACTGAGAGAGGAATAGAGAGAAAGGGGGAGAGAGAAAAGAAAAGAGAAAGAAGGAAGCAGGAAGGGAGAGAGTATGTGAGAGGCCACTCGGATCTCAGGACACCATGAGTTACTGTGAGTGTCACCCGGCCAGTCCTTGGCCTGAGCCTGACTCTCGGTAAGTGGCCAGTCCATCCAATGGGGAGCGCAGCAGTGGCCCGGCTGGCGGCAGCTTCCAGAGACCTGCCTGCCGTCCAGCTCTGCTCACCGGGAGCCTCTGCCCCTTCCCTGGGAGGCTGCGTGCTCCTCTCCCCTCCCCTGCCTTTTGTGTAAAGGGGCCAGATAATGCTGTTGAGAAAACTGTGCGCAAAGACCTTCAAGCTGGGCCAATAGGAAGCAGTTCTTTCCTTCTTTCATTCAGCAAATATTCATTGACTACCAGGATGAATGAAAGCGATGCCACTCTATGGTCGAATGTATGATCAGAGCGGAAATGATTCTGGCCTGACTTGAACTGGGTAGGGTGGTTCATCTTTGTTCAATTGCAAGGAATTGCAGGTGCTTATTTGACTAAAGCCACAGAAATTTGGGGAGGCTGCTTTGTGACCAGCGCTGTGTAGGTGCAATTCTAGAGGACACAGGCATGTATGACAAAGTATCTGTCCTTGAGGGATAGTTTGCCATCTGGCTGGAGCAACAAGGCTTTCAGCCAAAACAGTTAGTCAACAGTGTACACAGAAGTCCGGTGAAGGGCCAGAGTGTGCGATGCAGCCAGGGAGTGGCTGGAGGTCAGTCCTGGTGTACTCTGGTGACACAGCCTCGCTGTCCTCTGAGTCAGCAGCTCACTGAGCGCCCGCAGTGTCCGGGACTGCCAGGAGCAAGACAGACTGTGCTGCTGCCCAGTGTGGCTCACCCCAAGGGTCTGACTTCATTCTTTCCTGTACACGCCTGCGTTTTACAGTTCATTCATTCATTCATTCAAACACCATCTGTATTCAATGTATTCAAAAAAGATTCAAGGCGGTTTATAACTAACAGCACAAGGACCATAAACCGCAGATTAAAGGCTGAGGTCCAAGCTGTGAAGGAAGCCTGGGCAAGAAAATAATTACACCAGAAAATCTGGATTCAAGGAAGTGCTACAACATTTGAGCCTAAAAACTGGCTCTGAGCTTCCTAGTGGTTAGGTCAAAAAGGGAACTAGTGTGGCTAATAAAAAGGAGGCATTTTCTTGTGCGGATCCCTTTTTACGGAAACCAGCGTTCGGGCTCACTTCTCGTCACTTGGCCTTGCTGAGGGCATTCAGTTCTGCAGAGGTGCTCAGGGTTTGGCCTGTTCGCGGATGCGTTCCCTCCTGGCACTGCTCTGCCTCCTCGCTGTGGCGAATAGCACTGGCCACACTTCAAGCATCAGCCCAGTCGTAGCTCCGCTGTGACCTGAGATGCCTGCCTTGACCCTGTGTCGGGGCCAGCTGCCTTCCCTGTGTCCATGCCTCTCCTGCCTGGCTCTGTCACGGCCTCTCGGGGCACTGTAGTTGTTCCTTGCTTCTTCCCCGCAGCTGGTGATCTTCCCCAGAGCAGGAATCCTGTCCCTCATCTCCATTAGCTCAGGGCCTGGCACAGTGCCTGCTGCAGAGTATTCTACAGATATTTGCTGCTGACAATCATTTTGCACTTCACGATGTGTCAAGCACCATGTTAATTGTCTTACCTGTATCATCTCATTTGACTCTTAAAATGACCCCCTGACATAGTTCCTATTACTATACCCATTTTACAGATGGAGAAACTGAGATTAAGTGACCCAAATAACCCACATTGCTCACAGTGTTGGAGCTAGCCTTCATACTCAGATCTGCCTGACTTCAAAGCCATCAGAGAGGAATGGCCTTTTATTGGGATTATTTTTATCTCTTTTACTAGATTGTGAGCCCTTGAAGGAAAGGGGAAAAGGATACTGCTTTGCATACAGTAGGCACTCAGGAAGTGTTTCTTGGCAGCAGTCCTTCTTCACAAAGACATGCGGAGCATTCTGCTGCTGGCTTTCCACGCAGCAAGATGGAACTTACAACCACTCAGGTGGTTTAATCGCAGGCCTTAGAATTTACAGCTGAAAGGGACCGTAGAACTCGGTGACCGCAGCCCCCACATCTCGCAGCCCAAGAAACAATTGCAGAAAGACCAAATGGCTCAGCCAAGGTCATACAGCTCATTAGTGACAGCTAGGACAAGGACAGGTGACTCCCACCACCTTTATTTTTTTTTTTAATTGGGAAGCCAAATAATTATTTTTTTATTTTAATAGATTTAGGGGGTACGAGTTGAATTCTGTTACATGTATCTACGGTATAGTGGTGAAATCTGGGTTTTTGGTGTATCTGTCACCCGAATGGGAAGCGAAGTTTTTAAATAAGATAGCTTGACAGGTATGGAATCAGAGCAAGGGAGTTCATGGATCACCTCATTGGCTAGGCTGCCCACCCAGGTAATCAAGCTATGATAACCCAAACATCATCTCCAGTAAGGGGCATACCTGCTTCTTGGGCAACATGTTGCTGGTCCATGTCACAGCATCGTTTCTCTTGGATAGTTTCTTAAAACACAGGGCCCAGTTTTCCCAGTAGAGCTTCTTTTTCTAAGCTTCTGCCCTTCAAGGGGACATGTTGTTTCTTTAGATATGTTAATGTGCCTAATTTTTTTTTTTTATTTCAGCATATGGTGGGGGTACGAAAGTTTAGGTTACATATATTGCCCTTGCCCCTCCCCCCCAGTCAGAGCTTCAAACATGTCCATCCCCTAGACGGTGTGCATCGCACTCACTATGTATATATACACCCATCCCCTCCCCCACTCACATCTGCCCGACACCTGATCAATGTTATTCCTAAATGTGCTCTTAGGTGATGATCAGTGAAACCAATTTGATGGTGAGTACATGTGGTGCCTATTTTTCCATTCTTGGGATACTTCACTTAGTAGAATGGGTTCCAACTCTTTCCAGGAAAATACAAGAGGTACTATATCACCATTGTTTCTTATAGCTGAGTAGTACAAAAATGATGGTTAGATGTCACGAAGTCGGTGGCAATGCCTTAACTGTATGCGTGTTGTACAGGCCCGAGAGCCTCTTCCGTCCTTGTCAAGGGGAGTGCTAACCTTCTCTCCTTTCATACAACACTCCCACCACCTTAAATTGCTTTCCAGTTTGATTCAGAAACTGACCTCAAGGTGGGGCGCGGTGGCTCACACTTGTAATCCCAGCACTCTGGGAGGCTGAAGCTGGAGGATCGTTTGAGGTCAGGCATTTGAGACCAGCCTGAGCAAGAGGGAGGTCCTGTCTCTACAAAAAGTAGAAAAAAATTAGCCAGGCATGGTGGTGTACTTATAGTGCCAGTTATTCAGGAGGCTGAGGCAGGAAGATCACTTGAGCCTAGGAGTCTGAGGTTGCTGTGAGCTATGATCCACGGCACTCTAACCCACATTCTAATCTGGGCGACAGAGTGAGATTCATTCTAAAAAAAAAAAAAAAATGGGCCTCAATTCTGCAAATGAGGTGAGACAAGAGTATAGATTGGGAAACTTCTACCAAGGCAGTGCCCTTGGGGGCATCGCTGGGGTCACCGGCCGTGGCTCTGTTGCCAGCCTGTTCAACAGCAGGCACCCCTCCCTCACCCTCCCCAGATCCCGCACTTCCCAGGTAGCCACTTGTCCCCTTCTCCGTCTCCAAATCTTCCTTCTTAGGCATTTGGAAACCTCTCTCTTAAGAGAAAGGTATTGGGGAACATCGGTCCTCTGACCTGCAGTGACGCCCTACCATAAACATGGCCTCGGCTCAGACTCCTAGCTCTACAGCAGTGGCTCTCAGCTGGGAGAGTCTGCCCCACCCCGCCCCCCACTCCGCAGGGGACATTTGCCCGTGTTTGGAGACATTTTGGTTATCGTAACTCAGGGGAGGGGTGCTACCGGTGCCCAGAGGGTGGAGGCCAGGGGTGCTGCTAAACATGCTGCGGCACCCAGGACACTCCTCACAATAAAGAAATAGCTGTCCCAGAATGTCACAGGAGGAGAAACTGCTCAGTGAGTAGGGAAGGACTCCAGGTCCACTGACTTCCTCCTGGAGGAGGAGTTCCCTCTGGTGTCCTTCCCGCCTCTGTCCAGTGGGTCTTCAGGGACCTCTTCAGAGCCACTGGGTTTGGGGCACCCTTTCCTCCTGCCACTTCCACTAGCCATTGGTGTTTCCATTGCATCTCCCACAGAATACCAAAAAAGGGAAACTATTGCGTTGAGCACCAAGTGGAGCCCCAGCAGAATGCGGGGTGCTTTCTGTACCTCACACTGACGTTGCCTGGTCACTTAACTTCGCCTGAAAAATAGAAGAGTAGTTTAACTTAAGTGGTAGATATTATTTCCATTATCCCGATGAGGTTCAGAGACGTTAAGTAACTTGCCCACAGTCACACAGGCGTCAACTGTTTCACACCCAGCTCCGGGCCATCCAGTCCGGTGCTGCCACTGCTTTCCAAACAAAACGGCCTCAGAGCGTCAGGCTGTGCAGACAGATAGGAGACACTCGGCCAAGGAAAGGCATGTTTGTTTCTGGCAAACACCAAATGCATCCACTGCCTTGTCCACACAGCAGTAGAGACAGAGTTCTGAGGAAATCCGGCAGCTTGGGGTGAAGACAGAGTCTGGCCCACTGCCCGAGCCTTGCAATGTCCTCACTCACGCTCCCTGCCCAGTGAGCCAATACAACCCAGAGTTAAACTCCAAACTGCCAAGAAAAGCTCTGGGGGATCGCCACCACCACCTCGTGGCACACAGCACCCTTCCCTGGGAGGAAGCACTCTGGGGTTCCTCTCCTGTCTCCCCACCAACCGGGGCCTTGGGTACTGCCTGCCACTGGCGCTGGGGACTTATTAAGCAGCACCACTCAGGGCTTCAGGCTACCAACGCCAGAGTCTGTTGTGACAACCTCTACCTCGGTAATAAGAGCACACCACGTGCACGCTAGCCTGCGGGAGGCCGGGGGCTTGTGCGCACATGCCAGCTACGAGAAAGGTGGCCTGCATTCAGGGTTTAAACTGGGCCTTGGCCCCTGGCCTCTCTGGGCTGCTTCCTGCTGCCCTCCATCCCAGGGCTGGCCTCCCCTGTAGTCAGGAATGGCGCTGGCCCCTCCTGCTGCTTCTGCCCAGATTAACCCCTTCCTTTCAGTTCTCCTGGGCCTGGCGATGGGGCTGTGGGCCAAGGGGCCAGACACACACTGGCTCCAGGGCTGGCGGATGCCATAAACCCGTTTTCCCTGGGGACTCCAGAGCTCCACGTCTTACTTTCAGAAAGCACAACTGTTTTGTTTGAAATGGCCCCGGGAGGAGGGAGAGCCCAGGCCTCGGTACACATGTTCCTCATTTGCCATTGGTGGGTGCAGGGGCTGCGGTGGGGGCTTGCTGGCGAGGCAGCTCGGGGAGGGGAGAGCAGGCTGCAGCTGCTGCTGGGAAGTTTGGCTTGAGGGAGGAATGGAGGGAGAGTGCACAGAGGAAGGGGTGGGACTTGGGGACAGGGGCGGTGTCACGGGGGAGGAGGGAGCAGGTGGTGACTTGTTTATCTGCTCAGCTGTTTTGTGTCCAGGAGGCTTCGAGAGAGACTGAAGCAGCTGGGAGGAGAAAAAGCAACGCAGCCAGGGGCCCTATTGGTCCTTCTGCCTTAGCCACAGGTTCTGAAACCAAAGCAAAACCACCAGAGAGTGATTCACGTGGGTACCGCCCTCCCTCCCCCTACTCAGAACGGTTTCTTTGGGGCCCATATGCTAGTTTCTGCCATGCAACCCCCTGGCAGTGCCCTCCTCGCCTGGCACAGGGCTTCTGACTGGGTAGGCTTCCCCCCGGGGTTAATACTGGCACGAACTCACGTAAATATTCCTGGGCCTTGGTCTGGTGTACTCTCACACGGGAATTGGCGCAGTCCTGGGGACCAAACCAGCCAGCTCCTAGCCTTGGTATCAGCCTGGACCAAATGGGTGGAAATTGTCTCAGATAGGGACAGAACAGCCACCCCCAGGCCTGCCCTAGCTGGCTGTGTGACCAACCACCCTTAACGGGTGCTCGGTTCTCCCCAGTGCCTCCCTTCACGGTGGCCCAGTTTGGACTCCCCTCTCCAAGGGCCCAAGATCTGGGCGGGGTTATTTCTCAGTCCCCTTCACGCCCCAGTGCTAGTGTCTCACTTGCAGGCTAAGTTGTTTGGAGGCGAGGCTGGGATGCAGCTCAATTTGCCCGATGTCTTTGACCAGGTTAATAAACACCCCACCCCTCCCAGCACATGAGAATCTGGAAGGCGGTTGTGCTTCATTACAGCGCATTGAGAGTTTGCTTGCTGTCTCCCTTGGCTCTCTTGCCAGCTTGTTATTTTCTTCTTGTTGTTTGTTTGTTTAAATGAGAACATTTGCTGGAACTTCCGCAGACCATTCCCTCTCCCTCCTTCCCCGGAGGCCAGTCTGTGTTGCCAGGGTGTGTTTTCTGCCTCCCTCTGGTTACAAAGCCACGGCCTCTATGTTGACAAAGAGTCTGCCGCCTGGCACTGGGCCTGGTGGTTAGGGACAGTGTGAGAAATGTAGATGCCTTTTGCAGACGCCTGCCCTGCTCCGTCAAGCAGCCGAAACCCCCTACAACACCTCGGGCGGACCCCAAGTCCCAGCTCCTGCTCTCTGAGCACTCCGCCCCTCCCAACTGCATGGTGCCTGGCGGGAGGGAAGAGGGAAAGGCTGGAGGATCGAGGGAGAGGTTGGGGGGCGAGTAGTGACACTGCCCCGTGCAGGATTGTGTCCCGGAAGAGGTTGGCTGGCGCGGTGGACGGAGCAGCGGGGGAGTCAGAAAGCTCGGTTCCCAGGTCCTGCTTAGCCACCGACAAGTTAGGTGGCTCAGGGCCAGGCACTTGCTCAGTCAGCGCCTTCCTCTGTAAAACGCAGGCTCTGATCTCAAGGTCCTTTTCTACTCTACGAATTCTCTCGCTTTTAGAATGCTAATCTCTTTGACCATAGCCCATTTCCTTCTCCAGAGACAAGGTAGCCCAATAAAATCACCCCTTTAGGGTGGCTGGTCACACAGCCAGCTTGAATTACTGCCTGTCTTTTCCCTGCGCCTAGACGCTCTGGCTGCAGCCCCAGTGAAACTTCCATCCTGGGGAAGCTCTGGAAGTCTGCCTCTTGCGGGCCAGGGGTCCTGAAGGGCAGAAGAGCCAGTGCACCATCTTCCCGAGCACTTTCCATGCAGATTCCTTTGGGGTTAGCGGCTGTCCACCTCCTCTCTCCCGGGGAGGCCCCGAGCCCCACTTTATGGAAGGTCGTGGGCTTCAGCTGAGTCCAGTCAATTGACCAGATGCTTTTCTGAGCGCTTACTCTGGGACTGGCGTTGCTGGACCCAGAGGAATACAGACATGTGTGTGTTAGTCCCGACCCCAGCACAGTTGACTGGCCTGTTGGCTAAGCGGAACTTACCTACGAAACTGGCCATGAGGAATGTATTCTGGTACATTGTACTTAGAAGGGCTTTGTCAACTCCAGTGGTAATCATAACAAAAACAGCACCAGCCATTGTTTATTGGGCGCCTACTGTATGGACCATACATTTTGGCAGATGTGTTATGTGTATTTTCTTATAGGATTCTCTTATGAGGGAGGTACTATTAAAATCTCCATTTTTAGATGACAAAATTTATCAATTAGTTTTTGGTGGAGCCAACATTTGAATCCGTGTCTGTTCAACTCCAAGGCTAACTCTGGCATTCCAGGGAAATTGCACGTGGCCTGGCTTGGTGTGGCTGAACCTGATCCTTCCTTGTGGGTGGGGTCTGCCTCAGCAGTCAGATGTCCAAGGCCTAGGGGAGTCTCTACTCCCCACCTTTGCACCAGGTTAAATGAGGAAAACAGAGTCCTGATACAATTTTAAAATTGTTTGAGTACCTATTGTATGCGACACCCTGTGACAGCAGTGGGCCTTCAGGTGGGAAGGTAGACAGGCCAGGTGTGGTTCTTCTCAAGGAACTTACAGTCTTCCAAAATATTCCTCAAGCCTGTATTTTTGGCCCCTTTCTTTTTCCGTATGAGTTATGCAATAATTTTGTCAAGCTCTGTAAAGTTGTTCACTGGTGTTTTATGGAAATTGTACTAAGTTTATTAATTGACTTGGCGAATATCAACCTCATTTTTTATCCTTTTTTTTTCTTTTTTCTCATTTTTTTATCTTAGAGCCATCAATGACTTTGTACTCTAATAAATGGTTCTAACTTCTGGGCCCATCCTTGCTGCTAATCATCTTACTGTGCTATTAATTTTGTTCCTCTTCACACCTGGAAGGATGTCAGGAGGGCCCTGGCTGTGCTGTCTGGGGCTCTCTCTCAGGGGCTCCCCTTAGGGACAGATGTTTATCTTCATCGCCAGGATGCCAATTAAGAATTCTGCCTTGGTTGTCCAGCCCCAAAACCAGTGTTTGCTGGTCTAGTTCTAGGGGCTCCGGCAGCCTCAGCTCATTCGAGCCTCAGGGGGCCCAGGCTGAAAGAGCAGGGGAGCCAACCCTGGAGAGGGAACCCCGTGGGCAAAACTTGAGCAACGCAGAGGCCCTGGCTCTAAGTCTCCATCTAGCTTTCAAACCTTTTATGATGAAAAGTTTCAAACATACAGAAAATTAGAAAGAATACTACGAAGAATATTCTGTAATTTACCACCTAGATGCAAACATTTTGCCATATTTGTCTCTCTGTTTCTCTCAGTCATTTTAAAGTAAATTACAAACATGGTGACTTCACTCCATCAAATACATCTCTGAAAGGGAAGATACTGTCCTGTATAATCACAGTGCCATTGTCACAACTAACAGAGTTAAAATAATTATTTAATTCAATCTAATAACAAGACCATATTTAAGTTTACCTATTTGTCCCCAAATATCTTTTGTAGCTGGTTTATTTAAACCAGGACCCAATCAAAGACGACCCATTGCATTTTATCATTTTCCTTAAGTCTATTTTAATGTAGAACAATCCCTTCGCCTTTTGACCGCTGGAGAGACAGATCAATTGTCTTCTATAATGTTCCGTATTATAAATGTGTCGAATTATTTCCTCGTCATGTTATTTATCTTGTCCTTTATCTGTATATTTTCTGCAAACTGAAACTTATTAATACCTCTAAGAGGCCCTATTAGATTCTGATTAAAACTTTTGGGCGAGGACATCTTCACATTGCCTGTCATTCTACTTTAATACTGGAGGCTGTCGTTGGGAGGCTGTCCCGGGCAGAGGCTTTGAGCACGCTTCCACTCCCAAGTGGACAGGGAGGAAGGAGGCAAACCTGGACTAGTTCGCTTGGCAGCTTCCTGTAACAGATCTCGGGACGTGTGCCAAGGCAGAAGGGTCCTGTTCACCACTGGGGCCTTGGGAGGTGGGCTCAGGGTTAGGACTCTGGCACAAGAGCCCCGGAGACCAGGATGCAGTTGCTAAGAGAGCATGAGCTGCAGCTCAGGGACCCACCACGAGCTTGGTGACAGCTCTGGTCTCCTTGTCTGGAGCCGAGTGGCAGCGATGCAGCATGGTGTCGGGTAATAGGGCAGACTTCGGAGACAGACGGATTTTGGACAAGTTCTCCTACTTGACAGGGTTGTTTCAGGGATTAGCAGTAATGGGCAGGAGTCACTGGTGCTCGGCGGACAGAAGCTAATGTTAGTGAGGGAAGCTTCGAGCACAGAGAAGGGCAGTGGCCAGCGCTTGGGCTGCCCCTTCGCATGGCAGCAATAGAGGGACTGAATACCATGCCCCCAGGTGTTGGGGTGGGCGAGGCTGGAAGCAGCTGTAGCCTTCCTGACATTAGGGACTATTAATTCTCTAATTAAAACAAGACTATGGGTGGAGGCTGGCAGCAAACAAAGCCATTTCATAGGTCTTCAGAGCTGGCCACCAGTTTGTGGTTTTACAGGGTGACCCTCTTTGCCTGCTTGTTAATTTAATCCAGGATTGTTGGTCGAGGTGCATCTGCTATGGCAAGGTCTCTGCATTTGTTGTTTATCTCCTCGGCTAACATCATGGCCTTTTGTAAAACAGTTTTCAGGACATATCATTTGCACATAAACTCTGGAGTTAAGGTGAAAAAAAGCTCATCTCTTGAGAGTTAAAAATAAATAAACACCAACATAAATGGCTGAATAGAGCTTAAAACATGGAAACCCATCCCTAAAATATGGTTAACAAATTCAGCAAATGCCGGAAACCAGGGACGAATCTTAGTTTTGGCAACAGCATTCGTGATTAAAATGTTACACCGCAGTCAGAATGTTTTTGGTTTCAAATAACAGAATGCGTAACTAGAAGAGCCTTAAACAATAAGGGCCAGTCTTATCTCACATAACAGGAAGTCCAGAGGAGATGTTTGGGTGACTTCCTAGTGCAACAATGTCAGGGCTGTTTCGGCTTCTCTGCAATTCCCTTGGCTTCCCACTCATGATCACAGGTGGCTGCTATAGCGCCAAGTGTTACCGCTTATTGTGGCAATAAACAAAGATGGCAAAAAGGGAGGACGATCTTTTCCAACAGCCCCCAGCCTATGTCAGTGTCCCCTATGTCTCTTTGACTAGGGGAAGTCATATGCGTGCTCCTGAGCCAATCACTGTCAAAGAAGCCTGGGGTTCCCAGAGTGGGCCCACCAATCACAGTTTACTCCCCAGGGCTGGGCCCAATATACCACTTAAAATGCGGGCACTCTGGCCACCACTGGGGCAGGTGGCTGCCTGAGGGCCTCAGATGCAGAGGAGAGAAGGCCCCACCCAGAGGTACCCACTGCACACCTGAGAAACCTGGGTGGGGGGCTGCAGCCTTCCCCAGGGGACCCGGGGAGTGAGAACGGTCTCAGATTGGCCATGTGGGCCGCACTCACAGGCCAATCCAGAACTCTGGTCTAAAAGGGGGCCCCCCAAAAATGTGTCAGGCTACACGATCACTCTAGTCTCCAGTTCCCATACCTTTGTCCTCTCTGTCTGTCTCCCCTTCCCTCCCTGCCACATCCTGCCCTCTGATGGCCTGCGCAGTCAGCAGGCAGCCGTGGGTGCCAACACGCGAGAGCATCTGGCCCGTTACCGAGGGGCCCTGCAAGGTGGTGGGAGAGAGGTGCAGGTGAGCTCATTTGCTCCGTCCTGTTGAGACGCCCCGTCGGGCATGGTGGTAGGGGGCGGTTTGGGAGCCCCCTGATCGTCCACCCTCGGGGGATGGGAAGCTGAGTGGAGAGAGTGGGGCTGGGGCCCTGGTGAGCAGAGCGAGACCCACAGTGGCCTCCAGGTGTTAGAAACGTGAAATGAAGCTCTGGAGCTCCTGTGCAGTCCGTGTGATTGGGACTCTTGCACTGGCTTTGCTGTTTTGAGCAGAAAGCTCGTAGCATGAACGATGGCTCCGCCCAAGACTGTCCCGGCCCGAGTGATTTAGCTGCTGTCCGTGGCTCTTCGTGGACCTCCCACATTCGGAATTCCAACAGCAAGTGAAGTCCCCACCACACAATTTAGAGTTTGGTTGTGTATCACCTGCTGTTGCTCCTGATGTTTTATATGGGTTTGTCTTGCCTCCCCACCAAGAATTACAAGCTCCTTGGGGACTGGGATCAAGTTTGTCTGATACTTCTTTAACCTCCAGCACCGCTCGATAAATGCGTCTCGATTAGATCAATTAGATCAGACAGTGTCTGCGTTGCAGTGCGGCCCTGTCCCTCCGCCTTGTGGCCTTGCCTTCACAATGCTCGGCACAGAGAGCACTCGATAAACAGCGAGAGGAGCGACTCTTCTATCAACAAAGGACAAGGCAGACCTTTCTGGAGTTTTGCTGGAGGTACTTTTAACTTGGTCTGCTATGGCAACGAATCTCTGCCTTCTCGTCTGGAATCACTTCCTTCAACTAGTGAAATCCAAGGGCATTAGTATTCCTTACGCAGATACTGTTACGGGCTGAATTTTGTCCCCCCGCAAATTCATGTGTTGAAGCCTTAACCCCCACTACCTCAAAATGTGACTGTATTTTCACGTAGGACCTTTAAAGAGGTGATTGAATTAAAAGGAGGCTAGTGGGATGGGCCCTAATCTGACCGCCTAGAGGCCTCACGAGAACAGGACATTCAGGCACACAGAGACACCCGGTGCTCGTGCACACAGGAAAGGCCGTCTGCAGGCCAAGGAGAGGGGCCTCCAGAGAAGCCACACCTGTTGCCACCTTGATCTCCCAGCCCCAGAACTGTGAGGAAATACATTTCCGTTGTTTCAGCCGCCCAGTCCGTGGCATTTTGTTATGGAGCCCAGCAGACTGACAGAGAGGTCGAGAGCCCCAGAAGGGCAGTATCTGCTCTCGCAGGTTGGGTGCCTGCACCACGTGGAAAGCCCCTGCGGTCGTGTGTCCACACGTGTGCGAGTCCTCCAGGGGCCGCCACAGCCTGGCTGTGTCCTGAGTTCATTCCGCTTGTGCCCCCTTCAAACCAAAAATAGGGCCTCTGTCTCCACGAAGAATTCATCCCCCGGACACCGGCCGCCCCACTCCCTGGCACAAGCACCCACGTGAAATGTGTCCTGCCACGGGGCAGAGAGGTGCAGGGTGCGGGCTGTGTTGTGCTGCGGGGACCCCTGAGCATGTTCTCTCAGGGCTCTGCTCCCTTTGCACAGTCAGCAGCCCCAGGCGTCCCGCCGGGGCAGACCTGTGCAGCCCTGTGCAGCCAGGCCAGAGGTGGGCACAGGCAGAAGCCAAGCTCCTAGGTACCAGGCAAGAAGCTGTATCTGGGGGTGGGCATGTGGGGATGTGACTCTGAACAATTCACAGGGGACAGTCAAGTGCGGCATGCGAGGGTGGAGGACCAAAAGGAAACTGATGAGCGGAGGCCTGGTCAGGCCTTGGAGAGTCGTCTGTTTGTTTAAGAGATCCAACTCGGGCCGTGCGGAGAGAGGCCTCGGCCCAGGGACGGTGGGTAGGAGACTCCCCAGCAATTCAGCCCCTGGAGTTCTCTCTTACCTACCTGCCAGATTTTGCTCTTCCCTTTTCTCCTACATGTGCCTAGAAAACCTGTTTTCTCCCCCAGATTTCTGTTTTCCAGCTCAGCTGTGTGTCATACTTTGCCCAACCGTGTAGGATCTGAACTGAGCACACAAACACCTTCCAGGTTTTAAAAACCATTCCGCAGTTAATAGCTGCAGGCACTTTTTGGTTTACTTTAGGCTTGCCTTACTTGCATTCTGGAACAGTGTTTTCTAGGTGGACCTTCTATTGACACAGAGCAGCACTTCTGAGGATGGTGTGGACTGTCACACTACGCGGTGCCTGCCTCTCCCGGCACGGCCCCTCCATGTGTGACCCAGGGCTGTGTGCACTGCCGTGGTGTGAGAGCAGACCTTCTGTGACAGGCAGCCTCCACACCCCTTCAGTACCCACCAAGCTTGCCCGACCCAGCGGGGCACGCTATTGCTCTGTTTGCTCATCCAGCACGGCAAAGTTTCTGTTGTCACTTGAGACCTAGTGGCCACTTGGAGATCTACTAGGACAATCTAGGACCCTTCCCACCGTCTGAAATGCCTCTACTCGCTGCCTCTACCAGCTCCATCACTCATCCTAGGAAGATGGTGTTGTCTATCCCAAAGGAAGAGGTTACCCAGCCTAAGGGAAGACTCAGCTAGGACATAAACTGGTTCTCAGACTTGAGCGTGTGTCAGGATCACCGGGGACTATTAAAGCACAGAGTTCTGAGTCCTGCAGGCCTGGGAAGATGCCGAGGTTCTGCATTTCTAGCAAGTTGGAAGGTGTCACTGACGAGTGTGGCCCAGGCCCACGCTTTGAGAACCACAGGGCAGGGCTCACAGACTGTGCTGCCCCTCTGAGTGCGCAAAACGAAACGTTGCTTTTGCGGTGCTTTCTCGAACACTGTCTCGTGAACGTTTGAGGGGGGCCTCGGTCAGAGTCCGGGACAGGAGCTGACAGAACAGAACCAACAGTGGACCTCTGGGCCTAGTTTGCCATAAAATGTAGATGGGACTGGGCCTGATTTCTCCCAGGCCGCTTCTCCACTCATTCTCTGAATTTCATTCAAGGAGCCAAGACTTCTGTGAAGGAGTAAAACTGCCAGAGAAGGAAGAGATTTTCTGAGCACCAACTAAAAAAAATGTTTTAAAAATATTAAATAGCCTATTAGTTTCTATTGCTGTTGTAACAAATTACCACAAGCATAGTGACCTAAAATAGCACAGATTTAGGATGTCACAATCCGTGTACGTCTGAAGTCCAGCTGGCCTCAGCAGAGTCCCTGCTGAAGGCCTTGTGAGGCTGAAAGGGAGGTGGTGGTAGGCCTGCGTCCCCTCTGCAGGCTCTGGGAACAGCTTGCTGTTAAGCTCATACAGGTTGTTGGAGGAAATGAGTTCCTCGAGTTGCAGGACTGAGACCCCCTTTCCTCGCTGCTGCCCACTGGGCATGGCCTTCGCTCCCACAGGTGTCTCTTTCCTGCTCCAGCATTCCATGTGGTCCCCCCCTGCAAGCACAGTCTGAGTCCCTCCCTCGGTTCAAACCTTTGGCTCTTCTTGCTGGAGCTGATAGATAGATTCATAGAAAGCTCTCTGCTTTTAAGGGCTCATGCCATCAGATTGGGTCCACCCAGACGATCTCGCCTCATTTTAAAGTCCACAACCTTCAGTAGATCTGCAAGTCCTTTTGCTGTGTATAATGCAGCACAGCCACAGGGGCCGAGGGTCAGGGCTTGGATGTCTTCAGGGAGCCATTCTGCCTGCCACAGATAAGTCATATGGTTGGAAAAAACCAGAATAACATACAAGTGACTGCGGTGGAAAGTCGTGACTCCAGCTCCCTGTGCTTTCTGTCTGATCTTCACCCCACCTAACAGCTTGCCACGTTTATTAGCCGCCTTCCAGAGTCTTTTGCAAACATTAATAGTTATGAATATATATTTTTTCTTTGGCCTTTCTTATACTCAACGTGGTACACTGTACATACTTCTGCACCTTGCTTTTTTTTTTTTTTTAACATAAATGTAATTTGGAGATTTTTTTTCTTAAAGGCCATAGAGAAAGTTCTGTGTCCATCTTTATAAAGCACAGTACTCCATAAGTGGGCGCCACACTTGACTTAACCAGCCTCGTGTTCACGGACTGTCGGTCTGTTCCTAATGTTCTGCCACACAGTCAACAGCTGCCAGCAGCTGACTGCACACCTTTGTCATTTCTTATGTGTGACCAGTGGTTTTTTTTTTGTTTGTATTCTAACATCCCTCAGGCCAGAGGCAAGTTGGCTTGATGACAGTTTCTTACAGTTACCCATTTATTTTTAATTTAATTAAAAAAAATTTTTTTGAGAGAGTCTTACTTTGTTGCCCGGGGCTAGAGTGCTGTGGCGTCAGCCTAGCTCACAACAACCTCAAACTCCTGGGCTCAAGCAATCCTGCCTCAGCCTCCTGAGTAGCTGGGACTATAGGCATGCGCCACCATGCCTGGCTAATTTTTTTTTATATATATTTTTTTAGCTGTCCAAATCATTTCTTTCTATTTTTAGTAGAGACAGGGTCTCGCTCTTGCTCAGGCGGGGAGCGATCCTCCTGCCTCGGCCTCCCAGAGTGCTAGGATTACAGGCGTGAGCCACCGTGCCCGGCCCAGTTACCCAATTTGTCCAAGGGCAGTTTCATGGCCCAGAAAATGGAGGCTTTTGCTTGAATTTGTGAATTCATTTGTGAGTCATTGCTGGCCCTGAAGGCAGTCTCAGCGGCTGCGAAAGCACCTCAGTGCTTCTGCAGGACACTGCACACCTCCAGGGGGCTCCATGAACCACAAGCCCTTGTGAACGGCACCCCCTCGGGTGCTGCCACCAGGACGTGTTAGCCGTCCCCCTGCCCCAGCCCACTCCGCCCTGCCCTGCCTTGATACCCCAGCCAGAAGATGTTCAGATTCCTGGTCCTTCGCCAGAGTGCCCTCTGATCTCCTGGCCGGCGTTCAGGCTCTTGCCCACAGGGTCTCTTCCTTTGGCCCTTGTGCGTGTCTCCAGCTTCCTGGCCAGTCCCTCCTTCCTCCGCATTTTCTCTGAGTCGTCTTCAGTTGTGGGGAGAAGATTCACAAGCTGATTCTTAAGGCTGGTTTCTTCATCTAAGACTATAAGCTCAGTTTATAGCAGGGCTTGGCTCCACCAGGCTCCCACCATGGGCATCTCCTCCGAAGCCAGTGTCCTGCCCCCGCCCACCCCAGCCCCAGGACCGGAAGTTGCCTGCCGCTTCCTGTTCCACCCCAGAGAGGCCTCAACTTTCAGCTTCATTGAGGCAGAAATGGCTGGGGTCTCCTAAACGCTCCTCAGGTGGCCTGCTCTGCTCATTTCTTCACTCTCTCTAGTACTCACCAGGGATGAGCCTTCCCCTCCCAAGCCTCCTGTCACCACTGCCATGGACTCCTGGTAGGAAGTCGCTCCTCGTCCAATGTGGGCAATAATCAGTCCTCGGTGCCTGGGGGCAAGGGCTCTTCCTAAGCCAGGGTCACTGGTGGGGAAAGGCAGGGCCTGGAACCCTGGGAGGATCAGCAAAGGGTAAGCTACGAGAGGATGCAGATCTATTTTAGATCCACCAGAATGGCTTCCCTGTATCCTCTCTGCCTCCGACAAGGCAGGGCTTCCAGCCGGAAGTTCATGAGTTGTCACCCCTCACTCGGTATCATAATGTTCTTTATTGTCCTGTGCCACCCTCCTCCTTCTCTCAGTTCCTTAAGCTTTTCACCTCAGGACCTTTGCACATGCTTGTCCCTTGTCCTGGAATGCTGCTTCTCCCTCTGGCTGACTCCTATCCACCCTTCAGACCTCATTGTGAATGTCACTTCCTGCGGGAAACTGTCCTGTACCCCTTGCTCTGGGTCGGGTCTCCCTCCTATGCTGTTCTTATCCTTCCATATCCTAAGTGCAATTATTTCCATGTAATTAAATAATCAAGCATTTATTCATGCTCTGTCTCTCCCTACAGACTGTAAACTTCACAAGCGCAGGGACCATCACTCCAGTCCCCAGTACGTTGCCCGGCATATAGCCAGATCTCCGTAGTTGGTGAATAAAGGAGAGAGGAAGGGAATCAATCACTCCTTCAGCAGCAAGCACTCAGTAAATGCCAGGCACTGGGGATATCAAAGTACACCTCCACATAGGTCCTGTAATCCGGAAATCCACAGTTGAGCACATTCTTGGAAGTGAGTTAAAATTCTGAGCTTGACAAGTGCTGGAGGAGAGGAAGCCCAAAGTGCTAAGCGCGCTCCTTGACTTCCTGGGCTTGGTTTCTGAGATATACGTGCCTGTTCCATTTTTGTCCCAGTGGAAGTAAGTATCCTCCTTTATCACCCTTCCTTACTGATCCCAGGAATCTAGTCCTCTGGCTTCCGCCAGTCTGCCCCTGGAATGTTTGAGTCTCCTCTCCTGGATTCTTGCGTCCCCTTTTCTTCTCTGCTCTGGTTGTGGGTTTTTTTTTTTTAATCCTGCACTGTGGCCCACCCAGGAGGCCCCCTCTCCTCCAGCCTAAGTCAGCTCATCACCCTGACAATAACTGCACTTAAAGATTCATTATTTTCATTTGCATGTAAAAGGTAATCCTTTTGGCTCCGGAGCAATCTGTTTCTTGTATTACGATAAGAGCCCTGGATTTACATTATAACACCTCCTTGCCAGGTTCCACGTTTGGGGGCTGGAGTCGCCCCATATCTAGCCATTTGTGTTGGGGGTGAAGAAATGTCACCTAGGAGGCTACTCTGGCATACCTAGGGAAGGATTTCAGATGCAAATTGGTGTTCTTGGTCAGCTGAGGGTGGTGAGGGGCGGTGCCCACACCCAGGCTTGCACAATGCCCTACCCCAGATCTTGAGCCCCTGGGGACAGACCCTAACCTGGTCCACAGCCTGGCGAGAGGCTGGGGAAACATTAGGGGGTCTTTGGTTAGTCTTGAAATGTAGGTGATCATTGTGGAGGTCTATCCCAAGCCCTGTCTGGGGATTGTTTTGAAGGCAGAGATGGCCCTGTTCCCGTCTCGAACCACTTCCTCCATGGTGACTGTCACTTGAACTTTAGCAGGTCTCTGGGGTAATTTAGTCTCAGCTTGGAACTTCCTGGTGTATGGCTCTCCACAGACTGGTTTCCCTGTGGACTCGGTTTCCCTGCCCCTTACCTGCTCGGCACACGGGAGGAGGTGAAGCACATTCCATCAGCATCGGGAGGGGGAGGAAGGAGAGGGCGGGGGTCTCAGACAGATGTCCACCCTACGTCATGGCTGTCGCCCGGGCTGGCAGCCCATGCCTGTGCTGTGCCTCCCCTGGTGGCTTTCCTTCACTTCTGTGCCCTGGGAGCAGAGGAACCAAGCGCTGTCCTCTAAAGTGCAGCACCAAGTTGGACCCACAGGATGGAGAGATTCCCCGAGGTCGCTGGTGACAGCCTGGGCCTCTCCGGGGTGGGCAGGGTGAGCTGGAAATTCTGGGATGTTAGAGGGAGGAGGCCGAGCCTCGGGGGGAGGGCAGAGGGCCTCCTCCTGTTCTCCTTCCCTGCACTTCCTCCTCTGTAGTCTCCTTCCTCATCCTCTGGATGTCCCTCAGACTCACCAAAGCTGTCACCAACTCCCCTGCCTCCCAAGGAATTTGAGTCTTTTTATGTGCGTAGATAACGCCCTCTACTACTATTTAGCCTTCTCTTGTGTCCCTGTCTCCTGAACTGCAGTGGTTTTCAGCCCTGGCTCTGCATAAGAATCACTAGGGAAGCTTTAAAAAATACACCAGACCCCTGCCTGCCCCCCAAAACCCCAGAACCCAAGCCCAGGGAATCCGATTGAACAGGTCTGGGGTGGGGCCTGGGCCTCGGTGGCTTGTAAAGGTTTCTTGGGGGTTCTAAGGCGCAGTCCCGGCTGTGCGCCCCACCTTCCCTGGAGCTCAGCGTCCAGGGGGACCGTGCTAAGCCCGTGAGGACGGGTGCACTGACCAGCCGGCCCTGGGCCAGGAGGAAGGGGCGGAGGTGCGGCTGGAGTTCCCGGTGTGTTCGGTCCACGTAGCAGCGGGGCAGACGCCCCTGAGGAGGGTGTGGGGTGCAAACGTGGCCCAGGGGCCCCGTGGAGAGGGAGACCCGGGTTCCTGCATGTCCTGCTCCCTCCCACTGTCTCCTCTTCTCTGCCCTAGGGGGCTCTAAGCAAAGGGCGGATTTGGTTCTGGCTCTGCCACAGCCATGACCCGGACCCAGGCGCTAACTTCTCTGAACGTCAGGTTCCTTGGAGTGAGGAGACTCTGCCCACTCCCTCGTTAGGTGGCTGAGGGTCACAAGAGATCGTCTGCTGTGCCGAGTGGCCCCTGGAGGCTCAGGGAGCTCAGCCACAGCGATTGTTTTCACCTGGCATCTCCTGTCCTGGCTGCGGGACTGGCCACCCGCCTCACACAGGCAGGACGGTGAAAGGTATGTCAGGGCCGGGGGACGGAGAAGGCAAAGGGCAGAGCATAAAGGAGGGAGCCGCGGACTGCGGGTTCCTTGGCCCCTCCTCCTTTCATCTCAGTGACATCCCTCTGGAGCCGCCAGCCTGTCCCTGGGCTCTTTCTCCTCACGCGGCCTCCTGCCTCCTGAAGAGCGTCAATTTGGAGGCTCTGGATGGAGCTTTTGGGTTGAGAGGAGGTAGAGAGATGTAGAACAGCCATAAGGAAATGAACGTTGGGGATGAAGAACCTGCTTAAATCGAGTAACAAAGACCAAAGGCCAGTGCTGGGTCCCTGTTCAGTGGGTCCCTCGGTGACAGGAACGGAAGCCTGAGGGGGAGAAGGGGCCTGTGCAGCATCTCCCATCCTCCCGTCCATCCACTGGACAAAGACAGACCAAGCGAGCCAGCAGTTAAGCGGTGTCACCCACAGTGTTTGGGGAACAAGACAGTCGCTGGCATCAACGGTGCATCCTAGCGTAGAAGCACACGGGTGACCAACATTTCCATACGATGCATTACGGGCTGAGATGGGGACTGAGCCGGGAAGGACGCCTGACCAGGCCCTTGTCTTAGGGGAGGAAGTTGAAGACATCCAAGCAGAGGCTGGAAAACAGGAGCTGGCCACAGGAAAGGGAAGGCGAAGCTTTCCCGCACGCAGCAAGCGTGCGCCCCGTGCAGAGGCCTGCGCGAGCACAGCCTGCCGGCTCGGAGGACTGTGAGGGGCTCAGTGAGACGAGCTGGAGGAGGTTGAGCAATGAGAAGAGGTAAGTGCCTTGAGGAACTTTTGGGGTTTTCAGAATGGAAGTGACATAATAAGATTTGCTTTCCTAAGGTCTCTCCTCCAGAGATGAGGAAACCCCGGCAGAGGTTGTGGCTTTCCAGGCTAGCCAAACAAAATGGCATCCCGGGTGTATGTGTGAGCCCGTCAGCTGGGTGTTTAGAAAGTTCGAGAACAGCTGGCCCGTCCCTCCCCTGCTGCTTGAGGAGAGGTCTCTAGAACAACACAGGAAGTGCAGGCAGTCCCACTGCGATCCTGTGAACAGATGGAAATAGACGTCCTTCACCCCTAGAAGGCCACTGGCCCCACGCCTGGAGGGAAGAAAAGGCTGGCCGGCACACGCACAGTCACATAAGAGGCCGTTCTTTGTCTTTGGATTCAGAACCCACTTTTTATTTATTTATTTATTTATTTAGACAAGGTCTCACTCTGTTGCCTGGGGAGAGTGCGGTGGCATCATCATAGCTCACTGCAGCCTCAAACTCCTGGGCCCAAGCATCCTCCTGCCTCAGCCTCCCGAGTAGCTGAGACTACAGGAGGGCACCACCACACCCAGCTAATTTCTGTATTTTTTTGTAGAGACGGGGTCTTGCTCTTGCTCAGGCTGGTCTTGAACTCCTGACTTCAAGCAATCCTCCTGCCTTGGCCTCTAGGAGTGCTAGGATTACAGGTGTGAGCCACCGCGCCCGGCTCTCAGAACCTACTTTGATGGTGGCAAGTCACAGGTGCTGTTGGCATGATTGATGATGAATTCTTGACTGGCCAAAGGAAAGGACTAAAATACAGACAGGCTCACGAAGGACACCAGCTATAATAAAGAAAAAGCCACCTCCTTCCCCCAAAATAGAAAAATAAGAATGGAGCAAAGAAAATTACAGAGAGAGCAAAGGTAGATAAATGTTGGTACTTGCAAAGAGTATGCTGGAGACTAGAAACAAAAGTATGGGAGACAAGTGGTTCAAGGCTTGCTCCCTAGGGGTTCTTCAGTGTTTCTCTGAACACAAACCAACACAAAGCTAAATACAAGCCAACAAGAAAGCCTTGCGCAGGCTTATTGATATGCCCTTGGCATTTATCATTCTCTCCAAGGCTGCCGTGTGTGATTGTGCAAGTTGAGCACTGCACAGTTCTAAGGGGCACCGTTTACACCGCTGTCATTATAGACTCATGTACTTGTGACAACAATTTTCAGCCAACGGCACACAAAGAGGCCACACAGGTGAATGGCCTTGCCGACCGGCCACTCTCTGCACAACACTCTGGTCTCATTTCCCTCTTCCCCATCACATCAGGTTGAGAAGACGCAAATGTCCCACAGACACTCCGAGTTTTCTTTTCCTTCGTGCTTTCGCTCACGTGCGCCTTCCTGCCGCAGACTTTTCTGGGGGAGCTACTCCGAGCCAGGCGCTGCGTAGACCCAGAGTGCACCTCGGTGAACAGCGTTCCCTCTGCTGTGGAATCTGCGTGAAACGGAAATCACAGACGTGTGTAAACACACAATCACGATGGCGACGCGTGCTGTGGGGGAAAGCAAAGGACACTGTGGAAAGTGTAACCAGGGGCTAGCTTTCCGTCGGGGTGTCCGCTGAACGCCTCCCTGGGGAGAACATTCCCCGGGCACCTGAGACCTGGCGAAGGAGGAGAAGAGGCTTCCAGGCAAAGGGGTTGTACCGCAGACCCTCCCAAGGAGAGAGCCCGCGCTTGCGGGGCACAGGGGGGCCAGCCAGGGGGAGCGGGAGGGGAGGCGTGGTCCCAAGGCCGCAGGAGCAGGGGCTGGCAGGCGCAGGAAAGAGTGTGGGTTTTACTGGTGGTGCAGCCGGTAGACTTTGGAAGGTTTTCCACGGGAAGGGACATGAGGGACGTGCTGAGGTTTGTGCTTTTAGACGTGCAGAGTGAAAATTAATTGAAAGGGGGCAGCAGTGGAAGCTGTTGCAGCGGGGCGGGTGAGAGGTGGCGGGGCCTTGCTCTGTGACCGCGTCTGTGGAGCTGCACGGAGGGGAGGGCGCAGACTGGCCGCAGCACGTGGCCTGGCCGGGGAGGTCTGGGACGGAGATGTGGGCGGTGCCAGCTGCCTCCCCCTCGTCTTCTGTGGTGGGAATCAGGGTTTTGGCAGGAACACTGGGTGAACGGAGGTGCCACTGACTGAGCAGAAAATTGGAAGACGATAAGGTTTTGGGGGAAGGGGGCTGGAGACATCAGCATGGGTTAAGCTGAGTTTGCGATCTCAAAGTTTGCACTGTCACAAGACCAAGAGAGACATGAACTTACAGGCTCCTCTCTCACTGGGTTTGCCTGTGAGTGTTTATTTCCCAAGAAAAAGGGACAATAACGGCGAATCTGTATGGAGCCCTTCTGTGCTCCAGCACGGCGCAAGGCAGTGGGGCTCAGCAGGGAACACGGGAACGGGGAAGGCGGTGGGACAGAGGCGTGCCCCGCACAGCCCCGACACGTCTGCTTGGGTTCAAATACTCAATCAGGGCTGGACTTCTGCATCTGTGCAGTGGGTGGGCCGCCGCCCTCAGGGAGTTGTCCTGAGGACCAGGGGACAGCGTGGCTAAGCGCTTTAGCACAGTGCCTGGCGCATAGGAGGTGCTCAGTGAGTGTTCTCCGTTTTTGAACAAATATTTAATGTGCTGCAGTCTAATGGGGGAGCCAACCATGGAGCAAATGACTTCGAGTCACGAGTTGTTGCATCCCTGGGTCTTATTTTCCAGTTTGCTTGGAACCATGAAGTCACTCTCTGCAGGAATCCTCCCTCCTGGGTTAGTGATGGTCTGTTGGGCTCTGCTCGGGTGTAGCGTCTGTGGTTTGTGTACGACACTGTTCGTTTCTCAATTCTCCTCCAGAGTCGCTTTACTGGCAGCCCCAACAACCTGAAAAACAGGAAGAAGGACCCTCACTGGACCTTGCACTCACAGCCCTGGTTTAAAGAGTCAGACTCCATGGGGGTTGACCCGACCCCGCAGCCCTCCACCAGCCGTTCTGTGCTCTCTAGAGGCAGCAAGCACTTGTCAAGTCTTTTAGCTGGGTCTTTTAGTCTCTCCCTCCATATCCCCAATAAGTCTTTATATTGCTATTCTTAATTTTTTTCCTGTTTCAGGCATAACCTTCTGGCTTCCCACTATAGAAGGTGAAGATTGAGCTCTCTCTTTCAGCTCTGGCTCCGACTCTGACCACCACACACACGTTTCCTGTCCCTCTGTCATCCCAATATATTTATGTCATGGTTTTGTTAGCTCCATAGCAGTGCTTGCATTAGTATGCCTATGTAGATACTGCTTTGCTGTGTGGCTTATGATGATAACATCTCCTTTTCTGTGCAACTCTTTGTATTTCATGAAATTAATAATTGTCATATTTTTTTCTTGTGCTTAGTTTTCTACTTCTTTTTCGCCTATTCAAACTCTCCCCTGGTCATGTGAAACTCCTATGCATACAATCAGACATATAAGGTATTCTACCAGCTCGAACTTGATATAATTCTCTCCCCAGGGCTTTCTCACCAGCTCCTGGCTGGGACAGGCCCACTGCCCTGGTGTCCAATGTGCATCTCTGGGCTGGCATCTTCCTTGACCTGCAGTCTGGGAATTTCCTCTCTTTCTGTGTCAGATCCTCTATTTCCTGGATCCCCTACATTCCTTTTCCTGGTTTGCTCTCTTCTTTTGAATGATTTTATGTTCTTTGCTTTGTCCCCATTGTTCTGAAATTTCACTATGAGGGCTCTTGATGTGATTCAATTTCATCCATTGTGCTGGACTTTCCAAGAGGCCTTTCAATCTGGATTCTTGTGTCTTTCGGTTCTAAGATACTTTCTTGAATTATCTTTTTCATGATTTTCTCCACTCTGTTTTTTCTTTCTGGAACACAGAGTTTTCATACATTAGAGTTTTCGAACTGTTAATCCTTAAAAAAAAATTTTTTTCCCTTCAATTTTTTCCTTTGTTCCTTTGGTCTACTTTTTGGAAGATATCTTTAATTGTATCATTCAACTCTTCTGTTGTTTCTCATTTTTATTCTCTTATCATTGTTTCCAGAAGTTCCTTTTCATTCTTTGCCTATTCCTTTTCTATAGCATCCTGCTCTTGTTTCATGCATGCAATATCTTCTCTTATATCTCTGAGGCTATTAATAATGTTAGATGACGTTTTCTTTTCTCTCCTATTCTCTGTCTTCCAAGATACTTTTTCCTCTGTCATAAAACAGTATTCCTGGCCGGGTGCGGTGGCTCATACCTGTAATCCTAGTACTCTGGGAGGCCGAGCCGGGAGGATCACTCAAGGTCAGGAGTTTGAGACCAACCCGAGCAAGAGCGAGACCCTGTCTCTACTAAAAATAGAAAGAAATTAGCTGGACAACTAAAAATATATAGAGAAAAAAAATTAGCTGGGCATGGTGGCACATTACTGTAGTCCCAGCTACTTGGGAGGCTGAGGCAGGAGGATCAATTGAGCCCAGGAGTTTGAGGTTGCTGTGAGCCAGGCTGACACCATAGCACTCTAGCCTGGGCAACAGAGCAAGACCCTGTCTCAAACCCCCCCCCCCCAAAAAAAAAAAACAGTATTCCTCAAATGTAGTACATCTTGGCTGTGTGCTTATATTTAATTTAAGAATAGGGTACTAAAAGGATGTTATAAGCTCTGTGTACATAAGCAGGGCAGGGAAGGGGAAAGGCAGTGTTGCCGTGAGTTTTACTATACAGTGATCTGGCAAATCCTTGTGAGTCTTTAGGTCTTTTCAATGAAGCTGGTTAAAGCCCCAGAGAAAGCCTCATCAAAAAGACCTACACAGGCCCTTTTCTTGACTATGGGTGTAACTTAGTTGCTGATGTCTGGGACTAGTAGGGAGAAAAGGCTTGGGAGACTCAATGTTCAATAGGTACCTGTAGTCCCAGCTTCTCCGGAGGCTGAGGAAGGAGGATCGCTGGAGCCCAGGAGTTTGAGGCTGCTGTAAGCTATGATGAGGCCACTGCACTCCAGCCTGGGTGACAGAGAGAGACTGTCTCTAAAAACAAAAACAAAAACAAAAAACCCAAACCCAAAAAAACCTCAAATCACACAGCAGTTCAGTAAAAGAGCTAACATTTTGCTCCCTAAAAATACTTTGGTGATTTAAAGCACAAGTTCCCAGTATCTGGAAAAATCATGTTATGCCTGATGATGTCTATTCCTGGGTCCTGCTAATTGTGCCGCCCCTGGGACCTCCTCCCTTGTGCAGAGTGAGCTGCTGCAGGCCAGTGGCTCCCCGCTGCAGGCCAGTGGCTCCCCGCTGCCTGGAAGACCTTCCATGTCTTTGCTGCCAGGGAAGGCAGTGTCGGGGAGCTTACCTGGGCCTGCAAGTCTACTCTCTGCTTGTTGCCAGCTGTGTGACCTCGGGCAAGTTACCTAGCCTCCAGGTGCTTCAGGGTGTCCCTACCTTATAAGACCCTGCAAGGAATAGCTGGGCATGGTGGCTCATGCCTTCAATTACAGCACTTTGGGAGGCCGAGGCAGGAGGATCGCTTGAGGCCGGGCATTCAAGGTTGTAGTAAATGAGCCACTGCACTCCAGCCTGGGAATGAGTAAGACCCTGTCTCTAAAAAACGAACAAATAAATAAAAAATCACTACAAGGATTAAATGAGTATAAAAAATATGTAGTATATATATAATTCTCAGTACACTCTAGCAATTATTATTTACATTTTCCTAACTCTGGGGGGTCAGAGAATCTTATCTCGCTTATATGGAAATGGCACATGCAGCACCTTAAACCTTAAACCGCAGGCAGCTCCCCGTGCTCTGCTCTAGGTCGAATACAGCAACAGCTTGTGATTCCTGGCAACAGGAGAAGACAGATGTTTTATTGAAAATACCTCTCAAATATTTGTGTAGCCACAGACTATCTTTAATCCTGAAAACCTCTCCTGTCCCCAGTGCTGGGATCATACTCCACCTGTCATTTCAGGCTTCTTTCCATGTAGGTTTAGTTTTGTAGTCACTGAAAGATGCCTTGGTCCCCTTTTTCTGCCCCGCAGATTTTCAGGTTCCGAGCACAAGCCCAGTTTCTGCCTCTGGTGGTCATCTTCAGTAGAGTGTAAAAAACAGAGGCTCGTTCCATATTTTACGGTCTCTGCACTTGGCAAAATATTCTTCCAGAATGGCTCACATTCTACACATGTGCCCACTGTCGTCAGATGCCACACCCCTCCTGCCAGACAATGCTCAGAGTCACGCCTGAGTGGAGGCTGACGCTCCTTGCTAGGTGACTCCAACCATAAAAGTCCTCCTTGGAGCTGGTTCCAGCCACAGAAGGCCAGGAGGTTGGCTCCAGACAAGCTGCCCCCGCACCTCTGCAGAGCCTGCCGTGGGCCTCCAGATTGACCCTGCTTTGATTTGCTGCTTCTGATCCAGAGTCCAGGTACGTGTGCCCAGCGTTTCTCTTCTCTCGGTTTCCACCCCCATCCGGGCAGGTTCTGGCTGGCCAGAAGCTGCAGCCTGCAGAGCCCCCCGCTCGCTGGCAGGGGTGCCCGTCCACGCTGCCTCGCCGAGGCACGGCCTGGGGGCCCCACAGCAGCCTTTGGAGACGTGAACGCTACCTCCTGCGTCTGGCCAAAGCTTTTGGAGAGAAAGCTTGATCTTTAGCTTTGATTTGTTTTTTAAAACAACTCTTCAAGTGATTTATTTTCAAAATTGGCCGTCTGCTCTTCTGATTTAATGGAATTTGTTTCTCTCTACTGCTTGCGTGTGCCTTCTCACTCCTCAGACTTTCAAAAAATTAAGCTTGAACTTCTGATGAGAAATTTCTAACTCCTCTACCTTTTCCCGTTTGGAATTTCTCCTGTTTGGAGAAGATGACAACAGGAGCCCAGAGGTCCCAGGTGTATGGGAGCAGCAGAGGTGGGGTGTGGGCTGGGTCAGAGAGGGCCTGGGAAGGAGGGGCCGCACATCCAGTAGGTGGACCCTGCATGCATCCTTGCAGGTCCCGGGTGCAGGCTCCGATTCCTCCCTCTGATTGACCGGCGATGCATCAGAACAGTTACCGCCAAGACCAGGAGCGGCTAATATTCGTTAAGAACTTACCACGCACCTGGCACTGTGCATGCACTCTTCATTTAATTCTCACAAGGCATGCCGTGTGGCAGCTACTTTTATTAACCCATTTTCAGATCAGGAAGCTGAAGTACAGAGAGTTTAAATGGCATGGCCAAGGCCACGCAGCTGCAGTGGGAAGGCCGGCAGGCCGTAGAGCGAGGTCCGATTCCTACCCTGCTGGGCGTCCGCTTTGTCCACTCCCCACCCCCCCAGCTGTGGTTCCTGCTGGTCACCCCACACCCAACTCACTCCTCACACCTCCCCGTCGCCTCTTCTGTGCTGCCCACTTCCCGTATTTTCCCCTGGAAACATTCACATTTTGTCGTGGCTACCTTTTCGCCCTCTGTCTGATGGGTCACCCCTCAATGCACAATCACATTTTGAGGCAGGAGACACTTCCCAAAAATCATGAACGGATTTTGGAGTGCCTCTGTGTGGCGCTTGTTGTCCAAAACTTTGTCCTGGACCTTCAGAGACGGATCACACAGACACACACCTCCTCCCCTAAACACACATACGCCCACATGCACGTGAATCAGACACACACAAACACACCACCTCCCGCACAGGAGCGCACACGCACACACGCCAGCACGCATGCAGACCCCACGCGGCTGTCGCCTCTGCCCTGGCTGGAGAGGTCTGTGCAACTGTGCAGGCTGGGGAGAAGTGAAACTGCCCGCAGGAAGTGAAACAGCTACTGGGCTTTTCTGGTGCTTCTGGCACAGCTGCTGGGGACACTAAGCAAACAGCCTGCAGTTTCTGGCCCTGCTGTGAGGTAACTGGGGTCCCCTGGGTGGGGGTCTGGGTGGAGCTCGGGCTGGGGAGACTCGGAAGGGAGCTGGGCAGTGGGGTGCTTGGACTTGTTTACCTGCCACACCGCTCCCGCCCCCACCAGAGGGGTTCTGAGACTTTCAGTGGAGGAGGAAGAGGCTTTGTCCGCCACAGGCTCTTGAAAAGAGTTGTGGGCCCAAGGACTTTACTCAGAGCCACAGATGCACATGGCCTGTTCCTTTCTTCTCAGTCTGGAAACAAACCATTTTCTAGAGATTTCACGCACCCTCTTTTAAAAGTAAGAGAAAAATTTTGTGGAGGGAGAGAAGATGAAGTAGGTATAGCAATCGGTGTTGACAGGAATTATTTTTCCTCATATTTGACCAGGCTGGTCCCGACCAGCGTTAGCTAAACTTTTGTCTGGCAGGCCAGGCACAGCCTGCACATGCTGGGACACACATGCTTTTGGGTCCTTCCTGGAGAGGACGGAGTTGGAAATTTTGGAGCTTATGTGTCACCAGGGAGAGAGAGACACGGGGCTGGGGCCACTGGGTGGCGGATGCAGCGTAGGCTGGGTGGGGTGGGACGCAGAAGTCACTGTCCCCTCACCCTGGAGATCTCAGCCGCAGGCAGACACTCAGTCTGAGAAGAGAGTCAAGGACTTAGTGACGTTGCACATCGGCACAGCGGGCGCAGCCCTGCCGTGACTGTGGGACTGGCGATGCTAATTCCCTCTTAAAATTCCCTGTCGGTAGTTGATGGGCCATGGAATAACGAATGCTAGAGCCGGGAAGCATCTTGGACATAACACGGTGGAACGATCACCAAACTTTCCATTTTTGTCACATCCCTGCACCTCTATTTATTTAATGTTTTTCTTTAAATTAACTTACTTTAAAATTTTTTAATTTAACCCAAACAATAACAGTCATGATATCATGGGGTTGATGTGCTAAGACACATTTTGAAGCTACATTCCTATCAAAATCACCCATCTTCATCTGGGAACCACCTCAAATTGTATCTCGTGTCGCTGACGATACACACATCACTCTTCAAGAACCACTGGTCCAGGCCAAGCCACCCGTTTTGCAGGGGAGGACATGGAGACCCACGACGTCAGTGCTGTGCCCGGGCGGGCACAGTTAAGGACGGATGCTAGTCTGAGGCTCTTCCTCAGTCACAGTCCTGATTCTTTCTGGTGTCTTGGTCATACTCCCAAGGACGTAGAAACGATCTGTACATGTAATTCACATAGAGAACCCAGGGAAAGGGCCAAACATAGTGCTTGGTGCGAGGAGGTGGTTAATACAGTTCCTTCCAGCCGGGACCAGCTGCTCTCTGGAAGCTCTTAGAATCTTTTTTGAACGCGAGTGTCCTGAGATAACAAGGTGATGTGTCTCGATGTGGCCACCGAGTGATGCTGTCAGCTGTGCCAGGCGCTCCACAGGTCTTTTCGCTGTCGGTTCAGGGACAATTCCTTGTGCTACCTATTTGCTTATTTCCTCCCACCTATTTTTTTCTTTTTCCTTCTGAAATGTCCATTATTTGGGTGTTGGATTTCCTGAACCAATAATCATCTCATTTTCTTCTCTCCTATTTGGTTTTACTTTCTAAAAGATTTTCTTCCTTTTCGCTTTTTAATATTGCTGGTAAAAATTTTAAATTTCAGCACTTATATTTTTCACTTCAAAAAGCTCTTTCTCATTCTGTGTTCATTTTTTATAAACTCTTATTCTTGTTTTACAGACACAATATCTTTTCCTTTGTCTCTGAGGATATTAATTATAATTCTTTGGATTTTTCTACATTGCTTCATTTCCCCTTGGCTCCTTAGTTCTGTGTGTTTTGTTTTGGTTTCTTTCTCACGTTGGCGTCCTTCTTCAAATGTCTTGTGATCCTTTGTTCTCTGGTTATATTTATTTACTTATTTTTAATTTTTATTTTTTAAATTAAATATGTTTAACTTGAGCCAATACATATTTATGCTTTCCCTGCTACAGGAAAGGTATTGCTCAGTGGAACTGGGATTCTGTAGTGCATCAGACAGACACAGTAGCTGTCATCACGGGGGCAAGGAGAAAACAAAAAGCATATCTAGGATAAGTCCCAAAACATTTTTTTTAGATTCATCTTTTATTTTTATTTTTAATTTTTGTGGATACTTAATACTTGTACATATTTTTGAGGTACCTGTGATATTTTGTTACAAGCAAATGTGCAATGATCAGGTCAGGGTATTTGGGGTGTCTATCACCTTGAGCGTTTATCATTTCTACATGTTGGTATCATTTCAAGTCCTCTCTTCTAGTTACTTTGAAATACACATAAGTTTCTTCTATCTAACCGTATGCTTGTACCCATAACCAACTCTCTTCACCCTACTCACCCGTGCTTCCCAGTCTCCAGTGTCTATCATTCTCTGTGTCCCCGAGATCAAGCTTTTTAGCTCACAAATATAAGTGAGAACATGCAATATTTGTCTTTCAGTGCCTGGCTTATTACACTTAATGACCTCCAGTTCCAGCCATGTTGCTGCAAATGACAGGATTTCATTCTTTTTTATGGCCAAATAGTATTCCATTGTGTATATGTACCACATTTTCTTTATCCATTTATCCATTGATGGACGTTGAGGTTGATTTTGTATCTTTGCTACTGTGAATAATGCTGCATTAAACATGGCAATGCAGGTATCCCTTTGATATACTGATTTTTTTTCCTTTGGATAAGTATCCAGCTGTGGGATTGCTGGATCATACGGTAGTTCTATTTTTAGGGAAATCTCCACACTGTTTTCCATAGTGATTGTATCAATTTATATTCCTACAAACAGTGTATAAGAGTTCCCTTTTCTCCACATTCTTTACCAGCATCTGTTATTTTTTGTCTTTTAAATAATAGCCATTCTTACTGGAGTAGATGATATCTCATTGTGGTTTTGATTTGCATTTCCTTGATGATTAATGATGTTGAACATTTTTTCATATATCTCTTGGCCACTTGTATGTCTTCTTTTGAGAAATGTCTACTCATGTTTTTTTGCCCATTTTTAATGAGATTATTTATTGTTTTCTTTATTGAGTTGTTTGAGTTCCTTGTGTATTCTGGACATCAGTCCCTGGTCAGATGAGTAATTGACAAATATTTTCTCCCATTTGTGAGATTGTCTCTTTATTCTGTTGATTGTTTCTTTTGCTATTTTTTAAAATTTTTTAATTGAAAAAAAATTTTCAGGCTGGAATGCAGTGGCTATTTACAGGCACGATCATGGCACTCTACAGCCTCAAACTCCTGGGCTCAAGCTATCCTCCTACCTCAGCCTCCCAAGTAGCTGGCTATATTTTAAAATGAGACACTAACTATCTGATTTCAATGTGTTGATGAGTGAGCTCTGGCTTGTTGACCTTAAAACTTTGCTGGAGGCCTCGTGGTGACCTTTCATTAGGGAAACCCTTACCTATCTGGACCTGGAAAATTTTCTCTGGGGTCTCGGAGAAAAAAATCCTTCAATATACCACCTCCTGATAATCTAAGAACAGGGTGGGAAAAGGAAAATCAGAGTGTGACCCTTAAATTTGTAGATTTTCATGTACTCATTCCCCCTTCGAGTCCTATGGCGTCTCCATATGAGCCATTCCTCTTCCAGGCATCCCAATGGCGGTGGGGGACCCATCTGGGTGGCCAACCCTGAACTTCCTGCTGTTGGCTGTGGCAGTGTCTGTCTTGGGCTCGGCCCTATCCGTAGATGAAGTACGGACCCACCTGTGGATGAAGGAGAAGACGATGAGGCTGGGCGGGCAGCTGGTGCTGAGCACCCAGGAGGAGCAGGCCAACAAGAAGCTCATGGCCGTCAAAATAGCCGAGATGACCAAGGCCATGAAGACCCTGGTGTTCCCGCCCAGCATGCACTTCTTCCGGGCCAAGCGTTTCATTGAGAAAAGTCAGGTGTTTAATATCATGAAGATGATGCCAAAAGGTAGAGGTTTGGAGAGGGGTGGTTTGGGGATCTTGGGAATGTAGCTGAACTAAACTTGGACCTGTAATTGTTACTGGAGCTGCTGTTGTTCTAAATGGCATAGAGAAAACTCCACCCAGCTTCCCTGCTCCTTTGTCCATACTGGCTGTCTAGGAAGGGTTTTTTGTTTTTTTTTTTGAGTCTTGCTCTGTTGCCCAGGCTAGAGTGCCATGGCATCAGCCTAGCTCACAGCAACCTCAAACTCCTGGGCTCAAGCAATCCTCCTGCCTCAGCCTCCCGAGTAGCTAGGACTACAGGCATGCGCCACCATGCCCGGCTAATTTTTTTCTATATATTTTTAGTTGTCCAGCTAATTTCTTTCTATTTTTAGTAGAGACGGGGTCTCGCTCTTGCTCAGGCTGGTCTCAAACTCGAGCTCAAACGATCCTCCCGCTTCCTCCCACCTCTGCCTCCCAGAGTTCTAGGATTACAGGTGTGAGCCACCACGCCCAGCCCTCAAGGCCTTTCTTCCACCCTTTCTCCCACCCTTTCTCCAGGGGCTAAGTTACCAGATGGAATATGATACTACATGGCATCCAGGGGTAGTATAAACACACTTCTGTGAATAGTAAAGTAACATATAAATAGCAGTTTGCAGCTTACAAGGACTTTTCTATACCTTTTTAAAAAATGGTACAAATAGAGATTTTTGGAAAAAAAAAATGGTGAGGTCAGCAAAGTAGCATACCCAGTTGATGGGGCTGGTAAGAGGCAACATGCCAAAGCTCAGGCAGCAGGGACGCCTGCCCAGGGGCTGTCAGGGAAGGTGCTGCACGGGCTAGAAGGGCAGAGGGGCAGTGTGCGCTGCACCGTGAGGAGCACCGGAGACACCTGGCATCTGGTCGGAAGGACACGTATGGGGCCTCAGGGGTGAATCCGGAAGGCCAGGAGCTGCAGAGATGCAGGCCCAGGGCTGGGGAACAGACAGCGGGGGTGGGGTGGGGGCGGCTGGGGAGCAGGATGAGAGGATCAGGGACAAGCATGCAGACAAGACTGGGCCCAGGCTCATTCTTCTTGCCTTCCCCCCCCCCCCCCCCGCCCTCTCCGTGCAGTGTTGCGGGCAAGGCCTCACTGAAAGGCCGGGGCTCCCAACAGAGAGCTTGAAGCTGGGGGAGCCCCGGCTTGAAGCTCAGTCTTCTGGTTCCAAGCCTCTGCCACCCACCATGCTGCCCCTCGCCAGCAAGACCACTCATGGTTCTGACTAGTGAGAAAGGAAGACAAGGAGGCTCCACTCTTAAACTGAGCGGGGAAGGCAGCCGTCTGGGGCAGACGAGGGCAGGAAGTGGGGCGGTGGGGCTCGGGAGCCGGGAGGAGACAGGGATGAGCCTGGACCAGACAGCAAAGCTCCTGCTCCCACTCCTTCCCGACACCCGCTCTGTCCTCGCGAGCCCCACACCTGGCACCTGCACTCCACTCCTCAATCGTCCCCCATTCTCCTTCCCTCTCCAGGGGCTGCCTTACACCTCCATGACTTCGGCATCGTGAGTATGGACTGGCTGGTGAAGAACGTCACCTACAGGCCCCACTGCCACATCTGTTTCACTCCACGGGGCACCGTGCAGTTCAAATTTGCTGACCCAACTCCTGACACCCGTATGGCAGAAGAATGTTCAAAGTGGATTTTGCTGGAGGATTATCGGAAGCAGGTGCAGAATGTCACTGAGTTTGACAACAGGTGAGTGGTAGTTCCACAAGCAGGTGTCACGGGCCTGTCACGGAGTGTGCAGCATGCAGGTGTGTCTCCTTTGGAACCGACCCACATATAAAAACCTGTCCTCATAAGGGGATTAGGCAGCTTTTTCTCTTAACTTTACAAGATACTTTTGCTTCACAAAAGCAATCAGCACCTTTTCTGTCCACAGTAATTTCCTGGTGCATTTAAAATCTGATTTGATCTGCAAAAGGCTTATCAGCAACATTACTCTTGCCGCAAATGAGATTTGTCTTGAAGCTCAGTAAGACCAGAGAGAAGAAAAGTCCCTAGTTCCTGAAGTGACAGTCTGGCTGGTAGCTGAAACAGCCTGAAAACATAATGGAACAACTTCGTAACAGACATGTATAGTAATATGATGATAACAGTTATTTTAATCATAGCCACAGTGCTTTCATGAGGTTCTCTTTATGAAATAAGAGACACGATGCACAGCAAGGTTAGGTAAGTCGCCCAAGGCCACACAGCTGGTAAATGGCAAATCAGGGGCCTACACCTGGATTATGTGTTGCCAAGTGCAGAGTGATTCCCATCACACGCCTGCAGCAATCTGCTCAGGCTGCCACCACAGAGCACCGCGGGCTGGGTGGCTTGAACAACAGGAATTTATTTCCTCACAGTCCTGGAGGCTGGAAGTCCAAGGTCAAACTGCTGGACAGTAGGTTTCTCCTAAGGCCTCTCTCCTTGGTGTGCGGAAGGCCGCCTCTTGCCGTGTCCTCGCACGTCTCCTGTGTGTGTGCACTCCCGGCGTCTCTTCCTCTTCCTGTACGGACACTGGTCCTATTGGATTAGGGCTCCGCCCTTACGACGTCCCTTAACCTTGACTACCTCCTTAGGTGGCCTGTCTCCAAATGCAGGCAGTTCGAGGTTAGGGCTTCAATATATGAAGTTGTGGGGGACACAATTCCATCCATAACTCCCCCAAAGAGAGCTTGGTGTGGGATTCGAGCACCACGGGGTGAGGGGGCCGAGGGAGGCGGGCGGCCCGGCTGGTGCGCACTGCCCTCCCAAGCTGTCTCCAGGGAGTGTGAGCAGGCAGTGGCTTCCTAGCCAGAGGCCAGGCTCACCCTGGACAGCCGGGGTGCTGCTGTTGCCCCTTCCTTTGCTCTGCTCACTGGGGTGCATCCCGGTTTGCTTCTGGGTGGGAGACACTAAGTGGGCAGTGGCCCTACGGGTGACTCTCAACTCCCTTTTTGTCTCGACAGCCTGCTGAGGAATTTCACTCTGATGACCGAGGACCCCGAGGTGACTTATGTAGACCAAAATGTCGTCTGGTCAAAGTTTGAAACCATCTTCTTCACCATCTCTGGCCTTGTCCATTATGCGCCAGTGTTCAGAGACTACATCTTCCGGAGCCTGGAGGAGTTCTATAAGGACAACGTGCTCTACATGGAGATCAGAGCCATGCTGCTGCCGGTGAGCCTGCTCTGCCCTCCCCTCCCTTCCTTCCTCTGCTCGGCCTGATGTTCAGATCTTGCCTGGTAGGACTGCATGCTCAGGAATTTACCCCCAGGTCTCTGGTGCAAGGTGACAGGTGCCTTTCCAGGGGCCACTGCAAGCAAGGAGACCTGAAACGGACAGGGCGGCCCCCGCAAATCTGGGGACACCACCCTCACTGCCCTTTGCCCCCTTTCTCATGGCTCCCAGCTTCTCTCCTCGCTGTGATGTGCAGTGCGCCTGGTGGGAGCTGGGAAGGAGGAGGAGAGTAAGGACAGAGATGTCCCGAGGCCACGGAGAAGGGGCTTCAGGAGTAAAGGGGGCCCCATGGCAGGACGTTAGGAGCCACCTTGAGCAGTCCCAGTGGTGTGCTGAGAAGAGAAGCTGACTTTGGGAGAGAAACATGAAATGCAGGTGATAAAGTGCAGCCAGGTTTGGCTGATTAAAGACCCTGACTGTGATTGAGAGAAAGAAAGTCGAGGTCGCTAGAGGAAAACACAGGGTGCAAGAGGTTTCTTTTTAGGGTAGAGAGACTTCTGTTCACCTAAGGAAGGAGCGTGGAGAAGTTAAAAATAGGGGGGAGAAAGAGGGCAGGATGTGGCCACCCCAGCACCCAGGGACTGAGACTGTCCTGCAACCAGAGAACGTTCTGTAAGACCAGAGGGAAGGTGGGTGTGTGGCAGATATGACACTGGGGTGGCAGTGGTTGCTGAGGGAGCAGGGCCCGCCCGCCTCGCCTGTTTCCGCAGCGGGCGAGGCGAGGACACCCCCTGAGACCGAGGGCAGTCAGGGGAGGGCAGTGGGTGTTTGAGAGAACCTCCCGGAGATGGGCAGGTTGCTGATTCCCCGGAGAGGCTGAGGGCCAGCGCAGGCGGGAGGCAAGATCCTGCAGTGGTCCGCACTGCGGCGGCGCCTGCTGCAGTACCTGCCCACGGAGCAGACCGCGGTTTGATTGAGCCCTGGGGTAGCAGGAGGAACAAAGCGGAAGAACTAGTGTGCAGGAAGGCTTCTCAGCTGAAGGGCGTGGGAGGTGGGCGGAAGGACAGAGACAAGGGGCAGGTGAAAGAATGGGAACTCGCAGGGTGGCCACTGAGAGGTGAGTGACCTGGGAAGGTGGGGCTGGGGCAGAAAGTGGTGAGGGGGAGCTCCATTTGTCAGAATGGAGCTGCTTGGGTGAGTGCCCCCAGCCAGAGCCACTGAGGTGCAAGTCCTAAGGGGCCATGTGTCCTTGGGACTCAGTGTGCCCAGGAAGACCTAGGATGAAGTGACTTGAAGTGACCCGGGACTGTGGCAAGAGCTGAGGCACAGGAGAAGGGGGCTCTCCTAAAGTCAGCTAAGAAAATGGGGTCCATGGAGCCCTAACTCTAAGAAGAGGTTAAAAATTATTTTGATTTTAAGGAAGAAAAGTTGAAGACAGAGAAATGGGAAGGATTAGGAAGAGTCCAAAAGGAGAGAGCATTATCATAAGTCTGACTCTAGGGGCTTGCACTCTGGCCAGGAGCAAAGGGTGACTGGGATTCCGGGTACTATGACATGCACCCACCCCAGATTTACAGACTGGAGCTGGGGGAACGGAGGCTCTATGTTGGAAGGGGAAGGGTCTTTTGCAGAGAGCAGCCCTAGGTGATCAAATACTACTAAGAAGTTCCTTTGGTGAGTCTATTGAAGGGAACTTTCCTGAGGACTTTTTTGCGGGGGGGAAGATAGGGTATTGAGGGAGTGGGCATGATTCTGGGCGTTCCATCTGGTAGGTTCACAGGATTTGAGCTGGTTAAAGGTTTTTAGTGGCTTGGGGAAAGTGACCTGTGGCTAGAGTTTCCTCTACATTATATCCAAAATAATCTGCTCATTTGTTCAAGTATTTATTGAGTATGTAGAAGCCTTGGTGACCGACCTTCAAGCTTGTAGAAGGGTTCACAGAGTGGCAGCATTTTGGCTTTTTTTTAGCATATTCTTTTATCTTTGTAAACTCAGAAATTTTATTGTTTGTAGACCCAGAAGTGATAGGGCTCTGGAGGACTGATACACATTGACCAAATTCATAAAGAATGAATGTATAAACAAGAAAGTCAGAATGAAACTATCATTCAGACCAGATACTTATGCTTCCTAATCAGGAAATTCTCTCCTCAAAGCCAAATTATAGTCAAAAGTTTTTTTGGTGAATTAGAGCCCTAATGAGCCCTGTCACTGAGCTCTGAGAACTTAAGAGTTGGTAACAGTGTTCTTACCCTTTGGGAAATATGTTAAAAGCTGTCACCATGGCTGGCCGTGGTGGCTCACGCCTGTAATCCTGGCCCTTTGGGAGGCCAAGGTGGGAAGATTCCTTAAGGCCAGGAGTTTGAAACCAGGCTGAGCAAGACCCCGTCTCAACAAAATATAGAAAAATTAGCTAGGGATGGTGGTGTGCACCTGTAGTTCCAGCTATTCAGGAGGCTGAGGCAGGAGGATCGCTTGAGCCCAGGAGTTTGAGGTTGCTGTGAGCTATGGTAATGCCACTGAACTCTAGTGGGGATGGGGGGCGGTGCCTACAGAGAGAGACCCTGTCTCAGGGGGGAAAAAAAGAAAAAAGCAAAAGCAAAACAAACAAAAAGCTATCACCTTTTCCCCTGGAAACAAATAAGTACTACAATAAATTGAATATTGAAGACAATATTTTCACACCTATCCATATGCATCCATAAAATGAAACAAATGTTTCTGAAACAATGCAGTGTATACCAACTGATATTTTTGCATTGTTTCCTTTTCAAAAATTCTGGTGGGGATTCCTAAATCACCTTTCCTACCCTCAGTCTTATTTAAAGCATTCTAGGACCCTCTGTCACGAAGGCTACATCTGCACCAAGAACCAGTTCCTCCAGTTTGCGGGTCCCTTAACCTGAGACAAAGCTTCCTTTGAGTCTCAACTCTCCCTTTTCTTTGGAGCCTGGACTGAGCCCCCTGTTCCTTAGCTGTGTCAACACCCTGGGAAGGTGACTTGGCTTACCTCCACGTGGATCTGCTGCTTGTTTGTATTTTGACTCTGAGTGCATTCTTGTGTCTCCATTTCTGAGTTCTTGAGAAATGGGAGGACTTTCCTCGGCCTGTCTCCGTTGGAAGGCGAAGGGTCTCCTGTCAGGACAGAGCAGATAGATAGGCACATAGACCTGGGCACAAATTACCTCTTAAAAGAAAAGAGAGTGCCTTTGCTCCCTGTAATGTTTTTTTCCAGCACCCACATGTGTCGCCTGGTGTTATTTATGCCATAACATAGAAGCCCTGATTTCCCAACTAGACATTGACTTGTTTCAGGCACCAGATTGTACATTGCCTGGTGTCCTCAGCAGGTGCCGGTGGTGACAGCCTTGCTTGCTGGGGGCACTGCTCAAACGCTGAGGTGCAAGTGAGTAATGTGGAGGTGCTGTTTGCGGACCCTGACCTCCCAGGGTTCTGATTCTGTGTGGTTGGGTAGGGCCCGGAAGCTGAAAAGTTAACTAGTGCCCTCTGCCGGCTCCCTCCCTGGGATTCTGATGCAGGTGCCCCGACCCAGGCCCTCTTGGAGACAGCACCTTCGTCACCTTGACCTTCATAAAGCTCTTCACCTGCATCATCTCCTTTGAGTCTCCCAACAACCCTGTTTTAGAGAAGATATTCATTTTGTCGATGTGGAAACTAAGGCTCAGAAAAGGCCAAAGGGCTTGATCAAGTCACATAGGTTGCAAGGGGTGACCAGATGGAGGCTCCCAAACTGGACGCTTTCCTCATTGAGTGGGGCTCTCTGGGACTCATGGTAGCCACCTCATCTCAAAAGGAAGTCCCTGAGAGGGCATCTGGCTTCCATCTTACCATTTCCGGGGAAGAGTGGCTATCCCTAGGATGAGCTGGGCCCTGGCAGGGGAGTGGCTTCCTGTTGGGCAAATCCTGACAACTTTCTTGGTGTGGGGAGCGCGGGGAGAACCTGGGCTCTTCAGTGGCTGACGGGAGGGAGAAAAGGCTGGGAGAGGGTTTGGGTCTTGGTGATTCTAAGGGCTGTGACTTTCATCTTGAGCATGATGAGGAAGTATTTGGGCAAAGTTGCTGAGAACTGGGATTGGAGGGAAAGAGAGAAAGGCCGGAGCGCTGGTTTCTAGTTCCACCTTCCCCTTTTCTGCAAGGGAGAGCGAGTATTTTAGCCTCCCTGAGTCTGAGGCGGAGCCTCGGGCGGGCGTGGGCACTTATCGTGGGGGCTTGCCCCACCACCCTGCCCCAGCCGGCCTTTCTAGAGGTGCTGGCTGCTGGGATTTCAGATTCTGGTGGGGGCTGGGGGGCTGGGATTTGACCATTTGTTCTGGCCTGACCCTGGAACAAAGGCCTCTTGCCACAGATAGTCTGGGTCTTAATGCCCCCCATTAGCCAGACAGGGGGCCATCGACACGCTGGCCAGCCGCTAGAAACAGTCTTCCCGGGAATTCCGAGCCGCTTTACCTCCCTGCTCAGTCGTGGGCTAATTCAGGGCTCCAGATGAAGTTGATGGACTGTCCTGGCTGCTCAGCCTCCCATTGTGTTCCTAATGCTTGATGACAAAGGCTACTTGCCCCTGGCAACAGTTGCTAGGCGGGTCTTATCTCCTGGGCTCCAGTCCCTTCCCCCACAGCCAGAATTGGAGGCCCAGACTGGGTCCTGGGGAGGACTTAGCGTGGAGCCCGTCCCGGGCGGGAGGTCACCCCCGGCGCTTGTCCTGTGGGCGCCTAGATGGGGGGTCTTGAGGGAGAGACTGGCGGGGCAGACAGGAGCCGTGGGGGTCGTTCCAGCGTTTTCCTGGATGCTGTCACTCGTATGACAAGTACTCTAGTGCTCCCCTGCCCCTCCCCCCCAGTGCTTTTGCCTGGATTCCACCTGGCCCCTTGCGGAAGTGTCTTTGTGTCACTCAGTGAGGATACTCTGCCTTAAGGGCCCCCTTTATGACAGCACTCACCCTGCCGAGCCGCAGCTGTGCTGTTCACCGGCGGTCAGGCCCCCAGAATGGTAGCGCTTGCCCTAGCTGTGCGTTGTTCGTTGGAATCACCTGAGGAGGTTTAAAAAAACCCAGACCCTAACCCAGAGATTCTGATTTGATTGGTCTGGGTTGGGACACAGGCATTTTTCCTCTCCCTGGGTGACTCCAAGGTAAGCCGAGGCAGAGACATTGAGACCCTGGGACTGTCACTCGAATGACAGTGTGGCCTTTGTACAGGCGGGGCCAGGGCCCCCAGATGATGGGAGACTCCTCTGGGCAAGCAGGATTCTGGCCTTGGCAGACCCCAGCCCACTACCCATGTAGCAGGGCTGACTTTCTGAACCTTCTGAGGGCGCTACATCCTCGCCTATAAAATGAGACCTACCTCCCCGTGTAGTTTTGAGATTAAACGAGATTGTGATGTAAAGCTCTCTGCGTGTGCCTGGCACTTAGTAGAAGCTCAAAGCTTGGGAAATGCATGATGCGCTAGTAGTGAGAGCTAATTGCATCAGAAATTAGAAACCTGAGTCCTACTTTCTGGTCCGATACAAACTAGTTTTGTGACCTCAAGCAACTCTCTGCTCCCAGATTTCCCTACAGTTCCTTCAGGCTTCAAAATTCTATACCTCCACGACATCGAAGAGAGTGAAACTTTGTAATATTATGTTGGTTTATGTAAATAATATGTAGTTTGAATAGTTTCCCCACAAATTTACAGTTCTTTAATTAAACTATAGTTAAAAATTGAAGTAATCTAAATTGAGCTCAGTGTGCTTTTAATTCAAGGCTTTTTACATGGATATAGCAGCTTTTTGCATCACTTAGTCTGAGACAAACGACTAACATCACCTACTTGTAGTTACAAATTGTTAAGTTCTTAGATGTTAGCTCATTTTCCTAGGACAATTGTAGGTTTTGAGTTGTTTTTGTAGATCTGATGATAGATTTGTAACATTAACATTGTTATTAATAGTTGTCATTTCTGAATGCATTACAAATATTAACTCATTTGATCCTTGTAATAATCCCATGAGGTATGACTGATTTGGGACAGATTGTAGCTCCACTGGGAGCCTGAACCCAGAAGGCTGACCAGAACCCCCAAACCAGCAGAGCCCTTCCCTCACATGCCTGCCAACCGCCTAGCTGGGAGGCTGGGAGGAGCTACAGGCCTCTCCTCCCCAGAGGGGGCTCCCTCTTCTGGAAGTGGGGGTGCTGTAGAGCATTCAGATCCCATCCTAAGCACTCCCTTCCTTTGAGGCTGAGGCCAGAGCTGCAGGAGTGCAGGGCCTGCACAGCCTTGGGGTGATTTACAGGGCACCAGGAGACTAGGAAGGAGCTCTGAATGAGGCTGCAGCCCTGGGAGCCAGACCTTGTCTTCCTGGCACTCCATGCTATGACAACGAGCAGCGTGGGTAGAACCTTGAAGGCGTGGGGCCCAGCTTCTCCAGTGACGAGCACAGGAATGACAGGATTGATGATTTGGAACCACTGCCATTTGTAAGGCCCCATCAGGCCTCTGGTTGTATCATTTGCATATCTTTGCATGCTTGATTAATCTGCCAGAGATCTTCTTTCAGGCAGGTTTGTCATTTTGTCTCCCTTCTATTCTGCTAGCACAGCTCCACCTGCCACCCCCCCAATAGTTGTCCATTCATCCAGTCCCTAAAATATGCTGCCTGGGGCTTGGTACCTTTAAAACGCCGCCGTGTGGATGGCATTCTTCTTGAATTGGTATTTATTTGTGGAGCTCCTACTCTGGTGCTCTAGGTGAGGAGGTGAGGAAATCAAAATCGTGTGGACCCTGCCCTCAAGGAGTCTCTATTCCAGTTAGGGGGTATGAGCAGGAGACCCAACAATGACAGGGCGGCCAAGGCATGGACAGAACTCTGTTGCTCCCTGCTGCCAACCAGCTGGGTGATGACGAGACACCTGCGGGTGACAATTCTGGGTTGGGTTAATGCAATGCTTCTCAAACTTTCTAGTCCCAGAATCCCTTTATACTCTTAGACATTTTTGAGGATTTCCAACAGCTTTTACTTATGTGGATCATATCTATGGATATATCCTGATTAGTTATTAAAATTGAGAAGTTTTTGAAATACAAGCTCGTAGTCTGTGACCTGTTAGGATGATATAATCACGCATGATATAGCTTCAGAAAAATTCTACTGTATATTGTGAGAGAATGAGGGTGAAAATGACAAGTGATATCTTCACATTATTATGAAGAGAGTTTTGATTTTATAGACTTCCCGAAAAGGTCTAGGGGGCCCAGAGGGCTCCCCAGACCACACTGCGGGAACTGCTGGGCCACAGCACACGGGGCTCTGTTAGCATCAAAGACTTGAAGATCCGAACAGGGCGCCTGACGCCTGTTGCAGCCTTGATCAGTGCAGGAAAAGTTCTTCTCTAAACCCTTGGAAATGTAGGGGGTAAAAATAAAATTTTTCCTCTGCCTTCCTAGGTTACCTTCCTGAGGCCATGAGTTAAACTGACAACAGACAGATTAACAGGGGAGAGGACATGCAAGTTTTATTTGATGCTAACATTTTAATTTCATGTGCACAGATAGGTAGAGGCTTTCACTGAGAAGAAGTGAAGGCCCAAAGAAGTTAGAGCGGGGCTTACACACCCTTTTAACACGTGGGGGTAAATTGTGAAGTGGCAAGACAAAGGAAAAGGGGTTGGGCTGCTGGTAAATTGTAAGCAGGTAAATACATGGGAAAACTAACAGAAGATGTGGGCTACCTCGCTGAGGTTTGTTTGTGCAGACCCATCTCGGTGACATCTTTCTGTCTCCACTGCAAAGAGTTGTCCTCCTCTCAAGGTGGGGGCACCTTCACAAAAGGGAAATGTGTGTCCTGCTTTTAGGCAGATGGGGGAGGGCAGAGAGCTCAGTCTGCACTGGCTGCTGCTTAATCGCCTTCACCTCAAGATAGTCCTCACACCAAAGTGGTGCGTCTCGGGGTGGCCTGTTCTGATCCCCGTCAGTGAATAGCAACAACGGGCAGCAGCTCAGACTGGGCTAACAGTGCCCACGGTTCTCCCCGTGGAACGTCCTGGCAGCCTTAGCGTTCAGGAGTCCGGAGCACGTCTCGTGCCACATAAGGCACCAGGGGAACTCCGCCCGGGAACAGTGAGCCCACTGCCCTGGCTGGGGCAGCCTGGTGGGGACGTTGATGTGCCAGGCTTCTCGGGGGGGGGGGGGGGGCGGGCAGAGGAAACAAAGAGCAAGGGCCAGTAGGGCCAAGCTGCCGCTCCTCACTGCCCCCAACTCAGGCAGCAGAGCCGGACCCTGCAGGCCAAAGGGCTGGGGAGGAGGAAGTCGGGGATGGTCGCAGGGGGTGCACACCATGGCCGCGGCCAGGGCGGGCCTGGGGAGACCGTGTGAGGGGGGACCGGTGGACAACAGCGGGCAGAGGAGGTGGTCCCTGAGAGGACCCAGCTCCCTCAGTGCCAGGGACACAAAGGGCTGACTCCAGTGAGGAGAAGGGACTTTTCCCTTTAGGACGAGGAGTAGCTCTGGGCTCCCTGAAGCCCCTGCGCACCCTACTCCCTGGGTCCAGAGACTGGTGACCTCAGATTCCACCGCTAGGATGAGTGGCTGCCTCCGGTAAGCTCCCGCATGCTTATTTCCTGCGTATTCCTCCTGCTTTGCGTCGTAAGCAGGTAGAGTGTGTCTCTGACTAGATCGCAGCTCCTGGAGGGCAGGAGCTTGTCTTACCAGCGCTTGCTATCCCTTCCAGGCTCAGCCCGCCCCTTACACATTGCAGGGGCTTAATTAAGGGCCAAGGGAAAAAACCGAACCCCACATATTCTTTCCGCCACCCTGCCTCACCCTGCAATCTCTGCAGAGACTCCCACAGCCTGTCCCCACCCTGTGCACACGGCCACGTGGTGTGGGGTAAGGCCTGACCCAGTGACAGGGGAGGGCAGAGGGTCCCGGCAAGCCGACTTCCTGGAGACTGTGGTCTGGCTCGATGCCCAGCCGCCAGCAGCACTCTCAAGGGGTCTTACTGACACCCCTCCCCTCTGTGCACCTCTTTTCCCTCAGCTTCTTCCTCCTTTGTCTCACCCGCCACCCACTCCCAGCTCCTCTCCCTGTCTGGTGGCAGTGACCGCCTGGGGTCTCCTGGCCGGAGGTGGAGAAGGTGGGGCTGGAGTGGGAAGGACGGCAGGGAGATGACGTGGATTCTTGGACCCCTCTTTCTCTCTGTGACCTCTTCCCGCTGACCTGTTCTTCAATCATTACACAAATACTTAGTGAGCACCTACTGCGTGCCAGGCACCGTGTGGAGACGCAGCAATGAATGAGACAGGCAGGTGTCAAAGAGTGTTATCCCCGAAGGGGCCAGGACTTCCGATCAAGCAGTGGAGAAAATGTCAGAGGCTGTAGAGGACATTGAACAAGGAGAGTGTGCGTAGTTGGCAATGATGTCTTTACTTGTTTGCCTCTGATGCCTGCTGGGACATGCTTGCCTCCCAGGTGTACGAACTGAATGGGGAGATCCACGACAAGGACTGGTCAGTGAAGACTTACAAGGATGTGGCTCAGATGTTTGTGAAAACTCACCCAGAGTTTATTGGAATCAAAATCATTTACTCGGATCACAGGTGAGAGAGACTATCGCCGCAGCTGCTGAGCTGGGAGAGCGGGATGGGCACAGAGGCGCTGGGTTGCGGACGGGAGCAGAGGAGAGAGCGGGGTGAGGGGCCTGGGGGTGGGTTTGAGACCCCGGGCCTGAGGCCAGAGAGCTGTGGGCTCGGCGTGTGCGTTAGTGCATGATTGTAAAAGTCTGGATCTATCCATGAAATCCCATCTAGTTTGGGTCTTCACAACCAAACTGAAATGAAGAACTGTGACAATTTTCCAGATGATTCTAGGCTGTGCCCCCACACTGGCCTGGGTGACTCGGTTGTGAGGCTAGTGTTTTTGCCTGAATGTTTGGATAATTGGCCCATTTCTTTGTTTCCCTTTGCCGCTGGGGTGGTTCTGCATGGGCCGTGTTCGGGGCCCTGACCGGTGCTGGCCCAGGTTTGCGTGTGGGGAACCCGAAGCAGTGACAAGTGTGCGGCCTGGCACAGGGGGTGGTGCAGGACCCGCTGTCCTCCCCAGGCAAGCACAGAAAGCTTTATAGCTTGGTTGCCTTATGACTTTACCAGCGAGTAGCTCTCCCTGGGTGCTGAGGGCAGGTGGTGCGAGGCTGTGACTGTGCGTGGCCAGAGCGGCAGGGCAGCCGTCAGAGGGGTCACTTCGAGTCAGGCTGCAGGGAGGGGCACCGACAGGATGCGGCTGGGCTCCGAGGGCAACCAGACTCCCCCTGAGCGCCCTCCCCTCCTGTGGGGCCTGGGGTGGCAGGAGCTGAGCCCCTCGCCTGTGTGCCGGGCCTCCCCGGAGGGAGCCTGCAGGAGGGGCCCAGCTGGCTCCACTCAGCGGTTCCCTGGTGCCAGCTGCCCCTCCCTGGGTCAGTGGCAGGGGAGCATGAGGGCCGAGCTGAGGGGATCGGTGCCCCCGCGTTCCCCTAGGCTGTGGGGGAGGGTGTGGCAGGAGCCGCCAGGACAGCTTAGTCCCGTAGAGTGAGGATTGGAACAGGTGAGCCAGCAGCTGGGCAGAGACCTTCGTCCTGTCTACGGACTTGTGCCAGATTCTCGTCTTCTGTTGCTAAGCTGCTTGCCTCGCCCTGCGGGGTTCCTGAAGTGCCCAGGGTCTTGCTGACTTAATCAGCAAGAGGCCAGATGGTTACCGGGTCCAGCCTACTTGTCAGGGACTCGGGTGACCTGTGGCCTTTCACAGGTGTCCAGTGGACAGAGAACCGGCTTCCGTACTGTGTCTGCTTCCATGACCCACCCCCACAGGGAGGCAGGAAAGTTTGGGACAAGGCCACTTTGCCACCTCTTTTCCCTTAGGTCCCCTGGCCCCCCTGGAGCCAGCAAGCGTCCTTGACAGGAATGGATTTGGGCTAACTGGCTCTCAGAGGTCGCCACAGCCTGGTCGGGATGGGGTCATGCGGCAGTGGGTGCCAGGCACAGAGGGAACCCCTCTGGGATTTACGACTGTTGCCGAGTCGCGCTGTCTCCTAGTGTCTCTCTGTCTCTCTCAGATCCAAAGACGTGTCTGTCATCAAAGAATCCGTCCGAACAGCCATGGACCTTCGAACCAAGTTCCCCAACATGGTGGCAGGGTTTGACCTGGTAACGATTCTGTGAACAGAGGGGCCGTCTGCGGCGCGGGCAGCTCTTGTGCAGGGAAATCCGTGTGCCCGCAGCGCCCACTGGAACCCTGGGAGAGGCCCAGGCGGCGGACCTGGCAGGGCTGCCCAGAGTTCAGCGCTGACCCTCTCTTGGGGCCTGGGGGGGTGGCAGTGATGGGAGAGGGGAGAGCAGGGGGCCAAAGAGCTAACAAGGAAAGTTCCAGAACAAGGACAGAGTTCAGGGCACGTGGCCAATAATTATAGCCCTGTTCCCCTTGCCCTGCCTTCTGCCCTTCTTTCTTTCCCACGTTGTCAGCTACGTCTGGCTCCTAGAACCATCCTGGCACCCTGTAGTACGTGAGGGAGGGGTGGTGTCTGCAAGCGGAGTCCACAGTGCAAATCCTCAAGGATGTGACATCTGTCCCTCCCTCTTCTCTAAGACACTTGCTTCCCCATCTATTTCTGAAGCTGCCTATCCATAGGTGTTGTCACTGTCCCTCACGTCTCCCAATCAAAGCCACAGCCAGGCCAGACTTCCTGGGTGGCAACTCATCAATCTCATTACATTAACGTGGCCTAGCTGGCTGGAAGGCGCCTGACTCCCTCTTACATAACCTGAGATTGTGCTTAAGCTCCTGGTTTCAGAACAGCCAGAGCCGAAAGGTGTGGATTTCAGGGCCATTGTGTTTGGACCCAGCGTGTCCCCCTGGGGTCCTCTGGGACAGGACAGGACAGCTTGAAGGGCCCAGCCTCTCAGGAAGAGGGCAGGAGCTCCTCCCTCCTCCCATGTCGTCCCTCTCTCCCGTCTCTGTGCAAGACTAGGGGAGAGTGCAGGGGCGCCCTGCCTCCCTCGCCCGGCCAGCCCCCAGGAGCCAGGGCTGAAGCCTGGAGGCTGCTGTGAGAGGAGACAGGTGGGCAGGGCCGGGGGGATCCAAGGCGCAGCCTCTGAATGAGGGAGCAACTGTTTCAGGGCAATAACACACTCTCTTTTACCCCGACTCTGCTACTGGTCATTCTTAGAAGAAAGACTGTGTGACAAAGGTCCCACGCGGTAGTGTGGTCGTGCAGGGCACAGGAAGGGTGTTTATGGGCCACGGGTGAAGCACACTCCATGTCCCTCTTCTCTGTCCTGCAGGTGGGGCATGAGGACACTGGCCACTCCCTGTTCGATTACAAGGAGGCTCTGATGATTCCTGTCAAGCAGGGTGTCAAACTACCCTACTTCTTCCACGCCGGAGAGACTGGTGAGCCGTGCGGGTACCATGCAGGGCACACGCAGGGCGGCAGAGGGGTCGGCAGGAGCCCCCGTCACTCGAGGGTGCTGCCGGGAGCCGGCGCCAGTGCCCACTGTCCTGGCTGTGGTGCACAGGCGCTTCACAGACCCCCGCTGGGGGGCCCTTTCCTATGTGTTATCTCAGTCCCGCCGGCAGCCCCGTGCAGAAGGAACAGCAGTGATAATAACAGCACTGGGCACTTTACCCACATCACTTCTAATCCTCACCCCAGACCTGCCAGGGCGTGCTTTTATCCTCATTTTGTAGATAAAGCGCTCGAGGCTCCGAATACAGTGTTATTGGTCCCAGGTTAAAGGGCTGGTAAACAGTGGAGTCTGAACTGGAACCATGGTGAGCGCATAATCTTGCAAACTCACATTGTCTGACTTTGGCTATAAAAATTTGTTTTAAAAGGCCAAGCACAAATATTATTTTTAAATTGATATATCCTAGTCATACATAATTTGTACGATATTGTACGTACGATAGTTTGACACATGTATACAATGTGTATGAATTCTAGCCCTTTCTGATGATCTCCATTGTGTGACTGAATTGTGCTTGAGAGGTTAACTGAGCTGCCCCAAGTCACACAGCTGGGAGTTGGCGGAAGAGGGACGAGAACCAGGCCTGCTCCCATCATAGGAAGTTCTGTCCCTCATCAGTGCTGAAGAGGAGACCCCACCCTGCTCTAAGCAGGCTTGGCTGCTGTTCTTCCTGAAATGCCATCAGCCCAGGCACATGTTTGGTCCCCAAAGCTCAATCCATGGGGTTGCTCCGTCATCTCTCAGCCCCTCTTATGTTCCAGTCCTTAAGTGTGTGAACCCTAACGAAGCAAAGAGCATGGCAGCGATTCAGATCAATAGGAAGATTGAGGGAGGCTTTTCACCTGGGCGCCTGGACCGCAGGGCAGCTCTCTGCTGCAACCCAGCTGTCACCTTCAGGAGACCAAGGAGGGAAGGAGCGAGCAGTGGGCAGCTTCATCTCCCCACCAGGCCCGAGCCTTGATGTATCACATCATTGCTCAGAGGGAGAGGCCCTGGGCATTAATCTCTTTTTCCTGACATTTTTGAGTCAATTTAGATCCAATTTAGATCAAAGTGTGCTCTAGGAGATTTAAAGACTTGTTTGTAGGGGATAGGATCGGGGGAGGGGGTGGTTAACCTTGAAGAGCTTGTGGCCTCGTAGGGAAAATCATGTTTACCTGTGTGAAATAATTCTGACAGCACAAAACATCATAACGCAGGATCTAACCCAGTTCCAAGATGTATGTATGGTCCTTGGAGATGATTTTGCCAGGACTTGTGTATTTCATACCCAAAAGTAATGTCCTCATTTTAAAAAAGAAGACGACATCTTTTAAAAACCAATGGAAATCCACCTCAAATACATGCCCTAACTAACAATGGGAATTCTTGAGTTTTATTTCTAACAGAAAAGTGGAATTTTCATATTTTATGCGTGGATCAGTTAAGATGATTTTGGCTGCGAGAATGGAGCACACATCAGACAGATTTTACATTAAGGCCATTAGTATCTCACGTAAAAAGCAACCTCTCCTGTGCTCACTGAATCGGTGATTTTTTCCCCCATGTGTTTGTTCTTTGGATGGTGAAGTCACACTGAGGTGACAACATCCAGTGAAGCAGGACAACATTCCCTCCAGTGCATCCCTTTTGTCAGGGAGGAAGCCCCAGGAGTTCCCCAACAACGACCTCCGGGCCAGCCTCGGGACTATTCTAGCTGCAAGGGAGGCTGGGAGAGTCAGGACTTGTCCTTTCGGCCTCTGAGGAGGTGCTGGCCGCAGGGCCGATGTTGGGGGGTGGCTGGGAGGCTGAGCCGGGAACACCTGCTGTGATCTAGCAAGTGATAAATGTCTCAAGAGCACTGTTAAATATGTAAATTAAAGTAAGTACATACAGATAATTGTACTGGCGTTATGAATAAGAGAGGCTGTAACACATTGTTGTAAAGAACATAAACTAAGAGTCCCAGAAAATAGCTCTAGAAACTAACACAAAGGGGAAGAGAGAATATGGGCTGAGGGGTCAGATAGGCCAAGGTTCACAACTCAGTTTTGCTACTTACTAGTTCAATGTCCTTGGCCAATTCATGAAACCTGTGTAAGTTTCAACTTCCCCATCAGATTCATAAATTAATTAAATGTAAAAAAGGCATGCCGTACCTCTCTCTAGCATTATTAAAAGGAAAACATGTGTGGGGGTGGGGGTGTTAATGTTAATTTCTGTTCATTTGCTTGCTTGGGGGGTCTGGAGCCTTTGCCCGAGGACGGTTTGTGGTTCAGCTCTGAGCACCGCCCCCTGAAGACTGTCCTTCTGTCTTCAGACTGGCACGGCACTTCCGTAGACAAAAACCTTCTGGATGCCGTCACACTGAACACGACCAGAATCGGCCACGGCTTTGCTTTGAGCAAACACCCAGCAGTCAGGGCTTTCTCCCAGAAAAAGGACATCCCCATAGAAGTCTGTCCCATCTCCAACCAGGTATGCACGACTCCTGGACTAACCCAGCGTGGTCTTCTCCCCTAACTTCACCCTCGGTTCTGATTCCCAAACCTTTTCTTGTATAATTTCTGTCTTCTTAACTCATTGGTTTTCTCCGTTCCTCCACTCTCCCCCTCCCTTTAGTCCCGTTATTTAGGAGTGGCCTTTTGCCCAAGGCAGTCATCAGAACGAGGCAGCAGTGAGGGTCCCCAGTGAGGTGGAATTTGGGGCACAGCTGTGGACAAAGCAAAAGGGACATTGAGGGAGGCCAGCGAGGTGGGAAGGGCCCTGGGACGCTGCTGCTTCCAACTGTTTCTTGGGGTCCTTTGTGCACGTGCCGCCTGGCTGCGCTCAGGAGAGCCGGAGCAGGACCCAGGGTGAGTCAGACCAAACGTCTGTAGTGCTGATGACACTTGGAGAACATAGGGAAGAGCGCGAGGACTGGCTATGTCCCCGTGTCTCCCTGTGACTCTGCCCAGAAGTCACCCCAGTGCTCAGAGTGGTGATGGGGACAAAAGGAGCTGCCTATGCTCAAGCTCTGGCCCCCCTGTGTCGGCTCTTTGTGGCTTAGAGCTTGCCCTCCTCCTTGCCTCCTGCCGGGCAGGTCCTGAAACTGGTGTCTGACTTGAGAAACCACCCTGTGGCCACACTGATGGCCATCGGGCAGCCCATGGTGATCAGCTCTGACGACCCAGCCGTCTTCGGTGCCAAAGGCTTGTCCTATGACTTCTACGAGGCCTTCATGGGCATTGGGGGGATGAAGGCCGACCTGCGGACCCTCAAACAGCTGGCCATCAACTCCATCAGGTGAGCGTCCTGTGCACGGCCCAGGCCCTGCCTCCCTCCAGCCCACAGCCTGCATTTGTTTGCCCTCGGGAGGTCTGCAGCAGACGTCCCCAGGGCTCCTGTGGGTCTGCTCCGCGTCATCGCTGCTTAGTTCTTGCATGCAGACTGGGCGATACGTGCTCTGCAGGACTCCGATGTCCCCTCAGACTCCTGCCCCTTTCCCCAGCCCTTCCTGGGGCTGACCCGGGCTCCTCCTCTTCCTGCAGGTACAGCGTCCTGTCAGAGGACGAGAAGGCTGCTTTCATGGAAACCTGGGAGAAGAGATGGAAAAAGTTCGTAGCTGACATGGTTACACAGTGAGGAGAAGACGGCCACCCTCCACACGCTCCTCCCCGTCGGTCTTGAGTCCACCCCACGCCCTGGCACTTCAGTGGCCTCCGCGTTGACTGACCCGTCAGAAACTCTAGCCAGCTGACCAAATTCACCTTCTGGAAACGTCCTCCTCTCTCAGCCGCAGTGACATCAGCCCCCTTGGCTTCCTCCTCTCTCTGGCCGTGGCTTCCGGTTGCTTCATTTTTCCAGCTCCTCCTCCTCTGGGCTCTGTGTTGCGTCCCTGTCCCTGGACGCAGTCCTGAGGGGGCTCCCGGTGCCATCTCCCTCGTTCTCTCCTCTTGTCTCCTCTGCTCTCCGTACCCCGCACTCTTTTCCTAGGTAGTCTCATCCATTTCTTTGCTTAGAAATACCATTTGCTTGTTGATGATCCCCAAATTTATTCATTCACTTGGGGAGCTCACAGGAACCTCAGAAACCAAGTACGTGCAGTTGTGAGCTGGCCACCCTTCCCTTTCACCCTTTCCCTGGCCGTCCCCACCTTGGTAAACTCTCCCTGGTTGCTCGAAGCAGACATTTTCAGTGACAGTCGTGATGTTGCTCTGCCCTGCTCCCTACGCAGAAATGTACCTTGAGTCCATCTCTGTCTTCCACCTCCACTGCTGTCAGCAAGTCCCGGCCACTGTCCCCTCTGGCCTGAGTTATGACCTTGGCCTCCTAACTGATCTCCCCTTTCTTCTCTTTGCTTCTTCCAGTTCATTTTTCATAGAGCAGAGCGACTGTTCGGAAGTTAAATCAATCAGGTTCCTCCACTGCTTACAACCAGTGGGTTTAGAATAAAACCCGAATGTCTCCATGGGGCGTGCAGCGTCCTGTCTAACCTGGATCCCTCCCGGCGCCACCCCGCCCCAGGCTCCCCAGTGCCCCAGGCCCTGTCCACACTGGCCCTTTGCTCCCCCAGTGTCCCAAGCTCTGCCCTGTGCCAGGGCCTTTCTCATTCTCTTTGCCTGGAACATTCTTTCCTTTGTCTACTTCACTCCTGTTCACACTTTAAGTTTCAGGTTCAGGTCACCATCTCAGAGAGGTTTTCTCAGCCCCCTGCCCTGTTACTCTCTCTTCCGGCACCTCGCTGTCTTCCTTCATGACTCCAATCACAGTTTATAATCATATATTTATTTCCATGTTTACAGTCCTGCCCTGCCAGACTGTAAGCCCCATGCGGGCAGGCACTAATGATTGTTTCTGATTGTTTCACACATGTGCAAACCCGGAGCCTAGCCCCAAACCTAGTTAGTACTCAATAAAAGATGCATTGAATGAGTGGGGGTCACTTGTCTCCCTTGAGCTGGCTGCTGGGGCAGGAGGGAGCAGAGCGGGGTCTCCCCAGACAAAAGACCTCCTGTGATCAGATTTTGGATCCTAGCCTGGCCTTTGGGAGACAGAAGGCAAGAAGCCAGCCCTGTCCTCACCCAGCTAAAGGATGTGAAGGAATCAAAGAATTCCCTAAAGGTCCCAGGTGGATTCGAGTGTCTTCCCATCCATCATCCATCACCTGCGTCCACACTCTCGGGCAGCGGCCAGCCCTCTCTCCATTCACAGTTTCCCAGGGTACTAGGGCAAGCCTCGCCGACCGTGGCCAGCTAACACAGGCTGTGCACACGTGGAGCTAGAAGACCTCTAAGATCCTGTCTCATTCTGAGGAGGATCCATTGTCTTAACCAATCCCAATAGATTTCTTAGGTCCCACCTTGGCCGACTTACATTTAATAATTGGTAAAGATGGATTTAGCAGAGTGGGCTTCTGTAGCAAGTTGCCATGGCTGCAGGGACCTCCAGCATGGGCCACAGTGCCAGGTCGCTGGCCTGGACTTGGTGTGATCTCTGATCTGGCAAAATGAACCATGACACACACTCCTGCCTCCGTGTCTAGTTACTTTCTTGCCTTCTTGCCTTTGTGTCTAGTTCGATAGGCTGAGTCCTACTGAGCTAAATGTGCAATGGAACATTTATTATTTTGAAATAATTTCAAACCTGAAACAAGTTATAAGAATAGTACAAAGAATGTGAATATTCTGTTTGCCCAGGTTCCCCTGATTGTTAACATTTTACAACATTTGCTGTATCATTCTCTTTGTCTCTGTCCATCTAAAATCTCTCTATACATATATCCTATTTTTTCCTAACCCATGAGACTAAGTTGCAGACATTAAGCTCCATTGCTCCTGGCTTCTCCAGTGTGCATTTACTAAAGACAGTGGTGTTCTCCTACGCAGTCACAGTATCTCCACCCAAGTCAGGAAAGGACACCGACAAGGTCCCACCATCTGGCTCTGGCTCTGGCCCTGCTGAGCACGTGCTGGGGGGAGGGGAGTCCAGAACCCGGTCCAGGATCACGTGTCACATATAGTTGCCATATCTCTCGAATCTCTTTCAGTCTGCACGGCTCCTAAGTCTTCCCTTGTCTTTTATAACTTCAGCATTTTTTTTTGAGACAAAGTCTCGCTTTGTTGCCCGGGCTAGAGTGAGTGCCATGGTGTCAGCCTAGCTCACAGCAACCTCAAACTCCTGGGCTCAAGCAATCCTACTGCCTCAGCCTCCCGAGTAGCTGGGACGACAGGCATGCGCCACCATGCCCGGCTAATTTTTTCTATATATATTTTAGTTGGCCAGATAATTTGTTTCTACTTTTAGTAGAGACGGGGGGCGGGGGGTCTCGCTCTTGCTCAGGCTGGTCTCGAACTCCTGACCTCGAGCGATCCACCCGCCTCGGCCTCCCAGAGTGCTAGGATTACAGGCGTGAGCCACCGTGCCCGGCCTTATAACTTCAACATTTTTGAAGCGTGCAGGCCAGTTATTTTGTAGAATGGGCCTCATTGCGGGTGTGTCTAAAGTTCCCGTATGAAGCGATGCAGGTGGCGTGTCCAGAAAGGACCCCTCCGAGGGGACGCTCTGTCCATCCTGGAGCACCGCACAGCGGGCACACGAGTTGGGTGTGATGGGGTGACCTAGCTGGCAAGCAAAAGCCAATTGTCACATTTTCAACTGTTGGGAAACTGAAATTAGTCTTTGGGGGAATCTTTGCACCACAAAACTCAGCCAAGTTTACAGATCAGCATCCCCAGCAGCGCTTTGCAGAAATGCTGTGAAATGTTTCCCGCACACCACTGCACACAACGTCGAGGGTCTTCACGGGGCCGAGGGATGAGCGCTTTGCTAAGGTGCTGTCTGCCAAAATCTGCCACTGTAAATTTACCATTTTCTCTATGATTAACACATGTTTGAGGCACTTTACATAAAGGTCCTATTCCTCCTAAAAACTTTCCCCATTAGTTTTTGCATCCACTGAGGAATTTTGTCTCCGTCTATTTATTACTATGATGGTTGCTATTCCAGTTCTCTATTACTACAGGTACCAAATTATACCAAATGCTTGAAACAAAAGTAAAAATGTATTACTTCTCACAGTTTCTGTGGGTCAGGGACTTGGGAAGGGCCTGGTGGCCAGTACTGGGTGGGTTGGGGTCTTTCATGAGGTCGCAGTCACAATAGTGGCAGAGCTAGAGCAGGCGGGGCGGCCAGTGTCTCCTTTCCCTGCACAATCTCAGGGCTCAGCCAGGTGCGCTCCGCACGGGCCGGTTGGGGCTTCCTCACAGTGTCCTCAGCTTCCAGGGTACGTATTCCAGGGAACAAACAGAAGCCCTTGGTACCACTTTCACCACACTCTACTGGTCAAAAGTCACAAAACCTCTTAGTTCTAACAGTAGGGGACAGAGACCCCTTTTGATAGAAGACTGTCAAAGTTACACTATAGGAAGGGCATATAAGATGGGAGAAGCTGTTGGAAAATATTTTGGAAAATACCATCATCAAATGTTAATTTTCTAATTCCACCATTTCTTCCATATTTATTTGCCATTCTACTGTAAGCAAGAATTTATTTATTTATTTTACCTGTGTGACTCATGGACTCTGATTTAATTCAGTGGAGGCGATAACCCGTTACTATCATTATTTATTTTGATGCTCACACTATTCCATATTTGGCCATGGGAACCCTGTTAAGCTGGTTCCGAATAAAGTCTACAATTTTTTGAGCACTTCCTTACTTTCTGACATAATAAAATGTTCTAGGTTCACTTTGTACTTTCTCTATCTCATGCCGAAGATTAACCATTTCTCTAGAGAGCTCTGGTTCCTTTTAGTAAAAATAATATTGAGAAGCTTGATTTGAGCACTGCAGGTGCCCACTGCTACTGCAGTGTGTGTGTGTGTGTGTGTGTGTGTGTGTGCATACAAAGAAAGACACACAAATATAATTTATACATTGAAATAGAAATACACATATAAATATATGTACATATATTAGGTCATTAAATATGAAATGTCCAATTTTGAATCCAAAGTGTAGTTTATTATATCTCAAACAAGAAGTAGTATAATTAATCAAAGTATGCGCCTAAGATACACACAAAGTTTTGTCATCTTAACAGTAGCTTGTTTATGCCAGAAGTGAAGAAGCCTGTAGAGTAGTGGCAATGAAATCACCAAAGGCATTTTCCACAGCTTGTTGAGAATTGAATATTTTCCTTGCAAGAAGTGGTCCAAAGCCTGGAAGAAGTGGTAGTCAGTCGGTGCAAGGTCTGGTGAATACAGTGGATGACAGAGAGTTTCCAAGTCCAGCCTCTGGACTTCGAACAGTGTTATTTTTTTGCAACACGTGGTCTTGCGAGAGGATTAGCCTGTCTCTATTAACCAATCTCAGCTGCTCCATCACAAGCATCCTCATCACTTTGTCCAGTTGGTTGCAGTAGACATCCACTGTAATTGATTGACCAGGTTTCACGAAACTATAGTGGATAACACCAGAGCTGGACCACCAAATAGACACCATTAGCTTTTTTTGATGAATGTTTGGTTTTTGACTGTGTTTCAGCACTTCATCTTTATCCATCCACTGTGCTGAATGCTTGCAATTGTCAAAAAGAATTTATTTTTCATCACACATAACAATACAGTATAGAAATAATTCACCTGTATGTCGTGACAGCAAAGAAAGGCAAGCTTTGAGACGATTTCTCTTCTGATGCTCATTTAATTCATGCAGAACCCATCTGTCCAGCTTCTTTACCTTGCTGATTGGTTCAAATGGTCCAACACTGTTGGAATAGTAATGTCAAACTTTGCTGTTAACCTATGTGTGATAGGTTGAGATGGATTTTCTTCCACTACAGCTTTCAGCTCCTTGTTATCCACCTTGGTCTCACGTCACCCAAGTGGCTCACTTTCAATATTAAAATCACCAGAACGGAACTTCTCAAACCATCAACGCACTGTGCATTCTTTAGCCACATCCTTCCCAAACATTCTGTTGATATTTTGAGCTGTCTACACTGCATTGGTTCCACGATGGAACTCGCATTCAAAAATAACACAAATTTTTGACTTATCCATGGTTTCACAAAAATTGCTCTAAAAAAATGTGAGGCCGGGCGCGGTGGCTCACGCCTGTAATCCTAGCACTCTGGGAGGCCGAGGCGGGTGGATTGCTCAAGGTCAGGAGTTCGAGACCAGCCTGAGCGAAACCCCGTCTCTACTAAAAATAGAAAGACATTATATGGACAACTAAAAATCTATATAGAAAAAATTAGCCGGGCATAGTGGCGCATGCCTGTAGTCCCAGCTACTCGGGAGGCTGAGGCAGTAGGATCGCTTAAGCCGAGGAGTCTGAGGTTGCTGTGAGCTAAGCTGACGCCACGGCACTCACTCTAGCCTGGGCAACAAAGTGAGACTCTGTCTCAACAAAAAAAAAAAAAAAAAAAAAGTGAAAGATAATCACAAGCTAAAATGTGCGTTTGAAAGACAGAGGATGTACCTTCACAGTAGGAAAAAAAAAAAAAAAACAAGTGTCAGAGTGAAATGTCAGAGATATCAACTGTCAAACTTAGTACTTAAGAAAATCAGACATTTCATACTTAATGACCTAATACATTTATTTACAAATTTATCCGTGTATAGTAAAACTTGTGAGTTTGCATCCATACTTCCAATTCCATTCCACACCCTAGGCTTGATTCTGGCCTTGCCCTTCCCTTATCCGTAGCTGTTCCCCAGCAGTGAGAGACCTGCCTCCCCTGCTACCCTCATGCATCTTGGTATTTGCCAATTCTCCTTGCACACAGCCCATCTTCAACCCGCTCTGCTGCCTCTTCAGCCGTGGCTCCACAGGTCCTCCTGGCTCCAGACCTCAGAAAGGAAACCAACAAAGAAAAAAGAGAAAGGATGGGATGAGGAAAAGATTTGGAAGAGGAAGAGAAAAGCATGGAATTGTTGGAGCTTTAAGTGACCTTTAGGATGGGGTACTACTACAGTAATGCTGAAGCTTTTGCTTCAGGGAAAATGTGTATTCTTAGTGAGTTTTGAATCCTTTTTCCTTTAAGAAGGCCTTCCAATACGTATAAGCCTCGGGGGCCCACGAACCTAGATCTGTATCTGCTCTAGGTCAGCTCTTCCTTTGGAATGAGGAGAACAGGATGAGTATGTCTGGCTGAAAAGATGGGCTAAAATGAGAGAAAAGCTATAGGGTCCTCAGCCTGGAGGGACCCTGAGTGGCTATGTAAACTATTTCCCACCTGCAGGAAGATGTGCCTGGTCAATTTTTAAAGTTCACCAGACTGGGATTCTAAAAACTGCCTCAGCCTCCCACTCCAGAATCCCAAAATGTCCCTTTTCCCGGGGTCAGGATTTTGAATGACTGATAAGAACTGGTCACTTGAAGATTGACTATATAAAAATGTATCTATAGGCCAAACGAAGTTAGGATACTAGGATTCTGAATATTATTTTCACACATATATATATGTTACTTCAAATAGCAGTCATCCTACAAATAACTTACACTCCTGTGTCCTCTGTGTGGCAAGGGTGTAAATAAAGCATCTTGGGGCCAGAAGAGCCGCTGAGGTCCCTGCAACCTGGTGGTGCACCTGCTCCAGTAGCAATTTCCGTTCGGCTTTGCCTGAGAAACATCCAGCATCCGTCAGAGCTCCCCAGTAATAGCGCAGCTGGGCAGAGCTGCCGGCTTTCGTTTTGTCTAGGCAGGGTGGCCTGGATCCAGCCCTGGAAGGGCCGTTGCAGGGGAACCGTCCAGAGACCATAGGTTGGGGTCCCAGTTCAGCCAGGCCTCCCTGGGCTAAGCCAGCTCTGCGGTGGGGGCGCGGAGGGACTAGAGTTTTTAGATTCACAGACTATCAGAGCTAGGAGAGGCCTGAAGATGGTTTTAACTAACCTCTTTGTGTCACAGATGACTGAGTCAAGGCCTCCAGAGGGTAAATCACCCTTCCAAGGTCTCACAAAGGGTTTCCTGGTGACCGCAGGCATCTTGATTCTTAGCTGGGGACTCAGCCCACAACACAGAGCTGCTTAAGTGCTTTTCAGGGGCTCATCCGGTAACTGGCTTCCCCAGAAACTCCGGGGGACAGTACTGTGGTCTGGCTCAGAGGGGACAGCCGGCAGCCTCAGCCTAAGGGCCGTCCCTGGTCGGGGTCCCGGGCTGAGCGGTCCGGGGCTCCCGGCCAGCCCCCGCCCCCGCCCCCAGCCCGCAGACAGCCGCGGCCCCCGAGACCCCAGTGGCTGCCACGCCGTGGGAACCGGCCCGAGACGGAAGCACGTGGAAAACAAAAGGCGCTCGGCGGAGCCCGAGAAGGGCAGAGGCCCTCGCCCGGGGCCCCGGGTCACCTGTGGCCGGCCGCGGGCGGCGCGGCGCTGCTGCCCCCTGCTGGCCGCGCGCGGCCCCGCAGCCCCGGCCGGGGAGAGCGCGGCGCCTCCCCGTGGGCAGCGCCTCCGCCGCCGCTCGGGGTCGTGGCGCGTGAAGGTGGCAGCGAGTCTGTGCCAGTCACACAGAGGGACACAGAAACCACCCATCGTCCCCCGCCGCTCACGCGCCGCTTTACCCTCTTCCCGCGGGTTACCGCGCCGCGTGCGCTGGGTCCTGCCCACGCCGGACCTGGGCCCCCCTTCCTGCACCCTGCAAATTTAGGGCGGAGCCCACAGTGCGGGATGCGAAAGTAGTGCTGTGGTAAGTTTTAAAATTTTACTACATTTAAAATAAAAAATGTGAAGAAATATACAGTTGCATTTCAAACATCCAAAAGCTATGAAAGGGAATACATCGGAAAGGCTGGGGCCCACCCGTGTCCCCCATTCTCTTTCCCACCCCACCGAGTTTATTAGTTCCTTGTGTTTCTTTATGCAAAATAAACAAATGCAACTCTATATGTGTTGTTTTCCCCAGTCTGATAGAAAAGGCAGCATGCTGTTCACACTGTTCTGAACTTTGCTTTTTTTAAAAAAAAAAAAAATTTTTTTTTGGAGATGAGCTTTTGCCCTGTCACCCAGCTGGAGGGCAGTGCTGTGATCATAGCTCACCGTAGCCCCCGACTCCTGGGCTCAAGTGATCCTCCCACCTCAGCCTCCTCGGTAGCTGGGACTGCTCTTTGTAATTAACAACATACCCCTGAGATCCTTCCATTTCAGTACATAGAGAGCACTTCCTTTTTCTAACTGCGTGGTGCTTCATTGTGGGAACATCCCATAGTTTAATTATCAAGTTCCCTATATAGGTGGGCATCTGAATTGTTCTCAAATATCTGTTACTATAAATAATTGCAATGTAGTCCTTAATTTATTGAGTGACTGAGTAAGGTCGGGTGAGAAGAGCCCTGAAGCCATACCTGTTCTGCAGGCACTTCACTGGGTGTAGAGAGCTCCCCCCGCCCCAACTCCTCATGACATCAGCTCAGGTGAGGCCCGGAGAAGGTGCTCAGTAACCATCTGCGCATGTGCTGCTGGGAAGCAGGGGTCTTGCTTTACAGGTAAGAGGCAGGTTAGAAGGAGAAATGGGAAAAAGAAAAATGTATGAACATCATTTTGATGGGAAAAATAACCAATCAGTTTTCTTCCATAACAGCCAGGATTTTCTGCAGCAGATAAGGAACTCCTGCCACACTGCTCTGCAGGGGCTGGAGGGCTGAAGTTTCAACACCTTGGTCCCTGAGCCCTGTAGTAATGGCCTTTCCCTCCCTCCCCCACCCTCCCTCACCCTCCCTCACCCCATTTATCCCCTCAGGCCTGGAGCTGTGTACAGTATCCCAGATCTTGCCCAGAACACCCTGCCTTTCTTTACCCCCAATAACTCACCACAGGCCAAAGCAGCAAAGGAGACGAGTCAAGGCCAGTGGGACCTGTTCCCCAGGGAGGGGGTCGGCAGGGTGTGCCCTCTGGTCCTCTGTGGATCTCCACCTGGCTGATGGGGGGACCTGCCTGGAGGAGCAGCCATGGGTCCTGCAGGCAGAGTTTGGGGAGGTCAGGCTGGGAAAGAGAAGTGAGTGCAGGCCTGGGGTCCGAGTGCGTGCTCTGCCTGCATCCCTAGCTCACGATACATGTGCACTGACCCTGCTCAAGCCAGCTCACACGGCTGTGTGTCCTTCTCCAAGGTCTCATTTTTCCACTGCAGGAGCTGGGCTGGCCGTCTTCCTAGGGACCTTTCTGGCTCTGACATTCTGCGCTTCTATGCTCATAAGGAGGAATTAATACTGTAGGGAGAAACCATCATCTATGGGAAGGCAATAGCAACAATGGGTAGGGGGAAGGAAATGGTATCTTTTCACATAAAAATCAAACTCTGAGTTAATCTTGAAAGAAACGCCTAGTGAGGATGAGTTGGGAGATTATGCAGCTTCATAGTCTGGGATGAGAGGGCCTGCTCCTTTTCTTATACTCTGCATCAGGAGCAATATGGCAGAGACTGTTATTTTCCCCTTGTATATGTTTTCCCTTTTCCCTTAGATAAAGAACTCTGATTTTTAGTTGGGCACATGGCTGCCTGGAATGAGGACTACAATTCCCAGCCTCCCTTGCAGCACTGTGGGCATGTGACTGTTCTGGTCAATGGCATGTGAGTAGAAGTGTGGGTATAACTTCTGGGAAATGTCCTTAAAGGCACAGACCCTTTTCTGTCCCTTCTGCCTTCTTGCTAGTTGGAATGTGAATGCGATGGTTGGAGCTCAGGTAGCTATTTTAAGCCATGAGGTAGAAGCTATGTGTTGACGGTAACTGCTGAAGAAAGCAGATAGAAGGAGCCTGGATTCCTGACACCGTGGATCACTATGCCAGCCTTGGACTGACTGTCCCCTGACTTCATTTACTTGAGAGAGAGAAATACACTTTTATCTTGTTGCAGCTACCGATACTTTGGATTTTATGTTTCTCAGCCCAACCCAATCTAACTGATAGTGAATAGAGCTCCTAGAACTGGAGTGCTGCATGAGAGATAACCTAAAAGCTTAGTGGAAGCAGTCGGGCAGCAGAGGAGTCAGATCTGGCAGGCTGGAAAACCTGTCCAGTAGTAAAAATATTTATTCAACCTGGTGTCTGCTTTATCCCAGAAAGCATATCATGTGCCAATCAAGGCTGTAATCCTAGCACTTTGAGGGGCTGAGGCAGGAGGATTACTTGAGGCCAGGAGTTTGAGAACAGCCTGAACAACATAGAGAGACCCTGTCTTTACAAAATTTAAAAAATTTAGCCAGGCGTGGTGGCATGAGCCTATGGTCCCAGCTTCTTGGGAGGCTGAGTCAGGAGGATCACCTGAGCCCAAGAGTTTGAGGTTGTAGTGAGCTCTAATGACACCACTGCACTCTAGCCTGGGCCAGAGAGCTAGACGCTGTCTAAAAAAAAAAAAGAAAGAAAGAGAAAGAAAGAAAGAAAAAAACAAAGAAGAGAAAAAAGGCTATAATGTTATATGAAAAGGTAGGAAAAATTCAAATGTTGGTATTTGCTTCTCCTTGCTGGTTTTAGCAAAGTCATACACGAGAAAGATCAATTCCAGATTAGGCTAGGCAGGGGGTAAGCCAAGATGGATAGAGTGGAGGTACAACTTGGCTAAGCAGGTGCTTTCTTCAGAAGAACTGCATCTAAGTTAACTATGTCAAGTTGAAAAGGCCAACTGCTTCTGTACCTCAAACTGGTCCCAGCCTTAGCAGGAGATAAGACTGGTGCTTCCTGATTCAGAGGCAGAGGCCTCGGCAGAGAGAAGAGAGGATGTTGCCTTTCCAGCCAGGCCGGACGCTTCCTCTGGCCTCATGGAGGCTGCCATTAACTTGACATAGAAGGGACTGGCGTAGCTCAAAGCCCAGCAGATAAAAGACCAGAGTCTTCAGGCTTCAGAATATGAATAGGCATGATCTTTGGCCATGTTACTCTCAATGAAATGGACTGGATATTTATTAACTTTTCGGACTAATTGTATTTTCAAAGAAACCACAACCGTATATATTTAGAAATATAGTTATATGTGCAAAATGTATTTGTGTTAGCCCATTCTTTTTTTTTTAAGCTGGACACCATTAATTGGACCAATTCTTTTTTTTTTTTTTTTTTTTTTTTCGCGACAGGGTCTCACTCTGTCACCAAGGTTGGAGTACAGTGGTGTCATCATAGGTCATTGCAGCCTTGAACTCTGGGGTCAAGGGATCCTCCTGCCTCAGCAACCAGAGTAGCTGGGACTATAGGTGTGCACCACCACACCTGGCCTCTACTCAATTCTTACACACAGAGTAGCTCTCATGTAATTATGTATGACATTGACTTTCTTTTTTTATAACTTCAAAATGTATGCTCTAGATCAATCCATAATCTGCAAAGAGATCTCAGTCATTCCATGTTTTAGCTGCACAGTACTCCATTGTAGGAATGGCCTATGATTTATTCAACCAATCCCCTGCTACTAGGGATTTAAGTTGTTTCCAATTTTTTAAAATTATAATACTGCAATGAATAACCTTGTAAATAAATTAATTTGTATTTCTGCCAGTATATCTTTGGGACAGATTCTCAGAATCTCAGAACTAGGATTTCTGGCTCATAAAGTAAATGCATATATAATTTGTTAGATATTATAAGGTTGATGCAAAAGTAATCGCGGTTTTGGACTGTGAATTTTAAATCATTATAACTAGGATCAAACACATCTTTATTAATCAAAATAGGAACCATTACAATCAACACATTTTTGCCAACAAGAAATAAGTTTGTTTATCCCTGTAGTGTAAAAATCCATGCTTCGGGATTCAACGAACTCTTGGAAATCATTTTCTGCATCCTGCTGGTTGTGGAAGCATTTTTCCTGCAAGAAGTTGAGATGCTTGAAGAAGTGGTAGTCGGTTGACGACAGGTCAGGTGAACATGGTGGGTGAGGCAAAACTTCGTAGCCCAATTTGTTCAACCTTTGAAGCGTTGGTTGTGCGATGTGCGGTCGGGTGCTGTCATGGAGGAGAACTGGGCCCTTTCTGCTGACCAATGCCGGCTGCAGGAGTTGCAGTTTTCGGTGCATCTCATCGATTTGCTGAGCAGACTTCTCAGATGTGATGGTTTCTTCAGGATTCAGAAAGCTGGAGTGGATCAGACAGGCAGCAGACCACCAAGCAGTGACCATGACCTTTTTCTGGTGCAAGTTTGGCTTTGGGAAGTGCTTTGGAGCTTCTTCTGGGTCCAGCCCCTGAGCTGGTCATCACTGGTTGTCATATGAAATCCACTTTTCATGTCACGTCACAATCCAATCAAGAAATTGTTTGTTATTGTTGTGTACAATAAGAGAAGATGACACTTCAAAATGATGATTTCGTTGATTTTCGGTCAGCTCATGAGGCGCCCAATTATGGAGCTTTTTCACCTTTCCAAGTTGCTTCAAATGCCCAATGACTGTAGAATGGTCGACGTCGACTTCTTTGGCAACTTCTCCTGTAGTTGTAAGAGGATCAGCTTTGATGATTGCTCTCAATTGGTCGTTGTCAACTTCCGATGGCTGTCACTGCGCTCCTCATCTTCAAGGCTCTCGTCTCCTTTGCAAAACTTGTGGAGCTACCACTGTACCGTACGTTTGCTAGCAGTTCCTGGGCCAAACGTGGTGTTGATGTTGTGAGTTGTCTCTGCTGCTTTATGACCCATTTTGAACTCCAGCAAGAAAATCACTTGAATTTGCTTTCTGTCTAACATAATTTCCATAGTCTAAAATGAATGTAAAATAAAAAGCAAGTAATAAGTCATTAGCAAAACACATAAAGCAAGAAGTGCACATTAAAATGATGTAAACATAACCACATTTATTTAAGAATGTATTCCAGTATCAAACAGCAAAGTTCAACAGTGCTGAAACCACAATTACTTTTGCGCCAACCTAATATCATGTATAGAATCACTAAATTCCCTGCCTCTTATAAGTACTGAATTAGTATCAAATACATTTATTTTGCTTATCACTATACAGTTCACACCAGTGCTCTCTGTACTATTAGAAGTAGAGCCCCTTACATTTTTAAGTCTCATCAGATTAGAGAGCCAATTCCAAAAAAAACCCCAAACCAATTAAGGAAACTCATCCTTAAAATTCTCCTCTAGAACCACTTCTGGTACCAAAATCTGTATTAGTCAGGGTTTCCCAGAGAGCTAGAATCAGTAGGGTATACATACGTAGATATAAGAGAAGGATTAAAGGGGATTGGCTCATGTAATTTTGGAGGATGAGAAGTACCACGACAGGCTGTCTGCGAGGTGGAGACCCTGTGATGCTGGTAGCGTGGCTCAGTTCAAGTTTGAAGGCCTCAGAACCAGGGAAGCCAGTGGGGTAACTCCCAATCCGAGGCCAAAGGCCCGAGAACTTGGGGGCCACTGGTGCAAATCCTGGAGTCTAAATGCTGAGGAACCTGGAGTTGCTGTCGGGACAGGAGAGGAAGAATGTATCCAGGAGATAGATCAAGGCATTCATCTTTTCTCTGTTTTTGTACTCTCTGGAACCCCCTAGCAGCTTGAATGGAGACCACCTACATTGAAGGCGGGTCTTCCCACCTAGTCCACTCAGACTCACATAATAATCTCCTATGGAAACACTCTCACAAAAACACCCCAAAAGAAAGCTTTACTAAGTTTATAGGTATTCCTTAATCCAGTCAAGTAGACACCTAAAATTAACTATCACATTGATGTGTAGAGACACTACTGATTTTTGCATGTTGATTTTGTATCTTGCAACTTTACTGCATTTGTTTATCAGTTCTAAGAGTTTTTGGTTGGAACCCTGAGGTAGGTTTTTCTATATGTAAGATCATGTTGTCTGCAAACAGGGACAATTTGACGTCCTCCTGTACGATTTGGATGTCCTTTATTTCTCTCTCTTGCCTAGTTGCTCTGGCTAGGACTTCCAGTGCTATGTTGAATAAGAGTGGTAAAAGTGGACATCCTTGTCTTGTTCCAGTTCTTTTCCCCATTTAGTATGATGTTAGCTGTGGATTTGTCATATATGACTTTTATGGTGTTGAGGTACGTTCCCTCTATACCTAATTTGTTGAGAGTTTTTATCATGAAGGGATGTTGAATTTTATCAAAAGCTTTTTCTGTGATAAAGCTTTGTGATTATCATATCGTTTTTGTCCTTCATTCTGTTGATGTGATGTATCACGTTTATTGATTTGCATATGTTTAACCATCTATTCATCCATGTGATAAATCCCACTTGATCATGTATAATCTTTTTATTTGCTATTTGCTTTGGTTTGCTAGTATATTGTTAAGGATGTTAGCATTTGTATTCATCAAGGATTTTGGCTTATAGTTTTCTTGTTGTGTCCTTGTGTGCTTTTGGTATCATGGTAATGCTTGCCTTGTAGAATGAGTTTGGACAAACTCTTTCCTCATCGATTTTCTGGAACAGTTTGAGAAGAATTGATGTTAGTTCTTTAAAAGCCCAGGAGTTTGAGGTTGTTGTGAGCTGGCCTGATGCCACAGCACTCTAGCCCCAGCCGGTGACAGAGCAAGACTCTGTCTCAAAAAGATAAAGTTTGATAGAATTCAGCAGTGAAGGCTTGTAGTCTGGGGCTTTTCTTTGTTAGGAAACTTTATTACGGATTCAGTCTTGTTGCTACTCATTATTCCTCTGTTCAGGTTTTCTCTTTCTTCCTGCTTCAGTCTTGGTGGGTTGTATGTGTTCAAGACTTCATCCATTTCCTTTCGGTTTTCCAATTTGTTGGTGTAGAGGTGTTCATAATAGTCTTTAATGAGCCATTGTATTTCCATGGCATCAGTTTTAGTGTCTTCATTTTCATTTCTGATTTTATTTGCATCTTCTCTCTCCTTTTCATGGTCCATTAGGTTTGTCACCTTTGTTTTTCTTTTCAAAAAATGAATTTTTTGTTTTGTTGATCTTCTGTGTTGTTTCATAGTCTCTATTTTGCTTATTTCTTCTGTGATCTTTATTGTTTATTTCCTACTACCAAATTTGGGTTTGGTTTGTTTATAACTTTTTAGTGCCTTGAGGAACATGATTAGATTGTTTGCGATGTAGACGCTTATTGTTATAAACTTCCCTGTTAGTACTGCTCTTACAGTGTCCATAGGTTTTTTTTTGGTATGTTGTGTTTCTATTTTCATTTGTTGTCAGACATTTTAAAATTTCCTTCTTAATTTCTTCCTTGACCCATTGGTTGTTCAGAAGCATGTTAATTTCCATATATTTGCACAATTTCCAAAGTTCCTCGTTATTGATTTCTAGTTTTATTCTGTTGTGATCAAAAAAGATATTTGATATGATTTCTTAAATTTGTTGAAACTTGTTTTGTGGCCTAATGTGTTCTGTCTGAAAAATGTTCTGTGTGCTGATGAGAAGAATGTGTATTCTGCAGCTGTTGGATGAAATGTTCTATAAATATCTGTTAGGTTAGTGCAGTTTAAATTCAATACTTCTTTGTTCATTTTCTGTCTAGGTGATCTGTCCAGTGTTGGGAGTGTGGTGTTGATGTCCCCAACTATTATTGTATTGGGGTTTATCTCTTCCTTTAGATCTAATAATATTTGCCATATATATGTGGGTGGTCTGATGTTGGTGCATATATATTTAAAACTGTTTCATTCTCTCCCTGAATTGATTCCCTTTATTGTTATTTAATTGACTATATTTCTTTTTATAGTTTTTGACTTAAAGTCTATTTTGTCTGATACAAGTATAGGTACTCCTGCTCATTTTTGGTTTCTGTTTGTGTGGAATATTTTTTTTTTCATTCCTTCACTTGTAGTCAACAGTCTTTACTGTTGAAGTACGTTTTTTAATTTTTTTTTTTTTTTTTGAGACAGAATCTCACTCTTTTTGCCCTGGCTAGAGTGCCGCGGCATCAGCCTAGCTCACAGCAACCTCAAACTCCTGGGCTCAAGCAATCCTCCTGCCTCAGCCTCCCGAGTAGCTGGGACTACAGGCATGCGCCACCATGCCCGGCTAATTTTTTCTATATATATTTTTAGTTGTCCAGGTAATTTCTTTCTATTTTTAGTAGAAGTAGAGAGACAGGGTCTCACTCTTGCTCAGGCTGGTCTCGAACTCCTGACCTCGAGTGATCCTCCTGCCTCGGCCTCCCAGAGTGCTAGGATTACAGGCGTGAGCCACTGCGCCCGGCCTGAAGTACGTTTTTTTAGGCATCATATAGTTGGGTCTTGTTTTTTTATTTTTATTTTTTGTAATCCATTCACTTAGTCTATATCTTTTAATTGGGGGATTTAATTTGTTTACATTCAAGATCATTATTGAGAGGCGAGGACTTACTTTTCATTTTGTTAATTGTTTTCTGATTGTTTTGCATATAATATGTTTCTTTTAATCCCTTATTATTTATCTTTGCCATTGGTGGTTTTCTTCTTTTCTTTCCTTTCTTTCTCTCTCTCTTTCTTCCTTCCTTTCTTTCTTTCTTTTCTTCCCTCCTTTCTTCCTTCCTTTCTTCCCTTCTTTCTCTCTTTCTTTCTTTCTCTCCCTCCCCCCTTTCTTTCTTCCTTCCTTCTTTCTTTCTCTTTCTCTCTCTCCCCCTCCTTTCCCTCTCCCTTCTTGCCTTTCTTCTCTCCCTCCCTCCTCCTTCATTCTTCCCTCCATCTCTCCCTCTTGCTCTGTCACCCCAGGCTGGAGTGCAGTAGCACAATCATAGCTCACTGCAGCCTTGAACTCCTGGGCTCAAGCAATCCTCCTGTCTCAGCCTCTCAGTAACTAGTCCTAGTTACTGAGAGGCATGTGCCATCATGCCTGGCTAATATTTCTTATTTTTCGGTTAGAATCAGGGTCTTGCTGTGTTGCCCAGACTGGTCTCAAACTCCTGGCCTCAAGGGAATCCTCCTGCCTCAGCCTCCCACAGTGCTGGGATTATAGGTGTGAGCCACTGCACCTGGCTCTGGTGGTTTTCTATAGTGATAAAGTTTGATTCTGTTCTTTTTCTCATTTGTGTATCTGCTGTACTGAGTTTTTTACTTTCATGTATTTTCATGATGGTAGTTGTCATCGTTTTGCTTCCACATGTAGGACTCCCTTGAGCATTTCTTATAAAGGCAGTTTAGTGGTGCTGAATTCCCTTAGATTTTGCTTGTTTGGGAAGTCTATTTTGTCTTCATTTCTGAAGGATAGCATTGCTGAGTATGGTATTCTTGGTTCACAGTTTTTTTTCTTCTTTCTTTCTTTCAGCACTTTGAATGTATCATTCTGTCTTCTTTTGGCCTGTAAGGTTTCCGCTGAGAAATCTGCTGTTTGTCTGAGGGGGATTCCCTCATATGTGGTGACACTTTCTCTTGCTGTTTTTAGAATTCCCTTTTTCTTTGACATTTCACAATATAGTTTAACTATATTGTGCAGTGAAGAGGATATTTTTGGGTTGAATCTATTTGAGCACTTTTGAGGTTCTGGATCTGGATGTCCATATTTCTCCTAAAAGTTAGGAAGTTTTCAGCTATGCTTTTTCCCATCTCTTTCCCCTGACAAGCTGCCATTATTGAATATTTGTTTGCTTAATGGTGTCCCCATAGGAACAGGCTTTCTTCATTCTTTTTTATTCTTTTTTTTTTTTGTCTGACTGTGTTATTCCAAAAAAACTATCATCAAGTTTACAAATTCCTCTGCTTGATCTAGTGTATTGTTAATGTTCTTGATTGTATTTTTTATTTTATTCTTTGAATTATGCACTTCCAAGGTTTCTGTTTGGTTCTTTTTTATCACATCTATTTCTTTCTTGAATTTCTGATTCAGATTATGAATTGTTTTCTTGATTTTTGTTGAATTTTCTATGTGCATTTTCTTGTATCTCACTGAGTTTCCTTAAGATCATTATTTTGAAATCTTTTTTAGGCATCGTGTAGATTTCCTTTTCCTTGGTGTCTGTTACTGGGGAATTATTATGTTCCTTTAGAGATGCCATGTTTATTTACCTTTTCATGACTTTTGTGTCCCTTGATTGATATCTTTGCATTTGTTCAAATAGTCACTTCTTCACATCTTTTTGTGTAGCTTTCTTTGGAAAAGACTTTTCTGTAGATGTGTCCTATTGTGTTGGTTGGGTAGGGTGCTTTGGTTTTGGTTCTGAGTGGGCACAGTGGTGTAGTCTTAGTGTGATTTCTTTGGCTGTAATCAACATCTTTGGTGTCTGTGAATGCCGCCAGGGCCTACACTGTGAGTGTTTATGGAGACAGTGACTTGGCTTTGTGGATGGCATGGGTCCCACGTAGGACAGTTTTGGGGCACTGTGGGGTGTGCACCCTGGGTGCAGCAGCTCCTTTGATCAAGGGGGTGGGGTTGCCAGGTGTGCCAATCTCCAGGTCTGGGGAGACACATGTGGTACGTGATGCCTCTGCCAGTCAAGGAGGTGGCTCACCAGTGGCATCAGGAATGGGGCAGCTGACCCACAGGCCTTGGGGAGCATGTGTGTTGGCTCACCCGGTCCTGAGGATGGCCTTCCCGCTGTGCTCGACCACCTGTTCCTTGGAGTATAGAGTGATGTGTGGGCTTGTGTGGCAGGGCCACAGTTACACCACTTAGTTTGGCTTGGGTCATGGCCTTTCATCTCTTCATGTGAGTGTGATGGAACAATGGTGGCAGCCAGGGATGTGAAGATACAGGGGCTTGTGGGCCCCAAGGCAGTATGTACTTCATCAGTGGCTCAATTCTCAAAATGACACCGTGCCATAGCAGCTATGGTCCTGGGGGTTGGGGGTACCCAGTGTGAGTTCTATCTCTGAAGCAATGCAGCCATCTGGACTCAAGGCATCTCCTGTACTTGGCTCAGGGCTTGTGAGGACTGTGGACTGTCTCATAACTAGGATTGCAGGCGTCTGCAGTGGTAATGGAGACTGCTGGTGATTTTCACTTATCTTTTCTCTGCAATAGCTGAGCTGAATAAGACAGTTCCATTCCAGCAGCACCTCTAGGATTATCTGTCATTGTTCTCTTTCCTTTCTTTTTTTGCTTGAAATTTATTTGGCAAGGAAATCTAGTCATTTGTCCTATAAAATGTTTCAGTCTGGAATTTGCTGATTGCATTCTCATGACACTCTGTAGCATGTTCCTCTGGCCCCTGTATTTCCTTTTAATTGGTAGCAGGACCTCAAGTCTTGATAAAATTTAGGATGGATTCTTTCAGCAGGACTATTTAATGGGTGATTTCCCTTCCTATCTGCATACTAATTGGATTAGTCAGTCAGACAGAACCAATAGGATATGAATAGATAGATGATAGATAGAGAGATGAAGGGATTTATGACTGGAATGGATGCGTGTGATTGCAGGGGCTGGGAAGTCCCACAATAGGCTGTTTGTCTGCAAACTGGAGACTCTGGGATGCCAGTAGGATGGCTCAGTTGAAGTCTGATGGCTTCAAGATCAGGGAAGCTGACGGTGTAACTCTCAGGCTAAGGTTGAAGGTCTGAGAATCTGGGGGCCTGCTGGTGCAAGTCCCGGAGTCTAAAACCCAGAGAAACTGGAGTTCTGAGGTCCAGCAGCAGGAGAAGAAGGGTGTCCCAACTCCAGGAGTGAAAGAGCAAATTTGCCTTTCCTCTGCCTTTTTGTTCTATCTGTGCCCCCAGCTAATTGAATGGTGTATCGATGGTGGATCTTCCCCACTCAATCCAACTCATACCTCAGTCTCTTCTGGAAACATTCTCACAGACACACCCAGAAGTAATGCTTTACCAGCTATCTAGGTATTCCTTAATCCAGTCAAGTTGACACTGAAAACTAACCATCACACCAATGAAGCACAGCCAGTTGGTCTAAGGCTGTGACGGTCCATGGCTGGAGCCTTGGGGCAGCAGCCAGTGGGGTCACTCTGAGTCAGGGTGCAGGGAGGGGCACTGATGGGATTAGGCAGCTCCACCATCTGCTCAGGCCCCACGTGAGTGGGGCTCCAAGGGCAATCAGACTCTCCCTGAGCGCTCTCCCCTCCTGTGGGGCCTGGGGTGGCAAGAGCTGAGCCCCTCGCCTGTGTGCTGGGCCTCCCCGGAGGGAGCCTGCAGGAGGGGCCCAGCTGGCTCCACTCAGCAGCTCCCTGGCACCAGCTGCCCCCTCCTAGGGCTGGTGGCAGGGGAGTGTGAGGGCCGAGCTGAGGGGATCGGTGCCTCCACGTTCCCCTAGGCTGTTGGGGAGAGGCCCTGGGTGGAGGATGCTGGCACTGCCCTGCCTGGGAAGTGCAGTGCAGCCTGGCATGAGCTGGGGAGTTGACAGTGGCCAGGAGGGGCAGGTGGCAGAGAGTCCAGGGGAATGGCAACGGACTTGAGCAAGGAGGCTAGGAACTTGGACATGGCACACTTCCAAAATGCTTAGAACTCTGACTCTGGTGTTCCCTTCCTCCTCCCTCTTCTTCATCTCTGTTGGGCTTTTAAAATTTCCTTCATCAGCCTTCTCTTGCCTCTTCCTTTTCCTGCCTTCTCTCCCCTCTGCTGAGGCCCAGCCAGGCACTCTGACCTCTGTCCCCTGCCAGCATCTCCTGGCCTTGGGCCAGCTGGCCTCTCACCCCTAGCCCACTGCAGCCCCAGCACCCAGGGAGTCTCTGGCAGCCCCTGGAAGCACCTCTTCACTCTTTCTCCCATGCCCTGGGCACAGCCATACTGAGGGCCCTGGGGCAGGTTAGGACTCAAGACCCTGTGACCCTTAACCCTGGGCCCTGAATCAACACGGCCACACCCCCCACACTTTTTCTGAGCAGGGAAGACAGGTGGGCTTGAGAACACCAAGAGGAAATTTGTCTAGAAAATTGGTGAGGTGCTTTAGCTTGTCACTGGAGCCCTCAGGCCCCCATCTGTGCCCTTTGCCTGGCCCAGTCATTTTCCTAGCACCTCTGTTCTCTCCCTCCTTCCCACCTGCAGAATTTGCTTTCAGGATAGGAGCAAGTGTCAGTCATTTATACCACAGAGTGAATAATTTCAACTTTCTGTGTTCCTGCTCTCCTGTGGTTCCTTGCCTCCAGAGAGAGCTTGGGGGTTCTGGTAGGAGAGGTCCCAGAGGTCGCCTGGGCACGTGAACTCTCATGACAGAGGTGGTCAATTATTCCCCCAGTCAGCAGGGTATGGGAAGGCATGATCAAGGTCTCTAGTCTCGGACCAGCAGGAAAGGAGGCTGTTGGGGTTTTAAGAGTAAGTCAATAAATAAAGCACTTTTCTGCTTAAGTCTAAATCCATTGAAAAATAGACACAAGACGGATGGGAATAAAAATGTCAGCTTTATTACTGCTAAGACCTTGTCAGAGAATGTGGCTTATTTGGGAGACAAAATGGGCTTGCTAACGCCCCCTTGAATCACACGGATCCGCCATCACTGGCACAGGTGTGCACCCAGCCCCCTTGCAACTCAGGGACAGGCAGAACACCCACATTCCGTGGATGGGCTGGCTCCCAAAGAGGAGAGAGGACCAAGCCACACATGCTCCATAAGTCACGTTTCCTCTTCCCCAGGTAGAGACAGGCCAGGAGCATTATTAATAGAAGTTCTTTTTTCAGGGAAACAGGAGGAGGAGGGAATAAGTATTCCTCCCCTACAGAGAAGATCTCCACCCTCTTCTCAGAATTCTTCCTCAGCATGACTGAGTGGGGCCTCAGGGGAAAGAGCGTTGTGTGTGAGAGAGAGACAGAGAGAGAAAGTACATAGATAAACCCTCCTGGATTCCCTTACTGCCCCCCCAGCCAGGTGGGGCCCACCCCACCCACTTCCTGTTTCCTGCTGCCCATTCTCCACTCTTTCTCCCAGCCAGAGCATCCCTGCTACTCCTCTACCAGGAACCACTTTCCCCCTTTTGTCTATTTCCTGTGAGTGTCAATTTCCCTCCAATATCCTTTATTTCCTTGCCTGGAATTAACCCTGGCTTTTAGCTAGGCACAAGGCTACATTTTCCAGCCTTCCTCGCTGCTAGGCATGGCCGTGTGATTACGTTTTGGCCAATGAGATGTAATCAGAAGTGGTGTATGAGACTTCTCAGAATTGCACCTGTAGGGAGATGGTGTACCCTCTTCATCTCTTCTTTCCTGCTGGATGGTCTGAACACGCCAGAGCTTGAGCAGCTGTCTTGGACCATGAAGCGGAAGCTGTGCAGTGAAGATGGTGAAGGAGCACAACAGGAGCCTGGGCTCCTAATAAGTTTGTGCAGCCATATTACCATGCCTGCATTGTTCTCCCCCAGCTTTACGTGAGAGAAACAAATTTCTTTCTTATTTAAGCCATTGCTCTTTGGAGGTTTCTCTTACTTGCAGCCAAACCCAATCCTAACTAATACAAAGCGTAAGCATGGGCGTTAGCAGGTTTACACACATGGCTACGTGCACACACGTGTAAGCAAGTTTATTGGGAAAGCAGAAGAATGGATATCCATTCCTTTGCCAACTCATGTGCAAGGAACCAGGACCTGAGAGGGAGACAGAGGTGAATCAGGGAGACCCTGCCCTCAAGTAGGTTAGAGTCTGGGACATTGAGCTCTACACATGTGAGGGACAATCAGGTTGGAACTTCCCAGGATGCACCTTCTGTTCTGTTATCATTTCCTGAAAAGAACCAGCTCATCTCTGATTCCAGGGAGGCCCGCTGTTTCATGGAGTTCAGTCCGCAACTGAGGAAAATTGAAAGCGAGGCCAGGAGTAAAATATGGAACACTTGAGATAAGGAGGGGCCACAGTGTCAGTATCAGGACTTCAGTGGAACAGAACTGGTCACATAGGTGTGGCTGGGGGACTGGAGTGGAGAGAGCTGAGGCAGCAGCTGTTCCAGGGTGGGGAAGCTCAGTCTCTAGAATGTCACTGGTCCAGCACCTGCTCAGACATACTCTGGCTCCTGGAGCAGCTTCCTCACATGGGCCAGCAGCATCAGCATCACCTGGGAACCGACTGGGTACATAAATACAAACTCTGAGAATGGGTCCCACCACGCTATGGTGTTACCAGCCCTTCAGGTGATGCTGATGCATGCTAAAGTTAGGGAGTCCTTGACCTCTGACCCGAGATAAGAAGGTGGGGAAATTCAGCACATAGGAGGCTGAAAATTCCAAATAGAATGTACTCCAAGCACTGAAGCCCCCTCTGGGACAAAAACTAATTTAAAAAATCAACATGAACAAACCTCATGAGTAATGTGATTGAAGACCAGGTAGGCCCTCCTAACTAACACGAACAGTTCCCTCGTACAAGGACAGAGGGCACAAAACAATATAGATAAAGTCAGATTTGTTGGTGTAATGGCTTGGGAAGCTTCCAAATTCAGTGGACATGAACAGAGCAAATATTTTGAACCTGAATATAAAAGAACATCTTAACCTGATTGTGGAATAACATAACTGGGAACAAAATAAAGACATGTTAAGTAACAGAAGGGTGGGGTCTGCCTACAATGTAAACCACAGAGCCTGAGACTATTAGTGTTTATTCAGCACTGCCCAAGGGTGGCAGAGTACATGCTAAGCTCAGATGGCAGGGTGGGAGGACACTTAGAACAGTACTGGGTAGACCTGAGTACCCTTGTTCCTGGAGGTGTGAACTCTTTAACAGAGCAAGGCTTAGCCATTAGATTTCTTCTTAGAGGACAATTTTTACCCTTTTTGGCTTAAGAATCCAGATAATCTAATGAAGATGTATCAGTATCCGCACATGCACATACACAGAGTATTTGATACAATAATCAGGTTGGAACCTCACAGAATGTACTTCTGTCATCTTTCCTGAAAACAACAAAAACCCAGCTTGTTTCTGGTTCCTGCCAGGGAAGGCTGCTCTTTTATGGCATTCAGCTCACAGCTGAGGAAGACTAAACGCAAGGCAGACCCACGTGGGGAACACAACTGACACAGGCTGAGAACCCTGAGGATGAAACAGCATTGAGGATGACACAGTCCTGATCACCTCATGTATTAGTTATCGTTTGCTGTGTAACAAATTACCCCATAATTTAATGGCTTAAAACAATAAACATTCATTATCTCAATTTCCGAGGGTTAGGAACTCAGGAGTGACTTAGCTGGTGGTTCTGTGTGAGGGTCGTTCATGAGGTTTTGGTCAAGGTGTCTGGCAGGAACAGGGGATCCGCCTCCTAGAGGAAGGGGCAGCCTACACATCACAAGTGGTGGGAAATGAGACTTCTTCCTGCAGCGGAATCTCCCCTTCGTGACCAGGGACTGCCAGACTCAGTTCTGCTCAGAGGCTCCAAGGAAGTACTCTGCATCCCCTTGACTCTCAATTACCAAAGCCCATTCTTTCCTCATTCATCTCTGTATCTACTCCGGGAGCTGGCACCGTGCCCAGCACTAGCTGGGTTCAATAGGTGTTTGCTAAATTAGTTATCTGACCCTCTCTCGGGAGTTATTTTCTACCGTGTATTACAGTCTTGCCTCAACCTCCCTTCAGAGTGTGAGTTTGGGGGGATTATTCAGGTATATAGTCTCTCCAGCACAGAGCCCGCAGGAAGGAGAGGTTCAGCGGCTGTTTACTGAAAGAATACAATAATTAATCATTGGCGCCCGACGCACATTTCTTGATTGACTGGGGCTCAGTAGACTTGAACATGAAAAGAAAGGTCTGCTTCCTCAACCTCTCCTTGAAATCAAGGTTAAGTTCCCGCCACATAGCCCCGTCCCCCAAAGTCACCGAGGTTGAGAGAGCTGGGACTTCCACATGACACACACGTTCCCGGGAACAAGCAGGTACGCAGAGATAGTAGGGTGGTGCACCTGGGCCATGCCGGCCGTGCACAGCGGCCTGCTCACCTCAAGTGTCCGCCTGCGAAGCGGCAGGACCTTGCGCCTCTTGGCTGCAACAGATCCCCTCGGGCCCGCGGCCCAGCGCCCCAGGCGTCCTCCCGGCTCCGCATGCCGCGGCTCTGGTACCGCCCGTCCACACCCAGCGCCGAGATGAGGGACTACGACTCCCGAGATGCCGCGCGCCGGGCCGCTGATTGGCTGCGCGGCGCGGGTGGGAGCACGGGCCGGCAGGCGCAGTCTGCGCGTGCGCGCGGCCGGCGGCCGGATGGCGGCGCTCCGCAGAGTGGCGGCGCTGGGCGCGGCGCCCGGGCTCTGTTGGAGGGCTGCGTGCGCGGCTGCGGGGTTTCGGAGCCTTTGCCCGCAGAGGGGCTACGCTGTGGGCCCCGCTCAGGTGAGAACGCCCGGGCTCTGGCAGAGCGGTGCTCAGGACTGGCAGCGGGGCCAGGAGCCGCGGAGAGGGAGGGCGGCCGGCCGGGACGCTGTGGCATCCCCCCGCCTCCCGAGAAACGGCCTTGACTGGGCATCTGACCTCAAGTGCACTTCGTTCTCGCCTGGAGGCCCAGTGTCCCCGGCCTCCCCCTGACTGCGTGCGATTTGCAGCGCCGTCGGCCTGGAAGAAAAGTTACTCCGCTGGAGAGCGACCAAAACAAGCCCAGAAAACGCTAATCAGGATGGTTACTTGGTCCCTTGTTGATTTTCAACCCCAAAGTTTCTCAGCGGTTTCCTTGTGCCTCTTATATTTTTACTGCTCTTCCTTTTTGATTTTCACAGTGGTAGCATTTTGGTTATGATTTTCAACTACATATGGAAGAGATTTGAGGTCTCGCGCCTGTAGATGGACACTCCAGAAGTGAATTTGGGTTTGGTGTGGGTGTCTTACTTTGGTCCCATTCGCTGTGGCCCTGCTTGAGTGTAGGGGCGGATCTGTGGAGCAAGAGGAAGAGAACTGGAGTAAGGTCCTTAATTTGTGCAAGGCATTTTAGTGATATATAAATCTCTCAGAACTTTGGAGGAAGGTCTGTCCTTGGTGTTAGTAAGGAAGCCGAAGCTTGGAGTCAAGTTGCCTTTTCTTTCTTTTTTTTCTTAATCTTTCTCCTCTCTCTTTCCTTCTTTCGTTCCTTTCTTCCTTTCTTTCCCTCCCTCCCTTCCTTTCATCCTTGCTTTCCTTTTTCCTTCTTTCAACAGTCTCGCTCTGTCGCCCAGGCTAGAGTGCAGTGGACTCATCACAGCTCAATGAACCTCGAACTCCTGGGCTCCAGCGATCCTCCTGCCTCAGCCTTCGTAGTAGCTGTGACAACAGGCGCATACCACCACGCCCAGCTAATTTTTTCTATTTTTGATAGAGACTGGGTCTCGGTGTTGCTCAGACTGGTCTCCAACTCCTGGCCTCAAGCAATGTATAACTATTTTATTGGTTCTAGTGTCTTTACAGGTCCTGAGATACCGCCAAGTGACTTCTCAGGTAGAAAAGGGAAGAAAGGGTTGTAGCATAGTATAGAGATTAAGAATACTACCTCTGGCGGGCAGGGTGGCTCACGCCTATAATCCTAGCACTCTGGGAGGCCGAGGCAGGAGGATCACTTGAGCTCAGGAGTTGGAGGTTGCAGTGAGCTATGATGATGCCACAGCACTCTACCCAGGACGACAGAGCAAAACTCTGTCTCAAAAAAAAAAAAAAAAGAAAAGTCTGAGCTTCAGTTTCCCCATCTCAATGGGTATATGCACACGTGCAGTGTTTTTGTCAGAATAAATAAGATGATGTATGTGGAGTACTTTGCATAGTGACTGGCATGCAGCAAGTTCTCTCAAATGTGGAAGTAGTTGTAGTAGATAGTGAAGTTGATGGTAGTTATAACGATCGTTACTGTTTGGAAAACATACCAAACCAATTCTAGTTAAGAAGCAAAAACACAAAGGAATATCTTAGTGGTCCCTTTATTTTAAACTCATGTTTAAATTCCACGTATTTTATCACTGCCACAAAAATGAACTTTAGAGCAGTGGTCCCCCACCATTTTGGCACCTGGGACCAGTTTCATGGAAGACAGTTTTTCCATAGACGGGAGTCGGGGTGAAGGGTGAGGAGTCGTGAGCTCAGTGGAGCTCTGCAGCCAGGTCCCTAATGGCGCAGCCCCCTACCGGTCTGGGGCTGAAGGCTTGGGAACTGCAGAACTAAAGGATCTGGCCTAATATTCAGGACTAGTTGGAAAAAAAAAAGTGATGCAGAAGAAAAGTTAAAATAGAGTTACAAATGAGGATAAAAAGAAAGGAAAAAAATCTTTTTTTCTAGGCACTTTCACGTAAATTAATACACTTTACTTTTTAGAGAAGTTTTAGGTTTACAGAAAAATTAAGCAGAAAGTACAAAGAGTTCCCATACACACCCTCTGCTCCCACAGTTTCCTTATTACAGTTGTGTCACTTATGATGGGAATATGTTCTGAGAAACACGTTGTCGTGCAAACATCACAGAGTATACTTCCACAAACTGTACGGTGTAGCCTGCTGCTCGTGGGCTACAAACCCGCGCAGCATGTTACTGTACTGAGTACTGCAGGGAATTGGAATCAGTGGTAAGCATTTGTGTATCTAAGAAGCATATCTAAACAAAAGGTACAGAAAAATATGGTATGAAAGATAAAACATGGTACATGTTTAGGGTACTGTATAGGGCACTTCCCGTAAATGGAGCTTGCAGGCCTGGAAGTTGCTCTGGCTGAGTCAGTGAGTGGTGAGTGAGTGTGAAGGCCTGGGACATTACTGTGCTGTTCTGTAGACTTTATAAACACTGGACATTTAGGCTTCACTAAATTTATAAAAAATATTTTTCTCCAATAATTAACATTAGGTTACTGTAACTTTTACTTTATAAACTTTAATGTTTTGACTTTTTGACTCTTTTGTAATGAATGACACCTATCTTAAAACACAGTGTACAGCTGTATAAAAGTATTTTCTTTTTTTTTGAGATAGGTTCATGCTCTGTCATCCAGGGCTAGAGTACAGTGGCATCATCATAGCTCACTGCAACCTCAAACTCCTCGGCTCAAGCAATCCTCCTGCCTCAGACTCCGGAGTAGCTGGCACTACAGGCGTGTGCCACCATGCCTGGCTAATTTTTGTATTATTATTATTATTTTTTTTGGTAGAGGTGGGGCCTTGCTCAGGCTGGTCTTGAACTCCTGGCCTCAAGCAATCCTCCCAACTAGGCCTCTGAAAATTCTAGGATTACAGCGGTGAGCCACCGTGCCCAACAAAATACCAAAATATTTTCCGTATTTTATTTTATTTTTTTTGTTTTAGCCAAGTATGAAAATGAGATTTATTGAGGAGAGAAAGATAGGATTATAGGGCAAGAGCAAGATACAGGTTTACAGAGCATGGTACATACGCCACAGATGATGACCAGACCCATTGTCTCAGCATGGCAAGCAAAAGGCAGGGCAAAGAGAGAGAGGCAAGATATTTTCCTTATTCCATAGGCTTTTTTAAAGAATAATGATTAATTTTTTTTAAACTTTTTTGTTAAAAACTAAGACATAAACACACACATTAGTCTAGGCCTACACAGGGTGAGGGTCACTGTCTTCCACCTGCACATATTGTCCCACTGGGAGGTCTTCAGGAATAATAACACACATGGAGCCGCCATCTCATATGACAAATGCCTTCTTCTGGAAGACCCCCCGAAAGACCTGCCCAAGGCTTTTGAGGAGGCATCACTCTTTTTAGAAATAATGTCCATCATGGTTTGTTTCTGGGTTGTTTTTTTTTTTTTTTTTGGTCCTAGATTTTCTTGTAAGCAGGTACACCATGAACATTCCTCTCTATTAAGGAAAGCCTTTCAGTGTTGGGGTTCTTGTTTCAAACTTTTTGAGGAACTTCTTGAGGTCTGCAAAAGCTTCTGCTAAATGCTTCACTGTGAATTTTCTTGGTTTGTCTTCTTTTCCTTCTCCTGCAGTTCCCTTTTCTCTTGCTGCTGCTTCAGCCATGTGTTCTTGTTCCATCATTATCCTACAGGATCACCATTGTATATGTGGTCCATTGTTGACCAAAACATTATTATGTGGTGCAAGACTGTGTTAATATCTGGCATTAGCGTGGGACATTCGTGACAGCTGCTGTGCACCTTCACTTTGATGTTCTGGGGTGCCTCTTTCTCTGTGGACATCCTGAGGGTTGGGGAGGGAGGTGTAGTGGTAGATGAGGGAACCTTAAGGAAATTGCTAAATTTTCCTGAAAATCTTCCTGTTCTAAGTAGCAGAGGCTATGGCTTCTTATTTTTAAGAAAGCATATCTTGTATTTAGGATGTGACCAATAAAACTGTGCATGATTAACTTTTGCAGCTGTAACACAAATGAGCTTTTTATTTTTTTAACTGAAAGTTTTCAAAAATTCAAAAACAGGATAATATGAACCCCATATGCCCATCTCCCAGATTCAGCAGTTACTAACATTTTGCCATACTTGCTTATCTCCCTCCTCTTTTTAGCTGTAAGATTTTATTTTACTTATTTTATTTTTTTATATTTTTAGTAGAGACGGGGGTCTCTCTCTTGTTTAGGCTGGTCTCGAACTCCTGACCTCAAGTGATCCTCCCACCTCAGCCTCCCAGAGTGCGTGAGCCATCACACCCAGCCTAGTTGGCTGTAAGATTTTAAAGTAAATCCCTAATTTCTTGTCATCTCAACCCTAAATTCTTCTCTGTGTACCTCTAAGAAAATAAGGACAGTCTGAACATAACCACAATGCCATTATCATACCTACCGGTAATTCCTTAATATCACTTAAAATGCAGGCCTTATTAAAATTTTCCTGATTGTCTCCAAATTATAAGCAAATGAATTTTAAGTTTAAACTTTGAGAACAGTATGCTTTGTATCCATAACAGTACAAAAGAAGTGCTAGAATGACCCATTCCTTACCTCCAGGGACTGAATTTTTCTAAGAGCCACCAACTCTCTTCCCTCCGGAAGGGGTAGGGTGGTCAAGAAGTGCCCAAAGGGAAAGGTCTGCCTTATTTCTCCCCACCTGTTCATCCTTTGGGTCATTCAGCATTTGGGTCAACCTTTGATGAGCACCTGTGAGGGTCCAAGCACTGTGCCAGGTGGGGGATATAAGGGCAAATCACATCCCCTCATCCCTTAAGACCCAGGTAGTGAGTCTCTTTGAGAAGAGTAAGATGAAATCTGAAAACTGTGGTTCCTTTCTCCAGGAAAAATGCACATAGAGTTTTAAGGGGCTTTATGGTCACCCCAAAATCTATCCATGGGCCCAGGTTAGAACCCCCATTCTAGAGGGACTTGTTGAGGAATAGAGAGAGGCTCCAGGGATCTTTGAGGGCCATTGGGTACATGAAGGCACTGAGGACAGAGAAGAACCGGGGCTCATAGCTGGAGGCTGGCAGGAGGTGAGGGAAGCTGTGTGTTCCAGATAGAGGACCTGGACCCTCCCGGCACCCTGCTTGCTCTGAGGTGCTGCCAAGTGAGGGAGCCCCGACTTTGTGACCAGCTCAATTTGAGGCTGAATCCCTGAATCTAGCACTTGTGAACTGGGTGACCCTTGACTGGTTGTTTACTGTGAAGTTGGTTTCTTATTTATCCAGTCAGATTATTTAGTGTGTATTTATATTGAGTACCATGTCTAACCCAGGCACATTTTGCTAGGTCATGCCTTTCGGACCTACACTTCCTCAAAGTGCTGGTACAAAGAGTTAAGAAAAATGTCTTTGTTATATATCTAAGTGCCCAGTACAGTGTGTCAGTCTAGGGTGCGACAGCATCAGTCTTTGGAGCCAAGCGATAGAGGCACTGTTTAGGGACTTCCTGCATGGCATGTGGGGCTTGGAGGGTTTCTCCCTGGGGGCTGTTTTCTGGTGTTCAGATGTGATAACCAACTTGTTGGTTCAAGTTTCTTCCTCCTATTTTTCCAGTGTCCCTGCCCACCTCCAACTTGGTGCTATGGCTGCCATTGGCCAAGCTGGGACGCTCTGTGCACAGGCTAGCATCAAGGAGCTGGAAGACCACCTCCCCCAGGGGTCCTGCTTGTTCAGTGGCTGGGAGATGGGATCATTACAGTCACTCCAGTTCCTGTTTTTTTGTTTGTTTGTTTTTGTTTTTGTTTTGAGACTCAGGGTAGAGTGCAGTGGCGTCATGATAACTCACTGCAACCTCCAACTCTTGGGCTCAAGTGATCCTCCCGCCTCAGCCTCCTGAGTAGCTGGGAATACAGGTATGCACCATCAAGCCCGGCTAGTCTTTTCTGTTTTTTGTAGAGACAGGGTCTTACTCTTGGTCAGGCTGGTCTCAAACTCCCGAGCTCAATGATGCTGCCTCGCCCTCCAGAGTGCTAGGAGTACAGGCATGAGCCACCGCGCCCGGCCCCCCAGTTCCTGTTTTACTCACCCAGAAGCATCCCTTGGCTTTCTTGGCCCCACGCCCTCTGGATTTCCGTGCTCATGTGACTGATGCTCCCTCTCGGCCTGTCCTTGAGTGGCTTTGTTCTGCCTGGTTCTCTGAGAGCAGAGCCCTTCCAGATTCTCGTCTCCAGGACCTTCTGTCCAGTGCTGATATGTCCACTTACCTGTCCCCCCGGGTCCACAGTGGGCCTTATCTTTGTCCTCCCCAAGCCTCCCACCTGCTGCTGCACCTGTGTCCCTTGGATCAGTGACTGATACTGGCATCTGTCGCCCTAGGTCCCCAAGCCAAAAAAAAAAAAGCATGGGAGTCCCTGTGGCTCCTCCCTCTGCCCCTGCACCTGAGTGGAGTCCTGCTGTTCTGCTAGGTGTGATCAGCCCCCAGCTCTCCATTCGTGTTGCCACTGCCCTAGTCAAAGCACCATCCTCTCTGTCTTGGGTTGCAGTTGGTACCAATTAGTTTCCTTCAACTTGATTCCCTTCAGTCTGCTCAATCCATTCTTCTCTCTGCCGCCAAAATTTTTCTACAGTGCAGGTCTGATGATGCTATTTTCCTAATTTCAAACTCCTTAAATTGGCCAAGGAGACCTGTGATGGCCCATCCTCCCCTCCCCAATGGATTAGGACCCTCTGGTGCAGGCTCATTTTGTAAGCCATCACTCAGTGTAGACTGTTTGGGGGCTGCTGTTTAATTGTCTTCTCTCTGAAGTGTGTAGGCAGGGACCTCATCTGTCCTGTTTGTCTAGGCTCATGCTGATTGGGCTCTCAAGAGAGTTTTGTTACATGAATGCACATATTTAACGCTTTCATTGCCTAGCTCAAAATTCTCTTTCAAGAATATGCCTCTGTTTAATTCTGTTTGTTTGCTCAGAACTTAAATATTTAGAATTGATTTGCATTTGTGAAAATGCCACAGTTTTAGTAGGTTTGCTTTCTAGCCTGGTTACTTGCTGTCACGCTAGCTAAGCAATGAGGGGCTGGAGCGCAGTTCCTTTGTATTTCTCTTTGCACTTTCCGGGGAGAGCCCTCTGCATAGAGTAGGAATGTGGGGTCAGCATGGCTTCTCCTAGCTGGCACCAAGAGAAGAAAAATAGCAAACAGGTTAGATTGGATTTTCCTGGCCATTGAGAAACATCTTGTATGTTAATAGGCAGTTTATAAATTAAGAAATGGAATGAATTTTTTAAAAAGACTGTTAAAATTTATGAATCCAAGAAGTGCAGATTGAAATGAGATACCATTTCCTTAACCTTTCAATTAACAAAACATTTGATAATTAACTGTCTGATACATGTGAAAATCAGTATTGTAAGGGTAAAGTACATTGCCAGTGGCCATGTAAGTTGGCACACATTTTTGGAGAACTGTTTGTCAGTAGGTGTTGCATAATTACAGTATTTGTACTCTTTGACTTATTACTCCTACTTTTAAGAATCTAGCTTAAGGAGGCTGGATGTGGTGGCTCACGCCTGTAATCCTAGCACTCTGGGAGGCCGAGATGGGTGGATGGTTTGAGCTCAGGAGTTCGAGACCAGCCTGAGCAAGAGCGAGACCCCGTCTCTACTAAAAATAGAAAGGAATTAGCCAAACAACTAAAATATATACAAAAAATTAGCTGAGCGTGGTAGTACACGCCTGTAGTCCCAGCTACTTGGGACACTGAGGCAGGAGGATTACTTGAGCCCAGGAGTCTGAGGTTGCTGTGAGCTAGGCTTGACACCACGGCACTCTAGCCCGGACAGCAGAGCCTGACTCTGTCTTGAAAAAAAAATCTAGCCTAAGGAAATATTCGTAATATGCATAATATTGGGAAATCAGTATTTTTGAAGAGGTTCAAAATCTAAATATCCAAATTAGGGGAAATATAATGTTAATATATTATTTACTCAGAATATTATGTAGCCAGAAATGATGTGTAGGAGGTAGGGCTATGCATATTGATATGGAAAGACAGCCAAGAGATCCCGACTAAAGCCAAATGGAAAAGAAAGTAAACATGATCCGGGCTGTGTGTGTGTGATTAAAGGGTTAAAAATGTGGGTACTGTATCTCTATAAAAGGTTTCTGGAAAATATTTTACTGTAAGAGATAGAATAGGACTAGGTGGAAGATGGAGACAAGAAACTTTTAAAACATTTTTACATCATCTTTAGTGACTGAGATGTTCTGGTTTTTTTTTTTTTAACTTTGTGTTGTTCTAATTAAAACAAGATCTTGAAAAATGGTTATGAAAGCTCTTATAACCAGTAAAAATGTTTATGATATGTCAAGCAAAATGAACAAGATACAAAATTACATAAAGTGTAGTTGTAGCTATAGGACAAATATAAGAATAAACAGAGGAAAGAAAAATATTAATTGGTTGTTTTAAGGGGTTAGGATTCAATATGGAGAAGATTAGCATGACCTTGTGCAAGGATGACACACAAATTCATGAAGCGTTCCATATTTTTATGTTTGTGTTTAAATAATGAAAAAAATAAAAAAGGGTTGGGATTAAATTTTGGGGGGTTTCTCTATTTTCCAATTTAAAAATTGCTTTATAATTATGCAAAAATAATTTTAACAAAATGGTTATATACTTTATAAAACATGACAAAGGAATAATTCTTTGTTGTAGATGGATTTGCCCTATCAGAAGTCCCTTGCTTTTGTTTTTTTGTTCTTTCCAACATAGGTTTTTGAGGGCCCTGGGTGACCTGAGGATGAGGTTGAGTCTCTCTCTGTAAGGGCTGTTTTTTTCCCCCTTTTTCTCCTTCTGCCTCTTGACTCATGCAGAGGTAATTCTCTCTTACCTTCTGTGCAGAGCTTGCCTACCTTTGGGTTCCTGTTGGATATCGATGGAGTGCTGGTTCGGGGCCACAGAGTGATCCCGGCCGCTCTGGAAGCATTCCGCAGGCTGGTGAACTCCCAGGGCCAGCTGCGGGTGCCCGTGGTTTTTGTCACGAATGCTGGAAACATCTTACAATATGGCAAAGCCCAGGAGCTGTCAGACTTACTGGGGTGCAAGGTAAGGAGGCAGCCAGAGGCGTGGGAGCCCAAAGACCTGGCTCCTAGTGGACCTCCACCCCAGCTCCAAGCCCCTTCCCTTAGGTTGGGGTACAGTATCACTAAGTCCTAGGTCATGGCAGTGGGAATCTTTCAACCCTGCAGGAAAAATAAGTTCAAGCTTAGCCTCATGAGTAGAGCGTCACCAGTAGGGTCTTCTTTACATACACACACACACACACACACACACACACACAAAGTTTAGCACAAAAATCCTGCCCATGTATTTGGAAGTTTTAGTGTGCATTCCTTGTATCCATTTCTTTTCTTCTGGGCAACAGGGGTGTCAGCCCCTGGAAAGCAACGGTCACATTTGTCTAAAATTCTGCGTACCAGGAGGGACTCTGAAGTTATTGCCCTTGTTTTTCATAAATAAGATGTATGCACCTCAATGAGTGCTGGCCTCCAGAAGCAGTTCCTCTTCACCCACTTGCCATTCCACACTGCTTCCCGACATTGACACATTCTTGTTTGTTAAGGGTGGATTTAGTTTTTGGAAAGAATCCTTTGGAACCAAGAGAGTACATAACATGGCTGATTGATTGGATGCTGCTGCTTGAGGTCGAATACAAAGGGTAAAGGAATAAAATTGGTTCCTTGCTGTGGTTTCCAGAAAAGGTTCCAAAACATTCCAGGTAAAGGCTGCATTGTTGGAGTTAGTATAATGTTAAGAAGGTAAGTCTTGGGCCAGGTGCGGTGGCTCATGCCTGTAATCCCAGCATTTTGGGAGGCCAAGGTGGGAAGACCACTTGAGGCTAGGAATTCAAGAACAGCCTAGGCAACTGCAAGACCCATCTGTACAAAAAATAAAAAAAATTAGCTGGTCATGGTGGCACGGGCCTGTAGTACCAGCTTCTAGGGAGGCTGAGGCAGGAGGATCGCTTAAGCCCAGGAGTTGGAGGTTGCAGTGAGCTATGATGACACCACTGCACTCTAGTCTAGGCAACAGAGGGAGACCCTGTCTCAAAAAAAAAAAAAAAAAACTAAATCTTTAAGTAGAACTGAAAATAAAAAGTCAAAGACATTTCTACAGCAGTAACAAAGAACACGCACACAAGCCTTGTGGTCTCCAGGTGGGGGATTCAGACATCCAAAGGGCATCAGTAAATTGAACCGGACAGGATTGGAGAGGGGCAGGGCTCACATCTGATGGCATTTCTGTTTTCTTGTTTTGTGTGGCAAGAGCCAAATGAGACAGCTTTTTCTCACTCTTGCTTGGGTAAGTTTTACAAGTGCCGCTTCCCCCTCTTTTTCTGGGCATTTCCTCCCTTCCCTTCCCTTCCCAGGTGAAAGAACCTGCCACCTGTCTCCCATTATTATCCCTCACTGTTAATGTCTTCCTCCGCTCTCCCCTGTCTCTTGGTGTCCCTCTAGGTGGATCCAGACCAAGTTATCCTCTCTCACAGTCCCATGAAGCTCTTCTCGCAGTACCATGAGAAGCGGATGCTAGTGTCCGGGCAGGGACCCCTGGTGGAAAATGCCAGGATGTATCCTTTTGCTAAGGGGCAGGACTAGGGCCTTTCCTCCCTTGTCTGAGTGGGGACCTAGTGAGGATGCGGGGTATGGGCAGTGCAGGGGCTGTGTAGTGGGCCCGCAGGGCAGAGAGGACAGCTCCCGAGTGTGGTCAGTCCTTGCGGTTTCAAAAAGCCAGTCCCCATGCTTCTGCATCGCAATCTTCTGAGGAGATTAAGATGCAGATTACTGGGTCTTAGTGCCGGAGAGTCTTGATGTTCAGGTCTTAGTGCCGGAGAGTCTTAATTCACCAGGTCTAGGGTAAAACTCAGGAATCTGTATTTAAAAAAAACCCTCTCTAGCTGGTTCTGTAACCAGGTTTGAGGACCACTGCTCTAGCCCCCTTCCTTGGGTGCTCGGCTTCTCAGCTGGTGTTATATAAGGAGGCGGTTGCAGGGACCTCATCCGCTGGGCGTGTGCACACTCAGGAAGCAGAAGACCTGGCCCCTGTTCTCAAGTGGCTTGTACTTTGTGCTGAGTGATTCCTGGGTGTGCAGCAGGCTCTAAAGGGGGCAGGAGACCAGGATAAGGGCACTGGGATTGTGAGTTAATCACGGGGTTCACACTTAGGAGGCAAGAATAGTGCCCACGAACAATAAAGGAGTATTTAAGGTGACATATGATTGAAGGCTCTTAAGAGTAGTATAGGTTCTAAGTGTCACAGCTGTTGAGGGGAAGGGAATGTCCCTCTGGCAGGCATTGCCTGTGGTTTCGTGGAGGGTCATGGCCGTGCCCCGGAGGTGATTAAGGTTTCCCAGGCAGGGGAAATGGGAGGTTGGAATGGGAGAGGGTAGGGAATGAGAGAGAACAGGGAGGTGGTGCCAGGGGTAGGAAGCCTTGGAAGTAAACTCAGGGAGTATGGACTGACTGCTCAGGGCAGTGGAGAGTCAGGGCTGGCTTTATTGCTGATGGAGTAATCTGATGGAATCATCATTTTGGGGAAATTTCATTTTGAGAGTAATCTGAAACTATGTCCAATTAAAACTGCAACTTGGAATTGAAGACAGGAAAGTAGAGGCAAGTCTTAGAGGAGATAAGGCTGGAGCTGGCTTGTCCCTCCCCAAGGCCTCGCCTTCCTTGCTGAATTGGGTTCCTCCTTCAAGATGTCAGCTCCAGTCCTACTCCCCAGCCCCTGAGGAGTCTCTTCTGAACTCAGCACTGAGTGGCAGCGCCGTTCACAGAGCACCAGTTCTGATGGGCTCTGAGCAAGCATGAGCTCCCTGGGGACAGAGCTGCTTCTGTGCCTCTGCACCCTGGGCAGTGCCTAGCATAGGGCCTGGCACCAAGTGTGCCCAGTGACTGCCGATGGATGGCGCAGCCTGCCTGCCAGCCCCTGTAGGGTTGTGTCTTCCTTGCTGGGCTCTGCTCAGTTCCCTCCTGCCTCGGTGGATCAGGACTGGGTCTGGTTCCCATCATTCATGATCTGACACATTCAGAAAAGCATCTGCCCCCAGAACTGCCTAGTGTTGCTTCCCTGATCTTGCTCCAGACTGGGCTTCCGGAATGTGGTGACTGTGGATGAGCTGCGGATGGCCTTCCCTGCACTTGACATGGTGGATCTGGAGCGGCGGCCAAAGACCACGGTAATAAGGTGCCCGGGTTGGCCATGCCACCTCCTGTGCTGCGCCCAGGGCTCTCAGCGTGTGGTCCGTCCCGCTGTGCCCTGCATTGGCTCTGCCCATGGCCCTCCCACCCGCTCCCACTCAGCTGCAGTTTGTACACGCCGCAGCAGCCTTGCCTCCTTGGAGAGGCACATCCAGCCAAGGATTTTTTTCCCTGGATATACAAGAATGGCCCAGGCCAGAGGGAGGCTCCAGCGCTGTCCTGTCTGCGTTGTTCCTGATGAGCTGGGAACCCCTTGCATAGCCCCAGCGTGCCCTCCAGCTCAGATTTTGTACTTCACTGGCTGGCTTTTCCAGTGCTGCTCAGCGGGGTCACTAACCTCTGTTAAGTTAGTCACTGCTGTTCCTTTGCCCTGAAGCATGGTGCAAAGCGTCGCTCTTGTGAGAAGTGCTTTGCTTGTAAAAGGAGCACCAGCAACTCTGCGTGTCTGCCCATGTGCCTTGTGGGTTTCGCTCACGTTCGAGCCACTGGCTAGACTTCTTAACGCCTGGCCTCAAGCCATCCTTCCTCCTCAGCCTCCCAAAGTGCTGGGATTATAGGCGTGAGCCACCGCACCTGGCCCAGCCATTGCCTTGACTTCTTATCTCTTCTGGTGAGCAGTTCAGGACCTTTCGTGGATCCTCTAGCAGCAGTCCCCAGCCTTTTTGTCACCAGGGACCGTTTCCATGGAAGACACTTTTTCCACAGACCAGGGAGGGAGATGGTTTCAGGATGATTCAAGTACATTACATTTACGGTGTACTTTATTTCTATTATTATTACATTGTAACATATAATGAAATAATTATACAACTCACCACGGGTTGGGGACCCCTGCACAGTATGAGTGTGCCAGTCCCTCAAGGTGCCCCTTGGCCCACTTGTTCCTCATGTGAATATTAACTCAGACCACGACCAGAATTTGACAAAATTGGTCATAAACGGACCATTCACTTTTATTCATTTACATGGCTTGAGGCCTTCCTCCTCCAGAGTTTCTGAGTGAATGCAGCACTTCCTCTCCCTTGAGAGCTTTCTCCCTGCATCATGCAAATTCTGTGGAGAACCAGAATGTGAGAATTGGACCAGATCTCAGAATAGCTCAGAGACTGAGTCTCACACAGGGAAGTGACTCAGCCCCAGGTCACATAGCTGGGTAGAGGCAGAGCCAAGGCTGCGGTGCCTGGGGAGGGACTGGACCCCAGAGGCTGGTCAGGTGACTCCGCCTGTACTGACAGGGAGAGAAATGGCCCATCACACCCAGTGCCACCGCCTCTGTAGGTGCCTTCATCTTTGGCTCTGATTCCATAGCCTCTTGCTTGGGCTGCATCTCGTGTCCTGTCCCCACTGGAGAGAGACAGCACCTGCCCCTTCTCCTGGATGCCCTTTGTGTGTGGCACCCTTAGCCTGTTCTGTGGCCCACCTGGCCGTTGTCTTTTCCCCTTCCTCTCTCAACCTGCTTCCTCAGTCCTCGTCAGCTTCGCCTTGGCTTGGGCTCCACCGTGGGGATGGCCTCTGGGGTGTGTGGAACGTGGAGGCCGCGAGTGGAAGGTGACTGTGGCACTGACGGCCTCTTATGTGTCTCTCGGCAGCCCCTTCCGAGGAACGACTTCCCAGCCATTGAAGGTAAAAGCGGTCGTCCTCGAGCGTGGGGTGGGATCTTCTCCCTCCCTGCTCAGGCCCTCAGGCTGGCTCGGTGTGAGGTCTGCCTGCAGCCCGGCGGGGCGGCAAGGGTGGCCCTGGGCGCCAGGGCACCTGGCCCTGATCTGGGTCTGCTGCTTACCACCTCTGAGACTTTGTTGTTAGTTTTTATTTCTCCATGTCACTCACCTTATTATTCTAGAAAAACTGTAAATGTAGAGACTCTTAGGGTGGAAAGGAACCTAGGGATACTCTAGTCCAGTGTTTCTGAGCTCTTTCAAACCTGGTTCTCCCGTTGTACAACAAGGATGTTGCAATATCGCCTTTACTATCCTGAAATGACATTCACAGGTAATAAAACTTCCCTGTGCACATATATTAAAAATTAATTAGTTCAGTATAAAGCCCTAATTGTAATAGGGGGAAATAAAAGGAAAAATTTTTAGTAAGAAGATAATGTAATTTCAATATATAGTGACTACCAAGAAGTAAAATGATTGCACTAAGCATAGAATCATCATGAATGATACATCAGATACAAATGCAAACTGATAGAAGTGTATTTACAGATGTGAAATTAGGGGAGTTGCGAGCACAGTGGCACACGCCTGTAGCTCCAGCTGTTCAGGAGGCTGAGGCGGGAGGATTGCTTGAGCCCCGGAGCTTGAGACAAGAGTTTCGAAAAAATAAAATACAGTCTTGTCTTGACTTATATGACAGTTGTATTTTTGGAAAAATCAGTGCTTATTAAAACTATACACAAGATATGTTGTGATTATGTATAAAATGGAGTTGGCTCAAGTAATTCTAAGCAGGTTGTTTACCTGCATGAATGTCAGGTGGGGCATCCACATATTAGGATGTGGGACAGTTTTTGATTGTGTAGGGCTGTCTTGAGGATCTAGCATCCCTGGCCCCCTCTCACAACCCTCACCTGCTGAGTGTCAGTCATTGTGATAATTAAAATATCCTCCAATTTCTAAAATACCTCCCTAGGGGGCGGTGCCCCACTGAGAGCCACCGGTCCCCCTCAGTTCACCAGTCTAGTAGCGAATATCAGCAGCTCTCTTTCGTTAAGTGCTTGCTACGTGTCCAGCACTGGGCTAAGTAAGTGCTTATCTGTTGTATCTCATTTGTATCCTCACAACAGCACTGTAAGTAGGCGTTGCTATTACGTAACTGAGGAAACTGAGGCTTAGAGAAGGTAAGTAACTTGCCCACAATCATGCAGGAAAACTGGCAGGGTCAGGGTTGAGTTCAGGTCTCTAACACTCCACATCCCCCTCTCCCAGCCATTGGGTTCTGCTGGTCCCTGGGCTCAGAGAGAAGTGACTGGTGGAACAGGTGCCCCTTGGCTGAACTCACGTGGGGCCAGACACAGTGGGCAGAGCCTCAGCCAGCAGGGTAAAGCAGGCCTGAGACTTGCAGCTTTCTTTTTTTAACCTCTTCCATGAAATCCCAGTGGACTCAAGTTAAAACGGGAGCCCTTAGGAAGCTCTTCCCTGGGCCTTGTTCACCCAGGGTGGATGGGTGAGCGGCTCGCCAGGCTTGTCAGGGAACCATGCCCTGGCCCAGAGGAGCACGCTGTGGGTGGAGAGCTTGTGGGTGGGGAGCGCCAGCTGGCCTGAGGGCCTTCTGCCCTCCCGCCACCAAAGGCAGGCCGTGTACCCTGCAACCCTCCCCCTGTGCCTTCTCTCTTTAAAGGGGTGCTCCTCCTTGGGGAGCCGGTCCGCTGGGAGACCAGCCTGCAGCTGATCATGGATGTCCTCCTCAGCAATGGGAAGCCTGGGACTGGCCTGGCAACAGCTCCCTATCCCCACCTCCCTGTCCTGGCCAGCAACGTGGATCTCCTTTGGATGGCTGAAGCCAAGATGCCCAGGTGAGGACGCAGAGTCCCTGGCCTTGGCCCTGGTGGCCCACTTCCAGCTGCTGCCTGGGCAGTCCTGCGGGCAGTTTCCCATTCATCATTCTGACACGCTGGGTGGTCGGAACCCCACCTGGATAAGCCCTATAGTTGCCATAGTAACTCGGCTTTCTAGGAAGGATTTCAGGGGCACTTCACATATAAGTTATTCAACTGGAACTACAGATTACTGAGAATGTATTGAGATGATTTTTAACACATGACTGCAACCCTCTATAATCTCTGCAGAACATGCTCTTGTCTAGTTGAACCCAAACAATGGACAGTTTTTGAGTTGTATCAGTGTAGACCATTCAACTGCTCTTCCTTCCTTGCCTCCACCCTACAGCATTAGGTCTTTCACTTCTTTGTTTCCTTTGACCTTTAAGACATAGGGGCAGGGGACAGCAAGCATGATTCTGATGGTTGTGCAGACCAGAGAAAGAACAGTGGATAAGGGACTTTCTCAAGGGCACAGCATGGGTATTGAGCAAGCCACACTCCCTGCTCAGCTGTGTTGGCGTCATCTGTCCTGCCCTTGGGCTGAGTACAGGTTTAGGTAGCCCTCGAGGTGCCTTATTGCAAGGCCAGCTGACGGCTGCTGGGTCCTCTTTGGCCGCCCTTATCTGCCAGGCCAAAGTCCTCTTGCCCTGCCGCTGACTGGCAGTGAGCTGCCTGCGTGCTCCACCAGCAGAGGGTGGGCAGGGCCCAGCGCTGTCTCCGCTCACATGACTCGGGGCCCTAGAGAGAGAGGGGTTTTGGTGTTCTCTCTGGTCACTTTTAAATGGTATTTCTGTCGCTTGAGGTTTGGTGTGGTCTCTAAAGTATTATTCCCAGAGTTAGGGTATGCTGACAGTAGGTGAGGGGGTTGGTTATGTAGCTGTGAACTGAATAGCAAGGGGCAAATTTCAGTTTATAAACCAGATTTGAGATTAGTTTTTCATTCAATGATTTAAAAATAGAAAATAGAATTCTCTATACAAATAAATGACACTGAACTATAAACTAACATATAGCACAATATCAGTTGAGATTTGGTTTAGCAACAAGGGATGAAAACCCAAAACAAAAGTATCTTCTTTCTTTCTCATGTAAAAGTCTAGGTTAGGAAGTCCAGGGCTTGTGTGGAGGCTCTGCCTCGTCAGGAACGCTGGCATCTTCTGTCATCCTGCTGTGCAGTCCTTAGCCCTTTATTGCCAAATCTAAGATAGCTGCGCAAATGCCAGCCATCACATCAGCATTCCAGGTGGCAGGAAAGAGTAGAACAGGGCAGAGAATACCCCTTCCCCAATTTTAAGGATACTTATGAAAAGTTTAGCCCAGCACTTCTGCTTTCATTGACCTGTGGTGTAGTCACATGGCCATACGTAGCTGCAAGGGAGGCAAGGGAATGCACTTTTTATACCTCGTGGCAACATATTTAGCTGAAAATGACACCAACATAGGGAAAATGGCAACCAATAGTCAACCACAAGTCTATAAAGCAGAATTTAAGTGTAGTTTCCGGAGTCAGACTGCCTGGGTTGTAATCCTAACTCTGCTACTTTGGGCAAGTTATTTAATCTCATTATGCCTCAGTTTCCTTTATTTGTAAAATGAGGGTAACAGTATCCATCTGGTGAGGTTTTTCTGAGAGTTAAATGTGTATGCTGTCTCCAGTGCCAGAACAGTGCTCAGTAAATGTCAGTTACTAGAAGTAACTTAACTTTGATCCCCACCACCAGGGCCCCAGGTAAAAGGCTGGTCTCCATGGGTGCTGCTTAGAGAACGGCAGTAGTGTTCTCTGGAAGAGCCTGGGGACCAGGAAGACGGAGCGGCTGAGCTCTCTTCTCTGGCAGGTTTGGCCACGGCACCTTTCTGCTGTGCCTGGAAACCATTTACCGGAAAGTGACGGGCAAGGAACTGAGATACGAGGGCCTGATGGGCAAGCCCAGCATCCTCACTTACCAGTATGCGGAGGGCCTGATCAGGCAGCAGGCGGAGCGCCGGGGCTGGCCCGTCCCCATCCAGAAGCTCTATGCTGTGGGGTGAGCTCCGCTCCATCCTCTTCATCCCTTCACAACTCCCCCTTCCTTCTTCCTGTCCATGCTCACCCCCTTGTTTCCCTGTATCTAATTCACACTCCTATGCCCAAATTGTCCTCTGCTCCTTGCAACACTGAATTTGGATTTTCTCCTCTTCCCTTTTCTATGTGGCTGCCCTGCCAGTGATAACCCCATGTCTGACATCTATGGTGCCAACCTGTTCCACCAGCACCTGCAGAAGGCCAGGCGCGATGGGGCCCAGGAGCTGGGGCCCACGGGCCCACGGAAACAGCAGCCCTCCACAGCCCAGAGCTGTGCCTCCATCCTGGTATGCACTGGCGTGTACCGTCCCAGGGACCCAGAGCCTGCCCAGGGAGGAAAGGAGTCTCCATTCCATGGGCACCGGGACTTCAGCTTCAGTCCAGGGCTCATGGAGGCATCCCACGTTGTGAACGACGTGAATGAGGCTGTGCAGCTGGTTTTCCGCAAGGAGGGCTGGGCTTTGTAGAGAGGGGTGGGTTTTGGAGGTGGGGGGTGGGGCTGGAGCTGCAGGTGAATCCTGTTGGCTGGGCTCTGTCCTGGCCACTGTGCCCCAGTCAGGGCCGGCCTGGCTCCCTTGCCACTCTCCCTGTGGCCCCACGGGTGTGATATTACTGGTCACCTGGAAGAATGCAGTGGTTTTATCCCTGCTAGGCAGTAGCCACAGAAATGTCCCCTGGGCAGTGTTTCACGTGGAACTAGCAGGATTTTCTGGGCCTGATTCCTGTGTGTCTCTCCCGGCAGTTTAACCTCAGGCCAGTCCCTTTACCTTGTGCCTCAGTCTCCTCCTTATTGCAGTAGGGACGTGTGAGAAAGGGAAGGCACTAGAGCTAATGTGGGAATTTCTGCAGAGGCCTTTCCCTTCCTGAAGGAGCCACCACTGCTCGTCAGCAGGGGGTGTACTAACATGCAGATACCACTTTTTACTGTATTTTAGTTTATTCCTCAGAGACTGGGGGGCTTATTTTTTTAAATTAAAATGATCAAAATAAATATTCATGATGCTGTCTCTTGTGAAGCTCTGTCTGGAATGTATCAAAAGTCTGGTGGGGAGAGGGTAGTGGGTGAGAGGTGTGGGTGGCCAGGGGGCAGAGAGATGGGTGGCACTCACTCCCTGAGGTGCCAGCGTCTCCTGTCCTGCCTCTGCTCGTCCTCCCACCCCACACCCACACCCAGTCTGGGCTGTGAAGCCCGAGTCTGTCTAGGAACAAGTGGGGCCCAGCTTTGGCATATCCTTAGCAACTTCCCTGGGATGGAAAACAAAAAGGATCTTGTTAGTGGTTTGTTCTCAAGGAAGGGGCTTTTCCTACAGTGATTCTAGAAAGTATATGTTTCTTCTTAGCTCCTTCCTCCAGGAGTCATCCAATTCCATTTCTTCATTTGTCTGTGTCGCCCACAACCTGGGCATTTGCAGGTCCCTGGGCCCGAAAATTGTCCTCATTTTACTCCAGGGTGGTTTGCGTTTGCCACCAGCTGATCACTCCTTCCTCATTCATAGAGCACTCTTGGCTCTGACTTCTTCTCCCCTCTGTTTGAATGCCTCGTGGGTGTTTATGAGTAAGGAAGCAAGGGATCGAGAGCAAGAGGCCAGAGAAACGGGGGAGCAGAGGGCTGGCGTCCTGGACGCCGGCCAAGGGAGGGAGTGAGGACGGTGCTCCCTTAGCCAGCATCCCAGAATGCTGTCCAGAGCCAGGCCGGCCCTGCTCCTCCACAGCCAGCCATCCAGCGCCGCCTGCAGTCTTCCCGGTCTCAGGCAGCAGCAGCTCCTCCCTCCTCACAGTCTGGGCCAAGGCCCCGGGTCCTGCTGGGCTTCTGTCTCATGAGCTGGCACGTCCCTCAGTGATTTGGGTCCACGGGAAGGCCAGGCCTGGAGATGGAGTCCTGGCCCCGCTCTCACTAGCTTTGTGGCCTCATGTGGCTGACTTCACGTCTCCCTGCTACCGTTCTGTCATCTGTAAAACTGGTGTTGACAATACCTGTTTCATAGGATTATGTGGGAAATAAATGAGCTGTTTTAAGTATGGTGCTGTATCATTTCAGATTCTGTCCCACAGTAGGAAGCGCAGAGGTAGGCATTCAGGCTGGGGAATGCACTTGGGGACGTCCTCAAGGACTCACGGGCTTGCCCAGCCGTCTTGTGTGTTGTGTTCAGATACAAGGTGGCACAGCTGGACTTCTGAGCCCCTCACCCACGCTCCCAGGAGGGAGGAGGCGAGAGTGGAGGCAAAGCAAGTGCAGCTTGACTCCCGTAAGAGCTTCCCCAGAAGTACTCCCGTGGCCTCCAGTCCTGTGACGACAGCGCTATCACCCCTAGCTACAAGGAAGCAGGGACAGGCACACTGTGGCTCCGGCAGAGTTCGGGTTGTGTTTGGGAGGAAGGGCAGCGCAGTGGATGTTGGGTAGGCTCCCGCATGCTGGCTGCAGTGCCCGGGGCCCAGGACTACTTCTGAAAGTGCCCTGAGGAGGTCAGCCAAGGCCTGGCCTTCTGAAGCACCTTGGCTGGTCCTCATCTGAGCTGCTGGGTGGGGTAATAGTTTTGCTAGCTTACGTTTGCGTAGTCATTATTTTCCAAGGCATTTAAAAATAGGCATCATTTGTTCATAAGTTGTTAGAACCTCACAAAGCGCCGGATGGAGAGAAACATTTCTTATCTATGTCATTGTTATCCATTAGAGCGCAACGGGAGAGACCATTCTTCCATTTCGAGGCACCATTCTGTGTGCCATCGCAGTGACCAGTCACTGGCGGTGATACCTGCCTTGTGAATTTCTCCTTCTAGTGATGATGTATCCGAAATCACAGCAAACGGAGGGGCTGGCCTAGAGGCCATCTCCTAACTCTGAGTCGAGTTCTCCCGAAGCACTGCACCAGAGATCCTCCCACCCCCAGCCAGCCCCCTGCCTGTCCCCCGAGCATCGAGCATCGCTGCATGTCCTGGAGCAGCTGCTGCTGTGGATACAGCCCAGGTGAGCTCTGCGTGGGCCAAGCAGGTCAACCTCACCCAATGAAACGGCAGCTGAGTGCAGAGGGAGCCGGGAAATCAAGCCCAGTGTGGCCACGTGGGGAGCACCCCTCCCAGGGTCAGGACTGCTCACCGCACACTGACATGGCAGAATGGCAGCACCTCCGTGCCTGCCTGCCTCCAGCCCTGTCCCTTTGGCTGGCTGTCGTTTGGGATCTGTGGCCATTGCTCCCCTTTCTCACTTGTTTGGGTTTCCTACAGGTCTCACAAGCTATTCCAGGCCAGGTGCAGAAGAGCAGGTGTAGTGCCGCACAATGCATGCAAATCTGTATAAGACGGGGCCAGCCACTCTGCTCTGATTCCAATCTTGTTCCTTAGTGGCTTGTCTAAACCCTGGCACCGAAACTAACAACCAGTGCCTTCATTTGTTCAATCCCAAGCTGAATGAAAATGTTACCATTTTGTGTTTTGATGGAGCCAAGTGAATAAGAAACAAAAAAGACTTTGCAAGTCCATTTGGATAGGACATTATTAACCTGGGGCAAAACTTCCAACAGGTGTTCACATTGAACATCTATAGTCACCTTGGGTCTTGAGTAATGACCTTGGAGTCAGAACACGTGGCACTTCCTCCATGTTCCCCTTGGTGGCAGCAGCTCCCGAGCTCCTGGGGACGCCTCCTCTCGGCTGCCGGAGGCAGGTGCAGTGAGTGTGTTGGTAATCAGGACACCCTGCAGAGCGGGGGTTGCCGTAGCAACGGGATGCTGCTTTGAGGGTGGAATTTTAAAATATCTCAGTTATAATAGTTTTTTTTTTTTAACATCATTCTGTCACTTCCCCAGTGCTTAGTCGTGCTGCTGAGGTAGGCCATGCAGGGACGCCTGTTTCTCTGCCTGGGGCTCTTGGCAGCTTCTTCCTTGGAGGTTGGAGTGGGAAGATTGTCTCAGGGTGTGAACTGCTGGGCAGCTGACATCTTCAGCTTTTGCTTCCATCGCCCTCCAGCCTGTGGTTCCAAAATCTTGTGTCATTTTCTCTTCTTGTGGGGCGAGAGAGAGAGAGAACAGGGGTCCAGCTGGAAACTCTTTCCCTGCCTCTCCCACTCTGACTGGAGCCTTCTGGCGTCATGGCCCCAGGAGAGCAGCCTTAGCATTCCTGAGAGTGGAGGGTGTGTTCCTTCTTCCCTCCTTGTCTGCTTCTTCCTTTGGTCTTTCTCACTTCCTCTTTTGGCTTCATGCGTTCACTCAGCGAATGACTGTTGTGTGTTTTGGAGGAGTTCTTCACTGGTTTGGCCCTGCACTTGCCCTGTCAGCTACCAAATGTTTTTATAAAGTTACAGCAGTTGGGGCAGTGTTCTGCTGGCAGAGGGAGAGACACAGTCCAATGGACAAAGCAGAGCACCCAGGAACAGACCCACACACATATGAAAATGTGGCTTAAGAAAATAAATATTTCTTGCTCATTTCATAGCCTGATGTGGGTCAGGTGGCTATTCTTGGCCTTTCCCCGTCAAGTGGTGACTCAGGCAGGGATCCAGGACCCTTCACCTGGTGATGCTGCTGTCTTCCACACGTGGCTTCCACAGTCTCTGTGGGAGAGAGGGGTGGGTGGCTGTGGGGGGGCTTATGGGCAAACCAGGCAGTGGTGTACATCACTGTGTCCACATTCATTGGCTAGGCATGTTGTTCCAATGCAGCGACCAAGGGGATGGGACATGTGGCCTTCCTCTGTGCCCAGGAAGAGGAAATGGGATTGGGCAGTGTCTAGTCTGTCTCTGTTACCATATTACTGTTTATTAGGGTAAAGAAATTCTGTTTTGCTAAGTTTTTGCTTAAATTCATGAATAAATATTAAATGTTGTTTTTCTGTATTTATTGAGTTGATCATTAAGTGTTTTTCTCCTTTAAGCTGTTAATATGATAAACTCCATGAGTAGACTTTGTTTTCATCTTTAACTCTTCCTTGCATTCGTGGGATAAAACTGAACTGGTCATGTTGCGAGTTGCTGGCTGCTACTAGCTGGTGTTTTTTCTAGGAGCTCTTTGTGTTCCTAAGTGAGACTGGTCTATGTCTTAATCCATTCAGGCTGTCATAACAGAATACCGTAGAGTAGTGTCTTACGAAGACAGAAATTTATTTTTCTGAGTCACTGGCAGATTTGGTGTCTGGTGAGGGTCATCTTCTAGGTTCCTGTTCTCCCTGAACTGGAGGCCCCCTCTCCACCTTCGACCCGGGTCCTTGAACTCTGGGCCCGGGGATGAGAGTGGCACCTTTGACAATCTCTGAATTGCCTCAGGGTCATTCTTCCATTGTGTCCTAAAATAGTTCCAGGCTTCTGGGGAGGATGACTGATCCCTACTCATCTCCTTATCTAGGGAGCTTGGCCACACCCTCAGTGTTCTTCCCCAAACGGCTTTCTAATTCTCAATATGGATAGACTGATAATTTTCCAGATCTTTAAGGTCTTGCCCTGTTTGCCTAACAGTTCCATCTTGAAGTCGTTTCTCTCTTGGTGAATTTTACCATAAGCAGTCAAGAGGCCACTCTTTTAACACTTTTATTTAGAGATTTCCTCAGCCAAATACCCAATTTCATTGCTCACAAATTCTACCTTCCATAAAACCCTAGAACACAAACATAATTCAGCTGAGTTCTGAATTGTGTTCATAGACGGACATCTTCGTGCCATGTCCTCACATGGTGGAAGGGACAAAGGCTCTCTCTGGAGTCTTTTTTATAAGGGCACAAATCACATTCATGAGGGCCCCTCCCTTTGATCTAATATCACTTCTCAAAGGCCCCACCTCCAAATACCAGTACACTGGGGATTAGGTTTCAACATATAAATTTTAGGGGGACATAAATATAAATATAATAGCTGCCTATATTTTTAAAACATTTTTCTTTGCTGTTTTTGATATTGATTATATTACCCTCATAAAATAAATGTCAACCCAGTCCATCTTTTTCTATTTTCTGGAACAGCTGAAGGTGGGATTCTCAGTTCCTTGACTATTGGTGAAACACACAAAACCATCTGGACCCGGTAAATTTTAGGGGAGGATACGTTTAATTACTGATTTGATTTCTTTAATAATTAAATGTATATTCAGATTTTTCTACTTTGACAGTTTAGAAAAGTCACAGTTTTCTAGGGAATTTTCCATTTTCTGTAAGTTTTTGAATATATTTGTATAACATTGTTTATACTATTTTATTATTAAAAACTGTATTGTTTCTGTAGTGAGGTCTCCTTTTGCATTCTGAATGCTTGTTGATGCTTTTTCTCTTTTTCTCTTTTATTCTTAATAAATCATGCCACATAGTTCGGTATTTAAATGTTAGCTCATGCAGTGGCTCACGCCTGTGATCCTAGCACTCTCGGAGACCAAGGCAGGAGGATTGCTTGAGCTCAGTAGTTTGAGACCATCCTGAGCAAGAGTGAGACCCCATCTCTACCAAAAATAGAAAAAATTAGTCAGGCGTGGTGGCTCATGCCTTTAGTCCCAGCTACTCAGGAGGCTGATGCAGGAGGATCGCTTGAGCCCAGAATTTGAGGCTGTACTCTAGCTGGGTGACAAAGTGAGCCTCTGTCTCAAAAAAAAAGTTTAGATTTTATTATTTCTGTTCTTTAATATTTTTTTCCTTTGGGTTTTTGTTACATTATCTCTGTTCTCTTTAAGGCTATAAATTTTCCTCTTCTGCTTTGGCTGTATCCATCCATTTTGAGAGGTAACATTTTCACCATTTAGTTCTAAATATTTTCCAATTTTCAGATACATTAGTTGGAAGTATGTTTTTAAATTTCCAAATATACAGGGAGGGGTTGATTATCTTTTTGTTAATGTGTTATAATCTAGTTGCTGTGAGGTCAGGGGATACTGTCTGTACATACATGGTCAGGTTTTGTAAATGTTGCACATATATTTATAAATAATGCATAGTTTCTAGATTTTTGGGTGCAGAGTTCTAAATTTAGAACAAGCTTGTTAATGATGTGGTTTACGTGTATATATCTATACCAATGTTTTTATCTGTTTGATCTATCAATTACTGAGAGATGTTTCTATCTCCCATTATAATTAGGTTATTTGCCAATGTCTCATAAATATTATCCTTTTTTTTTTTTTTACATTTTTTTTTTTATTTCATCTTATTGTTATGGGGGATACAGAATTGCAGGTTACATACATTGCCCATGTACCGCCTTTCCCCCCAAATCAGAGCTCCATTTTTGTGTTATATATTTTGGGGCTACTTTATTGAGTACATACAAATTCAGAATTATGATGTCTTTTTGGAACTTGGTCCTTTTATAGCAGCACTTTGTGCTGTGCATTTTCTATATATTCATTCATTTAACTCTATGAAGTAGGCACCATTATTGTCTCCAGTTTAGCAAGGGAAGAATCAAGGAAAGTGAGACTGAGTAAACTTGCCCACTCAGCTTCTAGGTGGTGGAGTCAGGATTTGCACGAGGTAGCCTGATTCTAGAGTATGTGCCCTTCACTGTTGTGCTGTAATGTCTCTTTTATCATTATATGGTGGAATTCTTTGTCCCTAAGAATATTCTTGGGCATGCAGTTTACTTTTTCCGATATTAATATAGCTATACCCACTTTCTTTTAGTTAGTATTTGCCTGGTTTATTTATATAAATGTATTAAATTATATTTATATATTTTTTCTTCAGCCTTTACTTTTTTTTGTCTTTTTGTCTTAGAGATTTTTTTTGTGTAAAAGCATATAGCTGGACATTTAAAGAAATCCAATCTGATTAGTCTGGCATTTACTAGGACGTTTATCGTGATCGCTGACTCATCAGTTTTATTTCTACTCTTCGTTGCATTCTGACTTCTGTTATTTCTGAGAAGTCTGCTGTCAAGCTAGTTGTTCACTGTAAGTAATTTGTTTTTCACTTTCTGGTTTCTCTTAAGATCGGTTTTCTTGTTTAGGTGTTCTGTAGTTTCACTTCGAAACATCTAGGAGCATGTTCATTTTTATTCATCCTGTTCAGGATTCATAGTGATTCCTAAATCTGTGGATCAGAGTTCTTTCCCCAAGTTTGGAAAATTCTCAGCTCAAATTTCTTTATTGTCTTTCCCTCATTATTTTTATCTTCTCCTTCTGGGGCTTCTATTAGAAATATTTTGGCTTTTCCCAATCTATCTTTCATGTCTTTTGCCTCTCTTTTATATATTTTCAATCACTAGCTCTCTGTACTGCATTCTAGAGAATGTCTTCAGATATATTATTAAATTTACTAACTCGCTTCAGTTGTGTCTAACTTACTATTTAACCCATCCATTAAATTTTTTCAGTGACTATACAGTAGTCCCCTCTTATTTGCAGTTTCAATTTACATGGTTTCAGTTACTCACAGTAAAGTATCATCCAAAAATATTACGATATTTTGAGAGAGAGAGAGACCACATTCATATAACTTTCATCACAGTATATTGTCATAATTGTTCTATTTTATTATTGTTGTTAATCTCTTATGGTGCCTGATTTATAAATGAAATTGTATCATAGGTATGTATGTATAAGAAAAAACATAGTGTGTGTATATATATATATGTATATAGGGCTTGGTACTATCTGCAGTTTCAGTCATCTACTGGGGGTCGTGGAATGTATCCCCTATGGATAAGGGGAGACTACTATATATTTGAAATCTGAAGGATTTTTTTTGTTTTTTTGGGGGGAGGCATCTCAGGTGGGACTGAAGTTCTTTTTTTGATCTTTTTCTTTCTTGTGTTAGTTAGGTGATTTTTCATAGTGTAAAATTTTAAAATTCCTTTAATGATTTATTTATTTATTTATTTATTTTTGAGACAGAGTCTCACTCTGTTGCCCAGGCTAGAGTGAGTGCCGTGGCGTCAGCCTAGCTCACAGCAACCTCAAACTCCTGGGCTCAAGCAATCCTGCTGCCTCAGCCTCCCAAGTAGCTGGGACTACAGGTATGCACCACCATGCCCAGCTAATTTTTTCTATATATATTTTTCATGTCCATATAATTTCTTTCTATTTTTAGTAGAGACAGGGTCTCACTCTTGCTCAGGCTGGTTTAATGATTTTTTAAAACTACATTTGGAGTTATTTTCTTAGTGGTTGCTTTAGGGCTTGTACATACTAGCTTATCAGAATCTACTTCAGATTTATACCAACTTAATTCCAGTGAGATATAGAAACTTCTTTCTATATAGCTCTATTTCCTTTTTCACTTTTTTGTGATATTCTTATATATGATATATGCATAGCATTAAAACTATCTATCTATGTCTATATCTTTTTTACACCATTTCTGGTTCTTTTCATTTATTTTTGCGAATTGAGTTACCATCTGGTGTCATTTCCTTGCCTTAATACAGCTTTGCTCTCACCTGCCTTCTTCGTGCTGTTATTGTCAAATATAATACATTTCTATATGTTAAAAGCCCAACAATACAATTACAACATTGTTGTATGCAATTGATTTTTAAATAAATTAAGAGAAAAAAGGAGAAGAAATATGCAATTACACTGTCTTTTAAGATACCTATGTAATTATCTTTACTGGAACTCTTTGCTTTTTTGTGTGGCTTTGGAGTACTGTCTTGTGCCGCTTGCTTTCAGCCTGAAGAACTTCTTTCAGTATAATATTTCTTGTAAGGCGAATCTGCTAACAATGAGTTCTCTCAGGTTTTGTTTATCTAGAAATGTATTTCACCTTCATTTTTGAAAGATAGTTTTGGTGGATGTAAGATTCTTGTTTACTTTTTTCTTTCAGCATTTTGAATATGTCTCCCACTGAATTCCGGCCTCTACTCTTTCTGAAAAGTTAACTGTTAATCTTATTGGGGTCCCCTTGTGTATGATGCCATTTTTCTCTGGCTGCTTTAAAGATTTTTTTCTTTGTCTTTAGCTTTCAACATTTTGACTATGATGTTTCTGGGCATGATCTCTGTGTTTATTCTACTTGGAGTTTGTTGAGCTTCTTGGATGTATACATTAACATTTTCATTTAATTTGGGAATTTTTCAGACAATATTTCTTTGAATTTTTTTCTGTTCCTTTCTTTCTCTCCTCTCCTCCAGATACTCCCATCGTGCATATGGTGATGCAGTTAATGGAGTCCCATATTTCTTTGAAGCTCTGTTCATGTTTTCCTCCATTCTTTATTCTCTCTGTTCTTCAGAGTGCTTAGTCTCTATCAGTGTTTCTTTGAGTTTGCTGATTGTTTTGCTAGCTCAAATCAATTGTTGACTCTCTTTAATGAATTTTTCATTTTGGCTATTATACTTTTCAACTCCAGGATTTCCATTTGGTTCTTCTTTTTATTATCATAATTTGTGTTTCTTTATTGACATTCTTTATCTGATGAGACATTGTCATACTTTCCTTTAATTCTTTAAGCATAGTTTCCTTTACTTCTTTGAACATATTTATAATAGCTGCTTTGAAGTCTGTCTTCAAAGTCCAGATGTCTGCCAAGTCTAACATCTGTGCCCTTCAAAGGTAGTTACTGTTGCCTTTGTATTGTTTTCTTGTATATGGGTCACACTTTCCCATTTCTTTGTATGTCTCATAATTTTTTGTTGAAAGTTGCACATTTAAGATAATATAACAACTCTAGAAAGTGATAATGATCCCCACCCTTTACCCCTACTCCCCTAGAATTTTTGTTATTGGTGTTTATTTTTTTAGTGACTTGGCCAAAAGAGCTCCATGAAGTGTATATCCCCTGCAATATGAAGCCTCTGATGTCACTCCTCAGATGATGCCTGGACATGCACACAGTCTCCCTCCCGCCTGGGATGACTGTGGTGTTAGCTGGGTTCTCTTTGACTGTCTCCTACCCTGATCTACTTGTTGAGCTTCTGGCTGGCCTGGCCTTTATTTGTCTTACATCCAGCTGTTAGTCTCCACTAATTGCTAGCTGATCACTCTGTTATTTATTTATTTATTTTTAATTTTTTTTTTTTTTTTTTGAGACAGAGTCTTGCTCTGTTGCCCAGGCTAGAGTGAGTGCCGTGGGGTCAGCCTAGCTCACAGCAACCTCAAACTCCTGGGCTTAAGCGATCCTGCTGCCTCAGCCTCCCGAGTAGCTGGGACTACAGGCATGTGCCACCAGGCCCGGCTAATTTTTTCTATATATATTTTTAGTTGGCCAGATCATTTCTTTCTATTTTTAGTAGAGACGGGGTCTCACTCTTGCTCAGGCTGGTCTCGAACTCCTGAGCTCAAACGATCCACCCGCCTCGGCCTCCCAGAGTGCTAGGATTACAGGCGTGAGCCACAGCGCCCGGCCTCACTCTGTTATTTTTGACAATGCCTTAGAGGCATAAATTGATCATATCTGATCCAATAAAGTTGGTGGGTCCCTTTGTAGGGAAGGTGCTTGAGACCAGTCTTTGAGGCTTGCCCTGACCCCAGGAGGGCTCTTTTTAGCTGTCTCTTTCCCAGGTTCTCTCTGTTAAACTTCTAGCTTCTCTCTCTTTCACTTGTTGCCATCATGGAGCTACCAGCCTCCTCTAAACTACTCACCACCGAGATCTCCAGCAGTACCCTTAGGCTTTTAATTTCCCCATACTGTGTTCCAAATAAAGCCACTCTCCTAAGGTTGAGCTACAGGGCTCTATTTCTTTTTTTTTTTTTTTTTTTTGAGACAGAGTCTCGCTCTGTTGCCCGGGCTAGAGTGAGTGCCGTGGCGTCAGCCTAGCTCACAGCAACCTCAAACTCCTGGGCTCAAGCAATCCTCCTGCCTCAGCCTCCCGAGTAGCTGGGACTACAGGCATGTGCCACCATGCCCGGCTAATTTTTTCTATATATATATTTAGCTGTCTATATAATTTCTTTCTATTTTTAGTAGAGATGGGGTCTCGATCTTGCTCAGGCTGGTCTCGAACTCCTGAGCTCAAACGATCCGCCCACCTCGGCCTCCCAGAGTGCTAGGATTACAGGCGTGAGCCACCGCGCCCGGCCAACAGGGCTCTATTTCTACACCTGCTTCTACTCATGGGCAGAAACTGTGCTATTGCTCTGGAGCTGTATACAGTGGCCCACTTCTCTTAGAGCGATACACCTTATCTGTGAGTGGAAAGGGAATGGGAGGAGGGGATGGTAGCATTTGGTTTTTACAGCTTGCCTCTCCCTGCATGGAACCTCTGCCCTATAAGTGAGCTGGGACAAGGTGATTTGGCCTAGTACTTTTGGCCTGCCATACCTGGGTTGGAGCTTCCACTCTACAGGTGGGGGCTGGGTAGAGATAGGGAGCCTCAGACCTCTCAGCTGTGCTTGGTTGGAACAGAGTTTCTGTAACACGAAGCTCAGGGGTGGGGAATGAGAAGTGCTGGCAGCCAGCCCCTCATGGGGAGAAACTGTTGTCCTAGACTGGGAGCTAGTGGGAAGAGGGAGCTCTTTCTTCTTGTCCACATAAGAGTAGAGCTTCTGTCACATTGAGCTGGGGGTGTGGAGGGAGCAGGTTGTAGTTCAAATGGCACAGACTGTTGCTGTTCTTACTGAGATTTCACTGATTTTCTTGAATAAGTGTTTTCCTATTTGCTATATGTCCTAGAACAATTTTCAGAAACTTCAAATGGTTGTTTTTATAGTTTTCACCAGTTATGGTGGTTTCCCTGGGCCAGACATTCACAGAGATCCATATCCTGCCATTCTGGAAGTACCTCGCCTTGCCTTAGTATTTTATTTTTCTATACTATTCTTTTTCATATAATTTTATTCTTTTATGTTCTTAAGCATGGTAAACATATTGGTATTACAGCCTTTATCATCTGAAATTCTTAGAGGTCTAATCTTGTGTATCTCATCTGCTGATTTTCATTCATGCTGGGTTATGTCCTTGTGTGGTTTGTAATTTGGGATTGTGAGCTCACTTTTACTGGTGTTTGATCTATGGGAATCCTGTGAGATCTGAATTGAAGGTGTATCCTTCCAGAACTGATTTATATTTGCTTTTACTAGGTGACTCATGGTTATTACCAGGCTGTGACCAATAATTATGTTACTTTCTCAGCATGGCATTATTCAAATCCCAAATATATTTATGGTATAGGCTCATGGTTATGAATTCCCAGGAAAGATTTTTGTTTCGCTTTAAGCCTAGGCCAGTACTCATTCATTTCCATGTGGTCTCCCTGTTTTGGTAGTAGAATTGTTTTTCTAGTCTACCCTTTCATTAAGGGCATAGTTTTATCCAGGAATCTCAGCTCAGTTTTCTTGCCTAGTTGGGTCTAATGCCATGTCTCCTGTCCCTTTTGGCTATTATTCAAGTTCTCATCAGTATTGTCTAGATGATCATGCCACAATGATGGAAATGTATATCTATACTGTCTAATATGGTGGCCATTAGTAACATGAGGTATTGAGTCCTTGAGATGTGGCTAGTGAGACTTCGGAATTGAATATTAAATTTTAATTAATTTAGGCTGGGCATGGTGGCTCACGCCTGTAATCCTAGCACTCTGGGAGGCCGAGGTGAGCGGATTGTTTGAGCTCAGGAGTTCGAGACCAGCCTGAGCAAGAGCGAGACCCCGTCTCTACTAAAAATAGAAAGAAATTATATGGACAGCTAAAAATATATATAGAAAAATTAGCCGGGCATGGTGGCACATGCCTGTAGTCCCAGCTACTTGGGAGGCTGAGGCAGAAGGATTGCTTGAGCCCAGGAGTTTGAGGTTGCTGTGAGCTAGGCTGATGCCATGGCACTCTAGCCTGGGCAAGAGAGTGAGTCTCTGTCTCAAAAAAAACCCCCCAAAAATTCAATTAATTTAAATTGACACTAATTTATATAAATTTAAATTAGGCATCTGCATGTGGCCAGTCCCCACAGTATTAGACAGTGTGGGTTACTGAGACGGACTACATATCCAAAGGCACTTACAGGATCACTTATTTCACTCACCATTCTGGGTTTTAGTTCCCTCTTCATTTATGGCCCCAAGAATTTCCCTTACTCTTTTGGGAGATTAGCTGTGCATTTAAAAGGATGTTATATTTTATTTAGTTTTTTTTGGTAAGCAGGGGTGATTTTATGTTATTTAGTTCACAGTATTGCCAGAACTAGAACATAGTCTCTGTGCCTCCGTTTTCCATTCCCTCCAACCCATCATTTCCACTACAAAGCAATTTTTCCAACATGCGTATCTGTTCATGCTATATTTTTGCTTTCGAGAGTTCCCTATTCCCTCAGAATGCAGCCCAAGTTCAGCCTGGCAGATGAGGTCCACTGTAACCTAGCCCCTGCCTCTTTCCTCAGCCTTATTTTGCATTGCATATTCTCCTTGTACTTCATATTCAAGCAGTGCCAAATATTTCTAATTCCTTGATGGGGCCTTGCTACTTCCTACTGTAGGTCCTTTGTTCATCTGGTTCTTGGAATGCTCTCCTGAGCTAGCTCCACTTCCTCTCTGCTAACCACCATCTGCTTATCCCTCAAACCAGCTCTCGTGTCCCATCCCCTGTGAAGGCTTTGTGGACCTTCTCCTATGCCCTGTTGTAGAAGTTGGTCATAATGTTCATAATACTTCATAGAGCTTTATCGCTTATGTGTCTATCTCCCTCCCAGGAAAGAACTTACTTTTAAAAAATCTCTGGAACCCTAGTCCCTAGGTCAGGGACTGACACATGAGACACTGATGCTGGGACTTCCCCTTTATCCCAGAGGGTGGTGGCATCACCATGAGGCATCCCTGGGGCAGCTGCAGCCACACAGCCTGGATCCAGGTATCAAGGAGCTGTGACTGGGCGTGGGTGTAGTGTCTATCTTCAGAGAGCTCGCAAGGTAGTTTTGAGGCTTCCAGCTCCTAATTGCTAAGCCTTGCAGACTCATCCTGCTTCAGTCATGAGAGTCAGTGTTTGGTGATTGTGCAGTTGAGAACCAGAGGATCCTGCTTGTGTCTCTTCCCGTCTTATGTTCATGCAGGGCGCATCTGTGGCCTCCCACACTCCTCTGACAGTTCCTTTTCTTTATTCTCACTCTGAAGGCAAAAGAGGGCGGTGAGAGTGAATAGAGCATGGATCAGTGAAGAAAAGGTCTGTGGGCCGGGCACGGTGGCTCACGCCTGTGTTCCTAGCACTCTGGGAGGCCAAGGCAGGAGGATTGCTCAAGGTCAGGAGTTCGAGACCAGCCTGAGCAAGAGCGAGACCCCGTCTCTACTAAAAATAGAAAGAAATTAGCTGGACAACTAAAAATATGTATATAGAAAAAATTAGCCAGGCATGGTGGCACATGCCTGTAGTTCCAGCTACTTGGGAGGCTGAGGCAGAAGGATCGCTTGAGCCCAGGAGTTTGAGGTTGCTGTGAGCTAGGCTGACACCATGGCACTCTAGCCTGGGCAACAGAGTGAAACTCTGTCTCCAAAAAAAAAAAAAAGGGGGGGGGTGTCTGTGCTCTGTACTAGGAAAGGGTGGGCCTGCCCCTCTGAGCCTCCCTTTCTGGCCGAGCTGACTGGGGCATTTCTCCTCCCTCCTAGCCCATCACTACTGCTTCAGGAAGGCAGGGGGCACTGGCCTTCCAGTTCCAGGAGGACAAGAATGTTAAGTGGCCGCAGGAGCCTCACCCAGTGCCCAGCACTCAACAGGTGCTCCCGGAAACATTTTTTGGATTGAAACCTGTTTGGTTTGTCCCTGTCTCCTTGTGGCCCTGCGGTCCTGGGCTGTGAGAGGAGAGTTGGTAAGTTGATGACAGCACCCAGCTGGACACAGAGTCTGGATCCGGCCCTACCTGCCCTTACCTGGCCGTGTGCTGTGGAGTGTGCTGCTCCACCTCTCCGGCTCTCGTTTCCAGGTGTTGTGTGCAAGGCGTCCAGCACAGACCCTAGGTGCTATGAGTGCTCAGCCGCTGTTTCCTTCATTTTCTAGATGAGATGTGGGATGTTTGTACCCACTTTCTAGATGAGAAAGTCTTTTTGTCTTCCTTCTTCTCATCCTTGTCACATCTGTGTCATGTCTTTGGCAAGCCCTTCCCAGGCTGAAGCCAAAGTGTGTGTGTGTGTGTGTGTGTGCGCGCGCGCGCGCGTGTGCACGGGCACAGAAGACTGAAACAACAGATATAAAGAGGAGATCCCACCCACACTTCCTCTGTTCTGCACCTTAATTTCTCCTCCTGGTCGTCTGTGGAATGTGATTCAGGGTCTCAGGCCTGAAGAAGCTGGACTAAAGAATGCCTTACAGAAAGTTCATCTAAGTCAGAAATGCAAAGAATAACTTCAAAGGACTGTTAAAATTCAAGTAACGGGGGAGGAAATCTGTGTTCACAAAGGCACCTGGGAAGAGGGGGCACGGCCTGGCAGGTGAATGACAGCGGCATGTGTGGGTGGCCACGGCGGGCGTTGGATTGGGGACAGGCTCTGCAGCATCCCGGGACTGCAGTTCTCTGCCTTCTTCAGCTGCTTCTGCTCTGTCAGCTGCTTCATAACTTGAGCAGGAGGCTTGGGTTTCCGTGTGAGCTGCTGGCTGGTGTGTCCCCTGGTGGGGCTGGGAGACTGGCTGTAATCACCCCGATTAGCAGTTGGCAGCTCCCCAGTTCACTTTTTTACCTGGACTGGCTCAGCCCTGACAGCGCCGGACCTGCTGTGTTGCTCACACATGAGTGGAAGCTGCATCCACTAAGCGGTTTATTCTCCACCTCGCCCCCGTGGGGGGCCCTCGGCACCAGCTGGCACAGCTGACTCTCTCACACCATGAGGCCTGGGAAGACCAGCTCCAAGAACCAGTGCTCCTAGCCATGGCAGCTTTGCTCCCGGGCACTGAGCAAAGTGCAAAGCTGTGGGGGAGAACTCTGAACATGGCCTTGGGAAGGAATCCAGGCCTGAAAACAGTCACTGGTGGCCCATGCTGTGAGTGAATGTTCCCCGGGAGGTTAGGACATGAGCAAAGTGAAATTATGATAACACCAGCTGCCTTTAAGTGAGTAACCTGAGCCAGGCTCCGGACTAAGCCCTGTACACACATGATCTCTCTTAACACAATGTTAAGGTAGGTGTCGGTCCCTTTACGCAGATCAATAGTCTGAGGCTCAGAGAGGTGAAATGACCAGGCTGAGGTCACAAAGCTGTGAAGTGGCAGGGCTGGGACTGCCAGCCCCAGAGCTCCTGCTCTCACTGCTGCACCTGCTCTGCCTTGCATGACGATTGGACACAACTTTCCAAAGGTGGTGTGTGCTGGGGGAGGAGGAAGTGGTGCACGTGTGAGTCCTAAGTGCCACACCTACCATGGACTGGCTATGCAGACTGACCTCCAAGAGGCTGGAGAGGGCAGGTTTGGCTGCAACTGACCCTCATTCAGGAGGCACATTTAGGGGCAAGGCCTGGGCAACTAACCACTGTGGGTCCACTGCAGCTCCCTCCCTCACGCCGTGTGACGGTCTCTGGGCAGATGAGGCCAGCAGCAGCAGCAGCAGCAGCAGCAGCAGCTTTAACGGTAATGAAATCGGGGCAATAAACTCGCAGCCTGAAGGATGTGGAGAAGGAGGAAGGGGCGGGCAAGGTTCCGCCTAGCTTCGTGGGGCTGGGAACGGCCTGTGTTGTATGTGAACCTCACATTTCTCTTGAGCCCCGACTGCTTTAGTCATTTCCTTCTACCCTTAAGCCCCTGAATACTTCACTTCTACCTTCTGCCTTCCTGAGTTGCTGCACAGAAAGCCAGTCCCAGTCAGGGGTGAGCTCCTGAGCTTGTCGATGCCCGGCTGCTGCCGCCATCCATGGGACAGTGCCTCTGTCTACTGTGGCAGGCTGTAACTGTCACCATCATCCCCTTTGAGCCTTGGATTTTAGCAAGGTGCCCATACCTCTAAATGTCCCTTTATTTTCCTCTCTGCTAGATACATCTTCCTATTATTGGCAATTTTTCAATTCCTGCTTTGAAAACCTTTGAGAATACCCAAAGCTCCACTTGGCCGGGGCCACTTGTTTGGTCCCCGTACCCAAGGAGTTATTTTCAGGGAGCTTCTCCGTCCACTAGAAACTGGAGCCTCCCTGAGAGTGGCTCATGAACCCGTGTAGGACTATGTCTGGGCTGCTGTTCTGGTCCTTCGTTTCAGTATGGCCTGACTGTTAGATTTTAAGTGCCTTAGGGAGAGGTGGCTGGCCTGTGGGGAGGGCCCTGGACGAGTGCAGGGGGGTAGGAAGCTGCCCTGCGGCCTGCGACAGAAACTGCCCACCAGGGGCAGCAGCCCTGTCGCCTGAGGCCGGTGCTTGGAGGCATGGTCTACACCGAGGCCGTGGCCTCCAGTCACTAACACTCCAGCGGGACAGCCGGTGGGACTACGGAGTGAGTGCTTAGGCACCCCGGGCGCCTCGGGGGATCCTCCCGGCGTCCCTCCTCATTCTGGAGGCTGCCTGCCCCTCCCTGCTCATCCTCGGGGCCCACGGGGCGCCCCACCCCGACTCTGACGCCGGAGCACCAAGTCCGCGTTTCCTTCCTGCTGATCCAGCGAGCCAGGCTTTCCCCTTTTCTGGGCTCGCCCCCTCCTCTCCCCCTCGAATCCAGTCCTGGTTTCCCCGCCGCCAGCCTCCCTTTCCTGCCGGCTGGGCTCGCCCCCACGCGCCCGCCCGCCGTCGCCGCCCGCTCCGCGCCTCCGCCGCCCTCCACGCCCGGCCGCCGGGGCTCGGCTCGCCCAGTCCAGTGGCTCCAGTCCGGATCTCGCTGCTGCCCGACCCGGGTACGAGTCCCCCTGCTGGGGAGGCGGCGGCGGCGGCCGGCCTCGGCTCCCCTCGGCCGCCGCGCCAGCCTGGGGTTGGCGGGGAGCAGCAGCTGGGCAGCCCCCGGAGCCCTCGGAGGACAATGCGCCCAGCGCTCGGCAACCCTCGCTGCGTCTCGTCGTCGTCCGGCTCCTTCCCTCCGCGCCCCACCGCCGCCCGGCTGCAGCCCCTCTTCCTCCGGGGGGGCTCCTCCCGCGGCCGGAGAGGCTCGGGCGACAGCAGCACCAGCACCAGCACCAGCCGGGCGGGAGGCGGCGGCAGACGCGGCGGGGGCGGCGGCGGCTCGGCGAGCAGCAGCACGGGCGCGGAGCGAGAGGACGACGACGAGAGCATCAGCATCAGCAAGCCGCTGGTGCCGGCCGCCGCCGCCGCCGCGCTCCCGGGGCCCCCGGGTCAGGGGAGCGCCCCAGCCGCCGACCCCGCGCCCGCCGCCTTCTCCTCCTCGGCCGCCACCTCCTCCTCCACCTCCACGCCCACCTCCTCCTGCAGCATGACCGCCGGGGATTTCGGCGGGGGCGCTGCGGCCGGGGCCGTCGGGGGGCCGGGAGGCCGCTCGGCCGGGGGCGCGAGCGGCCCTGGCGCGGGCAGCGGCGCCTCCTGCTGCTCGTGCTGCTGCTGCTGCCGCCCGGCCCGGCCGGGCCGCAGGGGTCGGCGCCGTTGCTGCGCCCCCAGCCCGGGGTGCCGCTGGGGCTACCAGGCGCTGTCCGTGGTGCTGCTGCTGGCGCAGGGCGGCCTGCTGGACCTGTACCTCATCGCCGTCACCGACCTGTACTGGTGCTCCTGGATCGCCACTGACCTGGTGGTGGTGGTGGGCTGGGCCATCTTCTTCGCCAAGAACAGCCGGGGCCGTCGGGGCGGCTCCCACAGCCACCACCAGCACCACCACCACGCCGCGCCGCCCCTGCACCTGCCCGCTGCCTCTGCTGGCCCCGCCGGAGCCAAGGCGCGCGGCGGCCGCGGGGGCGCAGGCGGCGCGGGGGGCAGCCTGGCGGCGGCCGGGGCAACCGGCGAGTTCGCCTTCGCCTACCTGGCCTGGCTCATCTACTCCATCGCCTTCACGCCCAAGGTGGTGCTTATCCTGGGCACGTCCATCCTGGACCTCATCGAGCTGCGCGCGCCCTTCGGCACCACCGGCTTCCGCCTCACCATGGCGCTGTCGGTGCCCCTGCTCTACAGCTTGGTGCGGGCCATCAGCGAGGCGGGCGCCCCGCCAGGCTCTGCGGGACCCCTGCTGCTGCAGCCCCAGCGGCACCGCGCCGCCGGCTGCTTCCTGGGCACGTGTCTGGACCTGCTCGACAGCTTCACCCTGGTGGAGCTGACGCTGGAAGGCCGCGTGCCGCTGCCCGCGCACCTGCGCTACCTGCTCATCGCCGTCTACTTCCTCACGCTCGCTTCGCCGGTGCTCTGGCTCTACGAGCTCAACGCCTCGTCCTGGGGCCAGGCCTCGGGGCCCGGCAGCTGCAGCCGCCTCCTGCGCCTGCTGGGCGGCTGCCTGGTGGACGTGCCCTTGCTGGCCCTGCGCTGCCTCCTGGTGGTGAGCTACCAGCAGCCCCTCTCCGTCTTCATGCTCAAGAACCTCTTCTTCCTTGGCTGCCGCGGCCTGGAGGCCCTGGAGGGCTGCTGGGACCGGGGCGGCCGGGCCTCCCCTAGTCGGGCCAGAGCGGGTTACGGCGCCCCGCCCTCCGCCCCGCCGCCACCTCCGCCTCCACCTCAGGGAGGCTCCCAGCTGGGCCACTGCATCTCGGAGAACGAGGGGGGCGCCCATGGCTATGTCAACACTCTGGCGGTGGCCTCCCAGAATTGAGGGGGCGAAGAGCAGGGGGGGGCCTTGCTTTTGGGTTGGGAGTCCCCAGCTTCCTTGTCCTTTGACCTCTCTCACCCAGATTTGATCAGGCTCTGTTTAGAAGAGGTCACTGTCAATAGGGCTAAGGGCCCATGTGTTCTTCGGCACTCCTCGGGTGATGGCAGCTTGGAGGGAGATCAGAATTAATGGTGAGGGAGGTTGGTCCACTCACCCTGCTCTCCCTTCTCCATACCCTGCCCCAGCCCCAGCCTCCAAAGGGCTGGAACCTCTGCTTCTTGCTTTTTCCCCCTCCACCCTAATTCCCACCCATTAGGGGGAAGAATGGAGGAAAGAGGGTGCTCGGGCAGGGGTGCTGGGCCTCGGGCCTGCTGCCTTGCTGGGAAGTGCTGGCCTCATTCAGGCTGTGGTTAGAGGCCATTGTCCCATGCCTTGAAATTGACCCAGAGTCCACTCTTCCGCTGATGTGTATATTGGATTTATTCAGGGTGGTAGATGCGAAGTGTATGTCTCTGTGAGTGTGCAGTGTTGTTTTCTTGTGTCTACCCTGTGGCCCCTCACAATGGGTAGGAGAGCTGAGGAGGCCATCCCCCCCCCTACTTACCACCACCCTCCTCTTTTCTGCCTGAAGTTGTGACCATGAATTCCCAGGAAACGTGGGGCCCATGGGAGAAGCTCAGGAGCTTTCTCCATCCTGCTCCTCTCTCTCAGCTGGGGGGAGGAGGGCCCATTTTCTAAGGACCAAACTGCACCCTTTCTTGGGTGAGTGAGCATTTCTACCTCCGTGCTTTCAACTTTTGTTGCATCATGCACTGATGCTGCTTGCAAAAAATAAAGACAAAATACTCAGCAGTTGCATTCAACACGACACTGGAGCCAGCTGGGTTTGGTACCAGTGTTCTTACAGGGTCTCTGGAGTATCAGCCATTGGCTTGCCAGCCTTCTGTTCTTCCCCTGCACCCAGAACGCTTGTCCTTCCCATGGTTTGGTGCTGGTTCGGCCAGATCTTGGCTCAGAGCAACAGGTTTGGTGGCGTTCCCAGATGGACATGAAGTTGGGCTTCCCATAGGCCCAGGGAAGTAGGAAGCCCAATTTCCCATGTCCTTTCTCTAGGAAGCCTGGTGTAGGTCAGAAAGGGTGGTGGTGGCCGGGCGCGGTGGCTCACGCCTGTAATCCTAGCACTCTGGGAGGCCGAGGTGGGCGGATCGTTTGAGCTCAGGAGTTCGAGACCAGCCTGAGCAAGAGCGAGACCCAACCTCTACCAAAAATAGAAAGAAATTATATGGACAGCTAAAAATATATATAGAAAAAATTAGCCGGGTGCATGCCTGTAGTCCCAGCTACTCGGGAGGCTGAGACAGGAGGATCGCTTGAGCTCAGGAGTTTGAGGTTGCTGTGAGCTAGGCTGACGCCACGGCACTCACTCTAGCCTGGGCAACAGAGTGAGACTCTGTCTCAAAAAAAAAAAAAAAAAAAAAAAAAAGAAAGGGTGGTGGTGACCTTCCTCCTCTGCTCTGGCTAAGGGTCTCACTAGGGACAATCAGGCAGTGGGACCTTCCCCAGCGATCCCTCCCCCAGTGTTAGCTTGTAGAGGGTGCTGACAGGAGACACCCAGGGGTTGCATCCTTACTGTCTTGATGTGGGACATCACTCTTGGCATCTCTGAGGCAGGATAAGTATTTTTAGGGAGCTAAGGGTGCAGGGAGACTGCGGGGAGCAAGGCCAGGAAACACTCACTCTCCTCCAGCCTCAGTAGGAGTGGGTGGAGGTGAAACGCTAAGAGTTTTTTTGCCCTCTTCTCCCTTCATATGCTTGGGAGGTTTTATGTGGTGTAATAAACCCTGGACAAGGGACTGGAAGGTGTGGATTCTAGCTAGTTCCAACTCTGTCACTCACCAGCTTTTTTTTTTTTTTTTTTTTGACACAGTCTTTCATTCCATCACCCCATCGCCCCAGGTGGCGTGCAGTGGTGCCATTACAGCTCACTGCAACCTCCAACTCCTGGGCATGCCATCCTCCTGCCTCAGCTTCCGGAGTAGCTGGGACTACAGGCGAATGACACCACCCCTGACTAATCTTTCTATTTTTAGTAGGGACAGGGTCTTGCTCTTGCTCAGGCTGGTCTCAAACTCCTGAACTCAAGCAATCCTCCTGCCTCTGCCTCCCAGAGTGCTAGGATTACAGGTGTGAGCCACCGTACCCAGCCACTTACTGGCCTTGAATGACTTATCATTTTTACTTTCTGGGCCTCAGTTTTCTCACATTTAAAAATCAGAAGTGGGATGAATGACTGAGCTGCCTTCCAGCTCTAGCATTCTTTGGATTTATGGCTCTTGAAAGCCTTGGTCAAAATGCTCCCTGTGCAGGTGGCTAGGAGAGGAGCCAGCCAGAATGCACTTGCAGAACATTCCCTGCTTCTGCAGGGCCGTGTGGAGCCTTGGCCGGGAAAGCAGGAGCGAGGGCTGTGGGCACTTGGCTGGGGCAGGGTGCAGGGTGCAGGGCCTGCCCCAGCTCTACTGTCTCTGGCCTTCCCTAGAACCCTGGCCAGAGTGGGGGACCACAAGTGCCAAGTCACTGACCACTGGCTCAGTTCCCAGGCCAAGAGCCCCTCCCTCAAGGGGCCCTCCATCTGGTGGGGGCTCATGGGCAGGGGACGCCCACGCAGATGTAGAGGGGCTGCGAGCTTGACCAGAGACTTGTTCTCCAAGCGGAATGAGGGTAAAATGTTTACACTCAAGGCACTCAACCTGCTCACCCACAGCTGACTGTATTCCACAACTAACCGGGTTTTTCCTGCCTCCTCTCCCCTCCCCTTGGCTGTCCTCACGGCTCTGGGGCCCAGGCCCCGGATGGGTGTCAATAGCTGCTCCCTCTGTTCGCATGTCCTCTCTCCAGCTTTGCTGTTTCTCTGCTACCTAATTTCAGTGACTGAAGGGACACTGTGTCTGAGCCATGCCCACCCCTGGCTGGCCCCCCAACCCACCCCATTTCAACTGTTTAGACAGCCATCTATCTCCCTGCTGGGTCTCCCTGACTGTGAAATCTGAGTGCTGTTGGGTTTTCGGTGGGAGGCTGTGATAAGTTCCAATGAGCTGCCACTTCCCTGGGCACGTCAAGAGACTGATGGTGACTGGGCCAATTGTGGCAGAGGCCAGGCCTGCTCAGGCCCTGTCTGATGGCCCCCAACTCACTCCTGGGCATCTTCCTTTACACATTTGGTGCAAGCACTTTGTGCTCCGGGGTCGGTCTCTTCCTTCTGGTGTGTTTTTCTTGAGTCCTTGTACTCACTCCCATTGCCCGGCTCATAACGAGAGACGACCCCTAAAGCTTCCTTTGCCTTACTTTCTAGGGCATCTATAGCGCAGGGGGCAAGCCTGAAATGTTCGCCATGCATCTGATAACCAAGATGGTGCCCTGTCTCCGGAGGCCAGACCGACTGCGGGCACGGTTCACAAAGAGCCTGGGCTCAGAACCTCGGTCTGCCAGCTCCTCGCCTTCCGGCACGCCAGGGCCTCCTCGCTCTGCGCACGCCCTCTCTACAGACCGTCCTGTTCTAGCAAGCCCCGGCTGAGTCCGTGGGTTTTGTGGAAGAGAGCTAGCTGTCGGTCAGAGCCTGGAAGAAGGAGGGAAGTGGCACCTCACTAGCATTTATCACAGTTTTTTTTTTCTTCTCTTTTTAAAAATAAAACCAGACTCTCTTCTGAAAATAAAAAACTTGAGATTTGTGACAAGCTTCCTGTGTGGTTTGTTTTAAGATCTTTTCTGTCCTGGTTTCTTTACTAAATTCTTAAATATCACTGTGACATTTGTCACCATTTTACAGGTTTGTGTTAACACCGTGGGCACACCTCGCCCTTCTGTTCCAAGGCGGTGGGCGCGCTGTCCCGGGAGTGAGGCTGTGGCCTAGAGCTGGTGGGCATCCAGCCGGGTTTTCTGTCAGCACAGCCAGCTCAGATGGACTCAGCCTGACAGTGACTTTCCCAGTCACCCTGAGCCTCCTCTCCCATTTCTTTCTCTCCTTCTCTCTCTCTAGGGTCTCACTCTGGTGCCCAGGTTAGAGTGCAGTGGTGCAATCATAGCTCACTGCAGCCTCAAACTCCTGGGTTTAAGAGATCCTCCTGCCTCAGCCTCCTGAGTAGCTGGGACAACAGGTGCGTGTCACCATGCCCAGCCTCCCACTTCTTTCAAAGAATAGCTTACAAAAAGGGAAACGCTTGAGAAACTAATTTCTAAACACTCTGCCCTCCCCTATCGCCCCTGCCCCAGCCAGAGCATGAGTTCTTACGTATGAGAGTAACAACTCCATGGATTTTGTCTTAACATGAAGGGTACTATTAAGTCTAAGGCAGAACATTGGGTCTGCACCAAAATCACAGTACAGTATTTTTTCTTTTTAGCACAGAGGCAGCTGGTACTACTGAAACCACTTTGTGTTGTCACCCTACAGTTTGATGCTCCTGGCTACTCCAAAGGCCACACAGGGGTTGGGCCCAGAGGACCAAGGGAGGTGGGTCACAGCCAAAGGGCCGGGAGCCAGGGCCTGCTCTGCCTCCTGCTAGCCGTCACCCGGCCTCCCAGGACTTTGCCATCCTTTGTGGGACAGGAGCAGCCTTACCTACCTCACTGGGCTGCGGTAAGAATTAGATGAGGCAACATATGCAAAATGGTCCTTTTCCCCAAGATATTTACAATTGTACAGTGGACAAAATTTACACACAAAATCATTACAGAACAACAGAAGACCGTGTCTGCATTTATTTCTAATCTGACATACAATCAGATGATTAATTTGACCAAGCATGTTGTAAGCACTCACAAATGTCTTCTAGTCAGGTACACTGGCGCTCGCTGACTCTGGTTCACTGGACAGATCAGAAGGCGCTTTGTGACGGGCAGAGCGGGGGCTTAGGGGCGACACCGCCCCGCACAGGGCTGCGTCCGGCCGGAGGAAGAGCACGAAAACACAGCATGCGGCGGACGGTCAGGCGTCCACGTGCCCTGGCCCACGCTCTCCTCACTGGCACCCCCAGGGCATCTTGTCTCCACGTCCCTGAGGCCCAGGAAGATGAGGCAGGTCGCCAACGCCACACCGTAGTCAGGAAGGGAACTCAGTTGAACCCTGGCTTGGCTGCCTCCAGAGTCCGCTGGGCAGCGGCCTCAGGCTTCAGCTGCCCACGGTGCAGCTGCCCCTCCACGGAAACTCCGACAGCTCCAGGTAAGGGCCAGGGCTGCGCGCAGTTCCCGAGCATCCCAGTGAAGAGGCCAGCGGAGTTGGCCAGTGGGACATCCACGTCAGGGTGCAGGTGAATGTCAGGGCCGGCCAGCCGCACCCTCACCGCAACCTCTCCCCTCATGGCGCTGTATATCCCCGTCCTCTACCATGCAAGGCACTGTGCCATCAGAGGTATTGATCATCATGTTAATGTAAGGCATGGCACCGTCAGACAGAGGTATTGATCGTCATGTTAATGCAAGGCATGGCACCATGATACAGAGGTATTGATCATCATGTTAATGCAAGGCATGGCACCATCATACAGAGGTATTGATCGTCATGTTAATGTAAGGCATGGCACCATGATACAGAGGTATTGATCATCATGTTAATGCAAGGCATGGCACCATCATACAGAGGTATTGATCGTCATGTTAATGCAAGGCATGGCACCATGATACAGAGGTATTGATCATCATGTTAATGCAAGGCATGGCACCATCATACAGAGGTATTGATCGTCATGTTAATGCAAGGCATGGCACCATCAGACAGAGGTATTGATCGTCATGTTAATGCAAGGCATGGCACCATCAGACAGAGGTATTGATCGTCATGTTAATGCAAGGCATGGCACCATCATACAGAGGTATTGATCGTCATGTTAATGCAAGGCATGGCACCATCATACAGAGGTATTGATCGTCATGTTAATGCAAGGCATGGCACCATCATACAGAGGTATTGATCGTCATGTTAATGTAAGGCATGGCACCATGATACAGAGGTATTGATCGTCATGTTAATGCAAGGCATGGCACCATGATACAGAGGTATTGATCGTCATGTTAATGCAAGGCATGGCACCATGATACAGAGGTATTGATCATCATGTTAATGCAAGGCATGGCACCATCAGACAGAGGTATTGATCGTCATGTTAATGCAAGGCATGGCACCATCATACAGAGGTATTGATCATCATGTTAATGCAAGGCATGGCACCATCAGACAGAGTTATTAATGGCCCAAGGGGCTACTTACTCCCTGTGGACTCTAGGTGACAGGGTTGGGCAAGACTCTTCACACCATGAGAGAGGACTCCGTGTTCCTCTAACAGGCAGGACTGGCTCACCAGGCTGAGGCTGTCTCAGTCACCTAAATGGACAGGATGCGTGTGGGGACCCAGTGCCAGCATCTGGGTGAGGCAATGGGCGTGGAGCACTTTGGAGAGGCTGAAGCAAGGAGAGAGACCTGGATGCCATTTCAGAGTGATGTGCAAGGCCACGCGTGGGAAGCAGTGGGCACACCAATTGACAGCGTATGCCATGGGTTTGGGGGCAATTGCTCTACCTTATATTCTAGAATGTATAATCTATAGAAGCGTATTGTTGCCGTTTTTCCACACCGAGCACATTCAGTCAACACATTTACTGGGCTCCTACTATATGCCAAGTATTGGCGCACACACCACTCTTATGATCTGAGGCAGGAAACACCAGACAGAGCAGGGCACAGCAGCAGGGGAGGCTGCTCCGCCCCAGAATCAGGCCAGGTGCTTCCCTTTGCTAAGAGGCAGAGACCCAAGGAGCCTGCGGACTTCTTTCAAGAGGCAGCAGTGTGTCCCGGAAGCCAGTGGACCCAGCCAGAGGGCGGCTGGCGTGAATTGAGCAGCAGGTGGACGCAGGACACCGCCTCAGTGCTTCTATGGACAGGTCACCCCCTGCCCCCAGGACCCCAGGACGTAGAAACTCCCGCCACAGCCACTTCAGAGAAGAGCAAGAGATCTAGGGACAGTGATTAATTAAAGTCACTGTGGGCCAGGATCCCAAGCTGTCTCCTCTTTGCAGGGAACCCCCCGCCCGACACACCTGACTTGTGAGACACGAGCCCAGGCTGGGACGGCAGCCCTGCAGCTCGCCCTGGCTGGGACCCTCCCGGGCTACTCCTGTCCTGCCCCGCCGGGAGGCCTTCTCGGGAGGCGCTAGGGCACAGCAGGGCCTGGCGTGCCCTTTGTTTATTGAGGGCAGAGTCCCAATGCCATGTAGTGTCAACCGCCCACTGCATTGCTGAGTGCATCTTCTCTCTTACACCCTATTTAAGCTTCAAGGATAAGCAGGAAGTAAGTAAATCCATCACACCTTGCATTCAGAGATCTCAGCTCAAACTGCTGAATGGGTGTTTCGGGAACTGAATAAAACCCTCTTTAGAACCTGACCACCTCTGAGGACCTTCCTAAGCAGAAAAGAGAAATTGGTTTTGAACCAAAGCACTGTATCAAGCAATGTCCACATCACCATCTAATTATTCCTCCTGTCTAAAAAAATCTAGGAATAAGACAGTGGGCAGGAAAAGTCATGGAACTGCATGTGGGAGGGGGTGCTTGGCCGTGTGTGAGGCTGCAGTGGCTGCCGGGCACGGGCAGAGGCTCTGCTGCAGGTTTTGTGGACTGGGGTGCTCCCTGCCCCGGGGCCACCTCTGCTGCACTCTTTCCAGGAGAGGGGCTAGAGGTGGCAGAGTGATAGTGTTGAGGGCATCTGTTCTTGGAGGGGTGCTTCTCGGTGCAACAGGGTCTTATTAGCCGTGGTTCAGAATAACGAAAAATACATGTTAAGTCTGGCTTTATTTATACTCGCTCTCAAGGCTCTTGGCGTTTGGCTGACAGCAGACACATTCAGCTGACCGAATTCCCAGCACTGACTGTGAGCAGAGACCAGCCTGAGCCTGAGGACTCCAGGGGAGGCGGTGGCACCGTGAGGAGGAACAGGGATGACATTAAGCCAAGACACCCTGGAGAAGTTTATGGTGCCATTTCTAGAGGACGTGTCCAGAAGAGGCAAATGCACGAAGAGGGAAAGTTAGGGGTGGTGACGAAGGGGAGCTGGGTTTCTTTCAGGGGTAATGAAATGATCTAAATTTGTGCTGGTTGCTGAGCTTTGTGACTACACTAAGTCACTGAATTGTACAGATCAGATCAATTGTGAATTGAATGGTATGTGGATTGTATCTCAATAAAGCTGTTAGAAAAAAAAGCAGCCATCTTGGAGATAAAGGGGACACAGAGGACAACACCAATTGGGGACATTCACTGGGATGGCCTCAAAGGCCAGCAGAGCTAGAATTCAAGGAGAGAGAAACGGGATTGAAGTGAAGGAGTGCTCCAGGGCACCAGGACCACAGTGGCTTGGGTCCATTTTGCTGCCAGGCAGGGCCTTGGCTCCAGCGAGGGAAGAGTCCACCACGGTATTCTGCACTCCGGTCACGGAGTAAGTGCTTATCGGAAGCTGGGGCAATGTCACAGAAAGCTTGGCAGGTGTCCACACCCAGTGACGCTCCCCTCCAGGATAACTGAAGACAGATGGGGCCTGAGGCTGGTGGCTGGGAAGCCTTGGTTCCTCTTCTCCTTTGCCTGGTCCTTCACTGCTGCCGGGCTGAGCACGCGCCATGCACCATCTGGGACGTGGAGCCTTGGTGGCTCTGCTGCCACCAGGCTAAATCTCACTGCAGGAAACAACTCGACAAATAGGCACTTCCTCATCTACAGTAGTATCCGACCCAAAGTAAGTACTAGAAATTCTTACCAGAGTTAACATTTATGCTTTCTTTTATTGAAATCTCCCCTTTGCGCACACGTATGTACGTGCGCACGTATGTACGTGCACACACACCACGGCCCCCTCTGCATTCCCGTCATCTCCTCCCGGAAGACTGCGAGCGCGGCTCAGGACGCAGGCATGGGAGCGGAGACGCGCAGTTCCGGGGTCTGTGGCTGCAGTGTGCTCTTCAGGACCCCTCAACAGGCAGAAGCCTTCAGCGTACCCCAAGAAGGCACTTCAGCAACAATTCCTTCAAACACTGGGCCTCAGAGTCTCTCCTCAAACGTCGTGAGACCGTGAAGAACAGACCGGCACACTGTCCCCCCGCAAGGTCTGCCCAGACCTCCACTCCCCTCCCACCCGCTGTGGGCCCGCAGCTGTCATCCCTCCGTCTCTCTGTCCTTGGACGCCAGCGCTTCCCGAGCTCAGGGGGGCTGCAGACCCTTCGCCACGGCTCTCCCGCTGACTGACTGCCAAAACACGAGCTCAGGATGTCACATTCGTCTCCCTGCTGGATGCGGCTGGGTTTCGCTTCGCACATTTCTATCCTGTCCCCTCCGGGGGTGTCTGGCCCTCGGCTGTGTCCCCTGCTGGGCGACAGCCCATCACAGGAAAGGAGTCCCAGGCCTTCGGGCTGACGTCCCAGCTCCCACTCTGGCTACCCTCCACCCCCCCTTCCACTCCAGCCACCTGATGCTCCGCCCCGTTCACCCCCAACACTGACCCCGCGCCTAGGCAACACGCCTCTCCTCTAGCTCAGACGTCACCTCCTCCAGGAACCTCTCCCCGGGCCAGGTGCCTTTCCTGTGTATCTTCTCACTGGGTGTGAGGCTCTTTGGGGCCAGGGCCATGCCCTGTGCAAATTATCTTTGAATCCCAAATGCCCAGCACGTAGCAGGTGCAAAATAAATGCTGAATGAATGAATAAGCAAATGACAGAGACTCGAGGTCACTCTGCCATTAGCTCCAGGAAACGGGCTGTGAGTTCCTGTGGGGACGGACGATAACCAGATGGCCACAGAATGGAAAGTTAGGGGGTGCCTAGGGGTGAGTCAACATGTCTACAATCGCAAGCACACGCTTCACACACACACACATAGACGCACAGACATGTACACACAAACACACACACACACGTACACCCACATGCACACACACCCCTCTCTCGACGCCGGGGACGCGGTAGCCCCTAGAAGGGGGCCTGCTCTGGCACAACTGGCCTCTCTGACCCCACCCTGTCCCAGCCAGCGTTCTTCTGTAGCTCTTGGAAGAGCAGTTGTCGCTGCAGGCTCCTCAAGCTCTCCAGGTCCTCCAGAGAGAGCAGCTTGGCCGACTCCCCCAGGCCCTCCTCCTCCCCCTTCTCTTCCTCCTCCTCCTCCTCCTCCTCCTCCTCCTCCATTTCCCTGAGTCCGTCGGGGGGCTGTGGGGAGCTCCGAGAGATGTAGCCCTGGTCAGACTGCACTGACTGCCGCTGCTCCTCCTCGCAGGGCGTGTAGGGGTCTTGCTGGAGGAGTGAGAGCATCAAGCCTTCTAGCTGCTCTCGCATCTCACTCGGGAGGGGCTCAGGAGACGCCAGCAGGACGCTGCAGCCAGGCGGGCCCCCTGAGTCTCCGGGCAGGAAGAGCACACTGTTCTGCCGAGGGCCACAGCCCCTCAGCAGCGGGTGGGCCTCGCCTTCCTCCAGCACAGCCAGCCGGCTGGCCGTGCTGCCCCCACCAGCGAGAGGCACGGGCTCCGCGGCCTGAGCCGGAGGGACCTTCTCAGCTGGGAGTACCGTGGTTTGCAGGGGCTGGGCCGCCGGCTGCCCCTCTGGCGGCAGCTGAGGCTCCAGCTTCCACACTCCTCCTCCTTCCTCGCTGAGGAGCACGCTCACCGCCAGCCCGTCCGTGGAGGCAGGCTCCCGCACCACGGGCCTCTGCCGGACGATGCCCGCTCCTGGCGGCAGCAGTGGCTCTTCAAACACCTCTTCATCCAGGGACGGGAGGTCCTGGTCATCCGCTGAGCACAGGTTCTCGTGCTCAAACCAGTCGGGGTACCGGGCCTGCCACTCCCGGAACCGCTCCACGGCCTCCCTGAGCTGCCAGCCACTGGGGCTGTGCAGGTAGTTTTTGCCTGTGAGCTCCCCGACACGGTGCATGCGGCCAGGCTCGAACATCTCCAGGTCCTGGATCCGGAAGTACACCTCCTCGAACCTGTCCATGAGGGCGTACCTGGAAGTGATGTTGAAGAGGTCGGGGACGTCGTCCTCGCTGCTGATGCCGCTGAAGTAGCAGATGATGTAGGTGCCGAAGCAGGCCGGCTTTCTGAAGTCCGGCAGGATCATGTTCATGGCCGCCGTGAACAGGTCCCCAGCGGGCTTCCTGCGGTCACACCGCAGCTGGACGGCGGGCTCCTCCCAGCCAAGGATAGCCTGCCACTTGGCCTGGGTACCTCGGGAGCACAGGATGATGATTTTGGAGCTGCTCTCCACCATTTCCTGCTTCTGGCGGCCTACCCAGGTCATGACCCCCACCTCCGAGATGACCTGTTCCTCCAGCAGGTCGAGGGCTACTTCAGTGCCACAGACGGTGAGCAGGAACTGGGCGAATTTTAGGACGACATCCACATAGAGAGGGTGGTCGGCTGAGTAGACGATCCAGACCTTCCTTGGCTTCAGGGGCGGGGGGCTCAGGTCAGCTGCAGGCAGGACATCTACGGAAACAAGGGCACATGTGTGCTGACCCTCCGGCCACAGGCCGAGGGTGGCGTCCCCTGCTGGCCAGCCTGGCAGGGGCCTGGACCGAATACTGAGCTTGGCTCTTAGACCAAGGCCCACAACGGAGGCCTTTGGAACAAGCCAGATGTTGCTGTTTCACCTTGCTTTGGCTGCCTGAAAAAATCCCAGTCTGGTGCCTTGTGAGAAAAAGAATCTCTCTCTCACACAGCCCTATCCAGTCTTTAGTCTGGACTTTAATCAAAACGAGAAAAGAGGCACAAAGGCCTGCCTGTGGAATAGAAACGTCTGCTCCAGGGAGGACCTCTTTTCACAAAATATGGTTCTTACCTTCCTTTCCTCGTCTGAGTGCTTAAAACGATGGCACCCAGGCCTTGCTACTGGGGGCTCCCTGCAGGCCTTCTGAGTCGGGTACGGGAAGTGGAAGTCCTAACGTGGGGTCTCTTGAAGGGACCCGGGAGTCAGATTGCAGAGGGCGACCCACTCACTCACCCCAGGAGAGCCCTCCACACCTTTCAACACACACACACACACACACGCATGCGTGCACACGCAATCCAGGAAATACTTACCCGTGTGTTTGGTGTCATTACTGTATTTCTCATGATGAGACCCTGAAAGGAAAAGAAGTACATTGGAGTGGCTCTTTGGGAAGAGAAATGGGGACCGGCCGCAGGGTGTCGGCGGGGGTGCTGCCTGCCCTGACAAAGCACGACATTAAGGGCAGGCCCCGAGCCAGCAGTGGCTGGACGCGCCCGGGCCACTGTGGGCTGTGGGTGGTCGCACGGCGTGGGCCTGGCTCTGCCCTGTGAGCCGCATGATCGGAGAAGGTCACTGGCCTCAGAAACTCAGTTGCTTCCTCCATAAAGCGGGTCTGTGTTTCATCTCAGTTTAATGGGTACTAAATGAGATCCGGTATGTGAAGTGCCTGGCGTGTCATACAAGCTCGGCTGGGGTCACAATTATTACTGTGTAGCACTGACCCAGCTAGGACCCCCAGAGTGGTGCTGGGGGCCTGCATCCTGGTCCCCCATTAGCGTCCTGGTCTCCCTGGCCCCCCCCCCAGTTTGGCCAGCCCAGCAGACGCCACGTGAGGGGACACCCTTCCCCGTAAGTGTCCCTTCGGGGAGTATCTTACCACACTCCTTTCCAGAAGCCGCCCCCACTCAGCCCACTTACAACATTTCCTCCCGGTATTTCTGAGGTCAGGAAGGGGAACCCACATACTTAAGCAATTGTTCCCCTCAAGATGTGATAACAGTGCAGGAGTTAACTCCTCAGTGACAGCATGGACTGCCGAAATCCACAGGTGGCCACGCCAGAGGTTTAGAACCTTAATTTCATTCCTCACTCTCGGACCCTTTCCCAGAACTGTCAGAAGACAGGTAACTAGCGAGGTTTCCCCTTCCCTGCACCCCATGCAGGGACACCCCAGAAGGGTCAGGCGCACGACAGCAGAAATGAAACAAAAGCCCCAACCTCCACGGAGAGGTTACCGGAGGATGCTCTGGAGGAGGGGCCTCCCGTGGGTCTGCTCGCGCCGGGTGGCTTCTTTCTACCGCACGGTAATTACCAGTGATTAAGACTGAACCCTGAAGGGCCTTGGCGAGTGTGGAAACAGCTTCCCAGAAGATTGAAGGGGCAGCGTAGGGTCGTGGAGGGGCAGGGCAGGGCCGAGCCCCCGCCCGCGTTCTCCCTGCTTGGCACTCACCGCAGAGGCCGCAGGAGGGAGGGGCTGGATTTACCAATCCCTGCCGGCCAGCACCCCCTCGGCCAGCACCCCTCACCACAGCCGGGAGGGAGGCGTCGGGGTTGCACTTGTACAGAAAGGAAAACGAAACCTATGTATGGCTTTTTACACAACCGGCCTGCGACTGCAGGCTGGTGAGGGGGCAGGGATCTGCTCCCCTGCTTCTGGTCCGAGCCCCGGCCTTCTCTGTCACACCAAGCTGTCCCTCCCTGTTCTCCCCGGCCCAGACGTGCGCGCTGGGGCTGCAGGACGGGCTGCTCGGCTGCTCCGCCTGCCTGGCTGAGCACCGCCGATGCAGGGCAACTCCACTCTGACTCCTCCTGGCCTGCTGATTTTAACAAACATAACTGTGGCTACCAGACAGTGGTACACATCACGTGCCAGGGTCTAAGCTCAGAATTCACGGCATTATTTCACTTAATCCTTACGATACTTCACAACGCGAGTATCATTATTTTTCCATCACCATTTTACGAGAGGAAGCCGACGCTCAGGACCCAGGTGGTCTGTCCAGGTGCCAAGTGTGGAGCTGGTGCTCAGGCCCAGGTCAGCCCTAGGCGCCAGTTTCTTGATAACTAAGGCCGAGGCAAGGCAGAAGGCAGGTGACGTAACCTGAGATTGAAGGGCCAGCACTGAAGATGCCCCTGAGCACAGGCTTCCGGAGAGCACCAGCTGGAGGCCGGAGAGGGGGTGCCGTGGGGAGAAGGGAGCGCCTGCGGGCAGCCCGGACCCTGCCTCTTACCGGACAGCCGCCAAGTCATGCAGAGGATGAACAGGATGACAGAGCCCACCAGCAGGAGGGAGACGCCGGTGATGAAGCCGTACACCCACAGGGGCGGGTACTCTGTGCGAGCAGAACAGCGAGAGTGACGTGGCGGGGGCTGCTCTGCTTCCCGTGCTCCCCAGCCCCTGGGCTCTGTCCTCTCTGGCCCGCGCAGCCACACGCCTGCCCGTTTGCCCCCTCTGGGCTGGCCTTGTCTGCCTGGCTCAGTCAGGGGCTTCTCATGTGGCCCCCGCGGAAAGTCCCCTGAGGACCTGCAGCGCCGTGGGAAGATCCGAGCTTACCTGCAGCCACGTCTGCAGTGAGAAAGAGAGAAGGGAAATGAGACTCTTAATTATCAGCAGTCATCAGGAAGCCACCGCTGACAAGCCTGGGGGCCTTAACGACCCTGGCCCCACTCCAGGCACTTTAGATCCTGGCTACACTTAATGAAACCATCTACACGAGCCACCTCTAGCTGCTGCTGTAAAAAGAGACGCCTCACCCCCTCTGTGGGAGGCCAGGGTTCTCTTCCAGCCCAGTGTCACATCTGCTGCGCTCTGACCGGTGTGCAGCAGTGGCCTCCCGTGAAGCGGGGCACATGGCTGCTGACGGAGATGCTGGCCTGTGAACTGCTGAGTGTCGAGGCTGCAGCTCAGACCCCAGGGCTCTGCCTCGTCCTTGGTGTGTGATCTTGGACAAGTCATTTAATAGCTATGAACGTTACTCACACTCTGTGCGGATGTTAAAATGCTCTGTTCAGTACATGGTGCACGGACAGAACTCTATGAAAACATCTACCCCGTGGTGCAGTCAAGGAAGTAGAGGACCAGAAAGGTTACATACTTTGCCCAAGGCTGCACAGCTAATGAAAGCCAGTCAGGACTCCAACCCAAGGGGGCACAGTCAAAGCCCCCCTGGAGGAGCTCCATGCTACATCCGACTCTCCACCCTGTGTCCCCGCGAGCCGGGTCAGGATTCAGCTCAGACCTCCACCCACTCTCGCCCCCGCATGGCCCAGGAGAGCCACATTCCTCCTACCTAGAGTCTCCGGGACGTCCGGGCAGGGAACCGTCACGGAGTGGCGGAGGCAGTCGTTGAGACAGCTGTTGAAGAAGGGCTGGATCTGCGGGGCGGAGAAGGGGCGGAGAAGGGAGGGCTGCAAGGGTGCCGAGACCCCCGTGCTTTCTGTCCAGCAGAGGTGATTTGAGAGTAATGGGCCCCGGGTGGTGGTTAGGCCAGACCCCCCATCAGCAAGAGGGCGTCGAAGGACTCCTGCCTTGTGCGCTCGAGGCCACGAGCTGCCCTCCCTTCTTTCCTCGCCCGCCTGGCAGGGGTGCCCAGCGGCGCTCGCTCCCACACCTGCCCACACCACTCACCCACCTGCACGCGGTGGTGGCAGCACCAGTTGGAGTTGTGGACAGTGAGCGTGACGTTGGATCGCTGCTGGAAGTCCTCGCGTCTGGGCTGGAGAGAGAGGGGATGGGGAAGGCCGGCTGGTTAGGAACCTGCTGCGGCAGCACCAGGAAGCGGTGAGAACTCTCTGCGGTCCAGGGAGCTCCCTGGGAAGGCCAGAGGGAGACGTGCTCCTCAGGTTTCCGTTCCAGGAAAAAACTCCATTTCTGCAAGGCGGCTGGTTTGTTGCTAATTCATGAGCACATCTAGGAACTGATGTTCCCGCTTTGCTTTGGGGCCGGGAATCAGGGCACAGATGTGCGTTCACACCCAGCAGCCGCACAGACCAGCACGGCACGTTTCCGGCACTAACCTGGCTTTGTCTTATTTCCTTATCTTTAGTTCTCCTTTGTCTTAATTCCCGCATTTCTTTCTTTTTTTTAAACCCTCAAATCCTTCCTGGGATAAAGTAGAATAAACACGGCAAAACAAAAAGGGAACAGGGGAAAGGGTGGGGGAGGGAAGGACAGAAAGGACCGAGTCACGGGCAGGACGGGTTGGCTCCCGTCTCAGCTACAGCGCTGACCGTGAAGTCGCCAACTGTGCGCCCACAGGGAAGAAAAGGGCAAGGTGGCTCACGGTCGCCGCCGAGGGAGCTGGCATCGAGCCCCGAGCGGCCCGGCCCTGGCAGGACCAGCAGAGGAGACGTGGCCTCGGAGGGGCGGCCTGAGCTGTGCGAGGGGGGCCGGGAAGCGGCAGCGTTACCGCAGCTACGTGCTGGACGTGCTCAAAGCAGACGTGGTCCTCGGCGCGGGGGAAGCTGCTCAGCAGGAGCTGGTAGCGGGCAGGCTCGTGCCACAGGGCGAAGCCCACACGCAGCTGGTGCACCTCCGAGGCCTCCACGGTGACGTTGGGCTCCCACAGGCTGCCTGCCACGGGCACAGACGCAGGTGGGGTGTGAGGAGGGGCGTGTGCGTGTGCACCCAGGGCGAGCCTCCCCCGCCAGCCACACCCACCTGAGTTCACACAGGGCGTGGTGACCTTCATCCTGGGGTCCTCGCAGCCTGCCGACCCAGAAAGAACAAGTGAAGCCTTCACTTTAGGAAGTTTGTTCTTCCAGATTCCTCACACTGGGGACCGTTCAAAGGGGGCCCCTTCAAAGAGAGCTCTAGGCCTGGACAGCTGCCACTGGCCAGAGGCCCCCAGGACTGGGGGCTGGCCAGGTGGGCCCGTCCTCTCGCAGGGAGCCTCCTGATTCTAGCGTGCTCCTGCTGGGCCTGCTCTGGGTGACCGAAGATTCTTGGTCCCCTGCAGGCCCTTCTCTTGCCACCTACAGCTGCTTCTCTCCAGAGCGGCCTCTGCGGGCTGAGCAGCACTGTGGTGCCCCAGGGCAGGGACCCTCAGACTTCCTGGTGACCACCGTCAGGTTTCTGGGTGGAGCCAGAGTCTGCATTCTGACAAGCGCCCAGGCCATCTGCTGACGCTGCTGGCCCAGGGACCACAGCTGAGGCCCACTGCTCCAGTCACCTTCTTGGTCCTCCTCCAAACTGCCTTGACTGCAGTTATTTGTATTTTGGCTTCAGAAGACACATGACAGGTGTGAATCACCATGGAGGGGCAGGGACAGTCAGTCAGTCTATTTTAGGAACAGGGGGGAGAACAGGGGAGATTTACTCATCCAACAAGCACTTAGCACCTACTGTGTGCCAGGCGCTGTTCTAGGCACTGAAGGTACAGTGGTGAATAACACAAAGTCCCGTCCTCTGGAGACTACACTCCGATCGCAGAGACCAATAAAAGCAAATGAGTAGCACACGTCATGCAGAAATCAAGCAGGGTAAACAGTGTGTGCACACGCTGCGCAGGGTGCTCCAGGGACGAAGGGCGCCACCATCCTGAACAAGCACTTCCTGACCACCTGCCATCCCGAGGTTCTGGAGATGACACAGATGGCTAGAAGACCCGGACCTCGTCCTCAAGCAGGCTGGGGCTCCAGGCGCGGCCGCCTCTGAACAATGAGAAGCCCAGGCAATGGCTACGACTCTGGAGGACTGAGGGCGAGCAGGGCACACACCACACGGCGCCTGAGAGAAGCCTGGCAGAGAACCAGTGGGGAGCACGGATGTCACCGTGGGACGGGTGTTGGATGAATGCAGGCAGGAGGTGGCGCAGAAAGAGAAGGACGAGCGACAGAAGCTGAGACAGGCTGAGAGCAGGGGCTGCGACTCTTCTATGAGTGGCTTGTCTTCCTGGTATTTTCTAGGTAGAAAGGGCACTTCTCTAGACAGAGAGAGGGACTCTGGTTCCCATAAAACTCCTGGGATTTGGGCTAATACACACTGTTGTGCCAACAGAGAATGGGCTCTGCCTTCAGGGAGCAGAGCTGCAGCCGCACACCAGTCCCCGGCATCTGTCTGTTCTGTGGGTGTCACGGGCTGGCAGTGGCAGTCACTGTCTCCCCGAGCAGGAAGGCTGATGTCTCAGCCACCTGCTGCTTTCTGCTCACAGAGCCCGGTGGGGAAGGGACTGTCTTGGGAGGATGTTCTTACCAGGCACGAGGAGGTTTCTGGACTGGTGGTTTGGGTCCCCATCAGGGATTGGCTTGGGCAGGTGGTGAACGGTCACCTCGTACTCCTGGCCAGGGTCTACCACAAAGTGGCTGAAGGTGAAACGCCACTGAAGGGAGGGAAGGGACGTTGGCAGGTTACACACGCACCTCTCTCACCTACTGGCTACCAAACATTCATTCAAAACAAGAATAAAACCACAACAAACCTAAAACCAGGGGCACCAGTTATCTTTGTTCTTTGTTTTCTTTTCTTTTTTTTTTTTTTTTTTTGAGACAGAGTCTCACTTTGTTGCCCGGGCTAGAGTGAGTGCCGTGGCGTCAGCCTAGCTCACAGCAACCTCAAACTCCTGGGCTTAAGCGATCCTACTGCCTCAGCCTCCCGAGTGGCTGGGACTACAGACATGCACCACCATGCCCGGCTAATTTTTTCTCTATATATTTTTAGTTGGCCATATAATTTCTTTCTATTTTTAGTAGAGACGGGGTCTCGCTCTTGCTCAGGCTGGTCTCGAACTCTTGACCTCGAGCGATCCACCCGCCTCGGCCTCCCAGAGTGCTAGGATTACAGGCGTGAGCCACCGCGCCCGGCCTGTTCTTTGTTTTCTCTGGTCTTTTCTGCCTATTTTAAAAAACCTGGATCTGGCCTCATCAGCAGATAGTGTCATAACACAAAAGACTTTGGGGACTGGAAAGCATCCTCCCCCACCATCGGCCCCCTCAAATTCCAGAAGGACGGGTGTGAGGGAGCCGGGCCAGGGTGGCCTGGCACACAGGAGGCAGCTAAGAACCACTGGTTACGTGATTTTTCCTCCTTTTAAATGGGAAAGCCAGGGATCTCTTCAGAACGTTCTGGACCAAAAAGGTACAGAGGGCAAGCTAGAGACCCCCACGCACTCTGGGCCCGCAGGCACCTTGGTGGCACAGACAACACATTTGTGCGGGGTTACTGTCTGGGTGGCGGGGATTCTCGACGTAGACTCCGACCCCCATCCTGACCGCCCAGGTGAGGGCCTGGCGTCCTTTGCTTCTGAGCAGATCTAGGCACCTGGTTCCAACCGTCCACACAGCTGTCAGGTGTGGGGTCCTGACCTACCACTGGAGAGGGCTCTGCTTTGCTGCTTGTGCTTGAGGACCATCTAACTTGTCTTAAAGCAGGTCTAAGCCAGTAGTTTTCAAACTACAGTTTGCATTGGAATCACCTGCAGGCTGTTCAACACGCTGGGCCCCACCCTCCGAGTTTCTGGTTCAGGAAGTCTGGGGGAGGCCTGGGGACATGCATTTCTGACAAGCTCCCAGGCCATGCTGAGGTGCTGGTCCGGAGACACGCTGTGAGCAAGAGCCCTGAGCAGCACGGTGCGGCTGGACTGTGGCAGGACCCTCCCGCTGCATCCCGCCCACGGCGTCCTCTGGCCGGGGTGGGCTTTTCTTCCAGGAGGTAGACCCCAGCTAAACCCAAGGGACACACAGAGGGGCCGGGGGTGGGGCTGTGGAAGCTGTCTTCTAATTCAACTGCCTGTAAGAGCAAGGGCAGGGGAAAGTGGGAGGGGAAGCGGAGGGCGTGCCAGCAAGTCGCCCCAGCACTGCCGGCAGCAGACCTAGCCCTTCGCCCGGGGGCGGCCGTTTTGAGTTCCTCGCGCTCTCCCAGCACCTTCGGGTCTCTCTCTACCACTCTAAATCAGGGTGTGAATTTGGGGACAAGAAGTCTGCAGTGGTGTCATCAGAGGAAGGAGATCTACTCGGGAGCTGTATTCTTACCCGCCTGTGGTGGTGCCTCAGTTTAGACAGAAACTCAAACTTGACACACAGAAGTTCGTTGGTGTTCAGCTGCAGGATCGACAGCTCTGCACCCTCGAGGTACAGGATGCTGGCTGGAGGTCAGAGGGAGGAGAGGAGACAGAGATGGGATCACCGAGGCACACCACGGGGCGGGCGTGTCACTTCCCCTTCGGTGACGCTTGCTCTCTCCTAATCTGCCCCGTCTTACCTAACTCTCCACTGTTCCTTTCAGCTCCCTCTTGGGCCGCAGCCCACTGCCTGTAGACAGTTCCTTCCCAGCTGGGAAAGGACACGTGACGCTTCACACTGGGCTACACGCGAGGCCTTGTCAGTCTGCGGCCAGGGCGCTGGCAACAGGGCGGAACACAGCCAGCGCCACCGTCCCGGGCAGGCTGCAGCGGCGGCAGCGGGCACGCGGGCCGGGACCGTCACGGAGAACCTCCCCGTGCCCCGTTCACAGACCTTCCATCAGCCCCAATCTTCCCAAGTCTGTGGTACAAACTTTCCAGCCCTCAAGAGGCGTGGGAATGTTGTAAAAAGTGCTGGCCCCTAAATCAAGGGAACAAGCAGGCTGGCAAATGTGTGACCATTTTTTGAGTAAATTTTTGGTGCTACAGTCATAAAATTAACCACTTGGCCTTTTTCTTTCCAGACTGGTAAAACTTTTAGGCTGAAGGAAGGCCTTTCATGAAGGATGGTATGAGGAGCAGATAGCGCTGTGGGCTAATATCTAAAACACTGAAAAAGGATTAACTCAGGAAACGATGGATTCTCCCAGCACTCAATTTGGGCCCTCGTGTCCGAGCACAGGACTGGGAGCCCAATTCTGAGCCTGAATGGGGGGCCGAGGGTCTGGGCTGTGGCCTCTCCTGGCGGTGGGGAGACTCCCCCGGCACCCTGCTGGCGGCCCACTCACCATCTGTCTGCAGCATCCACTCCACGTGAACCACAGGCAACAGGTCTCCGTGCTGCGTGTGGGTGAAGTGCAGCTGGATTTGGACGTCTTTTGGGGACGAGGGGGTCAGGTTTCGAGGGTGGATCCAGCTGTCATCCAAGCAGGTACCTGGCAGCCAGGAAACAGCAGCAGTCAGCGACTTGCGCTGAGGCCCTAAGATGCCCCAGCAGCGGGTCCAGAGAGCCAGACCGTGAGCAGCTGAGGGCCTGCCAGCTCGTGACCGTTAGCCGGGTCCTCAGCGTCACCGCCCTGCTGCCTCTTTCCTAACGCGCGGAGGGTGCGGTCACGGCAAAGCTCCTGCGTCTGAAGGGGGTTCCAGGAGACAACACAAAGTGCCGACTTGGTTTTGAGATAAAGCAGTGGTTGGAAAGGGGGCACGGAAGGGCTGGGGGCGTGTAGGAGTTGCTTTATTTTTACACATTGGGGGTCCCCAATTAGCAAAGGCACCTAAAATATGCACCGCCTCCTTGAATTAGAACAAAACAAAGTCAACACCACAGATGTCTCTTGCTTTCCAGTGGCAAGCTGCGGTCAGTCAAACTGTACTGCGGACACGTGAGGGAGCACCCCAGAGAATACTTTCAGAATCCAAACGACAGTTGTTTCCCGTTTCCCATTTCCCAGCTTCTGCATGAGCAGGCACAGGTGCACACAGCCAAGACTCTACGGGCCCCTCCTGCTGCTGTGCTCACAGCCCAAGCCCAGACCTGGAGGGGCGTGGCACGGCTCTGTCACATGTCAGCACGAGGCTGCCGCTTTACTGACCGGGTGACAACAAGGAGAGGAAAGAAGGATGACTTACTGTTCTTGACTGTGCAGTTCAGCCCCTAGGGAAAAAAAGAGGTGGCGATTACCGCTGGGAAGGAACTTCAGTTCACACACCAATCGTCAAGAATGAACTTGCACAGCCCCCCTTCTCGCTTGGGGGGCCTTTCCCCTTTCTGCCCAGTCCAGGGCAAACAGGGTGAGGCGTGGGTGTAGCAGAAGGCAAAGTGGAACTGGCATTTTATGAGTGACTCTTACGAGCCGAGAACCTTACAGCTTTAAAAGACACGGAGCGGGTTCTCTTGGGTGCCTTAGGGAAAGGGCCCTGAATCTCTTGCGGTTTCCAATCTTTGGTCTGGACAACAACGCTGCAAGAGGTGGTGTGGGGGGACAAAAACTATAGCTCCTATTACAGATAAGTTATGGAAAATTCACTGAGTCCCTACCATCCTTCCCTAGGGAAAATGTGCTGGATCCCGTTCTGGCTGATTTCTATAAATTATTTCACTAATCCTCACAACACACTTACGACGAAGTATTATCCTTAGCCCCATTTTATAGATGAAGAAACCAAAGCACCAGTATCACCTTGCCTCCCACCTGGGCAATGTATGTTAACTTTCTAACCCAGAGGAGATCTGGAAGGTCACATCTGGAAGCCCCGATGACAAACATTATTAGGGAAATGCAATCGTTAGGCTGAAGTTTTGCTGACCTACTTTGGGACACACATCCCTCTCAGGGCTTGAGTCCCCTCACCAAGCCTCAATTGCTTCCACTGTAAAATCAAAATAATCATAGTACCAACTTCACAGCGTTGTTGAGAAGTAGACGACACAAATATAAATCAAGATTTGGGGCAGGGCGTGGGCTGGTGCTGACAGTGGCGTGCGGACCGGGAGCTTTCACCTTTTACTTCTAATGTATCTGTGTTTTAAAAACTTACAATCAACGGAAAGTATTTAGTCCAACAATGCAGTCTCCGGCACTGGTAGGCGGCTCGCCAGAAGCCCAAGGAGAATCGTTATGAGCAATTGTGTTGGCAGCTGTGCTCGAATAACCATCTCAGTGCCCGGAAAATGAGACAGTGTCTGGCGTCTGGCACGTAATGGCTGCTCTTTAATTAGGGCTCCCCTCCTTCTGGGCTTGGCACACAGTGAGCACTCAATACATGGACGTTACTACCATGAGCGGTGACCTCCACACGTTCAGACGTGGCAGTGCAGCAGGGAGGGCCGAGGACAGCGCTCAGGCTCACGTGTTGCCAGTCCTCCAACTGGTGAAAGGGGCAAGCATGTCCCGGGGAGGGGGGGGGGAGGGGGCGGGGAAGAAAGCCATCGAGGCAGGCCAGAAACACGACTTCAAGGCCAAGAAAGGAATTTGGCATCTGCGTGTGAGCAGGGTCGGGGTTGGCACCCACCTCTCTCTCTCTCACATCCTGGAGCCGGCTCCAGGATCGACTCTGAGCGTGCCACTGTATCTGCATCCTGCCTTTTTGAGACACTAGTTCATACGCCCTTGGGGTCCAAACTTGCTGCTCCTGGTGATTAATTCTCCCCTACTGGGTCCAGGCCAGCTTCACAGACCCCTGAGGAGCTCCTCATGTGTTGTGTCCAGCAACAAAATCGATCTAGCTGCCTCTGCTCACTCTATAAATGCCACTCTATTTTCTGAATGGAGAGGAGATTAACTCCCATGAACTTCTCCTTTCTCCTCCCACTTGGAACTCCTGGGACTGGGGCACAGAGGGCAAGAAACTGGTTCCTGCATCCTGACATGGGGAGCTCTTCTAGAAAAGGCAAACAGACACTGCATTTGGGGTATCTCCCTATAATCCACTGGTAGCTACTCAAAATAACACTGCCTGTGACTGATGGAAACAGCTTGGTGTGTCACCATGGAATACTGAGCTTCCCCTCTTTTGCTGTAGCATCGAATGTTCAATAGGGAATGGCTGAATAAAGTCAGATCCAGTTTAAATCTAATTGTCCACCAAACTGGGAATGGTTGAACAGACTGCTATCTACTATGGAATATTTTGATGTGGAACAGTGGTGAAGATGTGTTGATGAATGAGGAAAATGAGTTGGAAGGAATTTTTTATAGTATGATCCCATTTTCTATGGAAACAAGTCATGAAAAAACCTCCCAGTATATTTATATATGTTTGGTGATTGTATGAGCGCAGAACATATGGACAGATATACACCAGGTGTTAACACGCTGGTTACTGGGGATAAAGGGGTGGAAGAAGAGGAGATGGAGAGAGGGAAAATATGAGAAAACAGGTTTAAACAAAATAGAAAACCATGCACATAAGTGAAATATAGAATAAAAAATTCCATTAGAGATCATAGCATGTTGACCATGTACACATATTATCTTTTCCCTTTCTCTGAACAATATGAAATCATAGCAAAGGGAAAATTTTTATAAATTCTCAAGGACAAAGAGGCAACCTCAGCAGACAACAAATGTGAACAAATATTTAAAAGTCAGCGTGGCTTCCTTTCCACCTCAGGCCCAGCAGGTACCCTCTGGCTCCCACAAAGAAGGCTGGCGAGAAGACGGGCCACTCTGCCACCAATGAGGTGGCAACTGCAAATAGGACATCAGCATTCACAAGCACATCCTTGCAGTGGGCTTCAGAAGCGAGCCCCTCGGGCACTCAGAGACTCCAACCTTTGCCACGAAGGACTCCAGATGTGCTCACTGACACCAGGCTCAACAGAGCAGCCCGGGCCAAAGGATTAAGGACTGTCCCATACCATGTCTGGGAGCAGTTGTCCAGAAAACGCAATGAGGATGAGGAGTCACCACACAAGTTCTATACTCTGGTTACCTATATACCTGTTACCTCTTTTAAAAATCTACACAGTCAGTGTCGATGAGAATGAGCTGATTGTCAGAATTATAAAACTGCAAAAACAAACAAACATCAAAGTGCAAGGAGAAGTGGAGAAACTTACATCCCTGCACAAGGGAGCTGCTGACAAGAAAGAAGTCAAAGCCTCATCAGAACCCTACACCAACCAGGTCTGAAGGCAGGGAGGGAGGGTAAGTGAAGGTCTACATACAGAATGCTGGGGACTTTTCTGTCTTTCCCTGCCCTGATCGCAGAATGCTGGCAGCCAGGCCTAGAGAAAAGAACTCTGGATTTCAATGCCCAGGGGTCACCCAACAGGCCAGCTTCACCATTAGCCTGACCTCCTATACAGTCAAGTCCAATGTTCGATAAACTCCAATCACATAGAGCACTTAATGAATTTTTAGGACTTTATTTATTTTTATTTTTTTAAGACAGGGTCTCACTCTGTTGTCCTAGCTAGAGTGCAGTGGTGTGATAATTACTCACTGCAGCCTCAAACTCCTGGGCTCAAGTGATCCTTCTGCTTCAGCCTCCTGAGTAGCTGGGACTACAGGTGAGCACCATCACACCCGGCTAATTTTTCTTTCCATATTTTGAAGAGATGGGGTCTCACTCTTGCTCAGGCTGGACTTGAACTACTGACCTCAAGCGATCCTCCTGCCTCAGTCTCCCAAAGTGCTAGGATTATAGGTGTGAGCCAAAGCACCCCACCTATTCTTGAAGTATTCTAAGGCAAGGAGTACCAGCTACTTGAGATGCCTTTTCTGTATGAAAAACAGATCAAAACAAAATTCTTAAACATGCTCCTGGAGGAAATAAGACAATGTTGAGAACAGAATAAAATTAAAACAAACAGATAAAATTATAATGGCCCCAAAGAGATGAGAAGCTACTGCATCCATAAGACTAGGACAGGATACTGTGGAAAAATGAGCAAGCATAGAATAAAAATCAACCTCGAAAATAAAAAATTCAATAGAAGGGTTGTGCTGTAAAATTGAGAAACAGAAATAGGAGAAAAAACATTAATATTACAGAGTCAATTTAGGAAATACAAAATATGATTAACTGGATTTCCAGAGATTAAAGAAGGGAAGAAATTATTTAAAAGAAAAAAAAAACCCTCTAGAACTGAAGGACACATATTGCCAAATTAAAAAGGTCCACTAAATGAATTGTACAACAAATGAAAACAAAAGACCCAGACCCAGGCCCAACATCATGAAACTATTGAAATACCCGGAATAAAAAGAAGATACTAAAAGTTTCCAGTGAGAAAAAAATAGGTGCCACACAAAGAGACAGGACACAAAATGGCACTGGTTCTCTTAGCATCTGTACTGTTTGCTAGAAGACAACAAAGCAATGCCTTCAAAAGTCTGAAGGAAAATTATCTTTAACCTAGAATTTTTATACCCAGCCAAATTATCCAAAAAAGTGCAAGGGTAGAATAAAGAGATTTTCAGACATGAAAAGACGTCAAATATATATATACACACACACACATATATAAAATCTCTATTATATATATGTCATGTATTATATACCTGTATCTATCCCTCATATACGTTCTTAGGAAATTGCAGGAGGATATGCTCCGGCAAATTGAAGGAGTAACTCCTGCAGAAGAAGACACAAGACACGGGACTTGGGAGATTTGACCATGGCAGGATGTCTGGTATGACAGTTGTATCACAGGTCTAGAGAGTTGTCAGTCCAGGTTGGGGTTGGAGAACACAGGGCTCCAGAAGGGAGTTCTCCAGGGGGGAGGGGAATGGAATTGATGGACTATGTGATAACTGGGAAAAAAATGTTATGAGAAGTCTAATACAAAAAACTAAGACTATTTAGGTGGGAAATTATGCAAGTGAAGAAGTAAAGCAATTACCTCTGGGGCAGGGGTGGGAGAAGGAAAGAAACTGTAACAGAAAAGAAGTATACTCAAAGCGCACATACTTGCCTTAGCAGTGAAGATTACTTATTATAATAATATAAATGCTGAATATTGATTTAGGTTTGTTTTTTTTAGAGATGGAATCTTGCTCTGTCACCTAGGCTGGAGTGCAGTGACATGATCATAGCTCATTGCAGCCTTGAACTCCTGGGCTCAAGCGATCCTCCTGCCTCAGCCTCCCAGGTAGCTGGGACTATAGGCATGCGCCACCATGTCTGGCTGCTGACTACTGATTTATCTAAAATTGTATATACCTATACTGGAAGATGGGGAGGAGAAGTGATGGGGGGAAGGTAATACAATTTTCATCTATTACAAGTCAATAGATAATGTCTAAAGCCAATAGATAACATCTAAAATTGACAGATCAAGGATTAACAATATAAGTACATTTAGAAATATGGAGATACATGTCAGAAGCAATAACTAAAGGAATTATAATTTTGGGAGCAGGGTTGGGTGGGGCAGGCATCTGTTGTTCTTTGTTTTAAACTTCTTAGTACCACTTTCAAAGGAGGATTACTAAACATTACTTGATGAGAATAAATTAAAAGATAGAAGTTTACCTAGGAGATAACTCCAGACAAATAAAAGAATTGAAAAGTGAGATAAACAAATGAAAACATTAATCTGCTTCGGGGAAAGAATAGTGAACATTTTTTCTTTATAATTTAATGTTATTATACAATAGACATTAACATAAAATTGTTAATAATGTAAAAAAGTTCATTCAGGATCTTCTTTGGATACCACTAAGATACATCCTGTTCTGTTGAACAACTTCATCTCCAACAGTCATCCCTAATTTATTTCAAACTGCCCATTCTTAAAAACAGCAGAGCAGGATCAGAATATTATTTAGGGCCGGGCGCGGTGGCTCACGCCTGTAATCCTAGCACTCTGGGAGGCCGAGGTGGGCGGATCGTTTGAGCTCAGGAGTTCGAGACCAGCCTGAGCAAGAGCGAGACCCCATCTCTACTAAAAATAGAAAGAAATTATATGGACAGCTAAAAATATATATAGAAAAAATTAGCCGGGCATGGTGGTGCATGCCTGTAGTCCCAACTACTCGGGAGGCTGAGACAGGAGGATCGCTTGAGCTCAGGAGTTTGAGGTTGCTGTGAGCTAGGCTGATGCCACGGCACTCACTCTAGCCTGGGCAACAGAGTGAGACTCTGTCTCAAAAAAAAAAAAAAAAAAAAAAAGAATATTATTTAGGAGCCACCTGCTTGTGACTCACATTATGTGAGGTGCCTTGCAGAAATCGGAGGAGGAGATTCATGACAATGAAGATGACAATGACAGCAGCCAATGTTTATTGAACTGCTCTTTTGTGCCAGGCATCACACTAAGCACTTTATACACACATCTCATTTAATCTGGACGAAAGTCCTAAGAGCTAAGCCCCCTTATCCCATTTGTACTGGCCACACTGAGTCACAAGGAGGTCAGCTGAGTGGCCCAAGTCCCATGGAGCCGACACCCAAACCTAGCAGTTTTGCTCCAGAACCCACACTCTTCATGGCTGCCATCCTGCCTCTCCAAATGAAAAAAGGGACACCTCAAACAGGCAGGCCACTCTATCCATAGTGGTGAAGATGAGAAGGAAGAAATGAAAGACTGTATTCAATTCTGTGCATTCAATAACAAAGCCTGATAAAGAAAGTGGGCCTTGAAGTTCCATGCATAGCCCTGCTCTGATCCTCAGCTCAGGTCAGAGGTCACTCACTAGCTTGTGACCTTGGGATGAAAGTGTGTATGTGAACCACTGGCACAGTGCCTGGTAGAAAGATCGCAACTTTGCATATTCTGGAAGAGTGGCATGGCTGACAGCAGCTTCTAGCAACCAGAAGATAAAAGGGTTAAACCAAACAGTTGCTCTACCACCACAAGTCAAAACCGCAAGTGCTCAGGAAAAAAGAATTTGTAATGAAACATACATCCTGTCTATAAATTGAATGTCAGCATTCACACTGACCAACTCCAAGTTGTTGCTGCCTTTCCTCTTGGGGATTCCTCCGGGTGGGCAGTCAGGGGAAACCTGCAAGAAAGTCCAGGCACGGGGAAGGGCCAGCCAAGAGATCACCCAGGGAAATGCAATTACCCATGTATTGATTTCTGTGGGGAAACCAGAGTCATCTGGGTTTTTAGGTGCCAAACCAAGGCAGTCAGATCCAGTGCTATGGCTGGTCTCAGCTTATTGCTGCTTTCCAAGCACAGCTAACTATTCTTTCCTTAATTCATAAATACTTGTGTTCTTTCATTCAACGTATGTTTATCAAGCTCCCACATCCGGTGCTTGTAGCACTGAGCCAGAAACACAACAGGCATGCAGATCCTCCCTGTCTTAGAACAGAGTCAGTGAAGGCTAAATCCAACCTGGTTCTCGGTAGACACATGTTCCGGTGGAGGCTCAATCAGAGAAGGCTCACCCAGTGCTGTCACTGTGGAAATAAGGAAACCCAGGCCCAGGCCGTCTCAACTGCCCAAGGCTGAAGAGATTGTAAGAGGTGAAGTTGGGATGCAAATCCGAGTCCTCAGAAGCCACCTTGGTGGCTTTCCCTCACTAGATCACTGTTGTGTCCACTAAAACACCAGGGAGCCAGAGAAATTGGACGAATGTGGTTCCTTTCTTTTTAAAAGGACTAGTCGATGGAGCCCAGAGATGGAGCCCAGAGCTGTTTGTCCGTGGAGATGAGTTGTCTGCAAGCCAGGTGTATTAGCAGCGAGTGAGATGAAGGAAGAGAACCAGAGACTGCAGACAGAGTTGGCCCCAAGCATCTCTCTCCAGCCCTCTCTGGAGCCAGGCTGTGCTCTTGACTTCCTGCTGCTTCCCGGTGCAATGGAAGTCAAAGCCCACTCACATGCCATGCCATGCCACAGTGGAGTCCCTATCTCCCTTTCTAGCACCTTTTCTCACTCTCCTGCTACACAGACCCTCCACTCTGACTGCACACCTTGCCCTGTCCTACCCAAGGACCTTGGCTCGGACCCTTTCCATCATCGGGAATGCTCTGCCAACCTCTGTCTTTGGGGCACCCACCATCCTTCAGGGCTGCCCAGATGTATTTTCCATGAAGGACAACCCAGCTGGAAGTGATTTTTCTTTTCCCTGGAATTCTGTACACTCACCAGTTGTGCAAAGAGCACTTGCTACAGGCTGCCTTGTGAGACAGTTCCCTGCCCTCAAGCCTTATTCCCTCCTAGATGACTTAGGGCCCTGGACATCAGGGGGCCAGGAGTATTTCTTCATAGTTCCAGTTCCAAGGATAACGCCTTGTATTTGGCAGGCACCTGACAAATGGCCACCAACACGCGAACACCGACTCGCAGCGTTAGAAGACCGTGACACAAAGTCTGCAGAAGGACTTGCTGAGCATGTGTCTCTGGGCTTTGCCCAACAGTGGAAGCCACAAGAACATTCCCAACATCATTCGCATTAAAAACATTTACCCCTCTGCTAAACATTTACCCCTTCACCCTCTTTTGGCAAATATTCCACAAAATCAGATAAGAGAAACACCCCGTGTTTCTCATTCTCCGACTCAGACTGAGCACACCCTAGCGCGGATGGAGGGCCGAGAAACCCGCAGGCGGCGGCAAGACAGGACCGCTCCGAGGGGGATGAGAGGAAACTGTCTTTGTCGAGAGGGGTGCCGTGATTTGTTTTTGTTTTTTTCCTCTCTTAAGATGGCCTGGCTCACTGCGAGGCTATTACATGACAGGCGGGTGTGTCACTTCCCGAGGGCGCAGCGGGGGTTACAACCTCGCGGTCCTCGGGCCGCACCAGCGCGTTCCCCGAGCCGGCTGGTGGCGGTGGGAAGGGCGGTGTCCGGAGAGTCATCCGCCCATCCGCTGGGCTTCGCCCCTCTGGGGAGGCGGCCCGCGGCCACCCTCGGCGCACTTTCCTTTACCGAAAGGTCGCGCCCAGTCTCACGGCGGCGGCCCCTGCGACCCCGCCGCGGGGTCGTCCTTCGGGGCCCCCACCTCCCGCACGGCCTCAGCGGGCTGGCGACCTCCTCCGGCGGCACCGAGGGCACCGGCTAGGGTAAGCCTCCGAGGACGGGGCCGTCTCCCGAGGTTGGCCGCGTCCCGCCAGGCAGCGCAGGGGGTTTGCAGAGCGCACGGCGTGGAGACAGGTCCGGCCCCGTCCTGGCTCCTCCCGAGGCCCCGTCCCCGCGCCGCGGTCTCCTTCCCCTAGCTCTGTGGCCCGGCGGAGGTGTCGCTCCCGCCTCCAACCCACGACGGCTGGCCAAGTTGTGCAACAAGCGCCGCGCGACCTTTTCCCCTCCAACTCCCTTTCCTCCCGCGACCACCCGCCGCTCCCACCGCGCCAAGCGTCCTCCCCAGCGCGCCGCGATCTCGTGTCCCAGCCCCGGAGCTCCCCGCAAACTCAGCGCAGACTTCCTGCCTCCGTAGTCCCGCGCCTCCCGCCCCTTCCGCGCTCGCCCCCGAGGCCGCAGCATCCTCGCGGTGGCGGCCACTGCACGGCCGTCGGGGGTCTCACCGGCTGGGAGCAGACGGGCGCCGGGTGGTCCAGCAGCCTCAGGGAGGCGTGGCCCGCGGCCAACGCGCTCAGGAGCAGGAGCAGCGGCCCCAGCGGGGGCCCCGGAACGCTGGGTGGCTGGCGGCGCGGAGCCCGCATGGCCCCGGCGCTGTCGCGAGGGCTCGCGGCCCGGCGTCGGGGCGCAGCGAGGGAGCGCCGGGGCTCGCCCTTCGGAGGCGAAGCGGGGTCTGCTCTACTCAGCCTGCTTCCGGCTTCCAGCGCCGGCGCGGGGGCGGGCCGGGCCGCGGGGGATTGGGCCGGGGACCGCCCTCCTCGGGCCCGCCTCCCCCTGGGCGTTCCAGGTGCGCGCTCCGCCCGGCGCGCCTCGGCCCGCGTCGCCGCCCGCCGCCCGCCGCGCTCGCGCTGCGCCGTCGCTGCTCTTCGGACTTCTCTTCTCTCTCCTCTGGGTTATTGACGTCGAGCCCACACCTCGGGACCCAGGAAGTCCGTTCTCCTAGTCCCCGCCCTCCGCTCGGCCCGCGGCTCTCGCTTTCGTTTCCGCTCCGGGCTCCCGGGTCTCGAGGATTGGAGAGGCCGGGTCCCCAAGAGGCTTACTGCACGTGTGCGGGGGGGCTGTCGCCCGCCGAAGGCATCTAATTAGTCTCCGGCTCCGACGACTCGTCCCTTAGGACGTGGGCCGCCCTCGTCACCTCCTCTCCCTCCCCAGACATGCGCTGCCCGCACGGGTTCCCGCCGCTTCCGCGCTCGCCTTCGGCCGCCGCCGCCGCCTCCCTTCCTGGGCCCTCCGCCCGCCGCATTTCCTGGCCTTTGACACCCGCAGAATCCAGACTACGGAGCTTTTCCCGGTATTGCCACCTGTCCGGACCGGAGAGCCCGGCGTGGGGCGGTGGGCGTTCTCCCAGCCTGGTCGTGGCCACCAGCTGTGAGCCCCGCCACCTGGCAGGGCTCCGCTGAGTTAGGCGTCAAGCTGGCCTTTAAGCATCTTTGCTTGTGTATTACTAAACCCCTCATACATTTTTAAGATGACATCTAAAATTTTGATCCTAAATTTAAATAGATGTGGTGGACATCATCGTTATGTAAAAATGGACATCTGTGGCAGGCGGCTTCTGAGATGGCACCTGGTGGCCCCACTGCCTGGTACGACCTTCTCTGTCCTCCTCCCCTCAGTGTGGGCCTGGCCTAGACACTTGTTTGTAAGAGTGGAATGTGAATAGAATAAGGCAAAAATGGCAGCGTGTCACTCACAAGATCAGGGTACAAACAGACCAGGACTCCTGTCCTGCTCAGCCTCTCTCGCAGTTCCTGGGGGGAGGCCCCAGGGGCAGAGCGCTGAGAACCACAGCTAGTAAGAAACCGAGACCCTCCGCTCACCATTACAGTGATTTCTGCACAACTGAGCAAAATAATGTAAATATACCACACATGTTAATAAGTAGTTGCTAAACAGAATAAGCTGTTATTTGAAATTCACCTTTTAATAAGTTGAATGGATTTTTCTTCCTAATTAGTTTGTGTATCTGTGAACAATTATTGCTTATTAATAAAATGAGGCAACATTTAGCATTTTGAATATTTTCAATGTAAGCCTTAAAAAAAACCTTGCTTACATAAATGATTATGACACTAGTTTTGTCATAACTATGTTACTCAATTCTTTGAACCTCCTTTTGAATTATATGCCAAAAATCACACAGCCATCTGTCAGCAATTTTTTCCACTTTTTTTTTTTTTTTTTTGGAGATGAAGATCTCAGTATGTTGCCCATGCTGGACTTGAACTCCTGGGCTCAACGGATGCTCCTGCCTCTGCCTCCCAAGTAGCTGGAACTAAACACCCCCTCCCCCCATGACTGGGCCCCACTGAATATTTTTAATGATTTGACACAACTTGATTGGGTCCTCCTTCAGTTTTGGTAAGATAATACTTTGAACTCACTTGACTTGCAAAAAAATTTAAATGCATACATGTTAATATCTATGTATTCATATGTAGATACATATATATTAATAGTTACCTGGTGATCAGAGTCCTGTTAGACAAAACTATTTGGGATTGTTCCTTTGTCTAGTGCCTAGGGTTTTCTTTGTACTCCAGGGCGGTGAGAGGCCTACCTTCCTTCAGAAAGAGGGAGGACAAGTATGGAAAATAAGTGTGGGAAAGGAGAAGAGCCTCTACCCACATCTGACACCTTGATAACTGCTACCATTCCAGGCAGGTGCTTTCCGGGAGGGGACATGGGGATGTTAAGTTCCGGTTGTCCATTCCCTTCAAGCCAGGGTCAGCAAATGATTTTTTTTTTTTTTTTTTGTAAAGGATCAGATGGTAAATATTTTAGGCTTTGCCAGTAATGTGGTCCTGTGTTTAACTCGGCCTTTGAAACAGCCATAGACAATGTAAACAAAAGAATGTGGCTGTATTTCAATAAAACTTTATTCATGGACACTTGCATTTTAATTTCATGAATTTCCCCCCAACCATTTAAAAATGTAGAAACCATCTTCTCTCTCCCCAGGGTACAAAAACAGGGAGCAGGCTGCCACCTGTAATCCTAGCACTTTGGGAGGCTGAGGCAGGAGAATCGCTTGAGCCCAGGAGTTTGAGGCTGCTATGAGCTATGATGATGCCACTGCACTCCAGGGTGGGCGACAGAGCGAGACCATGTCTCAAAAAACAAACTAACAGGCCGGGCGAGATGGCTCACGCCTGTAATCCTAGCACTCTAGGAGGCCGAGGCGGGTGCATTGTTTTGAGTTCAGGAGTTCGAGACCAGCCTGAGCAAGAGCAAGACCCTGTCTCTACTAAAAACAGAAATTATCTGGACAACTAAAAATATATATAGAAAAAATTAGCCGGGCATGGTGGTACATGCCTGTAGTCCCAGCTACTTGCGAGGCTGAGGCAAGAGGATCACTTGAGCCCAGGAGTTTGAGGTTGCTGTGAGCTAGGCTGATGCCATGGCATTCTACCCTGGGCAACAAAGTGAGACTCTGTCTTCAAAAAAAAAAAAAAAAAAAGAACAGATATGGGCCATAGGCCCTAGTTTGCTGGCCCGTGCCCTAAAGTATTAATAGTATTCATGTGGGCATGCTCCTTGGAAAGTCTTCATGTAACCTCAGGGGAGTGTGTACTCTTGTTTGAAATTGTTATCCTGGTCTTCAACTCTGGCTTTTAAAGCAGGTGGAGTGCTTTAAAAAATACCAATGCCTAGCTCCACCCTTCCATACCGATTCTGTTGGTCTGGGATGGGGACTGGGCGTAAGTATTTTTTAAAGTTTCCCAGGTGATTCTAATGAGCAGCTGCCCTTAGATCACTGGTCCAATTGCTGTCGGCTCTGCACGGCTCTCAGAGCACAAGGCTGCTTTGTGCTGTAGCTGTGGATTTTATCCAGTTGAAGGCATCATCATTGAAAGATAAAGTCTGATTTTAGAGATTTTAAAATATAAAAAAACGAACGTTTTCAATTGGATGAAATATGGTCTTGCCTTGTGTATGAGATTGGTCCTCCCCGATGGCAGGAATTCCAGCTTCCTCACCCCTTCAGTGCTTAGCTGGTGTGAGGTGTTGGTGAAACTTGCCGAGTGCATACCAACGTCGGGCTGCTTTGCTTATTGCATGTTCTCTGGGTTCTTACTTGTCTGTTCCCTTGTCTACCCTGACAGAGCCTCATCCTGAGCAGATAGTAGATATTAAAAAACATTTTGGGATTTGTTGACTGATTATGAAAGGAGCAGTAGTCCGGTGTCAGGAATCAGAGTCAGGTAGGTACTGGAGAACTTGACAGTATCTTGGGCCATGGGAAAAGGGAAATGGCCGCTGATCCCGTTCCCGGACCGTGAGCGAGGAGACAGAATATCCTTTGCTGTGAGGAAGACAGGGTTAGAAAATAGTCTCTGCCTGATATTTGTGTCTCTATTATCTGAAATCATATTGTTTGTTTCTTTGACTCCACCTACCCCCACGTCCTCTGTTAGGGTATAGTCTCAGTGAGGGGAGGGACTAGGAGTAATTTTCCACCATTGCTGTGGTTTGAATGTGCCCCCTCCCCCAGCTCCATATGTTGGAAGCTTAATCCCCGATTTCATATATTGATTTGAGGTGGGTGGGAGGTCATTAAGATTAGATAAGGTCATCAGGGCGGGGCTCACACGGTGGGACTGGTGGTGTTATAAGAAGGGGCAGAAAGACCTGAGTGAGTGCTCTTGCCCTCTGCCATGTGTACCCTCTGCCATGCTGTGACACAGCAGGACCTCACCAGATGCCTCAGCCATGCTCTTGGACTTCCCAGCCTTCAGGATTGTGAGCTGAATAAACTTCTTTCTTTCTTTCTTTTTAAATAATATTTTATTTATATTAATTTTAGATTCAGGCAACACCTCATTCTATGCTGTAGAATGAGTGTTCTCATAACTTATTTTCTTTTCTTTTTTTTTTTTTTTTTTTTTTTGAGACAGAGTCTCACTCTGTTGCCCAGGCTAGAGTGAGTGCCGTGGCGTCAGCCTAGCTCACAGCAACCTCAAACTCCTGAGCTCAAGCAATTCTTCTGTCTCAGCCTCCCGAGTAGCTGGGACTACAGGCATGCACCACCATGCCCGGCTAATTTTTTTTTCTATATATATTTTTAGCTGTCCATATAATTTCTTTCTATTTTTAGTAGAGATGGGGTCTCGCTCTTGCTCAGGCTGGTCTCGAACTCCTGAGCTCAAACGATCCGCCCACCTCGGCCTCCCAGAGTGCTAGGATTACAGGCGTGAGCCACCGCGCCCGGCCAACTTATTTTCTTTATAAATTATCTGGCCTGTGGTATTCTGTCATAGCAACAGAAAATAGATAAAGACAATCATATTCCCAGGGCCTAGAATAGCACTGTCTCGCAGCAGATGATCAGTAAATATGTTTTGAATGAACTATTGAATAAATGTGTCAACTGAGATTTACTAAAGCTTGAGAGGGGATTTTATATGTGAAATTTTTTTTGCAATAACTAGTGTTTTAATTTTTATTCACTTACATTGAGTTGCAAAATTTAATTTCTTTTTTTTTTTCATTTTTTTTGAGATAGGGTCTCAGTCTGTTGCCCTGGCTAGAGTGCCATGGCGTCTGCCTCGCTCACAGCAACCTCAAATTCCTGGGCTCAAGCGATCCCTCCTGCCTCAGCCTCCCGAGTAGCTGGGACTACAGGCATGCGCCACCATGCCTGGCTAATTTTTCTATATATTTTTAGTTGTCCAGCTAATTTCTTTTTATTTTTTTAGTAGAGATGGGGTCTCGCTCTTGCTCAGGCTGGTCTCGAACTCCTGAGCTCAAACCATCCGCCCGCCTCGGCCTCCCAGAGTGCTAGGATTACAGGTGTGAGCCACCTCGCCCAGCCAAGTTGCAAAATTTAAATCCTAGTTTTTCTCAAGCTTTTACATTCAACTTACAAAGCTTGGTAGTCCATTTAGTAATCTCACAATATTTGTATAAAATAAAAGCAATCACTTTTACTTGTTCTTTGATTCATGTGCTATTAACTCATAAATGTAACAGATTAAATTCTCCTTAAACATTTAACACTACTTAAAACTTGATTAATTAAATTTCTTTAGACATTTCAAACTACATCACAAATTTTGTGTGCCTGCTTATCTTAAAGACTTAATGCCAATTGCTAAACTTAAAAAATTAACAAGCAAAATGTTTCTAAGCATTTAAACAACACCTGAAAATCTAATGAACTGTTAACAAACTTTAAATTAGGTTATTAAAGTAATTGGCCCACAATTTGTTCATGTCTGCTTGAGTAGTCCTCTCTCATTCTGGGCTTGGTCATTGGAATTCTTTTAGCCAATGGGACAATAGCAAATGTGACCCCTTGGGGCCTGTTCTCTCTTGCAGCTTTGTGGAATCCTTAGGATTCCATGTGAGGAAACCTGGGCTAACCTATCGGAGGATGAGAGATCATGTGGAGAGACAGGCCATCCCAGTCGAAACCTCCCTAGACCAACCAACCTTCCAACTACCAGATGTTGGCCACTCAGCCTTGAACATTCAGTATCAGTCGAACCAGAAAGACCAGAAGAGCTGTTCCATTGACCCACAGGATGGGGAGAAATAATAAGAGAAGACTTCTTGGGAGGCTAAGGTGGGAGATCACTTGAGCCCAGGGTTCCAGGCTGGAGTGGGCTATGATTGTATTCTAGCCTGGCTGACGAAACCTGTCAAGACAAGCAAGAACCTGTCTCTGAAAAAAATAAAGAGAAAACTTAAGCCACTAAGTTTTGGGGTATTTTGTTATGTAGCAAAAACAGCTGTTAAAGAACTGGCTTTTCAGGCCAGATTTTTTTCCTTGAAAACCTGGAGCATCCATTCATACAATAACAGAGATCTCTCTTAACTAACTTTTGTGCTCCTGATTTGAATTGAAGAGGTAATGAGCCTTCTATCCAGGTTGTATTATAACTAATTACTTTGCTGCTTGTTTGGATTCCATACCCTTCTAATATTTTACTTTCTTTCTTTTATCAACTCTCTAAAGTCATATATAGCTCTCTCCCCCATGATCAATGGGCCAATTACTCTTATAACTACAAATTTTGATATGTTTATACAAATAAATTTATTTAACACGTTGCCACACTAGAAAAAAAAATTTTCCTTGGGGCATGGTGTTTTATTATGAAAATAGAATAAAAACTTCAAAAACCCCCCAATATTTTCTAATTTAATGAAAAATTTGCTATTTTTTGTTTTTGTGCAGGAGTTATATGTAACTTGAAAAATATTTCATGTGGCTCCCAAGGTGAAGAGGAGTGTGAATTACATATGCTTCATGAGGCCCTGGGCTCAAAACTAGCATGAGTTAAATACAGCTCACGTGGCAGTTCATGTGTTAATAATTTCTCCATATAATAAAAATGCCAATGCCATACAATTAATATTCATACTAAGATGAAAACAAAGAATAACATGATCACCATCAACGTACACTACACAATCATCTTTTCATGAGTTGAAATTTTCTTGTAGTATACTTTATGTTTTACTCCTTCCAGAATCCTGTGATAGGATCATGATTTTTCTCAGGCTTGTTCCAGTGAAATGTAATGATTACAGGTATTTCCTTTTTATGGCTCAATTATAACATGTCTAGTGGGAGATCCTTTAAGCTTGCTCTGGTCCTCTCATTGCCACCCCAGATGGTCTGAAAGTATCTTGCTTTCTGGGAATAAGATATTATGGGCACCAGGGTTTGGTTCTTTCAGTGGTGTCCTAGAGACTCCATTCCCGGTTCTAGGGGTGCATATCAAATTGTTCCATATTAAGTCTAAAATGGTTGATTCTGCCATGGACCATTTTTAGTGATAGAGCTAGAAAAGTTATACTTCTAAAAGGTAAATAGGTCACAATGATATTTCCAATATAATTCCCACTTTCCCCAGTTCTTGTTGTTTGAATATAAAAATATTTTAAAATTACTTTGTTTACAACATATCTATTTAAATCAGTGGCCCCCAATCTTTTTGGCACCAGGGACTGGTTTCACGGAAGACAGTTTTTCCGAGGACCAGGGGGGCTGCAGGGGTGGATGGTTTCAGGATGATTCAAGCACATTACATTATCGTGCACTTTATTTCTATTATTATTACATTGTAATATATAATGAAATAGTTATACAACTCACCAAAATGCAGAATTAGTGGGAGCCCTGGGCTAGTTTTTCTGCAACTAGATGGTCCCATCTGGGGGTGATGGGAGACAGTAACACCTGAAGTGTGTTGCCACTATAAAGCCTGCCACCAGATGCAGCTCAATGATCACTTGCCACTCACTGATAGGGCGTTGATATGAATCTGCAAGCAATTGATTTGTTATGGTCTCTGTGCAGTCAAACCTCTCTGCTGATGATAATCTGTTTTGCAGCTGCTCCCCAGCGCAGTTTACAGTAGGGTTGGTGGTCCTATGAGAATCTAATGCCACCGCTGATCTGACAGGAGGCAGAGCTCAGGTGGTGATGCCAGCGATGGGGAGCGGCTGTAAATACAGGTAAAGCTTCCCTGGCTTGCCTGCCGCTCACCTCCTGCTGTGCGACCCGGTTCCTAACAGGCCATGGGCTGGTACTGGTCTGAGGCCCAGGGATTGGGGACTGCAGATTTAAATTCAATACAACATTCTCAACTAAGTTTAGCAGAAATGGAAGTTCTAAATTGCAAAATATATCAGTTATATATTATGGAACAGATTGAAAGATGGAGAAATATTACCTAAGGGGAGAATGCCACCAAATTCTGCAAATGATTAACTTTGATTTCTGAGAGGCAAATAAACAGATGTATAGAGGCTTTGCCTACACCACTTATATTCTTAGCACAGGGACTTTCCAGAATCCTGATTATCAGAATGTGGCTGAGGGATGTCAGCACCGTTTTTCTCAGAGGTTAGTTCTTAGCAGGGATAGAAATTGCTCCTTTTCTATTTGTATTTCTAGGAGGAATTAGAGTTAGAGCCAGGGAGAGCTATTTTAAAAGAGAGGGAACCCAGTCCAAGGATTGTTAAGCTGAAGTCCATGGATAGGCTCTAGGAAGTTTGTAAACACTTGGAAATAATTTGCAAAATGTTTTGTGAATGTGCTTTTCTCTGAAAAGAGTTCATAAATTTCATCAGATTCTTGAAAGAGTTTTTACATTAACAAAACAAAACCAAATCTCCACGACGACAAAACAACACTGATTTAGACTAATCTTCACAACAATAAGTAAACCTAGTCTCAGAAGGATAAATTACCTGCCTGAGGCCACACAGCTACTTAGTGGCAGAGCCCAGGTTAAAGAGAGAGCCAGGTGGAGAGCTTGGCAAAGAAGTGAGAAGTCCTAACTCTTTCTATTACATGAAGCTGGAGTAGGGAATCATCGTATCCAGCAATAATAACTAAATTTATATTTTAAAGAACAGGTACATTGAAATTTGAAGGAAGAGGGGAGAGGGTTGTAGATGGTGGAATAGAAATAATATTGGAAGTGGAGCAAGATGAGTCCATAGAATCAGAGGCTGAGAAGTGATTGCTACTTATGACAGGGAGAGAGAACAATGTGGTGAGAGGTATAGAACTATGCAAAAGTGCTTGCCAATATCATGGCTAGAGAATGGTGGTCATTGAAAAGGAAGTAAAATATAAAAACATTTGCAGAGTATTTCTCAATCAAAATTTCACCAGGGGTCTAGAATGGTGGTATAGATGCAAGCCAGCGTTACTCTCCCCCATGGAAAACCAAAAACAGATATACAATCCGAGATTATCACCAGCAATATCCTAGAACTCAAATATGAAGATGAGACAGTTCCTGGGGCCACAGAGAAGTGAAAAAACTCTGGGCAGACAGCAGGAGAATTGAACTTACGTTATGTGTGACACCCCTGCCCCCAATCTGTCTGGCACCAAGCGTGTGGAAAGTTTCTCCCTGACTCACAGTTTCTACAATGGAAAAAGCGAGATCAAGGTGGGAAACCAGCTTCCCCACCATCTTGGGTTCCCTAGTAGGAGACCTGCCCCTGCCTCAACCCATGGGAAGCATTGAGGGTGCCTGAAAGGAGAAATATCCCTGAGGACAGCCAGAGACAAAGAGGGGAAGTGGGACTACCATCCCCAGCCCTGGAAACTCTGCTCCGTAACTCAAAGGAGAAGCCAAATGAGAGCAGCTGTTCAGCAGCACCACACTGTAGGAGGTTCATTCCATAGGTCCCCTGGGCACGAACCTCTAGCCAGCCTTCCCACACTGCTGGGATATCCCCTGTGGGACCTCCCTTATTCCAGATGGTTGGCACTCATTGTTTACTAGAACCAAGGCAAATCTGGACTTGCCATCTAGTGCCACCTAGTGCTGAAAAGGAGCCAACAACCTGGCCAGAAAAAAATCAACAGGTAAATTACAAAGAATATCTAAGCAAACATATCCAATAAAAACCAAAACCAGCCAGACAAGGGAGGCTGCATAAATAACTAATCCATCAATGTGAAGACAAAGAAGTAATCCACAGGAAACAACAGCAAGCAAGGAACCATGACCTGTTTAAACAGATAAAACAAGGAACCAGTGACTGATCTCAATGAGATGGTGCTATGTGAATGAACCTCTGAATTCAAAATGCAGTTTTAAGAAAACTCATTGATCTCCAAGATAACACAGAAAAGCAATTCAGAAATTTATCAGATAATTTTTTTTTCTTTTTGAGACAGGGTCTTGCTCTATTGCTGGGGCTAGAGTGGTGTCATGACAGCTCACTGCAACCTCAAACTCCTGGGCTCAAGTGATCCTCCCACTTCAGCCTCTTGAGTACCTGGGACTACAGGCACATGCCACCACGCCTGACTAATTTTTCTATTGTCTGTAGAGACAGGGTCTTGCTCTTGCTCAGACTGGCCTCGAACTCCTGAGCTCAAGCGATTCTCCTGCCTCAGCCTCCCAAAGTGCTAGAATTACAGGTGTGAGCCACCATGCCCAGCCTTATCGGATAACTTTAACGAAGAGATTGAAATAATAATGATAAAAAATCAAACAGAAGTCTTGGAACTAAGAAATACATTTGCTGAACTGAAAGTTCATTAGAGACTCTCAAGAGGAGAATGGATCAAGCAGAGGAAAGAATCAGTGAACTCTATCAGAGAGGCTATTTTAAAACACACAGAAGAGAAAAAAAGAAAAAAGAATGAAAAGGAACAAAGATTGCCTACAAGATGTGGAAAATTACCTCAAAAAACAAATCTAAGAATTATTGCTGTTCAAGAGGGAGTTGAGTAGGAGTAAAGGGTAGAAAGCCTATTCAAAAATAACAAAACTTTGAAAACTTAAGAAGGATAAATATCCAGGTACAGGAAGATTAGAGAACACCAAACAGATTTGACCCAAATAAGACTGCCCCAAGTCATATAAACCAAACTCTCAAAGGTCAAGGACAAAGAGAGGATCCTAAAAGCAGCAGGAGAAAAGAAACAACATATAAGGGATCTCCAATTTGTCTGGTAGCAGACTTCTCAATGGAAATCATACAGGCCAGGAGGGAGTAGGGTGGCATTTTAAAAGTGCTTAAAGAAAACAACTGTCATTCAAGAACACTGTATGCAGAAAATATATCCTTCAAATATGAAGGAGAGATAGTCTTTTCCAGAAAAACAAAAGCTGAGAGAATTCACCACCATCCCAGATCTGTCTTACAAGAAATGCTAAAGAGAGTTTTTTAATCTGAAAGAAAAAAAACACTAACATGCAAAGAGAAAACATTTGAAGGTATAAAACCCACTGGTAAAATTAAGAATACAAACAAACCCAGAAGACTCTAACACCATAATTGTGGTATGAAATTCACTTATAACTCTAGTGTAATGCCCCAAAGACAAATCTATCAAAAACAGTAATACTACAGCAACCTGTTAAGGGAAGGGCAATATCAAAATATATAAATTGTGGCCAGTGACAGTGGCTCATGCCTGTAAAACCTTGGGAAGCTGAGGCAGAGGGATTGCTTGAAGCCAGGAGTTAAAGACTAACCTGGGCAACATAGTGAGACCTCATCTCTAAAACATAAAAATAAAAAACATTAGCTGGTCAGGCTGAAGTGGAGGATTGCTTGAGTTCAGGAGTCTGAGGTTGCTGTGAGCTATGAATGGACCACTGCACTCCAGCATGGGCAACAGAGTGAGACCCTGTCTCAAAAAAAAAAAAAAAAAATAGAGAGAGAGAAAGGAAATACAGTGAAAATGTGAGAGGATGGAGTTAGAATGTAGAATTTTTTTTCATTTTTTCTTTGTTTCAGTTCTTTTCTTTGTGATCTAAGGTACGTTGCCATCTCTTTAAAATAACTTTTTATACCTATAAGATGTTTTTTGTAAGCCTCATGGTATCCACAATGCAAAAAATCTATAATAGCATCACTAAAAATAAAAAGCAATGAATTAAAACATACTACCAGAGAATATCACTTAACCACAAAGAAAGATAGTAAGAAAGAAAGGAAGAGAGGAATTATAAAACAATCAGAAAACAAGCAACAGATTGGCAGTAGTACATCCTTACTTATCAGTAATAACACTGAATGTAAATGGACTCAATTCTACTGCTAAAAGGCATAGAGTGGCTGAATGGATAAAGAAACAGGACCCAATTATATGCTGTCTACAAGAAATCCACTTCACCTACAAAGACACACATACACTGTAAAGAGGTGGGAAAAGATATTCATGCAACTGGAAACCAAAAAGGAGTGGGAGTAGCTATACTTATATCAGATAAAATAGACTACAAATCAAAGACTGTAAAAAGAGACAAGGTCATTACATGATGATAAAGGGGTCAATTCAGTAAGCAAATATAACAAATATTAATATCTATACATCCAACACTGAAGCTCCCAAGTATATAAAGTAAACATTAATAGATCTAAAGAGAGGGATAGACTGCAATACAGTAATACTAGGAAACTTCAACACTCCATGCTCAGTAATGGACATGTTATCCAGATAGAAAATCAACAAAGAAACGGAGTTAAACTACACACTAGACCATTTAGGCCTAACTGATAGTTACAAAACATTTCACCCAATTGCTACAGAATACACATATTTTTCTCCAGCACATGGGACATTCTCCAGAATAGACCATACCTTAGGCCACAAAATAAGTCTCAACAAATTTGGAAAAGTAGAAATCATATCAACTATCTTTTCTAACCACATGGAATAAAACTAGAAATCAATAATAAGAGAAACCGCAGAAAATACACAAACTCATAGAAATTAAAAACATGCTCCTGAATGACCAATGGGTCAATAAAGAAAGTAAGAGTGACATTAAAAAATTTCTTGAAATAAATGAAAATGGAAATACAACATATGAAAATATATGGGATACAGCAAAAGCAGTACCAAGAGGGAAATTTATAGCAATAAACACCTATATCAAAAAAGTATAAAGACTTCAAATAAATAACCCAATAATGTATTCTCAAGGAAACAGAAAATCAAGAACAAGTCAAACTCAGAATTAGTAGAAGGAAAGAAATAATAAATATCAGAGAAGAAATAAATAAAATTGAGATAAAAAATAATACAGAAGATCAATGAAATAACACATTTGTTTTTTGAAAAGATAAACAAAATTAACAAACCTTTAACTAGACTAAGAAAAACAGAAAGAAGACCTAAATAAATAAAATCAGAAATGAAAAAGCAGACATAACAATTGAGACCACAGAAATACAAAGAATCATTAGAAATTATTATGAACAACTACATATCAACAAATTGGAAAACCTAGAATAAATGGATAAATTCCTGGACACATACAACCTACCAAGTTGAACTATGAAGAAATAGAAAACCTCAACAAACCAATAATGAGTAATGAGCTCAAAGGAGTAATAAGGAGTCTCCCATGAAAGAAAAGCCCAGTACCTGATGGCTGCACTGCTGAATTCTACCAAACATTGAAAGAACTAATAACAGTTGTACTCACATGCTTCAAAAAAATTGAAGAGGAAGGAATACTTCCAAACTCATTTTATGATACTGAAACCAGACAAGGACAAAACAAAGAAATAAAACTATAGGCCAATATCATTGATGAGCATAGATGCAAAAATCCTCAATAAAATACTAGCAAATTGAATTCAACAACACATTAAAAAGATCATTCACTGTGATCCAAGTGAGATTCATCCCAGGGGTGCAAAGATCGTTCAACATATGCAGATCAATAAACATGATACATCACATTAACAGAACCAAGAACAAAAAACATATTATCATTTCAATAGATGCTGACAAAGCATTTGATAAAATTCAACATCCCTTTGTGATAAAAAAAACCCTCAACAAACTGGGTATAGAGGAAATATACCTCAAACTAACAAATATTGCATATAACAAACTCATAGCTAACATTGTACTGAATAAGGAAATATTAAAAGCCTTTCCTTTAAGATCTAGAACAAGACAAGGATGACCACTTTTACCACTTTTATTCAAAATAATATTTGAAGTCCTGGCAAGAGTAATTAGACAAGAGAAAGAAATAAAGGGCACCCAAATCAGAAAGAAAGAAGTCAAATTAGCCTTGTTTGTAGACAACATGATGTTACACTAAGAAAAACCTAAAAACTCCACTAAAAAACTATTAGAACTGATAAACAAATTCAGTAAACTTTCAGGATACAAAATCAATATATAAAAACCATATGCCAACAGTGAACAATCTGAAAAAGAAATCAAGAAAGCAATTCTATTTAAAATAGCTACAAAGAATATAAAATATCTAGTAATCAATTTATCCAAAGAAGTGAAAAGATCTATGTAAGGAAAACTATAAAACACTGACGAAAGAATTTGAAGAGGACATAAAAAAGAAAATGGAAAGATATTCCATGCTCACGGATTGGAAGAATTAATATTGTTAAAATAACAATATTACCCAAAGCAATCTACAGATTCAATGGAATCCCTATTAAGATACCAATGACATTCTTCACAGAAACAGAGTAAACAATTCTAAAACTTATACAGAACCACAAAAGACCCTGAATAGTAAAAGCAGTCCTGAGCAAAAAGAACAAAGCTGGAGGCATCACCCTACCTGACTTCAAAATATACTACAAAGCTGTAGTAACCAAATCAGCATGGTACTGGTATAAAAATAGACACATAGACCAATGAAACAAAATAGAGAACCCAGATAGATAAATCCATGCATTTATAGTCAACTCATTTTCAACAAAGGTGTCAAGGAGATATAATGGGGAAAGGACAGATTCTTCAATAAATGGTGCTGGGAAAACTGGATATCCATATGCAGAAGAAAGAAACTAGACCCCTATCTCTTGCCGTATGCAAAAATCAAATCAAAATGAATTAAAGACTTAAGTCTATGACCTGAAACTACAAAACCACTAGAAGAAAACACTGGGGAAACTCTCCAGAACATTGACCTGGGCAAAAGATTTTTGCTAAGACCTCAAAAGCACACACAACCAAAGCAAAAATAGACAAATGGGATTACATCAAGCCAAAAAGCTCCTGGGACAGCGAAGGAAGCAATCAACAAAGAGACAATTCATAGAATGTGAGAAAATATTTGGAAACCACCCATCTGACAAAAGATTAATAAACAATATAGAAGGAGACCAAACAACTCAATAGCAAAACAAGAAACCCCCACAGAACCCAAATAATCCAATTAAAAATGGGCAAGGCCAGACATGGTGCCTCACACCTGTAATCCTGGTACTGTGGGAGGCTAAGATGGCAGGATTGCTTGAGGCCAAGTTTGAGACCAGCTTGCACAAGATAGCAAGACCTTGTCTCTACAAAAAAATTTTAAAAATTAGCCAGGCATGGTGGTGTGGGTCTGTAGTTCCAGCTACTTGGGAGTCTGAGGGGGAGGATTGCTTAATCCCAGGAGTTCAAAGTTATAGTGAGCTATAATCACACCAGTACACTCCAGCCTGGGTAACAGAGCAAGACCCTATCTCTAAAACAAACAAAACAAACAAACAAACCAAAAAAAAAAAAAAAAAAAACCCCAAAAAACCAAAAAAACAACCAAACAAAACCAGGCAAAAGATATAAATAGACATTTCTCAAAGGAAGACATACAAATGGCCAATAGATATATTAAAAAATGCTCAACATCACTAATCATCAGGTAAATGCAAATCAAACCCACGATGAGGTATCATCTCACTCCAGTTAAAATGGCTTTTACCAAAAAGAAAAGGAATGATGGATGCCGGTGAGGATGTGGAGAAATGGGAACCCTCATACACTCTTGGTGAGAATGTAAATTAGTACGGCCACTATGGAAAACAGTATGGAGGTTCCTCAAAAAGCTAAAAATAGAGCTACATATGATCCATCAATCCCACTACTGGGTATATATCCAAAAGAAAGGAAATCAATATGTCAAAGGGATATCTTCACTCCCATGTTTAATGCAGCACTATTCAGAATAGCCAACATCTGGAATCAATCTAAGTGCCCACCAATGTTTGAACAGATAAAGAAAATGTGGTATATATATGCAATTAAATATTGTCCAGCCATAAAAGTGAATGAAATCCTGTCATTTGCAGAAGTATGGATGGAACTGAAAGTCATTATGTTAAGTGAATGAGCCAAGCACAGAAAGACAAATATTGCATGTTCTCACTGATATGTGGGACCTGGAAAAGTGGATCTCATGAAGATGAAGAGTAGATTGCTTGTTATCAAAGGTGGAAAGGGTGTCGGGGAGGGGAGATGAAGAGAGGTTGATTAAATACAAATGTACAGTTTGATAGAAGAAATAAGACCTAGTGTGTGACAGATCAGTGGGGTGACTATAGTTTACAATAATCTATTATATATTTCAAAATAGCTAGATGAAAATAATTTGAATGTTTCTACCATAAAGGCAAAACAAATATTTAAGGTGGTGGATATCCCAATTACGCTGATTTGATCTTTATGAATTATACGAGTTAAATTATATATCCCCAGAATATGTACATATATTATGTATCAATAAAAAAATTTAAAAATATCCCACCAGCCTTTTTCACAGGACTTGACAAGCTGATTCTAAAATTTATATGGAAAATCAAAGGATCTGCAATATCCAAAGTCATCTTGGAAAACAAAAATAATATTGGGGAACTTACGTTGTTGAACTTCAAGACTTATTTTAAAGTTACAGTAATCAAAAGTGTATTGGGTAATACTGGCATAGGAATCAATGAATGAACCAATGGAATAAGTAGAGAGCCCAGAAATAGAAACACATCATGGCCATTTGGTTCTGGACAAGGTGCCAAAGCAATCCAATGGGAAAAGGAAGGTCTTTTTAAGAGATAGTGCTGGAACAACTGGGCATTGCCATAGAAAAAAAATGAACTGCTACCCTTACCTCACACCATACACAAAAATTAATTCAAGATGGATCATAGACCTAAACATAAAAGCTAAAACTATAAGGCCTCTAGAAGAAAACACAGGAGAATATCTTTGTGACTTGAGCATAGATAAAGTTTTCTTAGGACACAGGAAGCAATAAATGATAAATAAAACTTCATGGCCGGGCGCGGTGGCTCACGCCTGTAATCCTAGCACTCTGGGAGGCCGAGGTGGGCGGATCGTTTGAGCTCAGGAGTTCGAGACCAGCCTGAGTAAGAGCGAGACCCCATCTCTACTAAAAATAGAAAGAAATTATATGGACAGCTAAAAATATATATAGAAAAAGTTAGCCGGGCATGGTGGCGCATGCCTGTAGTCCCAGCTACTCGGGAGGCTGAGACAGGAGGATCCTTTGAGCTCAGGAGTTTGAGGTTGCTGTGAGCTAGGCTGACGCCACGGCACTCACTCTAGCCTGGGCAACAGAGTGAGACTCTGTCTCAAAAAAAAAAAACAAAACAAACAAACAAAAAAAACCTTCATAAAAATTAAAAACTTCTGTTCATCATACACATTGTTAAGAACAAAGCAAGACATAGATAGGAAAAAATATTTTGCCTGACAAAAACTTGATATACAGAATATATAAGGAACTCCTTAACTCAACAGTAAAAAACCAAAAAATTTAACTTTTAAAAATAGGCATAATATTTCAATAGATGCTTCACAAATTAATATATATAAATGGCCAAGAAGCACATAAAAAAGGGCTTAACATCACTAGTCATTAAGGAATTGCAAATGAAAACCACAAAGAAAAACCACTACACACTTACTGGCATGGCTAAAAGTAAGAACATTGAAACACCAAATGTTGGCAAGGATTTGGAACAACAGGCGCTTTCATACATTGTTGGTGGGAATGTAAAATTGCATTGTTACTTTGACAAAGGTTGAGCAGTTTCTTAGAAAATTGAACATATGTCTATCCTGTAACCTAGCTATTACACCTTAGGTATTTACCCAAGGGAGATTAAAAAACAAACAAACAAACAAAAAAAACATGTCCAGAAAAAGACTTACACAAAAATGGTCATAGAAGCTTTACTTATGATAGTGCCAAACTGGAAAAAGCCCAGGTGTCCATCAGTAGCAAAGTAGATAAACTGTGGTGTATTTATAACTATTGTTAGACACAGTAGCATGAATGAATCTCGAAAAGGCTATGTTGGTGAAAGAAATCTTTCACAAAAGAGTGCATCCTCTATGGTTCCAATTTATGAAGTCGGATAGTTGGATAACAGGCAAAACTAATCTATTATGGCAAAAGAAAAAAGAAAAAAAATCAGTGGATGCATCTAGGGGTTAAGGGACCCAGGACTGACTAGAAGGGGATGAAGAGAGATGCCAGACAGACCACAGGATGCCCAGTTAAATTTGAATTTCAGATAAACAAGGAATAATTCTTAGAACAAGAATTTCCCATGCAATAGTTGGGGCATCATTGTACTAAAAACAATGATATGTTGATTACCTGAAATTCAAATTTAACTGAGAATCCTGTTATTTTTCCTTCTAAATCTGGTAACATGAGGTATGAGAAAACTTTCTAGAGTGATGATGATGTTTTATATACTATAGGGGTTTAGGTTACACAGGTATACATGTTTGTCAAAACTCCTTTAATGTCACATTCAAAATTTGTATATTAAAATTTACATAAGTGTTCTAAGAACACTATGAACAAATGTTGAACTCTAGTTAATGATATGCTTGCTGAAGTGCTAAGTGTATTGATGTCTGCAGCTTACTTTGAAATGCAATAACAATTAAGGATGGATTGAAGAATGGATAGAGAGATAGATAAAAGGACAGATTTGTGATAAAGCAAATACCATAAAATGTTAACTGTGGCATCTAGGTGGTGGGCATGTGGGTGCTAACTGTATACTTCTACAGCTTTTCTGTTTGAAAATTTTCACAATAAAATGTCCAGAAAAACTCAAGGGTAAAAGCTTCACGATGAATAGTGTGATATCCATTTTATAAAATGTAGATAAATATACACAAAGAATAATCAAAGAGAAATGCATTTCAGTATAAGAGTTGTTATCCAGAAAGAACAAACAAACAAAAAACCTTGCAGAATCCCACCAGAGAGTAAAAGGGTACATGACGTTTTTTTCAAATTAAGCAGCTGAAGTTGTCCAAGAGGTTGATTTTAAAATGTAAGGCACTGATTTGCAATGAAAGGCATGGACTAAAAATGTCCTGTTCTGTAAGACTTCAAGAAAAGCCACATCTTGTTTTAATGTGGCTCAAGGGGTCCATCCTGGAAGCAGCCCCAGTTGTTGTGTTGCGATTCAGAACCCCTGACTGTAACTGTAACCTGCCACCCAGCTCAGAGACACAGTCTGCACAGAGCAGCCCCAGCCACACGGAGACGGTGACCCTGGTCTCCTCAGAGTGGTAAGCATGGAAAAAGGATTAAGGGGATAGAAATCAGCACAGAGATAAGAAAAATGCATACCAAATCCGTGATAGTACTACTTTGTGCGAGGTTTAGAAATAAATCTTGAAATTATCATGGTAACGTGTACGTATTATTTGTTTTTTAAGGCATTTGAAATATTTAGAAGAATGTCTTGTTAGAGAGTCTGGCATATTACCCTTAAGATATTAATTTGAAACACTTAATATTAATTTCATATTATCTTATGACTTATTTTGAAAAATGTGAAAAGTTGAATGATGATAGATTCAGATAATTCAAAACGTGTAAAAGAATTCAATTACTTTTGTAATCAGTATTGAGATTTTTCAAATAATTTGATTTATGGAATCTTTTCTTTTCCTTCCTTCCTTCCTTTTTTTTTTTTTTTTTTTGAGACAGGGTCTTGCTCTGTCACCCAGGCTGGAGTGCAGTGGTGTCATCACAGCTCACTGCAACCTCCAACTCTTGGGCTCAAGTGGATCCTCCTGCCTCAGCCCCTGGAGTAGCTGGGACTACAGGTGCACAGCACCACAGCCCGCTAATTTTAAAAAATCTTTTTTGTTGAGATAGGATCTCCCTATGTTGCCCAGGCTGGTCTAGAACTGCTGGCCTCAAGAGATCCTCCAGCCTCAGCCTCCCAAAGTGCTAAAATTACAAGCATGAGCCACCACGCCCAGCCTGATTTATGGAATCTTTAAATTAAGATTTAACAAAGTCTAGGAAAGGAATTTAAATGCTTAGGATGGTTTTGCTGGAAAGAAATGTAAGCCTTTCTTATCAGGAATTTGATGAAAAAATAAGATACATTAGGTTTATGACTATAGTTTGAAATGCCTAGGAAACCCAGGTAACCAAGCTTATTAACATATTTTCCCCAAACATAGATATTAAATACCTTTTAAAGAAGAGTTCTGTTGTTAGTTGCTAAGATAAAAATTAAAAAAAAAAACAAAAAACATTTCAGAATCAAAGTGGTTTGAGGAGTGGGGGTGAGGGAAGTTCCCTCTGTTGGAATCTGAAGGGCTTTTTGATGACATGGCTGTTGAGAAGGGTGCTGAGGAGTGACACAGAGGCAGACAGGAGAGAGGGCACTCAGACAAAGGAAAGGCATGGAATTCTTTCAGGAAATGCCAGGAGTCAAGTGTGGTTGGGTCATTTGGGGGTCATGGCAGGGGAGCTGGTGGGAGCATGTGGAGAGGGAAGCCATGGTGGGAGTCCACAAAGATCTGCTGAGTTTCTTGAGCCAAGCCCAGCCGGGGCCCTAAATGCAAAAAGGCACAGGGTGGAGAGTTGGACATAACAGACCACAACCGGGAGAGACCATGTGCAAGTTGTGGTCTGTTGTCTGCATATAGACCGCCTGGTTCTGGCATGTTGTTGCTCACACCTAATATATCAGTGTGAGACTTGTACATCATCCACTGGCCAAATGAGCGCCCGCTGGGTCCTGTCCTTGTTGGCTGGTGCATTGCAGGGGGACTGCCACCTCCAGGACGTGTCCTGGCACCACCCCTGTTCCATCCCTCCATGTTGGATCAGAGCAGCACAGTGACATGCCTTCAATGTCCTGATTCCTTATAAATCAGGATCCGCCTGAGCGTTTCCGTGGCTCAGTGAGGGATCCTGCCCACCTAGGGGGGTCCCACTCCTTGATCTCCAGCATGGGGTACTGGTCAGCTCTTCACAGTTTCACCACGGCTCCTCCCTCCCACCTCAGGATGCTCCTTGATGGCCCAACCGGGCTTGTCTAGGGCCTTGAGCACTGAGCACCATGTCATCCCCTTGGGATGGTCTGGGGTTTCTATAGATATATGGGTTAGAATTTCCTCTTTTTTTTTTTTTTTTTTTTCTGAGACAGAGTATCACTCTGTTGCCCAGGCTAGTGTGAATGCCGTGGCGTCAGCCTAGCTCACAGCAACCTCAAACTCCTGGGCTCAAGCAATCCTCCTGCCTCAGCCTCCCGAGTAGCTGGGACTACAGGCATGCGCCACCATGCCCGGCTAATTTTTTCTATATATTTAGCTGTCCATATAATTTCTTTCTATTTTTAGTAGAGACGGGGTCTCGCTCTTGCTCAGGCTGGTCTCGAACTCCTGAGCTCAAACGATCCACCCACCTTGGCCTCCCAGGGTGCTAGGATTACAGGCGTGAGCCACCGCGCTCGGCCTAGAATTTCCTCTTGATAGCTGCTTCTGAGACCACTGGGCCTCCCACCTGGGCTCTCGTTTGTCAGAGCACACTCTTGTCATAGTCTTGGGTCTCGGCAACCTGGTCCTGGGGCAAATGTGGCATGACTTTATTTAATTAGAGAGAGGGCACTGTGACCATCTTAAACACCTTTCTCGGCCAAAGTGGGTTGTTACTTATTTATTTACTCATTTACTTACTCACCTAGGTCACCTAGGCCCCGGGGACACTGCAGAGAAGAGAGTGAAGTGCTAACCTGGCGTTACTAACCCCTGCCTCTCTGTGTCTTTGACAGCTGGCATTGGGGAGTGCTGGTTGCTTCGGATGGGTGGGAGATTTGGGGGTCTCCATGGTGCCGCCCCCACCCCCGCAGGCAGGTCCCTATGCTGACTCTGCAAACTGGTGCCACTCTGCCACGTCCTTGAGTGTCCACCCACGCTTTCTGGCTGGGCTGCTTTATGGCAGTCATTCCCCACTTCTGTGCTGGCCTCTGGCGTGAAGGCAGTGAGGAGCTGTCCTCTGAGACACGTGCTCTAATCACAGACCTGTTCCCAGAGGCCATGAGCATTGCTTTCCGCCCTCAGCCTGCTTTACTGACACCGCGACATGGGCTTCCTGTGTCCTGCTGGTCCTGAGGGTAAGGCCCCACCCCTGGCTGTCACATCCTTATGCTTTCGCAAGTCCTTCCCAGGGGGCACCGAGAATGCAGATGGACAACTTCCCCCCTTTCTCTTCTGCATAAACACGATGTTGTGCTGGCCTCAGTGCTTCCTGGCTGTGGGTGTAGGCAGGACCCCTCTGGAGTGAGGGTCTTATGACCGACTTTCAGGCAAGGTAGGTCAAGAATTCCTTTGTGACCATGCTTCAGGGGAGAAGGGCAGGAGGTGGCCTTCTTGCTTCTGAGGTTTCTTAATTTCCTTCAGCTTAAAATACTTGGTATGCTAAGGTGCCATATTTTTGAGTCTTGTGTTCTGAGCCTGACACTCTCCTCCTACCTTTCTGACCATTTCATCTCTCTTCCTTAATGGACTTCTCTCCCAGGCTTCTGTCCCTGTCCAGAGCAGGGCAGTGCCAGGGCTGGTGGGAGGAGGCCTCCAGGGGGTCTGGGGTGATCGGGGGCAGCTGAGAGTCCTGGATGCCCTGAGGTTACTGAAGGAGAAGGAGGGGCAGGATTGGAGGGCCAAGTGAATTTATTAGGTTGATCTACATGATGTTGCTGATATTTGACCAATTTTGACCAATAAAAATAGTAATTTCATCTGTTTCAAACTAAAACTTCAGAAATTGCTTCAGCAGGGCCCATGTCCAACTATACTGGAAACCAGGCTCCTGGAAGCTTAGGGAGCATCCATGGAAGTAACTAGAAACAAAGCAAAAAAGGCTCCTCTGTACATTTACAGCAAGAGGCACGTGCCGCCCCTGGGAGGTGAAGGGGTCTATGTGGAGTCCTGGGTGGCTGTGACGAGGCTCTCTTCCTGCTGCAGTCTACCTCGCGCCATCGCAGGAGGACAGAGCAGCACAGTAGACTGCAGTACCTCTGCGACTGGGCGCGTTTTTCAGAGTGGGCTCTGAACTGCCGTGGTTTTGTGGATCTGCACGGCAGGCTGTAAAGCAGAGCGACAGCCAGAGTTTGAGAAATAGAGTTTGAGTCTCCGAACCTCAGTTTCTTCATCTGTAGATGGGGGTGATAATGCCGACCTCTGAGGACTGTGTATGCGTCTGCTTGTGCTGCACAGACTGGGTGGCTTACTCTGGCGGCTGGAAGTCCGAGACCAAGGTGCCGGCAGGGCTGGTTTCTGGTGAGGCCTCTCCTGGCTTGCAGAAGATGGATGCCCTCCTGCTGTGTCCTCGCGTGGCCTCTTCTCCGTGCACACGTGGAGAAAGAGATCTGTGGTGTCTCTTCCCCTTCTTGTAAGAACACCAGTGCCATCAGATTAGGGTGCCGCACTCACCACCTCGCTTAACCTTCATTGCCTCCTCATGGGCCCTGTCTCCAAATAGTCAGGTTAGGGGTTAGGGCTTCAACATGTGAATTTGAGGCAGGTCGGGGGAATTGAGTTCATAACAAACCATCTTGAGGATGGTGGGACACAGATTGTGCTCTGAGAGTGGCTCTTTTGATGTGGGCTGTGGAGGAGATCAAGCAGGTTTTGGCAAACCCGGCTGACAAGAAAGATCCGAGCAGCCCAAGACAGAGATGAAGCCCCAGGTCCTTGGAGAAGGGCTGACGTTAACACCAGACCCCGCTCGATAGCATCAGTATTTTGCTGCACCTCGATTTATGCTTAAACTGTTTAATAACTACCTGTGTTTTCCTTCCTCTGTGCCACCTTCCCCCACACTTCCTACGTGCAGTCAGCCGCCAGATTGCCTTGTCTGCCTTCCCCACGGTCCGATTAGTTCAGACCTCCGTCCTGGACGGCTTGGCATGAACAGTAGCTCTCTGTCCGGCCTTCTGCCTTCAGCCAGTGCGATCCGCTGTCACCGCAGCCGGGCTGATCGAGTGAAACGTAGACTAGATCCTATCGCTTCCCTACTGGAAATGTTTCATTGACTTCCTGTGATTTTTAAAATCAATCCAAACTTGATAACAGGCTCACAGGGCCTGTACTGTCCCCTCTGGCTTCTGCGTGGCTGCTGGCGTGGCTGCCCGCCAGCCCCACCTTTTTCATCCTCTGACCCAGGTGCACCCTGCCTGCTCTGGTCTGCCCCCCACACCCTGTGCCACGCTCACTTTTCAGATTTCAGGTTCCAAGTCACACAATACGGAAAGCCTTTTTTTGGAGGTTGGGTGGGGTCTAACCCATGTGCCCACAGGGCACCCCATTATTCCTGTCCTGACAGTTATTGCAACATGCTGACCTCACCTGTAGCCTTCTCTGTCTCCCCCTTTAGCCTGTAAGCTCTGGGAGGTGGCTGCCCATGTCTGCAGTCTTGTTTGTTGTAGCCCCAGCACCCAGCACAGCAACTGGCACATAGCATATGCTCAGTAAATATTAGTGGCATTAATTATCCTTTAAAATCATTTTTAATATTTGCACACCCATGTTCACAGCAGCATTATTTACAATAGTCAAAAGGTGGAAACAACCCAAATGTCCACTGATGGATGAATGGATAAACAAAATATGGTCTATATATACAATAGAATATTATTCAACCTTAAAAAGGAATGGAATTCTGGTACACGCTGCCACACAGATGAACCTTGCAGACAGTATGCTAAGTGAAATAAACTAGACACAAAAGGACAAATACCTGTGATTCTTCTCACTTGAGGTTCCTAGTCAAACTCATAGAAGTAGAGAGAAGAACAATGTTTGCCGGGGCCTGGGGGCGAAGGGATGGGGAGTTAGTGTTCGGTGAGTACAGAGTTTCAGCTGGGGAAGAGAAGAATGTTCTGGAGATGGATGGTGGTGATGGCTTCCCAACAGTGTGAATGGTCTTAATGTCATAGAACTGTACACTTAAAATGGGAAAGAGGGTAAATTTTATGTTATGTTTATTTACAACAATAAAAATAACTACACTAAAAATAATTTTTATGAACTTCCAGTGCAAAAAATAAAACCTTCAGGTAATACTGCAGAGAGAGAGAAATGGATCGTGCCCCTGCGGGGGGCTGTGGTCAAGGTTCAGGAGCCCTGGTGGGCAGCTGGGATCATTGCCTCTGGCTGTGCCTCAGGTCACCCTCGCATGTGCTCCAGACTCCGCTGCTCATTTTGGTGTTCATTTTAATGGAGGTATTTAAAATGAGCACTCAGGTTTTATGAAACACTGTCCTTAGGGTCTACTCACCAGGCTGCCTGCTAAGCAAGAGTGCCTCCAAATGGGCGACTCTGCAACTTCAGGAAGGAAAGGTCACTAAAGCCCCCAGTGGCAGACTGTTCCCAGATGCCCGTAACTGCATCTCCCGCCTTGCACGAGTTTGCGCAAGGCTCGTCTCTCCTCCCATCAAGAGGTGGGGTCTCTTTCCTACCCCCTCAAGTCTGAGATGGCAGAAGTGACCTTGTGGGGCTTCCGAGGCAGCGCTGTCACTGCTTCTGTGCTCTGGGGGGAGCCAGCTGCCATGCAGTCAGGAAGCTCCTGCTGAAAGGCTGGTTTCTGTGGGGGGCCGTGTCAGAGCCCCGCTCAGCCCAGCTGCCGTCCACTGTGGCTTCACAAGACACCAGTCTGACGGCTCGTGGAACAGAGCAGGCTGACCAGGCACTGGAAATAGCAAAGCATTGCTGTTCTAAGTCACTAGGTTTTGAAATGGCTTGATTCACAGCAATAGATTACCAAGACCGCCTCCAACAAATTAAACACGGAGAACACAGAACTGTATTACTGAGAGCTCTGGCACTTCTCCCCGGTTTGTATTCACTGTAATGCTATTAAAATATATTAAAAAGAACGAAATCCACCTACACCTCCATCATCCCAATGCGTCGCCCATTTTCATTTTCAGCACACATTTCTGGAACGTGATGGCAGGCACACAGGGTCAGGCGATGCTGTGTTTATCGAGTACATAACGTCTTGAACGTCCTAGCTCTGTATCAGTCATTCACACACTCAGCAAGCAGTCACTGAGATCTACTTTATGCCAGTCACTGAGGATTTAGAGCTAAATGACTACATACTATTTTTTCACAATTTTGACCAACACTTCCATAATCATTTCTTTGAAATGGCCTTTTGAGTTAAACACAAATTGAGCCAGGTGTTTCTTTTGTCTATTTGGAAATTTTAACTTCAAAGAATGTATGGCAGCTTATTATAATATGATCTATGGTGTTAAACCATAAAATTAAAATTAAAACTATCAGGAAAGGAAAATAAATATACCATGAATATGTCTAATAGAATTGTAGGTCTGAGATTTCAGGCAGGACAAAACACACACACACACGCGCGCAAACACACACACACACACACACACACACACACACGGACAGCGAGTCGGTCATTCCCCTACTGGGGACGGAGGTTCCGCCCTCACCAGCCGGAGCGGCGGCCGGAGTCCGAGGGAGGAGGTGGCGGCAGCCGGTGCAGGCCGGAGTGTGCCACGTGGGGAGGGCGCCCGGACCCGGACGCTGTTTGGACGCTGATGGGAAGATTCCGGAGCGGCCAAAACTGAGGATTCAGGGGAGAGGGGCCGGCTCACGCGCAGGGTCCCCGAAACTGCCTGGGGAGGGGTCTGCAACTCTCCCGGGGGAGACTGGCCGTCTAAGAGAAGGGTGGCTGCCTTTGCGCCATTGAGACAAGGGGAAGAAAGAGGAGATAAACAGAGATGGAAACGGGTTTGTGGATCTGGAAGGAAAACAGGCCGCGATTTCTGTGTGTGTGTTTTTTTCCTTTTGTTTGTTTTGGGTTTTGTTTTTTCAACTTAAAAGTACAAGATGAGACGCGAGTGCGGGAGAGGGGCTGGAGGTTTGGAGAGACGCGGAAGGTACCGACGACCCTGGCTGAGCTACTGACGGTCAGGTCCAGACCGCCGGGACGTGCGAGCCCAGGAGCGGACGGGAGCAAGCGGCCGGTCGCGACAGCGGCGTCTCGGAGTCTTCAGAGCGGGCTCCCGCCCAGTCCGGACCCCGCCTCTCGGCTCCGGGCCGAGGTTTGCGGGGTCCCAGGTGGCGGGACTGGTGATTCGTGGAGCGCGCGGAGACGGGCAGGGGGCGCGGCCAATGGGCCGCGGCCGGGCGGTTGGCGGGCAGGCGGCTCCCGGCGGGCGCAGGCGCAGGTAGGCCGGGGCGCCGGGCTGGGAGCCGAGGCCGCGGGCGGGACCGGGCGGCGGGGCCGGGTCTCAGGAAAGCCGGCCGGGCAGTGCAAGCCCGGCTTATAGTCATCGCTCCGCACAGTCGCTGGGCCTTGGACTCTGTAGTTGGAGCTAACTGGGACTCGGCCACTAAGCTGTTGTGGAAGGAAGGCAGGCAGGCAACGGTCCGTGCGCCGGCGCTCGCTTGCCCCTTCCACGGGCGCGGGCCGAAGGGGGCGGCCGGGCGCCCCGCCCCTGCCTGCCCAGGTGGGCGCTGCCGGGCTCTCATCCAGGCACCTACGTTTACTGGGATGCGTAATTGTGCGAGAATTACTCAACCATGCTAAATCTAACTCTTGTAAGACAAGAATAATTATACCTATCCCATGAGCTTGGTCCAAGGAATAACTGACATAATGAACTCATAACCGTCCATTTGCAGCCCAATGCCTGGCCCATAGTAAGTGCTCCATAAACCCACTGTTTCTCCACCATTCCAGTGAGCTCCTCTGCTCTTGTCCTTGGCGGCCCACCATCCCGGGCAGCCCCACAGCTCTTCCTGCGCCCACCAGGCCGGAGCTGCCCCCTAATTCCTATGTGTGGTCTGCTTGAATGTGATCTGATGCTTGGGAGATAATTTTAAAATATCACCAAGTCTTTTAAAGAGAGTCTTTCACACTAGCTGTGACAATTTTTCAATAAAAACATTGTTAAAATATGCAAACAAACAAACAAAAACCCAACCAGAAAATAACAAATGTTGGTGAGGATGTGGAGAAACCAGAACCCTTGTGCACTGGGAATGTAAAATGGTGCTGTTGCTGTGGAAAATGGTATGGTGATTCCTCAAAAAATTAAACGTAGATTTATCTTATTACCCAGCAATTCCACCTCTGGTCATATATCCAAAATAAGCAAAAGCAGGGACTGGAACAGATACTTGTACGTAGCTTTATTCACAATGGCCAAAAGGTGGAAACAACCCAAGTGTCCATTGACAGATGAATGGATAAATAGAATGTGATATATACACATCGTGGAATATTATTCAGCTTTTAAAAGGAAGGAAATTCTAGCACATGCTACAACATGCATGAACCTTGAGGATATTATAATAGCTGAGTAAAATAAGCTAGTCACAAAAGGACAATATTGTACGATTTCACTTATATGAGGCACTTAAGGTAGTCACATCTGACAACCAGAAAGCAGAACGGTGGCTGCCAGGGGCTGGAGGAGGGGAATGGGCGTTAGTGTTTAATGGGGACAGAGTTTCAGTTTGGTAAGTCTGGAGATGAATGGTGGTGATGGCGGCCAACAATGGGAATGTGCTTAATGCCACTGAACTGTACACTTAAAAATGGTTAAAATGGTAAATTTTATGTTCTGCATATTTTACCACACTAAAAAACCTAAATGCTTATTAAGAATGTAAACTTCAAGTCAAATGACTGGTCACTATTACATATAGGAACTTACATAAAGGAAGACAAACATTGGCAGTTACCCAAATTAAGCTAATAAAAAGATTTGAAATGTTTTACCCTTCTGTAGAGATATTGTTATCTAAACCTCCAGGACAAGGCTTGCCATATACAGATAGTCAATTAATGGTCAATGTTATTTTTATTATAAATAAAGTGCAGTGATAGGTACATTCTGAAGAGTTGTAGAGAGAAGCCAGTGCACTGTGTGCTTAGGAAATTTTCTGGCAAAAGTGCAAAGTGTAGAGATTTCCACAGAGCATTTAGAATAGTCAGACACAACAAGAATTGCTGAATTCCTGTATTTGTTCCTTCTGTCCTTTGTCCACTTACCAAGTATAATTAGGTTCTTGTTAAATGTGATGCTCTCTGCTGGATGAGACGGGCTTTGTGAATGTGAATAGGTTTGATCCCTGACCTCTACACGTGTAATTATCATGCGCTTGGGCCGTGGTGTCCCGAGGAGGACAGCCTTTATTACGGACTGAATGCAGAGCGGCGTGGCCACGTTGTGAGCCTGCAAACACTGCTGTTCGGGTTAGTTGTTAAGGTCTGAAACAGAGCTGGTGATGGGTCTAAAACCTGAGCAGGCTTCTTGGATGTGCTTACAATTCTTGGCAACTGCTCTCACTTTCTGACCCCGAATTCTCTTTGCATTCCTCTCCCTCCTAAGGCACTGTCAGAGTTCTCCTGGTCTCCGATGCCGGCGGGCCCCTGAAAGTCTGAGGACATGGCTGCGGCAGCAGTGGCTGGACTGATCCCTGTGCTGCACTCTGTGGCTGGTGACAAGTCTGGCTACTACATTGGGCGGCAGCTGTGGTTTGGCTTAATCGCCCTGTACGGGGTGGTGGTGTACGTGGTCCGCATGCCCTGGGCACACATCCATGAAGATTTCTGGTGCCATGGCAACATCACCTATCCGTGCTTGATTGAGTGTTTTGAAAAAAACTTTACCAACCCTGTCACGGGAATTTGGTACTTCTTCTTCTTCATCTTCACCACTCTCTTCTTCCTCATGGAATTCCTCATGGCTCAGATTCGGCACAAGCAGCTCAAGATGAAGTCGATGGACTTGGTGGTAGGTGCAGCAGAGGAGGGCTCCATGACGGGGATCCAGGAACACATCCTCTCTTCCAAGGAGCATTCCATCCTGAACTTCCACCAGGAGAAGATGCTTCTGCTTTTGTACCTCCTGTACTTCCTCCTGCAGGTGGGTGCCCAGTGTGTGTTTTTATTCCTTCTCATGTTTCAGCACCTGCCCTTGGTGACACAAGCCGTCACTAACTGCAGCACCTATGACTGCCCCGGCCCCTACCTCTGCCTGATCCGGGCGACCATGGAGAAGCGGATGTCCATCTACACCCTTATCACCCTGTCCTTGCTCATCATCATCTTCTGCACAGGCTTCTTCATGTACAGCATTCACCATTACCTGTTGAAGGGCATTTCCAGCTTTAAGTTTTGGATGAACTGACGTTTGGGAGGAAAAGCAGCCTTCTTACTTAAAATCTTTTCCCACTTGAACTATGCTGTTTGTGTTTCTCTAAATATTGTGTCTGGGGCAGCACCTCCTCCTGCTAACCTTCTTTGATTTTCTCCTTTAAAAAATAAATGTTTGCTGTTCTTGTTTTCTTTCTCTACAGCCAGGCTGAGGTTGTCTTACTGTGGGTGGGTGGTATGCAACAGGTGACATTGAAGAGCTCTTTCCCCCAGGCTGCCTAATTTCATCCTCATCATAAGGCTGTGACACTGAGCTTGTCACTTCATCCTTCCAGGATCTTCCAATCAGGAAGAGTTTCCATACACTTAGAACTAAGAGCTTTAAATTGATTCACTTGTACTCTGGCTTCTCCAGTATTTGTTTCTATTAAAATACAGAGAAGACAATTTTCTCCAAAGGAAAATTCTAGAGTGGACTTGCAGGGTAGGTTCACCCTGGTTCTGCCCCTGGGGGTTCCCCAAGCTCCTAGGTGTGGGCTAGTCTTGACACCTCGCTTGAGGCTCCAGTGAGGACTAAATAAATGTGGCTGAGTCCCACCGGGGAGAGGATGGGTGGGAATGAGGTTCAGTGGAAGCAATCCGCTGGGTTTCACTGCACCAAGAATCATGCCTTGCTCCAGACCCGGCCTGTCTACCAAGATGGCTGCAGCCCAGCTCAGATCTATGTAGAGGTTATGAACCCCTCTTTGGGGCTCCCTGCTGAGTCTTGTTGTTTGCAAGCACAAGGAAGCTTGACCAGACATGGCTAAAGCTCTTCACATTTGGAGGGGCAAAGATGGGGGTGAGAATAAGGACATTGCAGAGAAGGTATGGTCAGTCACCTCACCCTGTGCTAGGCATATCATCCCCCAAAGTAATTTGAGGGACCATCCTGTGCCCAAGGCTTGGGCTCCTTCCAGGGCCTCAGGGTGAGATATGGAGTAGAGGGCACCCAGGAGCCCGGCCTTGCTGGGTACGCTCTGTGCTGTCCAAGTGAGCACGATGTCCCCGATCACCTGTTGAATGTAGTGAAGATTTTCTTCTAGTATAGTCTTGGTTCTGAGGCCATCCATGGCCTACAGACCCTGAGATGACACCCACTCATTTTCTGCCTCCGGTTGTCCAGGCCTTTGTGCAGTCCCCTCCTTCTGACTCCTTCTGAGTGCAGGCGGGGGCTGTGACTTGCTGCCAACCAGTAGGACAAGGCAAAGCATGCCACTCCTGTGATCCCAGCATGTTACGTGGAAGTCCATGTTAGTAGACTAGAGTGAAAGACTCTCCCTTGCTGGCTTTGAGGAAGGAAGTTGCCATGTTATGAGAAGGCTGATGGAGGGAGAGACACGGCGAGGAATTGCAGGCAGCCTCTTAGTGCTGAGAGTGGCCCCAGCTAACGGCCAGTAGCAAAATGGGGACCTTGGTCATAGAACTGCACAGGAATTGACTTTTGCCAACAACTTGAATGAACTTTGAAGTGGAGTGTTCCCCAGTCGAGCCTCCAGATGAGAATACAGCCCAGTGTATACCTTCATTATAGCCTTGCGAGACCACGGGCAAAGGACCCACACACAGTTTCCTGACCCACAGGAACTGTGAGATGATATATATGTATTGTTTTGAGCTGCTAAGTGTGTTGAAATTTGTTATGCACATAAGAACACTAACACTGAGTCTAGGGCCCCCCACAACGGTACAGGAGCCAAGGAAGGCTGAACGGTCTCAGCATTAGGCATCTGTGGAGACCTGCTTTTCTTCCATCCCAGAAACAGTTATCCTTTGCCTTCTTGCAGCAGCTGACCTGGCTACATTGTAAGAGGCCTGAGAAAGTCTTAGCAGAGAGTGCCCGAGACTAAGACCACTGCTACTGCAGCTCCTGCCCCTCCTCCCTAGATAAGAAAGCTCCTGCACAGGCTGGCCCTGGAAAAATGCTCACTGTCCTGAAGAGATCCATCCTGTTCTGCATTTGGGCTCAGCTATGTGGGACCTGGGATCCCAGCACCATCAGTTGCACATACGATTACGAGTAAGTGCCCTCTGGACTCACACAACTCCCAGCAGGCACAAGGCTCAGCCACTGAAGCTGCCTGATACCATCTTCAGTGCTCACCGCATCTGTGCGCACCAAGCAACACGCACAACTGTGTGCAAGGCCCTGGGAAGCCCCCTTCTAAAACTCAGTTGGGTTTGTGGGAAGGCCAGCACCCTGTGGGTGAGGCTGTACCCAATGCATGTCTGGAGTTATGTAGAAGAGCAATTGCCTCTCAGATCTGTGGGACATTTTAGGGGTGAATCCCAGCCAAGTGTTGGCTGTGTACCCAGTGCCTAGAAACAGTTTTTGGAACATAGTAGGGATTCAATAAATAGTTTTGGGCACATGGAGTATAACCACATGCTCTCAGAGAAGCTTGATGCTGTTTCTAGGGCCTGTGGGTAGTGGTAAAACTGTTCTCAGGCAGATTCATTGAGAGTCCAAACTCAGTCTGATTTATATCTCAGGTAAACCTACCATGTCCACTCTCCCTGGGCTTGTCCTGGTTGCAGATGGTGGTTCCCAGTGGTTGGGTCTGTGCCATCTTGTTGCAAAGGAGAGATGGGACGGCAGTCTGGACAGAAACAGCCATCAGTCAGCAGCTACGTTTCAGTATTTTCCTGTCCCGATAGAGATTGTTCCAGGCAGAGGGAACAGCAAGGCCCTGACCCAAGGTGGTGGATTGGTCAGGGCTCAGTCAGGGACAGAGCCACACCAGTAATTTGAGCAGGGAGAATTTAATACAAAGACTCATTGACTAGTAAAAGGTGGTTAACTACTTAAAGAGGCAGGAAGAGAACTCGAAGGCACCCAGAAGTAGCAACTGCAGAAAGCAGCTTCTACCTCTAGGTCTGAGGGAGAGTGAACAAGGAAGGACGTAAGAGTGGCACGTCTGCCGCGGAAGCGTGCAGTCTGCCTCCGAGGGAACCTGCCAGCGTGTGGGGCAGAACTAACCCAGCAGCAGGGCGCTGCCAGAGGGCGAGGCAGAGGCCCGTCCGTGCGGGCTGCCTAGGTGAGCGCCACCAAGCCTCCAGCAGGCCAAAGAACTCCCGCTGCACCAAAGAATGGCACTCTGGGAGGAATCCCCTTCTTTCTGTTATTGCCGCTCAGTGTCCATCCCATATTGTGGTAAAATACATATAACATAAAATTGATCATTTTAGCCATTCTAAGTGGCATTAAATACATTCATGATGTGCAGCCATCATCACCATCATCTCCAGAACGCTTTTGATCTTGTAAAACTGAACTCTGTCCGCGTTAAACAACGACTCTCCGTTTCCCTCTCTCCAGCCCTGCAACCACCATTCCATTTTCTGTCTGCATGAGTTTGACTACATGAAATATCTCATATAAGTAGAATCATACCATATGTGTATTTTTGTGACTGGGTTATTTCCCTTAGCATAATGTCCTCTAGGTTCATCCACGTTGTAGCAAATTGTAGAATTTCCTTCTTTTTAAGACTAACAGCCATTTGCGTGTATAGACCATGTTTTCCTTATCCATTCATCTCCGGATGAACACTTAGGTTGCTTGCATGTCTTAGCTACTGTGAATAGTGCTGCTATGAGCACAGGTGTACAAATGTCCTTGAGACCCTGCTTTCAGCTCTTTGGGAATATACCCAGAAGTGGGATTGCTGAATCACATGGTAATTCTACTTTTAATTTTTTGAGGAACTGCCATACTGTTTTCCACAGTGACTGCCATTTTACATTGCCAACAGTGCATAGGTTTCCAATTTTCCACCTTCTTACCAACACTTATTTTGTGTTTATCCATTTATTTAAGAAAATGTTTTCAGAGACAAGATCTCTCCCTGTCACCCAGGCTGGAGTGCAGTGGTGCGATCATAGTTCATTGTAACTTTGACTCTTATGCTCAAGTGATCCTCCTGCCTCAGCCTCCCGAGTAGCTGGGACCACAGGTATGAGCCACTGGGCCTGGCCTGTTTGCTTTGTTTTGTTTTGTTTGCTTGTGGTAGCCTTCCTAACAGGTGTGAGGTGCTAGCTTACTGTAATTTCAATTTTCATTTCCCTAGTGATTAGTGATTTTTGACCATCTTTTAGTGTGCTGGTCATTTGTATGTCTTCTTTGAGGAAACATCTATTCAAGTCTATTTACAAATATTTTCTTCCATTTTGTGGGTTATTTTTACTCTGTTGAGAATGTCTTTTGATGCACAAAATTTTAACTTTCTTGAAGTTCGATTAGGCTGTTTTCTTAAGTATAAAATTTTTATTCCACTGCCCTATCACTTAAAATTAAGAATATAAGCAAATACCATCCAATGTCAGAAGAGATTCAAGGTGACTGTTTGCAGTATTTAGTGACAAATATTAGAATGGAAATTTTTAGTTCATTTAAAAAATAGTCAAGTTTCATTTAAGTAATATTTTTTTTTTTTTTGAGACAGAGTCTCGCTCTGTTGCCCAGGCTAGAGTGCCATGGTGTCAGCCTAGCTCACAGCAACCTCAAACTCCTGGGCTCAAGCAATCCTCCTGCCTCAGCCTCTCGAGTAGCTGGGACTGTAAGCGGGCACCACCATGCTCAGCTAATTTTTCTCTATATATGTTTTTAGTTGTTCATCTAATTTCTTTCTATTTTTAGTAGAGACGGGGTCTCATACTTCGTCAGGCTGGTCTCGAACTCCTGACCCCGAGCGATCCTCCTGCCTCGGCCTCCCAGAGTGCTAGGATTACAGGCATGAGCCACCACGCCTGGTCTCATTTAAGTAACAATTAAGTTTAGCTTTACCTATGTATATAATTAAACTTCCTTTGGCTTACACAATTCCATTTTATCCAACTGGGAGCCGTGTAGGATCAAGTCCTACTTTTTTCATTGATACAGCAATATTAAACAAACAATCAAAACACTCACACATGGTTTTAGCCTTTTCCCGTGTTTCTCCACACACATGTACTCCATGACGTCTGACTGGTATGCACAGGAGTCCGTGTATTCATTCACTGCATGAACCGTTCGCTCTTTCAAGTCTTTCTCCTCAGGTGTGCTCTCAGTAATGGGTACCACTAACATACCATCATATCTATAATCCCCCCTGAGGTGCATTTCCTTGTTCCTTTTGTCATCTCTTGGTATGTCATTTTAAACTCCCATCCTGGAAAGAGAAGAGCAGCCATGACAGCAGCTATAGGGTGGGTGTGAATCATGCCCCTGCTCCTTTTGTTGTGTGAGTATTCATGAAAAGAGGGGGACCCTGGCTGTTTTTTAGCTTCCTAGATGGCGAAGGTCCACTTATGTCCTTTCCATTTATATCACAAACAAACATGTCTTCAGGCTGAATTCGTTCCTTTTGCACTCCTGAAGGAGCAATGTAGATGTCATTGCCATGCTTCAAGCTAATGCCTCCTCCAGTTCCAGTGACCCAGCCCAAATGGTAAAAATGTTTGCAAAGTTCTGGAATCAGGTATCATGGACATTCGTTGTCCTGCTCGCCCTCTGGAGGGTGACAGCCAGACATGGCCCAGACGAGGGGAATCCTCAGCTTCCAATCTTCAGCTAAGGCTCATGTGGCCAAATGGGCTATTTTTTTTGTTGTTGTTGTTTTCTGTGCCTTTGGTGTCATATATAAGAAATCATCGCCAACTCCAATGTCATGAAGATTTTCCCCTACCTTCTTCCTCTAAGAGTTTTATTATTTTAGCTCTTATATTTAGGACTTTCATCCAATTTGAGGTAATTTTTGTATGTGGTATTAGATAAGGATATAACTTCATTCTTTTGCATGTGGATACACAGTTTTCCCAGAACCATCTGTTGAAGATACTGCCCTCTTCCCCGCTGAATGGTCGTGGCACCCTTCTCAAGGATCAACTGACTATATATGGGGTTTATATCTGGGCTTTCTATTCTAGTCCTTTGGTCTGTATGTCCACCTTTATGCCATTACCATACTGTTTAGACTTCTGTACTTTGTAAGTTTTTGTACTAAGTTTTGAAATCAGGATGTGTGAGCCCTCTAGCTTGTTCTTCTTTTTCAAGATTATTTTGGCTATTTGGGGGTCCCCTGAGATTCTGAATGAATTTTAGGATGGGTTTTTCTATTTTGGCAACAAACATCATTGGGATTTTAGTATATGGCTGCCAAAGTGAGCATGAGATTTTGATAAGAATTGCATTGAAGCTTCAGATTGCTTTGGGTAGTATTGACACCTTAAAATATGAAGTCTTCTAATCCATGAACATGGGGTATGTGACCATTTATTTATGTCTTCTGTAATTTCTTTCAGTAATGTTTTTGTAGTTTTCATAGTACAAGTTTTCATCTCCTTGGTTAATTCCTAAATATATTCTTTTTGGTGCTACTGTAAATAGAATTGTTTTCATAATTTCCTTTTCAGATTGTTCATTGGCAGTGTACAGAAATGCAACTGATTTTTATGTGATAACTTTGTATCCTGCTACTTTGCTGAATTGATTTATTAGTTCTAACTTTTTTGTGTGTGAGAAATCTTTCAGGTTTTCTACATAGAAAATAAAATAAACAGCAATAATTTTACTTCATACTTTCCAACTTGGATGGCTTTTGTTTCTTTTTCTTGCCTAATTGCTCTGGCTAGCACTTCCAGTACTATGTTGAATAAAAGTGGTGAACGAAAGCCTCCTTACTTTGTTCCTGATCTTAGATGAAAAGCTTTTAGTCTTTCACCATTGAGTGTGATGCTTGTTGTGGGCTTCTCATATATGGCTTTTATTATGTTGAGGTAATTTTCTTATATTCCTAGTTTGTTGAGTATCTTCATCATGAAAATGTGTTGAATTTTGCCAAATACATTTTTTTGCATCAATTAAGATGATCATTTGTTTTTTTCCCTTCATTCTGTTAATGTGGTATATTACATTGATCAATTTTCATATATTGAACCATCCTTGCATTCCAGGAATAAATCCCACTTGGTTATGGTGTATAATCCTTTTAATAAGGTGCTGAATTTGGTTCGCTAGTATTTTGTTGAGGACTTTTACATCAATGTTCATAAAAGATACTGGTCTGTAATTTTCTTATAGTGTCTTTGTCTGGCTTTGGTATCAGGGTAACGCTGGTCTCATAGAATGAGTAGGAAGTAGTCTCTCCTCTTCAATTTTCTGAAAAAGTTTGAAAAGGATTGGTTTTAGTTCTTTAAATGTTTGGTAGAATTCACCAGCAATGCCATCAGGTACAGGGTTTTTCTTTGTCAGGAGATTTTTATTTTTATTTTTATTTTTTTGAGACAGAGTCTCACTCTGTTGCCCAGGCTAGAGTGCCATGGTGTCAGCCTAGCTCACAGCAACCTCAAATTCCTGGGCTTAAGCCATCCTCCTGCCTCAGCCTCTCGAGTAGCCGGGACTGTAGGCGTGCGCCACCATACCCGGCTAATTTTTTTCTATATATATTTTTAGTTGTTCATCTAATTTCTTTCTATTTTTAGTAGAGACGGGCTCTCATACTTCCTCAGGCTGGTCTCGAACTCCTGACCCCGAGCAATCCTTCTGCCTCGGCCTCCCAGAGTGCTAGGATTACAGGCGTGAGCCACTGTGCCCGGCCTGTCAGGAGATTTTTTTTTTTTTTTTTTTTTTTGAGACAGAGTCTCACTCTGTTGCCCGGGCTAGAGTGAGTGCTGTGGCGTCAGTCTAGCTCACAGCAACCTCAAACTCCTGGGCTCAAGCAATCCTCCTGCCTCAGCCTCCCGAGTAGCTGGGACTACAGGCATGCACCACCATGCCCGGCTAATTTTTTGTATATATATATTTTAGTTGTCCATATAATTTCTTTCTATTTTTAGTAGAGACGGGGTCTCACTCTTGCTCAGGCTGGTCTCGAACTCCTGACCTCGAGCGATCCACCCGCCTTGGCCTCCCAGAGTGCTAGGATTACAGGCGTGAGCCACCACGCCCGGCCTCAGGAGATTTTTGATTACTGATTTAATCTTGTTGCTAGTTACAGGTTGATTCAGATATTCTATTTCTTCATAATTTAGTCTTGGTAAGTTTTGTTTTTGTGGGAATTTGTTCATTTCCTCTAGGTTTTCCAATTTGTTGGTGTACAATTGTTCATAGTACTCTCTTATAATCTTTTTTATTTCTGTAGAATCAGTAGTAAAGTCTCCACTTTCATTTTTTATCTTAGTAATCTGAGTCTTCTCTTTTTTCTTCTTAGTCCATCTAGCTAAAGCTTTGTGAATTTTGTTGATATTCTCAATGAACCAACTTTTGGTTTCATTGATTTTCTCTATTGTTTTTCCATTCTCTATTTCATTTATTGCTGTTCTAATTTTTATATTTCCCTGTTTGTTCTAGTTTTTGGTTTAGTTTGTTCTTCTTTTTCTAATTTCTTAAGTTGTAAAGTTAGATTATTAATTTAAGATGTATTTTGTTTTTTAACATAGAGTTTATAGCTATAAAATTTCCCCTTAGCACTGCTTTCACAAGTTTTGGTATGTTGTATTTTTGTTTTCATTTGACTCTAAGTATTTTCCAATTTCCCTTGTGATTTTTTTTCTTTGATCCATTGGTTGTTTAAGAGTGCATTGTTTAATTTCCACAAATTTGTGAATTTTCTAACTTTCCTTCTTTTATTGATTTCTAATTTCATCCTGTTGTGGTTTCAGAAGATACTTTGTATGATATCTATCTTTTATAATATATTAAAAATTAGGTGAACATGGTGGTGTGTGCCTGTAGTCCTAGCTACTTAGGAGGCTGAGGTGGGAGGATTGCTTAAGCCCAGGAGTTGGAGGTTAGAGTCAGCTATGATCACACAACTGCACACCAGCCTGGGTGACAGAATGAGACCCTGCATCTAGAAAAATTAAGATAAATAAATAAATCTGTTGAGACTTAATTTGTGGCCTAGTATATGGTCTATTCTGGAAAATGTTCCACATGCACTTGAGATGAATGTGTATGTTGTTGTTATTGGATAGAGTGTTCTGTATATGTCTGTTAGATATAGTTGGTTTATTGTGTTGTTTAAGTCCTCTATTTCCTTATTTATCTTCTGTCTGGTTACTAAATCCATTATTGAGAGTGAGGTATTGAAGTCTCCAACTCTTATTGTAGAACTGCCTATTTCTCCCTTCAAGTGTGTCTGAAGTTTTGTTTCACATATATTGATGGTTCATTATTAGGTGTGTAACTATTTATAATTGTTATATCTTCTTGCTATATTGACTGTTTTATTAACATATAATGTCTTTCTTTGTCTCTTACACCTTTTTTTCATTTAAAGGCTGTTTTTTGTTATTTTATTGTAGCCACTTCTGCTCTTTTTTGGCTACTATTTGCGTGGAATATCTGTTTCTATCACTCACTTTAAATTTATTTGTGTCTTTGGATCTTAAGTGAGTCTCTTGTAGACAGCATACAGTTGGCTCTAATATTTTCAATCCATTTTACCATCTCTGTCTTTTGATTCGAGAGTTAATCCACTTAAATTTAAAGTAATGATTGATAAAGAGGGATTTCTGTGATTTTGCTATTTGTTTTCTATATAGCTTTTTTTGTCTCTCTTTCCTTGCATCACTGTCCCCTTTTGTGTTTAGCTGATTTTTTTATAGTGAAACATTTAAATTCCTTTCTTATTTCTTTCTATGTATATTGTATAGCTATTATTTTCCTTGTGGTTACCATGGGGATTATATTTAATGTCCTAAAATTATGTCACTCTAATTTGAATTTATACCAGTTTCACTTCAATAACACACAAAAATACTCTGCTCCTTTTCAGTTCTGTCTCCGCCTGTTTCCATTGTTGCTGTCTGCAAATTACATCTTTATACATTGTGTGCCCCAAAACATAAACTAATAATTCTTTTCAATGCATTAGTCTTTTAAATTATGTAGAAAACAAAATGGGGAGTTACAAACAAAGTTACAATAATACTAGCTTTTAGAATAGTAATTTAAAAATGTATTAGTCTCTTAAATCATGTAGAAGATAAAAAGTGGAGTTACAAACCATTATTGTGATAGTGGCAGCTTTTATAATTGCCCATTTATTGAGATCTTTGTTTCTTTATATCGCTTCAAATTATTATCCAGTGTCCTTTCATTTCACCCTGTAGGACTCCCTTAAGAATTCCTTGCAGGGCAGATCTAGTGGTAATGAACTCTCTCAGCTTTTGTTTATCTGGGAATGTCTTAATTTCTCCCTCACTTTGAAGAACAGTTTTGCCAGATTCTTGGTTGACAGTTTTTTTTCTTTTAGCACTTTGAACATACTGCCCCACTGCCTTCTGGCCTCCATAGTTTCTGGTGAGAAATATGCTGTGAATCTTATTGAGTGAGGATCCCTTCCTTGTATGTGATGAGTTGCTTCTCTCTTGCTGCTTCCAAGATTCTCTCTTTATCCTTGTCTTTCAAAAGTTTGATTATAATGTTTCTCACTGTGAATCTTTTTGAGTTCATGTTACTTGAAGTTTGTTGAACTTGGATGTTTATATTCATGTCTTTAACCAAATTTGGGAAGTTTTCAGCTATTATTTCTTCAAATAATCTTTCTTTCTTTTTCTTCCTCTCTTCTTGGACTCTTACAATGCATATGTTGTTTTGCTTGATGATGTCCCACAGGTTCCCTAGGCTCTGTTTACTTTTCATCAATATTTTATCTTTCTGTTTCTCAGATTTAATAATTTCCATTGTCCTATCTTTAAGTTTACTGATTCTTTCTTTTGCTTGTTCAAATCTGCCTTTGAATCCTCTATGAAAAATTTCATTTCAGGTATTGTATTTTCAGCTTCAAAATTTTATTTTTGTTTCTTTTTAGGTGTTCTCTTTATTGATATTTCCATTTTGTTCACACAGCATTTTCTTGACTTCATCTACATCTTTCTTTAGTTGGTTGAACATCTTTAAGAGAGTTGTTTTAAAGTCTTTGTCAAGTAGATCTGCCATCAGGTCTTTTCTAGGGACAGTTCTTGTTGATTTGTTTCCTTTGAGGGCCATATTGTCTTGTTTCTTTGTATGCCTTCTGGCTTTTTGTTGAAAACTGGACGTGTGAATCTAAAAATATGGTAACTCTGGAAATCAGAAATTTTCCTTCCTTTAGGATTTGCCGTTGTTTTTAACTTTGTAGGCTGTCTCTGTGCCACGGATCAGCATGAGGTATAAACTTAAGGTCTTCTCAGGTCTTTTCTGAGCCTGTATCTTTCCCTGGGCATGTGCAGTCATTTCTAATTTTCCCCATATATACAGTTGCTTCTGAATGTCTTAGTCTTTAATGTATGGCTCCCAAAGGGGGAAAAAAGACAAGTGAAGTGGGGGAAAGGGGGTGCTGGATCTTTAAATTCCCTGGAAACCACTTCAGCTGGTGTGGGAGGGGCTTGCGACAATGAGGGGAGGTGCAACAATGGTGGCTGTCCACTTCTGTGATTAGAAGCAGCAGTCAGTCAGGATTCTGAGCACAGATGCCTGAAATTTGAAGGACAGGATACTTTTTGCCTATCCTGGACCCCGCAAGCCGTGTGCATGTTGCTTCTGGAATGCTCAGCTGCCCGTCATGGGGCTGGGGCTGGGAGGTGGGGAGCTGGTATTGTTCTGAGACCTGAAATTGACCAAAAATAACCTTGATTTACTATCCAAGCCTTCTCCTAGAAGTTACAAGCCTTCAATAGACTCCAGAGTTTCAGAATAGCTCCATAAGAAAGATTTTGCCAGTGCATTTTTTGTCTGGGTGGGGAGACAGATTCCTGTTGCTCTCTGATCTGCTACCTTCCTGAAATCCTCTGGGGCAAATTATTTTTACGTAGAGAATTATTCTGGAAGCTTTGTCTGAGTCACTCTAAGTTATAATAACCAAAAAAAGAAAAATAACCTTGCGTATATCTAGTCTTCATAGTACTTTATGCGTTATCTCATCTCCCCTCCTTCTCTTCCCTCCCACATTCCCTCCCTCCCCCTTCGTTCTCTCCTTCAAAACCAATTTAGTGCTTTCTCTACTATTTGGGGGACAGACTTTCCATTTTGTGGATTAACCATTTAATTCTTTCTATTCCGTCTCTTTGTCAACCTTTGGCCTTTCTTTTGCTACCCATTTCGTTGGAAGGAAGAAGCAGATGATGAGATGACTCGCTACAATGAGGTCAGGTGTTCACACTGGGCTCATATTTCCCACGTTCTCTCCAGCCCTCCTCCCCTTTGGAGGATCTGAGACAATTGAGATAATAATTGAGAGTTAAGTCTATTTTTGTGACCTCTAGGAAACAGGAGAAAGAAAGGGACATGGAAGAGGGAAGATACAATTAAGCCAGTGTAGACATTGTTAAGAAATTTATTTGCAATTCTTGTTTTTTGTATTTTTTGTTTGTTTTTTAAATAACATCATTCCTTGGATAAAAATGCAATCTTACAGGAATATACAATAGCGTCTCACACAGAGATGACCCTGAAGCTCTCCTCGAAAGGTTGCCCCTTCTCCATCCCCTGGCCTTTCTCGAGGGTGAGAAAGCGCAGCAGGAGAGGCCTTTGACGACGGGGTTATGTGACGATTACAAACTGTACAACAGTATTTACAACAGTAGGACTGTGAAGTCGTGGAGCCTGGAGGGGAGGTGTGGGGTGTGCAGGTGTGTGACGGCGGAGGCACTGCCCGTCTTGGCGCCTCGGGAACAGGCAGGACGCAGAGTGGCTCCGGGCGTGAGGGTGGGTCTGCCAGCGGGACATGAAGGGAGGAGGGAGGGGGAGCCATGGAGGAGCTTTGTTAGGAGCCTTTCGCGTGGAGGAAAGTTTTGCTTGTTAGCTCTGGTGTATGAAAATAAAACAGCAACACCGTGAGAGCAACAGACATCCCAGTGCTTCCGCGGCGGGGTCAGTCTCGCTATCTCCTAATGGACTCGTGTGTCCCACCGCCGTGCTCACCCCCTGCTGCCCCAGACCTCCGGACCTGCTGACCCCTTTGCTTTCGCGGACTATTTCCGCCAAGGATGCAGGCAGGGCCTTGCAGGTCTGCGGGGAAGTCACGGCACGCAGTCTCGGTTGGGGGATGGGCGGCAGATGGGTGCGTGGATGGTGCCATGTGTGACAGCAGAAAGTGCCCACAGCGTTTGGGTCGCTGGACGCCTTCTGAAGAGGCCCTTTGCACAGGACTGCGTGTTTACAAATCATCTGCCCTTGATTCTCAAGGTTTTATTTTCCCTTTTAAACACTGGTGTAGTTTCTCCACGTTGGGAAGTCTTGGGGTTGGGGGGCTTGGTGCAGGACCCAGCGACCTGTGCTCTTTTGTTCCTTCTGCGACTCTACAGAAAAGAAGAGCCTTCTCTTCTCTCTTCCCCTGGCTTAGGGCTCAGGAGGGACATCATTAAGGGCGTCTGGAACCTACAGCCCTCAGGCTCCCTCTGCACGTGAAACATTGCTTACCCCCGCCCTGCTGACTGCTCCTGACCTACCCCCATTCTGAATTTCCTCACCCAGAAATTACCCTCTCTCAACACCTACAACCTCTTCCACCCAGAGCTTTCTCTGATAACGACCTTGGTTTTAGGTGCATGAGTGATTTTAAGATGGCACATTTGCAGTCAGCGTCTGATTTATGCCAGGTGAAGTGGCATGCTCCCCTTTCTGGGAGCCCTACAAAGTCAAATTATTTAGATTCTGAAAACTGAGGAGCACAGGATGCCCCACAGAGGGGGGCGGGGCACACCTGTGAAGTGGCCAGTAACGGAGATGTAACATTTCAAACTTCTGTTTAATTACCCAGTCTCTGTCTTGTCTTCCTATTGTTAGCAGAGACCTGAGAGAATTTTCACGGGGAATCCCAGCTCTGACTCTACTCTGCGTTGGACCGACTGGCTGTGCCCAGTGTCTTCAGCTGCAACCTCCAGGACCCTTGGGTGACAGACTAAAAGCCTTTTCTGAAACAGCGGAGAGACCAAGGGTCTTCACCACTTCATGTGCTGTGGATCAATCCTCTGAAAGCCATCTGAGGAAAAAGAGCTGATTTTAGTAGCAGTAGTATCTTCTCAACGTAGATAAATAATATTTACCTCATAATAGTACTAGGTTCTGATGGCACTATTGCCACCCAAGGAGGTCACTGGTTCTCTCTCTGCGTCTGTCTACACAGCGCTCACCCTTACCTAGAGCTCAGTCTCAGCCCTCGGGCCTTACGGGTGTGTGTGGGGGGTGTGGGGGCTGTTCGAGTGTCCCCCCAACAATGCAGAAACCTGGCAGAAACCCATTTACCTGGTATATTGGTGCCTGGCTCCATAAAGCAACATTTCATTGCCTCGAAATAAAAATAAATAAACAAATAAATAAGTTAAAACCAGAAGTGGCTTCACAAAGAAACTGTGTCAGCCTCTGCACACAGGACTCCTTGCACCTCGCTGGGCCTCTCGCAGGGCTGGGGCAGGGGAGCGGGAGAGGGAGGTCTGCCCGGGGGGAAGATGCCCCTGTCCCTGGCAATGGTGGGATACTTCTTTCCCTCTCATCTTCCCCCTTTAGCTCCTTGAGACGCAGTGGCTGGGGAAGTGGACGTGGGTGAGCACAGCGGCAGTTCGGGTCACATTAGGGCTCCCCTCCCACCACATCCGTCCAGGTGGGGTGGTTTGGCTGGGAAAGCAACACCAGATTGAAAGGTATTTTTCTCATCTTCCCAAGTAGATCCTTGGGGCATCAGCCACTCTGCCGTGCTGCGGTGGCGGAGCTGAACGCGTCATTCCACAGAACGGGAACAGACACCTACGGGGCCACAATACGCCCTCTGCTTGCCCCTCCCGGCCTCTGTGCTGACGTTCTCCCAGAGCCACGTCCTCTTTCAAAAAACAGAGAAAGTCCAGACCCTCACAGCAAGTTTTTGAGTCCCATGGGGCTTAACGAGGTCTTCTGGAAGCCAGACGGCCCTTTTCTTGGCCTCTTTGCTAAATTATTTCTAACTCCTAGACAATGATGTTTCAGTTATCCGAGGCCCCTGGGGATAGAGATGCCATCACCCTCTTTTGCAACATTTACGATTACGGTTTGATGAGGCTAAAACCCCTGATTACTAGGGTTCTACTCTATCCCTAATTTAAATTCCTGTTCTGTTTCTTTGCCTTTAGGAGTGATGGGCGTGTGTAAACTGGCCTCTGTAAAGCCACCATCATCCTTTTGATGACTTCCAAACTCCTCATTTTCAGAGTGTTCTTATTTCTCGCAAAGATATTAACTTTGGTGTGGAGAGGTCGACTTTTCCTGGGGTCACCTTACTACCTTCAGTCGCATGGCCAGGAGGGCTCTGGATGGAGGACAGCTGGGAGGAAGTGATCGGCAGCTTCACTCTACACAAGCACCTGAAATTTGGGAAATTTCACCAGGGAAATGGGAAGATGGAGAATAGCTATTCCTTTGACTGGATTTCCCAGCCAGAGGGAAGCCTACTGGGTTAAGAAGACGGAAGGGAGCTATAACTAACAGCTTCTGAATCAAAGCGGGGAAAAATTTATGAGTCAAGCCAAACCCTAGGAAAAAGTCTCCTCTTTTTACCACAAGACCAAAAGAACCTTCTAGGAACAGGCAGAAACCAGACAGCTAGAGATCTTTCTGCGCAATGTGGCCATGCACATGAATAAACATTACATGACCAGGGTGTGGAAATAAAAGAGGCAGGCTGATCAGAGGACAAATAGTGATTAAGTTCACCAAACTGCAGACCTTAAACTGCATTTCTTCAAGTCCTTTGGTCCTCAGCCACTGGCTGTTTTCTCCTGCCACCCGGATTGTCAGGAGAACTATTGAAGATTTGACAACTATGTCTCACAACGTCACAGGGAAAATTTCATTTTAGGTGGAGAGTGGACATCACTTAGTACATTGTGGATGCGGTTCACTGGTTTCATGACTCATTGTACCAATCTGTCACGATGACAGGCATCGCACAATGACGAATCTTACACTCGTCTATCAGGAGGTCAGGCTAGGAAAGACCCACTGCCCTAAATAGGGAACTCCCGTCCACACCTCTTTCTCCGCAGCAGCACAGGGCACGGTGCCCTTGTCACGGCTGACACATGCTTGTAGGGTGCGGGCAGGAAGGCTCCTCTGGCTTGCTTGCCAGAGACTGCAGAGGAGCAGGAGTCTGTGGGAGTGAGGGACCATGCTGGCCAGGCAGGACCCTGGAATAGTTGGCCTGAACTGGCTTGTAGCCCACCCCACCGGCCACTGGCCAGTGAGATCTGATGATGCAGATGAAAAGCTCAAAAGGAAAATAGAAGGCAGCAGAAAAGGCTGAGAGAGTATGTATTCAATAAAAACTCCACATTTGTATCTAGAAGCCAAATGTACAGCAAGAACCAGGTATCATTTCAAAAGGGCTCCCTGTCCATCATACCTGGAATCTTAGCAGCACAGTGGCAGAAATTTGGGGAAACAGGACAAAGGATGAAACCTAAACTCAATTTCTATAAGACCTGGTGACACTGAGAACGGGCCAAGAAAGTCTAGATGGGTTGGGCTTGGAGAACCATGAAGAAACTGTTTCTAGACTCTATGTCGACCTGGGAGTATCTGACACATTTCTTCACTTTATCATGAATCAGTTCATGAAAGAACAACTCATTGTCACTGACTGTCCCCTACTTTAATTTCTAGCTTGCTTACATAAGTGACGAGAGGGGCGAGGGAGTCCTGGGACTGGAAGAGATTCAAGGGGTAAGTTCTGGGTGAATGGCTGGGTCCCATTTCCCCCAAAGTGGTTCCTTCTCAGCCATCACTGTTGAAACGTATCTGAAGGACACAGCACCAACAGGGTGATGTTCTAGGTCGATGCAAACAGGCGTAAGAGAAGCCTTCACAAAGTCTGTTTCCACCACCAACGTGACTTCCAGATACTTCTTCCCTTGTCCTGTCCCCTCCACTGTGGCCACACACATTAGGATAGGTCTGCTCTAGAGTGAGGAAGGGATGGGGACAGAGGAAGAGTGCGGCAGAGGTGATGTTCAGATGGACCAAGGTTTCACCCGCCTGCCTTTCTCAAGACCCTGCTGTCTGCATTTAGGTAGAGCAGCTGCCAGAACCAGCCCAACTTAAATCTCATCCTCTCGGTCAGTGTACACTTTCCTGAGGAAACCAGTGAGAAAAGCCTGTGCCTGGGAGTCAATGGACAGTCAGCCACTGCTGCCATGGGAGCACTGCCACCAGCTGGTGACCGGGAGGCTGGGCAGAATGTCTCACTGCCCATCACGGTGAAGGGCTCTCCCTGGAGAAGTACCAAATTGGATAGCCAGCACAGAGTGGATGGAGTGAAGACTGGAGTAAAATATGTCCTGGTCTCTCAAGCAGGATATGGTACGAATATACCCATCAGATGAGTTTGGAAAAACTGAGGGGATGCAAGAGAACACAAGATATGCAAAACAGTAATGTCCAAACCTGTTTGTGGAGTAATGACTTACACTGGTGGAACTTTTGCTTATCGGTACAAATTAAAAGAAAAATCATTCCCTTTCCCCCAACCACATATAGAAAAGCACTTAAGAGGTCAAAGGTAAAGCTTGTCACACTCCAAATACAAAATGATTTACTTTACATGCAGCAAAATATACAAGAAGTGAAATTCAAAAACAAACTTAATTCAATTCGTTATATTCGCTTGGCACAATTGCAATTCAGTTTTAAAAAAATATTTGAAAAATACTGAAACTGACCTGAATTCAAGTATAACGGTTTCTTCAACAGAAACATTATCAATGCAATAAAACATTACACGGAATATATCGAAGCAAAATGCTTTCTTGAGTTTTTCCCTTAAATTTCTGTGTTTTCTTAAATACAGTTTTAATGCCAACACAACTCACAATTGTATTTTTAAAGTGAATATTATTGCATTGTTTTTGCATATCTTGTGGGACAGAAAATGCAAAGAGTTACTGATTCCCGTTTCAGAAGCAGAGACAGTGGTTTGTTTTTGCTTTCAAATAGCCCCAGATTCAGATCTCCCCGCAGTTAAACCAGAAAGGGGGACGGCATACTCGTTGGTGTGCACAGGCACACGGTGTGGGGGCCGTACACACGTAGGACATGTGCACGGACCACCCGCTGGCATCCACACGTGCTCGCAGAGACTCACTCACGCCCTCTCTCCTGCACCCACCTGTACACCCAGCATAAGAAGGAACCAAGCCCAACCACCCATGTGTGCAAGACCGTATCAAGTGCATTGTCGAACCTTTAAATTATAAAACCAAACCAAACCAGAAAAAAACAGCTACTACCTAAGGAAATTATAACAAATTATTGGGCATACACAATGGTTGTTAAAACTCTCCTATAGTGGCTCCTATTGACCCCTCCATGGAAAAAGGAAACCACAACCGTTTAAATAATACAATAAAACCAAACCTGACTTGGCATTTGCGAAAGTGAAAACAGTAAGGTTGGGTGGCTACAGGACTTTGTAAACACTCTTCTTCCTCCCCTTCCCCTGGGAAAACAAAATTTAAAAAAACCCAAAACCACACAAAAAATTAAAACCGCAACATGCTGTCAAGAAAAGTGTCAAACCAAACAAAAGAGCGCTCAACAGAAGCTCAGCACCACCTGTCTGTCGTCTGTCGAGAGCTGGGGGGCCCTTCCCTGGTGGGCAGCGCCAGCTCCGTCCTCGAGCTGCCCGCTGCCCGGCTGCTGGTCTGGAGCGTGTGTCGGTGAAGTGATCCTGTCGCAGCGGGGCGGAGGTGGCTGGGCTGCCGCCACTGTGCCGGCGTGCGGGGTGAAGCTGCACCGGGGCCCTGGCCCCCGGGCCTCCGGCCTCCGGCTGCTTCCTCCTCCCTCTCTGGGGTGGGCTGGGGTCCTCGCTGGAAGTCCTGCCCCGCTCCCCTCTCCAAATCCACAGGGCCCTGGCTCTATGGAGACAGTGAGGCTCATACAGAATATGCGCAAATGATTTTTTTTTACAAGCAAAGTTGAAAGACACCCGTTGGATAGAGGGTCCTTTTGGTGAGGGCTGCTGCGGGAAGCTGAGGTTCTCCGCCCGGCGGCGACGGCGGGCTCCTGGCAGGGCCTGCGAGGTGAGCAGAGGGCGGGTGTCCCCGCCGCTGCCGCCCGTCTTCGCCGCCGCCTCCTCCGCACTCGCCTCCGTGCGCGCAAACGGCCGCTGCCTTTCTCGCCGAAACACTCTCCACACCACCCAACTCTGCGTCTTGTCCCGACAGAAATGAATGAAGACGCTGTTCCGGTTAACTCCAGGTCACGAGAACAGTGAGGCACTTCTGAAACGAACCCATTAGGAACATTGAAACAAATAAAAAACCCAGCATCTCCCCGGCCCTGGCGACTACAGGCCGCTGACGTAGACCCTGCTGTCGTGGAGTTCCTCCTCGCTCTGCCCGCGCCCCGGCGCGCACGCACAGCTCCCGTCCTCTTCGCCCCCTGCTCGGTCCTGCCCCGGGTCCCTGCAGTTCACAAAAGGTAAGAGGGTGCCGTTGGGGCTCTGCTGGGCGCCCCCGCTGAGGATGTTGTCGGCGGCGCTCTCCATCTCCTCTATCGTCATGTCGCAGGCATCCGCCAGCTCCTGGGTCGTGACCTCGATGAACTTGGGGTCTTGCGCGAACTGCCCCAGTCCTTCTGAAATCAGGACCTGGAGGGTGGAGGTGGAAGGCCGTGAAGAAGAACCGAAGGAACATCTACTGGGGCTCAACTCCTCCCTCAGGGCCGACCAAGGGGCTTCCGACCGGCAGCCTGGGAGGCTGCGGTGCGTGCGAAGGGGCTGGGGCGCGGGAACGAGCAGGGACGAGCCTCGGCCAAAGGGATTAGGGATGTGCGGGCTGGCGGAGAGGAATTCCGGCTGGGGTGCTCAAGACTGCCGTCAGATAGATATATGAAGACTTGGCCCAGAGGGGCCGCAGGGGCTCGGCTCTGCTTGCAGACCCCAGCCTGCCCTTCTTGCCTCCTCCCTGGCACCCGCAGACGCCTTTCACGCTATTCCTTCCAAGACACCGTCATTCTCTCTCGGTGAAACTGTTAACCTGTGCCCACTGCCCGTTGTCAGCTGGCTGCCCTTCCCGGGAGAGGATCCAGAAGCACGTGTACAAACATGTTCGTGCACCTGCCTCCGCTCCTGCTGGGAGGGGCCTGCAGGTGACCCCCAAAGCTCCTCCATCCTCCCGGCTGGCTGCTTCAGTGCCTGGCTCTGGGGAAATTCAGCTCCTGAGCGGGGGATGGGGGAGGCAGTGGAGTGCAGCCAGGCACACTCTCCTCCCAGGTGTACGACTGTCTTGCTCCCCCACATCACTCCTTCCGTGCCCAGCTGTTTACCAACTCTCTCTCCTCACCATAGTGTGAGCCCCTGAGAGCTGCAGCTCTGGTTCTCGGCTGTACCCCATACCTAGATCCGGGCCTGCATGTGGCAGGTGCTCAGGAGGGGTTTGTGAGATGAATAAAGGATCACCAAGGGCACACTGAGCATCAGAACTTAGAGTTACAAGGGACCTTTGCAGGCATCTGGTTTAACTTCCCACCTCCTGCACAGCAGCCTGATGGCCGGATGGGCACCGTCTCTGCTTGCATATGTCCAGATATTGGGGGGCTCCTACTTTTTAGGATAGCCCTCCCCATTTTGGAAGAGCTTAGTTGGGAAGGTCTTCCTCATGTGAGCTGCACTGCAGACCCCTGTCCAGGCTGTGACCTTTCCCCGTGCCGCTCACTGCAGGTGTGAGATGCACACCACAGGTCACCTCTCTGGGTTTACGTCCCTAATTCCTTCGACCTGCTCTCCTGTGGAATGATTTCTAGGGACCTTGCCATGCTCGTCATTCTCCTTTGGGTTTGTTCCAGTTTGTCAAAGGTCCCTTAAAATGTGGTGCCAGGATTGTCCTAGACGCTGTGACCATGCAGAGCGCAGTGGAAGGGAAAGCTGTCTTGTTCTAGACTAGTGGCGCTCAACCCTGGCTGTGTATTAGGGACACCTAAGAGCTTTTACAAGTATCAGTTCAATGTGCCAGGGGTTTCCGGGCTCCCTGGGCAGTTCTCACAAGCAGTCCGGGTTGAGCACCCCAGATGCTGACCCCCATGCGTACAAACGCAGCCCGAGCACACGTGCATTTCGGGCAGTCCCAGCACACGGATGGCTGCACAGCGGGGCCCAGGGCCTTCCTGGGGCTCACTGGCTTGTGGCAGGGATATGTTGTGCAAAAGCCTCCTCCTCCCTCTGCGGGGGCCCAGCCTCAAGAGAAGCCGATGGCTTCTTACGTGGTCACAATTCCCTGCGTGCCACACCCTCTTCCTGCAGGCCCCGAGTGGGAAGGTCTTTTTGGTGCAGAGACTTGACATGCAATCAGTTTGGGAAGGAATCAGGTACTCCCTTCTCAGCTCCCCGTGCCAAGCCCCCTTGCTGCCCGCGGCCTCCCCCCAGGCAGCTGCACGGCAGGAGTCACCTACCGCTTCCACCAGACTGCTGGCACTGCCGTGGAACTGCCTGCCCGGCGCCCCCGCTGGGCTGGGCACTGTGAGGGAGACGGGCCGGACCCTCCGGGCAGCACTGCTGCCCCCACCACTGGGGGCGGCCCCCTCAGCCCAGGAGCCGCAGGGGATGGACGGGAAGCTGCTGTTGAGCTTCTCGCTGGACTCAGCCCCCTCCAGTCGCAGGGTGGGGATGGGCTTCGGGGGCCAGCCACGGCTGCCCGGAGTGGCAGGGGGCGTGGCGAACGGCCTGGGGATTGAGGTGGGGGAATGGCTTCTCTGGAGGAGGGGGCTCAGGCCAGCTACTGCCAATGCCTGTGGACACACAAGGAGCATCAGTTAGGGGGTGGTCGGCCTGGGCAAGGCAGCCTCTGCCTTCTGCGCGACCACGCTTCACAGCTGCTGTTCCCCAGCGAGTTGCTCCTGCCTGGCACTCACACCCCTTCTTCACTCAGCTGCACCCTACCTCATCAGCCCTGGTGTAAGCTTCAACCACCTCAAAATGTACTTTATGATCACCTCGGTCTTAAGTGAACTCTTTTTCCTCTAACTTTAGGAAGCTGTGATTGAATGGGACCCAGATAATCTGCTGCTTAGCACTGGCCCTATTAGCTGTCTTGATTTTCTCATCAGCAGACTCGAGAGAACGGTGATGCCTGCATGATCCTTAAACCGGAACACTAATGTTCTCTCTCTCCATCTACTTTGTGGGGTTGGTGTGAGGTTCAAGTGAAATAAGGTCTGCAACGAAGCACAGTGCACATTATAAAGAGCTAGACAAAACCAGTGTTTGTTTTAATTTTTGTAATTAACTGGGCCATAAACAATGCCCTGCCAATCTCTGGCTCAGGCTGCCTTTGAGCCACTGTCTAAATCTCACACCATATTGTCATTACACGATCTATATGGCATCCTCAGGACAGGGACCATGGCCTGTGTCGCAGCTGTCGTGATGACCTGCCCTGGACAGAGCCCTGTGAGAGTGGCTTTGGTGTGATGTGCCCCCGGGGATGGCAAAACGGTATGGTGGGAGAGCCGACTCTGAGAGGCAGAGAAAGAGACCACCAGCCCGCAGGTGGGAGGCAGGAGACAGACGAAGAGGGCCCCAACCAGGAAGAGAGGCTTGCCTACCAGTGCGACAGCAACAGCGGGTGAGACTGACTGCTAGAAATCTTTTAAACTAGCACGGACCAGGTCTTTATCTCTGGGCCCCTCCCCTCCCTAGCTCGTGGTGGTTCCCAGCCTGGGGCTTCTGAGTCCCTGGGGATCTGAGGGTGTAAGGCCATGTCAACATTTTGGAAAGCCCAGTGGAAATCACATGCATTTAGGCAATGCCACACAGGCCAAGCAAAACAATGTATTTCTTTGAGGAGCATCAACTAAGCTGAGCCACACCGGTCTCTTACGCTGATTATAAGCTTTGCTGGGCAGCTGAATGCCTTTGGGTACAAAAGAAACACCTAAAGCGCGGGTCTATGGTAAGGGAGCATATAATTAAAAAGGCAAAAAGGTTGGGAAACCAGGTTTAGAACCCAATTTGCCTGCAGTTAAGAGACTGGCCTTAGATAACTCTTTGAAGTTAGTTCTAAGATACCAAGAATATATTTGGTACCGGTGTCGGATTTCACTCTCAGCCGGAGTCAGGCCTGCTGAGAGTTCACCTACTGACTCTCCCTGGACCTCTCTTCCTTAGCTATCATTCTGTCCTCTCGACCATGTTGCTGGCGGGTCCTTTGATCATCTCTGCATGTCAGTGGGTGGATTTCTGTGTAGCTACATTTCCAGGTGCGAGCACGTCTGCCTGGGTGCCCTCGGCCAGTGCTGGTGGGGAACATCTGCACCACCGCAAGGACAAAGCTTGGGTGGAACCCTGTGCTGCTGGCCCCTCAGGATCGAGAGAAGAGTCCCTGTTTTCCATGTCTCCTAGGTCTCCACCAGTGACGTGACAGACCCTCTCGCCTGCGTAGGTAGAGTAGGGCCTCCCAGGGGCTGTCGGGGCTGGGGGAGGCCCTTGTGGTCTGAGACAGGAAAGACTGACTGACATCTCGGGATTCGTCCCTCACCCTGGGGACTGTCTAGCTTGCTAGGTGGTGGCCAGTAGCCTGTCCCAAAGGAAGCGCTACCTGATGATGAACCAGATGTAGTGGCAGGACTGTCTTCTGAGAGATGTCTCCCCCTTGGTTCTTCTGTCGTTTCAGACATTCCAGGTGGAAAGAGGCCCTTCGACCTGCAAAGCCAGCCAAAGATCCAGGATCAGGGCGGGGCAGGAGGACACCGGCCTGCGACAGCCCACACCCAGATGGGGTGTGAGGAGCAGTGTTTGTGGCCCTGGATGCACCTCCTTCCTGGCCCTTGCCTTGTCTCTGAGACATACTGTGCAGTGTATGACCAGGGCCCACCTGGCAAGCCCTGCCTTTGGAATCCCAAATTGTCGCTTTGGAAATCCGCCCGGCCCACCGCGTGGACTCTGCTGGAGCCAGGCCACAGGGCCTCAGTCATGGCTGAGCACCCGGCCAGCGTCCTCTTGGCGGGGACCAC